>NC_135333.1:113860072-115190311 GCF_023851605.1 Tamandua tetradactyla
CGGTGCATAAATATTTATGATTGTTATGTCTTCTTGTTTAATTGTTCCTTTTATTAGTATATAGTGTCCTTCTTTGTCTCTTTAACTGTTTTACATTTGAAGTCTAATTTGTTGGATATTAGTATAGCCACTCCTTCTCTTTTCTGGTTGTTATTTGCATGAAATATCTTTTCCCAACCTTTCACTTTCAACCTATGTTTATCTTTGGGTCTAAGATGTGTTTCCTGTATACAGCATATAGAAGGATCCTGTTTTTTAATCCATTCTGCCAGTCTATGTCTTTTGATTGGGGAATTCAGTCCATTAACATTTAGAGTTATTACTGTTTGGATAATATTTTCCTCTACCATTTTGTCTTTTGTATTACATATATCATATCTGACTTTCTTCTTTCTACACTCTTCTCCATACCTCTCTCTTCTGTCTTTTTGTATCTGACTCTAGTGCTCCCTTTAGTATTTCTTGCAGAGCTGGTCTCTTGGCCACAAATTCTCTCAGTGACTTTTTGTCTGAGAATGTTTTAATTTCTCCCTCATTTTTGAAGGACAATTTTGCTGGATATAGGAGTCTTGGTTGGTAGTTTTTCTCTTTTAGTAACTTAAGTATATCATCCCACTGTCTTCTAGCTTCCATGGTTTCTGCTGAGAAATCTACACATAGTCTTATTGGGTTTCCCTTGTATGTGATGGATTGCTTCTCTCTCGCTGCTTTCAAGATCCTCTCTTTCTCTTTGACCTCTGACATTCTAACTAATAAGTGTCTTGGGGAATGCCTATTTGTGTCTAATCTCTTTGGGGTGCGCTGCACTTCTTGGATCTGTAATTTTAGGTCTTTCATAAGAGTTGGGAAATTTTCAGTGATAATTTCTTCCATTAGTTTTTCTCCTCCTTTCCCCTTCTCTTCTCCTTCTGGGACACCCACGGCACGTATATTTGTACGGTTCATATTTTCCTTGAGTTCCCTGATACCCTGTTCAAATTTTTCCATTCTTTTCCGGATAGTTTCTGTTTCTTTTTGGAATTCAGATGTTGTATCCTCCAAATCACTAATTCTATCTTCTGTCTCTTTAAATCTATCATTGTAGGTATCCATTGTTTTTTCCATCTTTTCTACTTTATCCTTCACTTCCATAAGTTCTGTGATTTGTTTTTTCAGTTTTTCTATTTCTTCTTTATGTTCAGCCCATGTCTTCTTCATGTCCTCCCTCAATATATCGATTTCATTTTTGAAGAGGTTTTCCATTTCTGTTCGTATATTCAGCATTAGTTGTTTCAGCTCCTGTATCTCATTTGAACTATTGGTTGTTCGTTTGACTGGGCCATATGTTCAATTTTCTGAGCGTGATCCGTTATCTTCTGCTGGCGTCTGGGCATTTAGTCAGATTTCCCTGAGTGTTGGACCCCACAGGTTGTAAGATTTTTCTGTGAAATCTCTGGGTTCTGTTTTTCTTATCCTGCCCAGTAGGTGGCACTCGTGGCACACGTTTGTCTATGGGATCCACCAGTAAAAGTTGCTGTGGGTCCTTTAACTCTGGAAAACTCTCGCCGTAGGGGAGGTTTGGTAGCCGAAGCGTCTTGGAAGAGTGCCAGCCGGCCCGGGGGTCCGAACGCGGGGAGGGTTGCCGGCCGCTGCAGCATGTGAGAACGCCCAACCAAATTTCCTAGTTGGCCTGGGGCACCAAGCGTGGCGAAAGGGCGCCAGCTGTCGCAGACCAGGAGAGTGCACTGTTCCCAGGCGGACCGGGGAGTCACGTGTTTGGAAGGGACCCCCTGGTCACTGTTCTCCGCAGTCTGGGGATTTCTGACCCAACTCTTTCAGTTGGTCCAGGGGGCCTCGCATGGTGGGTACGACAGCCGCCACGGTCTGAGGGGACCGCCTGCCCAATTCTGGCAGCTGGCCTGGGAAGGAGGAAGGGAGGGACTCCAGCCACTTGCCGTCCCGCCCAGGAAAGCCCGCGTCCCTCGGTGTTCTCACCGGAGCTGGTTCTCCCAGACAGTCAGCCGTTCCAGGATGGGGTACGCTGTCCGTTTGATCTCCCTCGTGGCTCGGGAGCTGCTCTGTATTGTCTCCACTCCCCCAGTAGCTGTTCTGGAGGAGGAAAGGTGAGGGCGGCAATGCTGTCTAGGCTGGTGGTGGAGGAGCCAGTGAAGGCGGAAGAGGGCACCGTGGTGGTTGGAGAGCCGCGGAGCAGGAGGGGGAAGAGGCGGGCCAGCGGAGAAAGAGAGGGGAGAAGGAGGGCGGGCGGGTCGGCTGCTGCGGGGCGTGGGCGCCGCGCGGACGGGCCGGCGGAGAAAGAGAGGGGAGAAGGAGGGCGGGCGGGTCGGCTGCTGCGGGGCGTCAATGGTGGCATTTTTATTTTATCATGCCTTCTGCATTTAGTCCCTGAGATTCATCTTTAAAGAAGGACTTTTCATTATTGGCCTTTTTTTTTTCTCATCATTGATGTTTTAGGTAACAACATTTAAGTTACTTAGGAAAGCCAGAATAAATGCTTAGTTCTTTCCCTTTATTTACCACTTTTCAGAGTAATGGGCTGGAGTGCTAACAATCTCTAAAGGTAATCATGGAAGTTTTTTATGTGTTAATTGTAATTGTTTTGGTTTTTGCTATAGTTAAAAATACATGGAAAGGGTGCAAGGGTAGTTCAGTGGTAGAATTCTCACCTGCCATGCGGAAGACCTGGGTTTGATTCCTGGCCCATGTACCTCGAAAAAAAGAAAAAAAAACAACAAATCTTGCTGCAATAATGGGTACACCCATGGAAAAAGAATGAAATGTGACCCCCACCCATGCAGCATACAAAAAAAACCCATGGATTTTAGGGTAATGTGGGACATGGGTTGTTTGCTTTGGACATTATCCATGATCTCTGACGGATGGAGGTGACTGAAGGATACATTGCCTGAGAAGTAGTATGGGAAACTGTTGTGTATACCTATGTTGGAATATTGTGCGGCTACAGAAAGGAATGAAGTTGTGAGGCGTGCAACGAGGTGAATAAACCTTGGGGACATCATGTGGTGCAAAATAAACCAGAAACAAAAGAACAGATATTGTAAGTTCTCTTTTAGAAAATACTTATAAGATAATTGGGACCTCGATTGTAAGCACTTATGGCAGTGACATTTAGTCCAGAGCTATAAATATTATTTCCAGATTTTGAGATGCTGTGCTATATATGTATGTATAACCTGGCAGCGCTCTGAAACTTTGACTACCTGTGTGACACATAAGACTCAGAGTTGGATTTCTGCAGCTCTGGCAGTCAGCATTGCTATATACAACAACTGTTAAAGAAACCGAAAAAGAGATCAGGCTTCAAATAGGGATAAGAAGGAAGCCAACCTGATTGGGACTAAGGTAAATCAGAATACTGAGGTAAGGATGACAATGTAATTTAGAACTTGACCTACTGTATGAGACCAAAGGAAGAGAGGTTTATTTTGGCCAAAACCTAAATTTTCTGCAGCACATAATCTAATTCAACCTGTCTGGATAGCTCATTTAAACAACACAAACACATGGAGTCCAGAATGGGAATGAGGGTTTGTAATTCTGCACAGCTTAATATAATATCTGGATGCATCCCAGGATATGTTGGGCAGATAATTAAAAAGTATTGGCTTGGGTGTGCAAGGGTAGTTCAGTAGTAGAATTCTCACCTGCCATGCGGGAGACCTGGGTTTGTTCCTGGTCCATGCTCTTCCCCAAAAACAAACTAACAAGCAAACAAATGAAAAAAAGCAAACAAACAAAAATTCAACAAGTGGTGCTGCAATGTGGGGATACTCACATGGAAAAAGAATGATATGTGACCTCCGCTATATAGCATACAAAAATAAAAAATATTGGCAAAGTCTCTTGAGGGACTGGAGAAAAAAATATGGCACTGTGAAGCTTTACCACTGGGGAGACCCCTGACACTGACTCAAGCATTAGGGACTCCCAAGTCAATAGGCCAAGCCCTTGATCTCGAGACTTGCTCTTATAAAGCTTATTTCTGTAGTGGAGAAGCTAAGCCTACCTATAGTTATGCCTACGACTCATTTGCAGAAAATATCTTTTGATGCTCAGATGTGACTTCTCTCTTTTCATCATTGACTTTTTTTTTTTTCATCATTGACTTTTTAGGTAACAACATTTGACTTACTTAAGAAAGCCAGAATAAATGCTTAGTTCTTTCCCTTTATTTACCACTTTTCAGAGTAATGGGTTGGAGTGCTAGCAATCTCTAAAGGTAAAATTTAGTTTACCTTTGGGTAAAGCCCAACTCTGCAAGTATAATCATTATCCTCCCCCTACATGGGACATGACATCCCGGGGTGAAGGTCTCCCTGGCAACATATGACATGACTCCCAGGGATGAGCCTGGCCCTGGCACTGTGGGATCAACAATGCCCGCCTGACTAAATGGGGGGAAAGAAACGTAACAAAATAGGGTATTAGTGGCTTAGAGAGTTCAAATAGAGTCTAGAGGCTATTCTGGAGCTATTCTTATGCTTCAGCTAGATATTGCTAATTACCGTGGTTTACCAAATCCCAACCAAAACTATTCCTGTTAACCCCAAGGAACACCTAAGGCTTTATCTGAGATTTTACAAAAGTTTCACGCACTAAGATTACTTTCCAGAAACCTATAACCTCTAGATGGTTCCTTGGCCAGATAAGTCTTGAAATCCAGAGGGACAAGTCTCTTCAAGAACATCAACTAGTTTCATTCCCTATCCCATATTATCGACACCCCTTTCCAATATGAAAAAATTAGAATGAATATAACCCAAATACCCCTAAAGATTGGAAGAGAGATCAAAGGAAAAGGAGGAGTTATACAGTGAAGATAGGATTTAACAAATGAGTATGATTGCTGAATTATTATATTGATATGTCTTTTCGCTCTAGTGTCTTGGAGCAGCAGGAGGAAAAACCTAAAATTTTGGAAGGGTAACCCATACCAAACTCTGAAATCTGTTCTGCAACTACTTGTTACAGTGTACTTTGAAATTTATTGCTTCTTGTATATATTTATTATATGTCACAAGAAAAAATGTTTTAAAAAATTGAAATAAGGATTAAAAAATAATTTCATATCCTGGTTCCTTTAATTGGGAAGTAACATTTATAAACCAGAATCTAGATGCTATAGTGCTCATTGTTATTGTTTGCCTTTGTTTTTGAAGACTTTTGAATGGACACAGAGAGGAAAAAATTTTAAATATGACTTAAAAAATAAGAAAAGTAAAACGAAAGTCTATATTGATATGTACAGTTCAAATGAGAGCTAAGCATGTGGTTTGATACGTGTTTTTTTCCTCGCATTGTAAGTTGAGCTCAGAAACCATTTATATATTGCTTATTTGCTTTATCCTCAACATGACTATGATCAACTCAAAATACCAACATTACTATTACAAAAAGAAGTCTACTGAATGCTGTTTATGATTTCCTTGCGGCTATTTTAGTTCTTACAATACATCCTACAAGGAATATAAGTTGAAATCATGTGTTTTTAAAAAAAATTTTGATCATTCCGTTCTACATATATAATCAGTAATTCACAATATCATCACATAGTTGCATATTCATCATCACAATCATTTCTTGGAACATTTGCATCTATTCAGAAAAAAAAATAAAATGAAAACAGAAAAAAATTTGTACATACCACACCCCTTACCCCTCCCTTTCATGTTCACTAGGATTTCAAACTAAATTTATTTTAACATTTGTTCCCCCTATTTATTTATTTTTATTCCATATATTCTACTCGTCTGTTGACAAGGTGGATAAAAGGAGCATCAGACACAAGGTTTTCACAATCACACAGTCACATTGTGAAAGCTTTATCATTATACAATCACCTTCAAGAAACATGGCTACTGGAACACAGCTCCACATTTTCAGGCAGTTTCCTCCAGCCTCTCCATTACATCTTGAATAACAAGGTGATATCTACTTAACGCGTAAGAATAACCTCCAGGATAACCTCTGGACTCTGTTTGGAATCTCTCAGCCATTGACACTTTGGCTCATTTCACTCTTCCCGCTTTTGGTCTAAAAGGTTTTCTCAATCCCCTGATGCTGAGTCTCAGCTCAATCTAGGGGTTTTCTCAATCCCTTGATGCTGAGTCTCAGCTCATTCCAGGATTTCTGACCCACGTTGCCAGGAAGGTCCACACCCCTGGGAGTCATGTCCCACTTAGACAGGGGAAGGATGGTGAGTTTGCTTGTTGTGTTGGCTGGAGAGAGAGGCCACATCTGAGCCACAAAAGAGGTTCTCTTGGGGGTGACTCTTAGGCCTAATTTTAAGTAGGCTTGACCTATGCTTTGTGGGGTTAAGTTTCATATGAACAAACCTCAAGACTAGGGGCTCTGCCTATAGCTTTGGTTGTCTACACTATTTGTGAGAATATCAAGAATTCAACTTGGAGAAGTTGAATTTTCCCCAGTTCTCCCCATTCCCTGAAGGGGACTTTGCAAATACTTTTTTATTCACTGTTCAAATCACTCTGGGACTTATCGAGGCATCACTCTGGACAAACCCACAAAATCTCATGTCCTACTCAAGGTTCCAGAAATCATGTGTTTTAAAGGAACATGAAGTAAATTTTGATCTGCATGGTTTTTCCTTCTTCTTCTTCTTTTTTTTTTTTGTTTTTGTTTTTGTATGTCGTATGGCAGGGGTCACATTTCATTCTTTTTCCGTGTGAGTATCCTGTTACTGCAGCACCATTTGTTGAATTTTTGTTTGTTTTTGTTAGTTTGTTGGTTTATTTGGGAAGTGCATGGGTCTGGAATCAAACCCAGGTCTCCTGCATGGCAAATGAGAATTCTACCACTGAACTACCCTTGCTCCCTGATCTGTATGGTTTTGCTACTCACTAGAAACAGATGTTTTCCTTATGACTTGCCTGGGGTTATCAGTTTTGGGGAGGAAGACCAGAGAGGCAAAATTCCATGCTCAGCACACCGTATCATCAAGAGAACATGCTGTCAAGAGGATTTGCTTCTATTGCTGTTAGCCTTTATCACCTGTTAGCTTTAGTTTGTCAGGTTTTTTACCCCTTTCTGTAATACTGTCCTCTTTGGAAAGAAGTCATTATGCAGAGTCCACATTTAAGTGGTAGGGAATTATGACCCACCTCTTTGAGGTGGGAGTATCCACATGAATTATTTGAAATTCTTCTGCATGGGAGGCTTATCTGTTCTTCGCCATTTGTGTTCATTCAGTCACTGGCTTATATCAGTATGGAGTCATGGATATTTATTTTTCACTTTGGGTTATAATCAAATACTACTTCATTTTGCTGCTCAAGTTCCAGCCTTGGCCACTGTGAGCTCTTTCCATTCCATTAACAAGGTCTGTGTTCCTTTAACATACCATATTTTTTTCTTAGTACTTCCTTACTTTCTAACAGTATAAGATGCTCTGGGTTCATCTTGAATATTTTCTGCCCCCAGTTCTAGAATCAGGCATTTCTCCAAGAAGCCCTGGTTTCTACTATGGAATAATGGTGTTGGAAACCAAGATAAGGGGACTCAGTATTCTTCTTGTTGCTAGTAAGTCATTCCTTCTAGGGCCTCACAGCTAACAGAGAAATAAGCATGTTCATTTTTTAAAAAGTTTTATTAGAGAACTTGGGGGTTTACAGAATAATCATGCATAAAATACAGGATTCCCATATTCTATTATTAACACCTTGCATTGGTGTGGAACATTTGTTAGAATGGATGATAGCACATTTTTACCTTTACCGTGGTCATAAAAGTGGAATCATACAGTATCTGTCCTTTTGTGTCTGGCTTATTTCACTCAGTATTGTGTCCTCAAGGCTCATCCAACTTGTCATGTGCTTTAAGATGTCATTTCATCTTATTGCTGCGTAATATTCCATTGTATGTATATACCATATTTTGTTGCTCCACTTTTCTTTTGATGGGCATTTGGTTTGTTCCCATCTTTTGGAGATTGAGAATTATGCTGCTATGAACATTAGTGTGAAAATGTCTGTTTGTGTCGTTGCTTTCAGCTCTTCTTGGTATATACAAAGTAGTGCTATTGCTGGGTCATAGGGCAACTCAGTATTTAGTTTCTTAAGGAACCGCCAAACTATCTTCCATAGAAGCTGCACCATTGTAACATTCCCACCAACAGTGCATAAGTGTCCTAATTTCTCCACATCTTCTGCAATATTTATAGTTTTCTGTTTGTTTAATAGCAGCCTTTCTTATAGTTGTGAGGTTGTATCTCATTGTAGTCTTGATCTACATTTCCCTTACAGCCAATGAAAATGAACATCTTTTCATGTGCTTTTTTTCTTTTCTTTTCTTTTTTTTTTTTTTTTTTTTTTTTTTTTTTGCGTGGACAGGCACTGGGAATCAAACCCGGGTCTGTGGCATGACAGGCGAGAACTCTGCCTGCTGAGTCACGCTGGCCCACCCTCTTCATGTGCTTTTGAGCCATCTGTACTTGCTCTTCAGAAAAATGCCTATTCATATCTTTAGCCCATTTTATAATTGGGTTGTTTGTTCTTTTGTTGTTGAGCTGTATGATTTCTTTGTGTATACAGGATATCAAACTTTTGTCCAGTATGTGATTTCCAAATGTTTTCTCCCATTGAGGTGGCTGCCTCTTCACCTTTTTGACAAAGTCTTTTGAGGTTCAAAAGCCTTGATTTTGAGGAGTTCCCATTTATCTATTTTTTTTCTTTTGTTGCTTGTGCTATGGGTGTAAAATTTAAGAAGCTACCTCATTTTACTGGGTCTTGATGATGTTTCCCTACATTTTCTTCTAGAAGCTTTATGGTACTAGCTCTTATATTTAGGTGTTTGATCCACTTTGAGTTAATTTTTGTATATGGTGTAAGGCAGGGGTCCTCTTTCATACTTTTGGCTATTGATATCTAGTTCTCCCATGCCCATTTATTGAAAAGACTATTTTGTCCCAGTTCAGAGAATTTGGGGGTCCTGTCAAAAATCAGTTGACCATAGATTTGGTGGTCTGTTTATGTACTCTTGATTCGATTCCATCGGTCAATGCTTCTATCTTTCTGCCAGTGCCATGCTATTTTGACCACTGTGGCTTTATAATAGATTTTAAAGTCAGGAAGTGTTAATCCTCCCACTTTGTTCTTTTTTTTAGGATCCTTTTAGCTGTTCGGGGTCTCTTTCCCTTCCAGATGAATTTGGTAACTAGCTTTTCCAAATCTTCAAAGTAGGTTGTTGGAATTTTGATTGCTACTCTGTTGAATCTGTAGATCAATTTGTGTAGAACTGATATCTTAATTTTACTTAACCTTCCTATCCATGAGCAGGGAATGTCTTTCCACCTATTTAGATCTTCTTTTATTTCTTTTAGCAATGTTTCGTAGTTTTCTGTGTACAAGTCCTTATGTCCCTAGTTAAGTTCATTCCTAAGTACTTGATTCTTTTAGTTGCTATTTTGGATGGAATGTTTTCCTTAGCTGACTTCTCAGTTAGGTCATTGCTTGTATAGAAATGTTACTGATATTTGCACATTAATTTTCTAGTCCACAACCCTGCTGAATTTGTTTATTATTTGTAGATTTCTCAGGATTTTCCTAGTATCATGTCATCTGCAAATAATGAAAGCTTTCCTTCTTCCTTTCCAGTTTGGATGCCTTTTATTTCTTTGACCTGTCTGACTGCTCTATCTAGAACTTTTAGCACAATGTTGAATAATAGTGGTGACAGTGGGCCTCCTTGTCTCATTCCTGATTTTAGGGGGAAAGCTTTCACTCTCTCTCCATTGAGTATGATGCTGGCTATTGGTTTTTCATATATTCCCTTTATTATATTGAGGTAGTTACCTTTGATTCTTAGCTTTTGAAGTGTTTTTGTCAGAAAAGGATGCTGAATTTTGTCAAATGCTTTTTCAGCATCAATCAAGATGATCATGTGATTTTTCCCTTTCAATTTGTTAATGTGCTGTATTACATTAATTGATTTTCTTGTGTTGAACCATCCTTGCATTCCTGGTATAAAACCCACTTGATCATGGTGTATAATTCTTTTAATGTGTTGCTGGATTCAATTTACTAATATTTTATTGACAATTTTTACATCTATGTTCATTAGAGAGATTGGCCTGTGGTTTTCCTTTCTTACAGCATCTTTACCTGGTTTAGTATTAACATGATATGGCTTCATAAAATGAGTTAAGGTAGAGTTCCTTTTTCCTCGATTTTTTTGGAAAAGTTTGAACAGGGCTGGTGTTAGTTCTTTTTGGAATGTTTGATAAAATTCCCCTGTGAAGCCATCTGGCCCTGGGCTTTTCTTTGTAGGAAGATTTTTGATGACTGGTTGAATCTCTTTATTTGTGATTGGTTTGTTGAGATCTTCTATTTCTTCCTGAGTCAGTGTAGCTTGTTTGAGCATCTCCAGGAATTTTCCATTTCATCTAAGTTGTCTAGTTTATTGGTGTTTAGTTGTTCATAGTATCCTCTTTGATTTATTTTATTTCTTCAGAGTCTGTGGTGATGCACCCTTTCTCATTTCTGATTTTGTTTATTTACATCCTCTCTCTTTTTCCCTTTGTCAGTCTTGCTAGTGGCCCATCAATTTTATTGATTTTCTCAAAGAAACAACTTTTGGTTTTATTGATTCTTTCTGTTGTTCTTTTGTTCTCCTATTCATTTATCTCTGCTTTAATCTTTGTTATTTCTCTTCTTCTATTTGCTTTGGGGTTAGTTTGCTGTTCTTCTCAGGTTTCTCCAGGTGTGCTGTTAAGCCCTCGATTTTTGCTCTTTCTTGTTTTTTAATATAGACATTTAGGGCACTAAATATCCCTCTCAGCACAGACTTTACCACATCCCATAAATTCTGATAAGTTGTATTCTCATTTTCATTCATCTCCAGATAGCTACTGATTTCTCTGGCAGTTTCTTCTTTGGCTCACTGGTTGTTTAAGAGTGTGCTATTTACATGGGATAGAAATCCTAGAATGAGCTGAAACTCAGCATCAAGGGGTTGAGAAAACCTTCTCAATCAAAAGGGGGAAGAACAAAATGAGACAAAATTAAGTGTCAGTGTCTGAGAGATTCCAAACAGAGATGAGAGGTTATCCTGGAACTTATTCTTATGCATTAAATAGATATCACCTGTTTAGTTAAGGTGTAATGGAGAGGCTGGAGGGAACTGCCTGAAAATGTAGAGCTGTGTTCCAGTAGCCATGTTTCTTGAAGATGATTGTATAATGATACAGCTTTCGCAATGTGACTGTGTGATTGTGAAAACCTTGTGTCTGATGCTCCTTTTATCTACTTTATTGACAGATGAGTAAAACATGTGGATTAAAAATAAATAACTGATAGAGGGAACAAATGTTAAAATAAATTTAGTAGATTGAAAAAAAGAGTGTTATTTAATCTCCATTTATTTGTGAATGTTCTCGTTCTTTGGTGGTTATTGAGATCCAGCTTCATCCCATTGTGATCAGAGAAAGTGCTATGAATAATTTCAATATTTTTAAATTTATAAAGATCTGTTTTGTGCCCTAGCATATGATCTATCCTGGAGAATGTTCCATGAGTGCTAGAAAAGAATGTATATCCTTGTGCTTTGGGGTGCAATCACCTATATATGTCTGTTAGGTCTAACTCATTTATCAAATTATTTAACTTCTCTGTTTCCTTGTTGTTCTATCTATAAAGTTTGTGTACTGAAGTCTCCTACTATTATTGTTGAACCATCTGTTACTCTCTTTAGTTTTGCCAATGTCTGTCTCATGCACTTTGGAGCTCCTTGACTAGGAGCATAAACATTTATGATTGTTATTTCTTCTTGGTGAATTGTCCCTTTAATTAATATATAGTGTCCTTCTTTGTCTCTTATGATGGCTTTACATTTAAAATCTATTTTGCTTAATGTTAGTATAACTAATCCTGGTTTCTTTTGGTTACAACGTGTATGGAAAATCTTTTCCATCCTTTCAATTTCAATCTACTTATATCCTTGTGTCTAAGATAACTCTCTTGTAAGCAGCAGATAGCTGGATTATATTTCTTAATCCATTCTCCTAATCTGTATCTTTTAATTGGTAAATTTACTCTGTTAACATTCAAAGTTATTACTGAAAAGGCATTTCTTGAATCTACCATACTATCTTTTAAATTTAATTTTCAGATCTCTATATTCTTTTCCCTCTTTCTCTTTTTATTCTTTAAGTCACCCTTACTGGTACTCTTCAATTCTGTGCCCTCCTCCAGACCTCCTTCTCTCATGTTTTTTTTTTCCAACTGGCAAAGCTCCCTTTAGTATTTCTTGTAGGGCTGGCCTCATGTTGACAAATTCTTTTAGGATTTTTTTGCCTATGAGCATTTTAATCTCTCCCTCAGTTTTGAAGGACAATTTGGCTGGGTATAGAATTCTTGGCTGGAAGTCTTTGTATTTCAGGATCTTAAATATATCATACCACTGCCTTCTCTCCTGTCTGGTGCCAGATGAGTAGTCTGAACTCAGTCTTATTTGATTTCCCTTCTATGTAATAGATTGTTTTTCTCTTGCCTCTTTCAGAATTTTCTGCTTCTCTTCAACATTTAACAGACAGACTAGTTTGTGTCTTGGGGAAGGCCTATTTGGATTTATTCTGTTTGGAGTTCATTGAGTTTCTTTGATTTGTATACTTACATCCTTTATGAGAGTTAGGAAGTTTTCCCCCATTATATCCTCAACTACTCTTCCTAGCCCTTTACTCCTCTTTTCTCCTTCTGGGACACAATGATTCTTATATTTGTGTTATTTGTGTACTTTGTTTTGTCCATCATTTCCCTGAGATCCAATTCAAAGTTTTCCATCTTTTTTTTTTGCCGATTGCTGTTTTGACGTTCAAAATCAGTTATCTTGGTCTCTAATTCACTTAAATCTGCTGTTGTGTGTCTCTAGTATGTTTTCTTTTGGTCATTAGACTCTTTAATCTCTGTGATATATGCTATTTTTCTATTTATTCTTTCAAATTCCTATAGTGAGTGATATTTTTTCTTGATTTTTTCCTCAGATTGTTCATTACTTACGTATAGAAACACTACTGATTTTTTGGGTGTTGGCTTTGTATCCCACCACTTTGTGGAATTCATTTGTTAGCTCTAGGAGCCTTGTTTCTAATTTTTCAGGATTTTCTATATATAGGATCATGCCATCTACAAGTAGTGAGAGTTTTTCTTCTTCCTTTCCAATTTGGATAGTTTTTATTTCTTTTTCTTAGCTAATTGCTCTGGTAAGAACTTCAAGTACAATGTTGAATAACAGTGGTGACATTGGACATGCTTGTCTTGTTCCTGGTCTCAGAGGGAGAGTTCTTAGTCTTTCACCATTAAGTAGGATGTTAGCTATGGGATTTTCATATATGCCTTTTACCATAGTGAGGACATTTCCTTCTATTCCTAGTGTTCTAAGTGTCCTTATCAAGAAAGAGTGCTTATTTTCTGCATCAATTGAGATGATTATATGATTTTTCTTTTATTGTGTTGATTAGTTCATTACATTAATTCAATTTCTTATGTTGAACCAACCTTGCATAGCAGGGGTAAATCCTATTTGATCATGGAGTATACTTTTTGTAATATGCTGTTGGATTCAATTTGCTAGTATGCTGTTGAGGATTTTTGCATCTATATTCTTAAGAGAGGATTGATGTGTAGTTTTCTTGTCCTGTGGAATCTTTACCTTGCTTTGAGATTAGGGTGATGTTGGCCTCTTAGAATTGGTTAGGAAGGGTTCTCTCCTCTCAGTTTTTTGGAAGAGTTTGAGCAGGATTGGAATTAAGTCTTCTTGGAATGTTAACTAGAATTCCCCTATAAGGCCATATGGTCCTAAGATTTTTTTATTGTGATGCTTTTGATTACTGATTCAGCCTCTACTAGTATTCAGTTTGTTGAACTCTTCAATTTCTTCCTGAGTCAATTTAGGTAGTTTGTGTGTTTCTAAGAATTTGTCCATTTCATCTAGGTTATCTAATTTATTGGCATACAGCTGTTCATGGTGTCCTCTATAGTCCTTTTTGTTTCATTGGGGTCGATAATAATGCCCCCCTTTTTGTTTCTGATTTTTGTTATTTATATTCTCTCTCTTTTTCACTTTGTCAGTCTAGCTTTAGGTTTGTTGATTTTATCGATCTTTTCAAAGAACCAACTTTTGATTTTGTTGATTCTCTGTTGTTTTCTATTTTACACATCTGTACTCTAATCTTTGTTATTTCCTTCTGTGTGCTTTGGGTTCAGTTTGTTCTTCCTTTTCTAGTTCTTCCAGTTTTGAGGTTAGGTCTCTGATTTGAAGTCTTTCTTCTTTTTTAATGTAAGTATTTAGAGCTATGAATTGCCTTCTAAGCACTGCCTTTGCTGTATCCTATAAATTTTGATATGTTGTATTTCATTTATATTTGCTTCAAGACATTTCCTACTTTTGCTTGTGAGTTCCTCTTTAACCCATTGGCTATTTAAAAGTGTGGTTTAATTTCCACATATTTGTGGTGTTTCCATTTCTTCCCCCGTTATTGCTTTCTAGTTTTGTTCTGTTGTAGTCAGAGAACATATATTGTATGATTTCAATATTTTTAAATATCTTAAGACTTGTTTTGGATAGACCAACTTATGGTCTATCCTGGAGGATCATTCAAGTCTTGTACTTCCTTATTGATCTTCTGACTAGATATCCTATCCATTATTGAGAGGTAGTGTATTAATGTCTCCTATTATTAATGTAGAACTCTCAATTTCTCCTTCAAATCTGTCAATATTTGCTGAATATATTTTGAGGCTCTTCTGTTAGGTGTAAATATATTTATAGTTGTTATAGCTTCCTGTTGAATTATCCCCTTTATCTGCATATAATGACCATTTTGTCCCTCATAACTGTTTTTCACTTAAAGTCTATTTTGCCCAATATTAATACAGCCACCCCAGAATTCTTTTGGTTATTACTTGCATGGTATATTTTCTTCCATCTTTTTACCCTCTACTTATATCTCTGACTTTCAGGTGAGTCTCTTGCAGACAGCATATAATTGGGTCATGCTTTTTTTTTTAATCTATTCTGTCAATCTCTGCCTTTTGACTGGAGAGTTTAATCCATTTATATTTAAAGTCACTATTGATAATACAAGATTCTCTTCTTCCATCTCCCTATGTAGCCTTTGTAAGTCTTATATTGACTCTCACTTTCATTAAAGCCTATTTTTATATTTATTTGCTTTTTCATGTAGTACCATACTGAGCACCTTCTGTCTTCTATCTGGATATATTTTTCACCTATTTCTCTAGTGGTTACAATGGGGTTACAATTTAACATCCTAAATTTATAACAATCATATTTGTTCTCATACCAACTTAACTTCAATATCATGCACATATACTTCTTCTGTATCCCTTTCGTGCCTACCTCCCACCCCCACCATTTTTGTACTTGTTTCCACTTATACCTTTGTACATTGTATTTCCAAAAACATAGATTTATTATTAGTTTCGTGCATTTGCATTTTCGCACCTGTAGGAACTAAGAAGTGGAGTTACATGCCAAACAATACACCACAATAATACTGGCATGTGTAATTACCCAAATAGTTACCTTTACCACAGGTCTTTATTTCCTTATGCTATCTTGAACCATTGTCTAGTGTCCTTTCCTTTCAGTCTGAAAAACTCTTTAGTGTTGCTTATGGGGCTGGTCTAGTGGTGATGAACTCCTTCAACTTTTGTTTATCTGAGAAGGTCTTAATCTCTCCCTCGTTTTTGAAAGAGTCTTGTCAGATATAAAGTCCTTGGCTGGCAGTGGTTTTCCTTCAAGACTTTAGGTTTTTCAACCCACTGCCTTCTTGTCTCCATGATTTCTGATGAGACATCTGGGCTCTTTCTAATTGGAACACCCTTGTACATAACATGTTGCTTTTCTCATACAGCTTTCAGAACTCCCTCCTTGTCCTTTGCATTTGATTTTGTAATCAATATAGGTTTGGGGTATTTTTCTTCATATTTATCCTAATTGGTGTTTTCTGAGCTTCTTGGATGTGTGTATTCATGCCTTTTCTCAAGTTTGGGAAGCTCTCTGTCATCATTTCTTTGATTATCCCTTTTGCCCTTTGTCTCTTTCTTCTCCTTCTGGGACTCTAATAATGTGTCTATTGATGTGCTTGATGGCATCCCACAGAATTCTTGGGCTGTTTTCACTTTTAAAATTTCTTTCAACTTTCTGCTTCTCAGCATGACTCATTTCAAAGGTCTTTTCTTCAAGTTAATAGATTCTTTCTTCTGCCGGCTCTGATCTACTCTTGAAATCTTCCTGTGCTTTTTTTCATTTCAGTACAAACAGTAGTTCTGTTTGGTTCCTTTTAAAAATTTTTATCTCTTAGACTCTTGTATGATTCATTCCTAATATCATTTAGTTCTTTCTCTGTATTTTCCTTCATCCTCTTGAGCATTTATAAGGTAATTTTTTTTTCTGTATGTTTATATTTTTCCTTTGTATGGCCATCATTTCCTGTTACTTTTTTTGGTCTAGTACTCTTTTGTTTCACACTGTAAATTTTAATATTTTAAAACATAAAAAGCTTTGGGATTTACTCCCTGGAATATTTGTTTCTTGGTTTTGTAACCAGCTGGTGATAAAACAGAGATTGTCTTAAGCTTCAGTCCTCATATCAAGAAAGTCTGCTCGAGGTAAGTGCAGAGTGCAGGTTTTTCTTTTCTTTCTGGAGCTGTGTCTTGTTTGAATTTTTGCATGTTAGTTTTTTTGGAGTTCACCTGTTTAAAGGAGTTTGGTTGTCCCCTCTGTTTCGTAGGGGACAGGGCTTCTTTTCTCAGCTATTTATCATTGGAAGGCCTTTGTCCCAGGCCTATACTTTTTTCCCCTCCTTCTGTTGTCTCATACTGCATTTGCCTGGAGGGCAAATTCTGGGAGGAGGGTCACCCAGGAGAGGACTTTCCCAAGTCAGTCTTTCTGGGCCAGAATAGGGCCAGGGACCTACAAAGGGGACACTGACTGTTTCCAAAGTATGCTGGGGAGGGGACCTTTTGGAAGGGTTCCAAAGGCTTCTCTGATGGCTCTCCAAAACTGAGCTTTCCTGGCCTGCCCAGCAAATGCAGCCCTTCAGCTATCTGTCCTCCACAGCCTTTAGAAGGCACTGTAACTTTAAATTTCCACCGCCTCCACCCATGTCTTAGGAGGGTTGAAACAAGGGCTGCCCTCAGAGCCAGTGTTTCAGTTTGCTAAAGCTGCCGAAATGTAATATATGAGTTGTCTTTTACTGTGGGAATTTATTTATTAGCTTCAAATTACAGTTCTTAGGCCATGAAAATGCGCAAATTAAGGCATCCACAGGATGATACCTGGACTCTGAAGAAAGCCTCTGGCATCTGGGACACCTCTAGCACATGGGAAGGCACATGGCCAGCATCTGCTGTCCTTTGTCACCAAGTTTCGTTACTTTCAATTTCCAGTTCCAGTCACTTCCTCTCTGTGTTCTGTGGGTCCTTTCTTAGCTTCTCCAGGGTTTTCCTTTCTAAGCACTCTCAGCTTTTTCTGCCTTTTATGTTTTCATAAAGCACTCCAGTAAAGCATTAAGGTGGGTCAATTGAGATGTGATCCACATCTCAACATAGTTGGGTCACATCTCAACTAAAACAACCTAATCCAAAGGTCCCTACCCTCTCCCCCTCAACCCCCCTCACAATAGGTCTGCAACCACAGGAATGGATTTAAAGAACATGGCCTTTTCTGGGGTACATACCAGCTTCAAACCACCCCAGCTGGGAACCAACAATCCATTCACTAATAAAAAGCCATGATCAGTAATCAGCAGTGCCCAACCCTCTTCTTTGGGATGAGGTTTTTTTATGTCCCTTTCATCACCAGTAACTAGCCAGTGACCAGATCCCACAGCAGACAGCCACCAGGGATGGGATGGGCAATGGCAGGCACTGTGCAGAGAAAACAGTTTACTGTTCTTTACTTTAATTGTTCAGTCTCTTTCTCCCGCTCTTCCATGGATGCAATACACTGTTCTTCTGGTCTCCGGAACCTCAAAATAGTTGTATCAGACAGTTCCTTCTGGTTCAGCAGTTGTTCTGGTGGGAGGACTGTGACCTGGAGCTCCCCCACTCTGACATCTTCCCCTGAATTCTTAACACGAGAGTTTTGTGCCTACCTTTTTGCATACTTAATTTACCAACTTTAGGGTTTCCAACTTTTCCCTGTTGTGACTGTTGCTCTGATACATGTCTGTATCTCTACTCTTTTCTGCATCTCGACCATTTCCTCAAGCTATGCTTCTCCATGTGTAATACCAGTTTAGTAGTATGCACATTTTAAATTTTCTAAATATACAGGTTATCAGCCAATTTTTTGGACATAAACAAAATATTCTATTCTCTTTTCAAATATTATTTGCCCTGATTGGTCAGAAATATGCTTCTCCAACAGGATATTATGGGTGTAGTGGTCCAGAGACCAAGACAGGGGGACCAAGCTGCTGGTACCTGATATGGGCGATAAAATGTAGAGTGTACACTGTAGGTAGGCCAGGTCCCTCCACTCCACCTGCTGCAGTTTAGGATGGAATATGATCTGGGAAGGAACCATGAGCATTGGGAAGCTGCTGAGCTTCTGTGTCTTAAACTTTTCTGAAGGAGTATATGGGGTAAAGGGTAGGAGAGAATTTAGCTGAAAGCACATGGAGATCTGGGGTGTTTTTCAAAAATAAAAAGACATTTGAGAGATGGAAATTAAAAACCATTGACACAAAAGCAAGGCAATATTAAACAATGCATTATATTATAAATCTGCTTTATTTAGCAATTACAAGAGAGCAAAGAGTAGAGGATTCTACAAGGAAAGAAGACATGGTAAAACTCATTTTCTAGCCTGAGTCCAGCCAGAAGGACAGGGAGGAAGGCAATCAGTACAACACATGGGTACTGATTCTGTACATCACTGGATCAGGCACTTGAGCTTCCATGGCCCAGCAAGAGAAATGCACAATACTTTGTAAAATGGAGACTCCTAGACCACTGGAATCAAAGGGAGGCTATCCTGTTCTGAAGTAGGACCAGACCAGGTTTTCTTAATTTAAGGGTTAGGAGTTAACGTTCTTTTAATGCTCAGCCTCTGATATCAGATGTTGAAAGCAAGAGACAGATCATTCAGTAACAAGGCAAAGCTTGAAATTCGATCAGTTGTGATTAAATTATATTGTAAAATCAGAGGCTGACATCCATCCTGATGTTAACCAAAGGAGGCTCAAGTGGAACAGGGGCTTAAGTAGTGTGAGCTTTGTCTCAGAGGGAAAGAGGAGGCCAGAACCCCAGAGAGAAGAAGAAATGTGACATCTGCAAGACCCCTAAGTGGGGGGACTAGGCAGCTCGAGAGGGGGCCTTGGCCTAGTGGATCCAAGTGCTGGTGGTAGAACTTCAGTGCCTGTAGCTCTTCCTGCTGGAGGAAGAAGTGGTGGTGTATTTGATGGTAGAACTGCTGCCCCCAGCAGAGCTGAGGCCACCGCTGATGCCTCTGCCACTTCCGGAACTGAAGCCACCTCCAAGGCTGTGACCACTGCTGTAGGAGTAGCCACTACCTCCACCCAGGCCTAAGCCACTGCTGACACCGCTGGCGCCGCCATAGCCACTGGAGACGGTGGACTGCACCACAGCTGTGGTGAGGGGGGGACAAGGAAAGAAGACATGGTGAGACTCATTTCTTAGCCTGAGTCCAGCCAGAAGAACAGGGAGGAAGGGAGTAAAAGTACTTACAGATGTTGACCTGTCCAACGCCTTCCCCTTGCAGCCTATGAGAAGAAATACAGAGAAGATGAGACTCAGAAATCCATTACCTGGATCAGTGTGGGATGCCCCATTTGGTGGAACAGACTATGGGGAAAATGTACTTTCACTTGTTCCTAAGACTAGCACTCATGGCCATGACCATAGGGTCCTAAACTTGTACTCAGTGGCCTGTTGCTTGGAGATACACCCAGAGGTTGAAGAAGGACTGTGAGTTAATCACCTGCATTCCTCGCCTTCCAGCAGCTTCCTGTAGGTGGCGATCTCCACGTCCAGAGATAGTTTGACATTCAAGAGATCTTGGTACTCCTTCAGTAACTGGGCCATGTCCTGCTTTGCCTTCTGCAGGGCATCCTCCAGACTTTCCAGCTTATTCTTGGCATCCTGGAGGGCCATCTCCCCACGCTGCTCAGCATCAGCGATGGAGGCCTGCAGGTTGGCATTCTAGAGGGAGTAAAACAAGGAGAATGAACTTGCAATCTGGTTTTCCAGTGCAGACCAACCCTGGTTCTTCTTTCCCAGCTAGGAAGAATTCGACAGCCCAGAGTTGACGGATAAGGACTCTTCTTATCTCTCTTTGTGTCCTGAAGACTTGTCAACTCTGGAAACACTGGAGGAAAACCTGTGCCCCTTTGTGTCGGCCAGCGTGCTTGAGAATGCAGTCTGACTGTGCACTGACTGATGAGAGACACTTGTGGACATGAGGCCAGGAGGCATTGGAAGAAATGGACCTGCATCTTTGTTTTGAGTATTGTCACCAAATGCAAACATGGAGCAGAGTTGGTAGTGTCTTTCTTGAATGCAACTCAAGTTTTACAATGTGACTAATATCTTCAATTGCAGTAGTGAGTTTTCAATGAACCTACTGAAAATTTTCTTTCCTCCTCTCAGTCACTTACACATTTGGGAAGCAGGGATCTTCTCCTGTACTTTAGTTCCACTCTCTTTTTTAAAAATTCCTGACTGGACTTGCAACATTTTTTCTATAATTTTGGCCTTCCTTTCTTCCCAATTTGTTCCTTAAACGTTCTCAAGCCAATTATTTCTCTTAGGTCAACCGCATTTCAATGGCTCTATCCCACATTTCCACCCCTTTATCAGCTGGGTCTGGCTCTGTCCATGTGTTTGTAACATTTTCTTGGATTTTGACCCATCTCTCCTAAACAGTAGGGCTCAATAAGGGCAGCCACCACATGTCTTCTTCTCTCCTCCTATTGGCTTGGTCACTACCAAGCAAGGTATTTGTTCAAATGATGGGTGATGACAGCCTCATAGTCTAGAAAGATAAGATAAGAGTATTTCTATCCCATTGCTTCCCAACCCCACCCTACCTGTTTTTTGACATTGTCAATCTCTGATCTCAGTCTCTGGATCATGCGGTTCATCTCAGCAATCTCCTGCTTGGTGTTGCGCAGGTCATCCCCATGTCTGCCTGCTGTGACCTGCAGCTCTTCGTACTGTAGTCCAGAGAGAGTGAGAGATAGTATACGTGAGTTTCCCCAGGCCTTTCATGACTTTCTCTCTCAATCAGGCATTTAATACATATGAACATAATGGGGACTTTAGGAGAAGTTGGTATTGCAAGATGGTTGAACAATGAACATTTGAATCCCAGACCATCCTTTCTGTGGGACCACTGACTGCCCAGTTCTTCTGGATGGCTGGTGTCCTGTACAATGCTTCTGAAAGCCAGTATTCATGGTGAAGCTAAAAGCAAAGATCACTAGCTCAGTATCTATGGTACCTTAACTCTTGTGTTTGGATTCTTTTACTGAATAGACTTGGACGTAAAATCTGAAAGTGTGTACCCTCACTGTGCACAGACACGTATTCTGTACAATGACTCTAGCTTCCTAGCAGGACCTTTCCTGAATGCAGTCTGCAGACTTTCAGTGAACCTCCTAGCTGGACCTCTGCAGTTAGGAGCCTCATGGATTCCTCATGGCTGCCAACTCGCTGCTCACCTTGGTCTGGTACCAGGACTCGGCCTCGGCCCGGCTGCGGTTGGCGATGTCCTCGTACTGGGCCCTGACCTCGGCGATGATGCTGTCCAGGTCCAGGGAGCGGTTGTTGTCCATGGACAGGACCACGGACGTGTCGCTGAACTGAGTCTGCATCTGGGACAGCTCCTGTAGAACATAACATTTTAAGATGATATTTTCCAGGTACAATGATAAGGAATCCCAAACCAATTAATCTTCCACCCTTCCTGGAACCCCGTTAAACTAAACAAAAGGAGTGGGCATGGCTTACCTGCTCATAGAAGGCTCTCAGGAAATCAATCTCCTCTCTGAGACCATCTACCTTGGCTTGCAGTTCAACCTTATTAATGTAGGCAGCATCGACGTCCTGAGGAAAAACAGCCTGGAGTCAGCTGTGCCCTCCTGCTCTAGCCTTAGGCTTCCTCTCTAGTGTCGTCTCAGATTCGGGCAGAGACGCACAACGCCCCCCTTCAGCAAAGAAACTTAACCCCCTGGTCTTCATTTGCTCACCTTCTTCAGAGTCACAAATTCATTTTCTGCTGCTGTACGTTTGTTAATTTCATCTTCATATCTGTAACAAGAAAAGGATAAGATATATTTGAGCCACTTTGGTAACATGACATGGAAAAGGAAGCCTGGGTTTCAATCCTTTTAATGAAACGAAATGAAATATTTCCGCATTGAATATTCCTGTAGAAAGAACCTAAAAGATTCTTTTTATGGTCCCCAAATTTATTTTCTTCTTTCCTCTCCACCAACACATTCGATTTACTCTTTTTAATGTGCTTTTGGGCAATGATTTGCAATTTCATTTCCACTGGACATGGAAAGCAATTGATTCCAAGTAACAGCTGGCGACGCCTTTGCTCCGGCACACCACCTTCAAGCACTGAGCCCCACATCCCCTGTTCAACTCACTTGTTCTTCATGTCGTCCACCAGGTCCTGCATGCTTCGGAGCTCTGCGTCCAGGCGGCCTCTGTCCCCGGTGATAGAATCCAGCTGCCTTCTGAGGTTGCTGATGTACTGCTCAAACAGAGGCTCCAGGCTCTGCCTCTCGGTCTTGGGACCTTGCTGCTGGAGCAGGGTCCATTTGGTCTCCAGAACCTTGTTCTGCTGCTCCAGGAAGCGCACCTGGAGAGCAAATAAGATGGCATTTGTCAGACCAAGGGAGGGTGAGTATCTGTGTTAATTAGATCCCCATGTGGACCTGGGAGGTCTCCATGGTGCTGAGAAACTCCTGAGCATGAGGAGAGCTCAGGCTGAGAGTTCTGTTCCCCTGAACATTTTTCCTTCCAAACCCACAGATCCCACCAAGAAAAGCTCCCCACGCATCTCTGAGCTTACCCACTCTGCAAGTTATGGAGCTCATCAGAGATTTACAACACTTACTCTCTTTTTTTCTCGTAAAGCAGAATCCTCAATATACCTTGAAAATAACATTAAACTGATAGATTGTCCAAATCTTTTATTTTACATAGGACTTCCATTTTAAAAGATGCAACATGGTATCTAATGAATAGATTGTAACCGCACTTTCCCCTTGACACATGATTCTCGTCTAAATATCCTTGATAGATAGCTGTCCCCTGTTTCTAGCACAAATTCACTGCCCTGTGGGTTATATAGAGGATTGTAAGCCTCTTTATCTCATGTGAGCAGAACGTCCTTTTCTTAGTCTATATTTTTTCCCTCCCATGCAGAGTAGGTTTCGATTGGCCTTTCCTTGGTAATCCTGTGGCCCTTCAGGGGTTGAAGTCAACCCACTCCACTTCCCATTTACTTGACTCTGCTTCAGCCTCATCAAAAGTTGAGGATTCCATCTAAGCCCAATGAGGGGCATTTAAGAGATTCATCAGGTGTACCTGCTTTCCATCACCTTCTTTCTACCCGTGTTCAACAAGAAGCCAGTCAGTCATCCCTCTGGAATCCTGATCTACGTCTCCTTCTCCCTCTTTCCTAAATCTCCCCTGTCCCCCAACCCTTTATTAGACAACCTTTTATTGTTTCCCAAGTTTGGGCCCCCTGAAGCGCCCTGTGTAGACTGAGCCCTCGAGTCTTACCTTGTCAATGAAGGAGGCAAACTTGTTGTTGAGGGTCTTGATCTGCTCCCGCTCCTCGTTCTTCACCCGCTGGATGGTGGGGTCGATTTGCAGGTTTAGAGGAGTCAGGAGATTCTGGTTGACGGTGACCTCTTGGATGCCTCCAGGGGGGCAGACAGGGAAGCCAGGGCCCCCATAGCCACCACCAAATCCAGCCCCGCCACCAAAGCCAAAGCCACCGCTGACTCCACTGCCAAATCCAAATCCACTCCCGGCTCCTCCTCCAAGGCCAAAGCCTCCTCCAACTCTGCCACCGTATCCACTCCTGATGACACAGCTGCCCCCTCCGAGGGATATCCTCTTGGCGCCCCCCAGGCTGTGGAGGCTCCGGCTTCCAAAGCCAGCTCCTCCACAAACCCCACCCAGGCCACCACTGCCCCTGGAGCGGGACACAGAGACGCTGCTGAAGCCAGAGCGGCAGACCCCAGGGACTCTGGCTGAGCTGGTGCTGAAGCCCCGGTGGCTGCTGCTGCTCTGGGTCCTCATGGTGGATTTGCTAGACATGGTTCCCTGGAGAGGTGGAGGCTGAAGGAAGCACGAGTGGCTGGAGTGTAGAGCTGAGAGAAGGAGAAGTGTGAGATGGGCCTCCTGGCTGCAGGTTATATATGGTGAAAATGGGCTGGGCTCAGTCCTGGAAGGTGAGCTTGCAGATTGGGAAGGGCTGGGCTTTACAAACAGTGAGCTCACCCCCAGTCTGTAGAAACGTATGGGATATGAAGTTTGCTTTTTCTATTTCCTTTAGTCATGGAGAAATTCTCCTACCTCCAGCCTTCTCTTGATCCCAACACAATAAGTCTGTATGCAAATTCCTTGAAGTCATATGTTAGTCATTTTCTCAAACAAAGGAGACTAGAAGCTGATCTGTGATAATTGTCGCTTCCTTCTGCTTACTCAGATATTCCCCAGTGTGTCCCCTTCCCACACTAGGTTTCTCCTCCAAAAGCTCCACCTTCCCAGCCAAGGTAGAGTTCTCCCTGAGGACTTGGAGGCATTTGCCCAATGACCTGAACAAGAAGTGGCCTGGTATTTTTTGTCCACCAAATTTGAGCCACTCCTCCTGGAGCATCTGGCCATCTTCCCTGGGGTATGAGCAGAAGGATGCAGGCCTTTGACGACTCAACTTTCTTCTGACTAGCAAGAAGAAAAGAGAAAATGAGATTTTACACTGTCAGAGTGACATTTTTCTTGAGCCATGTGTGATAAGCTGCCTAACTGCCACTTTCTTGAGAGGACAGAAACCGACAGGCTCTAAGCCATACTGCACAGATGCCTGACTTCAGAAAGGGGTTTATTTGCCTGCCTGCATCCTTTCCTGGATTACTTACTTTTCCCATTGATCTCGTTATCATGTAAATTTTCTTTGCAGTTGAAATTCCTGTGTTTTCTTTCTGCTTTCTTCTGAAAGCTTTTTTTCCTGTTGGTTTGGAAAGTTCATGTAGATCTTTAATTTAAACAATCGAAATAAGCAGCACAAAAATCATTAAGGAATTCACTGAATATTTATTCCCACAGTATTGGACATTTCTTAAGAATCAAGGATCAGACATTTTAATGAGGCGTGTACAGAAAGTTGCAGGGTATATAATAACAGTGAATCATAAAAATGTGCCCTTACAAGTGGGATGATGTCACAAGTAGATTCCAAATTTATATTTCTAATCTCAGTGCTAGAAATCTTAAATCCCTATGTACTTTTTCAGAAAGAAGGTAGACTGTGAAATGAGAGTACTACTTGCTTTAGAAGGCAATGAGGTTGAATTTCATTTTTCCAGTCCATGCATAAGGTAGTTTCTCTGAGGAGAATTTAGAGCAATTTAAGGTATGCTTTTCTATGAGACTGTGTTGGTTAAATGGGTAACCATGGCAGGAAAGACAAACTCCCATGCTGAGGGGAGCCTGAGGAGAGCTCTTGTTTCTATTCTATAAGCAGTCCCATCTCCTTACATTTTAGGGGCATGACACCCAGGAGGGCAGGGCTCTCCTGCTCAGAGAAGCTGCTAACTCAGCATGTGGTAGGAAAGGGGCACCTTCCCAGGACAAGGGAAACAGCGCCCCTCCCTCTGCACTGGTTTCGCAATGGTTGACCAAGAATGTGTTTCCACCCAGTTCTGGGAAAGGAGGGTTCCTTCTTTTGGCATGGCATTCTGAGCCACTCTACTCTTTTGGAATAAAGACATAAGGTTTGCATGGATGATGCCAGGAGGTGTAGGAAGGATTGGAAAAGTATGTGGGAGCAGTAGGCATTTGTACAACATCCTCGGGGTAGACTACACTCCAGGCACTTTCTCTTGGCGGCACACAGGCGCTAGCTCCCCAGTGCTCTTGCACTGCACCTTATGTTAGATCAGTATGTTTACCTGGTGGGTTGAGCAATTCAATAAATATTGATGCTGGCATGACCCCTTTTTATTTTCTTCTATGCTGAGAACGCTGAAACAAAGGGAAAGAAGTGAAAGAAGATTTTGTTTGTCAGTGTGCAGATGGTTCTCTTAAGAACCAAGCATCTGTTTGTAGCCCTAAATTCCTTTCCATTCTGGCATTTTTCTTGTGGTCTGTAATCCACATCGTTCCTAGCCACCCCCCCCCCCCCAAACAGCATCATTGTAGCTGCCTTCCATTTGTTTGGCATTAGGAAGCTTAGTTCTGGGCTTATGGGATTGGAACGAGGGAGGATGCTCAGTGCTGTCAGATGTAGGGGACTGGTGGTAGACTCTGCAATGGAGCTCCTTCTGGCCACCTGACTATGGCTCCAGTTCAAATTCTGATCCTTTCACACTGTAGGCAAGCCCAGGAAGCTCCTTAGTGGTATATAGCTTAGAGTGGGTAGAAAGGGAGTGGCAGAGATCACAAGCCTCCCACAGTGGAACCTCATGGAAATAAGGCTGGTAAATTCCAGAGCCCTAACATATTTCACAAGACTCTTGGATAGCTTCCCCTTGCTCCCCTGTCTAACTTCATAAACCACCATTGTCCCTTCCCACTCCAATTCTGACATCCAGCCATTAGAAGTGATTTGAAGGTTGGTGTATACCAGGCTCTTTATTTCTCCCCTAGGTTTTGGCCCATGCTCTTTTCTCCAACATAGAACACAATTCCTGCCAGTTGATCATTTCTTTCCTCACCTCTTAGGTCTCAGTTTAGATATCCTCCTCTTACAATCACAGTGGCAGGTAATTGCCAGTTACTCTCTTCTCTACTAGGCTGTTACATAACTTGAGCCAGAAATTGTGCCTCCTTATTTCCAAAATCTGGACCAGTGCCTGGCTTTCCATATGTGCTTAGGAAGAAGGAGCATTCCTAGAACCTACCAGATGGTTGTGTGTTAGAAGAAGAGAGACTGTTAAATATACAGAAATTTTACAAGGCAGTTGTTAAAACATTGGTAGCTTGAAATTGCCCATGATGGGAGTATTTACACCATGGGAATTAGCAAATGCTGTCAATCAGGATTTATTTTCCCCCCCAGAGATCCAGTACCGTTAATGAACCAGATCATTTTCCCTTCTCCAAAGTGGCTAAGCTCCCATGATAGCTAGTCATTAGGTGCTGATTTGGGGACTGGAGTTCTGGAATTGCTACTGCCTTGGTGAAGTCACTAAAGGGTAGAAGCACATGCTTGCTTCCTCTCCCTTCAGCTTTTTGGTTTTCCCCAAGCCTCCAGTGTGCTGACCAAGTGGGGAGCTCAAAGTTACACTTACTAAAAGTGGTCCAGAATGTCCCTTATTTTCTGGTCCACAGCCTGCTAAGCACGACTTACTGACTTCAGACAGTAATACTGGTCCTCATTAAGCAACCCCTTTCATATATTCCATCAAGTTGAGCTAGCCTTGAGCTCCCTTGCTACATTAGCCTCCATCACAAGTGCTTTTGGCAAGTGTCTAGATGTGACAGCACCTAATCAAATCAGAAAGTTCCTTTCTTCCTCTGCTTCCTCTGGGGCTAGGTGCACTTCCATGTAGCACATGGGAGGGACAGCTCAAGACATTCCCTCTTTAGGTCTCCATTTCCCCAAATATGAACTGCCTGCCTTTCCAGATGTCATCTCCATCCTGCCTTGTCACTGGCAACTGCATGGCTGCTTCCCACCCCCACTCCATATCCCACTCATACTAGTACCTGCACACCTGAACTACAAGTCTATCTTGCCTGGAGGTCCCAGATTTTTCATCAGCTTCCTTGCCTTCATGCTCTCCTCTTCCTTCTTCTTACATAGACTTCAAAATATTTGCTTCCTGGAATTTTCTTTGAATTCTCCCATACCTTCATCCCCCTAGTAACAAACCCAATTGTGCATCACATCAAACTCTATGGCTTCAATGCTTCTAGTCATTGTTGCTTTTTAAAGAAAGAATTTTGTCCCATGCTCTGATTATCTGTTTCCAAGCCCTGCTCAGAGAAGCACTGCTCAGGAAATTCCACTGGGTTTTATGTAATCAACGGCGTATGTTAATTGAGTGCCTATGCAATGGACACAGGGATGAATAAGATATAGTCCTTCTTTTATAGGAACATTGTGCCTGACAATATAAAGAATATTCACCTTCTCAGCACATGTTACTATGTGCCAGGCACTGTTGATAGCACTGAGGATTCAGTAGTGACAAAGTAGTGAACAAAGTAAGTGTCCTGCCTTATGGAACTTAGATTTTAGCAGGGTTTTTGTGTACTACTCATAGTATATCACCATCATCCAGAGTCACTATTCATAGTATATGGCCATCATCTGGAGTGTCTAGATATAGAATACCTACTATAAATGATTACAATATAATGGGGACAGTGTTCACCATTTTACACTTAACCCAGAAATAGAAGTTTGAGCAAAGTACTCTGGGGACCCAGAAAAATGAGCAATTACTTTTGACTGGGAGATAAGAAAAGACTTCACTGGGTAGAGGAATTTCACTCAGGTTTTAAGTCATGGCTGGAGTTTGCTAGGTTAAGAATAAAAGGGAGAAAGGGGCTCTAGACAGGGGTTCTAAGGCAATTTAATGGCTAAGAGCAGGGGTTAGCAAACTATAGTTTGTAGGTCAAATCTAGCTAGGAGATTGTTTTTTTATAAAGTTTTATTGAAACAGAACCAAGCCCGTTCATTTGCTCTATGATGGCTGAGTTGAACAGTTGCAATAGAGATGTAGGGCTGGCAAAGCCTAAAATATTTACTATCTGTTGCTTTAAGGAAAAAGTTTTCTGATCCTTGATTAAGAGCATGGGCTTTGGTCTTTTGTCCGCCAGCCCGCCGCGCAGCGCCCACGCCCCGCAGCAGCGGACCCGCCACCAGCCTCGACAGCCTTGCCACCCTCACCTTTCCTCCTACAGAACAGCTACTGGGGGAGTGGAGATAATACAGAGCAGCTCCCGGAGCCACGAGGGAGATCAAAGGGACGGCGTACCCCATCCTGGAACAGCTGACTATCTGGGAGAACCAGCTCCGGTGAGATCACCAAGGGACACGGGCTTTCCTGGGTGGGACGGCAAGCGACCGGAGTCCCTCCCTTCCACCTTCCCAGGCCAGCTGGTAGAATTGGACAGGCGGTCCCCTTAGGCCGCTGCGGCTGGTGCCCCCACCACGCGAGGCCCCCCGGACCAACTGAGAGAGTTGGGTCGGAAATCCCCAGACTGCGGAGAACAGTGACCGGGGGATCCCTTCCAAACACGTGACTCCCCCGTCCGGCTGGGAACAGTGCACTCTCCCGGGCTGCGACAGCTGGCGCCCTCCTGCCACACTTGGCGCCCCGGGCCGACTAGCTAATTCGGCCAGACGCTTTCCCGTGCTGCGGCGGCCGGCGACCCTCCCAGCATTCGGAACCCCAGGCCGGCTGGCACTCTTCCAAGACGCTTCGGCTGCCGAACCTCCCCTATGGCGAGAATTTTCCAGAGTTAAAGGACCCACAGCAACTTTCACTGGTGGAACCCGTAGACAAATGTGTGCCACGAGCGCCACCTACTGGGCAGGATAAGAAAAACAGAACCCAGAGATTGCACAGAAAAATCTTTCAACCTGTGGGGTCGAACACCCAGGGACATCTTACTAAATGCCCAGACGCCAGCAGAAGATAACGGATCACGCTCAGAAAATTGAAAATATGGCCCAGTCCAACGAACAAACCAATAGTTCAAATGAGATACAGGAGCTGAAACAACTAATGCTGAATATACGAACAGAAATGGAAAACCTCTTCAAAAACGAAATCGATAAATTGAGGGAGGACATGAAGAAGACATGGGCTGAACATAAAGAAGAAATAGGAAAACTGAAAAAACAAATCACAGAACTTATGGAAGTGAAAGATAAAGTAGAAAAGATGGAAAAAACAATGGATACCTACAACGATAGATTTAAAGAGACAGAAGATAGAATTAGTGATTTGGAGGATACAACATCTGAATTCCAAAAAGAAACAGAAACTATCCGGAAAAGAATGGAAAAATTTGAACAAGGTATCAGGGAACGCAAAGACAATGTGAACCGTACAAATATACGTGTAGTGGGTGTCCCAGAAGGAGAAGAGAAGGGAAAAGGAGGAGAAAAACTAATGGAAGAAATTATCACTGAAAATTTCCCAACTCTTATGAAAGACCTAAAATTACAGATCCAAGAAGTGCAGCGCACCCCGAAGAGATTAGACACAAATAGGCGTTCCCCAAGACACTTACTAGTTAGAATGTCAGAGGTCAAAGAGAAAGAGAGGATCTTGAAAGCAGCGAGAGAGAAGCAATCCATCACATACAAGGGAAACCCAATAAGACTATGTGTAGATTTCTCAGCAGAAACCATGGAAGCTAGAAGACAGTGGGATGATATATTTAAGTTACTAAAAGAGAAAAACTGCCAGCCAAGACTCCTATATCCAGCAAAATTGTCCTTCAAAAATGAGGGAGAAATTAAAACATTCTCAGACAAAAAGTCACTGAGAGAATTTGTGACCAAGAGACCAGCTCTGCAAGAAATACTAAAGGAAGCACTAGAGTCAGATACAAAAAAACAGAAGAGAGAGGCATGGAGAAAAGTGTAGAAAGAAGGAAAGTCAGATATGATATATATAATACAAAAGGCAAAATGGTAGAGGAAAATATTATCCAAACAGTAATAACTCTAAATGTTAATGGACTGAATTCCCCAATCAAAAGACATAGACTGGCAGAATGGATTAAAAAACAGGATCCTTCTATATGCTGTATACAGGAAACACATCTTAGACCCAAAGATAAATATAGGTTGAAAGTGAAAGGTTGGGAAAAGATATTTCATGCAAATAACAACCAGAAAAGAGCAGGAGTGGCTATACTAATATCCAACAAATTAGACTTCAAATGTAAAACAGTTAAAAGAGACAAAGATGGACACTATATACTATTAAAAGGAACAATCAAGCAAGAAGACATAACAATCATAAATATTTACGCACCAAACCAGAATGCCCGAAAATACGTGAGGAATACACTGCAAACACTGAAAAGGGAAATAGACACATATACCATAATAGTTGGAGACTTCAATTCACCACTCTCATCAATGGACAGAACATCTAGACAGAGAATCAATAAAGAAATAGAGAATCTGAATATTACTATAAATGAGCTAGACTTAACAGACATCTATAGGACATTACATCCCACAACAGCAGGATACACCTTTTTTTCAAGTGCTCATGGATCATTCTCAAAGATAGACCATATGCTGGGTCACAAAGCAAGTCTTAACAAATTTAAAAAGATTGAAATCATACACAACACTTTCTCGGATCATAAAGGAATGAAGTTGGAAATCAATAATAGGCGGAGTGCCAGAAAATTCATAAATACATGGAGGCTCAACAACACACTTAAACAACAAGTGGGTCAAAGAAGAAATTGCAAGAGAAATTAGTAAATACCTAGAGGCAAATGAAAATGAAGACACAACATATCAAAACGCAGCAAAGGCAGTGTTAAGAGGAAAAATTTATTGCCCTAAATGCCTTTATCAGAAAAGAAGAAAAGGCAAAAATGCAGGAATTAACTGTCCACTTGGAAGAACTGGAGAAAGAACAGCAAACTAATCCCAAAGCAAGCAAAAGGAAAGAAATAACAAAGATTAGAGCAGAAATAAATGAAATTGAAAACATGAAAACAATAGAGAATCAATAAGACCAGAAGTTGGTTCTATGAGAAAATCAACAAAATTGATGGGCCCTTAGCAAGACTGACAAAAAGAAGAAGAGAGAGGATGCAAATAAATAAGATTAGAAATGGAAGAGGAGACATAACTACTGACCTCACAGAAATAAAGGAGGTAATAACAGGATACTATGAACAACTTTACGCTAATAAATACAACAATTTAGATGAAATGGACAGGTTCCTGGAAAGACATGAACAACCAACTTTGACTCAAGAAGAAATAGATGACTTCAACAAACCAATCACAAGTAAAGAGATTGAATTAGTTATTCAAAAGCTCCCTAAAAAGAAAAGTCCAGGACCAGACGGCTTCACATGTGAATTCTATCAAACATTCCAGAAAGAATTAGTACCTACTCTCCTCAAACTCTTCAACATAATCGAAGTGGAGGGAAAACTACCTAATTCATTCTATGAAGCCAACATCACCCTCATACCAAAACCAGGCAAAGATATTACAAAAAAAGAAAACTACAGACCAATCTCTCTAATGAATACAGATGCAAAAATCCTCAATAAAATTCTAGCAAATCGTATCCAACAACACATTAAAAGAATTATACATCATGACCAAGTAGGATTCATCCCAGGTATGCAAGGATGGTTCAACATAAGAAAATCAATTAATGTAATACACCATATCAACAAATCAAAGCAGAAAAATCACATGATCATCTCAATTGATGCAGAGAAGGCATTTGACAAGATTCAACACCCTTTCCTGCTGAAAACACTTCAAAAGATAGGAATACAAGGGAACTTCCTTAAAATGATAGAGGGAATATATGAAAAACCCACAGCTAATATCATCCTCAATGGGGAAAAATTGAAAACTTTCCCCCTAAGATCAGGAACAAGACAAGGATGTCCACTATCACCACTATTATTCAACATTGTGTTGGAAGTTCTAGCCAGAGCAATTAGGCAAGAAAAAGAAATACAAGGCATCAAAATAGGAAAGGAAGAAGTAAAACTATCACTGTTTGCAGACGATATGATACTATACGTAGAAAACCCAGAAAAATCCACAACAAAATTACTAGAGCTAATAAATGAGTACAGCAAAGTAGCAGGCTACAAGATCAACATTCAAAAATCTGTAGCTTTTCTATACACTAGTAATGAACAAGCTGAGGCGGAAATCAAGAAACGAATCCCATTTACAATCGCAACTAAAAGAATAAAATACCTAGGAATAAATTTAACCAAAGAGACAAAAAACCTATATAAAGAAAACTACAAAAAACTGCTAAAAGAAATCACAGAAGACCTAAATAGATGGAAGGGCATACCGTGTTCATGGATTGGAAGACTAAATATAATTAAGATGTCAATCCTACCTAAACTGATCTACAGATTCAATGCAATACCAATCAAAATCCCAACAACTTATTTTTCAGAATTAGAAAAACCAATAAGCAAATTCATCTGGAAGGGCAGGGTGCCCCGAATTGCTAAAAACATCTTGAGGAAAAAAAACGAAGCTGGAGGTCTAGCGATGCTGGACTTTAAGGCATGTTATGAAGCCACAGTGGTCAAAACAGCATGGTATTGGCATGAAGATAGATATATCGACCAATGGAATCGAATAGAGTGCTCAGATATAGACCCTCTCATCTATGGACATTTGATCTTTGATAAGGCAGTCAAGCCAACTCACCTGGGACAGAATAGTCTCTTCAATAAATGGTGCCTAGAGAACTGGATATCCATAAGTAAAAGAATGAAAGAAGACCCGTATCTCACACCTTATACAAAAATTAACTCAAAATGAATCAAAGATCTAAACATTAGGTCTAAGACCATAAAACAGTTAGAGGAAAATGTTGGGAGATATCTTATGGATCTTACAACTGGAGGCGGTTTTATGGACCTTAAACCTAAAGCAAGAGCACTGAAGAAGGAAATAAATAAATGGGAACTCCTCAAAATTAAACACTTTTGTGCATCAAAGAACTTCATCAAGAAAGTAGAAAGACAGCCTACACAATGGGAGACAATATTTGGAAACGACATATCAGATAAAGGTCTAGTATCCAGAATTTATAAAGAGATTGTTCAACTCAACAACAAAAAGACAGCCAACCCAATTACAAAATGGGAAAAAGACTTGAACAGACACCTCTCAGAGGAGGAAATACAAATGGCCAAAAGACACATGAAGAGATGCTCAATGTCCCTGGCCATTAGAGAAATGCAAATCAAAACCACAATGAGATATCATCTCACACCCACCAGAATGGCCATTATCAACAAAACAGAAAATGACAAGTGCTGGAGAGGATGCGGAGAAAGAGGCACACTTATCCACTGTTGGTGGGAATGTCAAAGGGTGCAACCACTGTGGAAGGCAGTTTGGCGGTTCCTCAAAAAGCTGAATATAGAATTGCCATACGACCCAGCAATACCATTGCTAGGTATCTACTCAAAGGACTTAAGGGCAAAGATACAAACGGACATTTGCACACCAATGTTTATAGCAGCGTTATTTACAATTGCAAAGAGATGGAAACAGCCAAAATGTCCATCAACAGAAGAATGGCTAAACAAACTGTGGTATATACATACGATGGAATATTATGCAGCTTTAAGACAAGATAAACTTATGAAGCATGTAATAACATGGATGGACCTAGAGAATATTATGCTGAGTGAATCCAGCCAAAAACTAAAGGACAAATACTGTATGGTCCCACTGATGTGAACGGACATTCGAGAATAAACTTGAAATATGTCATTGGTAACAGAGTTCAGCAGGAGTTAGAAACAGGGTAAGACAATGGGTAATTGAAGCTGAAGGGATACAGACTGTGCAACAGGACTAGATACAAAAACTCAAAAATGGACAGCACAATAATACCTAATTGTAAAGTAATCATGTTAAAACACTGAATGAAGCTGCATCTGAGCTATAGGGTTTTTTTTGTTTTTGTTTGCTTGTTTGTTTGTTTGTTGTTGTTTTTTACTATTATTACTACTTTTATTTCTTTTCTTTAAATTAACATTTTATATCTTTTTCTGTTGTGTTGCTAGTTCCTCTAAACCGATGCAAATGTACTAAGAAACGATGATCATGCATCTATGAGATGATGTTAAGAATTACTGAGTGCATATGTAGAACGGTATGATTTCTAAATGTTGTGTTAATTTCTTTTTTTTCTTTCCGTTAATAAAAAAATAAAAAATAAAAATAAAAAAAAAAAAGAGCATGGGTTTTGGAGTCAGAACGGCTAGGCTTATAAACCTGGCTCCTGTGTGTTCTTGTGCAAATTAGCCAACCCCTCTGTGCCTCTCTTCCATACTGGTATACTGGGAGTGAAAACAGTATTTACTTCACATGGCTGGTGTGGGATTAAATAGATAATTACTGCAAAGTTCTTAGTACAGCGCTCGGCACCTGAGTTCTTGGTGAAGATGAAATAATACCATTATTTTAATGGATGGATGAAGAAGCTGGGTGTGTTCAGGGACATGTAAAGCTCCAATAGCTGCAGCACAGCTGCGACATAAGTGGGGGGTCAGGGGGGAGCAGGGGGAGTAAGAGAGAACGAAACCAACATTGCTGGCTTGCGTCACATCAGCAGGGGCTGAGGGGGCCATGCATTTGGGTTTGCCCTGGATCCGGGAGGTTTTGCAAAGTCACAGAAGGCAGAGTAGCATTGGGATCAGAAGGGCGAGTTGCAAGCTCATCGGTGCGCAGAGCAGCGGATGGGGCAGAGCTCCATCCCCTGGTGGCTGCAGCACTTTTCCCAAGTGGTGGAGGGAACCGTGGTCAAAGGAGGACGCAGTCCTTGGCAGGAGCCCAGCGAGCTGCTCTCTCTCCTGTCCCCTGCCACGTGCTCCCCTGTCAGCCTCTGCTGGGTCCTAGGCAGGGCTCTAGGCTGTGCACATCGGGCAGGTTGCCATCCGCCAGCACGGGGGACAAGAGCCATTCCTGTGTTAGTACTGATGTTACATCTCTCTGGGCTGGGGGTGGGACTCATACTTTATATAGAATAAATAATCAATTGAAATATAATTGAATTGCAACAGGGAACTCACACCAACCATGCATCCTCTCTGAGAATAATTTAACTTTCATATTTTATCCAAAATGTGGTGTACCAGATAGCACCAATGATATAAAATATCATGTTTAAGCCCCTAATGGTAGATTTACAAGATGTTCTCATATACATGTATGTATGTAGGTATAAAAATAGCTTTATTTTAAAATTCCCAACACCTCCTAACAGGGAATCCCCTAGGAACCAATTCGAATGACCCTGTCGGATGGTGAGGACAGCTAGGAGGGCTCCTGAGACAGTGGAGAGGTTATTGGAGTGACTGGTCCATTTGATTCCACTCTAACCCACACCCTTAAAGGGTCAGGTTTGTTCCTAATTCATCAGCCCTTGATTTTCTGTGTCTTACTTTGCCTGAGCCCACACAGGTGCCTAGTGCTCCCAGCCCACTCTGACTGTCATGGGGAGCTAAGGTAGCCTCTTCCCTCCTCCAGAGTGCAGCTCCCACCTCTCTCCCTCCTGCCCTAGCACCGCGGAGAGGGCTGTGTTCAGAGGCACTGAGGACCCACTGGGTGGTTAGAGAATTAGCTTCTCAGATGAAATCTCACGGTGACTTTGAATGGTGGGGCCCAGGGGAGTTATATTTCACCCCACCCCCCAGGGGAGCAGGTTGGGGAGGGGCCAGGATCGTCATAATATGATTAGAACAAGGGCTGTGGCAGTTCAGAGAGCTATGTGAGAAAAACTGAAGCAAGCAGTATGAGTAACTCCAGGGACAGTCGCCGCTGTCCCTGAGGGCTGCTGAGTCCAGCCTCTTCCCTCTTGCAGGAGAGCCTCTGCCCAGTGGCTAGCTCTGAGCACCACTGGACGTGGAAGGCTTTGTTCTGGGGCCCAGGGAGTAAACTGACTATGTGCATTTGTTCACGCATAGAGGAAGGACAGGAGGGAGCCTTGGAGGGCTGAGCCCGTGGAAACTCTGCCTCAAGAGAATTTGCCTAGTCTCTCTGCCTCCCTAGGTGGAGCTGGTAGATGGAAATGAGGAATTAACTATTGTCATTGTGGACATTGCCTCGTTCTTCCAGCCACAGGGCAGGATGATGCTGTTCAGAGGGAATCCCACAGACCCGGTTCCCGTCCCTAGGGAGGACCTGTTAGAAGAGAAGGACATGCAGCCACATGTGTAACAAGTGTTGACGGTAGCACCAAGGCGTGAGAGGGAAATGCAGCTTTCTATGACATGCAGAGTGATTCAAAACATATTGAAGCTTTCAAAATCATAGTACTTAGTCACTGGGTTATTTATGAACATGTAGCATGCACCGAATTGTAGAGTTTCCCTTACGTTTCTCGATTTTCAAATACCTGGATCTTTGTTCCACTCTTTTTTGCAGAGGACACAGTGATGGGGTCTCTCATCTGGACATGCTGTGTGGCTTTCTCCGCAGCTCCAGGAAGTCTCTGGTGACTTCATTTTCCAGCAGGGATGGGGTCCCCCACAGTTCAATCGTGGGGCTCAGAGGCCATTTAAAGAATATCTTCCATGGTGCTTGACACGATGATCTGTTCAAAGCATTGACCTCCCTTTGGAACTGTGGTTCTGAATCCCCAGTGTCCTTCCATGTGACTTCTTCTAGTGAGGATATGTCCAAACCTCATGTTTGCCACACCTCTTCCTCATGGGCTTAAGAAAATCAAGGGAAGCACCGGAGCTGCCATTTCAGCCATCAAAAGTAACATGCAGCAAAAGGTCTGGGCTGGATTAAGGGTGTAACTGTTAGACTACAGGATTGGTGCATATCACGAGCTATGAAGAGTATATATTGGGTGTTTGTATAATTACAGACATAGCTGATTTTTCCCTTATAAATTGATCTGGGTGACATATTCTGACAACACCTAGTCACAGAATAATCCATTTTTGAAAAGGTTGAGTTCTTCCTGGCTCACCCTGTAGAGGCTGGTATTGGGTCGATGCACTTGAATGGTTGTCCATGATAAAGGCTTCGTGCGGTTGGAGACCTAAGGGCATATTCTAAAGAAGGGTTCAACCCTTGGCTCTCTGGATCAATGTGGGGAAACCAGCTGGAGGAGAAGCAAGAGTGTGTGTCTCATGACTGAGGCCTTTTTGATGATCTGAATCAAGAAGTGATGGTGGAGGTGAAAAGCAGTGCTTTAGATGCGGCGGTGGAAAGAAAATGAATTGAACGGGGCCAGGCATGTCTGGGATGAGCAGGGCGAAAGGGGATGGTGAGGGCAGGAGGGGCCGGGCTCTCCTCCCCTCACATCCTTGAGGTCCCCAATAAGAACAGAGATTGAAGGGAGCCCACCCATGGCTCCAGGGGTGCCAGTAAGATCTCCCCTGTCACCAGTGGACTGGTTTCTTTTTCTCTCCACTGCCTCCACCACATCCCCACCTCCCTTCTTATTCTCAGCTCCACTTTGAGCCTCTGGCTTCTACCTCCTTCAGGTCCTACCTCACTCTTTTATACCATTAAAAATAAAAAAGTATAGCTTGGAAAAAATGTTCCAACAACCTCCTAATGAGATATACAAGGTACCTGGCTTACATAATATAGGTTCCTGGGTGAGATGCAGTCTTGTGGAATGAAGTCTTACTGTATCCGCCTTCTTGTTAAATTCCCTTTATTTCAGTAAAGGAAAAATATCTGGTTAATTATAAATGTAGTGTAATTGTACACTATTAAATGTAGGATAATTCTTAACCCAAAATTCATCTCAAAATTACCTGGAAAGAATGAATTTCCTAGAGAGCAAACATGTCTCTAATAGTCTCCTCTGAGATTTCTTGGCATTTAGTGGCTGCTTCCATTTGTTAATCCTTTATAATCTCCTTTTAAACCTAGAGTGGTGATTACTGACAGTTCATTGATACTCTGACACAATCTGTGGAACTAATGTTGTGTTTTAGTTTGCCAGCTGCTGGAATGTCATATACCAGAAATGGAATGGCTTTTAAAAAGGGGGATTTAATGAGTTGCTAGTTTACAGTTCTAAGGCCGAAAAAATGTCCCAATTAAACAAGTCTATAGAAATGTCCAATCTAAGGCATCCAGGGGAAGATACCTTGGTTCAAGAAGACCAGTGAAGTTCAGGGTTACTTTCTCAAGTGGAAGGGCACATGGTGAACACGGTCAGGGTTTCTCTCTCATCTGGAAAGGCCCATGGCGAATATGGCATCATCTGCTAGCTTCCTCTCCTGGCTTTCTGTCTCATGAAGCTCTCAGGGAGGCATTTTCCTTCTTCATCTCCAAAAGTCGCTGGCTAGTGGACTCTGTTTCTTGTGGCTATGTCATTCTGCTCTGCTCTCTCTGAATCTCTAAATCTCAAAAATGTTTCCTCTTTTATAGGATTCCAGTAAACTAATCAAAACCCACCCAAATGGGTCAAGACATGTCTCCACCGAATCCATTTTAACAACCACTCTTGATCACTCAAGATCACATCAAGATCACTTCAAGATGTGACTCCCTAAGTCACATCTCCAGGGAGATGATCTAATTACAGTTTCAAATATACAGTACTGAATAGGGATTAGGAGAAACGGTTGCCTTTACAAAATGGGATTAGGATTAAAACATGGCTTTTCTAGGGTACATACATCCTTTCAAACCAGAACATGATGCAAGTGAGGCCTCAGAGGATTTGAACAATTTTGATTGACTTCCGCTTTTCCTCTACCCTTCCCTCTGCCACTTCTGGGAAATAGCCTGGATTTTTCCAGATACCATAGAAAAGCATGCAGCGTGAGTAGGAAAGTTTGTATCCTTTGGCAGAAATTGTTGATTAGCTAATCTAGTTTCCATTCCCAACTTGTTTCTTTCTTTCCCATCTCTACTATAGAAACTGGAAAAGTTTTTTTTTTTTTTCATGTGTTTATGGAGGCATAATTTACATAGAGTGAAATGTCCAAATCTTAAATGAGGAGTTCAATTTTGACAAATTCGTGCATTTCTATAACCCACACCATTATCAATATATAGATCATTTCCATTACTTCAGAAAATTCCCTTGTACTCCTTCCCAAGCAATCATGGTTCTAATTTTTCCTTATAGATTAGTTTTGTTTATTTTAGATTTTTATACAAATGAATAAAATATACTTTTTGTGTCTGTGTACACTTTTTTTGTGTCTGGCTTTTTTAACTGGGCTAAAATGTTTTTGAGACTCGTCCTTGCTGTTGTATGAGTCATTCATTATTTTTTGTTGCCAAGTAGTATGCCATTATATGAATATACCTCAGTCTACATACCCAATCCCTGACCGATGCATTCCTGCGATATTTCCAGTAGGAGCTTACTTTGAATAGAGCTGTTATGAACATACTTTTGTAAGTCTTTGTGTGGCCACATGTTTCCATTTTGCTTAAATAAACATCTAGGAATGGAGTTGTTGTGTCATAGGGTAAATGTATCAGTTTTCCAAAGTGGTTGTACTATTTTTCACTCCCACCAGCAATATGAGAGTTTTGCTTGCTCCATATATATTTTTGCTGGTATTTGATGTTGTTCATTTTTTCACTTATCCACTCTAGTGGGTGCATAGTAGTTTCTTACTTGGGTTTTAATTTGCATTTCTCTGATGATGAATAATGTTTATATACGTTCTTATATGCTTATAGACCCTTCATATATCTTCTTTTGTGAAGTGTCTTAGTCTCTTTACCATTTTTATGATGGTGTTTGTCTTCTTGTTATTAAGTTGGCTTCTCTCTCTCTCACTCTCTCTCTCTCTTTTTTTTTTTTTGTATGCTGTACGGTGGGGGTCACATTTGATTCTTTTTCCATGTGATTATCCTGTTATTGCAGCACCATTTGTTGAATTTTTTTTTTATTGGAAGGGCATGGGTCAGAAATAGAACCCAGGTCTCCGCATGGTAGGCAGAAATTCTACCACTGAATGACCCTTGCACCTCGCCTTCACTCATTTTAATTGAGCAATTTATGTGATTACATTTTCTCTCTTCTAGCATATCAGTTATACTTCATTTTAAAAAGTTTTTAGTAGTTGCCTTAGAGTTTTCAATATACATTTACAACTAGTCTCAGTCCACTTTCAAATAACACAAAACCACTTCACAGGTACTGCATATGCCTTATAACAGTATTTCCAGTTCTTCCTCCCATCCCTATTACATTACTGTCATTCATTTCCCTTATCCGTGAACTATAATCGTCCAATACATCGATGCTGTTATTATTTTGAACAATTTTTTTTTTACCCATTAGGTCAACTAAAAATAAGAAAAGTAAGGATTTTTTTTCACTCTCATCTGTTCCTTCTCTAGTGCTCTTCCTTTCTTTATGTAGATACAACTTTCTGATCTATATCATTTTCCTTCTCTCAGAACTCTATTTTTTTCTTCTCTTGCAAGGCAGTTGTTCTAGTTTGCTAGCTGCCTGAATGCAACACACCAGAGACAGATTGGCTTTTAATGAAAGGGGATTTATTTTGTTAGTTCTTCAGAGGAAAGGCAGCTAACTTTCCACTGAGGTTCTTTCTTACATGGAAGGCACAGGATGGTCTCTGCTGGTCTTCTCCCCAGGCCTCTGGGTTCCAACAACTTTCCCCAGGGTGTTTTATTTCCACATCTCCAAAGGCCTGGGCTGAGCTGCAAGTGCTGAGATGAGGTATGCTGAGCTGCTTGGGCTGTGCTATGTTGCACTCTCTCATTTAAGCACCAGCCAATTAAGTCAAACGTCAGTCATTGCAGCAGGCTTGCGGATGTACATCCGACTGTGGATGTAATTAGGAACACATGAGGTTCATGTACCATTTGCGCATGTCCACAGCAACAGAACTAAGTGCCTTCACCTGGCCAATTTGACAACTGAATCTAACTACCACAGCAGTTTACTAGTGACAAAGTCTGTCAATTTTTGTTTGTCTGAGAAAGTCCTTATTTCTCTTTCACTTTTGAAAGATAATTTCACCAAATACATGGCATTTTTTTTCTTTCAATAATTTAAATATTTCGCTCCACTCTCTTCTTGATTGCATGATATCTGAAGGGAAGTTATAGGAGTTCTTATTATATTCTGGATAAAAGTTCTTTATCAGATAATTGTGTTGTGAGTATTTTGTCCCAGTCCATGACTTTCCTATGTACTTTTGTAATAGTACCATTTGGTAAATAGGAGATTTTAATCTTGCTTAAGTCCAGTTGATCAATTTTTTCTTTAATGGTTAGTGATCTCTGTGTCCTGACTATGATATATTTGCCAACTGGATCACAGAGATATTCTCCTAGATTTTCTGCCAGAATCTTTGTAATTGTGACTTTCACATTTGGGTCTATGATCCATCTTCAAATATTTCTTCTGTTCCTATTTCTCTTTCTTCTCCTTCTGGCCTTCCTGTTATGTGTATGTTATACCTTTCATAGGTGTCCCATAGCTCTTGAATATTAGTTCCTTTTTTTCCATCCTTTTTTTTTTTTTTTTTGCTTTTCAGCTTGAAAAGTTTCTGTTGTCATATCTTCAAGTTCATCGATTCTTTCCTCAGCTGTGTCCAGCCTACCATGTTCCCATCAAAGGAATTCATTTCTGTTACATTGTTTTTGCTTTCTATCACTCCCTTTAGATTCTTTCTTAGAATTTCTATCAGCTTATATTACCCATCTGTTCTTGCATGTTGTCTATTTTTTCCATTAGAGATCTAGCATATTAATTATAGTTGTAGTAAATTCCTGGTCTGATAATTCCAAAATCTCTTCTATATCTGAGGCTGATCCTGATGCTTGCTTGTCTCTTCAGACTGTGTTTTTTATCTTATACTCCGAATGATGGTTAGGTTCACATGAGAATTTGGCCAGGTAATGGTGCCCAATTGTCTAGTCAGGAAAGCATTGGCCTGACTGTTACTACAATGACATTTCATGGACTTAAGTAAACAGTAAGTGGATTGCACTTATGGTTGATTACATCTACAATCAACTAAGAAGAGTGTCTTCATCAATGAGAGTCATTTCATCCAATCAGTTGAAGACCTTCAAGGGAGAAGTGATGACTTCAGCAGACAGAAGAGAGGATTTTTATCTGTATTTCAGCCAACCATCTTCTCCTAGGGAATCCATCAAAAACAAACCCATTGGAGTTGCCAGCTTGCAGCCTGCCCTATGCAATTTAGACTCTGCATTCTCACAGTTTTGTAAAATCTCACAATATTTACAAATATTTTCTGTTGGTTCTATTTCCCTAGAGAACCCTGACTAATACATCATGCCTTAAAATTTTTTGTTGAAAGCTGGGCATGAAGTCTTAGGTAAAGGGAACTGAGGTAAATAGGTCTTTAGTGTGAAGTTTTATGTTTATCTGGCTAAGCGTGAGGTTGAATTTGCCATTTGGTATGGTTGTGGTGTTAGAGGCCAAAATTTCCTCTAGTGTCTTTGTTTTGGCCTCCTCTGTTGTCTTGTCTTTGAGTTTCCCTATGAACTCCTTCTTAAATAGTGCCTGAGGCTTGCAGTTCTTTTAATCAGTAATCCCATTATTATGGAGGGACCCTAAATTGATGTGGCAGTAAGATACGAGGAGAGGAGAGATGTTCATGTATCCTACGAATAGGTCTCAGTCTTTTAGTGATCCTATGTCCCTTGAGTGGTGACTTTTACAAATGCTTCCCAGTTTCCTGCTGCTCCTTTAGGTGAGAAAGAAAGGCTAAATGGGGCTGGCTTTGGATATTTCCTTCCCACAGGTAAATTAGGTTTTGGTGAAATAGATTCCCTTGAGAGCAGGGCTTTGTTAAGGAGAATGGAGTGCTCTTGACTTATTTCAAGCTGGTTACCTTTCTCCTACCTCTGCCTGAACCACAAGAATATTTTTCTTTAGTCTTCATCCTGAGAACCTCTGTGGCTCCAGGAGATAAAATTCACAAAAGTGTGAGGGCCCCAGGAGCTTTTATCCCTCAAGCTAGTCTAAACTCAATCTCCAGCAATTAGTCAATACCCTTTAACTGTACCTCCAAACTCCAGCTCTGCCTTCTGTTCCCAATAAGCTTTGATTCCCTGAATATACTTGACATTCAAGTTTTCAGGCTGGGGTTTGCCCTGTGACCTCAATTCACTGATGGATCTAAGAAGAATTGTTCATTTAGGTTTGCTCAGCCTTTTACTTATAGTGAGGATGGGAGTGACAATTGCCAATCTCTTTATGTGTCAGATCATAAACTGGAAGTCAATAATTGCAGTTTTATTTCTTTCTTTCTAATCTTTAAGATGTCTTTTTCTTTGTTGTGCCTTTTTGCACTGGGTCTTATCTCTAGCATAATGTTGAATGATTGTGGTGATAATAACATCCTTTCCTCACTTCTGATCTCAAGGGAAAAGTTTTTAATCATTCACTATGAAGTACATTTGCTGTCTATTTTTTTGGTATATGTTCCTTATCAGATGAAAGTCCTCTTCTATTTCTGTTTTGCTATGAGTTGTTGCTGGTTTTTTAAAAATCTTGAAAGAGTGTTGAATTTTATCCAATGCCTTTCAGCTCTCTCAAAATGATCATATGATTTTTCTCATTTTTCTGTTAGTATTGGGTGTTATGTCTTTTGAATGTTAAACCACTCTTACTGTAATGCTTTCTGACAGCCAATAGCTTCTAAGCTCCACCTCTCCCTCTTCCCCTTCTGCTTGCATCATGGAAAATTGCTAAGAATGCTTGGGTGCTCCTCTTTTGTACTAGTAGGAAGTTCAAACCGGGTGTGGGAGCCTTCAGTCTTGCCCCACCCCCTAACCACTATTTTTTAAAAAATGCAGCCACTCTCCTTTTTCTGCTGTCCTAAGCCATTTTTTTTTTTTCCAGATCATCTTGGGAGGCCTGCCTTGATCTCGCCAGAAAACCTTGGTACATTAGGAATAGATTTTCCATACCCCGTTGGTGTGTATATAGTATCATCAGGCTCAAAATCGGAACTGAATTCTGGGTGGAGGTCAGTCCTGCCTCTAAGAGGTGGTCCCAGCAATTGGTGCTATGAGCAGGATGTGCAGATGATGGGCACGGCCACTACTGCTTTCTTTTCTGGCTTTGGCTTGCTTATCTGGCACTTCTGCTTGAGGAAAGTATTCACTCTGAGCTTCTGCTGGCTGGTGAGTGTGTGCTCTCTGAGCTATGTTGCTGCATTTGCTGAGTTCTACTGAGCCTCTGCTGTAGATTTCACCGACCTAAGTCAGAAGTTTCAATAATTGGTCTTTAGGAACAGAGTGAATTAGGGTCCTCCTTAAGGTGTTCTGATAGATAGATCTCAGCCCAGATCTATCTTTTGGTCCAAATTAAACCATGTGTCTTAATCCACTGTAAACCGTGACTTACATTAGGTTCAGGGGAACAGTTCTTACTATGGTTGTGTGTCTCAAGAAGGTGTTGGCCCCATCCTATAAACTGGCTGGAGGAAGGTTGATAACCTGTGCAATCTGTGGTTCTTTTGGGTGACACTCATGTGGAGAAAGAATAGTTGCTATGTGACATGCTGAGCTCATACTCCTAAAAGCAAGGCTCACTAGGCCCTTACAAAATGCCTTTGCGGCTGCTGCTGCCTAAGACTGTTGCAAAAAAAAGATCCTGATCTATGGATTATATGGGAAAACAGCCACAGCACCTGTGTGGTTTCAAACTATTATGTACTCTAGAAAAGTCTTCTTTTAATCCTGACCTAATCTTGTGGGGTGCAGCCATTTCTTTTAATCCTGATTCAGCAATGTATGTTGGAATCTTTTGATTAGCTTGTCTCCACAGTGATGTGGTACACCCAATTGTGGGTGTGACCTTTTCGTTAGATGGAGATGGGACCACCCACTCCAGGTGGGTCTTGCTTAGTTTACTGGAATCCTTTTAAAAGAGGAAACGTTTAGGGGAGAATCTGCACTGACAAAAGTGACAGGAGCCTCAGAGCCAACAGAGAGAACAGATGTAGATGTTTGGAGAACAGTTGCTCCAGAGAAAGAGACATGGATGTTTGGAGATGCTTGGAGCCCAGCAGACATCACCATGAGATGTTAAGCAAGCCAGAACCTGAATAGAGCCAAGGGAAGCCAAGAAATGAAGGCGATCCCCAGAGAAGCAAAGTAAGGAATACCCACAGGAACAGAGGCTGAAAGCAACAGACCCCAGGAGCAAGGGACCAGCAGATGCCAGCCACGTAAGTACCCAGCTGACAGAGGTGTTCCTGACCCATCGGCCTTTCTTGAGTGAAGGTAACCTCTTGTTAGTGCCTTAATTTGGACACTTTCACTTCCTTAGAACAGTAAACTTGTAACTTATTAAATTCCCCTTTTTAAAAGCCGTTCCAGTTCTGGTATATCGCATTCTGCAACTTGCAAAGTATCACAGCACCTCTGTGGCACAGCCAAAGTATTAATTCAGCTATTTCCACTGGTGAGGCCCTTAATCTTGCTAATACTGATTTGAGGGTCTCTGGAAGATGAAGTTTATAAATATGAGCAGGGTAAAGAGAACCTCCCAACTCAAGTGTATGAGTAACCACAGAAAGGTAGGAAAGAGGAGGGAAAGGGAGAGAGGGAGGGAGGGAGGGAGGGATGGAGGGAGGAAGGAAGGAAGGAAGGAAAGAAGAAACTTGGTTATGGGGGAAGGAAACAAATACCTCAGACAGAGGTCCACAATTGACTCATTTGGAAATCCAAAATTTATGAAAACAATTTATACAACAAAAAAACAAAAGGGTGCTGATGTTGTCACTACAACCATAGGTTCCAAATTCATTGCAACAGCTGCTGAAACACATTAATTGGGTTTTCAGCACTTTCAGGGAGCTCAAAATACATTTATACTGGGGATCTCATTATATTTAAAAAGGGGTTTCTTATAATTTTGAGGAAGTTACTGAATATAAAATAGAGGACAAATATGTATGGCTTACTTTAATTATCAGAAGTATTGCCTTACCTAAATTCTCCATCCATTACTATAAAATATCCCATAGTAGTTATGGATACTCTGATCCAACGAAGAATACTTTAAAATTAAATTAAGTCTTTGGCACCTACAAATTGACTTGACAAAATCAGAGCCCCTATGAACCTTCTCTCCAGTTAAAATAATTAATGTGGTCCAATGTAAGTTAAAACACAGCCTTCAGGAATTGAAACCCATCATACAAGACCTCCTTAGAGATGCTGATTGTCCCAACTGCTTCTCCAGTTAGTAATCAAGTTTGACCTGTTTTTGATCCTTTCCAAGAATAAAATAAAATAGAGGACAAATATGTATGGCTTATTTGGAAAGAATGGTGCTTCACAATGTCACAACCTTGGTGGTCTGGTCCCACCTGTTAAGGACCCTTACACAATATTATTGAAAGTACTGACTCCATTTAATCAGAAACTGGAAAATATTTTTTTTTTTTTGTTATAGATTTGGCTAATTCTGTTCAGTTTACCTTCACCTCTAAAGGGGCATAAAACATCTTTCTCCAGCTGTTCATGGGGTACCTCAACAGCCTTACTATTGCCCTTCTCTGCAGGCAAGATCTTAACTGCATCTGACTTCCTCCAGGAGCATAGGTGTGACATTATATTGATGACATCCTCTTCCAAAGAAATTCATTTGACATGCTCATCCAGGATGTGTAAGTAAAAAGTAGCTCACTAAAAGAGAATGGGCCATTGCTTATACATAGTGCAAGGTCCCGCCACCTCAGTTAAATTCCTGAAAAGTATTTGGTAAACCAAGGGCTACTCCATCCCTGGCACTCTCAAAAAAAGAACTCCTCAGCACCCACAATCTTGGAAAAAATCCAAGATCTCTAGGCTCTTTTGGGTTCTGGAGGTAACATTTTCCCCATTTACAAATTTTGCTTAGCCTATTTATGCTGTTACTTGCAAATTGGCCCACTTTGAATAGTGTCCCCCTCCAACAAAGAGTTCTAGAATCTCTCCAATTGCAATACAACCAACACTCCTGGGAGTGCCCCACCCCCAGACTCCTTCATTGCAGAGGCTTCAGCAGCCTCGATTCATGCCTCTGGGAGTCTCTGAACCACCCCTGTTGGCAAATTCCCTTCAAGGTCATTCCTTTCTCCCTATGAATCATCAAAGGAAGCAATCACATCTGGATGGATGTCTCTGGGTAGCTGTAGACCTTGAAAAAACAATTCTGCACAACAGTTTATATTATAAAAGCATTTTATTGAACACACCCTGGAGGTAAATCAGAACCAGAACAAACTGTGGGGTTGGGGTAGGGATTCTGTTTTAATGGTTTAGACCCTGGAAAGCAACGAACGGATTCTTCTGTCATCAAGGTCCATGTTATAAGGACCTAAAGGCTAATTTGAAGTAGAACATAGAATTGTGACATGGGAGACTAGAAACCGGGGATTGGAGCCTTAAGTGGACCCAAAGGATGTGGTTGTGCAATAGACTCGGTTTAGGCTACTCTCCAGAAAAAAAGAAAACTTGGCTGAGGCAACCACCTAAGAGGCAGTCACCATGGGCTGGTAGCTCCCCTTGGGAGGCAGTGACTTGTTGCTGGGCTCTTAGTTCTTGAAGCTCTTCCGGGAGGAGGAGGTGGTGGAGACAAATTTGACGCTGGAGCTGCTGCCTCCGCCACTGCCAAAGCCCACTCCCACACCGCGGCCACTGCCTGCACTGAAGCCAGAGCCCCCAGCGCTGAGCCCACCACTTAGGCCAACGCCCCCACTGCTGCTGGAATAGTAACTCCCACCGCTGCCTCCACCAAGACCACCGCCGAGCCCGCCGGCGAGCCCGCCGCCGAGCCCGCCGCCGAGCCCGCCGCCACCAGCAAGGGCACCACCAAAGCCACTGCCTCCACCATAGGCAGAGGAGATGCTGTTTGTGACGACAGCTGCAGAGAAAGGAGAGAGAACTTGGTGAGGCCGGTCTGTCCAATTGACTGTACATATCCAACCTATTAGATACTGCCATAGTTCTAGAACTCTACCTAGCCCCTTTTACAGAATGAAAACCAATGAGGCCTAGAAGAATGGTCAGTTAAGTCCCTAACAGAACATTGGAGACCATAGTAGCAAGGCATGGGCCCAGGTACTAGAGAGGGGTGGGATGGGAGGGGCAAAGGAGGGGGACAGGGTTCGAGATGTATCAGGTACTGGGGTGTGCCCTTTAAGAGATAAGAACATGAGCCAAGTTGCTTCTTATCTCAATTTGTGTTCTTTACCTTCTAGAACCTGCTTTTCACTAAGCATATTAAAAATATCCACATATTGGGATGCTATTATCAGATATCTAGAAACAGCACAATTCTGAGTTGGCACCAAATACTCCATAATATCATCATTGTTACTTTCTGTTCAGAGTTACTTACAGATGTTGACTGGTCCAACTCCTTCTCCAGTGAGTCTGATGGGAAGAAAAATTGAAATAAAAGTTGAAAACTCCAAAAAAGGCAGCATCTGATTAACTCCATGGTCATTATTAAAGCTCATTCTATAAGCCAAAAGCTGGCATGCCCCCAAATTGCTTAAATAGAGGAAAAGATGGATATCCAGAGAGACTTTCCAATGAATAGGGCTTGACCCAGAAACAGGTTGGCAGGGGAAGATTGTCCTACAACCATTCTATGGAAAGCATGAGTGAGAAGCTGTGGGAAATATGAAAATGCCTAACGTGGTCCTTGCCCTGTAGGAGAAATTCTATGAGAGCGCTCGGCATGGACAGTTATACTTCTAATAGAAAGTAGACAGTGGTCAGTGTCAGAAGATTGACACAAAAGGAATAGTTTGAGAATCCGAAGGTGGGTGAGTTCAACTCAGCTGGAGTCATGAAAGGCTTCTTACAGGAAGAAGTACTTCAATAACGAAGAGAAGTAGAGTGGAAATGGATGTGACAAGGGTACCAAGGTTGAGAGAAGAACATGAGCGAAAGCGGAAAGGGGACAAAGTTCTGGACACATTTGTTGAGTTGCTTAATTGTTTGAAAGAGAGGCAGCAGCTAAGAATACTGGTGGTGAGGGCTGAGGCCAGAAAAGTGAGCTGGGGCCAAATTGTAGGGGATCAGCTCATGAGTAAGACTCAAACCAGATGGACAGTCATCATGCACAAAGTAAAGGTCACTTGTATATATGTTTAACCCCCTGTAGTGGGGAAGAGGCTCCATTTTATGAAATGAGAGCCTTCCTGGGCTCGTGGTGTCAGCCATGTGTGACCCACCTGCACTCCTCGCCCTCCAGCAGCTTGCGGTAGGTGGCGATTTCCACGTCCAGGGCCAGCTTGGTGTTCATCAGCTCCTGGTACTCCTTCAGCAGCCGGGCCATGTCCTGCTTGGCCTTCTGCAGGGCGTCCTCCAGCTCCGCCAGCTTGTGCCTGGCGTCCTTGAGGGCCAGCTCCCCCCTCTGCTCAGCCTCAGCGATGGCTGACTGCAGGTTGGTGCACTAGACGGGCAAAGGAGGGAAGAGTAGGGACACTGTGGCAGCTGAGCTAGGTCTGAGGGCTTTTTTCTGAAATTTTGGGTCCAGGAAACCAGACTACATGGAGCTCCAGATAGAACCTACTACATTTGTCTTGGACATTGTGGATAGCGGAACCTTGAAGCACTAGCATTAGTTTCAGCTCAGAGTGTGTGGATGTAGATATGTAATAAAAATTAAGCAAAACAGAACAAAACAGGTTTCTCTTTTAGATTTCGGACCCCTTCCTGGCGTCCTTTCAACCTCACCCTACCTGCTTCTTGACACTGTCGATCTCGGCTCTCAGCCTCTGGATCATCCGGTTCATCTCAGAGATCTCATGCTTGGTGTTGCGGAGGTCGTCTCCATGCCGGCCAGCTGTCTGCTGCAGCTCCTCGTACTGATGCCCCGAGAAAAGGGGAAAGATTCAGCTTATATCAAGATAGATGGCACTTTCCCAGAGTTCACAGGCAGTGAGTTCACCAAGAAGTGGCAAGCAATGTAGTTATCTGGAAGTCTGGGACTGGTTTAGGCTTTGTTAAGGTGGACCTGGTCTTAGACAATTTTCTCTTTAGTGCCTTTGGTTCCCTAGAGACACTGGTGTGAGATTCAGAGTGAGAGTCTCATCAAGCTTCTTGGATTTCTGTAGAAGTATATATACATGGCTGTTCCCAAAACTTATCCCAAGTGGCATCACCAGGTTTCAGGAGTTCCCATTCCAGGCATATGGCCATCCCCTCCCTCAGGACGTTCTCCTCAGCACCCACCTTGGTCTGGTACCAGGATTCGGCTTCCGTCCGGCTACGGTTGGCTATCTCCTCATACTGGGCCTTGACCTCGGCGATGATGCTGTCCAGGTCCAAGGAGCGGTTGTTGTCCATGGACAGGACCACGGATGTGTCCGAGATGTGAGTCTGCATCTGGGACAGCTCCTGCAGGGAGATTTGAAGCCAGTCATCTGACTGTTAGTGCATGTCATTTCCATTCAACTTTCCTCTCATGTGGGTGTCAACTTGAGAAAAAAATAGCCATTCCCATCAGAACATCAGATAAATTGGTTGAAAATCCAAACAATCACTTAATCTACTTTCACAATTTTGAGTCTCCAAGAAACCTCTGCCATGGAACCCTGCAGACTCAAGTGATCTTAGGTTATAACCTATTTTCAATGAATCTGTTTTTATAGCCTACCATGCCGGGAGGAAACATAGAGGAGATGGGATCCCAGGAATGGAAGACGGCCAAAGAAGATGTAATTGGGCCTCTAATAACTCACTCTAAACTTCACTCTGCTAAATGATGGTTGAAGGGGGTCTTCTGCTTTCCATATGACTTTTTTTTTCAAGATTAGTCTTATTATTCCTTACAAGCAATACTAAAGGGGTAGGAAAGACCAAGCTCCAGAGCTTAGGAAGCACCAAAATTCACTTAATGCTGGGGAGCTCCAGCCACCCAGGACCCCCATTTCTGACAGTGCTCCCAGTGTCCATCTCTCTGGGTCCTAAGCAGATGGCATTCCTTACCGCCTCAAAGAACATCTTCAGGAAGTTGATCTCATCCATCAGTGCATCAGCCTTGGCCTCCAGCTCCACCTTGTTCATGTAGGCGGCGTCCACGTCCTAGAGAAACAGGGATGATTGGCGCTGGACCAGATCCCCATCCTGACTTAAAAATGAACTACTCCCCTCTAGGGAGCACAACCACAGCCTATAGGTTCGCTTCTATCCCCACGTACCTTCTTCAGCATCACAAACTCATTCTCAGCAGTAGTGCGCTTGTTGATTTCCTCTTCATACCTGATGGTTAAAGGAACAGGAAGCACGGATCAGAGGCCAAGGGACAAGTGAGGCCTGGAGTCTTAATTGCACAAAATCAGCCGTGGGTCTGCTTCCCCGCTGGGGAGGAACTTCTCACATCTGACAGACCAAGAAAGGGGGCACTGGAAAGTGTGAGCCCCTGGACAGATTTAGAGCACTTTTTTCTCTGTCACCATCCACCAGATAGATAATCATTTCTATTGTTGCTATAATTTAGTTGCTTCAAGAATATTCCTATAGGAAAGCTGTGGTTTCTTCTCCATCTCCATGTCTAGCCAATTTCTCTAGTGCTTTTCCCAGCTCTCAGAGCATTAAGAAAATCAGACAAACAAAATCTAGTAGTTGGGCTAGGACTAAAGAAAATATAAGAGCCACTTAAGCTGGGTTATTTCATTGGTTCCTGCTTTGGGAGAGAAGCCTTCAAAAAGCCTTTGTGTGGGCTTTGAGTATACTGGGGAGAAACACCCCAAAAAGCAAGGATGACATAATTGCACATTTCACCAGGTGTGGGCCTCCTTGCTCTGGCAATTGGCTCGGTGCCTTGCAGAGGGGCAGAGCCTGGGGCTGGAATTTTCTAAACACAGTCCCGGATTTTATTTTATTTCTTAGTACTTTACGTGTCCACAGAAGATTTATGCTTCCAACCCGTGGCAAAGGCATTAGGAGGTACTCTGGTTGTGAAGCCTATCTGCAGCCAAGGAGACACTGCTCACCCCCCACCCCCACCAGCATGCTCCCAGCTCACTTGTTCTTGAAGTCCTCTACCAGGTCCTGCATGTTCCTCAGCTCTGAGTCCAGGCGGCCTCTCTCCCCCAAGATAGTATCCAGATGCCTCCTGAGGTTGTTGATGTACTGCTCAAACAGAGGGTCTAGGCTCTGCTTCACAGTCTTGGTGCCTTGCTCCTGGAGCAGGGTCCATTTGGTGTCCAGAACCTTGTTCTGCTGCTCCAGGAAGCGCACCTGGAGAGAAGCAGAGAGTTTGAAGATGGAGAAGACTTAGACATCATGATTCAATGTTTCATTCACCCCTTTTCCTTCTCATCTCAGGCTGTTCACCTAAACCATCTCATGTGAAGTGCCTGGTCCGGGGGGAGGCACCTACCACTCATCCACTCATCCAGGGGAGACAGGAAACGTATCCAAGCACAGAGAGCCCTGGGGACAGCTGGTTGGAGGGGTGGCAGCCAAGTCCCTCAGGCTGCTGCCCACTGAGCTCATCTTCCTTTCTATGCAATTGGCCCGTTACATGATGCGCAGAATTAATGTCTCTGCTCAGCAGTAATCAAGGAGCCCTAACACCGTAATCTCCAAACTTGGAAGAAATAAGACCCTCCCTTCCAAGCTCCCCGTCTAATTAAGAGTGTGGGCCATGGGTCTAGGACACAGAAACAAATGGAAACAAATAACGGCAAAACACCTACGATTTGCATAAAGGTAGAAGTATCTTCCCTCTTCCCCCTTTCTTTGGCATTTCTTCCAGACTCACAGTGGTTTCGTTCAAGGGGTCATGTCTCACCTTGTCGATGAAAGAGGCGAACTTGTTGTTGAGGGTCTTGATCTGCTCCCGCTCCTCGGTCCTCACCCGCTGGATGGTGGGGTCGATTTGCAGGTTGAGGGGAGTCAAGAGGCTCTGGTTGACGGTGACCTCTTGGATGCCTCCAGGGGGGCAGACAGGGAAGCCAGGGCCACCGAAGCCACCTCCAAAGCCAGCTCCGCCACCGAGCCCAAAGCCACTACCAGCTCCACCGCCAAAACCAAATCCGCTCCCGGCTCCACCTCCAAAGCCGTAGCCGCCTCCAGCACCTACAGCAAATCGATTCCTGAAGCCACCGCCACCACTGCTGATGGTGATCCTTCTGGAGCCCCCCATGTTGTGGAGGCTCCGACTGCCAAAGCCACCTGCTCCACCAAGGCTGACCCTGGCAAAGCCACCACCGCCACCCCCAGACCGGGACACAGAGCTGAAACTGGTGCGGGAGACAGACGGGGTGATGGCTGAGGCAGCGCTGAAGCCACGGCTGCCCCCAGTCCGGAAGGACACACTCGATTGGCGAGACATGATGGCTTGTTCCTGGCGGAGCAAGAGGTCTGGGCACCGAGGGCGATGGGAAGTGCTGGAAAGAACAGAGCTCAGGAGGAGGCAGCCGATGGCTCTGTTACCCAGGAACTGCAGCCCCCACTTTTATTGCCTCCAGAACTGGGTTGGGCCTGAGAGCTGTCGAGATGTGAATGATTAAAAGGGCTGGGCATGCCTGGGGGGCAGCCGTGAGCTCACCGTCACACCTGCACAGTGGTGTGGGGTGCAAACACTTTCTTCCTGGCAGGTCCTGCTCACTTACAAATAACCTTGCCTCGCAGTACTGAACAATTGGCAGCGAGTCAGCACTACTGCCGGCAAGTTTCTCTTCTCCGCAGGGGCTGGGGGCTGTGGCCGGGCAGCATGGGGACATTTGGTCAGTGTCCTGGGGAATCCTTAAAAAAACAGGGGTATTGTTGGCCATCCCAGTGCAGTATAAGTGCGCATTTGTCCAATCCACACTTCCAATTTAGGGGACACTCTCTTTCAGTGGGCAGCAAACCCCCACGAGGCAGTGAGCTGCACTCCTAACTCTTTCCCAGGCAGGTTACTGCAGGGATTTCAGCTTTTGGAAAGGCAACCTGTGGCCTGATGTCTGTCTGGGCTATGTGCCAGAGGGAAAAATAGAGTTCAGTTCTTTTCTGAGGAATTTCCTTTCTCAGGGGGAGGCAAAATAATCCCTGAGCCCACTGAGCAGATTCTACTAGTAGGCTTATTCTCCCCAAGCTTCAAAATCAGAGAATGTGGGAAACCCTCAGCCACTGGTATGTATATACCACTTAACTCTCTGCAGAAGCAGGCTTATCCTTCCACAGCTCCTCTTTAAAATACAGCATTTTCTGTGGCTTTTGGCCTTTTTCTTTGCACTCAGCCTAGGCCTGGGGGCCTCACAGAGACTTGGCAAACACAGGGATTCTGTGTGTTCCCTTACAAAATGTCCTGAGACTCAGTCTCACAGTCACGTCTCTCTTCAGGGGAAGCTGCTTTGCCCCCCTTCCTCCAGCCCCCCCACCCAGGTATGTTCCAGCAAGCCCTCAGTTATTCCGCTAGGGAAGAAATGAATCATTGTATCTGTTGATACAGGCTGCAGGCGGTGGCAAACACATACCTGCAGGAGTTTCTAATCTCATCAGTAACATGTTGAGAATCTGCAGGCCTGTTATAACGGCAAGCGGCAATCTTCCCCCTTCCAAGCCTCCCCCTTTCAAGCCGCCCCCTTCCAAGCCACCCCCTTCCAAGCCGCCCCCTTCCAAGCAGTAGGAATTGCTGTGCTTCCTTTAAACTCCAGCCCAAAGTGTCCTTCAGGGCCAAGGGAATGGCAAATGGAATTCTAAGTCTATGGATTGATCGTCCTGCCAGAGAGACAAGACAGAGCACATTTGGGGGCACATTTGGGCGCGCAGGCAGCTGGCATAACAACCTGACGCCATTGCTTCAGAGAGGACCCCGGGGAGACACCCTGTGCAGGGCTGGTTTGGGTGGGCTGCGGGACTAGATGGTCCTGGTTAGGTTTTAGTGATAATCTGTCCTTGTTGGCTGCAGACCTGAGTGGGGCCATTTCTTCTGCCCCTCCCACAACAGAGCGAGGACTCCTGGGCAGAACAGCCCTAAGAGTTGTGGGGGTTACTCCTGAGCTGGGCTGGAGGTAGGGGTGGGGTGGGCATTAAGCCTTGGGTTAAAGGAGGCTGCGTTCTCAGGAGTGACCTTCTCTGCATGCACCCAGGCTCAGGAATCCCTAGTCAGGGCTTTGCCTTCAGTTGGCCCTAAGGAAGCCAAGGCTGTGGGAAAATGAATCGGTGATGAGCTGCGGGCCTGCCGAGCTGGCGACTGCTCGCCGGAGGCCTGTGATGAGATGGCAGCTGACAGACTAAGCCGAGCAGACAGACCCACAGCCAGAGCAGGCAGTACCTGTCTTGAGCAGTGAGGTTCAGGTTGCCTCCCTGGAGAATTTCTGAGACTCTCAGTGATGAATTTTACTGTGTTCACCAATTTCCCTCATTTTTTGCCTTTTGGGGAACAGCTGTGAGTGTCTTGGGGGCACTGCACGTACTGGGAGACCCTCAGGCCCTTCTAGAACAGGTCCAATCTTGAAACAAGTGTCTGGGGACTCCTAGCATTAGTTCTCCCTCTCCACTGAAGGTGGCATGTGCCCACCCTCCCCGCCCCCTGATGCCCACATGCCCCGCCCCCGCCCCAGTACACATCCCACTGCCCTCAGGGAAGGCCCGCCCTCTCTGAGTCACAGGGACACTCTGACCGCCCAGTCGTCCTCCCCCTAGCTGTGTGTGGAAGGAGAAGGCTTGGCAGAAAAGGAATGCATTCTGGCCAGTCCCAGAACAATTAGAGTTTGCCAAGCTTGGGATTCAGATGCCAGGGACCCAAAGTGGGTGAGGGGCAAATAACTGTGGCCAAGATTATGTGGTGCCTCACTCACAGGGGCCGGTCCAGAGCTCTTCCGTCTGAGCTTTGTGGGAATCCTCCTGCAAGCAGGCAGGGCAAGCCCTCCCCCAGGCCTGGACAGGTATAAATATTGGAGTCGACCCCTGCAGGGAACCAGACACCAGTACCGTTGCATTGTGAGAAAGTCCCACCCCAGCCTGGAATTTCACTGTGGCAGGAAGAGAGGGATTACACTGAGCTCACAGAGCTTTCCTGCTGGGCACCCCACAGAGGGAGTTACCGAAACTTGGTAGGACATGTTACTTAGTTTTTCCAGACAGCATTTTCCTCATCAGCAAAAGACACGGGCAGGACTAAGTGATTGCTCGTGGCTGGCCCTTCTGCTCTCCCTATCAGAGAAGTTGCAGCCGTAATATCGCTGGTCTGACCTCCCTCCTAGAGCTGTGCAAAGGATGTAGAGATTGAGCAGCATTTTATAAACAGGGAAGCACTTCACAGAAACCAGGTAACGGCCATGCGTCTATGAGGCAAGGATTAGACCAAACCTGCAATAGTCCCCTTCCTTGGAGCCTCCTCAGAGCAATCATATGCCTTTATTAGAATATACATCTGGTTTTGCATGTGTCCTCTAGGTCTCACAAGATATCACACTCCCCGAGACTGGGGAACACACCTGCCTCACCTTTGCATTTCCCACACATTCAACCCAGCATTGCATGCAGGAGGTGCTCAGCAAACATTTTGAAATAATTGTAACATAAGGTCATCTCTCGCCACTTCTTTCCCAGATCTTTGTGTGAAGCTCTCCCCAGCCCTGGGTTGAGTCCTTGAGTCCTATGCACCTGCTACTGTCTCTGAGTCCCTGTCCAGAGGGTGTCTCTTCTCCTCTTCAGAGCTCAAGACCTCATTCCTTGCACTTCCCTCCACTCCTCTTTTCCCCACTAGCCCTGAGAGCGCTCTACCTGAGCCCCTTAGTTGTTCCTGGGCCTTTTCTGTACCTGCAGGAGCTCACAACCACGCAGCCCCCAGGCCCTGATCCAGCACCCAGAACCCCTGCAGGAGAAAAAGAAAGCTGTAGTAGCCTTGTCTCTGCAGACCTTCCATCCCATGAAGGTTCAGCACAAAAGTTGGGGAGCAATAGCTGAGGCATGAATCACTCTGTTCATTGGGCTTTGGTTGGCAGCCTCATCTGGGAACCCGGAGCCAGCAGGATGGGGAAGGGCAGATGGAGCAGCGCCAGCCTCACAAAGTCCTAGCCTCGGGGAGGAATGGAGGGAAGAATTTTCCTGCCTCCACCCAAAGCAGGCAGCAATCCTGCCCCCACCCCAATGCTGGGTCCCAGCTTTGATCTCAGCTGTATTCTCAGGTTTGTGGGGGTATGGAGGGGCCTTTCCGTCTGAGGATCTGTGGGGCTGGATCCACCACCCCTCCCTAGCACAGTCAATCTAGATGAGGCTTTCGGGTGATGCTGGGAAGACCATCCTGCCCCTCTAGGGCTCTGCGAACCTACGCCAATTCTGAAAACAGACCTGGGTAGAAAGGCCAGTGTCCACAATTAAGCAACCAGACTGCCTTGCCTCACGTGGGCCTTAGAGGGGTGGGGGTGGGAGGGTGCTGCCTGCTGCCATTCCCTGCTGGGGTCATGGTGACATGGGGTCCTGACCCCTTGGAGTTAGGTTTTCTTGTGCAAACATTCATGCAAATTGTGGGTTACAGCACTGGGGCATGTGGCTCCACACTAGACCATACCTTGGTTCTAATCCAGCCCTGGAAATATTCTGGAACACTGGACATGTTGCCCAGCCACCTCTCTGTAAGTTTCCCTGTTGGTACTAGTAGGCAAGTCCCATCTGCAGATGCAGAAGCAAAGAGGTCTGGGCTCTTTGGACGGGCAATGTGAGCTGGCTGGGGCTTAGGCAGGAAGGGTGGGGTAAACATGCAGGGGGCTGCGGGGACAGCCTGGGCCCCCATCCCTCAGATCCAGCAAACAACTGGCACTTGCCAGGCTAGGGCTGCAGAACTGAGCACTCAGCTTCCCTCCGACAGGTCCCTGCAAGTCTTGGGAATGCTCTTCCCTCATTTGAAGGGTGCTTTGCCAAGGGCATACCAAAGGCTTAGAAAATCCCCCTTCGTTGATTGAGACTATGGGTTAGAAATTAACAAATACTTTAATTAGTTAGGGGGACTAAAGAATATACACAGCAAAACCTCTGTGCTTTGCTTTCTCATAGAAGGAGGTTTTATTAACATAATGAACACTTACTTATATAAGGTTTACCAGGTGCTGGGCACTGTCGTATAAGCTTTGCACATATAAATCTAAAATAGTGAACAAAGGACTTTACCTTTTGGTATTTGCTTTGGTCCTTACGTGTGGTCATGAATGCACCTGGTACTCTGGGGGTTTATCCAGCCATTTTCTACAATGGAGAGGCAGTGACATAATGCATTTAGACTTGAACAGAAATGGGATCAGAGGCATGGGAAAAAGCTGATTTACGGTCCTAACCTGCCCCTCGTGTTTCTTTTTCTCCTTTCTCCTTACTATTCCCTCCACAGGAGCCACAACCAGGGATGCAAAGTCTCACTTCAGATCGAGGTAGAGACTGGAGCTGCCCTCTCTCAGGGCTTCTCTTTGGCTCACAGCTTCCTAGTCCTGAGGATGGCAGGGCAAGGGACAAGGGGACAGAGTGCCTTGTTTCTATCTGGCTTTTCCTTCTCTTTTGGGTGAGCTCCAATCTGTCTAGAGTCCTGAGAACTGTCATTGACTTGGGTCTCCCCAGGGAGAAGACTGGCCTTGGAGCTGATGTCAGCATCTAGGTCCTTTCCTCCAGGGTGTTTGCCCGAGCCAGGCTGCCTTGGGTCCCATCACTCTGTGGGCACTGACTGTCCCCATGGGAAATGAATGAAGTGATGGAAATTCCTTCCTGCCCTGCTGCTTTCCCCACCCCCTCCTGTCACCAACTGGCACAAGGAGTAAGAATTCACATGTGACCCAACCCTGCCTGTGTTCAGAATCCCATCAGCCACTTGGCTGGCACTCTAATCAAATCTGTATCCCCGGAGACGGCTTTCAAAGGCTCCCATCTCTTCCATCCATAAACCCCCAGGTTACCATGGCCTTTTAGCCTCCACTCTAATCTGCAGCCAGGTAAAATCCATTCATACCCCCACCTGATGCCTACCCATTTCCTTGCTTTCATGCTAAGAGGGGCTACTAGCTCTGCTGAGTGCTGGCTTTGGCTTTAGTCTTGGCTTCATCTCTAGACTTGACTTCCCTGGTACAGAACTTGAGGCAAAGACCCAAGCCATCTCTTCCAAGTGGGTGAGACATGCATGCCAGTTGCTAGACTTGGCATCTCTCTGAATCTCTGGACTTTCTATAATCCCCAAATAGCTCAAAATATGGGGTGATTCAGTGCCCAGGGTGTGCTTTGTGGTACAACTAAAGATAAGAACAACAGCCAACAGCCATGTGTGCCAGGCACGGTTCTGGATATTTAACTCACTTAATCCTCAGAACCCCATGAGGTGGGTTTATTATCACCCTTATTTTATAGATGAAGAAACTGAGGCCCAGAGAGGGTAAGCAGCTCATTCAAGGCCACCCAGCTGGTAAGAGACAGAGCTTAGGTATGAACCTAAAAGCCACATGTGGCTTCAAGAGCCCAAGTGCTCCACCTTTCCTGCTCCTTGACCCTCAGGTTGTAGACCCATGGCCATGATTTGACTCTGAAGAGGACCCGTCTCAGCAGCACCTCTGGTCTCCAGCCAGCCTGTGAGGGCAGCAGACACAGAGGGCCTCAGGCACCTCTAGGCAGTCAATGCATCTCAGCATCCCCCAACTCCCGGGAAAAAGAGCAAGCTCTACCTTGAATAGAGAAGGGGAATGGACCATTAGGAGAACCTTCCCTCTTTGAACCCTGGATGGGGCAGCCAGGACTCTGGGACCCAACTCAGTGGATTGGAGTCATCCTCTACATTGTGCTTGAGGGTGAAGCTGGGGACCACCTACTTCCACTCACCTGTCCCTTCCCCGGCACCAGACTTGGGGCAGAGACACAGATGAATACTGGTCAGTCTCTTCCAAATGGCTGAGAGGAGTCTGACAGTTGTTTCCTATAACACCTCCAGGTGTGGCCTCCTATTCTGGTTCAATCCTTAGTTCTTCCTTTTATTTCTCATCTCTCCCAACCCACAAATACCTAAGATCAAGACATCCAGACCAGCCCTACAGAACTTTGTTCAAGATGAGGGAGAATGGAGTGGAATAATCCCAGCCTGAAAGTTATTTGGCATTTTTGATCCTCTGGCATGGGCCAGGCTAGCCACTGGCCTCCTAGGGATTAGACCAGCCCCTACATGAAGTTACCCAACTCAGAAGATATTAACCCCATTTTGTTCACATATGTAGGATCATTTCTTTTGGTGACCCTGGACTTCGTTTCCTAAAGTCCTTCTTTGAAACACCTGGCTATTGAGTGCCTACAATATGTGCCTGACATCAGGTTAACACTGCATTCATTGTCTTATTTACCATTCACATAACTCAATGGTGAAAAACACCACAATTTCTCCACTTTCTGAACCTCAGAAAGGAAATACATCTTATCTGAGGTCATACAGCTAATAAGTGTCAAAATTGGAATTTAATCCCAGGTCTGGCTGTTCCTAGAGTCTGTGCTCTCAACTAATTCACAGTGGTGGTGCTAAGGGGCTCTTGAAGCGCCCAGCACCCCCATAATCTCCATCGGCACCTCCAAACAGCAAAGCCATCTCCAATAAATGGACCACTGAAGCAAAAACCGTGTGCTTCTCTGCAAATCACCACCTTCTGCTAACCAGATGGCCACCCTGAAACCCCAAGCCCTACCCATGCAGATACCACGAGTGCCATCCACATCGACATGCCTCCTGCAAGATGGAATGCCCCAACTCTCTAGATCTATTAGGCCCGAGTGCTCTCCACTTACCCAGCAGCCTCCCTAGTCAGTGTGTGTGCCAAGAAGTGAACAAAAGCTCTTATTCATGATAACCTCCCCCCAACCTCTCCATGTCTGCTTCCATCCTCAGTCACCCAGAAGTCCCACCGGTTTCTGAGGCTGTCCCAAGGGCTCTCCCTACCCATCAGTCTCCTCATCCTCCAAGATGCTCTGGAAGGGACAGCTTCAGTGGCCAGGGCTGGGAGACACTCAGTAGCTCTCAATGCCTTGCAGCCAGAGAGTCATGACCTGTCCAACCCTCTTGGGCAATCTCCAGCTGCTGGCTGCCCTGGGCATCCCTGAGGGTTAGGCCCCCTCACTCTGGCGTCAGTGTTGGCCTCCTGCAGGTTGGCACACTGCCCTCAGCAGACAACAATAACATGTTATGGTCTGCAAGACCTCAGACAAAACATGGCTCTATTGTTCTGCGTCCAGAAAATTATCTCACACCAACCCTGAGAACTGAGGTTAACCCCAGGCTCTTGGTACAGCTTGCCCCTCCTTTGTTCAAGAACACACAGTAGCTTCCTATTGGTCTTATATTCAGCTCCCATTCTTCTGTGTCTCTTCCTCACCATGCCTTCTCCCTTACCATCTGTTGTAGGCAGGATGATCGTCCCCTAAAGATGTCCATGTCCTGGTCCCCAGAACCTGTAGATATGTTACATTACATGGCAAACTGGAAATAAGTTTGCAGATAGAATTAAGGTCATGAACCAGCCAACCTTAATATAGAGAGATTATCCTGGACTGTCTAGATGGGCTCAGTGCAATCATAAAGGCCCTTAAATGTGAAAAAGGGAAGCAGAGAAAGGAGTTAGAGTGATGCCAGGTGAGAAGAAATTGACCTGCTGTTGCAGGCCTTGAACAAGAGAAAGAGAGGGGCCCAAGCCAAGGAATGTGGGTGGCCTCTGGAACCTGGAAAAGGCAAGGAAATAGAATCCCTCCTAGAGCCTTCAGGAGTGCAGCCCAGCCAACACCTTGGCTGAGGCCCAGTGAGACCTATTTCAAACTGTAAAATAATGTTTGTGTTGTTTTAAGCCACTCAGTTTGTGGTCATTTGTTGCAGCAGCCATAGGAGATGAATTGACCATCTCCATGCAGACTCTGCTCCTCCACTCTGTTCACCCTCTCCCACTTGCAAGACACCTTTCTCTGCCTCTATCCAGCTCTGCCTACCTCTTCTTCCTCCCGAATTCTGCTCCTCACAGCTCCCCTACAAAAAACTGCCTTCACTCTGTGGCTGAGGGGGCTGAAAGTCGATCTCCGGTGTGGCTAGCTCTTAATGGGAGTGAGCCACCAGGCCATGACTGCTCCACCCTGGGGCTTTGTCTCTTAGGGGGTCCCAGTCTGCCAGGTGAAGAGCACCCACCTTGCCATGTTTCATTCTGGTTTTCCGAAGGGATTGGTCTCTTGGCTCAGTGGCCTCATCTCCTGGCCAGCTGCCTCTGCCCACTGCTGCCTCTGTCCACCTTGGGTTTTTCCCACCATCACCTGCCACCAGCTAAGGTTCTTATGCTGCTGAGACCAAGAAAAGCAAATGGCAGTTTTTAGGAAGAGTCTCTGCCAACTGGTGAAAAGGTGCCTACCCTGGAACAGGCCACCACCATTGGTCTCGCCCTGAGGACATTGGTCTGGTGGACAAATGGGGACATTTACCCAGTGGCCCAGCCCCTTGCAGGGGAGGCAGTGGAAACCAGCCCCATCCTTTCCCCCACACAGTAACCAGAGGGCTTATCCCTGGATGAAAGGATTGGGCTCCATCCATCTCCCAAGCCCCATAGATGGCTGGCGGAGAATAGACAGTGCCCTTTGCGTTAGAATTTTGATAGAGGAGAATAAGAGCATACCTAGTAGGTTTATCTCATAATGACCTCAGCTGGGAGCACAAGTTAAAGGAAAAGTCCTTCACCTGAAAAGAGCTATGGGCTGTGCAGGAATTCTGCCCTCCCCTTCACCCTACACCCTCTCCAGGATTCCCGTATATGACCTGCCTCCTCTCCATGTCCTCCAGGGAAATAAGCATATGTAGGTTATGGTTCTTGCACCAGTGGCGGAGAACTCAGATGCAAACGGAAGATGTGGCCCATGTGCTATCTTGTGTTGGCTCCCTGCAGAATCCAATCCAGCGTGGCTATTCTACACCTAAGCACTGGGTTCGGATTAACATATTGGGCCGCACCTCGTGAGTCAGTTGTCAAGCCCTCCAGCACCACCAGGTAATTACCCGCCTCGGTTTGGTCCCAGGATTCAAGTGCAGCCTCAGGCTGGGCAGCAGGCTGGGCATGCTCTTCCTTCTCACCTGCTCTGGGCTGCAGCCGTTTCCCACAGGCATCTTCATGGGATGTCCAAGGCAGGGTCTGTGCATGAAAATCTGCTGAGGACTGAAGAAAGGAGCATCTTCTCTTCAGTTTCACAGAACCTGCATTCTCCCCGCTCTCATTCGTCCTGCTCCCAGCGACAGAACTGACTCTCAACCAACCTCTGGGGCTTCTCCCATCAGGTGCCTGGCTGGGCACCTGGGGACGGATATCGGCCAACAAGCCCACCTGGTCCCGTGCTGCTCAGCCCGCCTTTGAGAGCATGATGGGCTCTTGTCTCCCTTGTCACAGAATCACACTTCTCTTGTTGGGAGGCACCAGAGAACTTTATGGCGCTTCCCAGAAGAGGGTCAATCTGTCTTTGCCTTCAACAAACTTTTCTATATTTTGAGGCACGTCTTAGCCCCCTCTCCCTTCTCCTCTGGCTCCGAACACACTGTATCTAGGGAAATAGTGTGATTGTATCCCTGCACCACAACAGCATCTCCAGCCCTTCCCTCCTCATGGCCCTCGGGAGCTGTCTACAGCCGTTGTATACAACACAAACCCGGGCTGGGTTTTCTGACTCCTCCAGCCAGGGCTTCTTTGTCCCTCTCTAATATTCCTCTGACTCCTTAACTAGTTCCCCAACTACAGTTATTTAAATACCACCATGATTTTGCCCATACCCACAAGCAGCCTATATTTTTACCTAGTATATTTATTTTATAAGGACACTGTTCACTACTGAATTACATATTTGTTCTGACACACACTAAAATAATGCCATGACTGTAAAACAAACTTGTGACCCACAGCCTGCATGATTGGGGGTGACAGCCATGGGATGCTGTCTCTGCTTTGGGAGCACTTTGGAAGGAAGGAAGCTCACTTCCTCGGCCCCTCCCCACTGACCCCGTCCCTCTTCGGAGCTTTGGTCCCCAGATTCCTTCTTAACACGGCTTAAAGGGGCTAGCTGGAATACAACCCCCCCTTCTGTTTCCTGGTCCCTGCATTAATTCACCAGCTCAAGAGGACAGGCCTTTGCACTCATTCTCTCATTTTAGACCTCATCTCCCAGTACATAAGGAGCTCCTTGCTGCAGGGAGACTGAGGAAAGGGGTGGGACAACGGTCAGTGTCTGGGTCGCTTCCCATCTTCAGAACATCCAGCTGTGAATGTGGACAAGCAGGTACACCGGGTCCGGAGTCAGAGAGGTGGCGAGTCAATTTCTGTAATTATAGGATCAAGTGTGTGAAAACCACAAATGAGCCCTTAAAAAGTCAAATTATAGTCCTTGGAGGGTGAGAAGGTGAGTGTAGCAAACAGCAACCTCCAAGCAGTCAAAACAACCAGGGATGCAGGAGGCCGGGCCCAGGTATGTGCGGGTAGATAGATCCCACCCCACCGGTGACAGGTGGTGCCTACCTGCCAATGTTTGGAAACGCTCTCCAGAATTTCAGGCAGGACCCAAGAGAAACTGCCAGAAGCCTTCTTCCCTCAAGACATTTGCCCTTCAACAGGGCTCTGGGCTCATGACAATGGCCACACCGGCCACCCTCGCAGGACGGCCCTGACCACGTGGGCATTTAACCCATACATGGCCTTGACGGTCTCGGGCTGTCCCTGCCCATCCATATGCTGTCTCAGCCTCACCCTTACCCTCCCAGCCACTTATTGTTATCCCCAGAGTGTCCCCAACTTCTCTGGAAACCCTAAGGGCCTTTGCTGCTAAAGCTTGGTTATGGGTTTTCAGGTGCAGAACCTAAGACACAAGAGGGAGACAGTAAAATGTCCTCTCTCCCCTGTCCAACATGTCATCATGGGAGAAGGAGAGACCATGGGCTGCCACTACGATGTGGGACTCTGAGAAGTCCAAGAATACCTTGTTTGGACCTCACTTACCAGGTCATTAGGAGGGTTTAATTGTCACAGTTCATGTAACAGTTTGCAAGCTTAATTTATAACTTTTAAGTAGTATGTGGGCCTCCATTTGTGCTCTTGTCCCAGGCCCCGTGTGAGCAGGAACTGGGACTTCTGCCCCCGGCTGCACCCCTTGCTTCCTGCCTTGCCTAGGGCAGGGACTGGTCAGGAGGCCTCTCTTCTGGGTGCTAAGAATGCAAGCTGGCTGTTGTGAGCCCTGCCCTGCTCCCAATTCTCAGCCACAGCTGAGGCCTCAGGGGAGCCCCTGAAGAAGAACGCAGTGGGCCGGGCTCTGTATGTCTGGGACTTCTCACGAGCCAAAGGAATCAGCAGCCATTGCAAATCAGAGCTCACTTTATTGTTCTGTTCATCGTCTGGCACTCCACTCTCCAAAGTTGTTGCCACTAACTACAGATGGCTCTTGAACATTTGAAATTTGAGTACTCCTAATTTAAGTGTATTGGTAAATGAAAAATACATACTGGATTTTGAATACCTAGTATTAAAAAAGGTTGTAAAATATATCATTAATAATTATTATGTTGTTTACATGTTGACATAATATTTGTATACATTGGGTTAAATATAGTATTAGAATTAATTTCAACTTTTTGTTAAGTGTGACTACTAGAAAAATTGAAATTGCCTAGGTAGCTTGCATTGCATTCTATTGGACAGCCCTAGATTTAAGAAAGTAATGGACAAAACATTAATGATACAGATTAAACTTAAAAACATATTGTATCTGTAGCCATCATATTGTGAGTAGCCCGGCTTGCTGCAATAGAGACAGAAATTCCCTTCTGTTTGCTGAAATCATCAGTTTTTCTTTTAAGACCTTCAATTGATTGGACGAGTCTTCTCTTCTTGTTGAAGACAATCTCTTTAGTTAATTATTAACACAGAAGGAATCAATTGACTGATGATTTAAATCCATGAAATATCATCACAGTAGTAATCAGGCCAGTACTTACTTGACAAAACAAGCCAAGCTGCCACATGAACTAACCAGCACAACGTAGATGCTCTCCCTGTCTCATGTTAAACATGTACCAGCCCACCACTCTCTGACCTCTTTGCTACTCCTCAGCCTACTCCTGAGACCCTGCCCTATGTGGCTTTAGCAGACTGTCCCTCCCCGGCTTTCACTTCCAAATCTGCAGGGCCTCAGAGACGTGGACAAAGACCCCTCTGCCTCCCTTTCTCCCGTCTCCCCTTTGTTCCTTACAGGATGCCTTTTCCCAGTCCATGCCCTTCTCACCTGCTCTAACACTCATTCCAGTTTTTAGACATCTCCCCAGATAGTCACTCACAGTGCCATGGAGATTCTGTTCCCTCCTTTGGCCCTTAGCCCAGCCCGGTATGCCTGCTCTTACCCTGAGATCCTTGCTGCTAGAAGCCAGTTTTGACAGTGACTGCTAACTTAGCTGGCCCTCGGGACTGTTGGATGGTGACTGGGCTTTCAGGCCTGCCTGCCAGCCATTCTCAGTCCCATCGAGTCAGAGGGATGGCCAGGCGTGATCGAGAGGCATCTGTGCTGGTGAGTGGTGCTCAGAGCACTGGACGCAGGGCTCCATAGTTTCCTTGTACTCCCACCGCCAAAACCACTGAATTCTGCTTGTAGCTATTCCTCTCTGAATACCGCATGAGAAAACATTATGCCCCCAGGCCCCGCCCCTGAGGGATCACCAGGAGGAGATGGCACATGACTGAGACTAGGAAGGGGTGTGGGGCGGTTGTGGGGGTAAAACCAGGAATTCCTTTGATACTAAGCCACAAACTCCTAGCAACATATATATATATGTCAGAGCAAGGCTCTGTTCTAGGAGGAGCTTCCAGGGCAAGTACAGGGATGAAAGCTCCATTATGCAGGCAGAGACCAAGAAGGAAGTCATGGGCTCTGAAAACCTGGATTAGTTTCCTGGAGGAGGCTATGTTTTGGGAACAAAACCTAAAATCCATCGGGCTGAGCAACAGGAAGAAGACAGAAGACAAGCACTCTTGCTGCTGAGAAATTGACTTAGGGCGAGATTCCCTGATAAAGACTTAAAAATTACCCATGGTTTCTTGAGCAGCTATCTTTGTCTCTAATAACAATGGTAAAATAATGAGATAATGATAATGGCAATAATAGCTGACATTTATTGAGCTCTTACTATGGGCCTGGCACTGTTATAAGCATTTTATGTAGAAGTAGTTATTAGTACCATGATTATGATTATTATTGTCCCATTTTTGCAGAAGAGGAAACAGACACAGGGTAAAGAACTTGCTGGGGAGTGCAGCCCTGCCAGCTGTCAAGAACCGGAGCCCCGACCTTTCACCCCCGCTGGGCACTGCCTGGCAGGATTTTCATCAGTGTCACCATCACTCCTCGCATTCTGTTCTTCTTGTTTGCTACATGCCTCCTCCTTCATTATCCGTTTTGGTAATTGTCTAACCATTGTGCAGTGGCAGGGTGGTTTTATTCCCACGGTTTAGACGAGGGTATTGCAGTACAAAGAGGTTGCGCAATAAATGCCGTGACGGGGCCCACGTTGGATGAGATTTTTACTCATCTGTAGCTAATCGAGCAAAATGAGTACAGTGCAGTAAGTTTTTCGGGCAGCTAACTTAATTTCCAATCTACAGGACTGCATTTATTCTGAGACAGCGTCCTTCCTACTGTTAAGTTGCCTCTTTCTTTCATGAAATGAAAATGATCAAGGTAGTATATGATAAGGTTTTTGTTTTGTTGTGCGTGCTTGTTTTAAAGGCCATCTTGACGAAATAAGAGGTCGGGAGCCCTGGGTCAGCCTGGGTCAGTCAAAGCAAACCATCTGCTTTGACATCTTACTGGATTCTCCAGCCCCATTGCTTCGGCTGCCTGGAGCTTGCTCAGAGCTCTCTCTGCACACTTCTTCCAGGTGGGGCATTTACACAGGTGCACCTGAGCCACTCAGAAAACAGGAAGGACACGCAAAGACTACTGCCCATGCTGCCCCCCAGCAAGTGGGGAAGACATCCTCCACTACCCAAACCAAGGAGGAAGGGGTCCAGAGAAAACCCAGGGGCCAGGCTGGATTTGCCTTCTGAGGCTCTGCAGAGGGAACACCAGGCTTTCTGACTTCAGAGTGGGGAGCATCCCTACCACCTGTCTTTTTGAAACCTGCCTCAACCTGCTCCATTTTCTTGCTTGGGAGAGACGAGCACAAATCTTCCCACCACCCACTCCATGTCCCATCCATCCCCAGGGCTGTCAAATATATGTCATGCTTCATCAAGCTTTTGTTTGTTTAGAGCACTTTCCACCCCAACCCAGAGGCCCCTCTTGCTCTATCTGGCTGGATTCTGAGACCATCGAGGATTTATTCAAACCAGGAAAAAATCAGGACAAGTGAAGGGAGGTGGTTTTTAGAGAATTAATGTTTTCTACTTCTTATAAATAATCTTTGGGTCATCCATCTATGCTTTGAATTATCTGTTTTATGACCTGTCCTTCATTTTTGGATTACCTATGGTAATCCTTCATTTTGGATTACTTATGGCTTTCCTTCCCCAGCAAGGGATACTGATTGTATTCCAGCCGAGAAGTGGGGACCAAAAAATAGCTAAGGCAGAGAAAGGGAGAAATTTGGGCTTGGAAAAAAAAAGCTTCTCTCCTCAAACCTATGTCTTGCTAAGGTGACAGGCAAATGGGGGAATATTAGAGAGTCCCACCACTGGGGTCAGGCTATGAGATCTAGCGTTCTACATCCCTGGGAAGGCCAAGGGACAAGTGAACTGAATAAGAAAAGGTCCTCATTGCTGGATATTGTCATGCACGAGTGATAGGAATGAAGATCCAGTGTAGTTGTACAGGTGCAGGTCAGACACAAAGCAGAACTTTCCTAAGAAGGGTTGTGAGACATGAGGACTCTTTTTTTAAAATTTATTTTATTTTTAAAATTCCGTTGTGGCAACATATACATAACAGAAAATGTGCTACTTTAACAGTTCATAAATGTACTATCAGTGGCATTAATGACATATACAATATCGTGCTTCTCTCACTACCATCCATTACCAAAACTTTTCCATCACCCCCTAATAGGAAGTCTGTAGTCATTTAACTATCACTTTCCATTTCCTTCTCCACCCCCCAGCCCCAGCCCCTGGTGACCTGTAGTCTACTATTTTTCTCTATGAATTTGCTTATTCTAGCTATTTCATGTAAGTGTGATCATATAATATTTGCCCTTCCCTGCATCTGGCTTATTTCACTTAACCTAATGTCTTTAAGGTTAATCCATGCATCAGAGCTTCTTTCACTGTTTAGGGCTAAATAATATTCCATTGTATGGATATGCAGTACTTTCTTTACCCATCCAGCTGCCCATGGGTACTGTGGTTGTTTCCACCTTCTGGAGCACTTTCCCTTTCAATTCACAAGAGCCTGGTTTGTGAATTCAAAGCCCTGTCTCCCAACTGATCCCCTCTGCATTCCTGTGGTAAGGAGCCTGTGGGAAAGAAAAGGTGGAGAATAAAAGATCTTCTGGCGTCCAACAGATTGGATTTCCCAGAAAGGCCTAGCATGAATGGAGGGTTGTACAGGTACAGATAGTAACTAAGCACCACAGATTGGGGAATGAAGCTTAATTTATGCCAGCCCAGAAGCAAGTGGGACAGAGGTGGTGCCCCTTGCCTGGCTCTGCCTTGTGCACCTGCCATGGACTGCCTTGGGGTGGGGGCGTGGGGGGGCTCCACAGGTGGGGACCCTCTTGTTCCTCCTTGGTATTCTGTTTCTGAGAATGAGTGATCACCATTAGAAGAACGGGTCAGGGTGGAAGTCAGGGAATGAGACAGTTACCCTTTCGCCAACTGAAAGACATGAGGACTCTTGAGTCTCCTCAGGCGATCAAGAAAAGAGGAGATGACCATGTCAAGGGTGGTTGCAGAGGTGACAGTCATCTTCAGCTGGCTGGATTGACAACCACGCCAATGACTGAAGAAAGATCAGTCCCCAGAGGAGCCTTGTCCTGTGATTGGGCCTTCTCTTTCATGCTTCTCCAGATTCTTCTTGTTGTTCTTGGATTTAATTCTGCTGCATCTGCTCCCAGACCCCAGGCAGCTTCTCAGGATGAAATGCTCCCCAACCTGCTTCAGTACTTCTCCTTCCAAGAGTCAGCCCACCCACTCCCCACCAGCTCCACTCTTCAGCACCCCACCTCATGACTTTGCTCCAGGGCTAGCACCATCTCCACTGCCTCATCTGCTATCGCCACCTCTGTCAGAAGAGACCAGGGCTTGAGGGATGCAAAAGCAGATCTGATGTCTAGGTATTATCTCCCTCCAATATTGAGGGCTTAACATCTGTGACTTATAGGCATTAAATGGGCCACAGTCTCTGCAGCCAGGCTGCTGTAGGGAAACCAGGAACAAACGGGACACTGCCCTGGGACCCAGAGACATAAGGCTTTGACTGATGGAATAAGAAAGAAGTGCCCATGGAAAATGGGGAGTGAGCCTGCAGGACTTCAGTGTAGGATGGGAATGTACAGCAACTGGTTGGACAGAAAGACTCTTCCCATACCAGGGGGTGATGTGGAAACAGTGTGGGCTTTGGAGAGACAGACCTCACTGAATCCAGCTCTGCCATTTGCTGGTTGGTGGCCCTCGATTCCATCTGTCTCTGTCTTAGGAATGACACCCACCTCAGAGAGCTGACACAGGTGCCCAGCCTAGGGAGAGCCTGACTGCAGTAGTGTTCCATGAGCATCACTGTCCATTCCTTCCTCTTGGAGCCCGCTTGGTACTCTGGGTCTGATGTATGAGAAAGGGCCAGGGGATGAGGCTTGTAGACCCCAGACCTGCTTTTGCATCCCTCAAGCCCTGGTTTCTTGTGAAAGAGGTGGATGAAGAAGATGAAGAAGAGGAGCCGAACAGTGGTCATGGTGAAGAGACCCTCAGCCACCCACCCCAGATCCATGTAGAACCCCTTCTGCTCTCCTTGTCCTCCAGAGATGTCCTGGGGGTGCCAATCTCAAGTCTAAGGCAGCTTGCCCAGCAGGTGGTCTCCTAGCTGGGCTCCTATGTCAGGCTCAGCCTGCTGTGGGACACTCTCTAACTGAGCATGCCAAGGGTCAGTTTCCAGTAAAATCCACAATGGCGGCCTTGACGGAATGCAAACTGAGTGCCAGTCACCTCCTGGGAATACAAAGGTGAATAAGACACAGTCCCTGGGCACAGTATGGGAGAGATAGTGGAAAGGATTAGTCGGGTGGGATGGGAAAGGACTAGACAAGTGGGCTCTCAGAGGGAAAGAGCACTTGCTCTGTATCATGGGACTCCATTCTTTGTATTTGAGGAAAATACCTTTCTGCAATGAACAAACTATGACTCATCTCTCCTGCCCTTTCTTCTCTTTTCTTATAGTCATGGTCAACAACAGCCCCCTCGAACCCTTGGATGCATTCCTGGCCTGCCCTGGACCCTCGGCCCCATTCCAGGCACTCTCTTACACAGGCTATCACTGCCCAGTACTGTGGTCTAGCAACTTCTAGAGCTGTCTTGGACCAGTCTCTGTCTTCAGCTCAACACATGCCCCAGCATCTCCACCACACCTGGCAGCTGGTCTATGACGTTTCAGTTTCTCTTTGAGGAGTCAGAGGTTGGGTGGGAGGTGTCAGCCTGACCCCTAGGCAGCCCTGCTCCTACTGTGGGAGCCTACTTAAAGTGTCCTGAACCCTGGCCCTGTCCCTTCAGTTAAGGCAGGAAACAGCTCTGTGCTCCATAGGCCCTTATGATTCCTGCTCTGGCTTCAGCTTCTACAAGTATATCTCATTCTTTGTTCATTTGCACCAGTTTTTCCTCCACCTGTGTCCTCCCTCAGTGACTCCTCTTGCCTGTGGGACCAGGAGCAATGCAGACTGAAAGGGCATCCAAGGTCCCTGCCCCTCCTTGGAAAGACTAGGACCAGCTCAGCTGCAACTCCAACTCCTGGGGCAATAGCGAAGGGCAGCCTCAATTCTTCCCCAGGGACCCTGAGTACCCCCAGGAAGCTGGTCTCCTGTGCCGCCCTCCATCTGACCTCTGGCTCCAACCTCCTGCTGAAGGCCCCTCCACAACCTGGTTAGGAGGAAGGGCCATGGGACTCTTCCCTGCTACCACATGCCGGTGGTGCTGGGTCCTTTTCCACTTACCCTGTGGCTGACCTGGCACCTGCCAGGTGGAAGGAGCAGGCAGGCAGGTGTCAGCACACCTAAGGACAAATTCCTGTCCAGACTCAGGAGCCGCAGCCCTGCACCCACTGCTCACCTCAACCCCACTTTCCTGAGCCTCCAGCAACTTGTTCTGTTGCTCTGGAAAACAGACTCAGCGCTCAGGAGACCCCTGTGAGCCCTGGGACATAAACGGACATCGGGAGAGTTCTTCACTCCCTCCCTGAACATGGGTCATAAGCTGAAAACCTTCACCACCAAACTTGAGAATCTAACTATTTCTTCTAACTCCCTCAGCTGGAAGTTTCCTTCTGCTATCCCACCTCAGTTCTTACTGCTGCAAAGGGAGCAGGGTAGCTGCAAAGCACAGGCAGCATGCATGTAGGCTTCTTCCTATACTGAAAAAAAAGGCAATGTCCTTACCAAGTTCTGGGAAAACACACACATGCACGCACACACACACACACACACACACACACACACACACACACACACACACACACACACACACACACACACGCCTCCGCTTGTCAATGAAGGAGGCAAATTTGCTGGGTCTTGTTCTGCTCACACTCTACTTGCACCTGCTGGAGGATGAGGTTGATGCCCAGGTTGAGGGCAGCCTACTGGGTGGGAGGGGGTTCTAGCTGTGGGCCCTGCCCTAAGCTCTAGCTACCATTCTGAAAATTCTAACCAGCAGCCCAGCCTTTCATCCTTTCCTCCAAACCCTCCACCTCAAGTTGCCATCCCACTTCCTCTCTTTGTCCCACAAAGAGAGAAAGTGGGACAAAGAGAGGAAGTGGGATGGCACTTTCTCTTTGTCCTCCTCTTCTGAATGCACAGTGCAGCCCTAATGCCAGGAACCCCTGCTTCTCTACCACATGAAAACCCTCTGCCCTCGCCCCTTCCCTTTGCTGAGTGTGGTTACCTGCTAACGAACTGGTACTGCCAATTTTAGAGACTTTGGAGCCTTTCTTTCCACAAATGCCTGGCCCCACCTGCACCCTTGCACCCCCTCCTCCTGCAGAAATACAGCTGTACCCTCAGCCTGCCTGGGAGTGAGAGCTGATGCTCTTTGGAAGCCCCTTAGGCACCCAAGGACTTCCTGGCCAAGGTTTTCCCTCTCATGCTGTGGGTCTGGAGAATCTGTCCATCCACCTTTATGTCCTTCCCCTGCCACAGGGGAGAACTGGCCCTCACGGTGGTTTCCTGGCAGAACAGTGGTGTGGGAGATGGCCACTGCAAAAGCACTGAGAGTCACAGCCTGGCCTATCTCCAGCTCACTGCACTCCCAGCCTAAGTTTCCAAGCATGTGTTACTCGACTTATCTTTCCAGTAGAAAGGCCCAGAGTGTGGGGTTCCCACCAGCTCCACCCTTCCTATGGGAGCCCCCAGGAGGCCAGGCCTCTGAGCAGCAAGGAAAGGGTCGAACCTATATGGCCATCCCTATGTCAAGTCTCTAGAAAAGTGGGGTGCATAGGCCATACACAGTGGCATATTTGTGTGTGTCCACATCTGTGCTGTGCCCGTGCTCATGTACAGGTCCAGTGTGTCTCTGCGTGTGTGTGGTGTGTGCAGTTGGGCTGAGGTACACATACACACTAAACACTCGGAGACCAATAGTGCTGTTTGTTGTGCTGTTTATTGAGAATGCAATGGGGGGGGAGGGGGAACATTAAGAACAAGGTAGAAGAGTAAGGTACCTCCTCTGCTCTGTTTCTGGAGCTGGGAGAGTGAAGAAAGAGACCCCAGATTGTACTGAGTCCCACTCAGAATGAGCCCTCAGACAAGCCAGGGTGGGTGCATCCTGGGTCATCCGTGGTGGTCTGTCCTTCAGTCCTCCTTTTCCTGAACACAGAGCCAGCTCCCGGCAGAGACAAGAGCTATGACTGAGACCCCAGCTGTTTGGAGAACCAGTCACAGTAGTTAGAGACCAAGCCAGAGGCTGGAGAGAGGAGTAAAGGTGGGGAGCCAGGAGCTGAGCTGGGGGCAGGGCTGAGTAACCACAGCCAAAATGGTGAATCCTGGGCATCTGCTGGAAGACTTCAGCCAAGCTTAGTGGTCCAGACCTGTCCAGGCTCAGGAAGACACAGGCTGGGAAAGGTGGATGCCAAGGGCATTGCCAGAGCACCAGAGGGGGCCAGCAGGGCGGGGGTGGAGAACACAGGGGGTTGGCGAGGTGGCGGCGGTGGGGCCAGAGTCGGGGGTCATGGGGTGGTAGTAGGGCACAGGTGGCCCTGTCTACCGGCTGGCTTTCTTGGTGGGGGTGCTTGGGCTGGCGCCTTTCCCCAGCACCTCCTTATAATCGCTGGCACTGCCCCGGCTCCTGCTCTCCCCTCCGCGGACACTGCACACTCCAGAGATGCAGCTGCTGCTGTTGGCCACATAGCCGCCACTGACAGAGCTGGGCCGGAAGCCGTAGCCACTGCTGCCACTGGTGCTGCTGATGATGGCTGCAGGGTGAGAGCCGGGTGAAACCCCACTCGGGCACAGCTCGGGGCTGGACCAGAGGAGGTCTCCCGTCCCCAGGATGAGTGAGGCCCTGCTCAGAGCACTGGGTGGGTCACAGTGCACAGAAATTACCCCAAAGACTGCTTCTCCCACATCCTGACTTTGGCTCACTCAGCTTATACTCAGTCTGACTGATTCTTGCTCCGTTAAATCTCAGAGGCTCATCTCCTCGGTCCAGGTACCAGTGCACTCACATGGGTGCCTGGACACCCACCTACCACCCCTTCTATTGATCTCTTAGCTAAACTTTCCAGCCTCCAACCTCTCGCTCCCACTGGCTGTCCCACAGATGGCATTTTGGGGAAGCTCAGGTTTAACTCTCTCAGTCCTGCTGAGAAACCCTGAGATTCAAAACTGTCAGCTTAACCTCCAACCCCCCTGCCCCATCCACCGATTCCCTCAGCCCCCTCTGGTTCCCTGGCCCAGATCCAATTTTTATCCTACAAACTTGACTCCCCAGGTCTCATACAGACCCATAAATCATTTTCTTGCCACATGTCCCTTGTGTCCCACCTCCCCCAGCCATGGCCGTCCAGAGCTGCCCGCCCCTGGAAACAGAGAGAGTGATAAGGAGGAAAGAGCCCTCAGCTGGGAGTCAGGACACCTGAGTTCTGGTCCGGCCTCTGCCAGGTGGCTGCTGAGGGACCTTAGGCCTTTCCCTCCCCCATTCTCAGATGCCTCATCTACACACACAGACCCCAGATTCTACAATTTAAGGACAAAGCACACAAGCACTTACAGATGCTGACAGGGGAAGAAAATTCTCCTGACATCCTGTTAAGGAGAGAAATGAAACAGGAGAGACAGTCACCTGGAGGCTGCAGGGAAGACCTCAGAGCTTGTGACCCCCCTGGCCTGGGGTGGGTGTAGGGACTCCAGGGTTCCTCTTACACAAGCAGAGCCTGAGAAGCTCTGGAGGGGCAACCGCTGGATCTTTGGGGTAACCAGGCAGCAACACAATGGACGAGCCTTGTGCACAGCCCCCAACGGCCAGGGTCCCCCACACAGGACACTGGGCAAGTGGAGTGGGTGCCCCAGGGTGTCTCTGACAAGCTCACACTGAGTGTGAACAGGAAGGAAGATGGAACAAGGAGACTTAATAGAGCAATGTGGGTTTTCTTTCATGTTTTTTTTTTTTTTTTGAGGGGGTGGGAGGGAGGTTCCCAGGTGCCCCCAGGGAAATTGGGAGGACTTAATGAGGCAATCCCTGTCAAGTAGTTATGTGCTGGGAATGAAGTCAGCACTCAAGCCTTGATGGGTGTTACTAACTACTACTATTATTCTTTTCTGGATTAGGGAATGTTGGGCTTTCTCCCCAACCCTTGGGAACTTCCTGCCAAAGCACACGCGCCCCCACCTGCACTCCTCGCCCTCCAGCAGCTTGCGGTAGGTGGCGATCTCCATGTCCAGGGCCAGCTTCAGGCTCAGCAGCTCCTGGTACTCGCGCAGCATCCGGGCCAGCTCCTCCTTGGCCTGGTACAGGGCGCCCTCCAGCTCCACCAGCTTGGCCCGGGCGTCCTTGAGGGCATTGTCGCCCCGCTGCTCAGCATCGGCAATGGCCGTCTCCAGGTTGGAGGTCTTAAATGCGGAATTGGAGAAGTCAGGAAACTAGAAGGGGTCGTTGGCGCCATCCACATCCAAGTATCTCTGGTTCTTTAAGATCCCAGGGCCAAGATGCCCACCTCCAGCCCTACACCGTCATGCTTCCCTGCTACCGTGGTAAGCCCTCTCTGGGGCTGGAGAGTCCTCCCTCAGCTCGGTCACCCTCCCTGTGCTTAGATGGCTGCGGCTGTGTGCCCTCCCAAGACAATAGCCAACTCGGTGCTTCAGTTCAGTGCAAAGACATTTACTTCATGATGCTGGGCTAAGGATGCAAAATGAATAAGAGCAAGATTGCCTTTCTGCTCTTAAGTTGTTCGGAGTCTGGGAGGAGAGATTACTGCCATCTGGCAGAGCAGCGACAGTGGCTATGCAGGTGCACGGAAGCACAGAGGAGCCATGGTGAGGGTGATTCCCGGGAAGCAATTACTATTTACTGAGCACCCGTTATAGGCCCAGCACCACGCTCGGTGCTTCACCACCTTAGCTCGTGTGGTCGTTACAATAGCCTCTGACATGAGGTCCAGAAGCTTGTCCAAGGCCACATGGCTAGTAAGTGTTAAAGCCCATGGGGTAGTGGAAAGAGCACTGGACTAGGAGCCAGGAGACCTTGGTTCGGCTCACAGCTGTGCTACTTACCACTGTGTAACCTACTTAACCTCTCCGACCCTCAGTTTCCTCATCTGTAACTCATCTGTAACTCCTGACTCTCAGGGTCATTGGGAGAAGCAAATGTGACAAAATAATGGATCACTGCTATTGTGATTATATATATATACATATATATTATATTGTTATTAGATATGTTATATATATATTATTATATGGATGTAATATTACATATTTCATCTTGCCTCCACTCCTACTAAAGCTGAGTCTGCATTCTATGTTCCTGGGAGGGAGAGGCAAAATATTTGCAGAATGCACTTTGAGGGGTGCTCCCTGAGCTTGTTTCTCCTCCTCAATCATTAAAGCAACAAATATTTATTAAACTGCTACTGTACTAGGTACTGCACTGGATGCCAGGAAAACCATGGTGAACAGAGCAGCCAGCATCCTGCCTCCAAAGACCTTTCAGTCTAGCATGTGTCAGGGAGAGAGGGAGGGAGCAGGTGTTGTGTTGGGCAATTACCGATACTGTGATAAGTACAAGGAAAGTGCAGTTGCCAGGAGAGCACATTGCTGGCGTCAGGGCAGGGAAATAAGGTCCTAACCCAGCCTGGGGATCAGAGAAGGCTTCCTGGGCAGGGGGCTTCGAAGCCGAGATCTGTGGGTGAGGGCAGTAGGAGATGAAGTACCTCCGGGGATGACCCGTTTTATTTGTTGGAGACAGTGTCCTCACTGGCCTCCTCCTTTCTCATGGGCAGAGACTGGGAGGCTGACCACCTGGCCAATTCATCCAGCACAGCCAACTAGTCCCCTTACCTGCTTCTTCACGTTCTCAATCTCTGAGTGTATCCTCTGGATGAGCCGGGTGAGCTCTGAGATCTCATTCTTGGTATTTTTGAGGTCATCCCCATGTCGGCCAGCTGCCAGCTGCAATTCCTGGAACTGAGAACCCCAGAGCACAGAGCCATGAACCAGCCTGATGGGCAGGTCATGGGAGAATGTAGTGTCTCAGGGATGGGCAGGGCATGTTGGACAACGGACTAGACTTGGCCTCTGCTCTGGGAAGGAGCAGACCCAGCCCAGGTGCCTGCTGGGCTCACCCTCCCCAGCCCAGCTCGGCCCCGTCTCACCTTGGTCTGGTACAGGGCCTCGGCCTCAGTTTTGCTCTTTAGTGCAATCTCCTCATAATGAGCACGGATCTCATCAATGATGCTGTCCAAGTTCAGGTCCCTGTTGTTGTCCATGGACAGGATGACAGACATGTCGCTGATGTGAGACTGGATCTGGGCGATCTCCTGGAGGGGACAATGAAGGTGGTCCTGGGGTTCAACCACTGAGCAAGGCCGGGCTCAGGCAACCTCCCCCAAGCAAGGCAAGCAGATCCCCATGATGCCAACACAAGTGCTTAAAACCCAAGGCTGTGGCCTCCCTGGGCAAAGCGATTTCCCTCCAGGGGCCCAGACAGATTCCTGCTGCCATGGAGAGATAACCTTGGACCGTTTCCTTCCCAAGCAGAGGGCAAAGGTTGAGGAGCCTCTCAGGGCTGAGATAAGAGTTGAGTGGCTAACAACAGGCCCTCTCCTTTGTGCCCCTCCTTCAGGCCCCAGATGGAGGGAGTGTAGAGACAGACTTACGGCTTCAAAGAGACATCTGAGGAACTTGATCTCCTGGTCCATGGAGTCCACCTTGGCTTGCAGCTCCACTTTATTGGCATAAGCTGCATCTACATCCTGAAAGACACCCAAAAAGCATCCCCCATCACTACCAAGAAGGCCAGGCCCAACTCCAGCCTGGGTGCCTTGCCCAGGTTATATAGCCAGGCCTCTTTGTGTGGCCTATGGGAAAGGAGATGAAGAAACTGAAGGCCTGCCTCACCCCTCCCTGAGGATCTGCTCCCTCAGGCAGGATGGGGTACTCCTCTAAGGAAGGGGTTCCCAGCCAGGACAGCTGTCAGAGTTATTCCTCTGCTGTCTGAGCCAGATCCTCCCAGCTGCAGTCAAAACCCCTTCTTAATATCCTTGGAGGAAAGGGAGCTTCTCTGATATTCTTTATGGACAAACCAGACCCACATCCTCCACCATCAGCCTCCCTGCCTTTGATTCTCTTTTCTGGTGGGTCCTTCATTGTGACTTCCTCTCCCTTCGCCCTAATTATTTCCAAATCTGCTCATTTTCTGACTGACAGCAGAGCATAGTGGCAGGCTCAGGTCTGCAAGGTCCCCGGGTAGCCCCTGGAGATCAGGGCATGCGTGCCCTCTCACCTTCTTGAGCAGTACAAACTCATTCTCTGCAGCCGTCCGCCTGTTGATTTCCTCCTCATACCTGCAAGGATATTGGGGTTTGGTCAACGAATATGTCTTACTGAAAACCTTTACTTTCCAGGAAAGAGTCTGAGCAGAGAGCACCCTGTTGGTGCAAGGGTAGAGGTGCCGAGGGGCTGCAGAATATGGGACCATGGGGTGGGCCAACCAGGCAAGGAAGGCTTCCTGTAGGAGGGGACATGGTAACCAAGTTTGGAAGAAGGGGATTGTTGGAGATACAGCTTGGAAGATGAGGAAGGAGCATATGGAGCCAATGCCCTGTGGGAAATCTTGGAGGGAGCAAAAAGCAAGCTGCATCCCCAAATTCTAAATAAAACCTTACGAATTGCATGCATTTCCTCAGTTATGCCTCACAACTGATCTGGGAGGGAGATGTACTTGCCTCCATTTTATTGATGATGACCCAGAAGCTCATGAAAGGTTTCCCTCACCCCAGAATCAGAGAAGATAATGCTTTGACCACTGCCCAGCTGCCTGGATACTTGTCCTAGGTGCCAGGCCAGAGGCTAGGGGAGCCAGGGAACAAGTTCCAGAGTTTGGTTGGGGCCACTCTACTCAGTGTGACCAGGTACACTGTCCCCTACTTCCAGAAAGTTCCTCCTCCTGCAGAAACTGGGATAAGTGCCCAGGGTCCTGAGGAGCCCACTCCCACAGCATAAACTCAGGGGACTGGTGAAGGTGTCCCCAGCTCCAGAGGGCTCTTCCCACTCACTTCTTCTTGTAGTCCTCCACCACATCCCGTACGTTCCTCAGTTCTGAGTCCAGCCTCACTTTGTCCCCAGACTGAGTCTCCAGCTGCTTCTGCAGGTTGCTGATGTAGCCCTCGAGGATGGGCTCCAGGTTGTTCTTGCAGTTGTTCAGGTCCAGCTGCTGCAGCAGGTTCCACTTGGTCTCCAGCACCTGGTTCTGCTGCTCTAGGAACCGCACCTGGAACCCAAAGCCCAAAGAAATGGTTGAGACCCCAGTGGAAAGTCACAGCTACCATACACAGGGGAAAAGCACCCTACATGCATTTTCTTCTTTACCCCTCACCACGGCTGCATGAATCAGTAACCCTATTTTACAGAAAGGAAATTGAGGCACAGAGAAATTCAGCAACTCTCCAAGGTCTGACCGTTTGAAAAGTAGTAGAGTACAGAACCGAGCCCAGACGTGTGTCCCCATCACCCATGCCTCTAATTCAGAATCCACCCTGGTCAAACCTGCTCAGGACATGGGAGTACCTGAAAATACCAGGACAGAAGTCAGGTTGGGTCCATCTCTCTGGAAAGGGGGTCTGCTCTTCATTTTTATAGCATGTCAAAGCTCAAATGAGGCTTGGGCCAAGGACTTCTGGGTATTTTAAATTCTTGCATCTGGCCCAACTCCCTTTGTGCTCGTAGCTGTACCCTCTCACCTTCGTCCTGCTGTTCAGAGCCATCTTCTGAGGGCCAGTGTGGCATGTGGAGAGAGATGGGCAAACCAGGGCTGCCCCTCCTTGGATGTGGAAACTGACAAGAGGAGGGCTGCATGCACCTTTCTAATTTGTTTTTTTGGAGAAAAATGTTTAAAATCGGACTTCCTTTCATCTACATGAGCACAGCTAAATGAGGTTGTGTTCCCTAAAGTCAGCAACATGGGACATGGGAAAATCCCTGGGATTCAGGGTTGAGATGGGATTATCCACCAAGTAGCTTCCCCAGCACAAGATCCAGAATTTGGTTTGGTCTAACAAATCTGAAATTTTTGATGCATTTCCATATAGTTGAATCTTAACCAGAGAGTAAGCCCTGTATAGTCTAAGACACAAGAACACACACCTGTCCTACTGGACACATCTGAATTGCCGAGGGTAATTACCTATTTCCTCTGGCTGCCTGAGGTCAGGGGATTGCACTCTTCTAGAAACTAAAATTATCTGGGAACTTTCCAGGGCTTTTAACCTCTTTCCCCCTACCCCCGGGCAGACCACCTTTATTAAAAAGAAGATTCAAAGGCGACTGAGTACATCTTTCTTTCTGAGTCTCCAGACTTTACCCATCCATAGGTTTGAGCTGTCCAGCCGAGGGTCATTTCACTCCCACCCCCCAGACCCCAACCCCAAGGATGCCTTGCTCTTCCGGATCTTAAATGGTGTAGAAGATCAAGAAGGCATAGAGACCTTCATAGCGCCCAAGGCGGAGCAGGGGGCAGCAGGGAATCCTCTAAGCAGAAGGAGCTGAGGGTGTCTACACCCGGGGTGGCCATGTGGCCATCTCTGCCATGAGCTTTCTCTTGGGTTGACCAGCCCTGGGTGCCCACCAGTCACATGGGTCTGAAGATGGGAGACTAAGTAGCCAACCTCACCTTTCCTTTCCTCCATGCCTGTGCTGACTCGTCTGTAAATGGGATAAACATCTCTTATCTAACCAAAAGGCAAGGGCCTTTCTGGACGGGCTGATCCTTTGAGGTCCCTTCCAGACCTCTCCTCTCCTCCCCAGTACTCCTTCCCCAGGCCTCTGGAGATGAAAATGATAATAGCAGCAACACCATTTTTAAAGTACTTAGGATGTACTGGGCATCATGCCCAGATCTTCACATACATTTTCCTTTGTAAACCTGACAACAACTCCGAGAGGTAGCTTATTAGCTCCATTTTAGAGATGAGGAAATGGAGGCACAGATGGGATGAGTCACGTCCCCAAAGCCACCCAGCTGGTAAGTGATGGGGCCAGGGTTGGAGCCGGGGCTAACTTCAGAGCCCTGCAAAGACCCATTCCCCACTGCACTGCCCTGCCTCTCCAGGGAGTCCTCAACCTGCTGAAATGGATGCCCGTGGCCCAGACGCACGAAGCTGAAGGGCTCAGAACGGCTGCACCCCGATGGTCCTGGTCCAGCAGTTAAATGACTAATGGACAACATCAGCCCACCACGGGAGGGGGACAAGCATCACTGGTCTCTGGTTTTGCACACAGACTGCAAGGTACCCGGGCTTAGCAATGGCACCAAGCTGCCCCTTTACAGTAAGGACTGGGTCTCTTCCCTGTGGCTCTCCTGCTGGAGCCTCTGATAAGCTCCTGCTGGTAGAGATCGACTTACCTCTGTCCTCTCTCCGGAAGATTTCACAGAAAGGCCTATACAAGTCACTCTAACTATGGAAAGTATCTGTCTTGTTCACAGTAAGTGCCTTCTCAGAGCTAACCCCAATTCCTCTTGCTATCACAAAATCTCATATTCTAAGAGGAAAAGAAAAGGGCAGTTCACAGGTTCCCCAGGTCCTAGCAGACCCACCTTGTCGATGAAGGAGGCGAACTTGTTGTTCAGAGCCTTGATCTGCTCCCGCTCCTGGGCGCGCACTTTCTGGATCTCGGGGTCCAGCTCCACGTTGAGGGGGGCCAGCAGGCTCTCGTTGACCGTGACCTGGTGGATGCCTCCAGGTGGGCACACCGCCGGGCACACGGGCCCCAGGGCCACGCTGCCAAACATGCTGCCAGCAAAGCCGCTGGCCCGGCCCCGGCCAAATCCGTAACCTCCACTCTTCCCACTGCCACTGGCCACGTTGAGGGAGATGCTCCGGCCGCACCCCAGGCTGTAGAGGCTCCGGCTGCCGAAGCCCCCGCCGAGCCCTTTGCCCCCTGCCCGGTAGGAGGACGAGCTGCCCCCGGAGAGCACGGCCGAGCAGCCACTGAAGCCTCCCTTGGTGGCAGCTCCGGACTTGTAGGTGAATTGGCGGCTCATGTTGCTGGTTGAGATGGAACTCAGAGGCGGAAAAGAGGAAGGCAAAATCCCACACAGGTTCTGCTTGTTGCGGTGAGGACTGACAGGTCCCCTTATATGTGCTAGCTGTTAGGGCTCATGGCTGGGCAGTCAAGAGCTTAATTCGTGGGTTTGGTTTGCCTGGGAGCAAGAAGTCATTTTCTCTATGCTGAGCTAGAGATCAAGCCCTCCCCATTTCTGAAACAACATGAAACCTTCAAATTGCTGGGCTTGCAAGCCTTGCTCATGTAATTTGGGTCTTATCTAATTAACCTGCTGTTAGAGGGTAATTTGCTTCAGGCCCCAGCCTCTCCAGGGGGATGTCACTGTCACCTCATTGACCCCAACCTGAAGAATCTTCTCTGGTTGTTGGTTTCCCCTTGTGGGCTTAGGGGACAGGGAAGGGATGGAGGTAGGTGGATTTCCCTGGACAGGGAAGACCCCTAGGGTATAGCTGGTAACTCCAACCATAGCTGTGTCCCCTCCTTCCCAGAGAGGGGCAGATCATTCAGGCAGCCACCCCTTCCCTGGACATCCAGAAGACATACCCCACTGATTGTCTCTTCTTCCAGCTCCCAAGGCAGAATCAACCATGGGCTGAGGGAGCTGGAATAGGATCTCCCCACTTGACCACTTCCCAAATTCCCACAGTAAGGCAGGCTGGAGAGGGCTGGAGATAATGGGGAAGAGAAAAGGAGGATGGATTTGGTGCAGTTGGCTGAGAAATTCAGGGACTCAACTGGAACGGGTTATAGAGAAGATCAAGAGACGCTCGGCCATAACCTCAAGGATTGAGTCAAAGATCCCTGTGTGGTCCATTTCCTGATTTCTGACTCTTCCAATGTGTGCCTGCTAATAAGACTAGAGGCAACTTGAGGATAGGAATCATCTGTTTAAGTTCAAATAAAGAAGCTGCTCTCAATGTGCCACATCATTCCTGATGCATCTCTCCAGGTGCATGCAAACCAAGAAGGAAGACCTGGGGGCCTCTATACAGTCCAGGCCTCAGGGCAGTTTCAGGTTGGAAAGACCCAAGAGGGTTGCACAGTGAGCTCTGTTCCTGGAATTGTCTTTTGCCCCCAAATCTCCACTACCTGGTCCCATCCCTGCTAGGGCGTCAGGGGTGAGTTGTGGCTTTTGGCTAGGTAGGTACACAGCAGGCAGGAGGGGAATTTGGAGCTAGGTTGGTTTGGAGCTCACTCTCACTTGTTTTAGGCAATTGGTTTGGAATCCATCCCCACCCCCTACCCACTGTTCAGCCTTTATCCTTGCTAAACCATCAGTATTTCTCTCTTGCCCTTCTTTCTTTCCTATCTTCTCTCATTCCATTTCTCCTGATTCTCGCTTCATCTTCCATCCATCCCTCTCCCTTTCCCACCCCCATCTCTTGTTCTATTGCTTCCCCATCCTAGTTTCCTCCAGGAAGTCTTCCTGAAGCAGCATGGCCCAGCTCTGAGCTCCTCTAACCTCCCTTAGCCCTTAGCACATTCTAGGTATGTGCTGGAGGGCAGTGACTCTATGGCAGCTCCCATGGGGTTCCTCTGAAGGCAACGCCATTTTAGTTTTCTTTTGTAAGGAAAGTAGAAACTTCTGCAGAACTTGTATATTCTTTTCCTTCCTCCTTCGCTCCTTCCTTCCCCTCTTCAGTAAACCTCTGTTGAGAGTCTCCTATGAGTCAGGCATGGTGCTCAGTGTGACAGCACAGGGAACTTGTCGTATAAGAGTGAGGCCTTGCAGGTCTTTCATAACTGAACCCTCACACAGGGGTTCTCCATTGATGGCTTTGCTGGCTGCACGTTTCCTGTCCACGGCAATGCTCTAGCCTAGCCTTCAGCCTTCCTACAGCAGCTGTCACCACTCCTGGCCCATCCCACAACCTCCTTCCTAGCTGCTCAGGCTCCAGCCAAAGACATCTCACCGACAGGCCTCATTTTCAACTACCTCGAAAATTTCACCAAACGGTTTCAATTCAGCCTGGCACACACTATCCCCAGCTCTCTTCGGATCCAAATCTCTCTTCTCTATCCAAACCCTCTGTTGAGCCTCATCTCCTCTCCTCTATGCCCTGAGCTCCTCTGCCCACTGACACTTGTTGCTGTGCTTCCTAGGGTACGGGTTCTGGGTGAAGGTCCCATGTCCCCCAGCCAATCTCTCCCTCTGTTCCCTTCTCAGGGCCTAGGACCAGCTTCTGAACCCAAGCCCTGGGAAGACAGAGGGACAGTCCTTGGGAGCATCAACCAAACAGAGCAGAGATGGCTTGTCTTAAGGAATCTTCTGGGCTTGCTTCTACCTAAGATGGTACCAGGTAGGAGTTAGGGCTCCAGGAATCTGAATTCTACCCCACCATTTAATACTACAATTTTACTTACCCTCTCTAAGCCTCAGCCTCCCCAACTACAAATGGGAAAATAGACACCTGATGGATGGTCATGATGATAACATGTGTTAATCTGTGTAAAGCACTCAGTAAGAGCTTGATATATATTTAAGGTTCAGTAAAGGTTATTGATCACTAAAATTATTAAGCAAAGTGGAATGAAAGAATTAGCCTGTCCTCTTCTCTTTCCCTCACCTCTCTCTTTTCTCCATCCTGAGTTGTTTAGACCAATACATTCCCATACAGTAGGGGATAGAGAAGAGGAAGCCAGTGGTATTGCCAAATATCCCAGTTCCCAAAAATCTCTCCCCTCTGACTATCCCTGATGTTGGAAAATTCACCATTAGAAAGAATAAAAATAATAGCTATGAAATAATCAGTACTGACCAAGTACAAGGACCAGTAGGAAATGCTTTGCAAAGATCATCTTATGTAAATCCATTGCTATTGATCCATGTATCGAATATTTATTGGGCCCCTACCAAGTACTGAGGGGGCACAAACAAGGTTTCCTGCCTTTAAGCAATTCACAGTAGTCTCTGGATCTCTCCAAATGCAGACGTCCCTGGGAGAAGCGTCTCATCAAGTTATTAACAAGTCATTACACCTTAGCAGGAATTAGCTAATCAGATGCTGCCTATTAGAACGAAACACCCAGTGTTGATGAAGAAGGATGATAGAGGAGGAGGGAGGAGAGTTCTGGGCCACCCACAGGAAGGGTGGGCTCACTTGAGGCTCTGCCTTTTGCCAGAAGAAGGGAAAAAAGGAGGGAGGGACCCTAACTGGAAAAAAACTAAACAGAAAAAAAAAACAAAAACAGATGGGGCCACAGTTCAGTGAGGTTAAGGCTCTGCCCCGCTTTGATTGAGGTCTGGGAGAGATTCCAGGGCCAGAGGAGACAGTGTCCCCTGCTTTGGGAAACTTCTGGGGCTGCGGAAGGAAGCAGGTTGGGAGCTTCCACGTCTCAGCTTCTTCCCTTCCCCTCCTTTACAGGATCCGATCGCCCAGCTTTCTTGCTGGGCGTGCTTGACAAGGCACTGATGTCTCAGAGCCACCATTTACACACCTGTGGAATGGTGGCAGTGTGTGTGTGTGTGCGTGTGTGTGTCAGATTGCAGACTCAAGCCCCCGAGGTATCAGGACCATCTGGCTCGGACATTCAGGGAAATATGAAATTGCTTATTAAATTCGTTGCATTTGTACAACTCTTGGATTTATAGCCAAAATATTTTATTTGGTTTATATGAATAATTTCGAGCTTTGTTTGTGTTTTTGTTTCTACATCTGTGATGATCAGTTGATAGGTTTGTTTGTAATGCCATGGCCCCAGTTTGTGTATTTACTCTCCTCTCTCATTGCTCTGATAAGCCTCCCTGGAAAAGACCTCAGAGAAAGAAGGGCAAGAGAATTTTGTACAACCCAAGAGTGTGATTGCTGAATGGGAGGGAGGGAAAATGCACAGAGGAGAAGCAAGAACTGGGGACACTGAATCTACAAGGGCTGCCTGGAGGAGGAGGTTTTGTCTCCAACCTTTTAAGGTTGGAAGACTTGGATGGACTGGCAGTGAGGAACAGGGAGAAGAGCCCAGGCTGCAGGAGGCATCTCATTTGCAAAGAAGGAAGCAGAGACCAAGCTCAAGCAATCACAAGTGAAGGGTGCCCATGGACAGAGGGACCCCAGGTCCCAGGCTGTGCATGTGATAGGGTGAGTGATAGAGAGCCACTGTGGGCTCTTGAGCCAGGGAGGGCCTGAACATTAAGTGCTGCGGAAGTAGAATCCAGCTGCTGTGTGCACGGAATTAATGGAGATGGAGTGAGGCTAGAGACACCGAGATAAGGGCAGGTGGTTCTCTGAGCAAAAAAATAATTGTCTCCAAAATTAGAAAGAATGATCTGGGCTATTTGAATGACATCAGCCCAGGTCCTGAGAGCCCACCTCGGCAGGTGGACCCAGTAAATGAAGGGATCTTCCTTCTCCATCCCTTCCTCCTGCAGCTCCAGGAAGGCAGGGAGCTCAGCCCAGAGTCCACTGGGTGGGGCACCATTCCCCTCCCTCATCTGGGGGGCAATAGTGTTCAGTAGGTTTGCAGCTGGCTGGCCGACGGTGAGCTCAACCCAGAGGGGCTGGGGTATAAAGGATGGGGGTCTTTCCTCCTGGGCACTCACACTCTCCCATCCTGCCATACCCCCGCCAGAGATGTGCCTTCCGGGCAGCCCCTGGCCCCCTTGCTTCCTCCTCACTCAACTGTGGCTGGAGCATCCCCTTCAAGCTTTGCTGGCCATCTCCCTCCTCCAGCCCTACCCGAAGCCTCTGGAGAAGTGTGTAGACTTTGGGACTTGGAGGGACAGGTCCTGGTCCCACCTTGGCCTGTCAGAAACCGTGTGACCCTGGGCAGGTCTCGTGAACAACCTAAGCTTCTGTTTCCGCACCTACTCCCCGAGGTGGATGGGAGGCACATTGCAAATACTTATAATTACGATAATAATAATAATAGCAGCTGCCACTTACAGAGTGTTAACTCTATGCCAAGCACTGTTCTAAGCATTTTACATATATTAAGTCATTTAATTCTCACAACAGTCTCGTGAGGCAGGTGCTATTATTATCCCCATCTTGCAGAGGATACTTATGCACAGGACGTCAAGTAACTTGCCCAAAGTTGCACAGCTAGTAAAAAGTTGAGCCAGGATTTGGGCAGGATTCAAACCCAGGCAACTGGACTGCAGCTTGTGCTCTGCACTGACTTTCCTCTAAAGCAGGCACCTGTGCTGCTCCGGTTGCATGTGACCGACTCTCACCCCATAAGCTCTGGTTTCTATTCTCAGTTGTCCCTGGACACCTGAACCTCGGACATCCAAGAATTGAGCACACCATCTATTCTCTCAAAGGAGCTCTCCCACCCCATGACAGCCCATGCTGGCCCCACATTCTTCCAGATGTCCCCACCTCCAAGAAGTCACCTGCCCTCTCTCACAGCTCACCTGCATCTATCACACTGCCATGGCCCAGCCTGGGTCTCATCCTCTGTCCCTTGGGCATTTGGGCAATAGTCTCTTGGACAGTTCTTCTGTGCTCTTTCCACCCTCAACTGAACCCTCCAGCTCAACCTGAAAGTTCAGTGTTTCCAGGATGGACTTTCACACGTTCTTTCCTTCCACTCCAGACCCCTAACTTTTTTTGATGAAAATAAACGTAATTTCAGGACTTAGGTGAGAATGGAGTAGGGATGCAATATAGACAGTTACTTGTTTCACACACACACATCTGGCTTCTTCCTGCTTCAGTCTGTTCCCCCATCCTCTGTCCTCCAAGGTAGGCTTCCCATAGCCTTTAAGACAAACCAAGCAAGATGCATGTCCTTCAAGAAGCCTCCCCTAAGCCTTTCCCAGTTTTCCCACATTTCCACCTCCTCCCTGTCAGGGTCAGGCTGTGTCTGTCCCCACACACTCGCCTGCTGACCAGGTGCAATCTGCATCCCTCCACAGGAAAATCTAACAGGTCCCTCCAAAGCCGAGGGATGCCCTCTGCTTCTGTGGCCCCCAGGTTCCAGGGCTTGTTGCATGAATTGTGTTTTGCTTGCCAGCTGACAGATGTGTCCTAATATGTGTGAGAGGATGTGCCTTGGTGCACATCCGGGCACAGGTGACTGTGAGCACAGACTGAGCAGAACAGGTGTCCACCCAACTGTCCCTGGCTAACATCTACTCTGATAGGCTGGTGCCTGGCATTGCCAGTTGTTAAATATTTTGACTATCTCCCTTAGACATAAGCCTGTGAGCATGGATGCATGATGTCTGAGCATGTGTACATGGGTTTCAGATGATGGCCCACCTGAAAAGGAGACCCATCTTTGAAATTAGTTGTCACTTTCAGACTTCCAAGTCTCCATTCTTCTGCATTAGTGGCACACAAGAGAGAGCTTATGGTCCATTTACACATATTTTTGATATATGGTCAATATTCATTGTTCTATTTGAAAATTCACCTACTTGCTGAAATTCATTTGTAACCCCCAAATCAATACTCATAGCCCTTTTGCAGTCATTTGTGGGCATGCACAGAGCAGTGAAAACTTTGAGTCACGAAGAACAGACATGTTCATATCTTTCATGCAATTGCAAGTGGTTCCAATAGCAGTTGGGTTTTTTGCCTTCTTTAGCTGGTGGGGCAGGACAGCACAGGCTTGGGAACCTCAACAAGATGGACACTCAAACCCTGATCCAAGCCACCGTGCAGAGGCCACACCCAGGCAAGCGAAGGGATGGTTGCAGTTTGTTGGTTTCCATTGCTTCAACTCAACAAACATTTATCAAAGACTATGACAGACACACAAGACTATGAATTGTTTTCCATGACCAAAGCCTGAGACACAGGAAGTTAGTTAAACAAGCACTTATCTGGCCGAGTGAGCCTGAGGCTGCTTTCATTTGAGTGGAATGGAGGCTACTTTATTTTGTCCCCCTGCGAGCCCTAGCACTTTGCCTATCTTTACACCAGGTTGCTATGTCTCATGGTATAGAAAGGCTGAGGGTGAAGTCCAAAGGCATGGTTTCTCTAGCCTCTTCTCTACTGGAGAGGTTCACCAAAATAAAAAATTAAAAAAACCCCAAAAAACCCAGCTTTTAAGCACGTTTGTGCTTGATAGAAATCCTAGAAACATCATCCTCTGGGTATCTTTCTTAGATGAACATTCCTTAAGTGTCCACTGACTGCTAAGCCCAGACCTTGCCTTTGGGGAGACCAAGTCTGGTGGTGATGGAATCAGGTCCCCAGAAAGACCATTTCAGCACCAGCTGGGAACACGGTACAGGTGAGCATGGGTTACTGCTGGGACCCAGAGGACAGGCCTTCAGCCAGCCTGGGGGTTCAGGAAGTGTTTAGGATTTCCTGAATGGAATCTCAAATGAAGATCTGAAGTTATCCAGTTGAGGAAGGATGCGAATGACAATCACGCGGAGTGATTACAGTACCGTGGACATCATGAACCAAGTGGTGCTGCCCCTAAAGTGATCATCACTTGGGGTCCTCGCAGAGCTGTTGAACTAGATCCTTTTCCTCCTTGACAGTGTGGATGCTCCCTCACTGCTCTTCAACCAAAACTGCCTTTCTCCATGAGATGGATCTTCCCCTCGCACTCAATTGGCACATTCTGCTGTCTTTGTCCTGCTACTGAAACCTGACCTGGGGAATTGAAGTTAGTAGTCACCTTTGGCACTGACTCCATGATTTCCCCTCTTGGTCTTCAAAGGAATCTCCAAACTGAGTCCTAAAGCAAGAGCATGGTCACCCGGTGCACTTCTCAGAATCTTATTTAAGCCCAGATGACAAAGACTCTCCCCATTTCTCAGATGAAGCCATGGGCAGGGTGGGTTGACATCAGGATGAACGCTTGGCTGCCACTTCTTCCTTCCTCAGTTACCCCAACAGAAGACATGCTATCTCCATCCCCTAGTGTCATATCCACTTGGCTTCAGGGCCTCTCAGATATCCAAGGCTGGACACAACACTTGGGCCTCATGGCTGGGAACACCGGGGCAGGAGACCCGGCATTGAGACATGCTGCACAGACACCTTGGGGGAGGCAATTTCATGGATGGAGTATGTATTTCTCCAATGGCAGTTCCAGTCTGAGGATCCCACTCACCCTCTCACCCAGCCTCTCCCTTCTGGGTTACTGGGAAATTGCTTGGTCTCTTGGGAAAGCAAAGCAAAGCATCGGTTCTGGGAAGGATTTCAGGGGTCATCTGGTCCGTGGGTTCTCAACCTGGGGTCCACGAACCAGACAGAAAGCCCACCAGATGGCAATCCCAGACTCCTGAGTTCTTTGGCTTTCCAAAGTTTACTGCATCCTGGCCCACACAGGAGAGGGTCTCTCAGTGGGATAATATGAAGGAGTCTACTGGGTGCCTGAGCACCGCCCCCCACCCCCTGCCAAGACCCATCCACTTTCCCTGGGGGCCATAGGAATGAACGTCTCCCACACCCTGGTAATTCAATACCAATTGGAAAACTGATTCTGCAGGCCAAAACTGAAGAAGTTGGAAATCATCCAACCCTATCACCCACTTCAGAAAATCTGATACCTCCTATCAACATAAACAAAATCTAAATCTAAACCTATTTTTATGGTGGATTTAAATGCTTTCCCCAAGAATCTATATGCCCATTTTTCTGGTTACTTGATTAATAACTTGCTTCTCAAGGAAGCTTTCCTTGCTCAGTTAGCCTTTCTGTCCCAGGGCCCTCTTGGCATTGCTGCACTAGTCCAGCCTTCCTTAATTTGTCCAGGTGCTTGCCTTTGAATGTGAGTCCACCACTTCCACAGCCTGAGACCACCTCCCGAGCAGCCCCTAAGCCCCTTTTATCTCTCTCCTTGTATCTATCTTTCTCTCTCTCTTTCCACTCCTCTCTCTGAACATGGTTATAGCTTCCTAGAGCCAAGAAGTTATTGTGATTTGGTCCTTCAAAGCCTCCTGCTATCCAAAGGCAGCAAGGAAAATGAGGTCAGACCTAATGAACGAAACAGCAGAGGTGATTGTGTCGATCAGAACTTGAAAGTAAGATAAGCCACCGTGGGGACAGTTGCGTGCACTACAGACAGTCCTAAAACTCAGGGATCAGTGGGACTTGGATGTGGCGGGCGTCTTCGGGCTGTGACAGAGTCATCCTCCTTCCCGTAAGCTTTGTGGGGCTCACTCTGGTGGAGCCGGAAATATCATCATTAGAGGGTAGACAATTTGGAAAGACTGACACACGGACAGAAGTGCACTTCTGACATTTTTTAGGGCAGTTTATTGAATATACAGCAGAAATCCCGGATCCTTAAATCAGCAAAGCTGGGACAAGGCGTCACCATCCTTGGGGGTATTTACATCAAGAGCCACGACTTCTGAGCTAGACGGTACCACCCGGAGAGAAATGACACAACTCATGGCAACAGGAATCGAGAGTCAGAAGCAACTGTAGGAGAGAGCCCAGAGGGAGGACCAGAGGATAAAGCATATCCCTAAGAGCCAAAAGGTGATGTAATTTTGCTGCCATCATAGAAAATAATCCTTACTTGGGCATTCCTTTGGTTAAAGAGGCAGGAACAGGCCATGGGACGATCATAGACCCTGGAGTCAGCAGGCCTGGGGTCACCTCCTGACTCTGGCAATTAGGTGGGGACTTGGGGCAAGTTATGCAGTCTCTCAGAGGACCAGGCTTCTTGTCTGTCCCAAAAGCTGATTGCCACTTCCCTATAGGATTGGGCGAGAAAAAGAGGCAATGCAGGTGGGTACCTGGCACGCAGTAGCTGTTACTGATAATTGGTGAGTGACACAAGGTCCTAGAAAATCCCCAGTTTCCTTGACTTTGTGAATATGGGGGCAGCTAGTGATTCTTAGATGTATACATTTTCTCCTAAGTAATGAAGTTGCTCTGTAAAGCCCTGACTGGGCAGCAGGTAAGAGCTGTTTAACTTCTTACCTCCTGGTTGGTCATCTCCACTCAGCTCTCCATGCTGGAAGGGAGAGGAAACCTCTGAGATATCTACTCACTTCAGAATATAATCATTCGCCCCTCTCCCCTCCTCTGCCCCCTCCCCTCTTCTCTCTCTCTCTTTCTGTCTCTCTCTCTCTCTCTGTCTCTCTCTCTCTCTCTGTCTCTCTCTCTTTCTCTCTCTCTCCCTGTATCTTTCTCTCTCTCTTTCCACTCCTCTCTCTGAACATGGTCATAGCTTCCTAGAGCCAAGAAGTTATTGTGGTTTGGTCCTTCAAAGCCTCCTGCTATCTAAAGGCAGCAAGGAAAATGAGGTCAGACCTAATGAATGAAACAGCAGAGGTGATTGTGTCGATCAGAACTTGAAAGTAAGATAAGCCACCATGGGGACAGTTGCGTGCACTACAGACAGTCCTAAAACTCAGGAATCAGTGGGACTTGGATGTGGTGGGCGTCTTCGGGCTGTGACAGAGTCGTCTTTTCTTCCAGTAGCTGAGTGAATGGGGCCAAGGGGCTTATCGGGTGGCTTTCCTGACTGGGGTCCCAACTGGGGTGCTTTTGCCTTGGGAATCCTTGGCGTCCCCCATCTGTGCCCCTTTGGTCTTGGACTCCCCACTTCGGGCACTGGGGGAGCTGCCAGCCGCTCTGTTGGCCCCCGGGTCAACCCTTATGGTGCTGGGGTGGTAGCCGTAGCTGCTCCCACTGCTGCTGCTGATGACGGCTGAGAAGGAAGAAAAGTAAGGGGAGAGTTGCCCATCAGCAGGAGATGACAACCACAGTGACTGCTGTCCTCAAGGGCTGTACAGTCTTTTCCACTTAATCCCACAACAACCTCACTAGTCAAGAAGTACAACAAATATGAACTGAACCTTTTATGTGCCAGGCTTTGAGTAAGGCAAGGGCCACATAGGAGAAACACAATCCCTGCCCTCCTGGATATTCTGGGGCTGTGTGGCTCCAAAGGCCAAAATGTTCAACACTTTCTCTAGATGCACTGTGTCATAGGTGAGAAAGGAAGGAAAATGGATGGGTGGGCTATCAGACCCCGTTTTCATAGACAAAAAAGGAATAGGTTTCCTTTAAAGCCAGAAGAACTTTCACAAGACAGTAACACAAACTTTTGGGTAATGATTGGAGGTGGGATTACCTGACCTTGGGGGCCCCAGATTCCCAACTAGACAGAAACCTCAACCCAACACATCTCCTGGGGATACTCACAGATGCTCACAGGGGATGGTGTCTCACCAGACATCCTGGAAGGCAAAGTTAGGGAAGAATAAAACCTCAAGGAAGGGTCTAGATTCGGATTTGGCTAAGCTTTAATGGGCGTCTGCTTTTATATCATTTAATTCATCCTTACAACAAACAAGTGAAGTGATATTATAATGTCCCTTTTACAGATGAGGAAATTGAGACTCAGAAACATTACCTGATTTATCAGGACCCTCAGCTAATATGTGGCAGAGGCAGTCATTAAGCCAGGTTTGCCTGACCCAGTGGCTCTTTTTGTCACCCCACACCATGGCCTGGGGCTAATGGTTCAAGTCTGACACTCCCTTGCAGGAAGCTGCAGCTGAGTTCACCAGTCAAACCATTACCTCCCTCTCCCTCATGTCATCACCAGCGCCGCTGTCTCTCATCTCCCATGGCCCCTTGACCAGGTGGGGCCACCCAAGCCCCTCCTCCCCGGGTATCCTCTCCACCCTCTCACCTGCACTCCTCGCCCTCCAGCAGCTTGCGGTAGGTGGCGATCTCCACGTCCAGGGCCAACTTCAGGCTCAGCAGCTCCTGGTACTCGCGCAGCATCCGGGCCAGCTCCTCCTTGGCCTGGTGCAGGGCGCCCTCCAGCCCGTCCAGCTTGGCCCGGGCGTCCTTGAGGGCGTTGTCACCCCGCTGCTCAGCATCCACGATGGCCGTCTCCAGGTTGGAGCACTAAGGGGCAATAGATGAGAGGCCATCAAAGCACAAAGTAATTTTAGATCTTATATGTTAAACAGCATAAATCCCTCATTTTGCAGATGAAGAAGTTAAGGACCAATATGACAGTGAGTAGTAGTTGCAGAGCCAACACCAGAACCTCAGTCTCCTCTATTTTCTATTGTGACCGATGTTTAAAGGAGTTATGAAAGCTGTGAGAGCAGTTGTATTTCAGGAATGCAGGAACAAAACTTTCATGTTTGCAAAATGGTCGAGTGTCTGGGTTGGAAACCAGTAATGGCTATAAGTGAAGTGAGACCCCCAGCCAGGACCCTTGTAAGAGCCCCAATGTGACCTGACCCCTGCCTGCAGGGCGTCTCCCCAGAGGGAAGACTTCCTACCTGTTATCACCAAGAAGGAGCATGCCTGCATTCTTCCAGCACTCTGCAGGGAGAGCCTGTCTAAATGCTCCCCCCATTTGGCCTGCATCGGGGGAGGAGACTTCCCTTAGAGCAGGAGGGTAAGAGCCTGAAATGACAGCCACAGCCTCAGAAACTGGACTCTGGTGAACATCTAGGGGCATTGTGATGCCAAGTAGTAACGTGGAGAAAAGGTCTTCATGGGGTTGTGAGCTCTCCATCGGGAGAGGGGAAAGTTGAACCTGGGTTTCCCACACAGCTGGTGTGGAGGACTGGGGTGGGGGGAAGCGGTGCAAGTTCTGATGGTTTAATTCAGCAAAGTTGCCACTAGCAGAGTTGACCTGGTTCTTCAGGGAGGTCACAGGAAGGATCCTGCTTCCCTCCTAAAATCATCTCCCACGGGCACAGAGGTTAGAGATGATGCTTTCGGGTAAGACAAGAACCCAAGGTAAAATGGAAATGGTACTGTGGTGTAAGGCTTCACCTGCAGCTGTCCTCATTCCATCACCAGGACCACCCTCCACTCAGGGGTAGGAACTTAACGCACCCACAGAGGGGCACTGCTCTGTTAATAGCCGGGGGACACTGGCAAGACTCCAATTTCCCCATCACAAAGGATGAATGTGGACATTGGGGTTCTTTGTGGGGTGGCTGCCCACCTGCTTCTTCACGTTGCCAATCTCACTCCGGATCCTCTGGATGAGCCGGTTCAGCTCTGATATCTCGTTCTTGGTGTCTTTGAGGTCGTCACCATGCCGGCCAGCTGCAAGCTGCAGCTCCTGGATCTGTTTTCCAAGATTTAGGAAGTTGGTGATAAGAAAGAACTGTGCGCTGCCCCCCACCCCACCAGCCCTGAAAGGTTGGGGAAGGAAGGCCACCTCTAGGGCCTTCGAGTAGGGGCCAGGGGGTCCTGTGTAAACACTGCCACTGGAAGGAAACAGGGGAGGCGGCTTTGGAGCAAGAGGGGATAGAGCCAGGACCTGGGCCTCCTTCCAGCTCTTTGGTGGTGATTCTGACCAAGAAGTCCACCCTCCTCTCTAAGTAGAACCAATTTTCTGGGCCTATTCCTATTTCTTTTCACCTTGCCTGCAGTCTTTTTCCTGTGCTTGAGAAGGGAAAGCTGCAGTTCACATTCATTGAGCACTTCCTAAGTGCAAGAGTCCAACCCTATCCTTCATTCGTTTAACATATATTTATAGAGGCACGTTTTAAAGGAAAGATTCTCTTCCAGGTGCTGGGGATACAGCAAAGGTGCTACGTGAGCTTAGGTGAGACCCCTTGGCTTTCATTTCCCTGAACCCTTTCCTGGTAATGGAGTTAGAGGGGCAGAGAAGCCAAGGGTGGCATCTCCCCTGGAGGTGGTGGGTCACAGGTAGGATTGGTGGGCTTGTTGGACTATGACCTTTGCTTCCAAACTTTCCCTCTCACCTTGCCCAGTCCTACAGGGTAGAGGGAATGACCTGGACATGATAGGAATCAAGGAACAAGAAGATACCAGAGTCAAGGTCAACCATGCCTATGATCCCAGTTGTTGCTGGGATTTAACAACTTTGAAAAGGAGCAATGGAACAAGGGAAGATGGGAAGCCCAGGTGAATGGTTTTCTCCAGTGACAACTCTGAAGTGTTTTACCTACAAACATAACTCCCATTACTCAGAAAATTCCTGCAATTCCACTTCTTCCTCTTGGGAGCCTTCCCATGCTGATCAGAAAACAGCTCATAGTTCCCTCTTCTCTCACTCTCCATCCCAGTTCATCCATATTTGTCACAACATATTTGTCACTCTCCTTCTATTCCATGACTCACATGCTCCAATTCCTGTTAATGCACTTGTTTTGTAACAGGAGCATCTCATTTTCTTTCCTCTATCAGAGGACTGCCTGTTCCTCTCTGTTGGATATTTCCATCCACAACAGTTTTCTGATTTATCTTTGATAAGAGTGTCTGCTTCTTTTTGGGTAGAACTGTGTTAAAATCATTGATTCGCAACCATTCTTTCATTCGGCACACCTACAGCGGTATCTCCCTCACTACTGGAGATGTCCCTCCCCAGAAAAGGAGAGGCTATGGAGGAGGGCCGCCCACCCAAGCCTCACCTTGCTCTGGTACAGGGCCTCGGCCTCGGCCTTGCTCCTCTGGGCGATGTCCTCGTACTGGGCCTTGACCTCGGCGATGATGCCGTCCAGGTCCAGGTCCCGGTTGTTGTCCATGGACAGGATGATGGAGGTGTCGCTGACGTGGGTCTGGATCTGGGTGAGCTCCTGTGTTGGAAGAAGAGGACGGTCAGGATTCCCCTTGGTTTCCTGCCTCTGCCCTGCCTGGGCCTGGAAGAATGAGTCGCTAGGATGCACAGGGCTAAAATGGAGGGAAGAGGTGCCTGCAGGAGAGCTGTCTGATAGAGCAGAGGGACGCTGGTTCACAGCATGTACATCCAGTGGAAGAACACATTTCACAGAATCTAAGAGTCTGTGGTTTAGTAGAACCTCATGGGGTCATTTTAATCCATTTTTTCCTGCCTGTGGGCAAGGCACCATTGTGGCCCAGATGACATTGTTTCCTGTGCATATGGTCTCGAAGGATCAAGATACTAAACTTCCAAGGTTTCCCATTGTAGGGTTTAACGCCTTCCCTTCAAAACATCCTTCATTCTGTTTATCCAAAATCCTCCTATTGGCCTCTCTCTGGAAGGGCCAGGCGAAGCCCTCAGCTGGAAAGAGGCAAGGGAGTACAGGAGTGTTCTCACCGCATCATACAGACACTTGAGGAACTTCATGTCCTTATCCAAAGAGTCCACTTTGGCTTGTAGCTCCACCTTGGCCGTGTAAGCAGCATCTGCATCCTGCCAAGAGGTCACCCACAGCTGTCAGTCAATGCAATCCTCGTCCCCTCAGCTGCCCTGCCCCTGTCCCTAAAGCCCTCTGCTTATCCTCTGTTTTGCCCACAAAGGCAACGCATCAATGAATGGAATTAGTTTTCTCCCAGACTCACTGAATCTTTAGGAAATAGGGAAAAAAGAATGGGGGATCATCCTCCCTCTGTTATACCTGAAGAAAACAAAGCCCAGAGAAGCAGGAAGGCCAAGTAAGACTAGAGTTTCCTGACTCAGACCAGAATTCTCTTCTCTCTGTCTCTAACACTACTTCCTGGGTATGTGCCCTTCCTCTCCCACTCTATGTAGGCTGCCCTCATCCAGGCACCAGCCCACTTCCCAAGCAGCCTGAGCTGAAGTCATGAGTAGAATTTTTATCAGTGTGCAAAAGAGACTAGGCTTTTTTCTCCCTTACCTTCTTAAGTACCACAAACTCATTCTCAGCAGCTGTGCGCTTATTAATCTCCACCTCATATCTGTGGGCAGGGAGAGAAGATAGCAGAGGTCTTAGTCACTCAGCCAGGGCCAAGTAACCTCCTCTTCCCACTGGCCAGGCAAATGCTCAAGATGCAGAGGCCCAGGAGCATTCCGCAGAAGAAGCTGCGGAGGCTGGTTGTGAGAGTACGAGTCCCTGAGTTACCTCACTTCATTCCACTCCCTGGATCCTAGGAAAATACTCAGGTGTTTATTAGCCACTGAATGAATGGCACCATTCAGTGGATCCATAAGCATAGGAATTCCTTCTTATCAGCCAGGTAGGAAATTCTCATGCACAAGGGAAGGCTTTCCCCAAGAAGTGCTTGCTTCCTCCCTCCCTAAAAAAGTGGTACATAGATTAGATGACCCCAGGAGCCTCTGGGAACATAACCCATCACCCTTTGGTGGGGCCTCCTCACTTCTTCTTGTAGTCTTCCACCAGGTCACGTGTGGTCCTTAGTTCTGAGTCCAGCCGCACCCTGTCCCCAGACAGCATCTCCAGCTGCTTCTGCAGGTTGCTGATGTAGCCCTCAAAGAAGGGTTCCAGGTTCTTCTTGCAGCTGTTCAGGTCCAGCTGCTGCAGCAGGTTCCACTTGGTCTCCAGTACCTGGTTCTGCTGCTCCAGGAACCGCACCTGGAACCCAAAACAACAGACACCTGGAATCACAATAGATAATTACCATATCTCATAGGCATGTATCATTGACTCCCAAGGTTATATTGATTTTCATAAAGTCATTTTCCTTAACTTTTGACTCTCCACCTACAGTATCCTATGTAAACTAAACCCTTAACAAGTTCTCCTCCCATAGCCTTCTGGACAACTAATCCCAGAAAACTCATGGAAGAGAAAGATTCCACAGCTGTCTTCTGTTGCTTGACCCAGGACCCAGAAGATGTTCTTCCTTATGTCTCAGCTAATTTTTTTTTCCTGTACTCTGAGCCCTTCCCTCTAAAATAGTGCTGATCTCATTGGCCTTTCATGCTCTTAAAGAGCTAGAGATCTATCTAGCTGTCTCCAGAATCCCATCCTTTCTTTCTCAAAGCAGGGCTACCCTTTACCCACTCTTTTCTGCAAAGTTTCCTAAGCAGACAAGTTTACAGCTCTGTCCTCCTTGCATTATGATCAGGAAGCTCCCTCCTGAGGTCTGGCTACAACCTTTCCATCCACAACGCCCAGTCCATTCCCAGGTAGCTGAGAAGTTACTCCTGGACTGCCTTCTCTGCTTATGAGACCCACCTTGTCAATGAAGGAAGCAAACTTGTTGTTCAGAGCCTTGATCTGCTCCCGTTCCTGCGCACGCACTTTCTGGATCTCAGGGTCCAGCTCCACGTTGAGGGGGGCCAACAGGCTCTTGTTGACAGTGACCTGATGGATGCCTCTTGGTGGGCACATGGATCGGCACACGGGTCCCAGGGCTACGCTGCCAAAGATGCTGCCAGCAAAGCCGCTGGGCCGGCTCCCTGCGTGCCCAGAACCATGCCTAAAGCTGTAGCCCCCAGTCTGAACACCAGAACTGGACATGTTGAGGGAAATACGCGGATTCCCTCTAAAACTGTAGAGGCTCTGACTGCCGAAGCCAGCCCGTTTGCCAGCTGCACGGTAGGAAGCCACACTGCCCACAGCCTTCCTTGGCACCACTGCTGAGTAACCACTGAAGTCACCCTTGCTACCACCAGACCTGATGTTCAGTTGCCAACTCATGGTGGGCCAGATGGAATTGACAGAGCTAGAGAAAGGTAGCCAACAACAGGATGGAGAACATACTGACGGGGCTCTCAGGCTTGACTCCTTTTATCCCTGTCCAGTCCGGGACATCAAAAAAAGGGTGTTTCTCTGCTATCTTCTTTCCTCCTGCTGAAGGGCCAGAGGCCATAGGCAATCTGTAGAACAGAGATCGCCAAATCCTTTGCAGCAACAAAGCCTTTCTGATAGCAAGCTGAATGTGCTGCCCTTGCAAACTGGGGTGCTCTAATTTGGAGTTAATCTGTGCTCCTTAATTAGGGACTTGGACAGTTATCCTCTTCAGAGATCTCCTAGCTTTATTTTTCCAGTGCTGCCTCCTTCCCCCTTATCGCTCATCAGGTTGCAGAGGAAATGCTTGGCTTTATCCACAGAGGGTTCACCTGAGAGATAAATTTTTGACATGAGGAGGAGTGGAGGTTTCCACTAAACTCGGGGCATGGGTAAGGTGATTGCTCAAAATTAGGCATCACTCTAAGATTCAGAAAGAAAATCAGCCAAAATGGAGGTGGGCAAAGGGAAGGGAAAAGCTCCCTCGCATGGGGATATTTTAATCTAGAATCCTCCATACTAGATCTGCATGGAGGTTCTCCAAAGGGGAAATAAACATGTTTCTTGTTATCATAAGACTTCTGAGGCAAGTTCTACACCACCACTGCCTGGGGTGCCTCAACAGAAGGGCATTTACAAAATGGGAAAGGTGCTAGGCTGGCACCTTTAATTTGAAATTCTTCAAGGCTGCAGAATTAACTGAGTCCATCCATGCACTGAAGCGATGGGCAGAGGGGTCGCAGAACTCTTTGTAGTCATTCCACAAGCATTTAATGATTGTCTACTATGTGCTAGGCCCTGTGCTGGAGGCTAGTCAGTAACAGTCTAATGATGGTAGTGGTGATGGTGGTGGTGGTGGTGGTGATGGTGGTGGTGATGGTGGTCGTGGTGATGGTGGTGATGGTGGTGGTGATGGTGATGGTGGTGGTGGTGGTGATGGTGATGGTGGTGGTGGTGATGGTGGTGGTGGTGATGGTGGTGGCGGTGGCGGTGGCAGTGGCGGTGCTGGTGCTGGTGCTGGTGGTGGTGGTGGTGGACCACTCTGTAGGCCACTCTGTAGGTGATGGTGGTCTGATGGTGGTGGTGGTGACTGTAATGGAGAAGGAAGAAGGGGAGGCAGAGGGGAATTTCCTGATATCAGTGTTATGAACGTGGCTACATGCAGTGCCCTGCCTAATTGATTCCTAGGAATTTAATTGCAGGGGAACTGTCTTTGGCTTATGCAGTAGGATCTCTGACACTTCCAATGTCTCCTGTGTTGGCTACCATTTAATCTTTCATGACACGCCACACCCCAGTCTTTGACTTCATTCGATTAATGAGTGCTCCAAAGGCTGAAGAGATTGGTTCATCTAATAAGTATGAAATTGAACACTTACTGTGGATACTACTCTATGCTAGACATTGAGAGGGATGTCTCAAATATTCTCCTTCCCCTCTAGCAGGGTAATATCGAACTGGGGAAAACAAAATATAAGCACATGAACGTGGTTGTGCTGCTGTTATTGCTGTAGCTTTAATTCCATATGCCTGTATTCGATTAAATTTTTAAAAGAGCACCTCAGCCAAGCTCTTTTTGAAATTCCAATCTTAAAAATAATAATAATAAAATATGTGACATAGGGATTGGGGACTTGTGGTGGGACTTGAAGGTGGACCAGCCTGGGGCAGTTGCACAGTGCATTCCAGAGGCAATGTGCAGCCCACGGGGAGCTTTGGCTGGGGTAGGCTTAAGTTGGGAAGCAGAGGTGAATAAGAGAAAGATGGTGGAGCAGACCAAGATGATTTCTTTCTCCCTGCAGACAGTACGGCATCATGCAAGTGTCCTGACAGGAGTCAAGGCTTTAAGTTAAAGAGCAGGCTCTGCATTGCACAAGAAGTGTGGGGGAAGACAGGCACCCCAGGGAGCCCCAAAAGAGCTGAGTTCATTTGCCTCATAATCTCTCACCATTTTAGTTAAGGGTTTTCCTGGAGGGTGAGGCCCCTACTTTGCAGAGCGCAGCACACCAGAGGTAAATAGAAAGCAGTGCCATGAGCCCAAGTCATGTCTGTTTGGTTTGAGAATGGATAATGAAGGACATTTTCCCATTGTTCTTTTAACTGTTCCTGGGTACAGAATGACAGCTGAGGGAACCAGCACTCTGTAGGTCAAGGTCACGAATGGAGAGAGAAAAGTGTGAGGATTTGGGGGGCTATCTTGGGGGTGACCAGACTGCGGGACAAATCACAACACGTATGGCTCAAAAGGACCTGAGGCTGAGTTCTTTGATTTCCCTTTGGAAATGAGCGCTGTGGTGGAAACCTAACACCACCAGCCTGTCTGAACCAGTTTTAAAGGAGTTTAGTTTTCAGTCTTTGTCCAAGATTAGCTAGCTCAAAAAAATAGTTCATCAGCTTTTCACCCATTCTCTCCATGCTCCCTTCCCCCACCGTGCTCCCCTCCCACCACAGACCAACACGCATCACCTCCCTGACAGGAAGTCATGAAACTTGCTGGGTCCTGGGAGTTTCAAGTCTGTCTGCAGATGGAGCGTGCACCCATGTCCAGAATTCTAGACTCAGGGCTGGCAGAGCGGTGGAAGAGGATGAGGAGACTGAAGCAGAAAGCTCTGTGTTAGTAAGGAGCAGGAGGGATAATTCTGGGCAGAGAAGATGAGGGAAAGGACCTTAGGGGAGATGACTGGGAGCAGCTAAAGGTCCTTTTGTAGGGTGACCAACTGTCCCATTTTGCCCGGGGCAGAGGGGCTTTCCAAGACAGGCACACACATGTTGACTTGAATTCCCCAGATTAAAAGAAAAACACGCGGCTGAATGGCATCAGTTTAAATTCACTTCCACCCCCATTTACTAAACACCTACTCTGTGGGTACTGTGCTGAGCAAACTCCCAGAAGGGCAGGCAACGCGGTCAAAATTCCCATTTCTCTGTGCCACACTAGCGGAGTAGACATTAAGTCATGAGCCCTTACTTAATTTAAACACCTGGCAAAGTATGTTTGGTGGCCTGACACCTGGTGGTGTCTCTCTTAGTCACTGCCAGTCTCATAGAACTTTCTACTGCGTTTCTAAGGGTAAAAGTTGGGGAGCTCTCTTTCCACGAACACTGATCATGAGCATAGGACTTCCCCACTGGCTCTTCTCAGCAGGAGGACCTCCTTCCTTCTCTCGCCTGTAGCCCAGCTCAGGAGGGGCGAGTCTGATACTGCCTAGAGACACACATCAGGGCAGTTTAACTGAGCGGCTCCAGGGCTGTCATCGGCCCCTACGGAGACTCTGAGCCCATTAGGAGAAGATGCCCCTTCCTGCCCGTGGATGCAGCCCCACGCCAGGCAGACAGCTGGATTCCGGCTCCCACTCGCCCCCTCGCCGGGCACCCTCGTGTGAAACACAATCTACACATCTCTCTAGGGCAGGCCTGGGTGGCCTCGCCAAATCTCAGGGCTAGGCTCAGAATTAGAGCCTCTGGTCAGAATCCTCTCTTCCGCCCAAAGGGAGGGTCCTTCGAGTCCCCTCGCCTCTCCCTGAGCTCACACCTGCTTCTCCAGGGCTGGCTGAGCTGTTCTTCTGGTCCCATGGGTCTTTTCCTCTCTGAGCCCCTGGAGGGAAGCAATGGCCTCCTAGCCGCCACCTCGTGGATGTCTCCAGGGCTCTGTCCACTGTGAACTCTGCCAGGTTTCCCTCTGGCTTTGGGGTCTGCACACCAGCTTTCACCTTCCCAGCCTGGGTATCGTTTTACCTTCAGCACATCCTGGATTCTGTCTCACTGAGCTCCTCCATTCTTGCTCCTAAAGCTTTTATGACTGGACAGGTCCCTGAGTCTCCATTTATTCTAGATCAAACACTCTTTAGTTCTTTCTTTCCTCTTTTTTTTTTTTTTTTACAACTCTGCTCCACCGCCCACCTATCATCCCAGTCATCACAGGGAGCTTTACTCTCAGCTCAAATGCACAGAGGTATGTTAAAGACAGGCACCGGCTTGCATGGCTTTGCATCGTGCTCTGGGATGTATACCTTTTCTTCCAGCCACTCATTCCACCCCCAATCCCCTGTTAATGTATCATTTCATCTATCTCCTCACCTCAGTCCACCCCGGTCAATTCTGAAAGAGGTTTGTGAGGTGTTTTCTGACCCCCAACCCCCTTTATGCCTGATTCTTTTTTTGAAAGGGAATCAAGAGGCTGGGGGGAGAAACGCCTCTATCTTCTGATCGTGGCTATGAAGTTTGACACTTGATCTGCCTCTTCTTCTGCCCATCCCCAAAGCAAACAAGCCCGGCTGCTTGGCAGGTTGTAATTATGCCCATAATCATCGCTAACGATGTGCTTTCTGTCTCCCATCAGAGCTCTGCACATCGCTGTCCAAACAGGAAGGAGAATCCCCTCCCTCCACCCGAGTCTGTCCCTTAGGGAGAAGCTGGAGTAAAGTGCCAGACCAGGGGTGACTCCAGGCCTCCGATGCGGGTCGGATGGCCAGTCCCCACCCCTGGGCCCACCCTGTAACTAAGCCCGCTGGGGCCTGGTAAGGGAGGACATGGGGGAAGGCAAAAAACACTCCGGGTAGGGCAGAAGCAGGGAGAGACCTGGGAGGAAAAATGAAAGACTAGGAAGCCAAGAAAGAAAGAAGAAGTGCGTAGTTTTTGGAAAAGAGAGCTGGGTCAGTGGAGAGAGGGGTTGGTACTGAGGGGAGAGGCTAAAACCTCACAGGGGTGGAGGGTGGACACCAAGGCTGGAGCCAGGGGGTTAAATGAAGCCCTTCGCAGTTCCGTGAAAAACATTTTCATCAAGCCACTGTGTGGGGTGGAAGGGATGAGTTGCCTGCTGGAAACGGCACCTTCTCAATGCCGTGGGGATGAGGATAAGCTCCACCTGCATGGATCCAGCCTGCCACATCTTAGAGACTCGGGCAGGTGGGCTTAGGAGAGGCTTGATGCTGATGCCTGAGGTTCAGGGTGAGAGAGTAAGCTTCCCAATTTGGGGCGGGGACCATAGGCAAGCCCCCAGAAGAGTTCCATCCACTTTCCCCTGAGAAAGAGGCAGGAAGCATTGCTACCTAAAACCCAAGTCCCATCACCCCAGTCTTATGTGCCCCCTACTGAGGGAAGGGGGTCTTTGTGGTTGTGCTACCCAGGTAGGGCACACAGCTGTGGGCTCAGGAGGCTGGGTATGAAATGAGCCGGGAGCCTGCAGGCCAGAGGGTGGAAGAAAATGACACACATTTCAGGAAAAAATGACACACATTTCAGAAAAAAAGGTCTGGAAATATGAGCCAGAGAACACAGGGGTCTGGGGTAAAAAAGTGAATACATGGGCAGCATGCAACATGATGGGGGCTGCATGTTATAACAGAGAACCAAAGAGACGTCTGAAAGGTCCGACACCTGCTGGGACGGACCAGCAGTTGAGGGATAGAACCTTCTGGAAGTGTGGACAGGCCAAGCAGACTGCAGACGAGGAAGCGCTGCTGGCCCGGGGTTGAAGGCAGGTGGGGAGCTCCCTGGAAGTTTTGCCTCCGACCCGTGGCGTGGTCATCTGTTGAGGGCTTGCTATGCCCTAGTTGCTTTGGGAGAAGTTAAACTGTACATTTTTAACTCATTTTGGCTTCACACTCGGCCTAAGAGATACACATTCTTATTTTTTCCACTCCACAAATGAGGAAACAAAGGAGCAGGGAGACGGAGTTGCCCAAGCCACAGTAAGTGACAATAAAAACCACACAGGATTCCGACCCACCCCTGGCCAACAGCAGAGTGTGTGTTCTCCCAGGCTGGATGATTTCCAGGGTTCCTTTCGACTCCGGATCTGCTGTCCTGTGATGTGGGTCAAGGGTCAGGAGCAGTTTTAACCGGGAACTTGGTGCTGCTTCTGGAGTTCCAGCAAGAGTGATCTGGAATCCCTGAGAGCTGAGCATAAAAGGAATAGCTCAGCCGTCCTAGGCATGGACGGGATGACAAGAAGGAGTGATTTAAGTGCTAAGCCTCCAAAGAGGGGTCTGCTGCCAAGCAGGGATGTGGCATGGATGACCCTCCAGGGAGGAGGGACACGGCAGGGCGACAGCAAGTGGTTTGCAGGAGCACAGCAGCCCCTCAGCCCCTGCGGTGGTCCTGGCGGCGTGTGTGGAATGTAAATGTAAGGGTTGAGGGAGGGTACCCCACACAAGATTGTCCTACATGCAGCTGTCACCTGAAGGTAGCAGAAGCGGGGGAGGCAGCAGAAAAGAGATCAGAGGCAGCTGGCAAAGGGCAGCTCAAAGCCCAGAGCAGCTGCCAAGTGGGACCTTAAAAGTCTTTAAGAAGCTCCCCCTCTCCAACAATTCCTGTCCTTTTCGTCTCTTCCAGAGAGCCTCCCTAGATGACCTGCGTTCAGCTCTGTCCCCTTCCTTTGTCCGGAACTGCTTGGCTGTGCTTTGCCAGAACCTCCTTGCCTGCGTCACCTGCTCCACCAGGAAGAGAGAGACCTCAGTGGGCACACAGTGTAGGTGGGCTCTGCCGAGCGACAGAGGCTCTGTCTCCAGGACCTGCGGATCAGTACCGAGAATCAGACATACACTGGGGAAGAGCTGCCAAGGCCCCTGGTTCTGCTCCTAGAGAGGAGGAGGTTTGAGCAACGGCAGCAGCAGCCTTTCCCTCTTCTCTCCTGTGAGAAGAGAGGTCAGAGAGGAGGGCAGACAGCTGCCAGGGCTTGGGCCCCGCAGAGGCCGGGGGAAGCCTGGGCACGCTAGCAAGAGAAACAGCATCGCCGCCAGCTGGCAGCTCCACGGTGGGCACAGAGCCTGTCCAAGATCACCCCATAGCCTCTCAGTTGTAGGCAGGAGTCTCCTCCAGGGCCGCAGGAGGCAAGGTGCAATATCCAGGGCTGATGGCAGAGGGCAGTGTGTCCACAAAATAGAAGCACGAGGAGTTTCGTTTGGTTTTCCCTCTTGTTTGCAAATTAGCAGCCAGTGACTGGATAGGGATGTGCTTTAATGAATAGAACCAATGCCCTCTGCCCCTTGCTTAGCTCACCCCATCCAGACAGGTCCTGCTGCCAGTTCACAGCCCTCCGTCATGAACCCGTGGCCAGTGAACACAGAAGGCCTAACCATGTGCACTAATAGTCATCACAGTAGCTAACAGCTGCTAGCTGCAAACCGTGTTCCAGGCACTGTGCTGTTTTTTTTACTCCCATAACGTCTTTTGATATTCTCAGCTTTCCTCTAAGGGGAATGCTTTGAGAGGTAATAGGGTGTCATACTTTTGAGCAACTCTGCCATTTACTAGCCGGGGGACACTAAATGGGTTATTTAGCCCCTCTGAGCCTCATTATCCTCATTAGTGAAATGGACATGAAAATAATAATGCACCTGATGGCAATAGTACATATCAGGTGGTTGGGAAAATCTGTTGAGTTGCCCTACATAAAGTGCTTAGAACCATTAGTGTTGAAAACAACACCTAGTATATAGAAAGCACTCGATAAATGCTAGCTTGTTATTAATTCTATTTCACAAGGGCAAAATCTCATCTAGGCCACAATCACCCACTGGAAGAGCCAGAATTTGAAGCCAGGGGACATGACTAGTCAGCCAGTGTGCTAGACCCAGGGGAACCATTTGCCTGAGACAATCCAGGCTTATGCCCGCTGTCCTAGGATCCGCGGTAACATTTGTCCAGAATAAAAGCGGCAGAATAAAAATTATGTAAATGACCTACACGCCAATGCATACAAAACACACATTTATTAACACAAATGTTTCATCAGTTGCATTCTGGGAGTGGGTCATCAGGACACGCATGTCTGCTTTGAGTCCTTTCTCCCACAGCGAAGGTGGGCTAGACTGAGCCGGCCATTCCATCGGCAAGTGTGTATCGAGTGCCTACTGTGAGCCAGACTTGGGGACCCTAGAACAAGAGGACGGCAGGGGTGAATGAGGGGCAAACACGTGAGCAGCTAATGTGACACCAGGGAAATAAAGCCCCAGCTGCAGGACAGGGCCAGGCACAGCACAGGGGTTGTGCAGACGGCGGCAGTCCAGGCCCTGCTGCCCACCAGCACTCTGAACATGGGCAGGCCGCTTATCCATCTGGGCCTCAGTTTGTTCACCTATAAAATGGGAGCAGGGGGCGTGGATATTGGGCCAGGTAGCTCTAATGTTCCTTCTCATCTAATGTTTGGTGATTTGATGGATTCATCCCTGGAAGGGCCAGAAAACACAAGAAGAGGGAGGTGCCATTCCAGCCAGGCCACAAAGAAGGACGGGGATCTCAGTAAATGGGGAATGGGCGCCTGCAGTTGAGGAAATTTTATCAGCAAAGGCCCCTGGGTGTGAGGATTCACAGCATGCTTGGGGACAGGCTGGAGTGTGAGGGTAGGGAAAATGTGGAAGGTGAAGGGGTCGTGGGCACCCTGAATGCCACTCTCAAATGCAACAACTCCTTGAAAGGGGGGCTCACCCTCGAGGACCCTGGCTCTTTAGTGCCTTGCTCTAACCAACTATGCAAGCCTATCCTAGAAAACAAACACCTTTGCAGAAATGCATACATGCCTTAAAAAGCACCCCACCCACCCCTCATCTCTCTGGCCTCTTACTCCACGTTTCTTCATCGCAGTTATCACAACTTGACATCATATTATGCAGGCCTTTGTTAGTTGTCTATTTTTACTCCCCCCACTAGAACATATGCTCTCTGAGGGCAGAGTCTGTGCCTGGGACCCCCAGTGCCTGAACCACGCTTGGCCCAGGAGGGGCCCACTACATATGTGCTGAATGAATGACTGTTGGAAACACACAATAGACACAGATGCATCCTATGCATGTGTACACACAGGCTTCAACTTTAGGGTGGAACAGAAATTGGCTAGAAGAGAGAAAAGCAGGAACAATTTAACGGAGTGGGACTGGGGAGTGGGTTGGCAGGAGAAGTGTGGGAAAATAAGGAATGATCAGTCCAGTCTCACTCAGCAGCTAGCATGGCAAATCGTGGCACTTTTGAAGACCTAAGTGAGAAGCCATGCTGAAGCGCTAATCAGTCGGTCCTGGTGGAACTCAGCTCCTAGCTCCTAGCTGTGTGAGCCTCTCCACCATGGGGGATAAGGCCTGTCTCACAGGGTCCTTGAGTGGAACAAGTTAATAAAACTCAGCTGTTTGCTAAGATCAGCTGACACCCAGTGCCTACTTAGCCAGAACCAAATGGCAAAGATCCAAGGGCAATGCAGATGTCAACATCCTGGACAAAAGACTGCACACTGAGAATCAAATGGCACTAATCATTTATTGAAACAGAAGCAGAGAAGTGGACAAGATCCCAATCAAAGGACAAAGAGAGCCCCTTGGTAGTGAAAACCCAAGAAAGGCATCGAGGTGAAGGGGACTGTACCTGGCCATAAGGAAACACCTTAGACATGGGTGTTATCTCTGCCCTTTGGAGCAGTGACCCAATGAAAGAAGATGAAAGCAAAGTGGTCACCCAGAGAGCTCGTGACTAACAGAGCATGGGTCAGCAGAGGACAACAGGGAGAGAAGGCGGGATTGGGATTGAGGTTGCAGTAGGAAGCCCTTACTGACTTGGAAATGGGACCTGATACGGGGGGAGGGTGGTTGCTCCCAGAGCCGACCACCTGTCCTTCATTTAGGGGCCTTTTTCGCTGCACAGCTGCTGCCTGAGGTTGTGGCAAGGGGATCTCTGAATTCGCTGCCACAGCTGCCTTTGGTTTTGACGTCCGTGGCCCCAGGTTTGTAGCAGTAACTGCTGGAGGCGCCAAAGCCCATGCTGAAGCCAGCCCCTCCTGCCCTGGAGTTGGTGCTGCTGATGACGGCTGCGATGGGTGAGAGAAGACCTCAGCCCCAGCCAGCCCCATACCCTGCCCATGCCCTTAATCCTCTGCCCTGCGGTGGCTTCGCATTGAAATTGATTCTCTCTGTTGTGCATTTTACAAGGAGAGTTTTCTAGTGCTGACTATGCATGGATTCATTTTTCATGGACTCGGCACCACACATTTGGTCCTCATCAGTCTATGTCAGTCTATCAATATCAGACCTTAAGCTGCCATGGGACAGGGCTCAGTCCGTGAACTGCCCACAGGTAGGACTAGTGCAAAAAGGCACATCACTGCGGCCCCCGTGACGCTGCTGCCTTCCCTTCCAACGATGGAGAAAGGGGCTGCTGGGAGTGACCCAGCCTCTTAGTAACATAGCACTTCACGCGCACTCGCTCTAGCTTTCAAACCTGAAGGAGGCTGCTTCAGCTAACTCTTTTCATCATTTAGTCCATTAGGCTCCCCTCAACCCCTCGTACTGCAGTCTAGAGCCTTTATTTCGACTCTGCTGCACCAGAGACAGAATATAGCCATTGAGCACCATTCTTATAGCAGTCTTCGGGTTAATATACTGTTGGGACTTTAGTATTTTGCGCTATTATTTTTCTCCATTCCAATCTCTCCCCTTGGTTCCTGAAATCCCTCTTTGTATCGTTAAATCTCCCTTGAACCCTTTCTGTTATCCTGACTACTCTTTCATGTCATGAAACTGATGGAAATCAGACTTCTGATAGGGTGACCGAGGGCAGAACTGAGTCCGGCAGGTACTTACAGATGCTCACGGAATTTGGATATTCACCAGACATCCTGAAGAGGGAGAAGAAAAACAGATCAATCCTCCAAAAACAATCACCCCATCTTTTCCAGGGGTCATCTCTGCAAATTAGCCTCTACTCTCAGAACATGCCGCCACCACCCCCATCCCAGGACCCTTTCTTCCCATACACCCCAGTGGGACCTCTCAAGAAATGAAAAATCTGCTACGAGAAATCAACTCTCCATCAAAGTGACTTTGGGATTATGTGTTGCGTGGGATAATTGTGCCTCTGCTCCCCTCCAGTTGCGCCACTGTTCTTAGACAATGAAGAGGAATGAGCTCACGTCCTCACTGGGACCCAGGATTTGACAGAAGAACCTTGAACTTGGATGACTCTTGGAGGCCCTCTGGCTTTTCCCCACCCACCTGAGAAGGACCACAGGGTAATCTGCTTCTCAAACAGTACCAACGTTAGTATTTCCTCTCCAACCACCATTTTGGTATTTTTACAGTTTAGTCCTTCTCGTTGCCTAACTTTGAGCTTCCCTACTGCATGACAAGCCCATTCTACATGGTTTTCCCCAGTAGGACTTGAACAGAAACATGGTTGACCTTTGGTCTTTCTACTAAAGCAGAGCAATAGCTTCCCCAGGTAAAAGGTATCCAGGCCCCCACCTGCACTCCTCGCCCTCCAGCAGCTTGCGGTAGGTGGCGATCTCCACATCCAGGGCCAGCTTCAGGCTCAGCAGCTCCTGGTACTCGCGCAGCATCCGGGCCAGCTCCTCCTTGGCCTGGTGCAGGGCGCCCTCCAGCCCGTCCAGCTTGGCCTGGGCGTCCTTGAGAGCGTTGTGCCCCTGCTGCTCGGCACCCATGATGGCCGTCTCCAGGTTGGAGCACTGAGGGGACAAGTGGATTTAACATTTTAAGTCATAGCCCAGTTCTGAGACCCTACTCAGCAACCTGCTCTCATCTGTCCTGACTGAAAGTCAATGCTTTGAGACCCTCCTGATTTATCCAATTTTGGACATCACCAGAGGTGACTTTGTCCTTCTACCTGTCTCAGGCATGCTTTCACCCCCATTCACGCAGGAGCACGTTGAAGGTGGAAAGTCCTCACGTTGGGAGAGAAGAGGAGAAGGGCACTGAGAAGGTGGGCTACCCAGCCCTGGGGCCCATGCCCTCTCCCTCTAGGCCTGTAATATTAGCTGTAAGATCCTAACACCAAGCCTGATGAAAATCTCTGGGTGGTCAGTCTTGATTCAGCCCCATAGGATAAAGGTTGTCTTGGGAGTTACCATAAATGATGAGAAAATTCTAGGTTAATCAAGTTCCTATTAATAAAATATTTATCTGATAATCCTGGCCTTCTGAATTTCACAGAGAAACATACTAAAAGGCAACAGGCTTAAAAGATATTTTTTTCATAACTAACAGGTCTTACAAGTCTAAAAACATCTGCTGAGAAGTGGACACATATAACTTGCTAGAGGAAACTGGGCCCTGGGTTCACATTTATGTGAAAGCCCCCATGTGAATTTCTTAAGTCTTTTGGTGTTGGCTGTGTTCCGGTCACTCGGCCAAGGTTTTAGTGAGAGCCAAGCATCTGGCTTCTCTTTCTAGGGTGTCCCCTTATTGTGCAGTCAAGTTCATCTCATCCCTAGGAAAGCAGCTGATCCTGAGGCCAGATATCCATCTGACACCACCCTCCCCTGCCAGATATAAGCACCCACAATGTTTGGGGTGAGTGGCCCACAGCTCAGAGGACACACCTAAGACCCAGTTGCCCAGACACATTTGGCCATGTCCCCTCCTCAGGACTGTGGAGATCTAATCATTCAGAGAGATGGCTATGAACTCTGTGATCTGAATTCAATCAAACCATCCTCTGTTCTTTTTCACTGACCAAGTTCCAAGATGGACCTGGGGGGTTCCCAGAGCCTTGACCTCATGAATGCACATGGTCTGAGTGAGGAGATAAAATTTTGTCCTCCACCGAGATAAATACTCAAATGGATTCCTTGGCTTTCAAATGCCAAAAGACTCTGCCAGTGAAACTGGGCTTCTTCTTTGGGGTTTGAGGACAAAGGACAGAAAAGTGCCTTGGTCGAGGGCCTTCAAGAGGAATTGCAATGGAAACCAAGCATGGCAAGTGATCCCCACTTGTTGACGATGGAGGACATCTTCCCTGACTCCTAAAGCACAGTGTCATTCTCATCACAAAATGTCACTTTCTGGGAATAAGCTCACCCAACCATAGTATTTTATCAAACACCATAATGGAATGCTGAGGGTCATTTTTTTTAGCACCTCATGTTTTCCCTATATTTAAGCTGGTCTTGATTTTTAAAAACACCATAAGTTTTATTGAATGCTGGTCCTTCTTTCCACCGCCATGAGCCCACTGCACAGAGGAGAACTCACCCCACCGTGGGTACAGGGCAGGGGAAGGGGACAGAGAAGTGGAGGTCAAGGAGATGGGGGCAATTTGACTTGCCTGGGAGGCTGACAGACTTGAATTCTTGCACTGACCTCCACAAAAGTTAGGAAATTCATGGATTTGCCAGTTTCAGCCACGCTGGGAAACCACATTCATCAGAGGGTAAGAGACAGGTTCACGTTTATCAAGAACCACTGGTATGTCCCAATACTGCACTTCCCGAGATGGCATCCTCAGTGCAATGCCCTCCCCACCGCCACGAGCACAAGGAAGACCAAGCTCGGTGCAAAGCCTGAGCCGAGTCCAGAGCAGGAGGCTTCTCCCTCACTCTGTTGGAAAATCCACTACCAGGTTCTCCTTCCTCAAACATGAGTCTTGTGAAAGTTACAAATCATTCACTTATAGCTACTGCATCAAGTCCAAACTCCCCTGCCTGGTTGTGAAGGCTGCTCATCATCCACCATCCCTCCCCAGTGGTATCCTCTGCTATCTCCCAGCCCCACCACGGACCTTCTGCTCCAAGGAGGTGAACCTCCCTGCACATGTGCCAGGCATAGCCCTACCTCTGATCCCTGCTTACACTGGCTCCTTCACCTGCACACCTTCCCTCTCCTTTCTGTCCCCCATCCCAGCATAAACCCACCCCTGCAAAAAGTATCACTCTGGCACTCAGGAACCTCCAGCCTCTCTGAACTCCTACAGCATATCTAGAATGTGCTGCAGAGTTTGTGGAAGGCTTTATCATTCTACACGTGTCTGTGCACTTCTGTTTAATTATAATTATAATTAAATTATAATTTAATTATAAACTAATTATAGGCTTCCCAAGGAGGGCATTGTGCCCTACCCTGTTTCCACATTCTGTCTTGTACACACCGGTGCACAGTAAACTCTTATGAGTTGATACCATAGAACCCACCTGCTTTTTCACATTCCCTATCTCTGAGCGGATCCTCTGAATCAGCTTGTTGAGCTCTGAGATCTCAGTCTTGGTGAGTTTGAGGTCATCTCCATGTCGGCCAGCCATCACCTGGAGCTCCTGGATCTGAGGTGGGGTAGCAAGAGAAAGAGGAACCCAGGACAGACGAGAATTCACCAAGCTTAAGGGTTTTCAGCCTGGGAAGGGGGAGAAAGGCCACATGCTGTTCTTCTCAACAGTCAAGCATTGCAGGCCCAAGTGAAGGAGGAAGGGAAGGAGAGAGGGAGAAAGTGATGGGAGGAGAGTGGAGGGGGTAAGAATATCCTTTCCTTCTTGGAATGAAGGCCCCTGCTCCAGTTCAGCAGGCTCCTCATATTTTCAAGCAAGAGAACCTCGGCCTGGTAGAGTTTGGATTTCCTGTCCTCAAAATACCAAAGTTGAAGAGAAAAAGAAAATGTAGAGATATGTAGATTACCCATGGGAACTGTGTTGGAGTCCCACCAAGGTTATGGCTGGTGTGGTCTCAGCTGTCAGTCAAGGACCATGGCAGGGAACAGACTAGCCCCATATGTGTCCCCCAAACATGCTGAGACTATGGTGGAACTCTCTGGGCCATGGGGAGGCATTTCCACAAGGCCCAGCTCTAAGACAAAGGGGGTCTCGGCCCAATCTAGGTGCATGGATACACACACACACACACACACACACACACACACATACACACATACATGCACAGTGAGGAGGCAGCAGCCGTGGTCTTTGTGCCCTGGCACACCTGGCCCTGGCCTCACCTTGCTCTGGTACAGCATCTCAGCCTCAGCCTTGCTCTTCAGGGCGATCTCTTCATAGTGGGCATGGACCTCATCAATGATGCTGCCCAGGTCCAGGTCCCGGTTGTTGTCCATGGACAGGATGACAGACATGTCACTGATGTGGGACTGCAGCTGAGCGATCTCCTGGAGGACAGTTGGGAGAGGAAGACCAGTTAGAAAGTCCCCTTGAGAGGACCACCTCTCTTGATCCTCCTTAAGGAAAATCTGCACTGCTCCTTTTTCAGCAACTGAATTCTGATTTCAATAGGCCCTTCTGGGATTTTGGACTGAACACCTTGGACTTTCAGCTACAAGTGATGGACTTTACCTTTCCATCATGCACTCAGGACTGCCCCACCCTCTTCCTAAAAATCCCCCCAGTGGCTCCCCTTTACCCTCAGAAGCAAGTTTGAACCCCTTGCCTGGCATTCAGAGCTCTTCAGCAGGCTGTAGATAACCTTGCCCACCTCAAGTCTCTACCTCGTTACACCCCTTATGCATTAGCACCTATGAGGTTTCTGACTGTTCGCCTGTGCTGCTGCTTCAGTCCGGCACGTCAAACCCTTCACAGCACCCTCTGAAATCTTACTCATCTTCCTCTAGGAACCTTTCCTGACAGTGCTGGTAGAATTTACCATTTCCTTTCCTCTGTTGTCCTAAAGCTCATTTATATTATTTTCCCTATCAGACCATGAACTCCTTGAGGAGAGGAATCTTTCTTTCTCCGGACACGGTCTCCTCAAAAAGCCTAGCTAATTGCTCCACACACAGTAGGGCCTCAACACATACCAGCTGCACTGAATTTAAGAGTCTCTTCCTACCAACCCGAGGTCCAGAGCCACTTGTACAAGGAGCAGACCACACAAAAGAGATCTTACCTCTTCATAGAGGCACTTGAAGACCTTGATCTCATCTGTCAAGGAGTCCACCTTGGCCTGGAGCTCAACCTTTTGTATGTAGGCAGCATCTACGTCCTGGGAGACACATGACAGTCAAGTGGCCCTGAGAGGTGCCAGCTACCCTTCCTTACTCTCCATCCTGCCACAAGGAGACTTGATTTCTCTAGCTGTCTTCATTCTCCCACCCCAGGCCTCAGAGGGGAGGGCCCACTCCTTGAGAGAACCATCAAGCAATCCAACGAACATGTCCAGTGCACTTGGATGCTCCAGAAGTGTAGCAAGATGCCTGGATTTTAAGCTGGCAAATTCTGGGAGCAGCGCACATCCCAGACAAGGAATCTGAAGGAGGAGCTGGGCAGTTAGAAGCCAAGTTACCCATGCCCAAGAGTCTTGATGACCTACAAGTCCCTTTCCTCATCCAATCAACACCACTGTGCTGTGTGGCCAAGAAGGCCTCTGGAAATATTCTGGCCCTTCTTGATCCCTTTTACCTTCTTGAGCATCACAAACTCATTCTCAGCAGTTGTGCGTCTATTAATCTCCACCTCGTACCTGCATAGGGTAAGAGAGAGGAGACAGCATTACCATTGAGATCCTTCATTTCTGCAAACCCTTGCTGAGTCAGTGTTCACCTGTGTGCCAGGTGAGCAGTCTCCCAGGGGGAGTCCATGTACCCCTAGGCCCTGGGTACCTCTGACTGGCAGTCCCCCCTTTCTCCAGACCCTACTCAAATCTTTACTCAGGCTCCCTTCTCAATTCCCTTCTCAATTCCACTCTTGTTCACAGTGCATTCATTTCCATTTGCTGATGGCCATCTGAAAGTGTTCTTTAAGCCTGCCCCTACAGCCGGGGTGTTCTCAGAGGGCAGGGACAGGGCCATGCCACCTCCTCCCTCAGGATCTCCATTCAGGGCTCAGACCAGGTCTCCACTTTGGGGGTGGGAGGGACTTCAGAATGGAGAGGGATGGGCAGACTGAACATGGGACATGAAAAAGAGCCCACCTCCATCCACCTTGAATTTCACAAGAAGTCCCTAGAATCCCTAGAAATCCTAGCACCTAGAAGCAAGCTTCCAAAACAAAACTTTAGGTCATGCTGATCCTAGACATGGTTCAACTCAGAGGGAGAAACAATCTCTTGTTCCAAATACATTCTCAAGTATTCTCTTTAATGGTGAGAGTCAGCAGCACAGATATGCCTCAATATGAAATAATCTTTAAAACTCATTCATTTTTGCTTGGCTTTAAGAATTGTTCTGGGATTGGCAGGGATGTCTCATGTTCTGGGAACTACCCTGGAAACCTCACTCAAGAGGAGCTACAAAACCATGGGTTATCCATCGAGTTCTGATACAATTTATCTTTCCATTTCCTCTTCCAACGCTACAAATTGAGCACATCATTTCCTAAACAATTCAAAGCAAATTTTTGGTAGAACTATTCTCTCCCTAAGTCTGGAGCTCTCTCCCTTCCCTGTGGGAAAGGGAATTGCAATGGTATCAACAAAGAATCAAAGAAAAAAATGCTGGCACCAAATTGAAGCCTCATATGTCACTAAGATGCTCCAATAGAATACTCTCTGCCTCTCTACTCACCTCTTCTTGTAGTCCTCCACCAAATCCTGCATGGTCCTCAGCTCTGAGTCCAGCCTTACCCTGTCCCCTGACTGTGTGTCCAGCTGTTTCTGCAGCTTACTGATGTAACCCTCGTAAATCAGATCCATGTTTTTCCTGCAGCTGTTCAGCTCCTGCTGCTGCAGCAGACTCCACTTGGTTTCCAACACCTGGTGCTGCTGCTCCAAGAACCGCACCTGGAACCCAGAGTTGGTCATGGCCCAGAATCCCCATCTCATTTCTTCTCAAAAGTGGGGAGAGGGCCAGAAATCAGAGGCAGTCATTCTCAGGGGGCAGGAGGGATCCACGTTTTATCAAAGGGAAGACGCTGATGAAACTTGGGGTTTCAAGGCAAGAAACAAGATCTTGTCTAAAAGAAATCAGGAAATTGGTTTAAGAAATGGTATCACCTGCTTTCATGAGTTTTCATGTAATTGAGGTACCTGCTTTTGGTAAATGCCAGTGTTTTTTGAGGGAAGGGAAATGGGCAGCAAGGGAGAAATGACAACTGGGAAAAGACATCAGAAAGCACTCTGGCAGACAGAATACTCCATATTCTTTTCCTGTATAGCCCACATTGCTCATTTTGTTTGTTCACTTGTTTTGTTTTGTTTTTTCCCAAGTAAGTTAAGCTTTACAAATCCCTTCACTCTTGACAAATGTTTCCCATTTTTGGACTAAATAACTTCTGGCCCTCTTCTACTCACAGCAGTCCTCTTCTCACCTATCTCTTGAGCTTAAAGGGGAGAAGAAACATGCTAGGAAAGGACAGACTTGAAAGAGGAGGAAAATGTCCTCTGAACCAGAAGTTCTGTTTCTCCCACTCAAGCCTTCTCTCAAACCACCTCACTTCCTCTTCCATTCCACCATTGACTGTTCAATCAGCTTGGGCACATTTCCTGGCCTTCCTATGTCTTAGTTTTCTCCTCAGCAAGGCAGAATAGTAATGGGTTATTATTCTGGGCTGGACTTCAATAAATGAGAATCTCTGCAGACAGCACCAGGCACCGTGAATATAGCGGTTGCTGCTATTATGTCTCCTAAGACTCCCCAGGTGCAGACAAGGGAAGCCTCTCCTTGTCTCCATCCCATTCCCAGGGATCAGTGTCTCTGAGTGTCCAGAGACATCATTTCCATTACCCCACCTTGGGATCACCTGTTTCAACACAAACATACAGCATGACATGCTTTCAATCTCCTTCGGTTCATCCTTCAAGTCTGAAATCTTCCTAGCTTATACCTACACCCTGCTTCCTTCCTTCCAAGTCCTTCCTCACCAGTCAAGCATCATGTCCTCTGATGTTCTCTGACAGTGTCCCTCTCGTGCCCCTCTCCTAGATGTGTGTTTCATCTCCTCATCCAATATTAGGGGCCCTCAGAGGATCCATTCCATGTGTCTCCTGCCGCTAGAGCCACATCCCCAGCCCCCTGCCAGGGTCTTGCCCCAGACAAGGAAGGAAGGAAGCACTCCTTTATTGGGAGTCTGGACAGGCGCTGTCTAAGCCTTTGGAAAGCATCTCCTTTAATCTTCCTTATACCCTCTGAGGTAGGAACCTTCATTGCGCTGGTTTTACAGAAGAGGAAAGGAGGGCTCAGAGAGGTTGAATAATTCACCCAGCCACACGGCCCATCAGCGGCATTGCTGGGCACCACCGCGCACCCTGGGATGCCCAAGGCGGGGGCGGGCCCATACCCGCCCACCCACCTTGTCGATGAAGGAGGCGAACTTGTTGTTCAGAGCCTTGATCTGCTCCCGCTCCTGGGCGCGCACTTTCTGGATCTCGGGGTCCAGCTCCACGTTGAGGGGGGCCAGCAGTCCCTTGTTGACGGTGACCTGAGGGATGCCCCCGGGCGGGCACACAGAGGGGACGGCGGGCCCCAGCCCCGCGCTGCCGAAGACCGGGCCCACGAAGCCGCCCACGCGGCCGCCGCCCACGCCCGCGCCCGGGCCCAGCGCGAAGCGGCCGCGGCGGGCCGCCGAGAGGCCGAGGGAGGCGCGCCGGCTGGGCCCCTGGCTGAACAGGCTCTTGCTGCCGAAGGCCGCGGAGCCCTTGGCACCGGCCCTGAGTGAGGCCGAGCTGCTGCAGACCCGGCTGGAGAGGATGGCCGAGCAGCCGCTGAAGCCCAGGCGCTCCCCCGCGGGATGCTGGTTAAACTGGCGGCCCATGGCTGGCGAGGTCCGCGGCGCCCCGGAGGTGCAGGGAGGCGAGGGGACCGGCGCGCACAGGGCTGCTCGACCCCCAACGCTGGCTCGTCCCTTAAATAGCTGGAGTGCGGGGCTGGCGGGGAACTCCGGTCCGCCTAATTTGTAGGTCGGGAACAAGTTTTTAGGTCGCATGGGGCCTCTGGGCTTCTTCATTTGGGAAATTACCATCCCCTCTCAGAGATTTGTGTCTCTTCCACCCTGAGCTCCTCATGAGTCCCCCGTAAAATGGCCCAGAACCCTGCATTTTGCTTTGCTTCTATCCTGTATTATAATAATTGGGCTAACTTATCTCCACTCAATGCCCTCCAGTTACTGGGGTTATCACAGCTGAGATCTCTAGCAGAAGCTCCCAGTGGGTCTGACCCCTCTGGGGTAGGGGGTGGGGAGTGGGTGTCCAGACAGATTGTTTTCAGAGGGACACGAACAGGTTAGGAATGTTCTAGAGAACCACCCTTAGCCGAGCACTCCTGCTTGCCCCGGCTTCTGGTGGAGGCCAGCTCAGGCCTGAGTGTGAGGAAGATAAGGAGGAAGATTTCTACCCAGCATCTGCCCGGATCTCTCACTCTGCTGGGGGACGCGAGGCACAGAGACACCAGGGAAGATTTCACGCCTTTGGACACAAGTACTGGGGACTGACTTTGGGCCAGAACTAAAAAGTTTCTCCCCAAAAGCGTTTCTGGAGTGAAAGTGGGAAAAATACTTGCTGGGAAGGAGGGAAGAAGACCTGGGGAAATAGGACACAGAAAGGCTTTTAGGCATGGTTTCGGGGGTGGTCTTTCCCGAAGGTTTTTGGTGGTGGATATTTTCTGTTTCTTTTCTATTTTTTTTTTTTTTCTGTTAAGTTGAAGAGGGTCTTTCATCCAATCCAAGGAACCTCTGAGTCAGGACTGGAATGTAGTCAGTTCTTAGGACCAACTCAAGAAGGGCTAATCAAGAACTAAATTCCAGAAGTTCACCCTTTGTAAACTCGGGTCTAACCTGATTTCCTCTTCTTCAACATAAGCTGCTCTGAAGTCTTGTCTTAGAGACACCGTCATCCCATACTGCTCCTCTGGCACCCAGGAAGCATTGTAGTTGATTACATTTAGATCTCTGTCCCATTTCCCCGTCAGATCCCTCCAGATTAACCCTTCCTTCCCCTGCTCTCCCAGTGCTCAGTCTAGCCAAGGATCAGGGACAGTCAGGGTAAATGTAAAGCAGACTGGCGGCTCAGATGAGGCTTCTTGTTGTGTCCTTAGTTAAACTGGGAAGCCTGGGCACCCCTTGCAGCCCTTATAGGGTGCACAGATGGTTCCTGGGCGAAACTGGCTGACACAACCTCCCTGAGCCAATCACAGGGCATAATAACTGCCAAGGTGTTTACTCCATAGGAAGAGAAGTTGTGGGGCCATGGGTAAGTGGCGGGGATGGCGCCAGCCACAGATGGGCAGATAGTGGAGCTGGTAGTGTCCCAGATGATGAAGAGGGTTGGCTCTCTGGGCAGGGCTATTGTTCAGGGCAGTGGTAGTGTGACTGCATGACAAGCAAGCCCTTCTTGAAACTCATGGTTAAGTTTCTCGTGATTCCATGAGATTCCCTGCCCCCACAATTATAGCCTTTTTATTCCATGAGCCTAAGAAATAGCTTATTAATTCTGATCATTGAGAAAAGAATAAGAATTAAATTGAAACAGGGGAAACTGACATAGGATTGGCTTACAAAGGAGCCTTTGGAATCACCTTTTTCTGGAAATTTCCTAAGAAGGCAACACACCCATCCCTCTGGGAACTGGGACATTTCTTCCCAGAGTTAGAAACATGTAGGATGGCCTTTTCTTATCTTCTCATGGCGAATTGACAGGTTGGATGAATCAGGAATTCCTCAACCTCCGGGATCTCCTTTCTTACCTATTATGAAGAGACAGAAGTGACACATCAGTCTTCAGAGACATCAGATATGTGGGAGACAGTGACGGACCCAAAGGTGTGGCTGAGGCCTAGGAGGAGGGGTTCTCATTGCACTTGCCTTTACAGCAGCTCACAGGGTCACCCCAGGCCCTGGTGGCCACCTCTGCCATTAGTTCACAGGTTGAAGCCACCCCTAGACAAGTAGACAAGGACGGAAACATCACCCTTTGAAACCAGCGCTCAACCAAACATGGATGAGATTGGCCTCCTGTGGAGGCCACTCTGGAGTGCAGATCTGCAAATGCATCACTGATTAAGCTGGGTTTCTTTTGCTCAAACAGGTCTGTCTGGAACACTAGTTCTTAAGAAATTAATAGATACCATTAAAAAATAAGTGGACCATCTGTGGAAGACAGTTTGGCAGTTCCGCAGAAAACTAAGTACAGAACGACCATATGTGACCTAGAAATCCCACATATAAGTAGATCCCCAAAAGAATTGAAAGCAGGGACTCAAAGAGATGTTTGCACATTGATGTTCATAGCGGCGTTATTCACACGTGTCAAAAGACAGAAGCAACTCAAGCGTCCATCAACCAATGAATGGATAAACGAAATGTGACATATGCATACCGTGGAATATTTTTGAGCTGTGAAAATAAATGAAGTCGGTGATGGGTGGGTCCTGACGGTGGAGGGCAGAGCATGGCGTCCCACCATCAGGGTGGGAGTCGTGGTGACGAGCCACAGGCATCCTCATCGCATCCCCCTGGGGAGGAGGGCCCTTCAGAGTTGGCAGTTACCAACTTCCTGGGGGGTCATTTGGAGTTCAGTGGAAGTTGGGAAGAAGCTGTTCTTCACCTGAAAAATGTTCGTTTTTTCCTCTGTTGTGAATTGTTGAGAAAGAGAATTAGCATTATGTCACTATATTCATGAAAGGAGACATGGGCTTGACTCATGTGAATCAGAATCAAAGAATGTAGACCCTGAAAAAAATGAAAATTGAGAATGGGTTCCCTGGGACAAATTTCTTTCATTGGACCAGTTTTTCTGGGCACTACATTGTTTAAAGGAACAAGGTTATGATCCATTTAAGGAAGATTTGGATCATCTGGTAAGATGCAAAGGAAATAATTTCTAGGTGGCCAAAAAGGATTCTTAACTAAAAAAAAAGACAAAATAGCATCTGGTTAGGAATGGAAAATCATCTATATTTCAGTGCCTCTCCATTTTACCTATAAAGTTCTATTAGATTGCAACTTTATTTACAGTCTCTTAATAAACTCATCTTCCTTTCAGCCAATATGTGTTACATTTTTCTGGGATATGTCATTGAATTGTGTGCCAGCCACAGAGTGTGTGATAATTAGTGATGCTATGATAAATCTGCTTACCGTATTCATATAAGATATATACTCTGCAGTTTGTCATTGCTAGCCTGCATGGAGCAGGAAGCAGTGGAATTTTTCTTAGCAATTCAGTTAAGTAGAGATCATAACTCACATGCTAACATACGATGTCTGTTGTAGACTTTATCATGTTTGTTGATTTTCTTCTTCCCTTTTATTTAATAAAAGTTTTGGTAATTTTAGGAAAAAGGGAATGAAGTCCTGATCCCTGTGACTACATGGATGATGCTTAAAGACACCATGATGAGTGAGAGAAGCCAGACACAAAAGAACAAGTATTGTATTGGTCTCACTGTTTTGAAGTAATTAGAATAAGCAAACTGATAGGGTCATAATCTAGATATGGGTTACCAGGGAATGCGGTTGGGGCAACAGAAATAGGGAATAGTAAATTAAAGCTTAAAATGTACAGGACTCCAATCAGATAGTTTCATCTCCCTACCCTATATTAGTGACAGACCCTTCCAATATGAAAAAATTAGAATGGCCATAACCCAAACATCCCTAAAGAGAGGGATGGAAAGATCAGAAGTGATAGTAAAGTTGTACAGTGAAGATAGGCTTTAACAAATGAATATGATTGCTGAATCATTAAATTGATACTTCTTTTTGTCTCCAGTATTTTAAAGCAGCTAGAAGTAAAAACCTAAAATTGTGGCGTTGTAACCCATGTCAAACTCTGAAATAAGTTCTACAACTAATTGTGGTGCTGTGCTTTGAAATTTATTTCTTTTTGTACATAGGCTATTTTTCACCAAAAAAAAGTAAAAAATGTTGACTGTGATAATAAAAAAATATATTTAAGGCTTCTAGTCTCTTATATGCTGGAGCAGCTAGAAGGAAAAATGTGAGAGGATCGTATGGTAACCCATGACAAACTCTGGGTTCTGTCCCGTAACTACTTGTTGAAGAGTACTTTGAAAACTATTGCTTTTTTTTATTTCTTTGCTTTGAATATATGTTATACTATACAATTAAAAAGTTTTAAAAAATGTACAGGGCTCCAATTTGGAATGATAGAAATGATTTGGTAATGGGTGGCAGTGATGGTAACACAACATTGTGAATGTAGTTAAGCAGCACTAATATATACATCTGAATGTGATTAAAAGGAGAAATGTTAGAATGTACATATGGTTACAGAATACGAATTTTTTAAAAATCCATGAAACTACCTTAAACAGTGAACCTAAGTTAAACCATGGACTGTAGTTAATAGTATAATTATAAAAACGTGCTGTCGTCAATTGTAACAAATGTTCCTCACCAATGCAAGGTGTTAATAATAGATAGTGTGGGAGATGGGAATCCCATATTTTACACATGATTGTTCTGTAAACCTACAACTTTTCTAATAAAAATAAATAAATAAGTAGGCAGGGGAAAGGGAGTACATGCTGGGTTCAAAAAAATTAAGCATGCATCTGATTGCCGGACTTCTTAGATCCATTAATGTAATTAGTGCTTTATGCTGCTCCAAAAGGGTGATTCAAAACTCAGTGTTCTCCAACCTTTTTTTGGCCAGAGAGCCTTCTCATTGGCCAAACATCCTAAGAGAATCAAGGTTTCAAGGAATAGATTTTAGGAAGCATCAAACAATATCTGGACCATTAAGTGATCTTAAATTTCCTAAATTCAAGCAGAATCACTCTGTCACCCCCAAACAGGAAGAAAATCTAAATATAATAAATGTAACTTGCAGCATGATATATATATATTTTTTATGGCAATATGTCGTGGAAGATACTGTCATAACCCAAGGGAGATTGCTTGCTTGAATTCTGCAACATGTATGAGGTTAAAGATTACCATAAATAAAACCTAAATATAATAAATGTAACTTGCAGCATGATATATATATATATATATATTTTTTTTTTATGGCAATATGTCGTGTAGATAATTCCAGCATTGCTCAAGGGAGAAGAAATTCTCAGCCTGGTAACCGACGATGAGTATCTAGATTGAGGAAGGTTGTGCTAGAGCCTGCTGATGGTTACCAAATATCCTTGCTCTCCTTCTCGCTTCCCAGCCTGCCTTGCCCTTCAGTTGGGGCTTGAGACCATGTGACTCATGTTGGTCAATGGCATGAGAGTGGCAGCGATGTGTGTCACTTCTGGGCGAGGCGGTTAGCAGACAGCACACCTCCTCCATCTCTCTCCTTCCCTGTTTCCCTGACCTTGGAGGCCGTGTGTTCCGTGCAGTAAAGCTCCAAGACAGAAAAGCCAATGTCCTGGAGACCCGCACTGGTGGAACTGTGTAAGGGCACTGTTCAGACTGCACTGGAATGTGAGAGATAAACTTTTCTGAGTGTTAAACCGTTTCGGGGTTCATCCACTGAAGGAGCAGGGTTATCTGAATCCAAGCATGGAAGCTGGATGATAGAAATACCCCTCAGTAGCCCATGCACTTAATCCTTCTATAAATTCATGCTTATCGAACAAGCTTCTGATCTCTCTTAGACCCTCTCTACTTCCTGTCTCATCTAAGCTTCCTGAGACAATAGTCCGCACCTGGTAATATTCAGAGCAGTAACAACAGTGGCTTAATACCAACCAATTGCTGAGCACTTACTCTGTACCAGGCACCAAATTAATTCTCATACATTATTTCATTAGATTTCATTGTCATGACAAGTTTATGAAATATCTACTATTATTGACCCGTTTTTACAGTTGAGGAAACCGAGGCTTGTAGAGCTTAAGTATCTTGACTAAATTACAGTCAATGAATGGCAGAGCAGAACTCAAATCCAGGTTCATCTGATACCCAGAGTGATACCCACAAATTCTACTGTCTCACTTTCTACACTTGCTCATCCCCCACCCACACTCCAACCCCCCTCCTCTAACTTCTATACTATCCCCTCCACCTCCACCCTCAAAATCTTTCCCCCTCAAACTCTCCACTGAAGTGACTGATCCCTCCCTAATTTTCAGGTAAGGAGTACCATTTCAATTCTTTTCTGGCTTGGCTTTACAGATTCTGTTGGCCAATTCCTTCTCCTTGAAATTCTTTTTCTCCTTGTCTATCTAACTAATCCACCCTAATCTCCTTCTTGGATCCTCTCTCTACTTCCTCTCTTTTCACTGCCCACCTTCTCCCCACCTGATCCCATCAACTTGGCTATTGCTTTAAAGGCCACCATGGTGAGGACTCCCATATCTACAACTTCAGCCAAGACCACTCCTCCTCCACCCTCTAAAAGCTGTACTTCTCTTGGAGCCCTGCCCCTTCTTCCGCCAAATGGCACCACCACTCACTTTCAGAGGAACTAGAGTCTAGAGAGTTATCTTAGGTGGTCTCTCTCTTGCTAATACCCCCACTTCAACATTTAGTCATTTATGGCCTCTTACTGATTCTTCTTCGATGTGTCATGAATTCTGGCTCTCCACTCCATCCTCCTGACACTGCCCAAGTTCAGTCCTTTGCGTATCTCTCCCAGCCCACTGAAACAACTTCCTCACTGCTCTCCCAGCTTCCAGCTTTTTCCACCTACACTCTATTTTCCACATATCCATGAATGGGATCTACACAAGACTCAAATCTGACTGCATGCCTCTCCAATTTTTAAACTACTCTTTCCCTCATCTTAATCTGCAGGATACAATATTGGCTCCTTAGCAGGTACAGAAGAGGCTCTCTGATCTGGCTGATGCCTGCCTCCAAGTTTCAGGTGCCACTGCATACTCCCATCCAGCCTTACACATCATGCTCTAGCAATAATAACCTGTTTTCAACACGGTAGTCCCTCTAGCTATAATGCCTACTCCATCCTCCTGTCTACCTAGTAGGCGCTTATCCATCCTTTAAACTCTGAACATATTGCACTCTCTGTAAACCTTCCTTGATCTCCCTAAGGTTCTTCATTCCCCTCTATGATGCCTCTGTCTTGTATACACTACTTTATTTGCCAGCATCTCACTATGTTGCAGTTGCATCTTTTATAGTTATGTCTTCATTAAGAGCATGAACCAGTTTTATTCATCACTGTATCCCCATCCCTAAAACTTGCCAGACACCTACTGATCATAATCTCCTCACTGGCCCTATCACCAAAAGTGTAGGCTCTGAGACTAGTTATTCTGCCAACCAGCCATTTTGGGCAGTATATGGTCATCATAGCTTATAAGACGGTTTTCCTTAAAGTTTGGATTTTGTGAACTACTTTACCAGTATCTAAATACCCCTTTCAGGAAGCTAATCAAGTCAAGCTTTTGAACCCACAAAATTGAAGTCAAGATTCTGTTTCTGCTGGCACATTAAGTGTGAACTTTGTGGCAGAAACTACATAAGACGTCCTCATGCTGTCTCATTTCAACCTAACAATAGTCTAAGGGGATTATTCTACCTATTTTACAGCTGGAGAAAGGAGTCTCAAAGAGGTTGAGAGCTTTACGCATGATCACCAGTTAGTTGCAGAGCCTGAATATGAATCTAGGTCTAATTGGACTTGACTTTGAGGACTCTCTCTGAACCCACAATCGCTCCCTGTGAACCTCAGTCTGAATGCAAGCCAGCCTCTAGCAAGCTTTTTTAATTCTATTGCATCCTGTCTGCAGCATCATGAGGTGGGACCTATGAGGAATCTCTGAGCACGTGGGTGTTTAGGAAACTGAGTGGTGTGTGTAAGGAGATGGCCCCATACTTTTACACACACACAACACATATGCATTCATGCATACACAAACTCATACCTACATATATATGCTTGTGTAATTAACCCAGTGGAAGCTCCACTTAGGACCAAGAGAATGTGGACCAATGTGGAGTGGGATCCTCCAATTTATGTGGCTGTTCATTCAACAAATCTCTTTCATTTGGATCAACAAATACTTAGGGGCTCTACAGACAAAACTTCAGATGCCAAGGTTGCAGGCCATTGACTATCCCATGTGTCGAAGAGATAAAGGCCTGAGATGAGGATTCCTTTGAGAGAGAAAAGCAGCCTGGCCCTGCATGAATTTTATAGTTTATTGGTAAAAAGCAAGGACATGAGGAATGAACAAGGACAAGGATTCACATATAAGAGCACAAACCCCTTTGTTTTTAGGGCCAGCCTCAAGGGGTACTCCCAGCTATATACTTTGCAGTGACCATGCAAGATACAGCTGATAACAAGGTATTTGACCTGAGGTGGTGTTCTAACATGAACTGTAGACAGGAGTCAGTTTTTGCAGGTCTACCAGCAGACTTAAAACTTCATGTGCCCACAGAGCTCATGAGTCAGGCATGGAAGGGGCAGCAGGAGATTTAAGTTACCCTCGAGAGAGAAACCTTGCTTCTGCAAGGGGACATGTGGGCCAGAGCAGGTGTCAAGTCTTCAGCTTTGGCAATGTTTCAGGAAGGGGAGGGTAAGTTAAGAGGTCTCTTTATGTGGAGGCAGAAGGATGGACAATATTACTCTAGTTCTAAAATCCTGATTCTGCATTAAGAAAGACTAGAGCAGAGAGGGTGAAGAGAGCAAGGAGAGATCAGAAACAAAGAGATGCAAGAAAGAGATGATGGTGAATGCGTCAAAGAAATTTCCTGGGGAAGGGAGCCCAGAGGAAACCAGGGCAAGGCAAACAGCCTGAAAATGGGCTGTCTTTCATTTTATCTTATGGTTTTCTTTGTGGGTGAGCTTAGAGCTGATGCCTTCCCCAGGGGGTCCTTGAATTCACTGGCACTCCCCAGCCTGGTCCTGGTCTCCCCACGGGGGCTGCAGTTTCCAGTGCCAGTGATGCAGCCGCCAGACAGCATGCCATAGCCTCCACCGACAGAGCTGGGCCAGTAGCCATAGGTGCTGGCACCGCTGAATCCAAAGCTGGGCCCTGTGCCCATGGTCCCAGCTGTGGAGCCACTGATGACTGCTGTGTAGGATGGAGGGAGGAATGGTCAGTGTATGTCCCAGAAAACGGTGGGTCCCAAGTTCCCATCCACCCTTCCAGCTACCTCCAGCAGACACCTCATTTCAACTATGGACTTGGGTTCAGTGGCACACCCTCAATTTCTGAACATCCCAATCCCAATTCTTGGAAGAACAACCAAGATCCCATAGGAACCCCAAGCCTGGCACCTACTCATTCTTTGAACAAGCAAGAGTAGCAGCGGTGATATATACTTCCCCCAAAGAGCAGATGCCCTAGCATCAGATAAGCTAACATATTCTTGCACTTAACTTTAGAATACATCCTTAATTTTTTTCTTTTCAAAAAATGTCCTGATTGTTTGATTTAAGGAAACATTTGTTGACCTAGCTCTCCAAAGAAGACGAAGCTGGACCCTGAGGGGCCAGCATTAAAACTGATGACATCTGCTAATCCACACCAGGGGTGTAATCTACTCCATGCATGTCTATGGTGCAGTGGTCTCTATTCTCAGAGAGGAGGTGGCTTACTTCATGTTTGTGAGTTCCCTTCATTCAGGAAAGCCTGGGCTGGGGATGGTGGGGGAGCGGGGGCAGAAAGAGTTTCATCCCAGTTTGGGTGAGATTTCTGGGGAAAGAGCTAATATGAAATGTCAGAACATGACAGGGAACCCATCCACTGAGGAAGAAGCCACTCTGCAGAGGAGGCACCAGGTCTCAGGTCTCAGAGAGGGTCGTGTGTATATGGCAGAGAGCCAGGTTGTCCTACCAAGGCTCTGCTGGTGGGCATCCACTCACTCTGTGTTTGTTGAAGGACTAAAAATAGTCCCTCAGAGCACAGGATACTCACAAATGCTCACGGAGTTGGTGTACTCTCCGGACATCCTGCACAGAGAGAAAAGCACAGGTGAATCTCCACCCCATAACAGTTACCCTCAGCGCAGTCCAAATACTACCCCACAAATCATCAGACTCTATCTCCGTGAGTTCCTCCAGCTGGTCAAACAGCAGTAACTGCACCTGTGTGTCCCTGGGCACCCTCCCGCCACTTCAGCACCCCTGCTTCAAACTACCCTTCCTGCTTTAAGAGCAGGAAGGCTTGCACCCACCCCCACCGCTCTGAGGGTCCCTCTTGCTGGGTTTCTCCTGAGCCCGTTTCCTTATTCCTACGCTGCTGCTTCCTGAATAAAACCAGGTGTGGAAAAATCAGGACCAGGACTTGGACTAATGCACTAAATATAAGATTTTAACTTTATAACTTTGCAACTTCTCTCTGGGTCTGTAAAACAGTGTTAGGTTAGAACAGGTTTCTTAAATATCAGTGCTTCACATACCACCTTCCCAATTGTTGCTATGACCATGTATGACCCATACTATTATAGAGTTAGTATTTTTTATTTGCTCTGCCTTGTATAACAAAAATTCATTTATCTTAAAAGGAAATTTTATATCTTAGGGAACATAGAAAGTAAGTACTCCTTGCAAAAAAAATATATATATATAGCTGTAAAAATAAATGTAATGAAAACAAAATTTAAAAATTTTTGGCTTGATATCACTGTCTGCACAGAAACTCCAAACCTGAGGTAAATCTACCTCTCTTTATTAAAGGGAGATTTGTCCTATGCCAGATAAGCCCTGAAACCCAGAGACACCAGTTGCATCCCCCTACCCCATAATGTCAACACCCCTTTTTCAACATGAAGAAGTTAGAATAGTCATTACCCAAATATCCCAAAAGATTGGGCGAAGGATCAAATGAGACGTAGGAGTTGTAACAGAGAGAACAGGACTTAACAAAGGAGTGTGACTACTGAATCATTATATTAATATATCTTTTTAGTATCCAGTGTATTAGAGCAACTAGAAGGAAGTACTCGAAATTGTGGAACTGTAACCCATACCATACTTTGAAATTTGCTCTATAACTACTTGTTCAAATGTACTTTGAAATTTACTACTCGTCTGCCTATGCTATATTTCACAATTAAAAATGTTTTTTAAAAATTGGGAAAAAAAAGACTTGCAAGTGTCAAGAGAGTGTTAAAGACACAACAGCACCAAACTGAGAAACCTCGACATAATCTGAAGGGTTGAGGAGGAACTGAAAAGGACATTACTGCCTCATTAGCTCATGGGTTGCCTCAGGTGTGTCTGTGAGTGACCTAAAGAGGATGTGCAACCCTCTAGGTGGCCTATCCCACACGCTCTAGGGAACTCAGAATCAGAGGATGCCCCAAGAGTCCAGCTCTGGGTCCGAAGACCCTACAGTCCTGGGACTCCTCCCACCCTCACCTGCACTCCTCGCCCTCCAGCAGCTTGCGGTAGGTGGCGATCTCCACGTCCAGGGCCAGCTTCAGGCTCAGCAGCTCCTGGTACTCGCGCAGCATCCGGGCCAGCTCCTCCTTGGCCTGGTGCAGGGCGCCCTCCAGCTCCACCAGCTTGGCCCGGGCATCTTTTAGGGCACGGTCACCCTGCTGCTCAGCACCAGCGATGTCTATATCTAGGTTTGAGCACTGAGGGCCAGGAGGCAGCATTTCCCCCTGAGTCCTAAGGCATTCAGGCGTCCCTTCACCCCCACCCCCACCTGCTCACAGAGGACCTTCCTCTGTCGTGTCCTACTTCCTACAACAGAGACAGCCACATCTTTGATGATAAGGATCTGTCAACCTGGGACTAGGAACTTGTTATCCTGTGCCCCATGGCTTTATGAAAAGAGCCTTCCACCTGTTCCAGGCCTCTGCTGGGAGTAGGTGTGGTGGATGAGAGAAGGAATAGGTTCTGAGATGGAGGATGGAAAGTAGGAGAGAGACAGGGGGAGTGTGCTGGGCAGTCAACCCTCCTTTGGGAGTGATTCAGGGCCCCCCAAACTCTCTTCACCTGCTTCTTCACACACTCGATTTCTGAGCGCATCCTCTGGATCACTCGGGTCAGCTCTGAGATCTCGTTCTTGGTGTGTTTGAGGTCATCTCCATGCTGGCCAGCTGCCATCTGCAGCTCCTGGAACTAGGGGGAAAGGGTCATTGACTCAGGTCCTGGCTGATCTAAGCCTGGCACAGACACTGTGCCTTTCCCAGGGGAGTGGGACAGAGGCGGGTAGGGTTCCCCAGCTTTCCCAGGCCTGTCAAAAGTCTCCCATTCAACCTTCTGTTTGCTGAATTTGTTTGCCTCAAGCATAGCTCATCTCGTTGATAGCTACATTTGTCAATGGAGGGGACTGCCCCTCTCTGAGCTCTGCACATACCAACTTTGTAACATACAACTCCAATGATGACGCTCCCCTGCCTATAGCTCTCCAAAGCTCATCATCACCTTCAAGGTCAAGTCCAAACTTTTAAGCAAGGTGCTTTGAGGTCTGGTATCCACCAGCCTCTCCAGCCTCATTTCCCACCTCTCCTGTCCCTCTCCCACATGGCTGTCCAGCTGTGACAAACAGCTCTAAGTTCTCTTACTCTTTGCTCAAGCTTCTCCCTCCACTTGGAAAACCCTTCCTGTCCATCTGCCCTATTTCCCTAGCTAACCCCACTCATCTAGGACAGAGTCTCTTCCTCCAAGAGGACTTCCCTGATCCTCCAGTTTGGAGCACCAAACTCCATAGATCTTAGCATGCTGTACCATGAGCACATATTTCTTCATCTTTCCCATGAGACTCAGAATGACTGGATGGCAGGGACCACTTCCTTTACTTCTGAATTTCCAGTGCTTAGCACAGTCCTTGGCTGCTACTCAAAAAAGGTCTGATAGATGAAAGAATGAATGAATAAAGCAGGGAGCCAGTGAAGCTGTCCATCCAAGTTTTCTGTGACTTCCGACTTGATTAATCAACAGAAAAGACTTCAGTTCTACTCTAGAATCTGGCTTAAGGGAAATACAAAACATGTGTGACATTCAGAATTCTGGTGGCTGGCACTGCTTCATCCTTGTCCTTGGATGCTCGGTCTCATATCTGGCCCCAGCATGGCCCTCACTTCAGGATCCTTCCTAAAGAGCCTACATCCTCTGAAAGGCAGGGGCTTCTCTTTACCCTCCTTGTGTTTTATCTTTGGTTCTAACCTTAGGATAGGTATCCTTTCTTGCTTCTCTGCGAGGCTGTACAAGCAGGACAGCCCTCCAGCACTGATAGGGATGGAGGTTCTACCTCGTTCTCAGGTTAGCATCCAGAGATGCTCATTGCAAGCATCCTCCTGCAATTCAGGTCTCAGCTCTCACAATGCCCTTATTATAGATGCTCCCTGACCAGATTCATCTACTGCTTTTCTGCCTAAACACTAGAATTTGCAATCAGTCCCCTAGATTCAGATCCAGCTCCACCACCTACCAGTTAAGTGCCCTTGGCAAGTTACTTAAATTCCCTGCACCTCAGCTTCTTCATTTTTAAAGTAATAATAAGCCCTCATAATATATGTGTTAGGACTGTATCAGGAAAATTCTTCTCAGTAAGTTCTTACCCCCAGCTAGAGAAGTGAAGGTGTGGATAACACCAAATAGCAAATGTTCCAAAAATCGTGTGTGTGTAGACCTGCCCCTCTGGAAGGGGGTGTAAGGGAAACAGCCTGGGGTTAAGCCTGGTCACTGACAACCACCAAGTGGTTGGTCCCCCTGGCCATCCTTGACTCATCTTAATGTGGACAGATTTGGGGACTGAGGACTTAAGCTTGAACTTTATCAGGAAGCTCTGGCCTGTGTTCCCTCCTTGGCCTTGAAAGCATCCTTCTCCCCACCCCTGCAGGCCAAATCTCTTGGCACCTAGAGTAGCAAGGAGCAGAGGGAGGATCCAGGTAAGTTCTTTCAAGAGTATGGCTTTCCCTTGAGAGAGAGAGCCTGATTAACAAGAACAATAAGGAAGCTGCCATCTTGATCTGAGAATCCAAATTATCTGACGAATCACTTCCCCACCCATAGCCCATTACAGAAGTTAAGGTCTAAGTGACTCAAACTCCCCCTTTATTCCTGGAATTGGACCCCTAATTCATTATAATTAACCAGAGAGTTGAGATGCTAACTATCCATGTCTTCTCTCCCTCCCAGACTGAGTTCAAAACTCTCTGCCTCCAGGAACTTGTCCTGACCTGCCCTGCCTGGTCTTAGTTCCCTACTCTCTCTCTCTTTCCAGACTTCTCGCACTCTGTTTGCTCACATTCATTTGCAGTCACTGTGTGGGTCCTCTGACAGCTGTCATCCATCTAAATGGACCCCAAGGAGAGGCCTGCATCCTCCCATAGGGCTTCCCTCAGTGCCCTGGACAGAATCGGGCTCGTAGCAAGGTTGGGGGCCATGGTGGGCTGAAGCAGAGGGCCCTGCACCCATGGCTGGGGGATAGGGTGCAGCCCACCTTGCTGTGATACAGGGCCTCAGCCTCAGCCTTGCTCTTCAGGGTGGTCTCCTCATACTGGGCCTTGACCTCGGCGATGATGCCATCCAGGTCCAGGTCCCGGTTGTTGTCCATGGAGAGGACCACGGATGTGTCACTGATGTGGGATTGGAGCTCAGCAATCTCCTGCAAGGGAAAAACAAGGGAGCATGAATTACCTTTCGTGATCAGAGGAAGATGCCGAGGTGATGGACTGGATAAAAGCTGCATTCCCCAAAGCTAGTAAGAATGGGACTCTGGCCCAGAGACTTCAGTATCACATCTGAAAACTGCAGAATGGGTATGAAGCAGTCCAAGAAGAAAACACCCCAAATGTCTGTAAGACTGAGACAGAGCAGAAGTGGAGAAGGTAGAGGGGAAGCAGCCTGGCCACCACACGGGGGACACTAAGACACAGGAGCCCATAGATATGCGTCAATGGGCTGAAACTTGAAGCCAGATGGGCATGAAGGAGGTAGAAAGGGTCTGTGGTTCCCAACCTCCATCCCTGGGGTCTCCTCCCCAAGGCCCCAGGAAACATGCCAGGCAGCAGAGAGAGAAGATAGACAGGAATGGAAATATGCTTGGCTGGAGATCAGTGAGAACCCCTTAAGGACTCATGGCCTCCAGAACTGATGGCACCCATCATTTGGGGGTACCTGGGGAGATTTACTCCTGTCTTTGGTCCATACAACTCTCAGCATCCAAATGCTGGAGATCCCCTAGACTCATAGAGTTATTGAGAGTAAGTAGCCATTCATTCATGTTTCTCTTCTTTCAGAAGACAGAACTGGGGAGGCAAGAGCACCAGGTGGGAGAAGCCTTACCCCCTCGTATAGGCACTTGAGGAATTTGATTTCTCCATCCAGAGCATCAACCTTGGCCTGCAGCTCTACCTTGTTCATGTAGGCTGTGTCCACATCCTAAGGAGAATCCAAAGAACCCTGATATCACCTTCATTTAAACCCAGTCAGGCCTCCCCTGGGAACCATCACCCAGTCCCCAATCTTGTGGCTAGTTGCTCCAGGGTTGGAGTCACAACCCAGGGGCAGGAAACTGATCCACTCGAGAGTCACTGGGAGACCTTGGGCAAGATACCTTTGCCATTCTGGACCCATCCAAAGATGGCATCCTTTTTACTGCCTTCTTTTTCTCATAGAGAGTTTGGGAGGCCTATCCCCAAACTGCCACTCAGCAGGTGGGGTGAGCTGATGACGGCCAAATTGATTTGCCAGGGACAGTGGAGGTAGAGGTAAGCCTGCAGCTCTGCCCAAACCAGGTCCTGTTCCCCAAGCCAAAATGGACATGACCTGAGGATTAACTGTCCACGTCTGGACTCCTTTCCATTTACACAAAAAAATAGGAGCTGACAAAGCAGTATGTGCTAGATAAACACCCAACTGTTCCAAGATGTCCCCATAGCACATCCCCCCATCTTCTCAGTCACCTAGCTCAGTTCCGAGGTCCCACCCCAACCCCAACACTCCACTCCCTGCATGGCTGAGAGCTATGCACCCCCCCCTCACCTTCTTAAGCACCACAAACTCATTCTCTGCGGTTGTGCGCTTGTTTACTTCCTCCTCATACCTACAGGAAAGGTGGCACCGTGAGCAGGCTGTAAGGAGAAGTCCATACTGTGTGTCTTCTAACCAGTATCATCCTACATCTTTGCAAGTCCGTCCTGCTCATTAGGCCTATTTGGCCAGAGCTGCAGACAGGGTTTGAAGTAACCCCCTCCCGGGCCTGGTGACCTGATGGCTGGGGTCCGGATTCCCTCTGCTGCTTCGGGAGTGACTAGATTTTTCCTCCTCAGTATCTGAAACCCAGGAGCATACAGGCTGCCCCTTCCAGCCATGCTTCCTGTGTCATTCTGGTAGCCTAGTACCCCTATAGACAACTCTGCCCTGTCCCTAGGCATGAGACCTGAAGAAGCCCAAACCGTCCCTCCAGGACAGGAAAAAGGAGCATGGCCCAAATGTCCAGGACTGAGGGAAACCGGAGGGGGAGCCCAACAACAAATTGGACTCCCTAAACTGCTGTGAGGGCTTCCTTGGAACTCGAGGGCACAATGAGCAAGCTGAGGAGCTGAGAAGCTTGGGGTGTGGACACTCCAGCTGGGGAGTCCACTGGACTTCTCCAGTGGGGAGCGGGAGGGGGCCTACTAGGGAGGGGGCCGCCTGCCAGGGCAGCGTTGCCCCTGCCTGAGAACTTGGCTCTCCGCTGTCTTCAGTACCCCTGAGGCCAAAGGCAAACTGTCCCAGTGTCTGTTGGGAAAGCCCAGCCCTGGAGGCAGGTCCTCCTGGGTGCAGCCTCCCTGCTCGCCTCTTCTTGTAGTCCTCCACAGCGTCCCGCATTGTCCTCAGCTCTGACTCCAGCCGCACCCTGTCCCCAGACAGCATCTCCAGCTGCTTCTGCAGGTTGCTGATGTAGCCCTCAAGGATGGGCTCCAGGTTGTTCTTGCAGCTGTTCAGGTCCAACTGCTGCAGCAGGTTCCACTTGGTCTCCAGCACCTGGTTCTGCTGCTCCAGGAACCGCACCTGGAACCTCAGACAACAGACAGCTGGAAGCAACTCCACAGATTCTCAATAAATGGGGAGACATCTGCAGAGTTTCCTTTCCTACACATTAGCCTAAAAGAGTGAGCCTCAGCCCCTAGAACATGTCTATCATTCATATCCCTCCACAGGCTGGCTGAGGCCCTCTGTCTGGCTAGGGATCTCTTTCTGGGGGCAGCTCCTAAGATCAGGAAGGACCCAACATCTTCATGTTCCTCCATGATCTAGTCTAGCTTAGTCACCTTTGCACCCATCCAAACCTGCCTGGACCAATTTCTGTGTTCAGTCTGGGGCTGCCTCTCTAAGGTGAAAACTGAGACATATAAGCCAGTCTATAGTGTCCTGCACACTCTTGGGCCCCTCTGCCTAAGGGCTGGTGGCCTGACCTAACCTCTGCCTACTCTCTGTCCCCTTGGTTAGAGCCTTTTCTAGCCCAAAAAAGAAGGCAGGGGCTCAGCTGTTCTGGGATCTGACACCCTCCTATGTTGTTTTCATGTCTGAATAGCCATGGTTTAAATCAGAGCATATTCCCCTAAGGGAGAACAAATATTCTCAAGCTGCAATCTTTTTATCATATTATTACCTTTCTGAAAACCCTCTGGTGGTTCCACATCACCTTCAAGATTAAGTACAAATTCCTGCTTATGCCTTGCACAGGGTGCCCCAGTCCCTCCTGCCCCTCCTCCATATTCACCCAACACTCAAGCAATCCCCAGGGCCTCCCCATTCTCCAGACAACTCCTATCATGCTGGACACAACTACTTCCTCTCCCTGGATTGCCTTTTCAATACCTCTATCTGGCAAATTCCTATGCATTCTTCATCACCCTACCTAACAGTCACCCCTAGTAAGCTTTCCCTTCTCTCCCAAACTCAGAAAATTACTTCCAAGACCCTCCAATCTCTTTGTTCCTTGGTGGTTCTCCAATTTGAGTGTGCATCAGAATCACCTGGAGGGCTTATTAAAAACACAGGTTGCTGGGCCCCACCCCAGAGTGTCTGATGCAGTTGGTCTAGCATGACACTTGAGAATGTCCATTTTCAACGAGTGCCAGGTGATGCTGATGCTGCTGGGTCAGGGACCACTTCCGAGAGCCACTGCTTTAGCGTGCCTCTGAGCATGGCCTCCCTTATAGGCCATGGATCTGAGCTCCCCAGGGCAGGCGCTGAGGCCCATGGCTTTCTAGACATGAAAGCCAGTCACGGACCTCCCCTTTGCCTGGCTTCTAAGTTTCACTTCTCTACCCTGAGGCCACTTTCTCTGCCTTCTGGAAACTTCCTAGCTCTTCTCACTAACTCCCCATTCCTCAGCACTCATGTCCAGAGTTTTATCCAGTTCTTCCCTGTTCAGTCCGCGGATGTGCCAACATCCTGGGAAGGTGCCTGCTTTCCTCTGCATTAGATGGGAAACCTCCCCAAGGGTAATGAAGGTGGAGGGAGGAAGGGGGCCTGCCCTTGGCTGTTTCCCAGAAAGTCCCACCTTGTCGATGAAGGAGGCGAACTTGTTGTTCAGAGCCCTGATCTGCTCCCGCTCCTGGGCGCGCACTTTCTGGATCTCGGGGTTCAGCTCCACGTTAAGGGGGGCCAAGAGGTTCTTGTTGATGATGACTTGGTGGATGCCCCCTGGCGGGCATATAGGTGAGGACATGGGTCCCAGAGCCATGCTGCCAAACAGGCTGCCAGCAAAGCTGCTGGCCCAGCCCCTGCCAAACCCGTAGCCCCCTGCCCGCCCACTGCCACCGGCCGCATGGAGGGAGATGCTCCGGCCACACCCCAGGCCATAGAGGCTCCGACTGCTGAAGCCCCCACTGAGCCCTTTGCCCCCTGCCCGGTAGGAGGACGAGCTGCCCCCAGAGAGCACAGTTGAGCAGCCACTGAAGCCTCCCTTGGTGCCAGCCCCAGGCTTGCAGGTGAATTGGCGGTTCATGTTAGGGTGGCCAGAGAGCTGAGATGGTCTTTATCCTAACTCTTAGCTGAGATGCAGTTCTCCAACCTGCAATCTCAGGCTCTCCCTTTATAGGGTTTGGAGGGAGCCATTGCCCTAATTTGTGGGTTTTGTTTGCCTGTGAGCAAGAAATCATTTTCTCCCAGGAAAATCAGAGACACCAGGTAAATAATTACAAAAATCCCAAAGTGCTGGGCTTGCAAGCCCTGCTCATGTAATTTGGGGCTTATATAATTAATAACTGTTATGGGGTAATTCGCCTGGCCAAATTATCCCTAGAAAGATCTTGGCTGGAAAAGTTTGTCATGGTCTCAATTGCCCTTCCCCAGGGAGTGGTTGGGACTGGGATCGTGGGGGTGCATAGGGGAGCCCTTTAATTTACAGCACCATCTGTGAGAGATCTTACCACGGCGCCAGCATCAGATGGGCTGCTCGGGGGCCCTGGATGAGCTGCTTTTATGTGATTAGGAAGAGACTCTGATGGCCTGGCTTCCCAGGGCTCACGCAGAGAGTTCTCAGGCTGGGCAGGGCCATGGGAGATGAATCCAGTAGGAATCCAGGCCCAGCCTCCAGGGACCTGCCTCTGACTGCTAGCCTCGTCTGTGCCCTCACAGGCAGTCTGGGTGGCCCTTTGCACCAGCCAGGCTTCCCCGCTCAACATCACCCACACACACTGACTTATCTCTTCCTATTCCCTCCACTGACCCCTGACCTGTGACTCTGAAATAATAGTTACTGCCACCACTCATGATGGCTAATGCTGGTGCAGCTCTTTACAGTGTTGAAAGAATTCTCTACACATGGAATCTCACTTAATCTTTAGCACACCTGGCAAGGAACTGTGATGATCTGCATTTCACAAATGAGGAAACTGAGGTTCAGAGAGCTGATGATGTCATCTCTTTAGCAAACGTTTAATGAATCCCTTCTTTGACTAAATGCCCAACAAAACACACACCCCAGCCTTGAGGACCGTGCTCGGCTGTTCTTCTGACCCCACGTGCAGAGTTAGGTCGGACATGTAGTCCATACGTCATCTTACCACCCAACCATCTGCTCATTCATTCATTCACCCATTCACTCATTCATTTAACAAACTTCTGTGGAGGGCTGACTGCCCCAGGTACTGGGCTAGGTTCTGGGGTCATAAATCAGTGAGAAAGAAACCTAACTCACATGCCTATGGAGGAGGGCAGACACTTGAATTTCATTAGACCCTTGATGTTACCAAAGGATGTGTCCCTGAAGGCTCCCAATTCCCAAATCACAAATCTATCATAGTATATAATTTCTTCTATAAAAATGCAATTATTTTGCTAATCAGAGTGCTTGAGTGACCGGTTTGCCAACCCCTCTTTCCTATATCTATGCAGAGGATAAGGTGTGCCCCTAATACTGTTGTGCCAGGCAACGTCCTGTCTTTTTTATACAAAACAGCTATTTTCTGGTAGGAATAATAATATTCTCAGACCCTCTGAGAATATTCATTACCAGCAATGACACCTGGCAATCTTTTCAATCTTTTTTCACAAAAAAAAAAACCAGATTTTCTCTAAGTTCCTTCTTCGTAAGGCACAATGAATGGAGTCCAACAAAAACGCACTGAGACGAAGCAGCCAAGTGTTCCTCCAGATTCGCTCCCTAACGACTCCTCCCGGCAAACCAGCATCAGGCACACGTGATTCAGACCCACGTCTCAGCAAAACTACAAACTGTGGCGTTGTGATCGCTCCTAAGGGGTCTGCAGTGTGGTGGGAGGTGCTAAGGAGAAGCCAGCCCCTCACTCCATGGGGTTGTCACCTCCCGTCTCCCAGGCCTGGCCTTCCTCCTGCGGATTCCCTACCAAGGTGCGCCTGGGAAACCTTTTCTGGTCATTCACCCCAGTCCAGGCTCTCCTCTCAGGCCAGCCTCCCGCCGGACGCTTCCGTTTCACAAGCGCCTCACCGCAACCGCCTGCCCTACTTCCGTGTCCCCAGCCACGTCCAGGGTGTGCGTGTACCTTTCTTCCCGAACAGCCAGGACATTTCCTGGGGGAGCCCAGGTCCCATGTTCCCTCTGGGTCCTCTCTACCCACTCCCCAGAGCGACAGGAGTGAGGGGCTCAACTGGGAACCAAGGAGGTAGCAAAAATCTTGAAATCATTCCCCAAGACCCCTAGCACCTGTCTTTAAAAGTCCTTGAAGTGGGTTTTTAAATAGCGGGCGTCTTCCATTTCACAGCCCAGCACTGCCCACACGGGAAACTCGACTGGGCACCTACCTTCTCTTCACCCAATCACTAGGTCAGTCCCAGCTCGCACAGAGGCCCTGTCCTGGACTCCATCCAGGCATTTCTGACTTTTTTCAGCACAATGGAGGCAGGAAATCCCCTCCAGGGGCAATAAAGTCATAGCGTAAAAAAAAATTTAGTACTTTCGCATCCAGGGAAAAACAAGTAGACATACTTTCCCCTATTTTTCACACTCATTACAAGTGAAAACCTGGACATTATATACAAAACAAACATAAGAAGACTCTGAAAGGAGAGACGGTGTTACACCAGCTAGGGCCCTCGGGCTCCCAGGCTTTTCTTTTTGCTTCATATGTTCCACGCTTGAAGCCGAAGAAGCCAGCACTGGGCACAGATGTCTAGTCAAAGGACCCAAAAGGGGTACTCTAGAAAGACAGAAAGCCTTTAGACAATAACCACTCTATCCAAGCTAAAAGCCACAGGAAAAAGACCTGGTCCTATCCCCACCCACGCCAGCAAAGGCTGAGGGGGGCGTGGACTTCCACGCTTCCAGACTTTGATGAGCTGACCCAATTGTCCCCCGACTCCTGACTGGGGTGGGGTCAGGGAAGGCCAAGCAGGGGGCCGAGAATGTCATCCCAGCAGGTGATTGCAAGCCCCAGACCCAGCTGGCATCGGTGGAGACCACATGGGGGGCCCCGACACCCACATCCACCCGGCAATAACAAGTCACCCTCCCCCCTGCCACGGGGGTGACCTCAGAAGAGGGGTAGTGGAGAGTCAGGACGTCAACACTGCCCAGCAGTAAGAAGGCCACCTCCTCCCCGGGATGTTACTACAGGCCATAGAGGAGCAGTGAGGATCCACTCGTACCCTGCCCAGCCAGGGAGGAATCCCGGGCAGCCTCGTGGGGAGCCCAGACTCCCCCTTCCAACAGAAACGAGAACCTCCCTGCCTCAGCTGTCAGTTGAGGCCAAGTGGGGAGCCTGGACTTTTACCCCCACGTGACTGTAACAAGGCTGCACCCTCACCCCTTCCCGTACTAGAGCAATGTCAGAAGAGAGCTAAAACTTCAACCCTGATTTCAGACTTCCAGCCTCCAGAACTGTCAGAGAATAAATATCAGTTATTTTAAGTCACCCAGTAGGTATTTTGTCATGGCAGCTCTAAGAAACTTACAGTTTTGCTATCAGAAAGTTAGGAGTTCCTGTAACAAATACCTAAAAATATGAAAGTAGTGGCTTTGGAATTCGGTAAAGAGTAGAGGCTGGAAGAATGTTGAGGACAGAAAATAGAGCTTAGAGTATATTAAAGAGATTGTGGGTAGAAATACGATGTTAAAGGGGCTTCTGGTGAGGACTTAGAGGGAAATTATGACTATGTTATTGGACAGCAGGAGAAAAGCAGTCCTTGCTATAAAGCAGCACAAGACGTAGCTGAATTGTGTTTAGCATTGAGGGGTGGAAAATAGAACTTGTAAGCTATGAGCTTGGATATGCAGCTGCGATTTCCAAGTGTGGAGGTGTAGAAGATGTAACCTGGATTATCCTTGCTGCTCATAGTAAAATATGAGAGGAAAGAGATACATTGAGGAATGAACTGTTTGGCAAAAAGCAATCAACACTTGATGATTTGAAGAATTCTTAGGCTGTCTAGATAGCGTGCTCTGGAAATAGGGCCAAAGGTGTGGCTGGACAACTGTTGGTTAAAAAGATTAGGCATATGACTTACGGAGCCAATCAGCCATCTCCACAGAAGTCAGGAATGGAACCCACTGGTCAACCTGTCCAGAAGGCCCCTCTCCCACCCCTCCCTGCCACATTGCTCTCCAAAGCTCCAGCCAGACTTCACGTCCTTCAGAAAAGCTCACAAAGCCAAGTTCTTGACAATTTCCTTTTTATTCATTCAGTAATTACTTTTTGCACCTACTATATGCCAAGCATGGCTCTGGTCATAGGGGTTATAGCATTTCTACCTAGAACATCCCCACCCCCTGGCTATCTCAAGTTTAGAGGGCTCTTCATCAAGGAAGTCTCCTCTATCCTCCTAGCCTGGTTCCCTTGTTCTGATGTGCTCCCCTAAAATAGCACTTATCTCACTCTACTCAAATTCCATATTTACTTGTCTGTCTTCCAAATAGACAGAAAGCAGCAAATGTTGGTCTTGGTCACCTTTCTGTAGCACCATAGAGGACAAAGTCTAGCACATGGTAGATGCTCAGTAAATGACAGTTGAATGAATGAATCTGCCTCCCCAGAAGCCCAGGCATTGCTCAAAAGCTCAGCTCCTCCTATCGCTGGCCATCTTCCTTCTCCTAAGTGCTCAGAACAGAGCTCAAACAGAGAAGCGATGAGACCCCCTTCCCAATTCAGTACCACTGGACTGCAGGGCCAGTGCTAGCCTGGGAATTCCACGTGGGACAAAGCAGGAGACAAAATGGCATAGCTGGCCTTGAAACCTGAGCTCTCAAGGCTGCTGCTTCTCGCTCCACACACCCTGGCCATTTACTTGATAATATTCTTCATAACATTAATGACAATAACACTATTACCCTTTAATTAGGAATAATGACACTAGCTTGGCTGCCAAACATGGCTCAAGGACCTGAAGTTACCATTTCAAAAACAAAGTTGATCTCAGTTATTACTAGGGGAGGGCAAGCAGGTGGTCCCTAGGTGGTCCCTAGGTGGTCTCATATATGGAGAGGGGTCCTCCACAAAAGTCCCATGTGCTCTCAGGTGTTGACAGTGGAAGGCACCAACAGATCCCCAGGTTGTCTAACTTATTGCGAAATGAGGGCACACAGAAGTTCCCAGTGGTCTCAGTTATAGAGAAGGAAGATCTCACAGAGGTCCCCCCAGTCTCACTTACTGAGAGGGGAGGGCATGCAGAAGGTCCCCAGGCATTTAAAAAAAAAATAGCAGCATCAGAGTTTTCCCAATAAATGGGAAAAAAGGATCTTTTTTGTCTTATTTATTTTTATTGTGTTAAAATACACTTAAGATAAAGTTTACCATTTTAGCTACTTTAACTTGCACAATTCAGTGGCATTTAGCACATTTATAATGTTGTACAACTATCACCACCATCTAGTTCCCCAATATTTTCATTACCTAAAGGAAACCCCATACCCATTAAGCAATTGCCTCCCATTCTCCCCTCCTGCCAGTCCCTAGCAACCATTAATCTGCTTTCTGCCTCTGTGGATTTGCTTATTCTGGATATTTCATATAAATGGAATCATGATATGTAGCCTTTTGTATCTGGTCTCTTTCACTTAGCATAATGTTTTTACATGTTATAACTTTATATCAGTACTTCATTCCTTTTTATCCTGAATCAAATCTTATTGTGTAGACAGCAAGACCCCAGGATTTTAGATGCAAAGTCAACAAGAGAAGCTAGGTACACAAGAAACATGCTTCTCTTGGGACACTCCCAGTGGAAATGTGCATGCTTGGAGATAGAATCAACAGGCTGCCGTGCATCCTCAATGGAACACCTCTCAGGGAAAGGATCACCAAATAGGTGATGCAGGGAGGCCAGGAGGGGCAGGGAGTAGGCACATAGCCGCAAGCACAAAGAATGTTAAAACCATGGCAAAGGGGTGCGAGGGTAGTTCGGTGGTAGAATTCTTGCCTGCCATGTGGAAAACCCGGGTTCAATTCCTGGCCCATGCACTTCCCAAAAACAAACAAACAAAAATTCAACAAACGTTGCTGCAATAATGGGTTACCTACATGGAAAAAGAATGAAATGTGACCCCGCCATACAGCATACAAACAAACAAACAAAAGACATGGCAATGCTGCATGACTTAGACAATGAAGATTCTTCCCCTGGAAGGACACTGGGTGTCAACTGGCTCTAACTTGTTTAGAGAGAAGATATTTTACAAATTGTATATGGGCATCTTTCCCCCAAAATGTTCTCAGAGGTAGCCTCCTCCACTGCCTCCTCTGGGACTGGACTCACTTCTGAGCAGCAGCCAGCATCTCCGCTTGCTGATGGCTTTTCCCTCTTTCAGGTGCTTCAGCCAGATTAAGTCACTGGGGAGGCTGATCACACTGACAAAGGTCTTAGACACCCTCTTTGAAAGGGTTAGTGAATGGTTCCGTGTACTGCTGTAAAAACCTGCTGAGAACCAGGTCTGGCTCCTGCTGCAGGTGAGCAAGCCTCAGCCAATCAGCACATTCCAGGTGTGACCTGCCCTCCATTCCGGTCCCACAGAGGAGGGAGGGGAGGCCCCCACCCTGAGGCCTCGAGACCAATGTCTCAGAATGTCTAGGACTAACCTGCTTTCACATCAATTGTTCTTTCTTTCAGAAAAGACCAAGCTCTTGAAGTTACTACTTAATTTAGTTTAATTGCCTTGTTAGGCTTTCCATATTGATAAACCTACAACTCCACAATAATGCTCTGTGTGCTGAATCCCTGCTTGGGGAATGCAGTGAAGGTGAGCGCTCTGCTATGAGGAGGGCCTGCCCCAGCCTCTGCTTTCCCCGCCTTGGACTCCAGCCCTGCTTCTAGGAGAAAAGTGAGGGTGGACCAGGATGCCAGGCTTCTCCCCTTCCGGGGCCCCTCCCCTGTCCTCCCTGCCCAGCAGCAGCTTGTGGTAGGCGCGAGCCTCAAGTCCAGGGCCAGCTTCAGGCTCGTCAGCTCCTGGTCCTTGTAGCAGCTACACGGTACTCCCCTGGGCCTGTGGCAGGTCCTCCTCTAGTTCTGAAAGCTTGTTCCTGGCATCTTTGGTGGTGTACTCACCCCTCTGCTCAGCATCTGATGGTGTCTCGCGTGGTCTTACACTATGGGACAGAGGGAAGGTTTCCAAGTGCTCAGAGAGTTGAGTCTGTGTGGCCAGCAGAGGAGAGGGAGCAGAGACCCTACTCAGGGTGTAGGAAGCCAGGAGCACTGACCTGGAAGCGTTGGGTCCTCCTCGGAGTTAAGGCAAGTCACAAGCCTCTGTGCTAAGGCTCGGTGCTGTCTCTGGGGCATCCTCTTCGCACGTCACCATGGACTAGACCCTTACGCTTTCCCCATCATCATCACGACGCAGGTCCACAACCATTATCCCATTTTCCAGATGCAAATGGAAACATTCCATGTTGGCTCCTTGGCAGAAATACTGTTGCTTATGGAGTCAACTCTCTTCCCCCACGTTATCTATTCCAAAGCTACTGTCCAACCCCAAGCCAACTCCAACACACCCACCCCCTCCAGTACCCAGTTGGCTAGTGCTTAGAGCCTGTGCCATGCATAAATGGGAAATTAAGATGGCGATGCCCAGCAAGTCAAGGTAATTTTTGCTTTATTTGTTAATATTCCCTTTCACTCATGTGAACAGTCAAAAAATGAGGGGAGTTCTTTCCTTAAAACATTAGGATGGCTCTTAGCCCACCCTAAAAATTGTTATAAGCCTTAAATTGTATTAAGTGCAAGGTGTTGGAGATCAGTATATACTAGATTAAAACTTCTCAAGTTGCTTCTCTCTCACACACACCCACACACACTAACACACACATATGTGCAACCTCTCACACCACCACTCCAGCCCACTCAACCACTTGAACTGGGCCAACTGAAGGGCAGGGCCTCCCCTCCTCTGCACGTGGGCAATCTCCCCTTGCAGTCTTGGATCAAGGGACTTAGCTCACCAATCTCCTCCTTGACCCCTTCCAGTCTCCATGTTTCATAGCAGTAACCTGCAGCTCTTCATACTGACATGGGAGAAGGAAGACAGTTCACAGGGGAGTTTCAGCTAAGGGGATGCTTTAACCCGAGCCAAGGAAAGGCTGGTAACTAACTGGGCCAAGCTGAATGTCGTGGCTGCGTTCCTAGGAGGTAGAAAAATCAGCTCATGTCCCCAGAAGGACTTGTCTGGGAACATTTTGGAAACAATGGACACACTTTCCCTGAAATGATGCCTAACTTTCATTAGACAAGAACACCAGTCATGTAAGGGCAAAGACACAAATGGACATTTTCACACCAATGTTTATAGCAGCATTATTTACAATTGCAAGGAGATGGAAACAGCTAAAATGTCCATCAACAGATGAGTGACTAAACAAACTGTGGTATATACATACGATGGAATATTATGCAGCTTTAAGACAGAATAAACTTATGAAGTATGTAACAACATGGATGGACCTTGAGAACATTATGCTGAGTGAGACTAGCCAAAAACTAAAGGACAAATAACTGTATGGTCTCATTGATATGAACCGACATTAGTGAATAAACTTGGAATATTTTGTTCATAACAGAGACCATCAGGAGATAGAAATAGGGTAAGATATTGGGTAATTGGAGCTGAAGGGATACAGACTGTGCAACAGGACTGGATACAAAAATTCAGAAATGGACAGCACAATACTACCTAACTGTAACATAATTATGTTAAAACACTGAATGAAGTTGCAGGTGAGAACGATAGAGGGAGGAGGGCTGGGGACATATTGAAATCAGAAAGATAGATGTTAAAGATTGAGATGGTATAATCTAGGAATGCCTAGAGTGTATAATAGCAGTGAAATGTACAAGGTACAATTTTAAAAATGTTTTTGCATGAGGAAGAACAAAGGAGTGTCATTATTGCAGGGTAATGAAAATAGATGGTAATTAATATTTTTAAATGTCACCTTCTGTGTGAGACTAAAGCAACAAATGTTTATTTGTTACAAAATTAATATTTTGACTAGTGCATTTCCTAATATAACTTATGTAGATAGTTTGATTGAATGTCATAAGTACTTGGAATCTCAGGTAGGACATGAGATTTTGCTGGTTCGTCCAGAGTGATGCCCCGATGAATCCCAGAGTGATTTGATCAGTGAGTGGAAAAGTATCTGCAAAGCCCCCTTCAGGGAGTGGTGAGAACGGGAAGAAATTCAACTTCCCCACGTTGAATTCTTGATATTCTCACAAGCAGTATGGACAACCAAAGCTATAGGCAGAGCCCCCAGTCTTGGGGTTTGTTCTTATGAAACTTAACCCCGCAAAAGATAGGTCAAGTCTACTTGAAATTTAGGCCTAAGAGTCACCCCCAAGAGAGCCTCTTTTGTTGCTCAGATTTGGCCCCTCTCTCCAGCCAACACAACGAGCAGTCTCACCACCCTCCCCCTCTCTGCGTGGGACATGACTCCCAGGGGTGTGGACCTTCCTGGCAACGTGGGACAGAGATCTTGGAATGAACGGAGACTCAGCATCAAGGGATTAAGAAAAATCCTAGAATGAGCAGAGGCTTAGCATCAAGGGATTGAGAAAACCTTCTTGACCAAAAGGGGGAAGAGGGAAATGAGACAAAGTGGCAATGGCTGAGAGATTCCAAACAGAGTCGAGAGGTTATCCTGGAGGTTATTCTTATGCATCGAGTAGATATCATCCTGTTATTCAAGATGTAATGGAGAGGCTGGAGGGAACTGCCTGAAAATGTAGAGCTGTGTTCCAGTAGCCATGTTTCTTGAGGATGATTGTATAATGATATAGCTTCCACGATGTGACTGTGTGATTGTGAAAACCTTGTGTCTGATGCTCCTTTTATCTACCTTGTCAACAGATGAGTAGAATATATGGAATAAAAATAAATAATAGGGGGAACAAATGTTAAAATAAATTTAGTTTGAAATGCTAGAGATCAGTGAAAGTGAGGGGTAAGGGGTATGGTATGTAAAAATTTTTTTTCTGTTTTAGTTTTATTTTTCTGTTGTCTTTTTATGTCTTTTTCTGAATTGATGCAAATGTGTGGTAAATGATCATGATGATGAATATGCAACTATGTGATGATATTGTGAATTGCTGAGTGTATGTGTTGGGAATATTTGTGCTTCTTGTAATTTTTTTTTAATTAATAAAAAATTTTAAAAAATAAATAAATAATAGGGGGAACAAATGTTAAAATAAATTTTGTTGAAATCGAGTGATCAGTGAAAGGGAGGGGTAAGGGGAATGGTATGTATGAATTTTTTTCTGTTGTCTTTTTATTTCTTTTTCTGAATCAGTGCAAATGTTACAAGAAATGATCATGATGATGAATATAGAACTATGTGATGATATTGTGAATTACTGATTATATAGGTAGAACTGAATGCTCATAAGAATGTTTGTGTTTGTTGTTATATTTTTTAGAAAATTTAAAAACTAACAAAAAGAGAAACAACAAAAAGAACACCAGTCATCTTTCTGTACACCTTCTGGCTGGGGTGAAAACTGACTTGTTATATAAACAGCCGAGAGGCATGCTGTACTCCCAGGACTTGCCTTGCTCAGGAACAGAGCCTCAGCCTCAGTCTTGCTCTTCAGGACTGTCTCCTCGTCCTGGGCCTTGACCTCAGCCATGATGCTGTCCAGGTCCAGGCAGGGGCTGCTGTCCAGGGGCGGGATGGTGCATCAGTGACACTGCTGCACGTGGGTCAGCAACTCAGCAAGCAGGGGAAATACACAGGCCCCCAGACCAAGCCTAGACTGGGTGGGATAACTAAGGAGATAGCCACCCATTCCCAGGCCCAGGCCAAGGCTGTCCTGAGAATTGGGGGGGGGGGGGGGTCTAGTATTTCAGAGCCTTCTGGTTAACAGATTTCACCACCTGTGCCAATTAAGTGCCCCCAGGAAGAAGCAAACACCTTATACCTTACTCCCTGGTTTAGAAATCACGGGCATGTGCTTGGGGGAGAGAGGAGCAGATACAATATATGTTTTTTAATTTTAAACTTTCATTTTGAGATACTTTCAAACTTACAGGATAGTTACAAAAATAACACCAACCCCATACAAAGAACTCATGCTGAGATCACTTTGTCACCTTTGCCATATTAGTCTCTCTCTCAATCCATTTTCTGAACACTTGCATGTAGGATGCATACTTCATGTTCTCTGAACACTTAATACTGTATATTTCCTAAGAACAAGGATATTCATTTGTGTAACCACCATAACTGTAGTTATCAAATTCAAGAAATTCAACATTGATATAAAGCTTTCAGTCTACATTCCAGTTTCCTCATATGTCCCCAAAAGTTCTTTTGGCCTTCTCTTCTCCCTTAGTAGATCCCCTCCAGGACCCATGTCATTGTTGCTTTAGTTTCTCTCTCTCTTTTTTTTTTTTTTTTTTTTTGCATGGGCAGGCACTGGGAATCGAACCCAGGTCTCCGGCATGGCAGGTGAGAACTCTACCTGCTGAGCCACTGTGGCCCGCCCTCTCTCTTTTTTTAATTGTGGGAATACATATACAAGCCAACCAGCATACTATTCAATGAGATGAATTACATTCACAATGTGGGGGTGCCCCCACCACCTTCCATTATTAAAACTTTCCCATCTCCCCAAACGGAAACCCTACATCCATTATGAGTTAACTCCCCCTGCCCCTGGCAACTGTACTTTTAAACTCTGTCTCTGTGAGTTTGCGTGTTCTCTGATATCTATTTAATAGTTATCATGGGACTTAACCTTGATATCCTAAATCTAACAATCTCATTTGCTTTGATACCAATTTAATTTCAATAGAATAAACGAACTACATTTCTAATCCCTTCCATGCCCCCACCTTTATGCAGTTCTTGAGCATATAACTACTGTTTCTCATATTGTATGCATTTGATTTTATCCTCTAGGAAATAGAAAGTTGATTTGCAAACCAAAAGACAACAGCACTGGCATTTATATTTACTCACGTAGCTACCCTCACCGGAGAACTTTATTTCTTCATGCGGCTTCATCTACTGTCTAATTTCCTTTCCTTTCAACCTTCAGAACTCTCTTTAGCATCTCTTGTAGGCATAGCCTCGTTTTTGTTTATCTGGGAAAGTCTTATCTCTCAATTTTGCAAAACAGTTTTCTCTGAATATAGAATTCTTGGCTAACAGTTTTTTTACTGCCATCTTGCCTTCATTGTCTCTTATGAAAAACTGGCACTTAATCTTATTGATGGTCCCTTGGACATGGCATGGTGTGCCACTCTTGGGACTTTCAGGATTCGCTATCTTTGGCATTCGGTAGTTTGACTATAATATCCTCTGTTCTGGATCTGTTTGGGCTTGTCCTGTTTGGAGCTGGAGTGTCTTGGATGTATATATTCATATCTTTCATTAAATTTAGGCAGCTTTCAGTCACTGTTTCCTTCCACATCCTCCTCCTCTTTCTTTCTTCTCTTCTTGTGACTCCCACAATGCATGTATTGATACACCTGGTGGTGTCACAGGTTCTTCAAGCTCTGTTCACTTTTCTTCATTCTCCTTCTCCTCAGATTGGACGATTTCAGTTGTCTTACCTTCAAGTTCTCTGATCGTTCTTCCAGACCTAATCTTCTAATGAAATCTTCCAGGAATTACAAATTTCTGCTACTGTGGTCTTCAGTACTGTTTGGTTCCTTTTCATGATTTCCATCTCTCTAGTTATTCTATTTGAGTTCATCTATTGTTTCCCTGATTTCCTTTAGTCTTTTGTCAATGTTTTCCTTTAGCATTTTGAGCATATTTAGGATCATATTTGAGCATTTTCTAAAAGTCTTTTGTATGTTCTAGGTCTAATAAGTGCTGCCTATTATTCATGTTTTTAGAAATTAGCACAGACCCTGGCCTGTCAAACTTTATTTCCAGAATGTGATACCTTATGACTGTGCTATTGTGCTTCCAGATAACCATTCATGAAGCTCATTGTCCTGGAGTAGGAATCCACTTATATATTTCCAGCCATGCCTCTGCTGGGCAAACTAAAGTGGCTAAAATATTCACAATTGCACTTACTCAAAACAAAAAGCAGGAAAATAAAATTTTATGATGTAATTATTTCCAAAATTGACAAATAGATCAAATATTTCCATTAGTTGTATAGATTGCATAAAATGTTTATAACTGCTTCATAGAAATTATATTGTATTTCCTAAAGTAACAATATTTTGGTAAGGCATTTCTAAATATTTTAATCCATAAGCATAAAAGATTAGCAATCACCAGAAGCAAACTATGATTGAGTCTCCACTTTGGAATATTAAAATGTCTTCTATTAAACACGATTTTCTCGTCACTAAGCTGCTATTAAATACTGGCTATCCTGAGTATGAAGGGCCATTCTCCTACCCCCCAACCATGGCCCCTCTCCTTTGCCTGTGGAAGTTCTCATACCTTAAAAGCCTGACAAAGTAGGTCAGTTTCCATCCAAACAGTTTCATGGATTGTTAGCGTTGGTGTGAGATAGTGGATTTCAAAGCAAGATCCCACATGAGGAAAATCCTTGACAGAAGGATGTTATGAAAAGAATGAATGAAGTGAAATGAGTTGTAAACAAAACCCCGCCACCATCATTCCACATGCACATGACTCAGCATCCCCCGGCCCCCTCAGTCTCCAGGGCTCGCTATGGGGGACACACATGGAGGCTATGATGGCAGGGAGAGGCCCAGGGGGTGGGGACAGGATGCTAGATATAATACATGGTAACCTCTGAAGTATATTGGTATAAGGAGGGGAACAGGGCAGGTCTCTTCCTAAAGGAAGCTGGGCATTTCAGGATGGAGTGAAGGGAATTTGTTCTGGAGTTTCCTGAGCCATATTTCCTATGACATCAGAGAAGAAAGTTCCTCTCCCACAAGACCTATGAGCTAGAAGACCCCCAGTGGCCTGGAATGATGGCCAGTTGAAATTTACTGGTCCATACATCCCATTCATACCGCCAACTGAAAAGGACTCTTCTTTGGGGAGAGAGGTGGGAGCAGGGTCTGTCCAGGGGCAGACTCCTGAGCACATCACAGAGGAGTTTCATGGATTTTGAGCTCTTGATTCATCAGATCCACCTTAGCCTGAAGCTCCACCTCAATTACATAGGCATTTTCCGTGTTCTGCAAGAGTGGTTGAGGGTCTCTGGTGATACACCAACCCCACACACCCACCCTAGATTGTCCCTGCCAAAGTACCACCCTCTCTCTGCCATCCTCCTCCACCCCTAGTCCCTGTCAACTGCTCTCCAACATCCCAGGCACCTCCAAGTAAGCCAGATCTCCATGGGATCACATCTGTCACGTTGTTCACCAGGTATCCCTGCTGAGGGGCTCCATTCACTAATCACACCCCCCAGGACCAGAGCTCTGGTGGAACCAGACTTTTCCAATCATTCTCTTCCCCTTGATTGAGACACTGTTTTTCTAGTAACTGGTATCAATGGCTGTATCAATGCCACCATCAACGGCAGTGTCAATGGGTTGCACAGTCCTCAACTCTCTCTTCCTCTCTGTCCATACAGCTTCTGCTGAATGTCTTTGAATTGTACTCCAAAGCCTCTGTAAGAACCAGGCTGAGAACCCAGGATTCTGGCCTTCAAACTCAAACCTTCATCAGCACAACCAACAGCATCATTAAGCAGACATTCTAAAGGAAGTCCCACTCCTCCTCCGCTCTTTTGAAGAATAAAGTGCCTACGGGTTTGCATTTTTCATGATTCATTACAAGCCTTAGGTGGGTTATTGAAGAAGAAACATTCTAGAAAATTTACAGAGCGTCTTTGAAAACTGTCACCAGGAGCTTGAACTACAGAGATACCTTTGTTTCCAAGAAAGCCAGCAACAGATAGATACATCTCATCCTTTTCTCTGGCTACTGCAGCTTTCACTCACAGTTGTTTTCCAGCCTGTCTGTTTTGGCACACTGGGTTCTGAAGCACCCCCATTTGCACCCCCAGCCATGTCATTCTCTTGCTCACCTTTTTAAGTGTCACAAAATTCTTCTCAGCAACTGTATGCTTATTGATTTCATCCTCATACCTGTTGGGACCTAGGGAACATAATAATTGAATTAGTCCTAGTTTGGTTTTTGTTGTTTAGTTTTCTAACTTTTGCTTTTCTTGCTGGATTTACCCCAAATACCCCATTCTCTGAGAATATTAAACAGTCTTCAAATGTCTAAGTTGAAACTATTATATTCCAAATAAGGATGGTTTTCTATAAGTTAACTCTCTATATGATTTCTAAAGCCTTAACTACCTTCTTCACAAATATTTAACAATAATTTGGATGCCTCTCCCCTTTGTCCCACAGAAGCAATTGGGAGATAATGATCTGCCAGCTCACAAATGTTTAGTGCCCTTCGTGTACTCGACCACCTACTCTTTCCTAAAATCCTCACCAAGGTCCTGCATGTACTTCAGCTCTGACTCTTGGCATGAGTTTTCTGCACCGAGCCTGCCCACCTGGGGCTTTAGCTGGCCGATGCACTCCTGGAAGATGGGATCCAGGTTGGTGGTACAGATGCCAACAACCATTTGCTGCAGCAGCTCCCAGGTATTCTGCAGCACCTGGTTCTGCTGCTCCAGGAACCACACCTGCCATGACCAGAAAGAAAACCCGTGAGCTCCACAGAATACCCTACATCCCCAGGAAACCACACTCCCCAAGGTCTGCTCGGGTCCAGCTTCAGGACTTAGAGAAGTCGACAAGCCTGCATCCTCACTAGCTGATCTCCCTGCCTTCACTTTTGGAGAGTTCTCCTGATTCCTAATGCTACATCTAGCCCTATCCATGCAAAGAACTCTCTTTCCTACTTCACCGCCCACTATTTTGCTTGCAACTACACCCAAGACTCCAGGCCATTTCCCTCCCCCATCTTAGTTGAATTCCCGGCAGAGGTCCCAGAAATTCTGGGGAAAACCCAAAGCAGGCATTTGCTGGCACTGCTCCTAGGGATGCCAAGTATAAGAGGGCATGGTTTTTAAGAGCCTTGTAAATTCCTTAGTCAGGTTCACCTGTCGTAAAAGAGAAGCAAATCCAATAATGCTCTCAAGCGACACCTATAAAGGCTTTATGGGTCACAAAACTCAGAACATGTTTCTTGAAGGCTGGAATTTTGTTCATTCCTAAGCAGATATTTCAGGTTCAGCTTCTTGGAATTTAATAGAGTAATAACTTCTAGGGGAGGAAAGACTATCTCAGAGGAAGATGTCTTACTAATCCCTTCTAAAACCAGCTGTCACACAGCATGAACTAGTCAGTCCATAACTGGCCTATATAAAAGTTTTATGATTTTCAGAATTATTATTATTACTTTTTGGACTGAAACAAGAAAGCCAAAGGGACAAAACATTCTCAATTGCAGACTATATTTTGGAATATGTAGTCCCTAATGTCAGCATTATTCCCTTGGAAGACGCACATACCCCAGGTTATTATGGCTACACTGATGTCTCCTAAATAAAATGAATCTGTGTCATTTCATTGTTTTTTTTTGTTGTTGTTGTTCTTTTTTTTTTTTTTTTTTTGCATGGTCAGGCACCCAGAATCCAACCCAGAAACTCAGCATGGAGGGCGAGAACTATGCCTGCTGAGCCACCATAGCCCGCCCTATCAGCATCTTGAGCATCAGAAGAAGCCAGCTTCTCTTGATTCACCTTGTCAATGAAAGAGGCAAATTCATTATTGAGAGTTCTGATCTGCTCTCACTCCTGAGACTTCACATTGTGGGTCTCTGGGTCAACTTTCTGTTGAGAGGATGCAGGAGACTCTGTGTGCTAATTTAAAGCCATTATGTACCCCAGAAAAGCCAGGTTTTAATCCTGATCCAACCTCGTGGGAGGAGCCATTTCTTTTAATCCTGATTCAATATTGTATGGCAGAAACTTTTGATTATGTTATCTCCACGGAAATATAACACACACAATTGTGGGTGTGACCTTTTGATTAGATGGAGATGTGACAGAATTCATTCCAGGTGGGTCTTGATTAGTTTACTGGAGTCCTCTAAAAGATGAAACATTTTGGAGAAAGCAGAGCACACACAGCCAGAGACCTTTGGAGATGCAGAAGGAAAACACCCCTCGGGAAACCTTATGAAAAGGAAAGAAAGCACTAACAAGCAACTCATCAAGCAGTGATAAACATACCAGTGAATGAGGGCTCCATCATAGAGCCTTGTACATGATAGGCACTTAACAATTTTTGCTTCCTTTCCTATTGCCATCGAAGTTACAGCTTGTTAAGTTACAATTTGCTATCTGTCCCAGCAGACTTGACCCAGAAGATAGGAAGTTAGACAGTCTAGCTTTGTACTTCAAGGGACCTACAGCTGAATTAACTGTTTCATGCTTTAGACTGCCTACAACTAAATGGGGCATGCTCTTTATTTGCTAAAATGCTATCTAGTAATGAGATTGCTCTGATACACGCATATGTTTCCAACCACACATGCCTTCCCATGCCCAGAGAGAACCATAAAAGGGCAGTCCATGAAAAGCTACTGCCCCAAGCCCCAAAACTCATTCCAGCCAAGTTCTTTCCCTAGACTAAGTTCTCTCCACCCTCTAGCCTCAATATTCTTACTTTGGCCCATTAGTAATATAATCATCCAAATATGGCAGGTCAACACAGTTATCAAATATTCCTTCCCATCCTGGTTGTGATTTCAGAAGATAATATCATCACAATTACAATACTCACGGCTTTCCAGCAGTCCAGACTCTCCTCCAGGCTTCCCAGACTTAATGCTGCCCCTTCTAACCCAACCCCTCAATCCTGGGAAGACTTTCTACTAATTCTATTTTACATCGCTGCCATCATCAACTCTCATTCACACTGCAGTGCCTCTATCTGGACACCTGTGCCAAGCACACAGACGGAGGAAATTCTCTCTGATGTTTTAGTCCACCCCTATCCTCCCTCCCCACCTACCGCATTACTCTTCCCCATCCCTTAAGACTTCTTTCATGGCTTCCCGTATTGACCGGCAGTGGAAAATGATAGGAAGAGACAGGTAGGGAAATATAAACAAAGAATAAGCATGAAAACTCCTGCTCCTCGAAGTCTTGCAACAAAGCTGCAAAAGGCCCCGTCAGCTTCCTGGCAATGTGGGACACAAATCCTAGAATGAGCTGAGATTCAGCATCAAGGGATTGAGAAAAACCCTAGAATGAGCTGGGACTCAGTATCAAGGGAGTGAGAAAACCTTCTCGACCAAAAGGGGGAAGAGGGAAATGAGACAAAGTGGCAATGGCTGAGAGATTCCAAACAGAGTCGAGAGGTTATCTTGGAGGTTATTCGTACGCATTAAGTAGATATCACCTTGTTATTCAAGATGTAATGGAGAGGCTGGAGGGAACTGCCTGAAAATGTAGAGCTGTGTTCCAGTAGCCATGTTTCTTGATGATGATTCAATAATGATAAAGCTTTCACAATGTGACTGTGTGATTGTGAAAACCTTGTGTCTGATGCTCCTTTTATCTACCTTGTCAGCAGATGAGTAGAACATACGGAATAAAAATAAATAATAGGGGGAACAAATGTTAAAATAAATTTAGTTTGAAATGTTAATGAAAGCGAGGAGTAAGAGGTATGGTATGTATAATCTTTTTTTTCTGTTTTCATTTTATTTCTTTTTCTGTTGTCTTTTTATTTCTTTTTCTGAATTGATGCAAATGTTCTAAGAAATGATGAATATGCAACTAAGTGATGATATTGTGAATTACTGATTATATATGTTAATGTTTTAGTTCATTTGTCAAATTTTTTTTTTAATTAATAAATAAATTTTTTAAAAAGGCCCCGTCAGACCTTTGGTGCTGGGATGTCCACTTTTGGAAAAAATGGTCAATGGCTTGGTTCTGGAGGACCTGCCTGCTACAAGGATATTTATCAAGAAAGAAATAAAAAAAAATCTAAATAGATTTTTTTTCACACCAAAAGCCATAGCCTTCTTCAAAGGCCTTTAAATTCTAGAGAAGGAAGTGAAATTTTTGCTCATTAAGCCATTGGTTTACGTTTAATAGGGCTAGCACAGTCATTCATTTGCGATGTGTTAAGTTTATGACACAAATTATATTTTTATAACCTATAGACACACTTCAGAGCCTATTGGGTATTCAAAGCAGTGTATTTGTCTCTGTTTAGTGGAGCTTTTATGGGGGGAGCTGGGTGATAAACTGGAAAGAGCATGTTTACGAGCAAAGGTCGAGTCCCCGTGCCAGGAGCAACTGTGTGACTTGGCACCTCACCCCCGTGGCTGGGCTTCCCTTTCCTCACCTGTGTTTGGAAACCGATAAGAATGCAAAGAACATTAAATGAGGGGTCGGGAGAGCTGCGTTCTATTTAGCCCTGAGCCCGCCTAACTCTGGAACCTCAGGGCACCTCTTGGCCTTCCCGGGCATTGGGTTCCTCATCTGGAAGATGGACGCACTGGACTCGAAATCCCTAAAGGTCCCTCCAGTTCAGATGTCAGTTTGTTCCTCAACAAGACATTCGTGGCTAAAGCCCTGGAAGCTGAAACAAACTCTGGGAGAACTTGGAAAGCAATAGGCGCAGGCCCTTCTTTCGTGTATTTTCTCATTGAGGGACAAGAGAAGAAAAGGTAGCAAAGCAGGCAGAGAGAAGCCAGAGAGAAAGGGGGAGAATCAGACAGTGCTGAAGTTAAAGAGAGTTTTGCTGTCAGGCAGGAACTGAGAGTCGCCTGCAGGATTGGGCAAGTGGGATCTGACAGGTGTGATTTCATCGTGTCTTGATTCTCCAATTTGGAAGCTGGTTGAGGGTTTAAGTCTCTGTTTCTCAAAGTTGCCTAGAAATACCACTGACTGATAAATATTTGTCTGTCTGAAATATTTCACCACCCCCAAAAGCCAAGCAAAGCAGCTAAACTCCAGGTCTGTGGCGTCTCTTTTTATTCTTTCTCTTTCCTTAGGCATCAGAGCTCACAAGCAGGCCTGAGAACAGGCAGAGCTCGTCACCTCTTCTGACAGGCGTTTCTGAGAGTATCAAATCTCCACATTTTCTCTCTTCCTTTGGGCAGAAATACCTCTGCTGTCTCTGCTATTTGTCTAAATGCCCTGCTTCATGTGGGTTTGCCTGTTTCTGTGTTGTGTCTCTTCCACACAGAGCAAAACCCACAGATGGAAATCACATTGATCCTTTCAAAGGGGTTCCTTGGGACTTCGGGGGAGCTGGGTCCTGTGGAATGCCCCCTTCCCCACCCATCTGCCCACTCAGGTTTCCAACCAGCACCTAAACACTGAGTACAATAGCTGAGTGTTTCCCGGGAGCCCCCACCACCCCTTTCAGGGAGCCACACCCTCAGGTCAGGACCTGTCATCTGCAGACCCATCAACCCATCCGTGGGGTTGGGGACTGTCCTAGCTGTGGGAGCCCCCAGAAGCCAGGGTAATGGCCGCACTTTTCTTTATTGAGGGTGTAACCCTGAGCCATTCACTACTAGGCAGAAATAATGCTCCTCTGGTGAGAGAGAGACGATAACAACAGAGTTGTATGATTGGGAATGTTTTAAAGTTGTCTCTGCCAATCCAGGAAATTCCCTCACTGCTGACATTTCCCTTGGCCCTGCTCTGTGTAGACACTAACCGAGCACAAGTGTTTTCATCCACAGAAAGCAAAAAGAAGCGTCGATTTTTGTCTCCTTTGGGACCTCCTCCAACTTGGCAACTTCTGAGTTACTGACCCTTCCCAGGGATGGGAGAACTTTGTTCACCTCTGTTTGGTCTCCTTGGTAGGGCTTTAAATATCTCCCATTTGCACAGCATTTTGTCCTTTACCAGGTGTGTATGCATTTGTTTATTTTTGCATTTCTGGTCTCATTTAATCTGCTAATGATCCCATGAGATAAGAATCATTACAGATGGGGAAACCAAGGCACAGGTACATCAAAAGGATTTACTATAATTATACAGGTGAGAACGGCAAAGCCAGGGCCTGTGCCCAGGATGTGTTGGTTCCGTTCATCCCAGGGATGAGGGAGGAGGTGTGCTGCGGATGTAGGTCCAGAGGGATGCTGGGGGGCAGGTGGAGGGGAAAGGTGGCTGATGGATTATCAACTGGGGACTGAGGAAGAAGACAGACCCCCTCCTCTCACCCGTGTGTCCCAGGGAGGCCACATGTCATGACCTAGAAAGGATGGGAAACACTTCCCCTTCATCCCAAGGGTGAATTCAGCTCACAGCCCCTTTGGGACGTCATTGCAGGAGACCACAGGGAACAACCAAGGACCTTGTTAAGAGCAAGTTTAAGAGGCCCACTCGCTTTGGGGCACAGACACTGACACAAAAGCAATGCTCAGAACTGACCCATGGTGCACCATGAACAGGAAGTATTAGCAGGAGAGGCACTTGCACTGCCCAAGAAACCAGAATCCCATGCTGAGTGTAGTGGGAAGTAAAGAGTAAATCAAGGATGCTGGATGTGGATATTCCATCAGTATTTTACAGAAGCCCCCAAAGCCTCCGTGGGGTGGGGGTTTTAGCTGCCTTGGGGGGGCCGGGAGATGGAAAGCTTGGTGTCCTGAGGGCCAACAGCTCGTGCAGGGGGACACCCTGAGGTGGGAGGGATCCTGATCTCCATCTGGGTAGATGGGGGAGTTGCTGAAGTCCTGGGCCATGTGCACTGTTGCTTAACAGCTCCAGCATCCTTGGGGTTTGTGCTTTTCCTCAGCAGCACCTTCCTTCTGGACTTTCACCTCCACTTCCCTCCGTAGCCGGGAGATTGCACTCAGCTGGGTCCCAAGGGTTACTCTGCATCTTCCCAATTCTTGTTTCTGCAGAAATGTCCTTCACTCCCGGTCCCTCACCTGGACCACTGCGGTACTGCCTGCCACACTGGACCTTCCTGGAGACACCTGCTTCCCAGACATCAAACTGGGGAACATCTACTAGAGCAGGCCGGCTGTTTAGATTCTGTTTCTCGATGTGCTTGGGAAAGCGGACGTTTCCTTTGCCCTAAAACCTGGACAACCATTTGCCGAGTGGGGAACTCTCCCCCTGGTTACCCCGAGAGTTGGAGGAAAGGAAAATGTCAGGCAAAGGCAGGAGGCAGGATTTAGGTTGGGCCTGGTGATAAGATGGGAGATGCCTGGCTAGGTAACCTCGCTGGAAGTTCAGCAGTGACACTTAGGTCTCTGCCTGGCATTTAGGGGAGAAGTCCCCTCTCCCCAGAGGCCCTTTCAGCTCCAAGGCTGAGCTGCCCTACTCTAAACGGGGTGGTAAAACCCCCAGGCTTCCAAAACCTGGACTTTTGGACCTCCTCCCACATTTAGATCTTCTCCTTGCCATCTCTCACAGTGTAAAAATTGACAGCAGAGTCCTGAGAGAAAAAGTGCTGAGGGGTTCTCTGTTTAGGGGGAGAAAAGCTGTAATGATGACTCACCCTTGCCCAGTGCCTTGTAATAAACAAAGGCCACCTGTGCACCAGTTAAGGACATGGATTGTGTCAGATACACCCAGAGGGACCCCAGTCCTCACTATGTCTTAGCTTCCGGACCTTAGAAGGGTTGCCTACACTTTCGTGGCTTCCATTTTCTCATCCATAAAGTGGGGACAGTGGTAGTGAGTGCTGAAGTAAGGAAGTAGACCTACTTCAGAGAGTTGATATGAACATAAATAAAATCATATGGGCAGGACTTAGCACAGTTTCCAGCACAGAGCAAATGTTTCTATTTACCCATTGTCTGCAGAAGAGGTAGAAAGTGTCTAGAAATTCCGCCACTGTGGTCATAAAATAAAAACAGCATTGTGTCCCAGACTGCATCTTGCCATCTGACCCTGCAAGGGGGTCCTGTCCCTGCTTCTCCCTGAAGCTCCCCCCTTTCCCCCCACCGATGATCAGCTCATCCCTGCTCAGGCAGTAACTGGCCATTGAGGACAGAGCTAGAGGTGATGGTTTTAGGACATGAGGCCTCCCCATATGAATGAGCATTTCTTTCAAAAGGAGGAATCTTGGATGCTTCAAGACCACAGGATAGGGAAGAATAAGGGGTGGGACCCCCCTCAGCGGGTGTGCCTGGCTGCGCGCCTGCTCACTGGCTCTGCCACACACACACACGGGGGCTCCCCCAGGTCGTCGAGGGTGCCTTCAGCAGTGAGGATAGTTCCGTCCGTGTAACTCTTCCGATTTCCCTCGCACGTGTACTTCCACTGGCATCCCCTTCAGGAAAAGGCTGGGCACTACTAATAGCCCCGTTTCACACAATTGCAGACCGAGCCTCTGGGGGAGTGAAGAGTCCAGCCCACGATCACAAGGGGAGCACTGTGGCGAGCCCAGGACTTGCAGCAACGTCCTCAGAATCCAAGGTCTTCCGTGAGTCCCCCTTCCGCCCACCCCTCCTTCTTCCACCTAACTCTGCTCACAACGGAGAGATGTGAGCCGAGCACTGTGCCTCTCTGAAAGGCTCTCCACCCCGGCCTAGCACCCACAGTAATTGCCAGCTCAGAAACATGCCAGCGACCACCCAGCCAATACCTTAATTTTTACGATGAAGAAACAGTTTTGGTGACTTGGCAGGTCACCACACCACCTGGACAGTCTTGCGTCGACCCAGTGCTACTTCCTATTCACACCTCTGTGGACTAGGAAAGGGGCCAATAGGGTGGGTTCAGGGCCAAGACAATCCAGCCCTTGCTCCAAGCTAGTGACTGTCCTGCTACGGGATCAACTGCATAGCTCCTGGTCCTGCCAGCACATGTCCCTCCATGGTGGTAGGTGGCAGGTCCCAATGCCAATGGGACCTGCCATATCACCTTGCCCCAAAGCCTGATAGCCTTACCATGCTAAGCCCTATTTATCAAGCCAAGAGAGAGGATGACTGAACAGAAGGCAGCCAAAAATGGGGCACACCCCCTAGAACCCAGAGAAGTTTCTCTAATCTCAAGCAGACATGCCCTAACAGTTATAGCACAGTGTGAGTGAAGACACTCAAATGTTCATCAGTGTTTGTTGATAATAGATGATTTCAACCACTGGCTCATCCCATTCACCCTTCAGAGACACAGAGGTACTGTGTCATGTTCTCCATTTGCCTAGAGTGTTCATCTAGCTCCACCAGGCGTAGAACAAAATGAAATCAACTGTGCTGACAACAGGAGAAACTCAAAGCTGATAATAAAAGGGACTAACCAACTATCACATTGCATGCAGAGTAAGAATGTGGAGAGTAGGATCAGAGACATTGTTGCGTTAGAAAACTAACTCAGAGAACTGTACCCAGCACACCTTTTCCCATCTTCCATTTATTTAAGGCTAATTAAGGACCTAGAGCTGGGGCAGGGGGCAAGATGGCTTCACCTCAGTCTTTTATCTCATGCACACTTCTGCATGCAGACAAGTGACTGCAACTGACAGTGGAGATTGTCTCTTGGGATCTTCTCCCCAGACAAGAATTCCCTTACACGGAATTGGTGATAGCCCCAGGGAGACTACCTGCCACCTCCCTCCTTTCCCATGATGATCAGCCCATTCATTCTCCAAGACCCAGCTCCAATGTCATCTCCTCCGGACGACACTTCCTATGCTTGTCGTTCCTCCAATTTAAAGAACAAGAATTAACTAATCACCTGCTGTGGAACATGCACTCTGCTGCATCCATGGGATGAAAAGATGTGGAAGACACAGTCCCTACCTTCGAGAAGCTCATTGTCATAAAGAGGGAGAGAGACTCGTAAGCAAGGGTGCTAAGCAACTGCACAGCAGCAGAGGAAGGCAGTGATGTGCTGGTCGGTGTTGAGCAACGGGTTCTCAGGTTCCCTGATTTAAAGGATTTGATGATTTCTGTGGTGTAAGCTATAAACACAGATGTTACCGAATACAGAGCTGGGAAGAGAGGCAAGCAATTGGCTTTCGCCCGCAGTGCAAGCCGCCTCGTGCACCTGGCTGGAGGTAGGTTCCAGAAGCCAAGGAAGCACAGATAGAAAAGTGGATCAAAGGAGACTTTCTAGAAGGAGGGAACTGACTTTTGAAGGATAAATGAGAGTTTAGCACAGAAAAGGAAAAAAAAAAAAGAAGAAGAAGAAACATTCAGGAAGATTGATATTTGCCAAGACTTACTAGCATAAATGCACCTAAAACTTTGGTGTGTTTGGAGAACAACCACCCCTCTCCTACGCCTGGCCCCGGGGGAGAAGCCAGTTGGCATTGACCCTACCAGTAGGACCCCCACCAGAGGTGCTCCATACAGGTTTTCAGTGATGACCCTGGCTCCCACCTGCAACCTGCTTCCATACAACTCGCTCCAACAGGGCCCGGCCCCTGTAAGGCCCAGTGCTGAGAGAACCCTCTGGGTGTCTGATCGAGGGGCAGCTGTCTTGATGAGGTAGCATCCCAGAGAGGAGTTCGGTCAGATGTTCTTCTCTACAGTTCATCATTACCATTCCATACGTGGAACCCTGCAAAGATGGGACTTAAAGAAAAGGAGGGGATGCCAAATCTTTCAGCTCGAAGACCGGTCATCGTAAGGACTTAGCCAACAGTAACTGTCCACAGCTGAGGCCAAGCCTCTATGGCCTTTTTGCCCATCTCCCTAGTAAAGACCAACACCCCATGCTGTGAGTGAGGAATCGAGCTGCATCCCCAGAAATGACCGTAGGAAAGTAGGTATAGCTCTTTCTGATTGCAGCTGCATCAATTCATATGTACATACAAACAACATCTAGAATAAAAATGAAAAGAATAGTTTTTAGGCGAGGTGAAATTTCCTTTCATTTTTACTTTTCTTTAGTGTTATTACTAATAATAATTGCTGTTTATGCAATTTTTTTAAATGAAGATTTCAAAAAATCCAAGGAATCTCATTCAAAGTATTTCTTACCCCTTCCTTTCAAATATCTTCATGGAGTGGCTGAGAGATGGCAGTGCAAATACCTGTAGCTCCTTCACAGTGAGTTTTTTAACCAGAATTCCTGCCACATTCTAAAACTACAAAGACCTGAATGGTTGAGAGGAAAGGACTGCAGGGGCGTCCCCAGCCTGGTCTTTCCTCCATTGAAGCCCCTACGGGCCAGCACTCAATGTTCCTAATGGGTGCGCAGCAGGAACTTGAGAGAATTGAATCAAACCGTAAATAAACCATGTTCAATGATTGAATGCCAACATTTTCTCAAGTGAACAAACATAAATGTTCTCCAAAATACCTGTCGAATTGGCTCCAAGCATTATGCTTTTTAAAACAGTTGATCAAATGTTCTGGAACTTGAATCTGAGACATGGGGAAGAAAAGGAGAGGAAGAAGAACAGGGGAGATTCAGGAAAACTATAGGGAAAAGAGTAAGCCATGGGGGTCTCAGGTTTGGAAGTGATCCGACTTCACAGCCAGCCCTTGAATCTTCTCTCTAGCATCCCTGCCTGGGGAAAGGCCATTCTACTTGCATAGCTTCAATGGAGAGTAAGTCACCAGCTCACGACGGAGGCTTGGATGGCTGGACCTGGGGGAGAGTGCTGTTTTAGAATAACCCCTATAACTTCCAAGCAAACACAAGCCCGACCCTCTTCTTCACAGCAATAGCACGGGTCATCTTCAGTGGAAGTGAGCATCAGGTCTCACCCTCAGTCTTCTTCTGTGATCTGTTTTCAAGTCCTTAATCTGCTTCAGTTCTTGCTTCTGAGCCCACATGAGCTTTTTAATGGGCCACTCAGAGTTTCAAAATGCTTAGGGCTGTACTCAACTCTGAAGAATAAGACCTTTCTCCTACTATCAGGGACTCTTTGTACCAAAAATGATTTAGCTGCTTCTTTTTGGATTTATGATCAAATGAACAGTATTCAGAAAAAGTCTTTGACTTCATATTGCTCCCAAAAAGATTTTTGAAATATCTAAATAATGTACTTTCTCATCCTTCCCATCTCTGAGAGCCACTGCCTTATGGTAATCCCACACAGGTGCTATCATTAAGTATAAATGAGCATTTGTACCAGCAGAGGATGCTCCATACTGCCTAGACAGAACAAACAGCACCTATTGACAGATTGGAAACTGGGTGTGGGCACGAGGGAGGGGAGGGGATAACCCTACATGAACCTGGGAAGGTCACAAGTTGAATAAGGCTGCGCCATTCCAATGATGGATTGTCAGGGAGTGCCATGTTCCCTCCAGCAGATGTGGGAGGGGCAAACACAGTGGCACATAGTAGCCCAGAACATCGTAGGCATCCATCCTTTCAACAAAGGACTAAAAGTTGCTGGTGCCACCCAAATATCTCATGGGCATCTTTATTCTCCCTTTTGTCTGGCATGAGACTCCCCAGGAACCAACTCTATAGACCACACTTCTGACCTCCAACTGTAATCTGCCGATTACCTATGCCTTCCTCACCAGAGGAGGGGTCTGTAGTGCCCACTTTCTCACTACCAACTGCCCAAATCAACATTTCTCAACTCTTAGCAACTGGGTGGACCTTCAGCTCATGTTGACCTCTCTTTCTGGCTGCTTCTTGAAATGTGCTTCCCTATTGGTTCGCATAATACCATGCTCACTCACTCTTCCTCGTCCTCAAGAACTTCTCCTTTACACTCTTTACTGATTTCTTTTTCTTTGTCTGATGTTTGGACAAAGTGGCCCCTGAGTTCTGTTCTTATTTCACTGCCTTTAAAAAAATAATAATAAATTTCTTTAATGGCAAGAGAAACCGGAACCAAGGGATACATTTACACAGTTCAGGGGTCTGCATAGTATACTCTGAGATGGAGAGATGGTCTTTCTACAGCCCCTTCCCCCTCAAGCACATGCATGCAAAGAAAATAGTAGAGTTGATGATACGTGCCTCTCATTCTCCCCTGAATGCTCTAAAAATGTCCCAGCCACAATAATATCCTCAACAATGTCTTAAAGCAGCAGTACCTCCCTAGGAATCTTTTTGGAAATTTCTGGGGACACATTTTTCTTATCACCATGATGTGGAAAATGGTTACTGATATTTCATGAACAGAGGCCAGATTATTCTAGACCGCCTACACAAATTTTAAATTCCCTACCATTTAAATTGTTGAGCCCAGAACCCAACTCCCCAGCACATACAGATGTATAGTGTTTTTGCGTGATTTTTAAGATATACTGATTTGTTGAGGAATGCAACTCTTGGGTAAATCAAAGGAAGACTGCACTTTCTTTTCATAGGAAAGCTTAAAGGAATTTTTTGCCTTTTTGGAAAATTGTATCATCAATGGCAAAACTGCCCATAGTATTTAAGTTGCCTATTCAACATACCTGCATCAACTTGTATTGTAGCTTGTTGAACCCATGGTGATGCCTGTGGGTGCAGACATCTGACGGCTTCATTGTACCTTCTGGTGCAGTCTTGCCTGAACACTTCCAAAGTGAAATCTGTATGATAGTATTGCCACTGGTTCCTTTTTGTGTCTTTTTTGCATTACAGTTAGGGCGTTGTATTGATCTTCTTAAAAACTACATGTGACCATAAGATATATTATCTATGTTTTTACTTTCCTGATGTTAAAAGGGTGTCACTTTAATTATTCTTACAAAACAAGGGTAATGAGATGGATACCTTTAGAATTATTGACCTAAAGAGAGAATATTCTTTTTCCTAAGAAACTTTTATCAATGTCCATAAATTTAATGTCCTGTTGCATTTCCACACCTATTTTTGGTTGAAATGAGCAGTTATGTGGAACTTCTTCATGGTCCCTCTAGGAGTACAACAAAAGGCTCCTGTAGTAATCAGGGTTCTCTAGGGAAATAGAACCAACAGGATATTACATATATATATAATGTGTGTGGATATACATATATATACATGTACATATATGTAAATATTATGAGATTTATTATAAAAATTGACCCATGCAACTGTGGGGATGGACAAGTCCAAATTCCATAGGGCAAGCCACTGCCCAGTGAAAGTTTTCAATGAATTCCCCAGAAGGCTGGCTAAAGTAGAGAGAGAAATTCTTCCTCCTGGCTGCTGAAATCATCACCTCTCCTTTAACTGATCCTCTCATTGTTGAAGGCAATCCCCTCAAGCTGACTGTAGATGTGTTCAGCCATAGATGCAATCAGCATAAGTTGATTAAGTCCACAAAATATCCTTACAGTAACAATCAGGTCAGTGCACATTTGACCAAACAACTGTACACCAAAACCTGGCCAAGTTGACATACGATTTCAACCATCACAATTCCCAATCCAGTGAAGTCTGTCCTGGGGAGGTTAGGTTCCAAGAAATCCATAGGCTCTGGTTCAAGATTATCTTCTGGAATTCTAGCTTGTAAAGTTCTAATGCACCCCTGAGGCCCATGCAGACCCTCCCCCAAAGGAAGAATAGGGATGGAAGGGTTGAGCTGAGCTGAATTAAGATTTAAGTTCTTGGATTCTGCTGTTTTCGCAGCACCAGATCATTGTCTTAGGCCTGGAGAGGGATCAGTCAGTGGGGGGAGGGTGCAGTTTAGGGAGAAGGTGGAAAATCCAATATACTCTATAGTTAGATGAATCCCAGTGTGCTCTATGAAGGAAGTGGCTGTATAAGACCTATACAGTTGTGGAGTAAAATTTTTGTCAATTTTGGAAGGAAAATGGGCCACTGAACTGAAGTCTGCAGAATTATAGCCATTCAAGGAAGAAGAATGGCCCAGAGGGAGACACATGGCTGAGGGCAGCATCTGTCCTTCCAGCTGCCATGCTATGGGAGAGACATGTGGATATAGACTCAGGGGCAAGAGGTGTCTGTTGACATCTTAAGGTAAGAGCAACGTGCAAACGTTGGGATATAAACTGTAGCACCTGGGCAGAAGCCGCAACCTAATTTCAAAAGGCTAATTTGCTGAAGAACATCCAGTTGAAGCCCCACCCAAGTAGAAGAGTCACATTTGCTGAGGTAGGAAGGTTGAGTTGGCAGGATATCTGGAAAAGAAGAATGTGTGCATGTGTGTATGTACACATTTTGCTTGAACAGGCATAGACTATCTTTGGAAGGACGCTCGGGAAACTGAGGGCTGTAATTGCCACTGAGAAAGAGAACACTGGTAAGGGGTCGAATTCTGCAGCACAATTGTAGTTGTGAATTTCCCTCCTTCTGAATAGTATTATTTACATAAGCACCAAGTATCAAATCTACTCTCCACCTACCCAAAGACGAGGTATGGTTGAAATATCAGAGTCTAAGATTGTGGAAGGTTATCATAGATGATCATAAGGAACCTCAGTATCGTTGCCGGATAGCCCCTGAAGATTCTGGCTCGTCTCATGTCCTTTCAGCTTTCGTCATTTGAGCAAGCATCTCCTGTATCTACCATATACCTGGTTTTCCTACTGTGGGTTCTCTGCTCCTGTCTCTCCACCCCTTCTTCCTGAGTTATATGATGGTTTACTCTTTCAGATGCTGATAATTCTTCAGTTTACATAGATAGAACAGAGGCACCTTAAAAAAAATAACTCACCTCTCCCCACTGGGCCTCTTGCTACATTCTATGTTAGTACACAAGCCGGAACTTGGAAACCATTCTCAACTCTTCCCTTTGTCTCCCTCCACTCCACGCCACATCCAGTCTATCACCAAACCCCAATAATTTGACTCCTGCCTGTCTCTGGAATGTACACCCTCATTTTTAACCACTTTATCACCTCTAAAGATTTGAACTCAAGTGAAAGCCCCGAGCATCCTTTGCCTATACCTTTGCCATCATCTTCTAACAAGTTATCCTGTCCCATAGCAAGTTAATCCCTCCAATCTGAGTGAACCTTCATAACCATCAATCTGACCTATCACTCTCTTATTAAATCCCTTTAAAATTACATAAATCCCTTTATGGCCAAAACAGTTGTTTCAGCTATAATTTAGCTGGGAGAAAAAAAAAGACCTTTCCCTGAAAAGTATCTCCCATAGGCAAAGGGGAGGGGAATACTCAAGAACAAGATAAGCTGTGGTTGATGCCTGATGCTTATTCCACTAGCAGTAAGACAGCCCCTTTCTCTCCCACAGGCGTACTATATAGTAAGTTTTAATAAGCCAGTATGTTCCAAAACCCCATCTGAGAGCCTCTGAACCACAAACTAAAGTTCAGACACCTTAGTATGACCTACAAAGCTATTCTTGATTGGATCTAATTCTTCAACCTCATTTCTGGTCACTAACTTCATGCTCCTTCGGATGCTCAACTACTTCATGCAATGTTACTGTTCTACGACTTTACCCAAATCATGCCCTCTGCTTCGAGTGTCCTTCTCTGCCTTGAATGTCCTTATTCTTTCTCTGCCTTGAATGTCCTTCTTCCTTGAATATCTTTGTCTCACTAAAAGAGTCCTATTCATCCTTTAAACCCCCTAGGCATCACTTTACAGTTACCCTCACTTCTGTCTGTACCATTTCTGTGCCTTGTGTTTCCACCATTGCGTGGGTCACATGCATTGTAATGACATGTTTACAAGCCCCCACTGCCAAGTCCCTAAGTTCTTTGAGGGCAAGAACCGTGTCTTACTCATTACAGTACCCCAAATGTTTGACTCAGTCCCTGACACATATTAAGTGTACAGGAAATATTTGTTGAACAGAACTGAGTCCAGATTTTTCTTCACTGCCTTTCTTATGCATTTGGGCATTTGCTCTTACTCAATTTAGTTCTTCCTTAATATTAACTTACACAGAGTTTTTGTTTAGTCCTTGTGACCTTACAAACCTTGGTAACTTTCACTGTGTATTGTAATGGTCTGTTTCATGCTTTACCTACCAAGAAACCCAAGTCAAAACAAGATGAACAGGGCTATCCCCAATACTTAAATGCTACTGAAGAAAGTTGTAACCTAAGAAATAACCTATGAAATGGGGATCAGAGTACAAGAATAAATCACTATTATTTTAGTAGTGTCCCTGGGAGAGAAGCATTGTACGTGATGGCCCCAGAGGTCCACTCTCCCGTGGAGGATAAACCGTCTCTCTCCAAGACGCCCAATTCCCACTGCTCTAATTCCACAAACACCAAGCCACCCTTTGTGACTAATTCAGCTTCCCAGGTACCTTAATAATAGGAGAGGGAGTTCAGGTATTACAGTTACTGAAAATGTATGTTCTTCCACAAGCTAATACATGGACATTCTGGTTTACACACCCATCACGTGTGTGTTTGTTTCACTTAAACCCATCCTTACACACAGATTCAACTTTGGTGCATTAACAAAATCAACTTCCTGTCCCTACAGAGTTGTTATTGGACCACATTGACCTTGTCGAGTTACTTTTCTCTTTGATAGCCCTGAGAAGCCAGCCTCCTTCTTCCATTGCTTTGTCACTCCCTTTGCAACTACTTCCATATAGTTCTTTCACAGTTCACAAAGCATTTTCACATTATATATTTTCCTTGTTACAAATAAACACTTCCCTTCCACCATCCCTCATCCCGACGTTATATATTTTTTTATCTAGAGGCAAATATTGTTACCCACACTTCACCTACAAGACGATTGGGTGGATGGACAAGATAGTCAAGTGACTTGTCCAATTACCCACACATCCACACATAGGCTGTGGATTATTTTGCTTTACCTGTCTTTTAAATATCAGAGCAGCTTAGACCCAGGTCCTCTGGATCAAAATCCCTTGTTATTTCTATTCTACCATAATGATTCTCAAACTCACATAAGTCCAAGTGGGCAACAGCTCTGGTGAAAGGATGATTGTAAAGCAAGGTTAGGGCTCACCCAAGTTGTGTTTAACAATACTCTCATTGATCTAAATCCTCTTTATTCCCCTTAGCCCTGGTTGACACTGAAGCCAGAAAAACTTTATCTAATTGGAAGCTAAGAAAATCAATCTTCAGAGAAGCTAATTGACTTTTTCATGGTCACAGAACCATTGGGAAGCGAGGTTCACTTAATCCTTGGGACGAGCATCTGCTGAACTGTCTGGAGAACCAGGAAGCAATGTTACAATGGTCAGGTCATCATCCTAATCATCATTATCACCATCAACACATCGATCATTCAAATCGGCACTTACTGAGTGCTTACTATGTGCCACATCATTTCCATTCATTATCTTTTTCAATTTCTCATAATAATGTCCATGAGGAAGATATTATTATCTCCATTTTTAAGATAATAAAACTGAGGTACAGAGAGGTCTGTGACTTGTACATTACCACAGATCTAGTAAATGGGCGTGATAAGGTCAAACACAAGCGTGCCCGAACTCAAATATCCATGCTTCTAATCACTATGCTTTCCTCTTGTAATATTTCACAATTACATGCTATGTGTCAAGAAGGAAACTTCTTAGATTAAGCAGAGCTTTGGGTGGTGGCCCGGATGTGAGAGGAAACTGAGTATCCAACTCTTCATTACCCTTCTTTCTCCTTGAATTGCTCAGGCCAAAGTCTGTATTCTGGCTGCAATAGCTGCCGATCCTACGCATTGCTCACCCCCCTGCCATCATTAGTTGCTCCAAACAAGTGATTACTTTTCCAAGCAATACTTTCCCCTCTTCTCAATGTCAAACCTCTCCCTCCCAACCTACTTGGTCATTGCCCTTATCAAGACAACTTTCTCAGATGAAATCTGCCACCCCAGTCTCTCTGCTTGTCCATGACATCTCCACCCCCTGGGGAAAAAAAACTTGCCCGCTACTATTCCACCTTGATTAAATGCTGCCTGATCAGCCTCACTGTCTTGTTCACGTTTGTGTGCCCCAACTCCCCACTATGCCATGTGGCCTTAGTGTGTTCTTCCACTCCTCTTTCATTCCCACAAATCACCCACTCGAGATAGGCCGTACCATGAACAAAGGAGATTGAGACTCAGAGAGAATTTCAAATGCAGTTTATTGCAGCAACACAAAGAAACAGGAAGTTTAAGACCTCTCCACAGAAGGCAAATAACTGGTTTACTCCTTATGTACAAAACCAAAGCAGCACAAAACTTGCTGCAAGAAATAGGAGGCACTCTCCAGGACATGCACTCGGTGCATGGCAAAGAAGCTGTGGGTTTAACTGGCCCTCCTTTGGCTGGTTTAAGACGTGCTTTGAAGCTGGATGTGTGCAGTGGTAATTGCTGGACTGTTTCTCAGGCAAAGCACCTTTCAAGGTTGAAGGCAGGGGACTGAGATTGCCACTGATCTGAAAACTTCTTTGGTAAGCAGAGCAGAAAAGAAAGAGCTGGGGAACATATAACTAACCATAGCTCTTTTCTCCAAGAAGGTTGGGGCAATTGACATTGGTCTTGCCTAGCCTTTTTGGGAATGATGGAGAGAGAGCTAATAGGGTAGAAAGCACCTTTTTATCTGGACCCTCGTGAATAACTGGTGGAGACAAACTTCACACTGGAACTGCCACCAGAGGTCTTGACACCGCCAGAGCTAGATTCGTGAACTCCGGAGGTGCTGTAGCTGACTCCAGAGCTCCCGCCACCAGAAACTCGGCCGCCAGAGCTGCCCCTTCCAGAGCCACCTCTTAGGCTGCCTCCGGAACTGTAGCTGCCACTGCCGCCACCTCCACCTCCGGAGCCGTGACTGCCACCTCCAGAGCTGTAGCCGCCACCTCCGGAGCTGTAGCTACCACCGCCGCCGGAGCTATATCCACCACCTCCTCGGCTGGCACTTCCACTCATGCTAGTGTGGCTGGTGCTCACAGCTGCAAGGAGAGACTCGATTATCTCCAACCTGGCTCCCTTTCCAACCCAAAATTTGTGCATGCCCCGGAGAAATGGGCTTGTACTTACACACACTCACGTTCGGTTGACACTCTCCAGACATTCTGTAGAAGAAAGTAAAGAGAAGCTCTCATGACTTTCCCAGCTCAACAAATGTCTTCCCCCTGTCCTCTGAGCCATCTGGAAAACACCCTTCCCTGCAAGCTGGGTCCCCATCTGGAGCTCCTCCAATCCACTGTATCTGAAACCCACTCCAGTCCTCTTTGGCCTCCCAAACCTCTGTCATTTTTCACAGCATGAGTACAAACATGAGAAATCGCCATCTAAGTTAGACAAGAGCTGGGTGGCTAATGAGGGGGGCACTTCTAAAAACACATTGCCTTTGGGCGGTGCAATGGTGGCTCAGTGGCAGAATTCTCGCCTGCCATGCCAGAGACCCGGGTTTGATTTCCAGAGCCTGCCCAGGCCAAAAATAAAAAGGCTTTGCCTTTAAGCCTGGTGACATCTAGCCCAGCCTAGATGAAGAATAAGTTGTTCCATCTCAAAGTTCTTCTTGGAGATGTTGCATTCCTTAAAACTATAGTTGGACCTCTGGCTCCCAAAGTGAAATCAAGTCTATCCGCTTGCACCATGTAACCTTTCCTTTCTCCCTGCCCATGACAAGCTGCAGTCAGATGGCTGCACCTTCAACAGTCAGCTTGCAAGGAAGGAAACCCATAAACAATGACCAAAATGCCCAGGGTCCCTTCCTTACCTGACTTCCTCTCCTTCCAGGAGGGTCTTATAGGTGGCAATCTCCATATCCAGGGCCAGCTTGGTGTTCATCAGCTCCTGGTAGTCAAGCAGCAGGCGGGCCATGTCCTCCTTGGCCTTCTGTAGGGCATCCTCCAGATCCTGCAGCTTTTCCTGGGCATCTTTGAGGGCTTTCTCACCACGTTCCTCAGCTTCGCTGATGGACTGCTGTATCTGACCATTCTGAGAAAGGAGAGTCCTGCACATTACACCCTGTCTCTCATATAACCTGATCTCACCATAACCTGATCTCACCTTTGCCTTCTCCTCCTAAATTGATCTTTCCACCCCAGTGAAGCTCATACACAGAATCCAACAGAATCACTGGATCATATCTCATGCACCCTCCTACCTATGTCAGGAGATCAGCAACCTAGCATATCACCATGTCAGCTACCTTCAAGATCCCTTAAAGGCGATGCAACAGCCTCTCGGCCCTGAGCCGAGGTTCCTCTGGTCCTTATAAATTCGATGTTCCTCTAAATGCCTAACCCAAAGCCTCCTGACTGCCTCTCCTCTTACCACCTCTTATGTCTCACTTTGGCTCATGAGCTACTTCATACATACTGGCCACCAAATCTGTTTCTCTACTTCATTTTCACACAATTCTCTAGATAAAACCAGCACGATGGGTGAATTCTGGAAACCAGCTTAACTACCCCAGAAACGGGATAATAAGGTAACCTCAGTATGGATTGCAAGATTCAAAACTAGAAAAGCTATCTAAAACGACCTGAAGTTTCCCCAGCTATAAGCTAAGCACTAGAAGAAAGAACAAGTACCTGCTTCTTAATATTATCAATTTCACTTCTAAGTCTCTGGATCATTCGATTCAGCTCAGAAATCTCCATCTTTGTGTTTCTCAGATTGTCCCCATGTTTGTTAGCTGTGATCTGGAGCTCTTCATACTAAAGATGGTGAATCGGGTGAGTGAGATGTGGGCAGAGCACACCATGGCTCAAGCACACAAATATAAGTGATACACAGGATAGCAAGACGAGACAAGTTGTTTCAGGAAGTCCAGCTAGGCATTTAAGTCATTTACCTTGTTCTGGTATATGGACTCAGCTTCAGCCTTGCTTCTCTGGGTAACATCCTCATACTGGGCTTTAATCTCAGAAATGATGCCATCCAGGTTCAGGTTGCGATTGTTATCCATGGAGAGGGTTACATTGGTTTCACTGATGTGAGTATGCATCTGAGACAGCTCCTGCAAGACAAAAAAAAAATTGCTTAGGCAGAGGAAGGAATCAGGAGATGGAAGATACACCTGCATTCTTCTGGATAGTGGTGAGGTTAGGCACAAAGACTCTCCCCACAGCTACACTTGGTTGAAATTAGAGGACTTACTGCCTGGTTAAGTGTTGTGGTGAAGTCAATTTCTTGCTGCAACAGGTCAACTTTGGCCTGAAGTTCCACCTTGTTCAGGTAAGCGCTATCCACGTCCTAGAGGAACAACAAACAATGTGAAGCCATGTCCTTTCTAGGGTGGGTCACTCTCACCAGCCTTCTGGGGATTTTCTAAATAAAAGAGGAGTTTAGGGTCTACTCTGCATCTCTCTACCCCAGACAGATCACAATTCTTGGATTGCCCCACCCCTTGGTATCATAATCAAGGGAGCCTGTCTGATTTGCTGAGAACTTGCCTCATTGTTTTCTATATAAGGGGCTGAGAGATCTGGAGAAGCAGAGTACTTCTGCATAAGTCCAGATCCATGATAATGTGAGAAAAAAAAATCTGCTTCAGCTATTCATTGGGCCCACTACTTGGTTCTCTGCATCATGGCTTCTTTCTGATTAGTATTTAGAGAACCTCCTTTATTATTTATTTCAGAGGTGAGTTCCATTCTACAGAATTTGCTCACCTTCTTGATGGTCACAAATTCATTCTCTGCATTTGTGCGCTTGTTGATCTCATCCTCATACCTGCAGGAATGCAGAAGTGATTAGGAGACACAAAAGTCCAGACATTCGAGACTACAAGTGACATTGCCTGCCATTGCTTCTTATTCCTAGCCTAGAACATCTTGGCCATTCCTTTCTTCCAAGGACTAAAACCAGCAAACTATTTCTAGCTTTTGAGAAGACGAAAATGTCTGCAAAAGTCAATCTGTATTGCCCCCAACCTGTGAAAATGTGCTGCAACATCCTGCTCCCTAGCCTTAGCTTGTCACTTTCTTGAAATCTTTTAGAACAAGGGTCAACAACTGCCCGGCCAGGCTTCCTTACTTGTTCCGGAACTCCTCCACCAGGTCTTGAATGTTTTTCAGTTCTGTATCCATCTGAGATCGTTCTCTCTTTAGTTGGTCCATTGTGTTTCTGAGATTGTTGATATATTGTTCAAAGAGTGGCTCTAAGCTCTGAGTTCTCGTGGTGGTATCTATCTGCTGCAGCAGATCCCATTTTGTTTCCAGGACCTTGTTCTGCTGCTCTAGGAACCTCACCTAAGAACACAAGACCTCATTACCTCCTGGTGCAGAAATGGAGTCCCACAGCTGCTGGGTGCCAAGGACCACCACACAATAAGGTGCATGCCTCATTTGAAAAGAATTTCAGTTCATATTATCTTAGCTATTACAGAGAAATAAGAAGAAGATGATCAAGTTAGCATCATCTTCATAACAAAACCCAACTCCTGTTAAATTCAGAGAGGGTTTAATTTTCAAAGGAAATGGTTACACAAGTACCAAGTAGCAAAGCGCATGTAGAATTATTGCAGTTATGGTTTGAACTAGACACATGATGTTGAAGAGATTTGCTTTCCAATTTGATTTTTCAGTAGATTACCATACAAATTGGCTTTCATTCACAGCTCAAAAGCATGTTGGAAAATCCTAAGTTGGATTCCAAATTTATTATGGATAACCTTGAATCGATATTATTGATGATTAAGCAAAAATTATATAAATGTTCAATGTGTTATTCCAGAGCTGATGCTTAGAAATATAAGTATTTAGAAAATAATAATAATAAGTCCAACCTGATCCTTTACCAATGTAAAATTCCCAGAGGGTAGAGTTCATCAAAAAGATGTTTGGTACAGACTTACTGCATACTTTCTGCTACAATATCACAATGAATTCCGTTTATACTCAACTCCCGCTTTATGGCTAAGAAGCCTTTTCTAGGGTTCTCATTTACACCCCAGAAGTTTCAGTGAACTCCATTTCTAATACCTTCGTTCAACAGAGGTGAGTCTCAGTTCAGTTCTAGAGCTGAATAAAAAAAAACTCTTCAAGGTAAATGTGCAATTGACTCCACCTGTAGGTCTCCTTCTCCAAGAGACAGCCTATTCATAAGCAAAGTTCTAACATGGGTCCTAGAAGACCATCCTGCAAAACATTCTTTTCATCGTCCCAACAAAAAACTTGAAGCTTGACATCCAAATGTTTCTTGACTGCACTAATCTCCGATGGATCTGGTACAGCACTCTCAGTCTGCTGAACAAATAAACTCACCTTGTCGATGAAGGAGGCAAATTGATTGTTGAGTGACTTGATTTGCTCCCTCTCTTTTTCCTTTACTTTTTGGATCTCTGGGTCGACCTCCACATTGAGGGGCTGCAGGAGGCTCTGGTTGACCGTGACTTCGTGTATGCCACCGCCAGGGTAGCCAGGGCCAAAACCACCTCCACCGAAACCACCTCCGCTGCGAAAGCCACCACCACCAGAGCCAAAACCGCCACCAAAGCCGCCACCGCCAAATCCACCACCACCAAATCCACCACCGCCAAATCTGCTGCCACCGCCAAAGCCGCCACCGCCAAATCTGCTGCCACCGCCAAAGCCGCCACCACCAAATCTGCTGCCACCACTAAATCCGCCACCACCAAAGCCACCTCCACAACCACCACCAAAACTGCTACGTCCACCTCCAGCCACACTGTAGGAGATGCGTTTACCGCCTCCCAGGTTATAAAGACTTTGGCTCCCAAAACCACCACCACCACCACTCGCAACACCACAGAATCTGCCTGAAGATCTTCCACCACTTCCCCCAATACGGTTCACAGAGCTGGACGTGCTCCTGCGTTGGTAGCTGACTGCCCCAACAGAGCCGGAGCTGAAGCCTACTCGGTTCAGGTGTCCGGACCTGGAACTAAACTGTCTACTCATGTTGCTGGAGAAAGGTAGGAGCAAAGTAGAGAGAGAGAGGGAAGGAGCCAAATACTCCTCTACCCCAGGCCCAGAGACTTCCCTTTATATAGGGAAGAAGTAGGGCTTGGTCTTCCAGAGTCAGCGCAGACGTAGTGCCTCTCAAGGGTTTGGCTTGCCTGCAGCCATACAAGATTTTTACGAGCCTCAACAATATGATAAACACTACACGCCTAGCTCCCAGGATGGGCCCTTAAAATTGCTGTGCACACAAGATCAGCTCATGTGGTAATCGTTTTATCAGACACAATCTCTTTTCAAGCATGCAACTGGAAAAGTAGGACCCTGCATCTACTACCTGGTGCTTATTGGTAGGATTTCATAACCCCCTGTCACAGAGATAAGTACATTTCCATTCCTGCCATGCCCTTGTAATCGCTACTCAAGCATGGCAGGTGCAATTTCTCACTCTTGAATCTCAGAGGGAACTCCCTGGGCCATTTCTTTTTGGAGATCTGTCCTCACCACCCCAGATCTCAGCCAGTCACATCTCCTGACACAGGTATGAGCTTTAACAGATTTAAAAAAAAAAAAAAAAACTAACTAAAAGACAGCTTTTTCGACATGTAATCTCTGTAAACATATTGCATTGATATCCGGGGAGGAAGGAATATCTACGAGCAGGATGGATGGGTAGGCTTTCTGAAAGGGCCCAAGAGAGCAGTGTTATTTTTCAAGTTTCCCAGGTGCTCCATTTCCTCAAAGATAGCCCAGTGCAGGAGACAGACACCGGGACACAGACACCAGAGGCAAGACAGACACACCAGCAACTGAAACACGTGCAAATGGGGACTATGCAAACAGCAGTTGAAAAAGCATATGGAGGAGTGAAATGAACAGAGAGGAGTTATTGGATACATTTTGTAAGGCAAGAGTGTGGAAGTGAGACTTGTGATCTGATGGTTCAAGCCTCACATTGGACTCTACAGAAAGAAGGAAGTAGATTTGGAAGGGAGGACAATGACAGGAGCCTGGAAAGCCTGATCTGAGAAGTTTAAATTGTTTCTGGAAGCATACTAGGAACACTAACAACTAACATTTATTTAAAAACTGACCGCATGCTAGGCAGTGTTCTCCATATTTTCCAGGCATTAACTCATTTAATCCTCACAACTTTGTGAGATAGATTCTATTATCATCCCCATTTTTAAAATGAGGCAGTTTAGGTAGAGAGACTGAATAACCTGCCCAAGTTTACACGGACGGTAAGTGGCATAGCTGGAATTTAAAGTGAGGATGCCTGGCTGCAGTGTGCAGGATCCTAGCCAGCATGTTGTATGACAGCCCAGGAGCCAAATTCAAGGATATAAATTGGATGCCATCAATTTATATAGCATCAGTATGGATGCCATCCCACTGCAGAGAACTTCAAAGGCAGGAGGTCTACATTATTTTTGAGTCTTCCACTCCCAGCACATGGCAAGTGTTTGGGAAATATTTCTTCAGTTAACTATGAGGAGGGGAGATTGGAGCACAGAGTTCAGTGAGGAGGTTTTGCTTGCATCCAGGTGCACAAGTCCCCAGCACGCCTTACAATGAGCCTTCCTGGAGAGCAGCGCTTGGTCAAAGTTAATGGATAGTAGTGGCACTGAGATAAGAAAAGACCCACAGACTTTCATTCTGAGAATTCCTAGACACCTGATCTGCTTTCCGCACTTGCATATAAACACAGAATTGAAAGCTCAGTGGAGAGCAGCCAGTTCTAAACTCAGCTGGCTCCAAACAGCAATGTGGCGGTTGCTAGTAGTAAAACACAGGCCTGTGTGGGAAGTCTCTACTGTAGAATACAAGGTATGCACAAGAAAGGGAGTCTAAGAAGACCATGGCTCGGTGCTTCTGAACCAGGAGAGCTGCAGTTTGGTCGTCTCCACTTTGCTCTCTCTGTGGAGCCTTGTCCTGCTTCCTTTCCCACAGTTCATGCTCCATGCACTCCTCCAAAAGGTGCCCCTCACATCTCTGCTCCTCTTCTCTCCCCTCCCCTTCTCCATGGCACTGCTGTTTGAGACTCTGCCCTAACCCTCTGCAGCATCCTTGGGCTTCCAAACCAACCATCTCTTGAGGGAATGAGTAATCCAGGTCCTGTTCCCAATTGGGAACAATGAGGACTAGGATGGTTTTGGCATGGTACTCACTGTTGCCTAATGATCTTCTGACAGGCAATCAAAACGCTTTTAGTTCAGCATACTCCCTCATGAGACATATCACTGCACAATCGCGTCCTTCTAGCATTTTGGAGGGGTGGGTATGTTTGTACGCATGCATGCGTGTGTGCGGGTGCGTGTTCATGTTTCACCTCCACCAGCCAAAGCCAGATCTTTGCAGTGCAAGGTGCTTCCATTCTCAAGCTAAAAAGCTAGCATAGAGAAGAATCCAAGAAATAGATGGTCAGGGAATTGGTCGACAATTCATTCACAGAGCTCCAAAACCTTGCTCTAGGCAATACCAGGAGGAAGGAGAGACAAGGGAGCTAGAAGGAATGAGGAGCCATACAAAATCACCATCAGTTGATATTTGCACTGCTCTCCTCACGGTTCAACCAGAATATACACTGACACTATCCCTATAAGAGCCCGAAGAAAATAGGAGGCCAAGCTGTCATCAACTCATTTTACCAAACAGAAAACTGAGGCTCAGAGAGAGTAAATGACTTGCTCTAGACCTTCCAGCTAGGGAAGGACACAGCTGGATCTAGAACCCAGGTTTTCTGAATTTGAGGCATGTGTTTTTCCTTTTTCATTGGAGAAGAGGTTCAAGGACAGGTCCTGGAATTGGTACATATGAATGAATGCACAGAATTTCATAAAATATCCGTATCTAAACTGCTTATAAGATAAGTGACATATGGGAGACCCAGGTTTGATTCCTGGCCCATGCATCCCACACCCTTGCACCCCCCCCCCCCCAAAGATGATAAGTGAAAACAAGTCCCAAAGAGCTTAAAAAAAAAAAAAAAAAAAACATATCCAAGCCATAAAAATCAATTCCTGGGACAAGCACTCTGATTTTTTAATCAAACTCCGGTCTCTCTCCACTGCTCATTTTCGAGGCAATACTATAGGATTGGAAACGTTAAGGAGGCCAGTTGACCAGGTTCAACATTTCCTATGATTTTCCCCAGAGCTGTGGTGGGGATATTAAAAAGCAAATGTGAGACAAAAGTGTAAGCCACATACCTTCATCCCTGTTCTTTGTATCCTGTGCATTTATCAAGTAAATATAAAAGGAGAGGAGAAAGAGGCGCTGTCATCTACATGCACCTAAGAGCTGAAAGTATTATCTCATTTAAAATTGCAAGAAGTCCATGTGGTGGTGGTTTTGTTTGGTTGGTTGGTTGCATGGTCCAGGAATCGAACCTAGAACTCCCACGTGGAAGGTGAGCATTCTATCACTGAGTGATGGTAGTTTTAAAGAAAAGATAACAGGTTCATAGACCCCTGTGCCCAGGAGTTTAAACCAGTTGGTAACTGGCAGAGCTGGCATTCAGAACCAAGCTTGTTAGCCTCCAGATTATAGGCCTGCCTTCCCCCCATGGCTTCCTCTTGTCATTGGCCTGCCTTCAGCACCAATGTCACCTCAAAGGCATTTTTACTCGCCTGCTCACTCATCCAGCATCATGCCTCAACTCTTTCAAGCCCAGTCCTCTGTTCCCCTCCATCCCCCTAGCCCATTTCTACTCCTCTTTTCTGCAAGGCCTCCCAGTTGCCTCAAGGACTCATTCTACAAACCCCTGCCCATAGTCAAGCTCTGGGGCCTCTGAGATCTCGAATCCTGAGCATTTGGGCCCTGCACCTGTTTTCAGTGCATCTGTCCTTGCAAGCAGATACTTTTGTCTACATGATTCCACCTGGGCAGTGGACAGATCTCACCTCCTTCAGGAGTTTTCCTTGTTTGACAAACTCAACCACTCAGTTCATTTCTTTTTCAGTTGCTGCCAGTGTTGGGTTCATACTGATGTATTGAGGGTTCATTTGTGTGCATACACGTGTGTTTACATGTGTGTGTGTGTGTGTGTGTGTGTGTGCTTTCTCTGTAAGCCTTTTGAAAGCAAGACTGAGTCCTCTCTGTGTCTCTGGCTGTCTCCCCAGTGCCCCTTCTTTCCCCTGCCCCGCACATGGTCCCCTGCCTCTAAGGGGTGTCCCATCGGTGCCCCATCAGAACACCTCCAGTCCTAGGCCTCCTTGCCCCCCCATATGCAACACACCCCAGGCTGCCACAGGCAAGCTGTGGGGCAGGGGCAGGGGCAGGTGTGGTGAGGTTTTGAGAGCTTTTTTAGAAACGAGGCCGAGAAAAGAATTGGAGAGACATGCAATGACAAGCCACCCAGCCCTGCGGGATTCCACCAGACACTGGAGTAGGAAATTTCAGGGGAGTGGGGAAAGACAAAGCCCGGGAGGGGTGCAGGGGAATAACAGACAATGGAGAGGTGGGGTGAGATGTTGAAAGCTGACAGCAGGCAGAGGAGGGGCCGAGGCTTCTTATGCAGGAGGGAGAGGTGCAGAGCGAAGGGCACCCTGTTCAGGACAGACGCAAAGCAAGAGGATCCCAGTAGCCACTCACTAGCATGTTGGAGCAGAAGAGAGGTCAGAAAGGGGAGGCCAACGATCAGCTTGCAAAAGGCAGTGGAAGTTGCTTGCCTTTACGGCATGGAGTCAGCATGTGTCCTACGCCTGCAGAGTTCTAGCTGGGGAGCCCGAGGGCAGGTCACTTACCCTCTCTGAGGCTAAGTTTTCTTGTCGGTAAAATGGAGGTTTATACCTACATTACAGGGAAACTGCAGCATTGTAGTTAAAAGACAGAGAGAGGTGGGGGGGATTCTATTTCACCCTTGCATTTGGAAGGACCTAGAAGCTGACTTTTAAAATAATCAGGAAAAACTTGGGATGAGCCCCTGTTCGACTGGAAACAGTGAATAGGCCAGGACAGGACATGGAAGCTCTTGAAATGAAACCATCTTATGGGAGAAAGATTTAGGTGGTCCATAAATCTGTAATAAGGAAGCTAAGGGCCCATTCATATACAAGAGGCAATGCTGAGTGCACAGAAGCTTAAGGGAGCTAGGTTAGACCCGAGTCGCCTTCTTGTCCCCGTGGACAGCCTTCTCTACAGAAGGGGGATGGGGCCAAGGCTGAACCCCCTGGACAGGCATGGAAGCAGAGCCACCACCTGGAGCCCCCTTCCAGGCTTGGAATTGGGTACTTGGAACCGATCATCCAAGCCGGAGAACTTCCCAACACCCAGAGGTCCCAGCTCAGCTTTGCAACAGAGCATTGAACAACCCGAGGACATCCAGGTGGTTTCCTGGATCGAATGGGAAGCTGATAAAGGCAGGGCAGCTCGCTGAGCTTGAAGAGGGACTGTTGGAGCACACGGCTTGTTAATATGGAGATAAGATGCATCCTGGGCCAAAGGGCTGGGTAACTGAGAGTGAGGCGACATTCTCAAGAGACTCTTTCTTAAAGCTCTTCCCAGCCCAGAAACCCACACCTTGTTCAAGGTGAGATGGAGTTGAAATTTTGCTAAGCCAGTGGTTGCTCCTCCTGCTCACCACATCCCAAGATCAAAATCTCTGTAGATGGAGAAGCTAGTGGAATTAATTTTAGATTCCCAGAGCGCCCTGCCCTGCCACAGCCTCTCAGAGGGAGGAACAGCTGGCAGGCTTTTCCTGGGACTCACCCTGCCCTGAGTGCCATCCCGCCTCCTGTCCGCCTCTCTGTTTGATTAATGGATGGGGCTGCCTTACCCTCCCTCGAGCATCTGCCTTATGGGAGTAGCATTGGCCAGAAGCATCCCTGGAAAGGACCTCTTCCAGGGCCAGTGAGAATCAGATGAGATAATACATGGGGAAGCATTTGTACAACCATAAAGGGCTATGAACTGTTGGTTTTCAGTGAGGCAAGCTGGAGGCGAGGGACATTTGCCCCTGAGGGAGTCTCTCATTGTCCTGAATAAGAAGACAGCCAGACTACACCAGGGCGTCGTTTAGTGCTCGTCTCCATCGCTCAAGTTCTGAGAATAACTTTTCTCTTTCCCAAAATATCAAATCGAGACTTTTCGTTTGGACTCCAAGATCCCTCCCCCTAACTAATCTCTCTCCCCTCCAGTCTTTAGTTCTCACACTTCTGCCCTGTGGAATCTCTATTCTAGGATCCGTGGGATTCAGGGACATGTTCCCTCTTCCTGTCCCCAATCCTCCATGAGTGAGATGCTCAAATCTTCTGGCGAGAAAAGGCAGAACCCTATTTTCCCTGACAACCCCAATTCCCACCCAGAAAGGGAAGGTTGGGGAAGATGGCCTCTGGATGGCCTTGCCCTCGTGCTATTCCCCAGAACCTCTTGGAGACAGTTCTCCAAGAGACAGTTCTCCAAGGGCTCGAGTGGTTGGCTAACAGCCGAGGGCATGAGGCATGGGCACACCGTGTCCTGCTAATGTGGTACGCTGCTGAAGCCGCTCTCAAGGATGCTGACTCGAGAGACCTGAATAGAGAGCATTCTGATAAGCCATAAACAGTTCCTGTCCCAGGAGCTCTTAAAGCTCAGCGAGCTGCCCTGCCTTTATCAGATGTCCCAGGAACTGTGAACCAAAATGTGTAGCTCTGCAGGCATGACAGATATTCAAGAATAATCTTGCTATGATTATACTCCCTGAAGTAGTGTCTGCGTAAGAGCACAGTAAATATGTGGACGTCAGTATATTCGGGGCTCTTGCTCCTGATGAACTGGAGTCACCTGACCCCACTTAGCTAACTTCTTGTGTCTGTCCTTTCTTAATCCTGCACGGCGCCCCTTCTTCTCCCCATTCTCCAGGGAAATCCCGGCAAGAGCCCACCTGGATTTCTTACGAACATCATAAACACATGCACAATCCAAAGGATAATCAAATCTGTCCCTGCAATAGGACCAGTGGTGCTGGAAAACTTGGATTCATTTTACCATCTTGGCTAAGGCCCATGGCCTCTCCATGGCTTCATCCTTCCCGTGCATCTAACCTTATTATTTCCAAATACAGCATAGGCAGCAGAATTCCTTTTCTCTCAGGTTCTACCGCTTGAACTCGCAGGGCAGCAAAAGTAAAATGCCATTATCCACATACCCCCCACTCCATGCTTCACTCCCTCCCTGGACCTCAGGTCTTGTTTAGCCAACCTCTGCCTGTTGGGAAACATGCCAACTCCCCAGGTGGCCTCTCCCATTTCTGGACCAATAGAAAGTTGCTTCCACTACTGACCCAAATCTGCTGTCATTCCCATCTGTCCATCTGGACCTTCTAGTGGGGTCAAAACTCCTAGGATTGCCCTTCAAATCTTCGCAGTTAGCCACCACATCTCCCCAAAGACTTCTTCCTTCAAGGCCTTTAATCAGTCTCATGTGGCCAGACCTCCAACCTCCCCCCTTCACCACTGTCCTGGCCGCTCCCCTCTGCACAGGCTCCTATTCATCCAGGGCCACAGAGCTCAGAGCTCCCAGAGTGGTGTGATGACAGGAGAGCAGAGACTGCTTCGTAGACTCCTCTCCTGCTGGTTCCCATCCCTGTCTTCACCGTCACCGCACCCAACTGACTCATGTGCCTCACTGTCAGCTGACAGCTAAGTCATTTACATCCTCACTGCTGTTTATCCATGTCGTCTCTTCTTTCCCTTGTGGTTTGCTTTTCGACCTCGAATGTAGGATGTTTGCAGCTCTTACTCCCTCTTTTCTTCCCTGTAAGCAGCTCCTCTGCCCACCTTTCCCTTTCTCAGCCCATCACCCCCAGGCCTGCTGCCAAGGCAGGTGAGGACGGGAGAAACTGTTCAGGGAGAAGGGAGTGGTGCACCTGGGAACACAATGTCTCATCGATAAGGGCTGCAATCCTGTTTGAATGAACCCCATAACTAAGTTCCATCGGTATTCCTTCAGGGGCTGAGAAAGTAGGTCATGTCTGTCGTGTGACACCTTTACACATACTCAGAAACACACTCAGATAAGGTGATAGGCTTAACTTGCTCCATTCTTAAATGTCTCCTCCCTGTTTCCCTTCGAGCATAGATCAAAGACATGCTTGCCCCTGGCCCCCACTCAGTTAATGGGCCTCAGCCCCCTGTCTCCCTAACTCTGTTTCTCCTCTTCAGCTGAGCAGACCTATTCCCTCTCCCTCACGTACATGAACCCTTTCTTTTCTTTGAGTCTCTAAGCAGACTGTTCTCCTGTCCAGAGGGCCCCTCCCTGACCTCCCTGCCCACACCCACCCTGCTCTCTTGCCTGGGCTGGGGAAAGTCCTACAGGAGCCATTGGGACCAATCTTTCCTTCCCTATCACTGATACCTGCTTCCTTGACCTGCTGTCCTATTTGGGTGGATCTTCCCGTGTCCCCAGGATAGGGCTCCATCCTTAGGTTAGGAGTTCCAACTGCTCCCTCTGAATCTTGCCACCCCAAAGTATGTTATCTGAGTTATAAGCACCTTAAGATTCAGGAACATTGCATTGCCAGTGACTAGGATACCTACTGTCACACAGTAGGAGCTTAATAAATACCTGTTGAGCAAATGTGTAATTGACTTTCGACTGATCAGCCACTTAAAGGTTTAGTTAGATTCTATCAGCTAGATGATGCAAGGATGTGTATTACTTGTGCAAGAAAAAATAAGTAGTTTTAACTTCCCAAATATGAATACAACAGCCTGTAGAAAAATAACTCATCTCCACACCAAACAGCAGTTTGAGATCACAGAAAAATTTATTGTACAAACACCAGACACATCAAGCCCTTTGAGGTACAAGCTTGAACCAGTAAATGATGACATCACAAGCACTCTCCAAAGGACCCACGCTGAGTCCATCAGATGCCCTCAAGGAAATCATGGACTTGGAAGTTGTGTTAGGACTCAGAGAGCAACGAGCAACTGAAGGTGACTCCAGTTCTGAGAAACAAAACCATATTTCCTTTCTAAAGTTCTGTTAGTTGGCCAATGCTTCCCCCACCTATCCCCTGCAGCACATCTCAAGTTTCTTATATAGGACCTAAACTTAGGAAACAAATTCTCACACATTGCTCAGAGCCACAGAGAACAAGAGGCAGAAAGGACTTGTGGGGTTTGCAAAAGAGCATTAAACCACCTTGCAAATCACCAGCAGCTTCCAGACTAGTTCAGGATTTAAACCCTCATAAGCCCAAGACAGATCTTCAGATCTCAGGCTCTCAGCTCCTGGACAGAGCGAAATGAGCTACCTGTGCCCAGTCAGATGGGCCACTCCCAGGAGAGCCGTCGTGGAGCAGAAGTCAAGAAGGGTCAGGCTAGCAAAGCATGGAGCTGGCGGGGGAGCTGGACAGAAACAGAACTTGACAGTTGGTCCAACCACCCCCACCCCAAGCCCCACCCACTGCTAAGAACAGTTCTCTCTGTGGATAAGGACTCCTGTCCCGGTGCCCTGTGAAATAACCCAGGGGATAAGTTTTCTTTAGAAAGAGATTCAGAATCAGAATATTCTGACTCTGTGACTCATACCTGTGACAGGTATGAGTCACAGGTCTCTGAAGTAGGCAGCAAATTCTTATTCCCTATCAATGTGAGAGGATGAGGTTTATCAAGCAGAAAGCAGGAATTAGCTCCAGAACAGAGATTCCCTTTGCCAAGTTAGCTCGCCTTGCAATCAGCTACTCCTCTAAAGCAGTCATTTTGTGGGTTCTCTGAGAAATGGATTATTGTTCACAGAGCAATACAGGTGCCTAAAAGGGAGACTGGGTTGACATCAACGCTTATCTGCCTGTGGATGCTCTTCAGGATCTTTTTTCTCCTGGGCCCCTGGATGTCCACAGGGACAGGAGCAAGCCCAGCTGAGTGGAGTCTGGGTGAGAATGTACCGTGTGACTTTGCACGGCCCGTGCCCTCCAAAGACAGAGCTACCCTTTGGGGTTATCCTCTCCGCTTCTCCACCCAGAGTCACATTTATTGGTAAAAACTACTGAGACACATTGGGGAGAGAGAAGTTAGAAGGGGTCAGGAAAGGCATGGAGGGAAAGGGACAGGAGAGAGCCTAGTGGGACATCTGGAGAGTGAGACATGAGGCCGGGCAGGAGTCTTTGTCACTATTCCACGATTTCCGTGCGGGAGGTGCTGGTAGAGGTTTGGATGATCTGCACACGCGACGAGCTCCCTCCGCTTCTCCTAGGGTACTTGCTGCTGCTTTTGCTGCTTCCCCCGAAGCTCACAACGCTGCTGCTCTCATAACCACCTCCACTGCCCCCTCGGGAGCCCCCGCCGGAACTCGTCCCGCTGCCCACTGCGAAGCCGCTGCTGCTACCAACACCTCTGGAGCCTTGGCTCCTGCTGGCACCACCCAGGGTCACCTGGCTCTTCTGCATGGCTGTGGGCAGAGAGCAGACCAGAAGGGGTCAGAAGGGTGGGGCAGAGGGACCCACCAGCACCCAACACCAGTGCCACCCTCCTTTCTCCTTAAATCACCAGTGGCATCTGACTTGCAAACAGACACGCTGGAAGTTGGAAGTATTACCGTTTTAAAAGTATTCTTCTACTACCAAGGGGTCACAGGGTCACTACCGTGCAGTGGCAGCCTCCCTTTTTGAAGCACATTTTCAGCATTTATGAATGAATATACCCTAAAGTAGTTCTCAGCCATGGCTGATTATTAGCAATCATTAAAAATTAACATAAAACCAAACTTATTTTTAGCAATCAACCTATTTAAAGGAACTATTCCTGCTTGGTGGTCATGTTTGCTCACTTCGGTTTTCACTTTCTAGGATGGGGAGCTAAGATCCCAGACAGCCGGGCCCTCTGGTCACCCGGCAGCCCTCCTCAGGCCTCCCGCTGCCCCGTGCCGTCCAGCACCCCCCACTCCGCCCGCCGCCCTGGGCTCTGCTACTTACAGATGCTCACTTGGCTCTGCAGCTCTCCTGACATCCTGCAAAACCAAAACCCACAGTAAGCCAGACCCACCGAGCCTGAAGGAACGAAAGCGGCAGTTTATCTGTATCAGGAGCAGACGCCATGGGCAGGGAGCGCCATCCTCGAGCCACAGGGAAATGCGTGTGAGTAGGCAGGGTCCTGGAAGCCTTGGGTCGAAGGGGATTTTAAGCAAGTTCCTGAAGTCTTTTAGCACTGGGGGGGGGTCATCACCTGGGCTGGGAGGGGGTGAGGGGACATTATGCTTAGAGGCAGGAGAATGAGGACAGTGACTTCTCTGGGCCCTGCCACCTGACACGGGCAGTGCTTCTGACTTGGATGGTAGTCTGGGCTACAATCTTCCCAGGAAAGCTGGAAAAGTCTCCCTGTTCCAGGGGTGCCTCCTGAGCTTCAGCCCTGCAAATATGGCTGTCGACCTTCCCCCCCCCCCCCCCGAACCCCAGCCCCACACCGCTGCCCCAGGCCACCTGCACTCCTCGCCCTCCAGCAGCCTGCGGTAGGTGGCAATCTCCACGTCCAGGGCCAGCTTGGCTCCCAGCAGTGTCTGGTAGTCACACAGCATCCGGGCCAGCTCCTCCTTAGATTGCTGCAGGGTCTCCTCTACGCCCTGCAGCTTCCGCTGCGCGTCCTGTAGGGCCTCCTCCCCTCGCTCCTCTGCATCCGAAATGGCCGAGTGCAGCTGGGCCATCTGCTCAGGAGACAGTCATGGAGAGGAGGCGGCGGGGTCGGGGGTTGAGTTTCAGGAGCCCCAGCCAGCAGGGCACAAAGGGAGGAGATGCGTCTGGTCGGTCCAGCCCCAGCTCCCATCCCACCTGCTTCTGGATGCTGCTGATCTCTGCCTGCAGCCCCTGGATGGTGCGCTTAAGCTCAGCAATCTCCATCTTGCTGTTCTCCAGCTCATCTCTATGTCTTCCCACCATGATCTGGAGTTCCTGGTACTGAGGGTCAAAGGCAGCACAACGGTCAGTACCTACTGCCTGCCAAGAGCCTCTCCAGTAGGGAGTGGATCTGCCTTCCCAGGCCCAGCCCCCAGGCTGCCGTCCTCAGGGAAAGTTCCCACAGTGAGCCCACCTGGAGCTGTGATTCCCCACCACCACCACCAGCACCACACTCACACCTATACCAAAGCTCCCACATCTGAGTTACACACACACACACACACACACACACACACACACACACACACATCTATACCAAGCCTCTCTCCTTCCACCCGTCCCTGGACTAGAACCATATCCCAGCCAGAAAAACCTGCTTCTTGATGTCCTTTTTACCTCCTTTTGCCCATCCCCAAACCTTCATACTGGCCCCTCCACACACTGCAACCACCTTGTATTTTCTACCCTGCCACAGTCATGCTGACCCTTTTCCAGGATGAGTTCCCTAGCAGGCGGGCTCTCATTTCCTCAAAGTCCCTTCGCGTGCTCCATATTCCTTTACAATTTCCTCTCTCTAGCTCCATTTCCGGGTCTCTGTTGCTCTGTTAGTCAGAACTCTCCCCACACGAAGCAGTTCTGAAAGGGGATGGGAGGACGGCCGGCTCGAGGCGCGCTCTGCATTCTGATGCTTTCACTGTTGACCATCTGAGGCTGAAATCCCCTCCATCCCCGGAGCTCCCCGCTGCAGGACAGCAGGGCAGAGGTGAGCCAGGGTTGGAGATTGCCACAGATGAGTCACAAAGCAGATCATCAAGTGCCAAGTGTTCAGAATTTAGCGACTAAGCTATTGATCTCTGACCCTGCTACTACAGAGTCTTTACTTTCCAAAAAGATCCAGGTCAATTTAAGTATAAGAAGAAACTCAAGATGTGCCCAAACACTAAACTTCAAAGAGATTTATCTAATGGATGAAGGTGTATCCAAGCAACGGAATATAGTGCTGCTGTTAAAAATAGCATCAAATATTTAACATCACAGAAAGTCATTCATAGGCGATGTCAGAAAGAAAAGTAAAACCCTACATTTTTAAAGACATCATTCTGAAAAAGTACACATAAAAAGAATTGCATGGTTAAGAACATGGATTTTGCAGGCACACACTTCAGTTTAATTAAGTTTGAGCTCTGCCACTTATTAGCTATAAGACCTTAAGGAAATTATGTCATTTCACTCTGTCATCTGTAAAATGGGATTATGAAATGCCTACCTCTGAGGTTGTCGTAGGGGTTAAATGAAACAAAATATGTATAAAGCACCTAGTGAAACGTGTGAGTTGTCAAAAAACATTAGCTTCAAAGAACTGGTAGAAAATATACTGGGACATTGAAGTGGCAGTGGGATTATGGGTCATCTTTACCTGTAATTTCTGAAATGTCTAGAACAAATATGTTTTGCTTTAGAAATAAGAAAAAGACAATACAAGTCCGGGGTGCTATGCATCTGCTTTTCTGAGCACCGAGTCTGGGGGCTCAGCGCTGACCTGCGTCCGGTACCAGGCCTCAGCCTCGTCCTTGCTGCTCTGCGTGACCAGCTCGTACTGCGCCTGCACTGCCTTGACGATGCTGTCGGGGTCCAGGCAGCGGTTGTTGTCCATGGACAGGATAACACTGGTGTTGCTGACTTGGATCTGCATCTGGGACAGCTCCTGAGAGGCATGGAGCACAGACTGAGTCCGTCCATGCACCTCCCAAGGCCTCGGTTTCCCTCTCTCGCCCCCTCAATAGGGAGTCAGAAGCCTGGGCCAGGTGGGAGTCTTGGGGGAAATTTGTTTGAATTGTTGCTGGGTGCCAGAAAGTGTCCCACCCAAAACTAACAGGGCCCAGACCTAACCCCCAGGGGAGAGGAAGGAGCCTGAACTCAAAGCTCTGGTGGATGCCACCTGTCCCTCCTGCCCCTCTGGCCTTCCTTTTCCTGGCCCACTCTGGCTTGGCTGCCTTCTGAGCCAGGCCCTCTGCTGGGGAAGGCTTGTTTCTTGAAATCACCCTCATCACTCCCCTCTCTCGTGCCCACACGAGCTCTCAGGGCAGCAGAGAGTCCTCCAGTGGTGAAGTCACTCAGACTCACTTGAGTTCTGGCTCTACCATTGACTAATTATAGGACAAAGAAGCCATTTAATCTCAGTGTCTCTGTCTCCTCCCATAGAATGCAGAGGTCAATACCACGTGCAGAGCTCCTAGCACAGCCTTGACCCCGGCCAGGTGCCCCCAAGTTAGCATGGATGGGACCAGAGACGGGAGGCGCAAATGCTCTCTCAGTGCTGCAGACTTTGTCTTCACTCGCCCTAAGAGCCACACTGAGTCCCCTCCGTAGCCCTATCAACTCCCCGGCCCTGGTGAGGAATTGATTCGTCTATCTCAGGAAAGCTACAACCTACGCATTGACTTTCGGCCCTGAGGATGATTCTCTTTTCCCAAACAGACCTGGGTGCAATGAAACAGCGACTACGTCACCTTCTCCTACCTTCGGACTCTCCCTGCCCTCATCGCCATGCCCCCTCCCGGGACTCCTGGGGACCGAGAGGAAGGACGACGTGCCGCCCGCAGAGTCAGGGGCTTGGTGGGCTGGACCCCCAGTGGGGGATGTGAGGTTGTCAACCTCCTCCTCTGACCGACCAAACCCCCTTGGAAGGTGTGAGACTCGAAAAGGGATTCTCCCGAGGGCTGAACTTACCGTCTCATATAAATATTTCAAGAAATTGATCTCCCCGGACAAAACGTCCACTTTGGCCCGCAGGTCCTCTTTGGTCCTATAAGCAGCATCCGCGTCCTAAACAGCCAGAAGAGACCATCGAACTTTGCAGCCCAGCCTCTGCCTGCCGCTGTCAGCTCACTGGGCAGCCCAGGCAAGTGGCAAAGTCTCTCTGGGTTTATCTCCTCCCCTCACCCAGACCCTGGCATTCCCGGCCAGAGGGCGCCGCACCCAGCTCCATGCTCCGCTCAGGCCCGTGCAGCAGCCCGGCCCCCCCAGGGCCCAAGCCAGATATAAGTGATACTCAAAATCTGGCTTACACCCGACTGACACCTGCGGCATAAACCGAGAGGCATGGTGCATTTGGGCAGCACACACACAGCCCGAGCTCACGCCAGATGTCACCCTGTCACCCGTCATCCCACAGGCAGATGGGAGTCTCAAGAGATTCCTCGTTCTTCTCAGCTTCCTGGGCCCCTCTGGACCGTCCCTCTCCGGATTCTCCTTCCCTTCACCTTCTTCAGGATGACAAAGTCGTGCTCAGCAGTGGCCCTCCGGTTGGTTTCCTCCTCATACCTGCAGCAGGAAGCAAGACACTCACCGAGGCTGCCAGTGCTGAGCCGAGCCCCCGTGCCCGCAGGAGGACGGCCTTCCCCAAATCCTTACTGCCCTGCATTTGGGAAGCGCCGCTTACAGTCAGTCCCCAGCCAGGCCCTGCGCTCTCACCAGCTCCCAGTTCTCCAGGTCAAGGGAGGGGACCACCACTCGACCTGGAAAACCCAGTGCCCGTGGGATGTCCCCAGATTGTCCACTTTTTTATTGGCGTTTTACGTTTTTAAATGTGTCAAGCTCAATCCTTTTTTTTTTTCCAGTTGAGAACATGCAGTAACAACCACTTTCAATAAATTTTTTTAAAGAGGAAAAATATTGATCTACAATTCTGCCACCCCCGCCCCCACCACCCAACATCTCCGCTGCGCATTCCCTGTTCCGTCAACTCGCGCATGTTTGACATGCCGCTGGCGTGATGCAACGGGCCTGTCAGGGTGATGCTAAGAGAAACCCCTTGCACCCCCAGCAAAGAAAGGGAGGAAGAGGCTGCTCTGATGCCTGCGGAGCACAGGAGATGCTAATATGGAATTAGACAAGTCCGGACAGCCCTATCATGATTATTAACCACTGCTAGCACTTACTGAATGCTTACTGTGTACAGGCACGGTCTAAGAATTTATTAAACATAGGTTCATCTAAACCAATGGTTCCCAAAGCCTGGTTGGTCCCCAGTCCAGCAGCAACAGCAGCACCTGGGAACGTGTTATAAATGCAAATACTCGGGCCCCATCCCAGCCTACTGAATCAGAAATTCTGGGGGGTAGTAAGCCAGCAATCTGACTTACTGCATGATAAAGTTTGAGAGCCACAAATCTATACCCCACAACAATCCAACAAGGAAGATATTGTTACTATCCCCACTTTACTCATGTGAACACCAAAGGCTGAGAGAGGTTAATTTGCACACATCTCGTCAGTAACAGAATCCCGGCTGGAATTCAGGCTTATCTAACTCCAACATCCATGAAGCGATCCTGCTCCTCCCACACACACACAGTTGAGAGCCGACTGTCCAAACCTACCCACCAAGTGCAAAATGTACGGTGCGGAGCCCATATGGCTGTGCCTGCCGGCCCTGGTCGTACCCTTCACGCATAAACACTAAAGCAAAACTCTTGCCCCTGTGCGTCAGTTCCCTGGCATGCTTCTCCCCAGCTCCTTGGACCTCACTTGTTCCTGTAGTCCTCCACGACATCCTGCAGGCCCCTGGTCTCCGCGCTCTGGCATATCAGCTCCTCCTTGAGGGAATCCGCCTGCCTCTGCAGCTTGGTGGCATAGTTCTCCAAGATGGGCTCCAGGTCATTGGTCCGAGGGGAGGTGCTCCTCTGCTGCAGCAGCTCCCATTTCTTTTGCAGCACCTGGTTCTGCTGCTCCAGGAATCGCACCTACGAGCGAGAGACCCCCCCAACCCACCCAGACCAGCTGTCAGAGTAGCTGTCAGAGCAGCTTTCCCATGGGCAGTGGGATCAGCAGCCTCACATCATATGCCAGACCTCGGAGAAGAAGCAGGTGGGTGCTGATGGCTGCCAGTGCTGTAAGATCCACTTGCCCAAAATGATCTTACAAATTGCCTGCTAAGTTAACTCTGGTTAGAAAGCTAACCTACCTCCAGCTGAAGGCCTTGTTTCCTTTGGCTGACACCATTTACATCAGAGCTTTCTCATCCTCCACCCTCGATTTATCCATGCCAAAGTAAAGAAATGGTAGTTTGGAGCATTTGAAACACTAACACAGCCAGGACTCATTTCCATTTGTGGTTGAAATGGTTCATGTGATGGAGGGGAGGAAGGAATAAGAAGAGAAAAGGAACAATTGGGTGAGAAAATTAAACTGATTTCTGAGCAAACTCTCTTGTGGTAGTTAAGTTCAGGCATCAACTTGGCCAGCTGAAGGTGCCTAGTTCTGTTGCTGTGGACATGAGCCAATGGCATGTAAACCTCATCTGTTGCTGATTACATAGGCAGTCAGCTAGGAGGCGTGCCTGCTGCAATGAATGATGTTTGATTGATTTAATTGGCTGGTGCTTAAATGAGAGAGCACAACATAGCACAGCCCAAGCAGTTCAGCGTACCTCATTTCAGCACTCACAGCTCAGCCCAGGCCTTTGGAGATGCAGAAAGGAATCACCCTGGGGAAAGTTGTTGGAACCCAGAGGCCTGGAGAGAAGGCTAGCAGAGACCATCCTGTGCCTTCCCACATAAGAAAGAACCTCAGTTGAAAATTAGCTGCCTTTCCTATGAAGAACTAACAAAATAAATCCCCTTTTATTAAAGCCAATCCGTCTCTGGTGTGTTGCATTCTGGCAGCTAGCAAACTAGAACACCTCTGAACACCACCAGTAGCTGGCATGTCCTTCAGGAAGATATTCTAGATTTAAATACTTTTATAACCCAGACCCCATTTTTGCAGCTCAGGGTCTGAATTTACTTTAAAAAGTAAATTTCCTCATTAAAAGAAAATAATAAAAGTTGTGCAATCCGTTCAAGTACCCCAAACTAAGGGCTTTGCAGATTGTCTAGTGTTTGAGAAAATCCATACTGTTATTTCCTTCAGTAACACAGGAGATAGAGAGTGGATATCACCCTATAATTTTACTACCTCTTCCCCCAAACTCTGGATACAATTCCTGGGTCTCTGGATACAAGGTCCCAAGAAGTGACTGGCTATGCACACCAGGTGCATAGATTGTCCTTCACCTGAGAATGGTCACCCCTCCATTTACCTCTACTTGTTGCCCTCGGCGGTGAGGGGGTGGCTCCCCTCCCCTGCCCTGGGAAGAGAGAGCAGGTCCCTCTGTGGCCCGAGGCTTGACTCAGGCCCCCGCCCACACCCACCCCCTCCAGCCTCAGGCTCCCTCCTCCAGGAGCCATGTGTGTGTAAGCAAACACACTGCTTTAGGCGGCCACATGGGGCCCTGAAGCGCCTCCTCTGCCATGTGGTACAAGGGAGGGGTCCAGGAATCCCCTGGCCCCGGAGACTCGGCCGATCTGAGAGGTCAGCCCTTCTTAGTTCCCTTCATGTTCTGACTCGAGGCTGGAAAATGTTTGCGGAGAATACTATCCCCCATGGCCCCCACTCAGAGCAAGGAGCTGGGCAGCCAGGACTCCCAGGCTTGTCAGCACAACCTGCAACACCTCCAGGAGAGATTCTGCCACCAGCTTACTTTTACTCCGGAGTGGCACTCCCAGGGAGGGAAAAAAACACTTCCACACTCCCTCGGAGCCCTGTGCTTGGCACTGCAGGACCCAAAGCAAGACTCTCGTGGTCCAATGGGGAATCTCCACGTGAACAACGAGGGGGCAGTTAGACGACTCTGGGTGCCCTGGATTTAGCCCCACCCCCTCTCCACCCTCCAACCCCCAATATCACAGAAGTTTAGTAAAACAAATCATGGCTCTCATCAGACTCTCTCTGCAAAGGCAGAGGCCAGTTCCAGGGAACAACAGGCAATTTTCAGGTCTTTTAACATTTAACCATTAGGAAATTATTAAGGGCCATTTTGCTTTTTCTCCAGGCCCAGAAAGCTTTACTCCTGGACTGGGCTCACCAACAATATTCAAAGATGATGCAGATAAAATATAATGTCATAAAATCTACCCTTCATACTAGGGAAAAGCAACCCCCACCCTCTGCGCCTTGCTCCCCCTCCCTGGTACTCATGACACTCTTTGCCTGGCTAACTCCTACCCACTCTTTGGATCGCAACTAAAATGTCACCTCCCTGGCATCTCCCTTTCCAAACACCCTGTTCTTTCCCTCGTTTGGCATTTTTGTAATTTGCAGCCATTTGGGGTTGTTTTAGCAACCGTCTCTCCCCTGCCCTGCATGAGATCCACAAAGGTCGTCGGCCCAGGCCTGGTTTTCTGTCCAGGAGACCCAGGACACTGAGATCTGTGAGCACACAGCACCCAACCCTGCAAAGACAACTAGAGATAGCACGAACTAATGAGAAACAACGGGCTATGGACTTGCCTGCTAGTTTGACTTATCCAGGCCACGCACTGCTCCCTGGCACAGAAGCTTAAAGGGCAGCTTAACTTGAACGCCCCCTGGCCCATGCCTCAGAGGCCCAGCCACCACCCCAGTGGGAAAAGCTGGAGCCTTCCTTTTCCTTACTGAGGTCTCTTTCCCTGGTCATTGCTTCTAAAAAAGCCCTTTTTCTCCTTTCCCACTCTCTGAGGGTCTAGGTCTGAATCTAATTTTTTACTCAGTACATGGTTATTGAACAACTATCATAGGCCATGCATTATTCTATGTACTGGGGGTTCAATGATGAGCAAAACAGACAGTTTTTCTGTTTTCCAAGACCTTGCATGCTATTTTGAGAGATAACCTCCAAAAAAATCAACATGTGGCATGGACAGTGTAAGATGGCTGTGGGGGCCATGGAGAAAAAAGTAAAGCAAGGATGGGGATGGGTGTGCTGGGGTGGGGGTGCTGCTTCAACTAGGGTGGTCCGGGAAGATCTCACTGAGAGCATAGCATTTGCACAAAGGCCTTACACAGGAGAGGGAGGGAGCTGGGCTACTCTCTGGAGATGAAAATGAAAAGTACAAGTGCAAAGGCCCTGAGCCAGGACTTAGGGACGCTAGAAAATGGCCAGAATTGTTTGTGGGTGAGCAAGAGGGAAGCAAGAGGTGAGGCAGAGGGTGGGCAGGAGGGCCACTGTATCTAGGCATGTGTTTGCACCCTAGGAAGCTAAATTCTAAACCATGCAGCCTGAAAGCTGTTCCACCCAGTGGGGGCAATTTTGCCTAATTTCCACAAGTGCATATCAGGGGTTAGCAGCAGCTATGGGTTGGAGGGCCAGATCATATGCGGCCTTGTAAGTTTTTAACTTCCAAATGGGAGAATTCAGATGGAGGACTGATGTGATGTGTTTTAAAGGATGCTTTGGTGCAGTGTTGAGAGCAGTCTGTATGGGGGTAAGGGTAAAAGCAGGAAGGCCAGTTGAGAAGCCAGAGGCAGACACCACTGCAGTAGCAGCCTTCTCCCTGCCAGCCAGACCAGAGCCCACCTGGGCTGAGGAGCCTCTGCTCCAGGCCTTCACAGGCCATGCTCCTTAGGGAAGGTCAGGGAGCCAACATCTCCTTCACCTTGTCCTCCGCCCAAAGCCCATGTCACAACCGGATGAATACCCTGTTAAGGGCAGGAGACATAATCAAATGAGAGACTCAGGAGACCAGTTGCCAGCAGCTTATGTCATTTCACTGACCCCCAACCCTTTCTTCCCCCAGATCCTCCGTGGGCCCAGCCTTGACCTCCCCGTAGTACCTCCATCACCTCCTTGCTCCAGTCAAACCTCCCACTCCTGACAGTACCTGAGATGTGATGATATTCAGCCCAAGTTTCCATCCACAGTGATCAGAAGTAGTCAGAAGCACTTTGCTCTGTTGGACTCCTTTTAACTGTCTCCAGGCCTATATAGTCTTACCCCTTTTCCACCCCCTGCTCATAGCCCATGCTTTCCTGTCCCCAGCATTTGCCCAAATATCAGGGGCCAGCTGCACAGCCAAACAATGAACCCTGGCCATGGTTAAGTCTGCAGTCAGACCACAGGTCAAGCTCTGGCCTCAACACCACACTCCTGTGGGAACCAGAGAAAGTTACTGAGTGTCCAGGAAACTTTGTACTCAGTGGTGTTTCCCCCACTCATCCTCAAAGGCAAAGCAATTTCTAGGGTGCCTCTCACCTGTGGACCCAAAAGAATGCTGGAGCCCAGACATATCCCAGTGTATATTGAGCAGATAATTTTAAAGTATTGGCAAAGTCCTTTGAGGAATGGGAGAAAAAATATGAAACTTTTAAACATTACCACCAGGGAAACCCCTGGTACTGTCTCAAACATTATGGACCCCCAAAACAATAGGCCAAGCCCTTAATCTTGAGGCTTGCTCTTGCGAAGCTTATTTATAAAAGCTAAGCCTATCGATAGTTACGCCTGAGAGTTACTTTCAGAGGCCCTCTTTTGTTGCTTAGATATGGCCTCTCTCTCACTAAGCCCAACTTGGCAAGTAAAATTATACTCACCACCCCCCGCCCCATGTGGGACATGACATCCAGGGGTGAAAGTCTCTCTGGCAACATGTGATATGACTCCCAGGGACGGGCCTGGCCCTGGCACCGTGGGATCGACAATGCCTTCCTGACCAACAGGGGGAAAATAGTTGCAACAAATAAGGTATCAGTGGCTGAGAGATTTCAAACAGAGTCGAGAGACTACTCTGGAGGCAACTCTTACGTAAGCTTCAGCTCGATATTGGTATTTATCATGGTTTGCCAAACCCCAACCAAAACCATTCCTGCCAACCCTAAAGAATACCCAGGGCTTTGTGTGATATTGAACAAGGTTCCATGCATTATGATTCCTATCCAGAAACTTACAACCTCCAGATAGGTTCCTAGGCCAGATAAGGCCTAAACTCAGAGGGGCCACCCTCTCCAGAATATCAACTATGCCTGGCATATAGTAGATGCTTAGAAAATATATGTGGGCTGGATGGGTAGTGGGATGAGTGGGTAGGTGGATAGATGGATGGGTGGATGGATGGATGGATGGATGGATGGATGGAAAATGAATAATGGTGAATGAGAATAAGTTTACGACATCACATATTTTGTCTGTTGGGTATTTCCCCATATCCTATCTGTTTTCTTTCCAAAGAGAAAAGATAGCATAAATCCCCCCAAGATGTCAAACTGAGGCCTAAATGAGGTGAAAGCTTTCCTAAGATCCCAGGACACACATTTCTGAAAATGATTGTCACCACCGACCTGAGACGACAAGATCGGTGAAAGGCATCAGGGCACAAGGTCCTCCCGGTCATCCAGTCAGTGGCCAAAGACTCTGCCCACCCTGAGGCACTCACCTGGTCGATGAAGGAGGCAAACTTGTTGTTGAGAACCATGATCTGCTCCCGCTCCTTTGCCTTGACCTTCTGAATTTCAGGGTCCACCTCCAGATTAAGTGGCTGGAGGAGGCTCTGGTTAATGGTCACCTCTCGGATGCCCCCTGGGGGACAAGTAGGACCAAAGCCCCCAAACACAAAACTGCTCCCTCCAAACCCAGCACCCCCAAAACCTCCTCCTCCATAGCCACCACCCCCAAAGTTTCTGCCCCCTCCAAACCCTCTTCCTTCTCCCCCACCGTGGCAAAAACCACCAGCATTTCTCCCCACTAGACTAGAGGAGGAGCTTTTATTGCCACCCAGATTGAAGAGGCTCCTACAGCCAAAAGTCTTTTCAAAGCCCGCATAGCCACCACCGCCCCTCCTCCCCCAAGCCTGAGACACACGCCCCGCAGCCGAACTCCCACCACCAAAACCCCCAGAAGAACTGGCACTATAAACCCGCCTGCTCCTTGAGCTAAACGCAGACTGAGAACTAAACTGGCAGCTCATAGTTGCTGGAGCATCCAGAGAAGCAGACAAGAGAAATGGCCCAGCTGGAAGGAAGCAGAGACTAGGGAGGGAGGGAGCTATGACTCCTTTGGCAAGCGCTCTGGCTCAGTCCCTATATATACCTGCCTTCACTGGGCTGGGCACCTTCAGAATCTAGGTAGGGGAGTATTAATGTCTAGTTCACCTGCAGCAACATCTGGTTAAAATTTCAGACATATAAGAGGGAGAAATTGCATTGTAAACAAGCTTCCCCAACTTGATCATTTATCGTGCATCTCTCGTCTTTTTAGAGAGCAGTGAAATAATCTCTCAGGATCTAGTTGCTGGAAACTCCTATACAGTTCTCCCCCAAGATATTAGTTGATCTCTTCCTAAGAAACTCCACCATTGACTTGTCTGTTTTGGGGTGTGCCTGGAAGATCTGGGGCAAAGCTAGAGGGCATCTAGCTACTTCAGGGACCGAAGCTGGGTGAGGGTGGGGCCATCTGTTACAGCAGCGTTGTCCTGGTGGGGCAGAAGCTCGGTTCTGACCGCCCACACACTGCTTCTGCTCCCCACTGCTGTCGTCACCGTCACCATGCAGGTCACAAGTTTTATCGCATGGAAACATGATATCGCGTTTATTGAGTGCACGTGGGAGCTGGGAGACTCTGCCCAAGGCTAATGAAAGAAGCAGAATCCAAAATGGGTGCCTGGGCTATGAACTCATAAACGGTAGTAATGCAGATGAGACAGGTTCTAAAAGTAGCATGGAAAGTGAGTTGACTTACCAGGGACTATAGGAGCATGTCTCCTAATATTTGAAACTTCCTTTTCCTTTGTGCAATAAGCAAATCTATTTGCAAAAGCTGGAGCTGAAACCACAGTTGCCAGCAGCTATAGAAGTGGAAAGGTTGGTGGGGGCAGGGAAGAGAGACGCCAGAGGAGCAGAACTGAGGAAAAGTTTTGGGAGAAACTCTAAGGCTTGTCTTTGGGCAGCTCCAAGCCTTTCATGCCTCCTTATCATTAAGCTCTACTTTCTCTGCTTGGGAGCTGTTTACTAGACCATCTTCTGGAGACACTGTAGGGTAGAAAAGAAATCTGGAATGAATGGTCAGAAAAGCTGGTTTCAAGTCGCCTACCCTCTGAGCCTCAGATACTTAAGAGTCAGTGCTACAATGCCCGTGAAAAAGCAAAGAAAACTGTAATTTAGTAAACAAGCATAAATACCGTTGTCCACAGGCCTTGTTAGGTTGACCAACTGTCCCACTTCACTTGGGACACTCAGTGCTAAAACCGGGGTAGTCCCAGCTGAGGCTGGGCCATGGGCTGCCCTAGGCGTGGGCACCTCAGGTCTACACAGTCCTGCTCCTGAGAATGACTCCTTCAAGGAGCTCCCGGTAAGAAAAGGAAGGCAGGGCTCAGCCCCCAGGCTGGCATAGAGTGACAAGGAGAAAAACAGAGGAGTCAGAAGGACATGAAAGTGGGGCTGGGGAACAGATGGACATGGAAGTGCGGCTGGGGAACAGATGAGTCCATGTGAGACAACTGCCTGAGTCAGGTGCAGTGCTAGGGGTGCGGGAGTCTGTCTGCTAGGTCTCCCGCTTGGGGTCTTCCTCCCGGCGGCTAAAGGGGGAGCTTGAGGCCACAATCCCCGGGGGTTCGAAGGTGTGGAGGGCGCGCGAGATAAATAACGACTCACGGGAACTAGTTGGACTGGCGAGGAGCGCACACTAGAACGTTTATTAGAGGAAGTATACCAGCTTATATAGGGTGAAGCGTCTAGGGGGAGGGGTGAGCAAGAAGGGCTCAGAGCAATTTTTTGATTGGTTGGGACGGGTTTTATTGCCATAAATGGAAGGCTCAGGCGGGGGTTTTAGAGGAAGGGCTGGTTTTGCATCCTCACTTGAAGGACCAATGGGATGGTTAGAAATATGCTGTAAAGAGTTGCTAGGTAAAGAGCTGGAGGAACGGGGACCGAAGTGATATCCGGCATAGGGGGAAGGGGCAGGAGTCTGGCAGAGAAAAGGAGGCTGCTGGGGGAGGAGATGGGAGGCCCCAAACGGGAAGCAGCCATGGCGTGATGAAAAGATCCTTGGGTCGGCATCTCAAAACCTGACTCTGATCCAGCCAGGCTCTGCCCTTTCCTAGCTGCATGACTCCTTCAGCCTCAGTTTCCTCCTTGTCTGTAAAAGAAGGGTAGTAATATCAGTTTCACAGGACGACCGTAATGAGTGGCTGAGATCAAACGTGGAAGGGCACTTTGTAAACTCCAAAGGGTCGTACGAGTGTGGCTCCTTCCTCACCACCTTCTGGAGGTGAAGTACTCTTCAGGTAGGTTGTCATTCCCTGAAGATGCCAGATCCCATGACCCCACCTCTCTCTCCCCTGCTACGATACTTTTCTGCACTACTCACCTTCAACCCTGGTCTCATAGAAACCACATAATTAACCCATTCACTTATGTCCCTTCTGCCAAATAAATAAATAGGAAGCTCCTCGATGTCAGGACCAAACTTCATGGACCATGAGCCCTTTCCTCTCCCAGGGGGGCCTATCTCATTGCTGGGCACAGAGTGGGCCAAATACAAAGATTTGCCAGACTGAGCTAAACTGAAGACTAACATAGGAAACACTTGAAAACCAAGACTCTGCCCAGACTTAAGCGGCCAGGGGGTTGAATCCCAGCTCCACCATTTGCTAGTTTTATGATTGGACATGTCACTGAACCTCTCTGAACTCTACTCATCTGATACTTAGAGCACATAGCACAGTGCCTGAAAAATAAATGGTTGCTACTATTATTGGTGTTATTTTGTTGCTATGGTTATAGCATTGAAACCTATTAAAGCACTGTTAGGGTTTTCAAAAGGGAAGCGACTGGAGAAGGCTCCATGGAAGCAGGGGCCAGCTCGAGGTCACCTTGAAGAGGTGTTGTATGCGAGCAGATGTAGTTCTCTGGGGGGGTAAGGGATTGGGACTGGGAATGGACCAGAGGAGCTACTTGTGCCTAAGCCTAGAGGAGGAAAAGGACATGGTGAGGGTGGGGTGGGATGGATATAACTGTGGAAAGGTCATCCTGCCTTGAAGAAAGAACTGAAAAACTGCAAGACAGAGGGTGCCAGCAAAGTCTTAGACAGAAATGTATTGAGCACTTACCCAGGTTTATATTTACCCTCATGATGAATATGGGAAATTACATAATTGTGATCAAATGAAAGAAGCCCAGAGAGTAGCGTTTAGAAGGCTTGTCTGGCTGTGACCAGCTGCAACATCTAGTCTCTCTCCTTTTAGCGGGCCGAGCCTTGTGGGGTGCTGCCAGTCCCTTGAGGGACTGCTGGAAGGTTGTCCATCAAACAGGACCAACTGAGCCTTCGGTATAGGGTCTCAGCTGCCTCAGAACAAGAGAAAGTTAGCTTAAAGTGAAGCATGAGAGATTTTGCTTACCTGAAAGGAGATATTTAATCTCAGGTCAATATTAAGACAGTGGATGAAGTTTCTAAGACAAACTGCTCTCCCTAAAGAAAACCCTCCAACTGGTTGCAATGCCAAAGAGCAGTGATTCCTAAACTTGCTGCATATTGGAGTTACGGGAAGGACTCCTCCAACTGCTGGTGCCTGTGTCCACCGCCAGAGACTGTAGTTCCACTGATCCGGGATGTGGTCTGGGCTTTGGAATTTATAAAAGATCCCAGGTGGTTTTAAAGGCCAGACAGGTTCGGGAACCACTGACTTAGAGGAAACAAAAGGATGAATGAAATGGTCTCTCGAGATTCCATTCGGTCCAGGGATAAATTAATAAGAATGACCACAATAATAGTTAACCTCTTCTTCAGTGCTTTCAGTGTGCCGTGCACAGGCCTAAAGCTATCACAGCGGTGGTCTCGTTTAACCTTAATACCAACATTATAAGGAAGGTATTCTTCTTATTATTATCCTTATTTTCCAGATGAGGAAAAATGGGATTTAGAGAGAGAACATAATTTGTCCAAGAACACACAGATGAAAGTGGTGGAATTTGAACCCAGACCTTCTGACTCTGGATGCCCCCTATAGTTCTCTCTAAGGAGGGAGAAGTGTCCCCTTCCCCCTCTCCCCAGCTCTCCCCACCAGCCATCAATGTTAAAAAGATGGCGGGACCTTGGTGCAAGTTGGTTGACGGAGGCTCCAACTGGCTCAGCCTGTCTCCCAGGTTCTGAAACCCAGGGCTGCCAAAAGGGTGAGGCCGTTATCAGGCACCGGATCGGATCGCAGACCCAGGCAGCAGCAGGAGGCAGGGTTTGGGAGGACCAGAGGGCTGCTGGCATGACGGGCAGAGGACGGTGCAGGACAGCACAGAGGCGTGGCGGGGGGCGTGGGGACAGAGGCAGGGCCCCTTGGGCAGAGAAGGGAGGGACTGCAGCCTGGTGTAGGTACACAGGCTGCTTTCCGGCCCAGCTCAGGCCCCTCCCTTTGGGCTCTTATCTGCTAAAAATGGGAGCATTTTAACCTCTGGCTGCAGAAGGGAGGCAGTGACAGTAGCAGATGGAGGTGACCAGACTCCTTGGACAGAATAGAAGCCCCAAGCCTTGGCTCCCCATACCTTGGGACCACTATTTTCCTGCATAAGAGTGTCAGAGCTGGACACACGACAGAGACCATCATCACAGTGCCTTCATTTTACAAAGGAGGAGAAAGGTATAAGCAGAGGAAAGGATTCGGTCCAGACTACAGAGCAAGTTGGTGCATCTAGAACTATCCCTACTCCCAAAGCAAAAAAAAAAAAACAAAGAAAAGAACAGTAAGGCCTGAGAAAGTTCCAGACAACCTCTGCTCCAGCAGTCTAGGAGAGATGGGTACATAGGATGCTCTAACTCCAATCTCTAATAGATTTTGTATCCCAGGGGTGGAAAGGTGGAGTTGGGCAGACAGAAACATCTGTGGTGAATCCTAATTTCTGGGTTAGGATGGGTGTTTGGGGCAGCCACTAAGGCACTAAACTTCTCACCAGGCCTCAAACCAACTGTGTGCAAGCAAACCCCTTCCTTCAACTAGATATCCCTTCAACCAGAATCCCAGGACTTGCCTGGAAATTGAGAATCAGGAGGTCTCCCTTCCTCTCATCAAGCCCAGTAGGGGCCCTTGGGCCTAGGGGTTGTGCAGAAGTCCCTTGCTCATCCCCATACCCGAGACCTAGAGGTAATATTGTCCCCAGCCTATCAAGGCTCTCCCATACAGCATGCCAGAAGTCATGACTATTTATAAACAAAGCTGCCAACTGTCTCGTGTCTCTCTGGCAAAAGGAGCAGGTGGGCAGGTGTGGGCCCACAGGAAACTAAGGCTGCGGGTTAGACTTGAATTGCATTCCAGGAGAAACAGTTCACTCCCAGCAGGGGACTGGGATGCCAGGCAGACACTACTTATAAATGTTGGATCCGAGGGCTAGATGGACAGGTGCAAAGCTGCAGGGCTAGTAAGTGGTAGAGCTGGGACCACAGTTCCAATTCCAGGTGGTGGAACTGGGGGAGGAGGGTGAATATGAGACCTGTGGGAAAAATCCAGAAGTGTCTCACCTCATGCATGCTGGGAGAGATTAGAGTGCTATAACAACGTGAAGAATTCATTTATTACTATTCCCTCTATTTAAAGAATAAGAAGCCTTGTGAAATGTTGGCCATAAATGGCAATGATGCCTTATTAAGCTCTTACAATGAGCCAGGAGTTAAAAAGATGACATCATCTGATCTGCACATGCTCATTTTGTTGATGAGATCTAGGGGTGGGGGAATGGGGAGTCAAAGGGGCTGCCCACAGTGGAGCAGCTTATAAAGAGCGGGCTGCAGACCTCAGCAGCAGGCTGGCTCCAAAGCCCATGGTTACTATTACTATTTTATTCTCACTGTTACTATTTTACCTTCTCCTTTATGAGACAATTTAAGGAGGCTTTAGAACCAGGCTTTTTTTTTGCTGAAGTTTGAGTCCTGGCTCCACCACTTACTTGTTGTATGACCCTTGGACAAATCTATTAATCTTTCTGTGCTTCAGTTTCCTCGTTTGTAAATTGGAGACAATAATGCTGACTACCTCCTTGTGCTGTGAAGATTACATGAACTCATTCAAGAGCACATCCATTTTAGTGATTGTTTATATTGCTACCCAAAGCTAATCGCTGGTACCCAAAGTGTATTTTGCAGCCAGCTTCCCTTAACTGATCAGAGTGGATTGCAAGCCCCAAAACATGGTCCTATATATTTCAAATCACACAAAAGATGCAGAAAACCCTTTTAAGCATTTATTTAAACGAACATGGCAATTTCTTAATACGTTTGAATACAAGTCAAAAGAACCTATTCTGTCATTAGGCCTGCCCCTCTCCAAGCAGGACTCCAAGGAGGAATAGGTAGCCACGACTGGTTTATCTTTTGAGAGGTGAAGGTATGACCCCTCTAAGCGTAGGCTGCAATGGGACAGTCTCCAGACCTCCTTCTCTCTGGATTAGATTATTCCAGGTGAGCATTCCAGTGCCTAGAGCACTCTCTGTCGAAGCTGCATTTAGCCATCTCACACCTGTGTGTTTATTAAGCGAATGGTTTCTGTGATCATGACAGGTGTATCCTCTCTTGCTCTGTTTCTCTAACATCCCTCGTCAGTTCTTCATACTAGCAAGGACAACACTCTCGAAGGAAGGTACTCATCCCCACCCTCGTGTTTGTTTGCCTTTTATTTTGCTTCTCCCACCTGGATACCTGTCTTTCGTGAGGAAAAGAAATAGAAATAGACTGTCTCTTTCATTCTCGACCTCACTCAGGCATTCTCTCAGGCTCCAGTCATTTACTGAGCTCCCTTTGTGCTCTCACTTTTTCACGGCAAAGTTCTGAATGAATTATCCTCGTGTTCTCTCAGAGCCACCTCGGCTGAGCGACCTCTGTGAGCCAGCTGGTTTGCAGGCCTTATTGCTAATCTTTGCGACACCTCGCGGGGGAGGCAACCTTCCCCCCATTCGACAGATGAGGAAAATAAGACCCAAAGAGGTTAAGTGAAAAAAAAAAAAAAAAACCTACAGCAATCATTTTCAAAATGGGCACACATGCTTCCGGGAGTACATGAAGACTTTCCAAACGATATTCAGTATGAATAAGTGGAATGAAAGCAATTTCCAAACCTCACCCTCCACATCCTAAAGTGAATTCTCTGAAGAACCCACTTCACAGTCTCTTTCCTCTCTCAAGATTGCCCTTGTTCTGCTGTGCAAAAGAAAAGCATACTTCACACCCCTCAGGATCTGCCTTTGGTATCTTGCCAGGTAGGAAGGGAGATTGTGATGAGTGCTAAAAAGAAAATAAAAAGTAACAGAACAGAGGATGATGTATGTAGGAGGACAGCATCAGATAAAATAGGCAGGGAGCTCCCTCTCAGTAGATGCCACCGGGACAGAGACCCAAATGATGTCTCTGCACACACAGATGGAGTCAGAGAGAGTCAGAGAGAAAGAGAGAAGCAAAACACACATGCTGTACACATTCACACTAACACACTAATACAGAGAGACAACTCACAAAATCACAGATATGGTTCCCTGCCCACAGCTCTTTTTCCCAGGAAGCCCTTTATGTCTCAGGTGGGCACTGACCTCCTTGGCCCCTTCAAGCCCCAGGTGCCTGCCCCATTCCCCAGGGCCCTGCCAAAAGCGTCTCATTAAGCCAAGAAACCAAGATGCAGTAGCTGGATCCAAATAGGGGCACAGATGTGGGAGATCCAGACCCTATTTCAACTCAGCCATGAACTGAGTCTTCTTACTGAGCCTCAGCTTTCTCCTCTGAATGAGAAGGGCTTAGGGCTTGAGCAGGGATTTTCAAATTGGGCGCTACTGAAGCCCTGAAGTTCATAGGAGGTTGGGAAGAAAGGGGAAACCAGTGAGCTGCATCCCCGTCTCACCACCACCACCACCCGTCTGAACGCCCTCCACTTTGATCTTTTAAAGCAAGAACTCTGCTGTTTAAAAACAGGTTTGCCCATGTCTGCCCATGCAAAAAAAAAAAAATAAAGCAAGTTTGCAGGGTGAAAAGGTAGTTCAGTGGTAGAATTCTCTCCTGCCATGAGGGAGACTCAGTTTCGATTCCCAGCCCATACGCTTCCCAAACAAATAGAAAGAAAAAAAATTCAACGAACAGTGCTGCAATAAAGGAATACTCACATGGAAAAAGAATGAAATATGACCCCTGCCATACAGCATACCAAAAAATAAAAAAGTTTGCAAAGCTCCTGGGCCCAATGCCTTCCAAGGTCCCTCCCCAAGCTGACACCCCTGATGCTGAAGATAGAGTCAAGGGAGTCAGGCCTGCAGAAGATGGTTTGGGGAAGGGTAGGTGACAACACAACACCAAAGCTGCTTGTTTTGCCTAAATGTGGGGTTGATCCTGACTCTAAATTCCAAATAGTGCTTAGGGTTCCAAGTATGGCTTATGCTATCATCAAAGGAGACTCTGGGAGCAAATGAGGCAATGTCCCTACCCTGTCTTCCTGCCTCCACGTACCATTTCTTAGATCCTTACTGTTGAAGGGGAACACTTTAGAATAGTAACTGCTTTCCACCCCATCCATGACAGCTGCCAGTGACCTGGTCCAATTTGAATATCCTGAAAGGTCAGTTTGCATTTTAAACATCAGTAATAAATTTCAAGGTGTTTGGAGTGGAAGTCTGAGACTCTAATGAGGGCCCATCCCAAATCCTTTTATTCCCTGCAAATCCCACCGCTGATCCCCTATAACTAGAGACTGCAAAAGCCCAGCTGCTCTCCCCTTTTCCCCTTAGAAGGAGAAACAGAAAGTGCTGCTCGCCAGGAGTTCTTTGCCGCTGGAATTAGTCCAGATAGGCCTTTTCCAGAGCTAAGGGCACAGGGGTCCCAGGAGAGACACCAGACCCTGAAGGATTTCCTCTCAGTGGCTATGGCTATGTCTCCCAGACTATCATCATGACCCAAGGAAGGTTCCCTCTGCTCTGGAAAAGCTGTGCATGATGGTGGGAATCAGGGAGGAAGAAGACCAATTCTTTCTGCCCACAGCTCCCGCCACTTCCCATCCCAGCCCCTCAAGGAAGCCAGATGTGGTGCTCGGGGCTAAGGACACGGCTTGGCATTGAGGGTATGAGGCATGTAAATGATTCCTTATAGCACATTGTGGTCAGTATTGACAGCAGATCAAAGTAGCATGGACATATGAGGGAGAACAAATTTCCTCAGCCCGAGGAGCTATGGAAGGCATCATCTACAGAGAAGGTTGATTTTGAATGGGTATTGAAGGATGAATAGAAGTGAGCCCAGTGGGTGGACAATAGGAGAAAGGCACCCGATAGAGAGGGAAGAAAAATGCAAGCGTGGGTGGAAGGAGTATAGGCATCTACGTGTCTGCAGAATAGGGGGACATGAAGGGCGAGGAGTGGTGATGGTGACGGAGGCTGATACCAGTTGTAATGGTCTTTCTGTGCATTGCTGCTGAGTTGAGAATGTTCTATGGGAAGTGGTCCCCAATGTCGATTACACAGCAGGGATACGGGGAAGCTTTGACAATCCAGAACCTCAAGCCCCACTCCTGACTTCCTGAATCAGAATCTTAGAGAATGGGGCCCAAGCACCTGTATTTTTTGAAAGTTCCAGTTGTGCTTTAGTTCTGATAGACTGATTCTGTAAGGTAAGCAATTTTATTAAAGAAGGAAAGTCCATGTACTTTCCGGTACTTTCACTATGGAAGGCTGGGGAAGGATAAGAGAAAGTCACCTTGCCTATCCCCAGACAGGACAGAACACTTTACCCAAGAGATTAGATTGAGCATTCAGCATTTTCATGCAAACTCTAATAGTTGCAAAGTACCACCAAAGGAATTAAAAGGGGGCAGGGATCTTCAAAACACATCATTAAGAAAATGAAAGAGCAAACATCACACTGGGCCAAAATGTTCACAATATGTCTATCTAACAGATCCCTAAAACATTATGATAAGCAAAAGAAGCCAGACACAAAAGGAGTTCTGCATGATTCCATTCAAATGAGATTCTAGAAGAGCCAAAATTAATCTATAGTGACAGAAAGCAAGTCCCAGCCTGGGGCTGGGGGTGGTGGTGATTGACTGCAAAAGGACATGAGAGAACATTTCAGACGATGGCCATGTTCTCTATTTTGATTGTGGTTGTCTTTACATGGGTATACACATTAGTCAACACTCATTGAACAATATATAAATGGGTACATTGTAACTTTATGTAAATTATACCTCAATAAAGTTGATTTTTCAAGTGGGACAGAAATGATACAGAAAGGACAGCATGAGCGCATAGCTGCTCGTTGGAATAGCTATTCCAAGGAACATCACTGCATTTATTTGTCTCTCCATATATGAAGCCGTAAGTTCCTTAAGTCATGTTATACTCTTCTCTGTAGCCACCACTCCAATGGTGCATGGACCAAATTGGTGCTTAATAAAATTTGAAGAAATGGATGAATAGAACAGGAGTAAGCAAACTCAACCAGTAAGAAGATCTAGTATGAACAGGACAGTGGATGGATCAAAGACAGAACTCAGCCCATTTTTAAACATTCCTTATTTTATTTTTAATTACAGAGTATTTCAACCATACAGAAAACAATATAGCTGACAGCTATGTGCTCACCACTCTCCTTTAATAGTTAAGGCACCTGATTCAATGTCCATATGAAAAAAATATACACAATAGTTATCTGCAGATCAGGGTATGAAAGGTAAAACCGTAAAGCTATTAGAAGAAATCACAGAACGGCTCAATGACTTTAGGGTGTGGAGCAGAGTTCTTAAGCACGACATAAAAGCCACTAATCACAAAAGAAAAATATGAAGAATTTAATTAAGTAAAATAAAATAATTCTTTTTATCAAAAGGCTCCATTAAGAGAGTGAAAAGACAACCCACAGAGGGGGAAAAGATAATCATAATTCATATGTCTGGTAAAGGATTCATATCCAGAACATATAAACAATTCCTATAAATCAACAAGAAAAGGACATACAACCCAATGGACAAAATGGACAAAAGAGAGGTACAAAAGAGGTTATCCAAGTAGCAAAAAACATGTGAAAAGGTGCTCAACATCATTAGTCATTAGGACATGCAAATTGAGCCTCCAAAGATATATGACAGTACCACACACCCAAAAGGCTAAAATAAAGAGAAAGAAAATACCAAGTGCTGACAAGAATGCGGAGCAACCAGAACTCTTCTGCACTGCTTTGGGAAACCGGAATATACACCATAGCTGAATATAAGCATATCCTTATGGACCCAGCCAGACCTCTCCTGGATATACACAAAGGCGTTGAGTGTCTATCTGTATTCACCAAAAGATGTGTACTAGAATATTCATGGCAACTTTGTTCATAATACCCAAAAATTCGAATCTAATCTAATGCTCATCATCAGCAAAGTGTGTAATAAATTGGGGTTTTGTCATACCATGGAACACTAATGAGAATAATGGATTATTATATTATATTATAAATAATGGATTATTTACACCTGCTCAACGATATGGTGAATCTCGCTAACATTATGTTGATCAAAAAAGTCCAGACACAAAACTGTGTGATTCCACTTATATGAAGAATAAAAATACACGAAACTAGCCCAGAAGTCAGAATGGCAGTTCCCTGGGGTTGGGGGTGATTACCATGGGCCCCAGAACTTCTGGGGAGATTAAAATGTCTAATTCTTGTTCTGGGTGCTGGTTCCATGGGTAGGTGAAGTTTGTGAAAATTCCTTAAGCTGAACACTGGAGACCTGTGCTCTTTTCTGTACATATAATACAGTTTCATAAGAAGTGCCTTAAACGTTTACAGAACTCCAACATCTGACAAGAGGGAGAAGAGGGCAGAGGGAGAGAAGGCAACAGAAGAAACTGACAAGGCTGAGCAAGGAAGAAGCCAGAAAACCAGGGGGAAAGGATGGACAACAGTGTCAGAGACTTTGAAGAGGTAAGAGAATGACCAGAAATGGGGCAAGGTGTGGACACTGAGGCAGTCCTGGGTGTCATCAGGGGGTAGAGAGTCAGTGGCTAAGGAGAGGATAGGGAGGCAGGGTGAATGGACATGCTTGTCTAACTCATAGCTATTTGCTCCTCCCCACGGAGGTGGAAAGAGCCCCACGAGAGAAGGCCCTGATGTCATCTGCCTGGGATCAAACATATCAACAACCCAGAGAATCTGCTTCAAGGGCTGGCAGACCCCTGGGTTGAACCCCTGGGAGACCCCTGGCAGAACACCCCAAAGGAAGGGGTACGTTACAGCCTTGGGGTGATCAGGTAACATTTCCTCTGCTGTCTGCTGAGCCAGAAATGAAAAGGAACATCACTGGGGAAGTGAGTAAAGGAAGAGAGCACCGCCATGAGTCAGGAAGGTGAAGGAGGCCAACCAAGTCCTCGAACCCCCTCTTCTCATGGGAGGTGATAGGATGGGCTCAGCCGGTGGGTTTGTGGGTCTGAGGGTCTGGCAGTGGTTACAGGGGCTCAGAGAACCAGACTCAGTGCAACCAGTGCAGGTTTGTGTTAAGGTAGCTGTTGGGTGTGCCACAATCAAACAGGGTTGCAAAGCTAGGAGTCAAGGGAGACCCAGGTCTGGTTAACTGGGGGTGGGAACAAGGCGATTGGAGCAGGTCACCAAGGGAAGAGGCAGATGAGATACCAGAAAGCAGGGTAGAAAGCCAGGGATCTAAGAACGGGAAGCAGAGCTAGTTCCTTCTCCATCCTACCTGGCTCCATGCTCTGAGCTGTCCAGCAGTGACCTCTCTATCTCTGCCTTAGGAGACCTGACACTTTCTGCCCTCAACAGGTTACTCTCTGAAGACAGAGCTCATACTTGCCCTTCCCTGCCCCTACTTTTGCCAACCCTGCAAGGTAACATTAAACAAAACTCATCAGCTAAAATGCAGTGAGACATGCAGCAATTTATTCAAGAGAAATAAAATGGCGATCCCGCACCAGGGGAGGATGAGAACAAACTCCAAACGAAGCTCCGGACAGTCCTATGGGCCTGAAGAGGCTGGGGCCTACAATGTAGCTTCTGTTAGAGGCTCAGCACCCATAGGAGGGGGGTGGGACCCAGACTCTTGAGCCTGAGATGTCAGGTGCATGGGAAATGAGGAACTCAGTGCTGCAGACAGCTAAGCAGGCAGCAGGGTGGTGGGGAGCTTGGATGGACAGGGAGGACCATGTGCAGGGCCCAGACCCCAGCTTAGAATTGGGTGCAGGGACACTGGCTGCGGCTGGCAGTAGTGTGGATGGATGCGGCTGAGGACGAGGCCCTGCTAGCTCTTGAGCTCTGTCCCCCACAGACATGTCTGCTGGCCCACTAGAGAGTGTGACTCCCAGCCCCACTCTGACCACACTCTGGAGATGCTGGAACTGCAGCTTCTGCCTTTGTGGCCAGCAGCTCCGGGACCAGCAGTGTTGGTACTGTCAACCACAGCTGCAGTAAGGATGGGCAGTTACCGCTCTGCCCCTTGGGGTGTTGACAGGTGGTAGGACAATGTAGAGTCTCAGATGTGGGGCAAAGTAGAAAAGGTAGAGATGTTCAGGGCTGAGGGATGGGGTGGGGGGTGGAGGGTAGGTGGAAGGAATGGCTTGTGCCAAGGTATGCGATTATTAGGGGCTATAGTGACCACAACAGGGGAAAGTAGGTGGATTGGCTGTGGCAGACTCAGACATAAGGAATAACAATGGACCCATTTTTCTTTCCCTCCAGCTTCAAGAGGTGGGAAGGTAGATGTTTTAGTTTGCAAGCTGCCAAAATGCAATATTCCAGAAATGGAAATATTTTTAAAAACAGAATTTCCTAAGTTGCAATTTATAGTTCTATGGCGGTGGAAAAGTCCTAATTAAGGCAAGGCCATAAAAGCATCCAACTAAGGCTTCCAGGGAAAGATACCTTGGCATCCCTGGTGCCCCACCGACACACACAACTCCAGGTTTCTCGCTGGTCTTCCGTCAGCACTGCAGCCATGCCCCGCCAGCCTGTGAGGCTGGGAACGCCCAGGGAGCAGCCCTGAGCTCCTCTCTCCCTGGTCTCCCTTTGGCCCAGTCCCTAAGCCACAGCCACGGCAGAGAACCAGACAGAGGGCTCTATGGAATCAAATGACTGCCTTGCTCACTGTGGGAGCCCCACATCTGTGCAGGCACAGGCATAGAATAGGCCCCTGATACACTTTATTGCAATAAATAATTATATGCTTCTTTATTAATATCATGTTTATAATAATGAAATACTAATTATCAATCATTTATTTGGTTACTGTGCCTTTCATTAAAATTAATTAATAATAATGAACGTGTCACTATGTACCAGGCACTATTTGAAATGCTCAACATATGTTAAGCTCATTTAACTCTCACAACAAACCTCTGAGGTAGGTAGAATTGTTACCATTCCATTTCAAAAATGGGGAAAGTGAGTCACAGAAAGGTGAAGTTACCTATGATTGTACAGCTAGAAAGTGACAGGCAAGCTGAACCGTGGCCTGGGCCCCAGAGTGTGGGCTCATAAATACAAAGTGACACAGCAGGTGCACCAGTGAGCCATACTCAGTTTCTTCTTTATTCTTATTGTACCAGCCCCACATCTGTGGTCCACAGAAGCCAGAAGATCTTCCTCTACTTGGACCGTGAGCCACATCACACAGAGCACTGCTCCTCACCTTCTCTGGTACTCCTCCGTGGATGCCTATACCATGCCCAGTTGCGCATCCAGTGGATGCTGCTCAGCCAGCAGCTCAGCCAGGTGGGCCTGGAGGCAGCCAATGTAGGACTCAAAGAAGGCCTGCAAGTTGTTGGTGCTTGTCTTGGACATAGCTGTCCACTCCTGCAGGAGGCTCCGCTTGGTCTCCAGCACCTTGTTCTGCTGGTCCAGAAACCGCACCTAGAATCAGCCACCAGAGAGGTCACAACCTGCCCAGCTCCTGCCCACAAGCAGAACTGCCATCCAAGCCCAGGCCCCCCACTCCAAAGGCCCCAGGGGCACTCACCTTGTCGAGGAAGGAGGCAAACTTGTCACTGACGTCTTTTTCCAAGGGGAAAGCCCCCAGCACCCTCACACCCCAGCTCCCCCAGAAAACCCTCCAAAGCTGCCAGGTCTCGTCCAATCCTGGAGGCGCCTCCTCCAAAGCCTCCACTCACGCCCCTCCCTCCAGCACCACAAAGGCTCCCCCAAAAGGTGCCAGAGTAACCCCACGCTGAGTCCTCAGCCTGGACGCCGCCTCTAGCCACGCTGAGAGAGATTGTCTTGCTCCTCCCAAGGCCGTCCAGGGTCCTGCTGCCAAAGGCACCCCTCAGCGAAGCACAGGCCGCCTGGGACCTGGTGGAGCTGGAGCAGCTGCAATAGCAGAACGGCCGCTGACACCCTGGGTGGCCTGGGGGCGCCTGCTGGGCTGCCCGGCTCATCATTTTCTCTGGAGGCAGGAAGATGCCCTGGTTCAGAAAGCCTCCAAGGAAAGGGCATCTTCTGAGATAGGGAGGGGGTGGCCCCTTTTATAGGTCCCAGGTGAATTAGCTCATTAATTTGACAGTTCTCCGAGCTGAACTTTCTATCCAAAACAGCCAATACCTCAAATCCTGAACATACCTTAGTCCTCATCCTGGAGTTGCCAATTACTTTGATTTTCTGTGTCATGAGTCTGATTTTGCCTTTATCAGATCCAAGGCAGGAAAATCCTTGGGCTCCCCTTTGACAGATGGGCTGCTTCTTCCCTGGAATTGATCCAATCCTAAAGTTCAAGGCATCTGCTCATTGCCAAGGTCTACGTAGGTGACTTTGCATGCTCCTCCCATGTCCAGTGACCTGGGTCATTAGCTTCTGTAACTCAGATTCCAGCTTTAAAGAGAGAAAGGGCTCATAGGAGGACAATGACTTAGGGAATTGGGTGGAAAGTGTGATGTTGCCTAGAAAAACATCTTCAACATGCCTGGGAGCTACACCCACTGGTGGAGGAGAGTCCTCAGGGTGCTGGAGTCATCAGGAGTCTCCCAAATCAGGTAAAGCTTTTCCTCTCCTCCAAGTAAAGAGCCTTTCTCACCTCTGGACAGTGTCCAGCCTGCTGGGACGGGATCCTCCATTCAAGTACATAGAGCCTTACCCCTGGACACCTCATGCTGGGGAGGTTCCGCAAAGCCCAACTCCACCAGACACCAAATGAATGGAGGCCACATTCCAGGCCTCTCCCCAAGGACCTGGCGTCCTCCTACTGGAGTGAGGGGGCTCATGTACTTTTGCAGGGAATAAAAGAGGGAAGGTGAAGCCCAAATGCCTTGCTAATGCTCGTGTCTTCACCTCCACATGCCCCTCTCCCTGCTCCGAGCTCAGCACAGGATCCAGAACATGGGTGCTCTGGACACATGCAGAAAGATAGACAATCTAATAACCACCTCTAAGAACATCTTTTTGGGGAATGTTTCTCTCTCCTGCCAGGGTTATTTTTAACGCCTAACTCAACTTCATTAGAAATGCAGCTAACAAAACGTTATTCACATAATTGGTAGGAAAAGAGGTTTAAATGGTATGGAACAGTCACTCAGCCAGGAATCATCCTGTTTGGCTTTGGGGGCACACACACACACACACACACACTCAATTGCCCTCAGCCTCTGGGCACCAGGTCCCGAGCACCCAACTCCTCACCCCAGCTTGGGCCCTTCTTTTGACAATCCGCCACCCATTGGAAGAAAGTAGGTAACAAGAGTCTGTGGGAGGCACTGACTTGGACCCCATGCTATGTTAAGAGTGACAGGAGAAAACCCATGTATGACATGAAGACATACAGTTACACTATGTCTTACCATCTCCTGGGCACAGGTGGGAGAAAATATTTGGAAACCATATATCCCATAAGAGTTTAATATCCAAATATATAAAGAACTCTTACAACTCAGCAACAAAAACACAAATACCCAATTTAAAAATTGCCAAAAGACTTGAATAGACATTTCTGCAAAGAAAATATACAACTGGCCAATTATAGGCTCCTGAAAAGATGCTCACCATCATTAGTCACTAGGGAAATGCAAATCAAAACCACAGTGAGACACTACTTCAGATTCCCTAGAATGGTTACTATTTTTTTTTGTAAAATGATGTGTGTTAGAGAGGATAAGGAGAAATAGGACCCCTCACACGTTGTTGGTGGGATTGTAAAATAGTACAGTCACTGTGGAAGGCAGTTTGGTGGCTCCTCTGAAAGTTAAGCACAGAATTACCATAGGACTGGCAATTCCACTACTAGGTATAGATACAAAAAAGACTGAAAGCAGGGACTCAGACAGCTGCCTGTGCACTAATGTTCATAGCAGTATCATTCGCAGTTGCCAAAATGTGAAAGCAACCCAAGTGTCCATTGACAGATAAATGCATAAATAAAATGGCATATTCATACAATGAAATATTATTTGCCTATAAATAGAAATGAAGTTCCAATGCAAACTATAACAGAGATGAAATTTGGAGACATCATGTTGAGGGCCTAAGCCAGCCATAAAAGGACAAATATGGTATGATCTCACTGATTTGAAATAACTAGAATATGCAAATTCATAGAGTCAGAAACTAGAACACAGGTTACCAAGGGGCCGGTAGGGTGGGAAATGGGGAGCTAATGCTTAATTAATAGACTTTCTATTTGGAGTGATGGAAAAGTTTGGGTATTGGATGGTGGCACAAATTGTCAATGTAATTAACACGGATGAATTGTATATCTGAAAATGGGTGAAAGGGGAAATTTTAAGTTGTATACATGTTACCACAATAAAAAAAAATTTTTAAGTCCGTAGAACAACACAACACAAAGCGTGAACCCTAAAGTAGGCTATGGGCTTCAGTTAATAGCATAATTAAAATAATGTTGTTTGATCGATTGTGACAAAGTTACAACACTAATGAAAAATGTTAATAATAAGGAAAACTGTGTGGGAGAGTGTATATGGAAAGGAACTACGTTCTTTCTGCATGATTTTTGTGTAAACCTATTTTTGTGTTTGCTCTAGTAAACAAATAAACAAACATATATATATATATATATATATATATATATATATATATGTGCCTGAATCCCACCCCCAGGGATTCTGATTTAATTGAACTAGGGTTTAGCTTGGATGTCAGAAATTTAAAACACCCCCCGCCCCCCCCCCCCCCCGATGATTCAAACATGCAACCAAAATTGAGAATCACTGGCTTAGCCCTTGGGTGTGTTCATTTAAGTGGGAAGCTTCGATGAGCTCAAGGTTGAAGGAAATAAAGTTACCGGTGGGGCAGGAGGGGTGGAGGGAGCAGAAGAAGGCTAAAAAGCACACCTGTGGCTCACCCACTCATTTACAAACCCAGAGGGAAAAACTTCAATGTCCAGGCAGGCTGAGCTAGAAGGGAAGTGAGTTTTTGTGATTAGTCTTTATGTTTTTGTAGTTTTACTATGGTAACATACACATAACATAACATTTCCCATTTTAACCATTTGAAGTGCATAATTCAGCAGCACTGATTAGATTTACAATGCTGTGCCACCGTCACTCCATCCATTGCCAAAATTTTTTCATCACTCCAAACAGAGACTCTTTACTCATTATGAAGTCACTTCTCATTCCCTCTCTTCCCAACCCCCTCAATTCTACCCTCTTTCTTTATGTTCTCATATTCTAGATATTTCATATAACTGGAATCATACCAACATCTGTCCTTTTGTGCCTGGCTTATTTCACTCAGCGTAATGTTTTCAAGCTTCATCCATGCATGTTGTAGCATGCATCAGAACGTCATTCCTTTGTCGGACTGTATATATTCCATTATATGCATATACCACATTTTGTTTATCCACTCACCTGTCAATGGACACACAGTTTCTTTCCACCTTTTGGCTATTGTGAATAATGCTGCTCTGAACATTGGTGTACAAGTATCTGTTTGAGTCCCTTTATTCAGTTCTTTTGGGTGTATGCCTAGGAGTCACATGATAATTCTATACTTAACCCTTTGAAGCACTGCCAAATTCTTTTCATAGCAGCTTCCCTATTTTACATTCCCACCAGCAATGCATGAGAGTTCCAGTTTCCCCACATTCTAGCCAATGTTTATTTCCTTTTTAAAAAAAAATAGTATGATGATCATACATCTATGTGATGATATTAAGAATTACTGATTGCATATGTAGAATGGAATGATTTCTAAATGTTGTGTTAGTTAATTTTTTTTAATTAATAAAAAAAAATAGTAGTAGTGATCGTTCTAATGTGTGTGAAGCGGTGTCTCATTGTGGTTTTGATTTGCATTTCCTTAATGAGTAATCAGCAGCAAGGCCGTGGTTACATGAATCCATACACAACTAACTGTATAACTGAGCATCTTTTCACGTGCTTATTGGCCATTTCTATAACTTCTTTGGAGAAATGTCTATTCAAGTCCTTTGCCCATTTGTGCTCAAAGTCTTTTAACCCAACAGGTGAAATAAAGACTTATATCCCAGAGCCTTGGGTGACAAACTCTGGTTAAAGGGCAAGAGAAAGCAGCCAAGCTGCAGGGGTTGGAAAAGTTCTCACTGGGAGATCCTTATGTCTGACTTTGAGTGGTGGTGGGTAGAGATGCATGGAAGGGAGAAGTTTGTGTTTTTCTCTCCTCCTATGAGCCAAACAACACTAGAGAAAGCAGCTTCCTTGGAAAAGATGACTTTAAAGGGGGCGTCAGGACCACAACTATTCTAGAGATGCCTCTGTAGAAGTCCCCTCCAAGAAGATGCAGCCCTAGGAATATAGGGCTTGGCTAGACAGGGATAGTTCAATCTCTCACCCCCTCAACTGGAATTATCCAGGTCTGGCTGAGCACCATCCTCTGGGTTGGACAGTGGGTTGGGTCCCCCTAAGGGGATGCTTGATCTCAGCCCTTGTATCTACCCTGCGGTCACAAAGAGAAAGAAAAGCCAGGGTCTGCTCTCAAGGTCACAGTCTAGTGGGGGAGTCAGACATGTCAATGCAAAATTATTATGTACAGTGCCAAGTGCAATGACAGGGCTTTGTGCAGGGCCTGGTGGCAACTCAGACCAGGGTGAGCAACTCTGCCGGGGGTGGAGTGGGGAGCTATACAGAGACCGATCAGCACACACTGCTCCACAGCTGCTAGAATGGCTAAAATTTAAAAATACAGGCAAACGTTTCTTGAAGATAACTGCATGATGCTAAGGCTGTCGCAGTGTGGCTGTGCAGTTGTGAGAGCCTTGTGTCTGATGCTCTTTTTCTCTACCTTATCAACGGACAAGTAAAACATATGGATTAAAAATAAATAAATAATAAGGGGAACAAATATTAAAATAAATTTAGTAGATTGAAATGCTGGTGATCAGTGAAGGGAAGGGGTAAGGGGTATGGTATGTATGAATTTTTATCTGTCTTCTTTTCATTGCTTTTTCTGAATTGATGCAGATGTTCTAAGAAATGATCATGATGATGAATAAAAGAAAGAAAAAAACACAAATTAAATTGTAGTATAATGTTCACTTTAAGTGAATCATGTTAAAATGATTTTTCAAAATCCCATTAGAAAGCAGACTGATTCTAGCTTTGTGCTCTTTTTTTTTTTTAACATGGTAGCCATAACGTGGCTCGGTGTGGCTGAGAAAGTGTGTTTTTACTGTCATTTAATTTTAATTAATTTTTATTCAAGAACTGATAAGCTATTTGAAAATTTAAAAATATTTTGGAACAATTTGGATAGGTAAATCTACTTTTTCTACTGTAGATTTTGTGAAATCTAAATACAGATAAACTTCCAATTTGAAGTTAGTGTCCAAATAGAGATTTGCTATAAGTATCAAATAAATGTAAAATATTTCATTAATAATTTTATGTTGATTGCAGATTGAAATGATAATATTTTGGATATATTGGGTTAAATAAAATATACTGTTAAGATTGAAAAAAATACAGGCAATACCTCATGCTCACGAGGATAAGGTGCATCTGCAACTCTGATACATTGCTGATGGTAATGCAAAATGGCACGGCTGCTCAGAAAATCAGTTTGGTAAATTCTTATAAAATTAAACATGCCCTTATACCATATGACCCAGAAATTCCACTCCTAGATGTTTACTTTAGAGAAATGAACATTTACATCGAAACAAAAACCTATGCATGAGTGCTTGTAGCAGCTCTATTTATAATCACCTAAAACAGGTATCAACCCAAATGCCGTTCAACAGGTAAACAGACCAACAAACCACAGTACGTTAACACAGTGAATATCCTTAGCGATAAAAAGGAACAAAGCAGCAATATACACAATAACTTGGTTGAGTCTTAAAAATATTTGGCTGAGTGAAAGAAGTTGATCCTAAAGGCAGACCTACTGTATGATTCACTTATATAACATACTCAAAAAGACAAAACTACAGTAACCAAGAACAGATCAGTAGTTGCCAGGAGTTATTGATGAGGGGAAAGTATGACTATAAAAGAGTAATATGATGAGGATTGTAGTCGTCAAGGTTCTCTAGGGAAACAGAGCCAACAGAAGATATCTGTAAATATGAGATTTTATAAAAGTGTCTCACGCAACTGCAGGGGTGCACAAATCCAAATTCCATAGGGCAGGCCGCAAGCTGGCAACTCCAGTGAAGGTCTTCAATGCATTCTCCAGGAGAGACTGGCTGGCTGAAGTGGAGAGCAAGATTCTCTTTTCTGACTGCTCCTTTAAAGCCTTCAAGCGATTAGATTAAATGCCACTCATTGTAAAAGACACTCACCTTAGCCAACTGCAGATATAGTCAGCCATAGAGCAAATCAATGTGCTGATGATTTAAGTCCATGAAGTGTCCTCACAGCAACCAACAAGCTAGTGTTCACTTGACCAGACATCTGGGCACCATCACCTGGCCAAGTTAGGATATGAACCTAACCATCACAGGGATGTATGCACAACTACATGATGATACTGTGAGCCATTGATTGTACACAAGATGGCTTATATGGTGTATGAATATATCTCAGTAAAATTGCATTTTAAAAAAAGAACAATATGAGAGTGCTTTGGGGGTAATGAAACTATTCTGTATCCTGATAGTGGCAATTATTTATGAATCTTTATAATGTTTAACCGTGTTACAATTCATAGAAATTAATAACCCCAAAAAAGCCTATTTTAATGTATAATAATTTAAAATATATACAAGGAACAGAGGAGCTTTATGAACAATTATCACAGGAGGACAGACAGTAACTTAGAAGGACACTAACTGCACCTGACAACTGAGCTGGTTTTCTTCACCAAATAAATGACAAGGACTGAAAAGGAGAGGAAGTAATCTAGAGATTAAGAGAGACTTAAAAGACATGTCAACCTATTGCAATGTATGAGCATTATTTCAATTCTGATTCAAACAAGTGACTTTAATGAAAACATCCATGAGACATTAGGGGAAACGTGAACTCTGACTGAATTTTTTATCATATTCAAAAATCAATGTTTATCCTAAGGGTGATAATGATATTATGTTTGTATTTTTTGAAGAACCTTATCTTTTAGAGAGACAAAAATATTTATGGATGAAATGATATGACATCTGGGATTTGTTTCAAAATCATCTGCAGGGGCAGGAGGAATGGGTGGGGGAGAGATGAAGCAAGATGATTACTGAGCTGATGGTTGACATGTGTTATGCATGCGGAAGGATTCACTACACCATTCTCTCTACTTTTCTAGTTATTTGATATTTCCAATGATGAAAAGTTTTTAAGTTTTTAAAACAAGCCACATCCCTTGAGACTAATAATGGTACTTTTCTCTCTATTATGAATAAGCAGGTTTTACTTTAAATAGAAATTTTTCTTACTAGTACACCCAAGAGAGAACATCTTTCCATACTTGGCTCAAGTGTAGAACTAGCAAGTAAGTTGGATGATAAGATCAGAATCCAAAAATAATTTGAGTCTGGAGCTTGAGCCAAATCCAAGAAGAAAAAATGAACAGAGATTAATATAAAACCCTATATGTGCACTCAAACAAAACAGCCGTTCACCATGGGAGACACAGGTTCACAAGTGCTTATTTAAAAGGGCTTCTCTCTGGATGAGCAGGAAGGGGCTGCCAAAGTCACCTACAAGGTCAGAGGATGCACCAAGAACCTCAGGCCTACCCTTTCCTGGCTAGTCAGGCTTCATCATGAGGTTTGGGTTAGGTTTTAGGAATCCCAGAAGATGTCAATGGGAGAGCACCCGGGATGGCAGGGGATACCTCAACGCAAAGAAGGAAATAGAAGTGTTCTACCTGGTGAAGAAATCTGACAAAGGGAAAAACTAAAACTCCCATGCACAAGGGGATTTAGAGTTACTGCATATGTACACCGAGGGCAAAGACTTCAACCCTTGGACCAATGAGTGGAACTTACAAGAAGGTAGGGCTTAGCTTAGTATGAGGAGCTCTTTCTAAGAGAAAGACTCATCCAACAAAGGAATGGACCTCTGTGAAAGAAGGAGTTATCCACCACAGGAGGTGGGACTGCCACTTGTGTAGTGTTTTAAAAAGGACTCAAATCTCCTCTTGGTAACCTCCAAAGTCATTCCTAGCCTTGAGTGTCTGCTTCTCCAGAAATCAATTAACAGTGGTAACCCTAGAAATAATGATAGCAATTTCTCCCATTTACTGGGTACTTATTTTAGGAACTGTGCCAGGCTCCAGCATTTTGCTAATTAATCAATCCATTAGTCAACAAGTGCTTATGGAATGCACATTTTCTGTCCATCATTAAGTAGCATACAAACAATATATGACATAGTCCCTCTCCTAAAAAAATTTGTAATCTAGTTGTTAACCAAAATGTGCACACATCGCACAATATCTGTATGAGCATCTTTATTTTACAAAGTACTATTCACATATTTATTAATGTATTACTTGAAACATCCCTGAGAGGAAGATATTATTTTAATACCATATTAATGAGTGTTAATTGATATTTTAAATCACCGTCTCTCTCTAGGAATGCCTGGTTTCTAATAGTAGTCAGCATGGGCCCTAACCTCAATCAAGAAAAACAGTAGCTATTTTTTTTTTTATTTTTATATCCTTCTCATCACAATAATGGAGTTAAATTAGAAATGATAATCCATGTTAAAGGAGAAAGCAGATATTCAAATTACCCAATGACAAATATGCCCCAGTGAAAAGGAAAACAAGCTAAGATGCATAACTTTTATTACCTGTGAAGACTTCAAGAGTGACAAACTGTTTTTGGTATTGATTGTAAAGGGAACGCAACAAAGTGGGCAAAGTCTGTGGAGAGAGTTACTACAATGGTGCACTATGGGAACACAAGTTCAGGACACAACAGAAAAGGCACATCTCCTAGTCATTTACTCAGTACAAAGAATCTAAAGGAGCAGGGGAAAATGACTCATCACAGCTGACCTCCTGAGATGGCCAAAAATTGCTCTAGGTCAGCTTGATAGATGGCAGCTCTGCAGGCCCCACTTTGCATCGGTGAAGAGAGACGAATCTACACTGTTCGAATGTGACTTTTATCCACCTGGGGTGAGGGTGGGGTGCTGCATTGAGAATTCCTGTGCTGATAAGCATTTAGGGATGCTTGTTCCCCAGGTTTAAGGTCATACCCTAAGTGCCCACTGCATGAGGAATGATGGCAGAGGAAATCCAAAAAGAAGAGAGATGACCCTCCCATGGGAGACCTCTGTCTATGGTAAGGCCCAGGACACACACTGGACAGGACATCTGATAAGTCCTATCCCACGGTCATTTATGTGACTCTCCCTTGTGTTCTTCCTTTGCGTTACTCTGGGAAGTAGGATGTTGAAAAATAATTTCGTGGACAGGTGACTTGGTACAAAGCCATGAAAAATCAATTAAAACGATAGAAAAAGAATGCACAAGATACTCACAGAAGTACACAGGGCATCCCCCAGACACCTTGCTTAGAAAAACAAAATAAATATCTGGGAAATTGCATGAGCCAGGTGAGACTATCTCTCTTCAGAATTAGCCCCTGCAATGAAAGAGTACAACAATGTAAGTCACAGCTTCAGGGATTGAAACAGACATGAGAAAGTGCTTCCCTGAGATGTTAGTATGGGGATGCAGAAAATAGGGTTATAATGTGTCTCTGGATGCTTGGCTTTACTATCTAGGCCTTGGTTATCTCATCAGCAAAACTGTGATAATATATCTCAGGATTGGTTGACATTTGCCTCTGGGGTGCACTATGTCTATTAAGAAGTTCTAAGTATCCTGCTTTAGCAAATATTATAAAGTTGGTACCCTTAAGCCCAGAAAGAGAGCTGGGCAGTACAGTTCAGTTCAACAAGCAATTGTTAGGGCTGTTCTTTGTTCCCCGACTACAATGTGCCAGAGCCTAGGTGTACCAGGGGAAAGTAAACTTAGGGACAAAAGTCACTGTAACACAGTGGATCACGCAGTCCTGTGAAACTGGCTTTTCAGGTTGGGTTCTTTGCTTTAGCCAGAGCCCCTACCCACCTGCCGCCCCCCACCTTCCAACAGCTTCTGTGGGTGGCGATCTCCATGTCAATGCCAATTTGATGTTCATCAGCCCCTGGTAGTCATGCAGAAGATGAATAGGTACTCCTTGGCCTGCTGCAGGCCCTTTATGGGTTCTGCCAGCTTGGCATAGGCATCTTTGAGTGTCAACTCACCCTGTTGCTTAGCATCAGCAATTGCCACCTGCAGGTTGGCATTCTAAACAAGATGAGGAAAAAGAAGTGTGCTGAGTCTCTATTTGTATCTGGGCACATGGCAAATGAATACAGATCCCCATATGTCTCCTTAACAAAAGTCTCTAACCTGGGTGCTGTGGCTGGCCATCCTAACCTCTTCTCCCTCGACCATTCATATCCACGTAGTTAAACTATGCTGAGAAGCTCCAATGGTCATTTGAGCTCTTAACAAGAGATAATGGACATCTTCTTGCCAAACTTTTAAGAACCTAAAGGAAGCCTCCAAAACTCAGCCCCACATATCTCTTAGAGTCTTGGGCCATACCCTCTGAAAGAAAATCATCCCACCCTGAAAATGATGGATGAGAGAAATGGTAGCATGAAGCCCTCGCTCTGCATTGCATCATTTGAGGAGCACCTTTGCTGAAGTGCCCAACTGGGAGCTTGAGAAGCTACATAGCCTGCTGGGTCCAGGTGCTTCAGGCATCTCATGGCACCAGAGTTATAGGTCCAGGCTTTGGGGAGCTGCACCCACCTGCTTCTTGATGCTCTTGATCTCTACACTTAGCCTCTGAATCATCCTATTGAGCTCTGCAAGCTCATTCTGGTTGCTCCTCAAGTCATCACCATGCCTGCCAGCTGTGGCCTGAAACTCCCCAAGCTGGAGTAGTAGTGGGGAGCAGATAGGGAGAGATGATCCCTGACCTTCAAGCACATGTGTATGAAAAGGGAAATGGGATTGCAATTAATCCAGAAAGTCCTAATGTCATGGGAAAGTCCACCAGGCATTTAGCATGGAAAGAATCACTGAACCGTAGCTCAGTCGCCCCAAAGATATCAGACAATGGAATGTAAAGATACTACAAAGACTCTGCAAGTAACAGGAATTTGTGCATGAAATTTAAGTGGCTTTCCTACCAAACAAAATTGGTATTTTCTTATCTTATAAATCTTATAATAGGAGGCAGCTTCCTAGACCTTACACCCAAAGCACGAGCATGGAAGAAATAAAATAATAAATGGGAACTCCTCAAAATTAAACACTTTCGTGCATCAAAGAACTTCATCAAGAAAGTAAAAAGACAGCCTACACAATGGGAGACAATATTTGGAAACGATATATCAGATAAAGGTCTAGTATCCAGAATATATAAAGAGATTGTTCAACTCAACAACAAAAAGACAGACAACGCAATTACAAAATGGGCAAACGACTTGGACAGACACTTCTCAGAAGAGGAAATACAAATGGCCAAAAGGTACATGAAGAGATGCTCAACTTCCCTGGCTATTAGAGAAATGCAAATCAAAATCACAATGAGGTGTCGTTTCACACCCACCAGAATGGCCATTATCAATAAAACAAAATGACAAGTGCTGGAGAGGATATGGAGAAAGAGGCACACTTATTCACTGTTGGTGGGAATGTCAAATGGCACAACCGCTGTGGAAGGCAGTTTGGCCGGTCCTCAGGAAGCTAAGTATGGAATTGCCATATGACCCGGCAATACCATTGCTAGGTACCTACCCAGAGGACATGAGGGCAAAGACACAAATGGACATTTGCACACCAATGTTTATAGCAGCATTATTTACAACTGCCAAGAGATGGAAACAGCCCAAATGTCCATCAACAGAAGAGAGGCTAAACAAGCTATGGTATATAAATACGGTGGAATATTATGCAGCTGTAAGACAGAATAAAGTTATGAAGTATGTAACAACATGGATGGACCTTAAGGACACTATGCTGAGTGAGATTAGCCAGAAACAAAAGGACAAATACTGTGTGGTCTCACTGATATGAACTGACATAATGAATGAACTTGGATAATTTCAGTTAAGAACACAGGTCATCAGGAGATAGAAATAGGGTAGATATTGGGTAATTGAAACTGAAGGGATACAGATTATGCAATGGGACTGATTGTAAAAATTCAGAAATAGCACAATACTACCTAACTGTAATACAATAATGTTAGAACACTGAATGAAGCTGAATGTGAGAATGATAGAGGGAGGAGGCCTGGGGGCACAAATGAAATCAGAAGGAAAGATATACGATAAAGACTGAGATGGTATAACCTAGGAATGCTTAGAGTGTATAATGATAGTGACTAATTGTACAAATTTAAAAATGTTTTGCATGAGGAAGAACAAAGGAATGCCAGTAACGCAGGGTGTTGAAAATAGATGGTAATTAATATTTTAAGACTTTAATTTGTGTGTGAGACTAAAGCAAAAAATATTTATTTGGTACAAAATTTATATTTTGACTAGTGCATTTCCTAGTATAACTTATGTGGACAGCTTAATTGAACACCATAAATACGTGGAACCTTGAGTAGGGCATGAGATTTTGTAGGTTTGTCCAGAGTGATGCTCGGATAAATCCCAGAAGGATTTGAACAGTGAATTAAAAAGTATTTGCAAAGTCCCCTTGGGGGAATGATGAAAAAGGGGAAAAATTCAACTTCCCCAATTAGAGAATTCTTGATATTCTCACAAGCAGTGGGGACAACCAAAGCAATAGACTGAGCCCCCAATCTTGGGGTCTGTTCATATGAAACCTAACCCCACAAAGGATAGGCTAATCCTACTTAAAATTAGAGCTAAAAGTCACCCCAAGAGAACTTCTTTTGTTGCTCAATGTGTCCTCTCTCTCTCAGCCACTACGACAAGCAAACTCACTGCCCTCCCCCCTCTAAGTGGGACATGACTCCCAGGGGTGCGGACCTTCCTGGCAATGTGGGACAGAAATCCTAGAATGAGCTGGGACTCAGCACCAAGGGATTGAGAAAACCTTCTCAACTGAAAGGGGAAAGAGAGAAATGAGACAATATAAAATATCAATGGCTGAGAGATTCCACAGTCGAGAGGTTATCCTGGAGGTTATTCTTACACATTATATAGATATCACCTTGTTAGTCAAGATGTAGTGGAGAGGCTAGAGGGAACTGCCTGAAAATGTGGCGCTGGGTTCCAGTAGCCATGTTTCTTGAAGATGATTGTATAATGATATAGCTTTCACAATGTGACTGTGTGATTGTGAAAACCTTGTGTCTGATGCTCCTTTTATCTACTTTATGGACAGATGAATAAGACATATGGATTAAAAATAAGTAAATAATAGGGGGAACAAATGTTAAAATAAATTTAGTAGATTGAAATGCTAGTGATCAATGAAAGGGAGGGGTAAGGGGTATGGTATGTATGAATTTTTTTCTGTTTTCTTTTTATTTCTTTTTCTGAATTGATGCAAATGTCCTAAGAAATTATCATGATGATGAATATACAACTATGTGATAAAAAAAGAAGAAAGAATGTTCATATTGTTTGTTGATTTTTTTTTTTTTTTACTAATAAAAATTAAAATATACATATTTTAAATATAATTTAAATGAAATTAAAATACATATATATATATATGTATTTTCTAGGATGGTGCTCAGAGGGGTTGGAGGCAAAGGGGCAGGAGCCCTGGGAAATTCCCCATCTTTCCCTGGCCCGGTGCACAGCCTGGGTCTTGTCGCTCCCGGGGAGCTCCCTGTACTGGACCCGGATCTCAGCCGTGAAGCCGTACAGTTCCGGGGGCAGGTTGTCCTCCACGGATAGGATCGCCTGGTTGTACGCGCACACAAGGAACGCCATTCGACACCCGTCACCCTCTTTCGAAAATGCTCTGAATCACCCATTCATTGGCTCATAGAGAATATCATGAGGTCTGGAAACTAAATCTTTCTGAAGAGAAAGTCCAGTAACAAGGGGTGATCCAGAAGATCCAGTGAGTAGAAAACTATGCAAACTATTCAGCAGGCAGCAAGGAAGGTAACTCTGACTCTCCTCTGGATCCCTCCACGTAGGTTTCCCTTGGGTCTCTGTGGACAGGGGGTTTCTAAAGGAGTGAGCTTCAGTGCTGGACATTCTGATCCTCAAGAAGAAGGAAAGAGGGAGGAGGCAGGAAATAGGGTGTGAGAGGGGTGATAAAATGAGAGAAATGACAAAGGAATATGGGTGAAGGTGGGAAAGACTGAAAACGTTTGCTGTCAAAAAAAGTTTCACAGGGGCGGGCCGCGGTGGCTCAGCGGGCAAAGTGCTTGCCTGCTATGCCGGAGGACCTCGGTTCGATTCCCGGCCCCAGCCCATGTAACAAAAACGGAGAAACAGAATACAATAAAACAAGAAAATGTTTAAAAATGTTTCCCTTTCTTCCTTCCTTCCTTCCTTCTATCCTTCCTTCCTTCTCTCTGTCTTTCCTTTAAAAAAAAAAAAAAAAAAAAGTTTCACAAAGGAAGTTGAATCCCCAGAACCAAGCAAGATTTGACACCCCAGTGTTGTGGTTTCCACTTGAAAGGAAAGAATAAAGGTCCTTGCAGCTTCATAGAGAACACTCAGGAAGTTGGCCTCATCAGCCAGGCTCTCCAATTTGATTTCCAAGTCCACTTTGGTCATTTAGGACATATCCATTATCCTGAAAGAAGGGACAGAGAATTGGCCTAATGACCTTCAGTGTTACTGTTGTTTGTTACAATTGCTTGCAATAACATGGATCACATGTTTACATGAATAAGGGAGAGCAGACCATTTAAACCAGACTTTACACTTGGAATAAGGAGATTTGACAATTGAGCTCGGTGTTAGAGAGGGTATGTTATTTATTTTTATTACTTGGCTGATTAGAATGGTAGTTATCAAAAGTTTTGCCATGAATGATGAACTGAAGGGCTCAAGAAGTTTTGCCACTGGTCAGCCACTTTAGGAAGAAGTATCTTCACGACCAAAAGAAAACTCTCGGGACAGAGGTTCAGTAGTGAGGCTAGGGCCGACCTGGGATGTGGCCACCAGCAACAGCACAACACATGGAAATCCTGCTCCAGAGAAAGTGCCGTCCAGCCCCGGCTGCCTCCCAGCCCGGAGGAGTTGCCACCATCCCCCTTTCCGTGGTCCATCTCCTCCCTACTCACGTTCTTCAGAACTATGAACTCATCCTCAGCCCCTGAGTGCTCATTAAACTCATCCTCCAGCCACGCTGAGCCCACCGGGATCTTCTCATTCTCTCCCCCAAGGCCATACAGGCTCCTGCTGCCAAAGGCACCCCCCCCCCCAGCGTGGCACAGGCTGCCTGGGACTGGTGGGATCAGGGCGGCTCGCACTGACCCCTGGGTGGCCTGGGAGGGCCTGCTGGACTGCCCGGCTCGTCATTTTCTCTGGAAGCAGGAAGATGTCCTGGTTCAGAAATCATCCAAGGAAAACGACTCTGTCTGAGTCAGGGAGAATGGTGGCCCCTTTCATAGGGCCCAGGTTAATTGGATTATTATTTTGACGATTTCCTGAGCTTTATTCTCTGTTAAAAGTAATCCCCACTCCAATTTTCTCCATTTAATTCTGGAGTCTCCGTTTCAGGCCCTTCCTGTAATTAGCCTGTGTAGGCTGTGCAGGAAGGTACAAAGTCCTCCCTAGATGAGTGAGGTTGGTTCCTGCCAGGCACGTCCCAGCCCCAGGGTCTGGGGAACTAGCTTGTCAGGGAGCATCAGGTTCCATTAGGTGACTTTGTGGCGTTTTCTTCCCCCCAAAACACTGGGCATCTGCTTCTGCCACTCTCTGTCTCCCAGAATGGGCAAGACTCGTAGAGGAACCTGGGAAGAATTGGAAAAGATTGCATAGAAAGTTGGGTTCCTCCTAATTGTTGCATCTCCATATCTCACAAACTGTGCATCTATGGAACTCCTCCGGAGAGCTTTAGAGGCTCCATCCTGGGGTCCTCGGGGCAACCAGCCTTCGTCTGCTATTCCAGGAGCAGAGGGCAGGCATTAGGCCCGAATGTCACAGACTGCTGTAGAGGCCCGAGTGAGTGGTCCAGACACACCCTAACAGGTGTCCTCTCTATCCCTGTGGCTCCCTGGGTAGGGAAACTTCTGCCCCTATTGTTCAAATCCCTGCCCAGGCAACCTCCACATCCACCATCTCCCATCTCACACAGCCTCATCCCCTTTCAAATGTGTCTCCTTGACCCCGTTTTCATGGAGCCTTCCCTCTGCAGGTCGCCGGGGGTTCTGCTGCCCACATTCTCTTCCTGCCTTTCCCTGCAGTGATAGCTGCAGCCCTGTCTGCCTAAGACTCGGTACCATGAGAGTACGGCCCTTTCTGTCTGGCTCAGCTGTTTTCTCACTGCCCAGCTCAAGATCTGGCCCATGGTGAGCATGCAGATCAGTAGAATGAATGACTACCAGCTGCTCCTGCTTCTGTCATTGCCCTCTCTTTGTTGGTACCTGCTTGCTCCACCTCTAGCATCACATTGGGAATATCCCAAAGGCAAGGAAAATCTTATCCCTCTGAACAGGGCATACTTTATGGTGGTGAGCTATTCTATACAATACTATAATGGTGGACACATGACATTATGCATTTGCCAAAGCCCACAGAACTGTACAACACAAAGGGGAAACCTAACGGAAAATATAGATTTTTGCTGATAGTATCAGTTTGGTTCATCAATTGTAATAAATGTGCCACACTAATGCAAGATGTTAAAAATGGGGGAAACTGTTTGCAGGAGGGTTAGGGAGTATATGGTTATGCTCTGTATTTTGCTCAATTTTTCTGTGAACTTAAAAATGGTCTAAAAAAAATAAAGCCTACTAATTTAAAAATAAAAACTGGAAACTGGAGAGAGATTCATCAAGGAAGGCTTCCCAGAGGGGACATCTTGAGTCTATCAGATGGAAAGCACAAGACAGCATCCCACATTAAGGGGAAGAGACTTGGAGAAACCAGTCTGTGCAAAAAATGTTGCAGCTTCATTCAAGGCCTAATTATCAGAAGCTACTGAAGGCAATGGAGGGGTACATGTTATATACACAGATGCAGGGTCATGTGGCCTCCTGGTAAACTATGGTGGGTCTTGAGGTTGGATGCAGGTCACTTTTCCCCACCTTTGTGGGTCTTTCACCCTTCCTTGTTCCCATCCATGCCTACAACCTTGCCAACACTATCTCATGCAAATACTATTTTCAACATATCACTATCTTATCCAGAAAATAACTAGGCTTCCTGCTATAGCAGAATGAACTCCTCTCTTGACCCTTACTGCCCTGAAACCTCTGCTCCCTTTTCCTTCCTCCCTCCCCATTTCTCCACTTCAATGTTAAGGCCTTCTACTCCCTCCAAGCCATCCTCTTGCCATCATCCTACTGGCAAAGCCACCCACAGTCTGGTCCCAAAATATCTCTCCTATTCCTCTCCCTCTACTATCCAACAACGGAATAGGCTGCCTTGCAAAGTGGTGAGCTCCCCATCCCTGGAAGAGCCCAAGAAAAGGCAGCATGACCACTTGGCAGGAAAAAAGTAGAAAGGATCCCTTCTTTGGTGAGAAGTTGAACGAAATGAGCTCTGAGCTTTCTTCAACCCCTGGAGTCCTGGGATACCCTAAACACTCCCCTACACTCCCTCACTATCATCCTCAGAGCACTCCGCCTATGAGAAGGCAACCCATCCAGCATCCCGGCCCTGGAATTCCTTGATTTTCTTAATTCCGGTGACCTTCTTTTCCACTTCACCCACCTGCTCCAGGGCCATTCCTAGGATGATATCACCACCAAAAACTGTTTCCGTTGAAAGCTTACACTACAAAACTCTACTCTCCAGCCATAACCACCTACCCTTCACTACTCTACCTCTCACTACCTCTATCCTCCAATTTTATAAATACCCCTGTTGTCTGGATCCCTTCGTTTCTCCCAATCTGTTACCTATGTCCTGGCCTCTTTTCCTGCTCTGCTCAACCTAAGCCATATTCATTCATTCCTTCAACAAATACTTTTTGAGCATCTCTTATCTATCAGGCACTGACCAAGTGGTGGGGAGTGGTGAATGAAATGGATGCTGTCCCACCCTTCATGGAATGAACATGATCATCTGAACAACCTCATCACCAGCATCCTCGGTTCCCTTGTCTTTCTACCCTCAGCTTCATCCCTAACTCAAAGATGGCAACCTTCCTTCACCCTCTTTCTGCAGAGGCTGAGTCTTGCTGAAGGAAACCACTCAGAGGTCTCCAGCAAAACAGAACCCACAGGATATATATTTATATACACATATATATACAGATATATATCACATAAATATTATGAGATTTGTTATAGGAATTGGCTCATGCAACTGTGGGAATGGGCAAGTTCGAATTCTATAGGACAACAGTTTCAAGGATCTGTAGGTTTTTTTACATCTCCTCAAGGAACTAACTCTTCCTGAAAAGAGGCTCTTTCCCCAAACAAACGAAGCAGTCAGCTGGCTGGCTCCTGAGAAACAGACTCTGCGATGAGAGATTAGTGTGCAGGAAGTTTATTGGGAAATACTCTTAGGGTCAATGTGAGAGGAAGTGAATACAGCAGGACTGGAGGTAAGGGGAAGATTAAACTGCTTTATAATTGGTTGCCACAAAGGTCTCAGCCAATACCAGAGAGAATTCTGGAGCTGCAATGGTTCTTTGGCATTGTCCTGAATTGAAATAAGGACCTTTGTATCCCAATACCTGTTCACTCATTAGATTCAACCTGCCTTCGGGGAGGGGTCAAGACCCTGGACAAGATCCAAGAGCAATTCCTGGAGTAGCCCTCAACTATGAGCACTCAGGAACCAACACAATCCACAGCTGGGGGAGTGAGTGCCAGTTTCTCAAAGGAATGGGCACACACCACAGCATCCACTTCAGGTAGCTAATTCCTACAGGGCTGATCCCATTCTCCTTTCTCTTAGTCTTGCCCCAAAATATCTCATCCACCACTGCAGACATGAGTTTGGAGGTAGCCCCTCCCCGTGACTTGCTCCCATTTCCGTGCAATCCCACTAACCCCCTCTGGTTTCCTTCCCTTTGGGTTCTGCTCTATCTCCCTTATCCCACCCTGGCTGTGCTCAGGATCCCCACAGAGCCCTAATTTTGACCCAATATTTAATGTTGCTGGGGTTCTGGACTCCTGAATGGCTCAGGTGCTGCTGGAGTCCTTGCCTGGGACAAGCAGGAGAAGGGTAGTGGTTTCACCCTGCTGCAGAACCATGGAATGGGACTCGGATAAGTGGACCTGGCTTCATGGGTGATTTGGCAGGAGCTCTGGGGTCACAAAGATCCAGCTTCCCAAAGGAAGCGAGGTCAGCAAACCATGGCAAGAAGTCAGAAGACATGATGGGGGAAGAATGGGAACTCAGGCTGGAGGAAATCATCATCCTTTGAGGCAACTTAGCCAAGTTCCTTTCAACACTCAGAATATGACATTATTATAAGCCCCTCTCCATCCAGGTCACCCTGCCCCAGAAGCCTCTTTTTGCCTTTGTCTTTTTAGGGCAACCCAGATCCAAATAGATGGTCCAGGCACAGTCTGAACAATGCAGTCCTGCCCCAGACTGTGCCTGCTGAGGTTGGGGTGGAGAAATCACTAATCATCTCCTACTCAACATGCTGATAAATCCTTGGCATCTGGGGACCCACCAGAATGGTAGGTAGCCGAGAACAGTGTGTGTTCTTTCACTCGGTCACAGAAACACGGCAGGAGTTAGAAATAATATGACTCCCGTGAAGATCTGCATTAAAAGGCATTTGCAATATATCTGACAGACAACTGGTTAGTTTCATTAATCTGTAAAGAGTTTGTACAGATTAATGAGAAAAAAAATGACCACCCCAGAGGAAAAAGGAACCAACCAAATGAAGAGAAGTCACAGAAACTGATAGCTAAATGGCTAATAAACATACTTATAATGCTCAACCTCATTAGCAATCAAAGAAATAAAAAATAAAACCTATAAAATTGTCAAACATTAAAAAGAACGCCACACAAAACAAGACCGTGGAGAAATAGGAAAATTGTATACGTGACTTGTAAAAGAAAAAAATAGATACAATCTTTCTGGAGAGCAGTTCGACAATATAAATCAAAATTTTAACGTGACTTAGTAATTTCACATCTAGGAAGTTATCTTAAGGAATTTATAGGACAAGAATTCAGCAGCATGTATAAAAATATGCTCACTGCAGCAATGTTTATTACCGTAAAAGAGTAGAAATAGCATATATTTCAAAAATGTACTACATACATATAATGGAATATTCTGCAGTCATTAAGAACGATGAGTTCTGTAACAAATAAGGTATCAGCCGCTGAGAGAGTTCAAATTGAGTCAAGAGGCTACTCCGGCGGTCACTCTTAAATGCAAGCTTCAATTAGCATTGCCACCTATCATAACATGCCAAACCCCAACCAAAACCATTCCTGCCAATCCCAAAGAACACCTAGGGCAGCCTATAAGATTCTATAAAAGAGGGTGAGCCACGGTGGCTCAGCAGACAGAGTTCTCACCTGCCATGCTAGAGACCTGGGTTCGATTCCCTCTGCCTGCCCATGCAAAAAAAAAAAAACTTCTATATAGGGTCCATGCACTAGGGTAACTTTCCAGAAACCTACAACCTCCAGATGGGTCCTGAAATGCAGAGGGGTCAGCCTTTCCAGAACATCAACTAGTTCCATCCCCCATCCCATATTATCAACGGCCCCTTCCAACATGAAAAAGTTAGAATGGGCATAGCCCTAATACTCCTAAGGAATGGGAGAAATATCAAAGATGATGGTGGACTTATACAGAGAAGGTAGGTTTAACAAATGAGTATGAGTGCTGAATCAATATATTGATACTTCTTTTAGCCTCCAATACCTTAGAGCAGCTAGAAGTAAAAACCTAAAATTATGGAATTGTAACCCATGCCAAACGCTGAAATCTGTCCTACAACTAACAGTTGTGATATAGTTTCAAATTTATTGCTTTTTTGTATATATGTTATTTTTCACAAAAAGAGACGGGGTGTAACAGGGAAGAGAGGATTTAACAAATGAGTATGAGTGCTGAAGCATTATATTGATATTTCTTTTGCTCTCCAGTGTCTTGAGTAGCTAGAAGAAAAAATGAAAAATCATGGAACTGTAACCTCTACCAAACTTTAAAATCTGTTCTATAACTACTTATTAAAATGCACTTGGAAATTTATTGCTTTTTTGTATATATGTTATATTTCACAGTAAAAAAAAAAAAAAGAAAGAATTGTTTTTGAACTATGAAGCAGAAAAAGAAGGTGGGGCCTGGACCTAAGCAGGAGTTTAGTGCAAATCTCGTGTAAATGATCTTCCCTGGCCATCTTCCCAGGACAGCCTGTGGCACTGATCCTGGACCCCCCTCTGGCAGGCAGCAGGGGGCCTTGTGGACATGTGGGGCCCGTTAGGCTGGGAGAGACTTCTGCTGGTGATCACAGGAGAATGCATCGCAGAAAGACTGACTGCTCTGTGACTCTTCATTAATACAGAGTTAATGGATCAAAACTCCAGACCGCTACTTCTCCTGAAACTCCTTCTTTTATTCTCCTAGGACTCCTGCCAGAGAAGACGCCTCTCCCAGAGGCTTCTGAGAGACTGCTCTGTGGCGAGAGGAGGTCAGGTGTTCCACCTCGAGGGCATACATGTTCCTATGCCAGCAACGTGAAATAATACCATCAGGAATCCTCCCTGCCCCTGATGCCACAGGCAGGCTTTGCATGACTCTTCTGTATATGCAGCCTGAATCTTCTGTATGAACTCACAGCTCTCACATTTGGGCAAGAATTTCAGTCCTACAACCCCGGTGGCCTAGCTGTGTAAGAGTTTCAACTATTTGGGAGCATTTATTCTTATTCAAGCTACCTGCCCCTGCTGCAAAATTTCTGAAGGTCCTGTTTTCTGCCCAACATTCTGGGAAAATAAAAGCTAACCTTGGGAATCAACTGAAAGAGATATCCATTACCAAAAATCTACATTTGAAAATCAGTTCATAGTCTCGGGTTTGCAGTTTTATCATTGTGTCCTGCTTGTCCTAAAGTAGTACCACTATTTCTAGGAGCAGCCTGATTTTTTAAGCATCTTTGAAAAAGTATTTTTATAGAGGAATACTCAGACTTATCTAGTGGATGTATTCTTAGAATTTCCCATGATTAACCTCATAAAATCCAACTATAAAATAGTTGTGTACTTTTTTGTTGGTTGTGCCATGAAAGCAAAATGCTTTCTTCATTGGAGCTCCTATTTTACTGGACACTTGTCGGATGACTAAATGGATAAATTTCACAACAGATTTAGTGAAAAGTCGGGGCATTAATGCAATATTCACTGTAAGAAATATATGTAAAATATATTCACATGTACATATCTCTATGTATATATGTATAAATACATTTGTGTATAGAAAAAAGGTCACTGTGTGGTATGATTATAGGTACTCTTTCTTCTCTCTCTCTTTTTTTTTTACTTTGCTAAATGTTACATATTTTTGCTTAAGTATGTGTGGTTTTTATAATCTAGAAAAAGAGCTTTGGAAGGAGAGGGAGAAGAGTGAAGGACAAGGGATAAAAATAGAAGATAAAGGATGGAGAATCAAGAAGGAATTTCCACCAGAAAACAGATGGTTTAATCCTAAAGACACGAATGGTAGGATCTCACTTTGGGAAAGCTCTTGTCACCCTCCGACCATTCTGCACAGGTAAATACCTCCCCTACCCACCCCAGCTGCCTTCCCTCCCCTGTTCTCTGTCCAAATGAAAGATGGATTTGAGGACTCTGCAAGGCTCAGAAAACTCAGAATCATCAGTCTCCCGTAGATACAGAAATATTCTGTTCTTCCCAGCCCCTAGCCTGGCCTCAGACATGATGCCTTCACCCTGAGACTGCCCTGTCTCCACTGGTACATGTTCTATGCCAAGAACATGCAATGTGATGTGAGTCCTAGAATTCTGGGATTTGATCTGAATCAATGAATCCCATCCCATTGCCCTTCCTTCTTGTTGTCCAGACTCTCTTTCTTTCCCCAGACTGCTCCAGGCTTCCTCTCCAACATGTCTTTCTTGATCAACCCCTCCCCAAATTCCAAGTCTCCTTCAGTCCTTCACCACCTCCCCCAGTAGCCCGATCCATCATCCCTCCACAAACAATTCACAAGGGGGTCTCACTGTCCACTTTTAGCTCACCTGCCTTGGTGATACCTGTCACATTTTTCTTTCAGGCTAGGTGTGTTCCTGTCTCTTCATTCATCTCTCTTCACTCATTAATTTGACCATCAAACTTTTGCTGAGTACCCCACCCTGTGCAGAACCCAGAGACAGTGTCCAGGACTAAGCTTTCAATACACATGGCCCAGATGGAAAAAGAACCTGAAACAGCCATCCCCAAACCCTGCCATTCCAATCTCATGAGAAGCTGGTTAAGTCAACGACAGTTTGACATCTTCCCAATAAGTAAGGCAACACATGGAGCTGCACTCCTGGGATTTTCCTTGGCAGGGGGGTAGCATTTCTTGCAATGTCTCTAGTAGGCCAGGGAGATCAATAGTCCAGAACTGCCTTCCCCTGCTCCCAAAGTACATTAGAGCTACCCAGGGCTGAGAAAGAGCTATGCCAGAGGCAAGTGGGGTAGGGACCTATCTCCTGCCTATAGGCCTTAAAAAGATCTGCAAGGATCTATTGAACTCTCAAGTGGAAGAACTTTCAAAATGTCTCCTTCAAAATCTTGAGACCAGAGCTGCTAGAGATCAGATGTGGTGAGCTAGAAAGGGACAGACCCATCTTGGGCTCAAGAACATGGAGGCCAGGTTCGTGAGCCCTCCTTGAACCATTAGACAAATATATTGATGGCCTCTCATTAGCTCAGCCTGGAGGGGGAGAAGGAGTGTTTTAGTTTGCTGGTTTGTAATGCAATATACCAGAAATGGAATACATCTATGTGATGATATTAAGAATTACTGATTGCATATGTAGAATGGAATGATTTCTAAATGTTGTGTTAATTTTTTTAATTAATTAAAAAATAAATAAATAAATAAATAAATAATAGGGGGAACAAATGTTAAAAATAAATTTAGTTTCAAGTGCTAGTGGTAAATGAAAGCGAGGGGTAAGGGGTATGGCATGTATAATCTTTTTTTTTTTCTGTTATTGTTCTATTTCTTTTTCTGTTGTCTTTTTTTTTTTCTAAATCGATGCAAATGTTCTAGAAATGATGAATATGCAACTATGTGATGATATTAAGAATTACTGATTGTATATGTAGAATGGAATGATATCTTAATGTTTTGTCTGTTAATTTTTTTAATTAATAAAAAAATTTTTTTAAAAAGGGGAATTTAATAAGTTCCAAGTTCACTATTCTAGGGCCATGAAAATGTCCCAATTAAAGCAAGTCTATAAAAATGTCCAAATTAAGGTACCATCAAAAGGTTACCTTCACTTAAGAAAGGCCAATAAAGTTCAAGGTTTCTCACTCAACTTGGAAGGTGCATGGCAAACATGGTGACATGTACTAGTCTCCTCTCCAAGCCTCTTGCTTCATGAAGCTCCCCAGAAGTGTTCGCCAAAGGTTGCTGGCTGGTGGACTTTATGGTTCTCTCATCTTTCTGTCCTAGTTCTGTGGCTTTCTCCTCATTTTCAAAAATGCTCTCTCCAAAAATGTCTCCTCTTTTATAGCTTTCCAGTAAACTAATCAAAACCCATGTAGAATGGGTGGAGACACATCTCCATCTATTTAAGATTAATACCCACAACTGATTGAATCATATCTCCATGGAGATAACCTAATCAAGCTTCCTATCTATGGGGCTGAATAGGGATTAGGAGAGATCATTGCTCCCACAAGATTGATTGGGATAAAACATGGCTTTTCTAGAGTACATAAATCCTTTCAAACTGGCACAGGGGGACAGGGTAATACATGATCTACAGTGACTTACAAACTAGTATTTTACCAGATGGGATTGGGGGGGGAGCAGGGGAAAGAGAAGAAATCCTACTTGTCATCTCTACCAAAGCCCTTACTGCCCCTAAAAAAATCTCAGTAGCTGCCTCATTACCCCTGTCACCCCTGGGTTTGAGTTGCAGCTTTCTGAGAATGGCTGGGACCTTCTGACATTAAGGCAGAAATGCATCTTTCCCATTCCTAAGTTTGCAATCACCTGGAGTGAGCTTCACTAGTGTAACACTCCTCCAAGGCCTCTCTCTTACCTTGTCAGTGAGTCTGGAAGGAATAACTGGACACGCACAGCTCTGCCCCTCCATTGCTTGGGATCTGGTGGCACATAGCAGGCTTGTGTTCTGCTTCTTTATGCCCATAGGGTAAGGCCATGGTAGCCCTGTGCTGCCTCTGCTCAGGTGGGAAATCTGGCTAATCCTGAGGTCTTGGAAATCCGTTTCACCTGAGATATAAACCACATCATCTGCGTTGTTGGTAATGAAGGCAGTATTTTGGTTCTCCATTTGCCTTATTCTTTTGTCTTATTTTTAATTGTTTCAGTGTCTGGCAGGGAAGAGAGGTGTTGTGGATTGACCCTTCAAACCCCAGTATCTGCATTTACAAAGTGAGAATTTGCTCTATACCTGGCTGGGGTGGGGGTGGGGATGAAGCAAAGGAGTCCCAGTCCCAGTGGAATCTATTCTCTTGATGAATTGTAGAACCTTCTTCCAGGACTGGCCCTTTGATGCCTGCCCAGAGGCAGGAATGTGAATGAGATACTTCCTTGGGAGTAGCGACGGTCCCCACATAAATTCTAACTTGGACAGATCTATCACAAGAACCCAATAAAATGGATAAAGGAGAAGCCAAGACTATTCAGCATCCTTTACACTGATTATTGAAGCCCACCACTCTACCTCATTTCCCTCATTCTTGGGCCTTGGTTTATTCTGCTGACTTCTTGAATGAAAACCAAACACCAGGATGTGAAATATGGTGCAATTTATTGAGAAAAGAAAGTGCAGCATGCTCATCACCAAAGAGGAACCACAGCTCAAGGAATTCAGGGGACAGAAGTAAGTCAGGATATGATGCAGGGAGGGTACCTTGAAAACCAGCAGTCAGATTTTGACAATACCACCTTCCAGCCCTGACCCCACAGCATTGCAATCCTCAGGCAGAGCTGGGGCATGCCGGCTTTAGAACATCACCTCCCGGTGAGAGAGGAAGATGGTCCAGGGTGAGGACAGGCCAGACTGGGAAGATTGAGACTGGCTTGGGCTCTGGTGATGTTGTTCAAGGTCAGGGCTCATCCAGGGGCATCATCATCCCAGACTAGCAGCTGGATCTCCCTGGCTCAGGAAGGTCTTGGAGATAGAGGATCCAGGAGTTCAGCCCCTTCTCTGGAGCAATTGAGGAAAAGAGAGGTTGAGTCGCATGTGTTTGCAGATGCCGGGCAGAAAGTGAGAAATATGGAGCGGGGAATAAGTGGGCTGTAGATTTTGCCTGAAGGATCACTTGGAGCATTGCTGGCTTGAGCTGGTGGTCTGGGAGAAGCGAATGCTGGTGCTGCCTCCACTTGCAGACTTGTAGCCACCTCCTCCAGAAGTCTGGATGCCACCAGAGCTGGAACCAATTCCACTCTGGCTCACGGAACTGCTGCCTCCACTGCCAAGCCTACTGCTCCCACTGCTGCCACTCTGGTAGCCTCCACTGCTGCCACTCTGGTAACCTCCACTGCTGCCAGTGGTAGCCTTGCCACTCTGGTAACCTCCACTGCTGCCACTCTGGTAGCCTCCACTGCTGCCACTCTGGTAACCTCCACTGCTGCCCCGGCCCCCGCTGCTGCTGCCACTGACCCCTCCGTAGCCTCTGCTGCTGCTGCTGCTGCTGCTGCCGCCTCTGTAACCACCGCTGCTGCTGCCACCAACTCCTCCAAAGCCTCCACGGCTGCCACCAGAGCTGCTGCTTGTGCTGGTGACATTGCTGACCACCGCTGCAGAGACAGGCACTCAGTTCAGGCTAAGGTCGAGGAAGCTGGAGACCTCGATCCCCATCCCGACTCTACCCTGATTGCATAACTTAAAGAAAGATGCCCAACTTATCTAAGACCTCAGTTTGGAAACATTGAGAATGAGCCTGGCCCTCTGGGGTCTTTTCCCGAAAAGAAAAGCCAGAAGCATCCACAGAAATTTCTGGTTCTTTTCAAACTAGGAACTCTCAAGACCAGCGGGGTTTTAGCTTTGGGCATAGAGGTTGCCAGTTTATGCTAGGGTCAGGGAGTGTGGCCATGGCCTGAGAACCTAGGCACTATCTGCTGACCTGACCTCCTGTGGATGGGTCAGGCCCTCCTGCCAGAAGGTCAGAAAACCTTCAACCCAGGAAGAAGGTTTTTGAATGGACTACTTACAAATGCTTACAGCACTCTGACACTCTCCAGACATCCTAAAAAGAAAGAGAGGTGAATTATTTCTGCAATGAGTCAATAGCCAAACAGCTGAGGGAACATAACTTTGGGAGCAATCTTCCCATTTGCCCTAGTAGGGGTCAAGCTCCTGGAGAAAGAAAGGCAATTCCAAGTCTGTTTCCATGGCCAGATCTCCCCAGGAAAGGGGGCTACTGCAGCGGTTAAGATTTCCAGCCCTTACCAAGCACACTCCATCTCTCTATCTTCCTACCCTCTTTCCGTTAGCTCTGAAGACCTTCCACTCTGGGCAAGCCACTCCATCTACCAACCCCTACTTGAGAGCCCATCCTCACCTCTCATCCCATGCTGAGATGAGCTTTGCCCCTTAGAATGCCCTGACCCTCCTTCTCTACTCAGCCCTGGATTTTTTTGTTCCCAACCTTCCTCTTCCAGAAAGAGGAAACCCCACCCAACGAGCCCTCCCAGGCTGGTGGTGATAGGGGTTGTTACAGGTGGGAATAACATGAAAGGGGCTGACATTCAACACATGATTTTGAAAACGTCCTGCACAGGCTTCCCAGCTTCCTGTGCCTTGTTCTTGTGTATGGAACAGACGAGTTCATACATCCCAGTGTGGGTGGAATGTGTCTGTGCACCTCACCAGTGTAAGTGCCCCGGCATTGAGCACTCCCTCCTCATCACGTCTCTCAGTTCACTTAGCCTCCTCTTTCCAAAGAAACATACTAAAATCACTTAAATTTTCTTCTCATGCTTGGGTTCTGTTTCCTCTACCCTGAGGCTAAAGGCTGCGAACCCGGAATGTGTTGAAAGATCTTCCAATTCTTGACACTTCTTTGGCATTCGACACTAAGTTTTTACCTGCTGCTTGATATTGTGTTATCTTTCAAGAATGTGTTGGTATCAGCCACCTCCCCAGATGAATTCATCCTCGGGGGGTAGGGGGGCAGGATTCTGTACTGAGCTCTCCAATATGGTAGCCACTAGCCACATGAAACTATTTAAGTTAAATGAAATTAAATTTAAAACTCAGTTCTTCCCACACACTGACCCATCTCAAATTCCAAAGTTTGGCAAACAGCTACCATATTGGATGGCACAGATACAGAACATTTTCATTGTCTCAGAAAGTTCCAGTGGACAGCAAGATTTATAACTTTTGTCATAGACCCAAAACACTTTCCTAGCATGTCATAGAAGCATGTAATTCAATATTATGTCAATGATAAAGATGTGAAGTGGATGATCTAGTTGGCAAAAAATAGTGGGGCTTGAATCCTTAGCTCTGTTTTCAGGAGACTCCCTGCCCTTTGTCTGAGTTGTTCTCTCCTTGTTCTCTTGCTTATCATTATCAAAAATTACTCTAAAATCATATCTGGAGAATGCTGAGCCCATTGCCCCTCACCTGCACTCCTCGCCCTCCAGCAGCTTGCGGTAGGTGGCGATCTCCACATCCAGGGCCAGCTTCACGTTCATCAGGTCCTGGTAGTCCCGCAGCAGCCGGGCTAGGTCGTCCTTGGCCTTCTGCAGGGCAGCCTCCAGCTCCTGCAGCTTGGTCTGGGCATCCTTGACGGCCATCTCTCCACGCTGCTCGGCTTCCGCAATGGCTGTCTGCAGGTTGGCATTCTGGAGCAGGGGGAAATAGAGACCTGATTAGCATGGTAACCACTAAGCAAGCACCTGCTCTCTCCTAACAGGAGATCTCTTTCCCATCCAGCACTCCTCCCTCCTCTTCCTTAGAAGTCCCAATAGAGCATGGTCAGAATACAGGAGTCAATTTTGCAATTGGCTCATTCACCCTTGGCCCATTGAAGTTAGTTCGTCTCATCAAGGAAAGGAAGACTGATTTGCTTTCCTATGCCGATAAAGGTATATTGGTCTGTTTTTGCAAAATGGTTAAAAACTCCTTTACCTAATTGCTTCATTCCAATGATACAAATAAGCCATCAGGATGCTTTGTGAATAGTGTGAGAGCTGAGTATTTAAGGCCACCACTGTAGCTGCAGGATTCGCTGGGCAAACCAGAATGGGCAACCAGCTCTCCTTAGGGTGACTGCAGAAAGCCCAGCCTCCACATCTGGGAGAATGGAGGTTCCCAGGGACTCTGCTCTACATATGACACCATGAAAGAATAGAGAAAGCCTGGGGCAGAGGAGCACAGCTAATGCTTCTCCTTCTTCCAGGGTCCAGAAGACCACTAGGACCTCTCCATTAGGCCCAGACCCACCTGCTTCTTGACGTTCTCGATCTCTGCCCGCAGCCTCTGGATCATTCTGTTGAGCTCCATGATCTCGCTCTTGGTGCTCTTCAGGTCGTCGCCGTGCCTGCCAGCCGTGGTCTGCAGCTCTCCCAGCTAGAGAGCAGAGGGGCACATGGGATTTCACCACAACTCTACCTGACTTGCTTCTAGAGCCCCAACTTCACGCACCAACCCTTTGTTAAACTGACATTGACTTGTGTTCTGGCAAGGACGCCCATAATGCAGCAGGGAAGGGAAAACCTGGGTTGTAATAGTAGAACATTCTCCCACCCTGCAATTCCTGAGCAAGCTTGGTGACATGATTCAGCCTAGCTCGAGTCCACCCCATGTGATCTGTTAGGGGACAGTAGAAACAGCTCGCCCCAGGAGGCAAGCAGGACTTTCTGCAACTGAACAATGGACCATGAGAGGGATGGCTTAGGAGTATAGAACGAAGAGAGGTCTACCCACAGACCATGGGCACCTTCCCACCCAGCAGGCACAGCCACCCCAGGACCCTCCATAGATCCTCTGAGTGGTGTCCAGCACCCACCTTGGTCTGGTACAGGGCTTCAGCCTCAGCCTTGCTCCTCTGAGCAATCTCCTCATACTGGGCCTTGACCTCAGCAATGATGCTGTCCAGGTCCAGGCAGCGGTTGTTGTCCATGGAGAGGACCACGGACGTGTCGCTGAACTGAGTGTGCATCTGGGACATCTCCTGCAGGGAACATGGATGTTAACTCTCACCATGTCCCTCATGCCAGGGAAGGAGGATAGTAAAAATGTCCAACATCTACCAACAGAGACACCCAAGGACGGGGCCAGAAGTGGGACAGTCAGAAAAATAAGCTTGCATTTCATGTCTGGGTACAGCCTAAGGGAAGCCTGACAACTAAGCGAAAGGAAATACATAATCAGATTATCAGCCTGAAAGTGTCAGCTTCTGGATCCTACTCCACGGGTTTCCTTTGGACTGCCCCTAGAGGATCATGGGCCAGATCTGCACAGGCTGGTGGAGCTGAGTCAGCATTTCCTGGCTGGGGCATGGCTGAGTCCTGAGTCCTATTGTTCGATGGGTGGGCATCCTGCTACTTGACCGTCCCCTAAAGTTATTCTTGGAAAGATGCAGGCCCTAGAACTTGGCCAACAAAAGAATCACCATATCATAGAGGTTCCTCAGGAAGTTGATTTCATCTGTCAGGCTGTCCACACGGGCCTGCAATTCCACCTTGTTCATGTAAGCAGCATCCACATCCTGGAGGGGGAGGTCAGACAAAGCAATGACGCTTTCCCCTTGTCCCCTCAACATGTCTTTGTTAAACCCTGACCTCTCCTCTCTGCCATCACCTAGCACCCCACGCCTGTATCTGCCTCCTAAGTGTGACTTCTCTCCTCCCCTTTCTTCTAAAAGAAAGAAAATCAAAATGGCCTTCTGCCTTTTAACCACTTTGACCAATCTAACCCCAATGCTTTAACAAAATGCAAACCATATTAGCCAGGCACAAAGTAAGTGCCTATTTCTAGGGCAGAAAAAATCACATTTCCCGAAAATGTGACTCTGGTCATAGAATACCAAAAACCCAACTCTCTAATAGAAATCTTTACAATGGATGGTTTAAGTAAGCTCTGAGTAGTTGTTGCTTGTTATTACAGATAACTTCCAGACTGAAAACCAGGACTTTTTTTTCTTTTTTTTTTTTTTTTCAGTACTATGCATACATCCATCTTTATTAGTTCACATCACACATCATCTCATTAGCCACGGTAACATTTTAAGATGGCTTCCCCACCAGCAATTTACTCAGAGCAGATTCCTTCAGCAAACACTCCCCCCACACACTTTTTCTTCTCCATGGCGGTAGATCCCAGGAAGGGAGCTCACTTACCTTCTTGAGCCCCACAAACTCATTCTCTGCCGCAGTGCGTTTGTTAATCTCATCTTCATACCTGGAAGAGAAAGATGACATGTCCATCAGTGACATGTCAGAAGTGAAGGAAAGCACTTGGGTAGAATCTCCTGTCCCAAAGATAGGCCCACTTCACAGGTGTTCAGCAGTTCCTCACCCTCAGTTTAATGAAATCCTAAATAAGTTTTTAACAAAAGCCCTACATTTTCATTTTGCTCCAGATCCTGCATGTTAGGCACCTGCTCTGCCCAGGGATCTTTCAGGGCTCAGGGCACTGCCTTGCTCTCCTCGCCCCAAGTCTGGGTGGCAGGCAGAGGTACAAACAGGGGTGGGGGGAGACCTCAAGAAGCCCACCTTCTAACCTGTGCTCTTTGACATCACAGAGCATAAAGAGGGAACATGGGACCCTAGGAGAGATTTGCTCATACCTAGTATTTCTGCCTGTCTTTTTTCTGTGTCTCTTTTCCTTCATGAGAGTTGCTGCTTTAGGAATTTGGGATAAGAATGAACTCATATATTCTGAAAGCATCAAGACTGTAAGATTCCTGTTTGTTACTAACTAAAATCTCCCACCAAGAGCTTGAAATTCATAAAAAATGGAAGAATTGGAACGATCAGAGGAGGAGAAACACTGTTTCTGGGAAATGGGAATCTGAGTTGCCAGCAAGAAACATGCCATGGAGCGGGTGCCCACCAGGGTTTGTGCAATTGAATTTGCACCTCCCCAGAGCAGTTTTCTCCCCATCACCTTGGGTCCTGACCCCTGGGGATGCCTGGAGCTTCTCCCCACCAAGACCCAGTTTGCCCCTTGCCAACCTCAGAAAGTGTGAACGACAATTCTGCACATGCAGGAGGCCAGCTGAGGTTGTATAAAAGGGGACACATTGAAAGAGGACTTTACAAATTGAAGCCCCAAATCATCTGCCTAAAATCCTCTGGAGCAGGGTTCAATAATGGAGACTGATGGGACCTGCCCTGCACCTACTGATTCAGAATATCTAGGACTGGGTCACAGGAATATGCATTTTTATAAGCTTACAAGGTGATTCCTAGTACAATAAAGAGGAGAGGACCCCCCACCCTGAAGGGCTTTAATCTCTGGGAGGACTCTTTTGTCAGTGTGGGCAGGTGTAGGAGGGGGCCACGGCCTGAAAAAGGTATAATAACCAGCCACCTAGGAGTCCCAGTCCCCACCCTCTCACCCCCTTTTGCTCAGTCATACTTCACTCAATAAATTCAACCAAGAGTTTTGACTGCAGGAATAGTTAAAAGCCCAAATTGAAGCCATGCCCTCATGCCAACCCTCCAGGAGGGGAACCTCCCCATTTGGAGCCCTCACTTCTTTTTGAAGTCTTCTACCAGGTCTCCCATGGTCTTCAGCTCATTATTCAGGTTTCCCCTTTCCCCCAGAAGGGAATCCAACTGCCTGCGCAGGAAGCTGATGTAGGATTCAAACAGGGGCTCCAGGTTATTGGAGCCAGAGCCAGAGCCCGTGGACTGCTGCTGGAGCAGGTCCCACTTGGTTTCCAAGACCTTGTTCTGCTGCTCCAAAAACCGCACCTGTGCCAGAGGAGACAAGAAAGGGAGTCAGCCTCTAGAGCTGGGCAGGTGGAACCACCCCTCCCAAAGTGCTCTGAACCATGGCAAATGAAACCAGCCCTTCAATTTTGCAATAGCCTGTTTTTTTTGTTTTTTATTTTTTTTGGAATTTGGAAAGGATGAAGATTTAGAAAGGAGAGAACTAGAATTCATTGAGTGCTTACTCTATACCTGCTATTTTCACATATTCTAGCTCATTTAATCTGACAGCCACCTCTAAAGGAGGAGCTGTTGTGCCCATTTTATAGACCAGAAAACTAAGGCTCAAAGAGTTGAAGTAAATTGCCCAAATTCACATGGCTGTCAAGTGACAAAGCTCAGGGTCAGACCCAGTTCTGTCTTAGTCTATTTTGAACCTTCAGAATCTGATTAAAAGAAGTTAGCATAAATAAAGTTATTTCACTTATTTTTTTTAAATGTAAGCTTTTCCACCTTCCTACAGGCAATGAAAATAGTCAAAGGGGTCTGATTTTTTCGTAGTGGTTTCATATATGAAGACTGACTTTTGGTAATTCAACTTGCAGCTAACCCAACTTTAACTTCAAATCCTACGCTTATTCCCCCACCCAGAACAATCCTTCTCTCCCCAGCATGGAAGCTCAATTTAATATCAGGTGCAGCACATGAGATAAATCAGCTGCCAATACTTATCAGTGAGAGGCATTCCCATGATTCGTGCTGATCCAAGTTTGCATTACTGAGCGATTGCTTCAAGCGTAATTGTAAGTTAATTGTAATAATTTCACAGCTAAAGCCCCAATCTTCAAAGCAGCTGTGTCCATTTGGACCCATATATCATTTGTACTGGTCCTATTTCTACAAACAAATATGGAGTAGAAATCTGTTCCCCATTTCCCAACAGGATAAACAGGGCTCAAAGAAGAAGAAACACATCCTCACTGTCCCAGCAGAATCAAGATAAAAGCCAGACACCCCTGCCTCCAAGCCTGGCAGATCCCACTGGCATCTTCCAACACCAACTGCCTGGGCAGTCCAAACCCTCCATGACAACTCTTGGTTTTGCCCTCACCTTGTCGATGAAGGAGGCAAACTTGTTGTTCAGGGTCTTGATCTGCTCCCGCTCCTGGGCCTTTACTTGCCCAATCTGGGGGTCGATCTCCACATTGAGGGGCTGCAGGAGGCTCTGGTTGACAGTCACTTCCTGGATTCCACCTGGAAAGCCACCAGGACCACCGAAGCCACCAGGACCACCAAAGCCACCAGGACCACCAAAACCACCAGGACCACCGAAGCCACCAGCACCACCGAAGCCACCAGCTCCTCCAAAGCCACCGGCTCCTCCAAAGCCACCAGCTCCTCCAAAGCCACCAGCTCCTCCAAAGCCACCTCCTACTCCTCTGCCACCACCAAAGCCACCTCCATAGCCACCCCCAAAGCCACTGCCACAGCTGCTACGTCCTCCACCAAAGCCACCAGCCCTGGAGCTACCACCTGCCACACTCATGGAGATGCTCTTGTAACCACCCAAGTTGTAGAGGCTCTGGCTGCCAAAGCCACCACCTCCACTCCGGGACCCACAGGCCCCTCCGCTGGCTCCCCGAGAGCGGGCCACACAGCTCATCCTGCTGCTGCTGGAGGTCACAGCAGAGCGGCCAGAGAAGCCCTGGCTCCCTCCACTGAAGGACTTCTTGCAGGATTGTCTGTTCATGGTGAGGGAGCTTGAAGAGCAAGAGTTCACTTAGCAAGAGCTGAGAGGGATGAAGGCAGAGGATAGAGATGACGGAGGAGATCGATCTTTATATACCAAGGAGTTTGGCTTGGTGGAAGGAGACTCAAGCAATTAGCTGAGAGTCATCTTGGGTTTGGTTTGCCTTCCAGGCAATAGTTACTTCTAAATTCCCAACACACCTCTAAGATAATCCTCTGGACCAAAATGGCTTTGCTTTCTTAACTTAATCACCCAAACTTGCCTCAGTTGACAAAAGACTGAGCTCTCCTCCCTTCTTTCATGTGATTTACTCGACAGACTGAGGGAACCCAAGTAGTGCCTGGTAAACAGCAGGATGGATTGGGTTTGAACACGAGGGGATTAGAAGCCATTAAGCCCCATGACACAGGGTGTGAAGATTGGAAAACCTCTTCCAGGTGGGCTGGAACACTCCCTGCAGTGCCAGTGTGCCCACAGACTCAGACAGGGGGTTCACACTGTTCTCCCACCATTGGCATTATCTCTCAACGACATGTCACTTATGGTCACTGCTTCAGAGACATATCAAAAGAAGAGCCTGGAATGCAGTGAGGCAGAAGAAGGACTGGAGAGGTATGTAGTGACCTCAGAGGGCCCACTTTGCCACCACCTCAGCTCCTCCCAAAGGCATCCATCTAAGCAGGCCGGTAATTCGAGCTGGGAAAAGCTGCTTTTGGGAAAGGAACTAAAGTGAAGACAAAATAGCTGGTCCATGGGAAAGGGGGAGGGCCAAGATATGGAGCAAACAAGTGCGAGTCTTGGGGAGTCCAAGGGGAGAGGGGACATGTGCTGGGGTGGGATCTTAGATCAAGCCCCTCCACCCGCCATGCTGCACTGAGAACAGATGGTGTTGAAAATCCAGAAGCAGGAAGAGACAGACAGCAGTGGGCTGTGGAGTCAACTCTTGGACCCTGTTTGCCTTAGGATGGGGTGTGTGCTGCATCTAGTTCCCAACTCAGACCTAGTGCCTTTAGGATCTCCTCCTCCTACCACCACCTGTTTGGATTAGATACCCTTCCCCGTTTTTACACCACACCCACACTTTTCCCATCATAGCGCTGACATATAGTGCTGTACTTACTGTTTATCTGTCAGCACCTCCTCTAGACTCTGAGCTCCTCAAGAAAAGGGGCTGAGTTCTGCTCATCCTGAATTTCCAGCTTCTAATATAAGCATACCACAAGTACCACTGATAAGTGGTCTCTGAGAATATACATTATCAGCCCCAAGTCCCACCCCGGTTCTAAAGAATAAAAAACTCCAGGGGAAGGGCGTGAGTGTCCGTGTTTTTAACAAGCACCTCTACCCCTGTCTTATGTAATCCTTATCATTCTGGGAGTCTGGGAAGCCCTGGTCCTGGCCAGGAGTGCTCCATCTGGGCCTAGAGTGTGAAGGATGGAGGACCTTTGATGGCAGAGCAAGGACACAGATAAGTTACTGCTCTGACCCCGAGAGCTCAACCATCCCCAGCCCCCATGCCACACCCCATACACACAGCAGACACAAGTTCTCAGGTTGGTTTCCACACACGGGATTTCACAAGCTAGGAGGGATTGATTCTAGACTCCTGGAGAAATCAAAGATATGTCATCTCCAGGACACCAGTCCAATAGACAGCGGGCACGCCATCTCACTGGGAGGGTTTCCAAACAAACCAGACTGGGGCAGAGGACTGGTCTGAATGACCCTAGAGAACCTCAAAGCTAGCAGTTGCAAGTGCTCTGGAACTCATTCTCAATTTTCAACTCTGCAGGTTGGAGCCAGTCTGCCTGGGTGATAAGCCCAGCTCCACCGCTCATAGCTGTTTGGCCTTGGCTAGTTACCTAACTTTTATGTGGCTCTGTTTCCTCAACTGTAGAGTGAGGATAATAGTAGTGGGCACTCTGTGGGGTTGTGTGAGCCTGCAATAAATGCTTAGAACAGTGCTTGGCATATAGTAAGTGCTGTACCTTTAGCTACTACTGCGGTATTCTATTACGGGACCTGGGGGAAGGGAATCTTGACTTTTCTCGGGATGATTTGTACCTCTGGGAAACTCATCAGGAAATGGTAGGAAGAAGACACTAAGGTGAGTGCAGAGTAAGGCCAGCCTGAGCTAATATAGAGAGTGAGAGAGACGTAGAGTTGGATGACCCTTGGGGGGGGTCATGATTTAATACCTAAGTCTGTATTTCTATCTGTCAGATTCCTTCCTGCCTTAGCGTTTGTGCTGAACTTTGCAGGATGTAATATATATGAAATGCCACACAAAGGTAAAGTAGCAGTGATCGAACAGAAAACCTGTCTTCATGGAATTCAGAGGACCTGGGTTCAAATCCCAAATCTACCTGTCACTATGTGGTGACCATAGACAGGACACTTGACTTCTTTGAGCCTCTCTTTCCTTATTTATAAAATGAGGATTCTACTCTACCCTACAAGATTGCTTTTGAGATTTAAATACATAGTGTCCAGCAATAAATGTTTGGGGGGCGGGTCACTGTGGCTCAGCAGGCAGAGTTCTTGCCTGCAATGCCGGAGACCCAAGTTCGATTCCCGGTACCTGCCCATGTAAAAATAAATAAATAGATAAATGTTTGGGGCTTATAAATCATTACCCATCCATAGGTAGTCCATGAAGGGACCCCTGCATTGGATTCTTCTATGAAACATTAACTCCACCCATCAACTGGATGCCAATCCCTCCTGGCGAGACTTTGCTCATATTCTTTGTAATTCCTTTAAAGGCAGAAAATCAAATGTCCTCCCTGGAAAGAAAGCTGAGCCAGGCTCACCAGAAGCCCCAGGTGAGAGCCCAGAGCAAACCAGGGCAGACATCAGTGTCTCCAATTTCCTTCCCCTCCCTTGGCTCCAGCTCTGAGGCAGCAGGTGACTGCCTCTAAATATGGCTCATCTCCGGCACCCTGGCAGAGCTGGGGGAGAGTGATGGAGAGACGGAATGGGCACAGCACACATCATGGGCTTGGGTTGGGCTCCACTAATCCATGTCTCCCAATCCTGCCAAAGCAGCACTTATTTAGCAGGTCAAAGTTGTTTTCTCAGCAGTTGACTGAAGCTGCTACAAAGATCCAGAATTGCCATCCTCGGTAATATTGCTTTTATTCGTTGCAGAATCTTTTAAGACTGGTGACGTAGTAAGTGGTTGCCTGCCACCAGCAGTCTTAGTTCTAATCTCTCCCTTGCTGGAAGCTTCTAGATAAAGAGTGCCAGGGGGTTGAGCCCTCTGGATCCTCATTTCCCGACCTTTAATATAGGGGAAATTGTCACCTCTAACCAAATTTTGCTCCGGTGTTCAAATTACAATGAGAACTCTTAAGAGTTGCTTCTAACATAATTGTGAGGAATGACTCATTTTAGACAGAAATCACCCCCAGGTCGAAGTGAGCAGACAACCCTCTCCACCCAGGAGCTGCTGAGATGATACTTGCTGCTCCTTTATACTTAGAGATTTGCAAATTCAAGTTTCAAGATAATTGTTCATTAATTCTCAAAACAAGAAAAATGAACAATCATTCTGAGTGTGTTGCCCCTAGACTGAGGATTAGCACTCTCTCCTCCTTTTTACCATATTAAAATAAAAACATCTCATTATGAAATAATTTTATTTAAAAATTAACAGTAAAATACATTGCCATTTAATCCAAGCTCCCTTTATAGCTAAAGGTGAACAAAGAAACACCTAAGCAAAATTAAAACTTTTTGTTACTAAGTCTTAGCTGGTAATAATCATAATTTATTCTAATTTTGGTCTTATCTCTAGACTTGACTAAAACATTCTTGATTTTTTAATCACTACTAATTTATTAATTTATGACTAAGTCCTTGTTTGGTACTTGGGTCTCTCCCAGGGCTTATCTAGAGCAGTAGTCTATCCTGCAGCATGGCCTTGATGAAAAGGTTCTGTGGCCACATAAATTTGGGAAATGCAAATTCCGTCTCTCTCTCAGGGTTTTAGTAAAGTTCGTTCTCAAATTAAATGTTCTGAGAAGTCCTGCAGAAAAGAATCCTTTTCCTTTATTTAAACAAAGCTGCCCAGGCATACTTAACAACAGAACCTTTTGTCTTAACCCCTATTAACATTCTGTCTAATATGCTTGGGGTAACCCTAGGCCACTTGACCATCAAGATGGATGACAATGTGAAGGTAGACCAGTCAGGGGGTTAGAGCATAAGGTCAAAGTCAAGACAACCTCCCTGAATGCTGGAGAGAAAGCTCTTGCTCTGAGACAACAGGAAGTTGGGATTAGACTGAGGCCTGGGATCGGAGAAGAGCACTAGACCCCTGGAAAAGAGAGACCCCTTGAGGACTGACACTACTGTCAAAGTATATTTCTCACCAGTCATGGAACTGGGTGGGTCTTTCTGAAAGCCATCAATGTACTGCTAATAGAAGAAGACACTACCCTCAGGAAGTGCCATGGGATAAGTACCTCATCCTTTTCATTGGCATGCTGGAGGTTCTGGAACTCAAATGACAGCACTTTCTCCCTAGCTTCCCTTGCCACCAGGAGAAGTGGAAAGCACAGATGCCTTGGAGTTAGAAAGGCCTGTGTTCAAATTCCAGTTCTTCAGTTGCAAATCTTTGGGCATGTCCCTTTATCCTTTAGGTCTCAATTTTCTGTCTGCAAGTTGGGGGTGGCCCTAGATCCTTCATAGGACTGCAGTGAGGACTGGAGAATTTCATGTTAGTAGGGTCTTAGCATAACGCAGGTGCCCAGCACATGGGACTTGCCAATGTCCAAAGCCCTGCTGGGGGTATGAGTTTGGAAGCTGAAGGAGGGAGTTCGAAGGAGTAGCTTGGTTTATGGTCAATGCAGCAGTGAAGCTTATGATAATTTTCACTAATGTTGCAAGGAATCATAGCATCTGCCTTGGGAATTACTTTAAAGCCATTCTTCCCTGCCTAGGGCCAAGCCAAGTTCCCAGTACAGGAGCTTATCAATAATGCAATCCATCTACCCAGCATTATTGCACTGCTGCATACTTCTCGGAATTGAGAGGACTATATTTTAGCAAAAACAGTTTCCTCTTTCAAATCTTTATCAATGTTACTTTGGTAAAGATCAGGCCTCCACAGATGAGTGGAAAATATGGATAAAAAAATTAACGAATAGTAGGGGGGAACAAAGGTTAAAATAAATTAAGTAGATTGAAATACTAGTGATCAATGAGAGGGAGGGGGAAGAGGTATAGTATTGTATGAGTTTTTCTTTTTTCTTTTTTATTTCTTCTGCTGGAGAGACGAAAATGTTCCAAAAAAATGATCACGTTGATGAATGTACAACCATTGATGATATTGTGAGCCATTGATTGTACACCATGTATGGAATGTTTGTATGTCAAGAATGTTTGTATGTTTGCTTGTTAAGGTTTACAATAAAAATATTTTTCAAAATGTATCAGACCTCCCACTGAATATAAAACAGAATATAAAAATAGCTCCCAATGATTAAGGACCATATACCAGGCACTAAATGTGCAAGTATCTCTGTTAACAAAACTCTGCAAGTTCAGAATCCTCATTCTCATTGTGCAGATGAGGACTCTGAGGTTTAATGAGGTTAATTAATTTGCCTGAGATTTTAATCAAACTTTCTAACTCCAAAGCCTTCCATAAATTCATGCATCATTTTTCTTTCTTTGTGGTCTTTTGTTAGTCAATTATACCCTTGAGTGAAAAGTCCATTTTGACATTTAAAGAAGCCACCCATGAAATGGAGGAAAAGTTCGATCTTGAAACCTCAACCTATGTTAATGAAATAATTTTAAACCTTATGAGTTCCTCTTTGACATCAAAGAGAAGCACCCACTGTTACCACAGTATTTCTCCCAGGCAATCCCTCTGGCTTCTCCCACTAGAGATCTGAAATCTCCAGAGCAGCAAATGAGGCCATCCCATCCCCAAGAACCTCAACCCTCTCCTGCCAACATATGAGCTTCAGGTTGGGTTTCCGGCTCCTCGAGAGAGGCATTAGCACGCCATGTCAGGGGTGCTGGGACGAGGCAGAGAAGCCGGAAGCTGAGAAGTCAGCAGGGCACTTTGGTTATAAGTGTAGGCTTTGGATTTGAGGCCCAGAACTGCAACTTCCCGGTTGTGTGATGCTGGGCAAGCCACTCTGCCTCTGTACACCCCAGTTTCCTCATCTGGAAATGAGGATAATTGCTACCTGACTCCTATGATGGCTGTGAGGATTAAATGGAATGACAAGTGCAAAATGTGACTTGCACCTGCAAACACCGCACAAAAATTGGTTATTTAATCTTGTTGTTTGTGTTATATGTCAGGACAGCAATTGTCTATAAGAGTCTACCCTGCCCTTTCCAAGTGCATCATCAGTTCAGGGAGGTTCACAGTGCCAGGTGCCAGGTGCTGTGCTGGACACTGGGGGCACACGATGAATAACGTGTCCCTCTGAGTAGCTTCCATTCTACTGTGGGGCATGGACACTAGAAGTAGTCATTTTAATATAATATGACGTGCCAAAAAATGGAAAACTGAGTCCCCTGGGAGCACAGAGGACAGACGTTTAATGCATGTAGCACCAGGAAAACCTTCAGGAGGCAGTGCCTGAGTGATCTTCAAGGATGAGTAAGGGTTAGTAAGGTGATTGAAGATACAGTGAGTATTCCTGGCAAAAGGAACAAAATTAGCAAAGGCATAGAAGTGTAAAACAGCCTGGTTTGTACCAGAACTGCAAGCACTTCACAAGTTACTAGCATAGGTCACGAAAGTATCTGCAAAAGTTCACACTTTTACAACCACAAGGTTGTCTCTTGTGTCTTTGCACAGAATAAAAGGGCATTTCTATTTTAAAACAAACCAAAAAATCTTCTGAAATTTTATACCTCTCTCAGATTCAGAAGAGTCTACATACTATATACTCACTCAGCTATCACCATTATCATTCTAGCTGAGGGTCCTTTTCTAAGGTGAGGTGACCTCTTGCTTTGGTGCAGCATTTTTCAACAGTGACATTATTAACATTTGGGGCCAGATTATTCTTTGTTGTAGGGGACAGTCCTGTGGATTGTAGGTTGTTTAGCAGCATCCCTGGTGTCCATCCACTAAAGGCCATTAGCATCCCCTCCCCCCACACACACACAGTTGTGACAACAAAAAATGCCTCCAGACATTGCAAATGTCCCCTGGAGGAGGGAGGGGGACAGTCACACTGGCTGAGAACCACTGCTTTCATGCCAAGTAGAGCCATCTTTCTGGCCCTCATCTTCTCCAGGGGTTGAAGGAGCTGTCACCATTCAGTCACCGTGGAGTTCCAGGGTGTCGTATCGTTCCCACCATGTCTCTATCAACCCGCCTTCAGCCTTCAGCCTGGGCCAGCTGTGTGGGCAGTGATTGGCTTGACCTTGGGCAAACAGAGATGTGCCTTGTGACAGAGGGGCTGGGGGGTAGGGGATACAGATAAAATACAGTTAACATATGTAAAGAAGTGTTCTCAGAACTTGAGTGAGTTTTTCTCTGTCATCCCAAGACTTTGGTAAGGTAAGGTCTTTGTCAGCAGCGAGAGAATGGACCTGGGCCAACATGCTTAAAAAGTAAGCTGAAGGGGCAGCCCAAATCCCAGAGGATGGCATTTCTGATGATTGGCTAGAAAAAAAAAAAAAAAAAAAAAACCCCACCCAGCTCTAGGCGAAACAAAGAATAGTCACGGTAGAGATTAACCTACAAAGCTTTATATGCAAACCTTGACCATCAGCAATTGAGTCTCGATTATCCACAGGCATGTGCCTAATTACCTTCAGATTCTTATGGGAAAGAAGCCACTGGTTTCCTTACCTGAGCCTTTTGTGAATGTGTCACCATCACTGTTGATACTTGCTCTGGCCTGTAACATGTGTCCCAGACAGACAAAGAAGGAAATATCCTGAAATCTAAAACACACCTTGGTTTCTTTAATGTCAAGGGGAGTGTGAACCAGTGAGTAAACAAGCTCTTAGAACAGGATGGTGCTGTTTTAAGCATACTTTCCAACTGAGGCGAGGGGCGGACAGGTTGGGGAGTGCAGGGTGCCTGGCAGAGAGGAGTGGATGGAGGATGGGAATGCAAGTTGGTTGCTCCAAGTCATCACAGGAGAATGTACCTTTCTACAGCTGAGGATGAGAAATATGGAACTAAGCAGAGAGAGAAAGAAATATTTGACTGTTGACCAGTGACCCCCAAATTCCAGGCATACAAGTTTGCATTATCCAACAACATCTAGGAGTTCCCCCTGCGGACACAAAACATGCCTTAGAGGGTAGGAAAAAGATGGACAACAGGGCACCAAATTGCTCCCTCATTGAAGAATGAAAAGTCTAGTCAAGTACAGGAAAGGAAACCCGAGCCCAGTAACTTAAGAGCACTCGAAAAATCAGCATGTAATTTCACTAAGAAATTATTTAAGTGCTGAAGCAAAAGGAAAGGAAGGAGTACTCAAAATCAGAAAATGCTTCCTGGAAGGTTTTTTCAACATGGGTTAGAAATTATCAGGGCAGGGCTGAGGAGAATATCCAGCTAAACATGATGCTAACACTTTCAGTCTCGGGTCCCAGCACCAAGGTCACCTGCCCTGGCCATCAACACTGCCAAGAAACAGCCCTCTCCACCCCCCTTTCCTGCAGTGCCAACTGCCCCTGGTTGCTCTTTCTTTTGAGAAGCTGCATGGACTCCCCCAAGCCACGGGAGAACTTCTAAGGCAGTGGTGGTCCGCTGGGAGCCCCTACATGCTAAACAAGAGCCCATGGGCCTAGGCTAGAGTCCAGGGAGGAGCAGTAAAGGAAAGGGGACCACTGTTTGAATGTGAGTCTTGAGGCCAGTGTCCCCAGGAAGGCTGGGCCCACTCCAGGCTTTCCTTAGAGCCAGTCTAAGAAAACCCTTGACTTCTCAGGTGAAGGCATTCTAGAACGCTTATACTGGGCTCTACTGCCTGGTAAACTGTCCTCCTCTCCATGACACTAGGTGTCTGGGGCTCAGCCTGTGCCCTCTTTTCCCTCTCTCTCTCTGGGAGGTCATCAGTTTCTATGGTTTTACAAACCACCCTAGCAATCCTTATGCTGATGGTGTCCAAAGGTGACTCGTCGGCACTCGTGGGCCTCTGAAGCCTCACTCACATCTCCATCTGCAGTCTGGACATCTCCATCTGGCTGTCTCGTGAGCAGTTCATGCTTACCTACAGCAGAGCTTCTGAAGTTCCTCCTCAGACCCATCCCATCTGCCCATCCCTCCACCCGTCGGTCAACGGCACCACAGCCACTCAGGTGCTCAGGTCAGGAAACTGGGCATCGTGGGTGAATCTTCCCTCTCTCCTCCCCCTTGCAGCCATTCCATGAACAAGTCCTGTCATTTCTCCGCCACAGCTTGTTCTCAGTTTCTACTCTTCATACACTAATCACAACTTGCTATTAGTTTATTCATTTGTGTCTTTACTTGGTTTCGTCAAGCTCCCTTACTAGAATGAGAGTGGGGGCAACATGTGACTTCTGCTCACTGATGTATCTCTTGCATTTAGCCCAGTGTCTGACAGTAAACGCTCAATGAGTACTGTTTGAGTAAACGAAGGAAGGAATTAATGAACACTTCGTCCAGGGTGAAGCAGTTGCCCCATCATAAGCCAGGTACTTTCTCATAGGGCCAGCCCTTGGAGCTGGTGAGCACTGAGTTTCCACACTCATATACCAACCCCTTCTCCACAGAGGGATGCCAATCAGAAAGGTCACTTTTCCTGCCCAAAACTTTAGAGGCAACAGCTACTAAATCCCACCTCACTCAAAGAGCCTTCCTAGAGGATCAGAACAGGACTGGCATTCCACACTGAATTTCTGTATGGAATCTTTTCAACCCTCCGTTGCTGTTTCTTGTTTGTTTGTTTAACTGTCATTCCCCATCTCTGAAATAAATTCCACTTTGGCCTAGGTTGGAAAATACGCCTTCCCTAGCCCGGGCTAGCCTGGCTAAATGTTTTGACCTCATCACCTGTGTGTCCTCTGGGTGCCCAGGAGGCAGGGCAGCTGTAGCCTCAGATTCAATGTAGAGAGGTGAAATGAGCCCTGGACTCATGATACTTGGGTCCATTCCCGGCACAGGCCCTCACACACTGTGTGACCTTAAATGTCGCTCCTCTCTCAGCCTCTGTCTGCAACTCACAAATGAAAGCCATGGACTCCTTGAACCTAGGCGCCGTCCAGCCTGTGACCTCTGGCCTGCATTCTCATGGCCAGTTAACCCAGGCAGAGGCCCCCCTTCAGGCCAGCATCTTCTCTGGCAGGGGTGCAAATTGACAGCTCAGAGCACATTAGCACAATGCTCAGTGCAGGATGTTTTTGAGGGATGTTAATAGCAATTTTCCTGGAAAGGGAACCTTTGTGGAAAATGCTGGGCTAAAAAGCTAACAGGTTTCTTTTGCTTACAGGACTTATCAGAAACTCTCTGTGCTCCAAAGAGAGAAGATTTAGATTCAGTGGACATGGAATCCTTCACTGCAGTGTTTCTCAATGGGCTAGTGTTCCCTGGGCCAGATTTTGAGATGGGCCACTCTTTGGGAATCCCTGAAGCACTGCCTGGGTTCTAGCAGCTCCCGCTTTCCCCAGAAAAGTGGCCTGGGGATGGAGGAAGGTTTTCAGGGTGCCAGCTGGAGTGGGGACCAACAGTAAAGGGAAGAGACTCTCTGAGCCCCTCAGCATTCCCAAGGCCTTCTTAGGCTCCCCTAAATGAGTGCTGGCAGGGAGAAGGCAGGCACTGCCTAGTCCAGTCTTCCCCCTTGAGAACTGTGAAGGCACACAGCCTCCTGGAGGAGCCCTACCCCATGCTCAAAGGATAAGTGAATGGCCAGAATTTGCCCATTTAGATTTCATACAACAGCCATAGGGACCAGCTGCCTTGGTTTCAGAGGAATCGCACTACAGCCCGCTGTGGCCGCACAGCCATGCGGCAAAGGGGAAAGGCAAGTTCATCAGGGAGATGTCAAGAGAAGAAGAGAAAATTCAGAGGCCTGAAGTGAAACACAATGCACTTTATTGGCGAGAGAATGGAGGGCAGAAGAGGGCAGCATGTTATATACATCAGAACTAGGGTGACCCTCCCACCCAGGGAGAAAACCCCAAGGGCAGCAGAAGGCCACACCTGGGCAATCACAGATGGGCCACAGAGAGAGAAGCCTGAAATTCTCGTAGCTAGGCTTGACCAGGGACCTGGATGGAGGAGCCAGAGAACCCCAGTCTTTTAGCCCCAAAGAGCCGTTTGCACAGGGAGTTGCTGATGTCAAGAGGAAAGGGGCAATGGGGAGGGGAGGCGCTGGGGTCGCTGCGATGTGGGGACATGTTGTTTATCTGGAGCAGTGCTGGGAGGACTGGGAGAACTTGACATTGCTGGAACTGCCACCCCGGTTACTACCGGAGCTGAAGCCTCCACTGCTGACCCCAGAGCGACCACCGGAGCCAGAGCCAAAGCCGCTTCCGCTTCCGCTGCCACCACCGAAACCACTGCCGGAACCAAATCCACTACCACCTCCTCGGCCAAAGCCACTGCCTGTGCCGCCTCCCATGCCAAAGCCACCACCGTAACCACCTGCTGAGGCAGAGGTAGTGCTGCTGCTGCTGACCACGGCTGCAGGGGAGAGAGGACAGTACAGTGATCAGTGCCTTCAGCTCCCACATCACTGTATTGTAACTAGTGACTCACTGAACCCAAGATAATTGGGAGGTGACCAAGGCAGCATTGCACAGGATGATCATTGTGAGCCATTCTAATAGTGTAAATTATTCACTTCCATTGTATTAGGTCATTACGAATTAACCAATGGCTCCTTCCACAGATAGTCAAATCCCGATGACCTCCTTGGAGATTACCAAGCCTGAATTTCTCCTTCCATTACAGGCTCCCTTTTGGATATTCCCTACCTGCTGCCACCACCACTACCAACCCCCACCCCTACCCTGAAAAATCCTCCAGCTTTCATAGAAATAATTAGTTTCTAACCCTGGATTAGCACAGATATTTGAGAATCAGCTCTTATTGTCACAGCTACTTTGGCTACTTACAGATGCTCACAGCACTCTGGCACTCTCCGGACATCCTATTAGAGAAAGCAAGAAAAAAGATGGCTCTGTCACAAAGCAAATCTCAAACAAGTTCATGGATCAAAATGATGAACTGCAGTCAGAACTGAATCCAGAAGCCCCACCGGTGAGTAATCTCTCTCCGCCCTTCTTCGGATGGATCATACTGGTCACATATGTACTTTGGCTACCTATGCAGGGAGAGGGCTAGTAAAGGCAATTAATTCTTTGCAAGACCTATGGAATGTAGGGACCCAACTCTATACAAGAAACCTCCATTCCCATTTACTTGGTCACCTAGCTGGCCTCGGCATTTAACCTTCGGTCAGGGGATGCCGGAAGGTGGGGTTGGAGGCCCACCTGCACTCCTCGCCCTCCAGGAGCTTGCGGTATGTGGCGATCTCCACGTCCAGGGCCAGCTTCACGTTCATCAGGTCCTGGTAGTCCCGCAGCAGCCGGGCCAGGTCGTCCTTGGCCTTCTGCAGGGCGGCCTCCAGCTCCTGCAGCTTGGTCTGGGCATCCTTGACGGCCATCTCTCCACGCTGCTCAGCTTCCGCAATGGCTGTCTGCAGGTTGGCATTCTGGAGCAGGGGGAGGTTAGAGAAAGGGGAAGATAGTAAAAGGGCCACAGGCTGTCTGAATCTTAGAACAGATTTTCACATAGCAGGCACCTTAAAGTTAAACAGCATCACCCCTCCCCTAGCATCTCCATCTTGTCTCCACCCATAGAGATATTTCCTTCTGAACTAGCCAGCTATCTAGACTGGTTTGGTCTTCTAATTCCCTAGAGGCAGATGCTGCCTGAGATGACCTCCAAAGTCCATTCCAGGCTAGGATTCCTGACATCCCCATGCATGCACACACTCCTTGTCCAGACCCCAAGCTCCATCCCCATCCCACCTGCTTCTTGATGTTCTCGATCTCTGCCCGCAGCCTCTGGATCATCCTGTTGAGCTCCATGATCTCACTCTTGGTGCTCTTCAGGTCATCGCCGTGCCTGCCAGCCGTGGTCTGCAGCTCTCCTAGCTAGAGAGCAGAGGGGCACGTGGGATTTCACCACAACTCTACCTGACTTGCTTCTAGAGCCCCAACTTCACACACCAACCCTTTGTTAAACTGACATTGACTTGTGTCAAGGATGCCCATAATGCAGTAGGGAAGGTAAAACCTGGGTTGTAACAGTAGAACATTCTCCCACCCTGCAGTTCCTGACCAAACTTGGTGACATGATTCAGCCTAGCTCGAGTCCACCCCATGTGACCTGTCAGAGGACAGTGGAAACAGCTCGCCCCAGGAGGCAAGCAGGACTTTCTGCAACTGAACAATGGACCATGAGAGGGATGGCTTAGGAGTATAGAACGAAGAGAGGTCTACCCACAGACCATGGGCACCTTCCCACCCAGCAGGCACAGCCTCCCCAGGACCCTCCATAGATCCTCTGAGTGGTGTCCAGCACCCACCTTGGTCTGGTACAGGGCTTCAGCCTCAGCCTTGCTCCTCTGAGCAATCTCCTCGTACTGGGCCTTGACCTCAGCAATGATGCTGTCCAGATCCAGGCAGCGATTGTTGTCCATGGAGAGGACCACGGACGTGTCGCTGAACTGAGTGTGCATCTGGGACATCTCCTGCCAACACAGAAGGGGCTTATTCAATCTCAGAGCCTCTGCAGCAAGCACACAGAGGTCCCATGAGACTTCTGATCAACAGTCCCACTCACTGATTTTAATCTCTGAGTTTGTATATGCCCCACTCTGCCCCCAACCATTCAGAAAACCCCATATCTGCAGCCCATTCTGCAGAACCCCCAAAGGACCTTCTCTCTAGACTCATCCCAGATCATCTGCTGGGGGTCTAGATACCAAAATGCTCCAGTCCCAAATCTGAAAACGTCTCACCCTCTCTCCCCTTAGATAGTTCTCGAAGTAGGAAATCTCCTCACCGCATCATATAAGGTCCTCAGGAAGTTGATCTCACCCGTCAGAGCATCCACGTTGGCCTGAAGCTCCACCTTGTTCATGTAAGCGGCATCCACGTCCTGAGAGAAAGACAGAAGCATAAAGACCTTATTCGACCAAGGACCAGACAGCAAACTGCAACTGCAACAAAGAGCCAGGGATAATTGTTCCTCGGTCCCAGGCCTGACTCCCCATGAAGGATCGATTCTCATCTCATTGGGATGATTTCTGCTCAGTTCTCCTCAAAAGCTAAGGACAAATGAACTAATTCTTTTAGGAATCTTTCCAGGCTAAGATGCACCTGGCTTCTACTCATTCCTCCAACTTTCCGAAATTCGCAGTTCCGTGTCAGTGGAGTAAGAATAGATGTCTCCACCCCTGTTGGAAAACTATGATGGCGGGGAACCCCACACAGAATCCTTACCTTCTTCAGGGTTACAAATTCATTCTCAGCAGCTGTGCGTTTATTAATTTCATCCTCATATCTGTGAGTGTTGAAAAGAAATAGCTGAGTTTAGATTTTGAGGTGCTTATTAACACCATTGTTCATTGAAATCCTGAATGCTCATCTCTTCTATCCTGTCCCTAGTCCACCCCTCTTAGATGGCCACCTCCTCTTGACTACTCCCTATTGGTTAGGGTGACCAAACATCCCAGTTTGCTGTCCAGGGACACTGCCCTGGTTTTAGTAGTGAAAACCATGCATCCTAGGAAACCCCTCAGACACAGGCAAACTAGATGATTGGTCATCCACCATGAATTGTCCCAGAAGGCTTCAGATCCTAGAACCACGAACCCTCAGCTCCACCCCTCCAACCTTGGTCAGGAGGAAGTGCCTCCTCAACTCGAAACTCATCCCTCTTTCTGCAATTTTATTTCTCAAGGGCTGTGCTTAGAGAAAGAAGTTAAGGAGGAACTTAATGAATCAAACTCTCCTCCAGGAAGATGAGGAGATAAAATAGGCCAGACAACACCACTGACCAGCAGTCAGGAGAAATGCAGTGAGGACATGCTTCTAAGACAGGGGTCACAGCATCCTCCCAACTCCACCCTCATCACTCACTTCTTCTTGAAGTCTTCCACCATGTCCTGCATGTTCCTCAGCTCTGAGTCCAGGCGGCTTCTCTCCCCCAGAATACTGTCCAGGTAGCTCCGCAGAGAGCTGATATAGCCCTCAAAAAGGGGGTCAAGGTTGTTGGTGCCTGTGACAGAATTAGTGCCTTGCTGCTGGAGGAGGTTCCACTTGGTTTCCAGGACCTTGTTTTGTTGCTCCAGGAACCGCACCTGCAATACATTGGGGAAAGCAACATCAGGTAACACTTGTAGCAGAGGAGGGTTGGTGTCTTAACTCAGGTAGAACTAAGTATCTTTATCTCCTGGTATCCCAGCACAAAGGCCTAAAAAGGATATGAAGATAGGTACCTCCTTTAGCTGGGGAGCTTATAATCAGATGGTTGCATCAATCTAAAGCACTAAAGAAGTGGCATGGTTTGGAAAGTTGCAAAGGGAAGAGAGATGGGCAAATGGAACTGACAGTAGCCCTACTTGGAAGCAGGAGAATTTAAAGAACACCTCTCAGTGTTGTGCATAAACCTCAGCAGCAACATCTCCACCTAAGCTTCACTGAAAATCCAGCCCTTCAAAGGATGTGAAACACTGGAAACTGATATTCATTGAAATGCCATGATCAGCATGATCCTTCTTTTGAACCCCAAGGGAGACAGTCCAATGTGAGCTATCCTTGCCTGGGGAAGGTCACCTAGAACCCTTCTTTTCCTGATGAGGTTCATACAGGGTGCAAAGTGAGTGATCAGCTTCTCAATAACCCCTTTAGGACCAAGGTTCCACTCAGGTCTTTCAATTCCTTCTCCACGGCATCAGCTTCCTTTGCCTGGCACAGTGACTTGTGAAAAGAGTCACCTGGAAAGCCTCAGTGGACAGCTCAGATTTGAATTTCCCCCAGTTCTAGATCAAATCCTTCTCTGCCAGTGACTATGGCTCAGCTCAGCACAAAGTTTCTCATTTTTTCTACCTGGGCTTAAAGGCAACAAGTGGAACTTGAGCACAGAGTCAGAGAACCAGGACTAGAGGATGCTCAGGTCCAAATAAGAGACTGTTGTCTTTCTATCCCCTTACTCACGTGACCATGTAGATAAAGTCATCAGCCTGAACATCAGCCCAGACATTAGCCTTCTGGAAAATCCCTCCCTCTCCAGCCTGGCCCCTCCAAAACTGGTCATGTCAAATTCAAACACCCAGCAAGTGCCTTCCTTACCTTGTCAATAAAGGAAGCAAACTTGTTGTTGAGGGTCTTGATCTGCTCCCGCTCCTGGGCCTTTACTTGCCCAATCTGGGGGTCGATCTCCACATTGAGGGGCTGCAGGAGGCTCTGGTTGACAGTCACTTCCTGGATTCCACCTGGAAAGCCACCAGGACCACCGAAGCCACCAGGACCACCGAAGCCACCAGGACCACCGAAGCCTCCAGGACCACCAAAGCCACCAGCTCCTCCAAAGCCACCAGCTCCTCCAAAGCCACCAGCTCCTCCAAAGCCACCGGCTCCTCCAAAGCCACCTCCTACTCCTCTGCCACCACCAAAGCCACCTCCATAGCCACCCCCAAAGCCACTGCCACAGCTGCTACGTCCTCCACCAAAGCCACCAGCCCTGGAGCTACCACCTGCCACACTCATGGAGATGCTCTTGTAACCACCCAAGTTGTAGAGGCTCTGGCTGCCAAAGCCACCACCTCCACTCCGGGACCCACAGGCCCCTCCGCTGGCTCCCCGAGAGCGGGCCACACAGCTCATCCTGCTGCTGCTGGAGGTCACAGCAGAGCGGCCAGAGAAGCCCTGGCTCCCTCCACTGAAGGACTTCTTGCAGGCTTGTCTGTTCATGGTGAGAAAATTTGGCGAAAGGGAAAATGTGAGGGTTGAGCCGGGACACCTAGAGTCAGAGGAAGAGGGAAGGGAACTGAAGAACTCTTTAGAACAAATCCCTTTATATACATGTGTGGAGGTTGTTGGGATCAAACAAAAGAGAGATAATTAATCCCAAATATTTATGGGTTGGGTTTGCCTTGAGGCAATAGTTTGTTCCAGGCTACCAAACACACCTTGAAAGTAATCTGAAATGGTAAAAGTGCTAAGGTGGCAGACTTACTTGGCAGGTGGGTGGTGCCTGGCGTGGCCCAGTGCTTGGGCATGACCAGTCCCTAACTTTGTTTGACAGGACCCAGGAAGCATTGTCATCTGCCTGAGGTGCTCAGTAGCTGTCAATCTGCCTGTCAGCTGCCCCAAGGCTCTGTCAGAGCTGAGCTCCACTCTGGGCTCTGAGAAAGATGAAGTGGAAAGTGGGGTGGGGAAGGTTTTGGTACTCTGGATGGTGGAGAAAGTGGATACCATGATCATACCAGCAGAAGGGCTGGTACAATTCATTCTACCATCAGCGCATGGTTACTAAGAGCCCACTGTTTGCCCAGCTCTGAGCTGGGTTTGGGAACAAAGAGATGACCTCCCCAACTCCCTCCCTGGAAACAAAACTCAAAACCTTGGTAAATCTGACTCCTGAGTTCTCCCTCTGCCCCAAGTTTTGGTCCAGAAGCAGTGGATTTTTGGATTGTGACTACCTTCTGAGGAAAAGGGAAGTTAGTATCTATGTACTTTGATGAGACTGACACAGTTCAATGGGCTAAATGTTTATTTTGCTAAATTCTCAGAGACTATACACTATTATACATCTTAGCACTTTTCAAAGGCTTTCTTTCTCACTGTCTGCATTTTGACATTCCTCTGATTTTAGCCCAACTCCCAAGGAATAGGAAACTCAAGAGATTCAGTTATGAACAAGTCATGCAGGATCTGGGAGACCCATTCTCTGTTTGGGTGGGGAGGGGGTGCTTTAGGAGGTCCATGTGCTCAGGTTTCTAGAAACCCTTGCCCCAAGAAGCCAGAGCTGGCAGAGCTAGTGGCATCACTAACAAGGCTAACTCTGAAAAACAGAGAATCTAGTCTGCCTTCCTGGTGTTTTCAGAGGCTTAGGGACAGAGCTTGGTTTGTCCAAGGAGAAAGCTTTCCTGTACAACTCTGGAACCAGCTTATCTCTCCAGAACAGGTCTTTTTTCATTCTGTCTGCTACAAAGTGAACCCTATCAAGGGTATGACCTGTGTGGCCTAGGCAGGAGCTTCCTCAGAAAGGGGGAGAGAAGGAAAGGACAGGGACTTCTTCAAAGCTCCCTGGGCAGGGCCAGTGGGTGGCCCAAGTGCAAAGGAAATAAAACGTTCTTCAGTAACTTGATTTTCCCATTTTGTCCTTCTGTTCCCCATGTATTATGCCTAGGCAATACAACATCCTCCCCCCACTGCCACCCCTGAGGATAAACCCCTAAACTCTCTAGGAGCTTGTAGCTTTGTTGTTTTGTTAACATAAAGCATCCCTAGGTCATCAGCACAGAACTTTGCTAGTAATAGGTGCTCAGAAAGGTTGGTTGGTTGAATGAATGAATGAATCAATCAATCAATCAATCGAGATCTTTTGCTAGATTACAACCAGATAAAACTACGGAAAGTTGGCTCAAATACCATTGTATGAGATAGCCCAAGCTAATTGAGATAATCTTACCATAAGATATCCAGGCTTTCCAAACATGGCTTTCAGATTTAGAAAAATGTCCATGCAAAATAATGCCACCCCCTCCTCAGTGGAAAAATGTGACAGAATCATAGACCCTGAAGTTGAATGGGCATCTGAGGTCACAGGTCTGTTCCCTGCCCAGTACTGGGATCCCCTCTCTAGCATCTCTGATTTATATCTTTGATCTTTCCCAACTGCCCAACTGATATCCAAGGCTGAAATGGAATGTGAAATGAGCCCAGGCACAAAGTGTGGCCACACACAGATACCCTCTTTGCTCCCTCAAAGGAACCATGTTTGTTTGTTTTAATTGACAACATACAAACATCCCATACATGGAATGTATGGCTCACAATATCATCACATAGTAGTATATTCATCACCATGATCTTTTTTTTTTTCGCATGGGCAGGCACCAGGAATCGAGGCCGGGTCTCCGGCATGGCAGGTAAGAACACTGCCACTGAGCCACCGTCGCACCGCCCCATCACAATGATCATTTTTCAAAACATTTGCATCACTCCAGAAAAAGGAAAGACTCAAACATACCATACCCCTTACTCCTCCCTCTCATTGACCATTAGTATTTCCATCTACCCAATATATTTTAACCTTTGTTCCCCCTAATTTTTTTTGTATACCCCTTACCACTCCCTTTCATTGATCACTAGTGTTTCAATCTACTCAATTTATTTTAATGTTTGTTCTCCCTGTTATTTATTTTTAATCCACATTTTTTACTCATCTGTCCATACCATAGATAAAAGCAGCATCAGACACAAGGTTTTCACAATCACACAGTCACATTGCAAAAGCTATATCATTATACATTCATCTTCAAGAAACATGGCTAGTGGAACAGGAACCAGGTTTTAGGAAATGAACCAAGGCTGGACAAGACCTTCCCCATTACTAATCATGACCAAAGCTGTTTAAATTCTCCACATTTCAGCATCATTAACCATTAAAGATGGTCAATCATCTTTGACCCTCTGCATCTCTCAGAAACAGAGCTGGATGATTCCTAGCCCATGCAACCAAAAAAAAAAGGTGGAATGCAGAGAGACCCACTCCACCTTCCCTAGGCAGCTTCCAGGAGGGAATCTGCCAGCCCTTTAGTCTCCAACTGTCCATGTCCTGCTATAAGAGTAAAGAGAAGGAATGGCACCCACAGAGCACTCAGAAAGAACATAAACATGACTGTAAAACTGGAAACATGGTTTGCCCTGAAGTAACCTTTATTTGTATAAGATTCATCTACAGACCCCTGTGTTTGTCAGGTGTCTCCACAAACCCAAGCCTTTCTAATAGCAGAAACCACATCTTTGTCCCACTAGTAGAATCCCAAAAGAGCTTAGAGAGTTATTGAATAGGCTACTTGAAACAAAAGATAAAAGGGGAAGAGAAAAAATAATTGTTATCCTATAGCTTGGGAAGGAGAATCTTAAAAAGAGATTTAAATTTATTTTTCTGTGTAATGGCTTGAAAAACATGGGTCTTACTCTCTCTACTGAGGAATTTGAGGGAATCCAGTTGGACTCAAAGCAGAGGATTTGATCATGGTAGGAAATAAGGTGACTGGGATACTGGGGAATTAACCCAAGGAGATTCAGAAATAGCAGACGCACAGCCTTAAGCAAACTGGAAGTTACCCAACAAATATTGAAGAAATGAATATCATTGTGGGGGTTGAGATGATTCTGCCACATTCTACAAACATTCCCTTACAGTAAAAGAGAGTGGGAAAGGAGGCAAAGCAGTTGCAAGGCTCAGGGTTATGGCTGTGTGGAAGGGAAACAAAGGGCAGATGTGGCAGCTCCCATATACGAGTCCGGAAGGCATCATGGGCTGAAAGACCACACCCTGAAAGCAGGTGGCAGAGGTTCCTCCCCACTCGTTCCGAGCTTGTTCTCTCAGACACACCTTGGTCTGAGCTTGTCTGATCTTTGAAGACAAAGCTCTGGCCCCAGACAAATTGGACAATGGGCCAAATGATGATCCTCCAGAGTCCGGCCTCAACCTACCTCTCCAACCTCCCACCACTCCCTACCCTTAATCTTGAGCGAGGCTGAGCACTTTTGGTTTGTACTTCTTGCCTTTACTCTGGCATTCTTACTTCCTAGAGCAGCCTCCTCTCCTCTGCCCCTCACCCCAACTCCAGGTCCATGCCCCTTTAGCACATCTCAGGTGACAACTCCTCCAGGAAATCTCCCCTGAATTCCTAGGCTAAAGGAAATGCTTCTCCCCTGTGCTTCCAAGTCCAAGTGTCTACATCTGTGGTTGCCCTTAACACTCTCCTGGAAGGATGGAAAATCTGTATTTGAGGTGTTTTCCTGTCCCCCTAAAACTACCCCCACACGTGAATACATATTCACATTAAACCATGTCCTCCTCAAGGGTGAGGACTGTGTCATTATAATCTTTATGTCACCCAGATCTAGCCTGAGACATGACACAAGTAGGCACTCGACAAATGCTCTCTAGTTGACCTGCTGTGCTCTAAGCGAGTAGATTCACAGCAGGAGGAGTTGCCAGAGAACACTGCAGCCCCACGGGACATTGAACATAGAAAGGTATGTGATCAGAATTCATCCTGAGGAAGCCTGAGGGAGACAGTGGAATAGGGTGGTCCAGCAGGGGATGGGGAGGGACAAGGGAGACACTTCGGAGAGTCTTCTAGAAGAAAGGACTTCTTCCTAGAGGAGATTAGATTCCTGCTTTCTTTTGGGAAAGCACCTCCCTCACCCCACCCCCCATCTCTAGCACCCAAGCTCTGCCTGTCCTTCAATACTTCCCCTAAATGCCACCTCCTACAGTAAGCACCCTGTGAATGCCAACCCCCTTGCCCAAGACAAGAGGTCATCTCACCTTCCTCTGTACTCCTATAGCCTTCGTTTTAACTCCGAAGTGCATTTCTCTTTCTATTTGATTATCAAGTTATTTGTGTGCATGTTTTTATCTATTTATTATTATCTAGATTTAAAACTCCTTGAAATTAGGAGTCTAACTCTTATTTGTATTTGGATCCGCCTTGCTTAGCACAAAGAAGGCACTCAATATCCATTTGTCCATTCATTGAAAAGCAACTGCTATATTCCAGCGGCCCTGGAATATCAAAATGAATATTTTATCTTAAAGAAGACAAACACTAGCAGTCCATTGAGTAAACAATTGAGTGGGTGGATGGATGGAAGGATGGATGGATGGATGGATAAGGGATAGAAGGGTGGATGGTAGGTGGATAATTGTCAAATGACAATGAAAATCCCTTTCCCTGGGAAACCTCTTCTTAACTTACGCAGCCTCTCAACATCCTTTTCCTTCATATTCTTGAGAATCAAACCCGCAACACTTCAAGTAAAACAACTTCAGGTATAGAACAATTTTACCTTCACCCAAAGCCAACCAGGAAACCATGGACATCAATGGACCTGAGTCCTGGGTGCTCCCCACCAACAAGACCCTTCATGGCCATGGCCCTCCACTGCCAGCCTCCTCCCCAAGGGATAAAGTGATTCCTATCCAGGTCCTACCTTCTACAGAGCAAAAATCTGGAGCAGATGTTAATATGGCTTCCCCTCAACCTGCTCCTTCCCTTTGTCTCTGGATTACCATTGCCCTGGGGGTCAGGGAAGGGGGCACAGTTCTATCCTTCTCACTAAACTCTGACCATCCACCTGGAACATAGTAGTGAATGTGCCTTGCAACCCAACAGGGAGCTAAACCAACATCACACAGTGGGACAGCACTAAATAAACCCCTCTTGGTTATGCCTTCTGGTTTTACTAACAACAAGATAGGGAGACTTCAGAAGTTTTGGCAAGGATTTTCTAGAACTGATATGGCAGGGCCCAGAGCATAGGATCTTGGTAAAGGGGGAGGAACTCATGCAAATGTGGTAGCTGCCTGGGACTCAGGAGACTGAGGGAAACCAAGGGAGCTGCTCCTGCCAGGGCTGGAAGCCAAGGGCTTGGGGAGTGGGGAGCAGGAGAGATAGACCATATAAATTGAGTTAAAGATTTACCATCCATGGTTGGACCCATAAGATGTGAGAAATGACTGCATTATACCTAGAAGAGAAACATTTAGAGGAGGGGTGGGGGCACGGGGACTCTGAAGTGAGAGGTAATGCAGCGTGTGTCACCATAGTTTCCCAGAACACAGAGAGCTGTGCAATTCAAAGGATCTGTGTGAAGGGTGGTGGCTATACCTCAGAAGTGGATTTCTCCCTCACCAAATAATCCCCTTTGATTAGCCAGCCAGCTCTAAGCCTGTGGATCATGGCCAGGATCCACTCCCTGGATTATTCTGGAAACAGAGGCCAACATGCATTGTTATCCTCTTTTATGTAAAACTTCTTAAATAAATAAAAGACACAAACACTCACATACCCACTGGCCTGCAAATATAAGCACGTTTATTCTAAGACACACACACAAACATACACCATCTACAATCTGACTGCCATGCAAATCATCCCGTCCCACAGATGAAGATTCCAGGAAGACCTAGCAGAGCCACCTAAAGCCGGCTACTCCCACAACCCTTGTGGAAGGGGAGGAAGGCCGTGTTGCTGAGCAATGCCTTAGCCTGCTCCCTCGCCTCTCGATGTGGCCCATCACAACTTGCACCCTCCTGGTGTTGAACTTTGAGAAGCCACGCAACCCTTGGCTACTCCTCTTCATTGCAGAAACTCAGAAAAGAACCAATTCAGCATTTTCCCAGGGCAGCGGTGCAGTGGTGGGGAAAAGTCAAAGCCCTGTGAGGTGGCTGCAAAGACTTCCTGTTCTGACACATGGGGTGGAGAACCGCGAGACAATGGGGAGATTAGGACCGGGTTTGTGAAGGAAGAAACCATCCAACCCAGGGAGCTGCCCCACCTGAGAAAAGGCCCCGAGATTAATCTTTTGCTGCTCTGCCTCAGCCTCCCCAGTGGGAGACAACCTTGAGTATGCCCTGTGGTCTGTGTGATCTGTGTGAAGGCCCCTTCGGCAGGAACTTTCCTTGGGCAAACTGTAGTGACCTGGAGTCTCCCATTGACACTGCACTGGAGAGATTGGAGTCAGAAGGAACTTCTTGGCAGTCTTGAGTGGAAGGCATCAATTGGATGACCAAAGGAAAGAGTATATTCTGTATCTGCAGTGGGAGGGATTCAGAGCGGATTGCCAGTGGGAAGCTGTGCAGGCTTTCTCTAGCAACAGGAAGATTGTGCTGCTTGGGGTGTCTTGGGATTGCTCCAGTATGGAAACAGGATGACCTCAAAGGCTATACCCAGACTTCACTTTTGACTATCCTTCCCTCATTCTGCATTTCACCAACCAGAATCTCCAGGACTGGCCCTAGTCAGACAGTGTTACCATCACTGCTCTGGAGGGCCTGTCTCTACTTCCCTATTCTCCCACCACTCAGGGACAGCAGCTTGGACATAACCCCAGGCACACTGAGGAGATGGGAAGTGAGCAAAGCATGAAAGTTCCGTGAGAACCACAGGCTTTCCCTCCTGCATCCAACAATCATGACCTGGTTTATTCTTGGAACAGGTTCCTGAAAGCCTCATTTGTTCAGTGAGATTTAGCCCCGTGCATGGAGTTTCATGAAAGTAGGAAGGCTGGGCAGAGTATAAATATTCTCTGTGAGTCTCTCCACCTCTTGTTCTATATTCAGTGGAGACCACTTGACTGCCTTCTCATTTCTGTCAGATGTCCCCACAGCTTCAGACTTAGAGACCTCTCCTCCAGGGGCACTCCAGGTCCGTCAGTTGCATGGGCACTCTTATTCTCATTGTTGGTTGCCTCTAGTCTGTACACCAAGGAGAATTCCAAATCTTCTAGTGATTATTGCTCTATAAGCAGTCTTCAGGCTCCAAAAACTGCACTTCTCCCTCAGAAATCTGGACATCTTAGAAGTGGAGACCTGAGAAATGGCCTGATGAGCTATAGCAACAGAACCTTGAGGCCCCAGCATCCACTTTTGCCTTAATTATCTGGATACACAGGATTCTGGAGATTTCTCCCCGGAGAACAAAGACAATTGCTCAAAATTAATGACACATGCATTTTATTGAAGATACACCAAAAGATGAAGATAGGGAATTAGAAGAGTTGATGGGACACTTAGTGGCTCTTGTCTTGACCTTGCAGGGCCAGTGGCTGCCGGGTGATGGAAACTGAGTTTGGTTCTAATGTTGAAGGATATTTAGGATCTGGTGAGAGATGGTGTTGGTCTGGGAGGGGACATACGTGGCCCTGATAATTCTGAAAATGAAGCTCCTGGTCTTTTATTTTTATTTATCTCCTCTGTCCATGGGAGGTAAAAAGTTAGATAATACCCCTTCCATTCCAGGTAAAATTGAGAAGAAGTTACCATACTCTAAGAAGGCAGAGTCCAAGCCCAAGAAGAGATCACCCTGAGAGCAGAGAATGCCCAGGAGAGCATAGAGTTAACACTAGTAAGATGAACCCCAGAGAGAGAACGTAAAGACAAGGGTGAAAGATGCACAGAGACACCAGGGCTGGACCCGACTGGGCTGGAGAGGCTTCAAGGACCCCGTATCCTCTATCGATGGGATCTCTTCATCAGGGAGGTGGTAGAGATGATCTTGCTTCCAGAACTGCCACAGACACCACCACCAAACCCAAAGCCACTTCCAGCACCAGAACCAAAGCCACCACCCAAGCTAAATCTGGAGCAGCTGCCTAGTCCTCCACTGATGCCGCCAGCACTGGTACCACCGCCAACCACAGCTGTGGGAGAGGCAAATGACATGAGTTATTACAACAGCGTTGATAGCCAAGAGTCCCTTTCCAAAACAGAGTGAACAAATGGCCATGGGAGGAGCAGAAAGTACTTACAAATGCTCACAGCACTCTGGCATTCTCCAGACATCCTGTGAGGAAGAGAAAAAGTGGTGAGGCACAGCATAGCCTAGAGCTACACTGCACTTAACAAGCACCTCTCAAATACCTTCTATGTGTGTTTACTATGTTCACAAGGATTCTGATTTCCATCAGCCACCTCTTTTCATTCCCTTTCAGAAAATCTCATCTCATCCTTAAATAGCTAAATGTTAAGGCTTGAGTGTGAACCTGGTATCTACACTGTCCTGGTTTGTAATGTACTAGTCTATCACTGAAACTAGCAGCCCAGAAGAGGTACAAACTCAAGGGACCTCTCTGCCCTCCTGACCCCATGCACCCATCCTGCCCTCTGACCCCATCACCTGCACTCCTCGCCCTCTAGCAGTTTGCGATAGGTGGCGATCTCCATGTCTAGGGCCAGTTTCACGCCCATCAGCTCCTGGTACTCGCGCAACATCTGAGCCAGCTCCTCCTTGGCCTGCTGCAGGGCAGCTTCCAGCTCCGCCTGCTTGTTGCTGGCATCTTTGAGGGCCAGTTCCCCACGCTGCTCAGCATCAGCCACAGATGTCTGCAGAGTCTCGCACTACAGACAAAGGGTGTTAGGCCACTGTCAATGTCCTGCTTTCAAAGCCTCTACACTGTCTCCTCACCAATTTTCCTTGATTAAGATGTCAGGATTCTGTGCTATCCTACTTCCCCCCTTCCCTGACTCTTCCGCATTTCATTTGACACCAGCCAAAGCCCACCAATTCCCCCACCTGACCAGTTAGATGAAGATGTGCAAAACTCAATGATGAAGAGCCAAGGAACTTTCTTTACTGGAATGTCTACTTTGGAGACATTTGCTGTTAGTCTCTAGCCAAGTACTTCGGCTGAAAGAGGATGACATTTACCTGTTTCTTGACATTCTCAATCTCAGCCCTCAGCCTCTGGATCATCCTATTGAGCTCTGATATCTCACTCTTGGTGTTCTTCAGGCTGTCACCATGTTGGTCAACAGAGCTCTGCAATTGCTGGACCTAATACCCAAGAAGAAACAGGGGACCTGGGGTTAGAGGTGTTTGAGTCCATTCTCAGTGAGAATGGCTACAGGTTACATGATAATGCAAAATATCAAATAATCCCAATTCAGACAAGGATCAATGATACTAGAAATTCAGTTCATCTCTGACTTCTTTTGGGCTCAAGCCAATGTTAGCATACTCTCAGACGTCAAAAGCAGAACCCTGCAAACCATTCCCCTGAAAGTTCCCCAACACCCACCTTGGTCTGGTACAAGGCCTCGGCCTCGGCCTTGCTCTTCTGGGCAATCTCCTCATACTGGGCCCTGACCTCGGCGATGATGCTGTCCAGGTCCAGGCAGCGGTTGTTGTCCATGGAGAGGACCACGGACGTGTCGCTGACCTGAGTCTGCATCTGGGACAGCTCCTGTAAGGTAAATGTCTCACATGAGATCCCCAAGAGAGTCTTCCTCTGACACCAGAAATCTGTTATTGTCATGGAAATAGCCATACCACCAGCTCAAATGGAAGAAGAGTTGGCTTTCCCAGAGTGTGGGGGTGGGGTGGGGGGAGGAGTATATTTCTATGTAGGAACTAAGTAGTTGATGACATCTCAGGACAGGAGAGCAACACTTCTAGTCTTTATTGCTCCCTGGAAACCATAAGACTCTCCATGTCTAATACAACGGGTGCTCAGTATGCTGACTGGAAGAGAAGATAATGGATCCATTTCACCAAAAGAATGTCAGACAGCAATGACTTCTATCCCATGCAATCTTTAGATCTAGTCACTTTTTCTAAGACAGCAGCTGGTTCCGTCTTACAAACCAACTGGAAGATTACTTCCAATTAACTCTCTCACTTCAACCTTTTCTATTCATGACAGCTGAGAGTCTACTACCCTGAAGTAAGGAATCTGGCACTCTTTCCAAGAACTATGAAATCCAACCAGCTGCCTCACAGTTGAGGGATTCCTTTTTCTGGAATGGAGGAGGGATAGAGTCCTTACCGCATCATAAAGGGCCCTCAGGAAGTTGATCTCATCATTCAAGCCATCTACTCTGGCCTGCAGCTCCACCTTGTTCATGTAGGCGGCATCCACATCCTGCAGAAGAGGAGAGAAGGTAAGGGTTAAGGTGCACAAATGACAGTGGGGGTAAGGAAATGGGCATTAAGTGACACCTAAAGGTGTTCTTAGCAGCTTTTGGGAAAGGCTGCTCAGTATCAGTTGAGGTGGTGAAGGGCCAATCACTTGATATTTTCTGCCCCTAAATCCACTTGCAGACCTGGAGGCCAATGATCCAGATGGGTTTTCTTCCCAACCTTAATTCTTTAGAAACTGTTCTGTCACCTACTTCCTTCAGTTGCATAGACCTGGAGAGCGCCATGTGGGGTGAAGTGAGGTGGAGATGGATCAAACCCACAATTCAAGTCAAAGACAACTCCCAAAAAGGAGGAGCACCCTGAACACATTTTCATGCCCTCCTCTATCTCTTACCTTCTTGAGGACCACAAAGTCATTCTCAGCAGCTGTGCGTTTGTTGATCTCCTCTTCATACCTGGAGGTTGGGACAGAAAGGAAAAGACAAAAGCCTCACAGTGAGCTAGTGTTTCTCAGATCTCTGCTGCTTGCTTTCTAAACATGTAAACTTGGAAATACCCAGGTCGTTGCTGACATTTTTCCATGTTTATATGGATATTCATTCAACCTACATTTAGTGAGTGCCTATCATGTCTAGCTCTGTGTATTGAGATGTGAAAAGCAAACTTGAAAAAAAATTTTCCCAGAAACAAGATGTGAGGAGAAGAACCAGCAGTGATCTGGTTGATTTCATTTCCACAGAAGCCCTGTAGTCTAACTTTCAAACCTGTCTTTTGGCCATTTGGTGGATTAAACTCTATGGTCTATTGCCAACACTCCAGTTATCTTCATTAGGTGTGAGAGTGAAATAAAATAGGAGGTGGTATTTTTCTCAGCCCTCTCCTATAGCGAGCATAAAAAGAGCTACTATATATTAGGTGTTCACTGTACATCCAGCACTATGCTACCTGCTTCTCTGCTCATTTAATTTCATGTAATTCCCACATCTAAGGTAGGAATATTACCCTATTCTAAAGATGAAGAAAACTGAAATGCAGAGAAGTTAAGCAACTTAATGAGGTCACAGAGGTAGTAAGTAGAGGAGTGAGTATTCAAACCAGGTGAACCTGTCACTACAACCTATATTCTTCTGACCATACTATACTGTTTGTCATCTGCTTGGCTTCTGATCTTGTTTTCATATAACAAAGCTGGACTCCCTGAATCTATAGCTAATTATCTATTTGGGGCATCCTAGATTACCAGACCTCACCCCATTAACATGAGGTGATGTGGATGCAGGAGAATAGACTAAAGGGCCTGCCCCTTATGATCTCTTCATAGCCTAGGAATATGAACCACTGGAGAGGAGCCTGGGAACTTGGGGCATGGCCAGACAGATGTGTGTGCTTGGAGGTATCCCTTCCCTCCTCCTCACGTACTTAGTCTTGAAGTCCTCCACACTGTCCTGCATGATCTTCAGCTCAGACTGCAGGCGCCCCTTGTCATTGGTCAAGCCATCCACCTGCTTCCTCAAGATAGTAAGGTAGGCTTCATAGAAGGAGTCAAGATTTTTAATGGACATAGTGGTCGTCTGCTGTTGGAGGAGGTTCCATTTGGTCTCCAGGACCTTGTTCTGTTGTTCCAAGAACCGCACCTGTGTTGAAAAAGCCACCAGCCAACTGATGAGGGCCTGAAGCTTTGGCCTGTCAAGGCCAAATACAACCCAGTCAGTCAATCCTTGCCAAGCAGGTCCAAGCACCAGCTGAGTGGAGTCACTATGTTGCCAGTCCAGGGCGCCTTTCAATAAGGTCAATGTGGCAGCCCCACTCCTGAAAGTGTAGCAGCAGATAGGCCACAGGGGTTGGGGAGAACCAAGTACAGCCAGAGCAACAGAACCTGATAGTGCCACAAGAACAACTCCCTAACCACAGGGATCCAAAGACACTGGGATGAGTTGCTTGAGAAGAACATTGAACTTCCATGAAATAATGAGACAGTAAGATAAAAATGGAAGAAACAGCCACATTCTAGGGACTATCACATTCCAAGTAATCCTGAACCAAGGCAAAGGACAGATAAATTAACTAAAGATATTATCAAATAAGCTTACTTATAAGCGGACCTGGTGTATCCCTGTAAACCTGTGCACAACTGAGTAAAGCTATTTAAATCAAGGACCTACACATAATTTGAGTCTCAGCTGAACCCCTTCCTTCAAGGGGCTGCCCTGAACTTTCTCTCCCTCAGGAAAAAGATCTGACCATATAAACCAAGGAAGCAGCTTATGTGACATTTCCACTTCATGTGCTTCAGAATTGAAAGGAAAGCAGGTAGGGGCGACTGATCAGTTTGAGCTCAAAAAGTGGGATGAGGTGAGATGAGGTAAGGAAGCACCAAACCTTTAGTCGCACTTTCAAGTTGAAATATCTTAGAGTCACAATAGAAGCTCTTTAAGTTACCATTGGTTTATTCAAGAAGAGTAAATATTCCCATTCAGTCTACTCCAAGATTGTTTTATTCTTGCCCCAGACATTTAAGAGGACATAGACCCTGGTGCCTGGAGAGCTGGGTAGCCTTGACTGCATATGCCACACTTACTGTGCATGCCAGCCAGTCATTGCTCTTTGCAGGACTCCGCTTTCTTGGGCTGATCTGTTCAAAATCACTGATAATACTTGGCAGTAATTGAGAGCAAAGGACTTGGATTTCTAGACTTTGCATGAAGAAGGAAGTTGGGCTGCCAAAAAATAGGAGAGACCCATCCCCTCCTCTTTTCAAACAGACCCAGAAATGAGTCATTTTGTCCAGAGCTAGAAGGATGAAAGAGATGACTCTAAAATCTGTCATTGAACTCAATCCCTCTCTCATGAGGGATTTTTGATTTTTCTTCTGCTTCATCAGTTAAATTGCCAATGAAACCAACTGTGTTATTCCCAAAAACAAAATCAGAGAAATAGGCAGTGAAATAATGATTTCCACTCTATAGCCAGGATAATGAGCCCCAAAAATTGCATGATTTGCTCAGTATCACACAGCATGTCCAGGAACTCCAAGCATTTAACTTCTTTGAGCATCGTCTTCCCACCAGCTATGGAATGAAAGGGAAAGACTCAGAGCAATGATTCCCCTTTCATACCTGAATCATTACTCTAACTGAAGCCTAGAGAAGTTCAAATGACTTGTCCAATGCCCATGGCAGGCTCAGTCTGAAATCCCCAATTTCTTATCCTAGCTTCTACCACCTTTCTTTGGCCAAGGGGATGGCTCACCTTGTCAATGAAAGAGGCAAACTTGTTGTTGAGGGTCTTGATCTGCTCCCATTCCTCAGTCCGGACCTTCTGGATCTCGGGGTCAATCTCCATATGGAGTGGGGTCAGCAAGCTCTGGTTGATGGTGACCTCCTGGATTCCTCCAGCAGGGCAGACAGGGACACCAGGACCACCCCAACCATTGAAGGAGCCCCCAGATGCACCACCAAAGCCACTGGCACCAAAGCCAGCACCAAAGCTGCCAGCCCCAAAACCTCCCGCACCTCCAAAGCCAACACCTTGACGGGACCCAGCCACACTGATGGAAATGCTCTTGTTCCCCCCAAGGTTGTAGAGGCTCCTGCTGCCAAAGCCCCCCGAGGAGCAGCGGCCTGCACCCCCAGCCATGGAAACTGAGCTGAAGGCAGACTTCCTGCCTCTGCCCATGATGGCCGAGCCACAGCTAAAGCCCCGGGATGTGCCTCGGACACACTGCTGTTTGGCAATCATGGCTGGAGAAAGGGGAGCAAGTTCAGAGTTATCAAAGAGAAGCAAGAGGGGCCAGGCCAGTGAATGCTGGAGCCCTCAGCCTGGGTCTCTTATATGTGCTGGAGCAGTAGGGTTTGGTTACAGGGGCATAAAGGGAAAAATCCAAAACATTTGGGCTTGGCCTTTGGCACGGGCCCATCCTTCTCACATCAGCTGAGCATGTCACTAAACACACCTACAAAAGTCATTCAGAGGGCACAGGCTACTGGATCCCATCACACTCCCCTCCAGGAGAACCTGAAAGGTGCCCCAGGGCCTCCTGGATGAGAGGCTTCTGCCTGGGCCCAGTCCTCCAGTCCCCCACCCTCACACATACATACACACACACACACACACACACACACACACACACACTTTACTTCCAACTCACTAGCTTCAGGGCAGCCTCCCTGCTCCAGATCAGACAGCCCATCACCCATTCTTTCACTCTCCTCCTGGGTTCAAGTGCACAGCCTGTCACTTACCAGACCTGCAAACCTTAGGCAGATTGCTTCATGCACAATGCTCAGTTATTTCATCCATAAACTGGAAATAATGCAAATATTTGCCTTTACCACCTCTCAGGATACAGTGAGATAATGAATAATGAAGAATTTGTAAACTGACAGAAGCTCTGCATATATTTATTATCATCGTTATTATTCCACCAGATTCACAACTGACCCCACAAACATATGCAAAAGGGAAAAATCTTCCATATTCCAATCTTATAATATTTCCATCCTAGATCAAGACTCATCTCAATCTGATAAACAATTTTCAAGAACCTACAATCTAACAGTGAACCTTACTGGAAAATGTGGACTATAAAAATGTGTTTTCATCAATTGTAACAAATGTACCCACTAATACAAAACATTACTAATAGGACGATATGTGGGAACTCTGTATTTTATACGTGATTTTTCTGTAAACCCACATCTTCTCTAATAAAAAAAAAATCAAAAAGAAAAGAACCTACAATGTGCAGGCATGGAGCTAGGTGTTGAGTAGACAGGAGTGAGAGACCATCTAAAGGGGCAGGCAAAACCCTTCCCTAATAACGCCGTCACTCTCAGGCCCTCATGACACATGCTGCCTCTCAGACATCATCTCAGGTCTGTGTTTGCACGATTTCAGATAAGTGATGCCCACAGACTGAGCCTGAATTTTATGTCCCCTGCTGCTTCATTTGCTGCCCAGTTGTTTGCTTGGCTCCCCCACCCCACCCCACCACCCCACCCCAGGACAGACTCTGGCACACTCTGTTCATAACAGTCCCAGCATTCAGGGCAGGAACTCATGACTTCTTTGGTGCTGGGGACTCATTTGGCAGTTGGGGGAGATCTATGGACCCCTTCTCAGAGCAATGTAAATGCAGAATCCTAGTTTTGAATCCTAAGAGCGGGCAACAGAGCTGTGCTCACATCCCACCCGTTGCCGCCTACTAACTGTGCAGACTTGGACAGGTCATATCACTTCTCTGAGCCCATTCTATTGTCTCTAAAACAGAGACACCTGTATCACAGGAAACGAGACAATAGACCTACAGTTCCGGGTCAGCAGGCGTCACTCTCTTCCCACCCGGGCTTCACCACTGCTGCTGGCAAGGAGGAGTTGGGTGAATCTGCCCCCCTGCCTCTCCTGGCCTCACTCAGGAACTCCCAGTTTTGGAAATGACCCTAAATCTGAGGTATAGCCATGACCGGGATCTGGATAATTCCCACCAGCTTGAGCTGACCCTGACTGAAGGAAGGTGGTCACAGCAAAAATAAACAGCTCGTTCAGGGCAAAGAAAGAGGGCAGAGACCCTGGGGCGAGAAGAGAGCTGCCAGCGGACCCAGGCCAAGGCTTACCTGGCCTGAGCTCCCTTCCTCTCCCAGCTCCTTCTCTCTCCCCACCTAAACCCTTGTCTCCTCTCCCCAGCCCACCCTCTCATCCTTACCTGTAATCTGCACTGCACCCCCTTTCCCCATCTACCTGGGCCTCCGCTGAGTTCCAGCCCAGGAGGTTCTCTAAGTAAATGGAGAGCAAGTGGGGGGCTATTGCAGTGAGAACAGGAGCGCCTCCAGGCTCTCTCAAAGGCCCACAGGAGAAAGCCTGAGTGCTGGATCCGCCAACCTGTCATGGGTGAGTGCCCAAGAGCCAGGACCATCTCCTGGAACGGGGGGAAGGGTTGAGCATTCACTCGTCCATCCCATGGATATTTCTTGTGCACCGATTTTGTGCCAGGCTTTACATACATTTTCTCATTTAATCTTCCTAAAAGACTTGGGCAGTTGGTATCATTAACCTTGCTGATAAAGATGACTAGATGCTCAGAGAGGTAAAGTAGTTCCCAGGGTCACAGTGTAGCAAGTGGTGGAGCTGGAACTTGAACCCCAATCAGTCTAGTCCCCAAAAACTCTGCACTCTCTGGCCTCTCCCCCATACCATCGGCCTGAGATGCATCTGTTCGTCTAATCTGTGTAGCAGGCCGACCCAGAATTGATTGCACTCCAGCTTCTGATTGAACTCAGTGTTCAGGCCCCGTGGCCTCTGGAGGATCCTGGCGTGCCACTGTCTACTGATTGGCACCCCAGGCCGAGGAATGGGGCACTGCTGGGAAGGAAGGCAGCGGCTGCTCCGGGTCGAGGCTCACAGAGCAGGGCTGCAGCTCTCGGCGCAGTGGGGACCAGTGAGTTCCCTCTTGGGGTGCCAAGGAGGTGGGAGGGTTGACAGTGTCTCAGCGTGAGCCAGAGATCAGACCCCTGGCTGCCTCACACTTATAGCTTAGGAGAAAGGTTTGCATCAGCAGAGTTGAAGCCCAGGGTGGTTTGTGACATTTTCATCATGTTTTGTGTTCTGTGGCTATAACACTCTCATACTAGGAGACAATTATGGAGTACGCTGTACCTAGAGCAAATGGTATGTTCTGTTGTGTCTGGTACACAACTGAAGCAAGTGGGGTGGAGGGAATGGTCTATTTCCTGGGGAATGACATATAACATAAAATCTATCTTATGTTGTGCCTGTAATACACCCAAACCATAGAGGCTATGACTGAGGTACTTCTCTGTAAGGACAACTTTTAATTGAGGTTTATGGCATCCCTGAGATATAAAATAAAATGAGGCAAAGTCTGCAGTACTTCTCAGTAGAAAGGACTCCTGTTTAGAACTGTGGAGCACCCATGTGCTAGACACAGAAATGGGTGCTTATCTTATAACAGCTCCTGCCAAAGAGGTGTTGCTGTTCCTACTTTAGAGGTGCAGACATCGATGCTCAGAGTGACTTCATAACTTGCCCAAAATCACACAGCTAGGAAGCGGGAGAGGTAGGATACCAGCCCTAATTGTCAGACCTCAAAGTTTGTAGCATTAACCTCTACACCATAAAGCCTTAGCTTGGTGATTCTGCCCCACACAGAATCTGCAGGGAAGAAAATATACAGCAACTTGTACAGACCCACAGCTTATAGTCCACAAAACAGCAACAGGAGCTCAACTAACAAGTTGCATGGTCTGCAGAGGCAGCTCAGCAACTTTCTGTCTTTGATTTCATCACATGATTGATTGATTGGTTTGTGTGACTCTGCCCTTTACAAGGACCCACTAAGGTATCATGGCATCCTGAGGGACAAATTCTATGTCGTCCAATTGAATAAATCTAAGTTAATGTAATTACCAATCCTATGATCAACCCAAAACAAAGAGAAGAATGTTCTAGTCTACAGTCATATCCTTTGGCCGTATTGTTAAATTCGAATTGCCCAAAGTTCACAAAATCCTTAAACTGTAGCATGAGAGACTGAGAGTAGACATAAAGAAGAACTCCTTATGCCAGACCACTTTTACACCCTAGGGTAAGAAAGACAAAGGGAAGAGTTTCTTTCCCTGCAAGTAGGAAAGCTCCCCCCCACCTCTCTGGGCCAGAGGCAAGGGATTGGACAAAGTGACTCCTGGCAGCAACGGCTCAAAGCAGGCCCCCATCCCCCCTGCAGCTTTCACTGTTGTACTCCATGACCCTTCCTCATTTGGCAGCTGTTCCCAACTTCCACAAAGATGGATCAGCCGCTGACAGGGGCGTGGAGCACCGGAGGGAGGGCGTGTTTGCTTAGGGCTTTCTGGGTGGGCGAGGCAAGTGTTCGCCTTTAGCCCTGGGATTACGGAGATGCCAAAATCTTCTTTCACCCTCGGTCCCAAACCTGGTGCATGGTATGGGAAACCACTCCTGTCCTCCCTGACCGGGTCCATGCTCTTTCCCCGTTCCGTCACCCCAGCCTCAGCCACCCCATTGGGGCTGAGTCACTCTTTGAGGTTCAGTGCTTCTGCAGAAAAGAGCTGATCAGCATTTCAAGAAGGGGGACATTGAGAGGGCAGAGAGAAGGCAGGGACTCCTTAGAAACGCAGGAGGGGGTGGAGAGGTAGAGGCAGAGGGCAGCCCCTCCTGATCTGCCACCTGGCCATGTGCCAGCAGGGGCTTCCCAAAGTTTAGTAACAAAACCATTCTCAAAATCAAAACAAATGCCTAGTCCCATTTGTAAAACAGGAACAGGAGAGGGGCTCTAACTGGTTCAGAGGAGGGGACCAGGAGCCCTCCCACCCTCGGACCTCCTCTCCGACACCCAACAGCAGCCCTGGGGCCCTCAGACTCCAGGCACTCAGCATGGAAACCCCTCAGTCCAGACCATTCCCAGCCTTCAACAAGCATTTCTACAAAACAGGTTACTGATGGGGCCTCCTGGCCCATGATGGAATCCTTGACTTTTTGTGTTCCGTAATGACTAAAACTGTCTCTGTTGCTTAAATCTAATTTCAATAAAATTGATTTGTCTTTTTTTTAACTTTGCCTTTAGCTTTTAGGAAAGTTCTTCCTCTCCCTGGGCCCTACTTTCCTTACCTATAAAATGATGTCCCTTCCAACTCTGGTATCCTCTACTTCTCTATTGCCTTTTCTCTGCAAGCAGCATATCCCCAGTTGTATAGAAGCTAGTCATGGACTTGGGTTCTGGAACCAGACTGCTTGGATTCCAAGCCCAGCCCTGATACTTACTAGCTGTTTGATCTTAAGCAAGTTACTTAACCATTCTGAGCCTCAGTTTCCTCGTCTGTAAATGGGGGTGATGATAGCACTTATATCATTGGTTGACATGAAGAGTGAGTCAGCTGAAGGGTTGACAGCATGCATAGTGGCTATCGCTGCTATAAAGGGTCCCCCATCAATGCCTGAGAAGGAAGGCCTCACTCTACAAGTGTGATTGACTCTCAAAGCTGCGGACCACCCCAGTTGGTGAGGTGGAGCCGATTTTGCCAAGTGTGAGGACTTTGTGTTCCTAAGCTATGGCTTAGGGTTTGGCTCGATACCTAAAATATGCACATTCATAGAGACAGAAAGTAGATTACAGGTTACAATGGGTGGGGAACAGGGAGTTATTGCTTAATGGCTACAGAGTTTCTATTTGGGGTGTCGAAAAGTTTTGGTGCTGCGTGGAGGTGATGGTAGCACAACATTGTCAGTGTAATCAATACTGCCGAATTGTATACCTGGAAGTGGTTAAAATGGGAAATTCTAAATTGTATATATGCTACCACAATAAATTTTTTAATCCCCCTGCTGGTACCCCTATAATCCTGTTAGAAGCTTTCACAGAACTTTTCAGGGTTCTTCTGGGAAAGACTGAGGAGCCAGGCTAAAGGAGTAGAATAGACACAAAAGGGTCCATGCCAAGAGTAGCCCAAAGCTTTGTGGTTACCAAGGAAAGGGGGGGGCACGATGACAGCTTCGACCTAGGCACACTGATTTGAGAGCAGAATTCAAGGGACAGGTGGGGACCAAAAGAGAAGTCAGCCCGTGGGGTATTTCTTGGGTGTAGGGTGAAGCACGGGGTCCAGGCTCAGAGTGGGGAGCTGTGAAAATGAGGGGGAAAGGGGTGACTCTGGGAGACATAGTGGAGGAGGAATCAACAGGACGTGTGGGTGGCAGGGACAAGGGTGGGACAGAGGAGCTGATACAGGGAAAGGACAGAGGGCTTGAACATGGCAGCCCTGAACAAAACTATAGGGCTTTGGACGTGAGACTTAACTTCCGTGAGCCTTAATTTCCTCACCTGTACAACGAGGAGATGACCCACCCTCAACTAAATTATGGAGCAGCCATCAAGTTCACAAGCAAAGTTATGTAGTTGTGAACTACAAAATCCAACTGAAATGCATAGGGAATGAGGAGGGGAAGGACAAGAGTTAAGAGGAGGTTTAGATTTCCTATTTGGTGAGGGTGTGTTTATTGGTATTTCTCTTGGGAACAATGAAATTATCTAAAATTGAGAGTGATGACGGACTGTGGGCTTTGGGCATTATACCTGATGCCTAATGAACACAGGTGGCTGAAGGCTGCATGTATACAGCACATCGAATATTGTGCTGCTACAAAAAGGAACAAAGTCGTGAGGCATACAACAATGTGAATGACCCTGTGGGACATTCGGTGAGGCAAAATAAGCCAGAAATGAAAGAACAATTACTGTATGGTCTCCTTTAGAAAATGTTCATAAGAAAACAGGGGCCTACACTGAATGCACACCAAGTATGGAATGTTCATATGTTAAGAATGTTCATGTTGTACGTTGATTGGTTTTATGATAAAAATTTTAAAAAGAAAACAGGGGCCTAGATTGTAAGCTCCGTAGCAGAAACATTTAGTCCAGAATGGCAATTATGATTTCTGGATTTTGAGAGGCTGTTTTATATATCTATAAACTGGTATTTAGAGCTAAGAATGAAGCTGATCAGATCTGGATTAAGGTAATTCAGAACACAGGGGTAAGGAAGATATTGTCTATATTTGAGACCAAAGGAAGAAAGGTTTATTATTTTAAAACTTAAATTTTCTGTAGCACATAATCTAACTCAACCTGTCTGGATAGCTCATTTGAACAACTGAGACACAGGGAGCCCAGAATAAGAATGAGGGCCTTTAATCCTGTATAGTTTAATATAATGCCTGGATAGTCCTAGAATATAATAAGCAGATAATCAAAAAGTGTTGGCAAAGTCCCTTGAAGGATGGGAGAAAAATTATGAAACTATTAAACTTTACCATCAGGGAATCCCCTGATTAAAAATGAACAAACAAAAAAGATGTATAGGGAATGGGGATGGGAGAAAAACTATGGAACTACTAAACTTTACCACCTAGGAAATCCCTGACACTGTGTCAAACATTAGGGACACCCAAATCAATAGGCCAAGCCCTTGATCATGAAGCTTTCTCATGTATGAAGCAGAGAAAGTTAGCTTACCTATAGCTCTGCCTAAGAGTTACTCCTGGGGGGACCTCTTTTGTGGTTCAGATGTAGCCTGTCTCTCTCTAAGGCCAGCTCTGCAAGTGAAATCATTACCCTCCCCACTACATGGACATGACATCCAGGGATGAAAATCTCCCTGGCAGTGTGGGAGATGACTCCCAGGGATGAGCCTGGCCCTGGCACCATAGGAACAAAAATGCCACCCTGACCAAAAGGGGGAAAAGAAGAGGATTCAAGTAAAATTGAGAGGCTACTCTGGAGGTCACTCTTACACAAGCTTCAGTTAAACATTGCTATCTACCATAGCTTGCCAAACCCCAACCAAAACCATTCCAGCCAATCCTAAAGAACACCTAAGACGTTATATAAGATTCTACAAAGGTTCCATGCACTGGGGTAACATTCCAGAAACCTACAACCTCCAGATGGGTCCCTGGACCAGATAAGTCCTAAATGCAGAGGGCCCAGCCTCTCCAGAGCGTCAGCTAGCTCCATCCCCTTATCCCATATTATTAACAGCCCCTTCCCACATGAAAAAGTTAGAATGGGCATAGCCCAAATGTTCTTAAAGAATGGGAGAAAGATCAAAGGTGGTGGTGGAGTTATACAGAGAAGGTAGGGCTTAACAAATGAGTATGATTGCTGAATCAATATACTGATATTTCTTTTAGTCTCCAGTATCTTAGAGCAGCTAGAAGGAAAAACTTAAAATGGTGGAATTGTAACCCATACCAAACTCTGAAATCACAACTAATCGTTGTGATGTGTTTTGAAATTTATTGCTTTTTTGTATATGTTATTTTTCACACACACACACAAAAAAAAAATATATATATATATATATATATTTCTTCTAGCCTCCAGTGTTTTGGAGCAGCTAGAAGGAAAAATCTGAAACAGTGGAATAGCAACCCATAATAAACTCTGAAATCTGTTCTGTATCTACTTGCTGATGTGTACTTTGAAAATCATTGCTTTTTCTTTCTTTTCTTTACCTATATGTTATATTTAATAATAAAAATTTTAAATATATAGGGAATGGAAGTTTTGGTAACAGATGGTGGCAACGGTAGCACAACATTGTGAATGTAATTCACAGCACTGAATTATATATTTGAATATGGTTAAAAGGGGAAATGTAGGTTTGCATAGATGGCACTAGAATAAAAAAATTTTTTTTAAAAATCCATGGACCTGCACAACACAAACAGTGAACCCTAAGTTAAACTACAGACTACTAAAATTTGAAAAACAAATGTGCATTCATATTGACGACTGGATATTGGAGCTGAGAGAAAAAGAAACCAGAAGCCAGAATGGGGGGCAGTGAAGGGCGCCACTTCTTATAAACCAGATGCTTTGCACATGTTCTCATCACAGCTCTGTGCTTACAAAGGAGGAAACTGAGGCTCTGGGAGGTTAAGGAACTCTCCCAAGGTCAGCCAACTAGCAAGAAGCAGATCTGGGATTTAACCCAAGTCTGTCGAATTCTGAAACCGAAGACCTCCCTCTTGAATCAGTCGTGCCACCGGCCCTATGCAGAGTTGGCGGAGGCTGAAGAGGAGTCAAGGAAGGGCTGGGTGATGGCAGCCCCTCGGTGGCTGGGCACTGCCGTGAGCAGCTTATGTGGTCCCTCTGAACCTGCTTCCCCCTGTGTGCTGTGTCGGGAGAGTGACCCCCTAGTCCCGCAGTGGCTGATGGTGTCGCACTAACGTGTTTGGTTAGCATGGTGGTGGGGTAGAGTGCGTGGTTGTGCCCGCGGCGGTGGTTGCTGTTTCTTGCTGCAGGGAGCTCACCAGTGCACTGAACTTCAGAGCAGGGCAGATTTGGAGCCATTGACAACGAGCTGAAGTTGCTGTTTATTGGGACAACGTCACAGGCACAGAGAGGGGAGGGGATAGTGGGTGGATTCAGAGACGGGGCGGGTCTGGCAGGAGACTGGGACGAGGAGGGGGCCTTTGCCAACCAGCAGAGGAGGTAAGGAAAGCTGAGCCAGACTGGGAAACCCAGGCTCCTCTCAGTGGTCAACAGGTCACCCCCAAATCACCCAAACACATCACCCAAGGTGGTGGCTCTATCGTCTCTTCCCAACCCAATCACAGAACCAAGGAGAAAACCTGGATGGATTTGAGCCCTCCCCCAAATGCAAATCACATGCAAATAGTCTGGTATGTAAATACCCTCTCTCTGTGGTCCTCTGGGCTGTCCCTGCTCAGAAGGAGGGTGGTGGGGAGGGCAACAGAGGTGGGGTGAGTGGGGCTGGGACAGGAGCGCAGGGACCCTGGCTTGCAAGGCTCAGGAGCTAATACCTCCAGCTGGACGTCTTGACCGTGGTGGTCTTCCGCAGGACGGAGGCGCCTCCAGAGGCGGGCCCTCCCTTGTAAGCCACGTTGGACCTGAATCCACCCTTGATGCCCCCCCCACTCCCGCCCAGGGCGACACCAGCCCCAAAGCCGGCCGTGCCGCCTCCGCTTACGATGGTGGAGTTGCCGGTCACAGCTGCAAGATAAAGGGTCTAGGTTAGGCACGGCAGCCGTGCAGCAAGAGGGCCAGGTGGCACCGAGAAATCAGCACAGGATGGGAATGAAGTCAGGCGATGGAGCCAAAGGAAATAGACACAGAAGCTCCAGGCACCCCTGAACTTACTTCTAGGCGTTCAAATGGAAGGGGGTGTGCTTTAGGCCAAGGACAGGAAGAGTGAACTGAACGGAGGATGGGCCAGGCTGGGAGTGGGGCTACGAACGGGGCAGTAAAATACTCACAAATGCTGACAGCACTTGGACATTCTCCAGACATCCTGGGGGAGACAGAAAGGCCAGGAGAGGGGTCAGAACCCAAGGGAAAACCCTCTCCCTCCCTTCATAGGTCGACTCTCAAGAGTTAGGGCCCGGGTGACAGGACCAGGAGGAGCACATGTGCATGTGGCTATGCTGGACTCATGGCCCTTCCCCCGGGTCCTCCAGCCAGTTGCAGACCCCGCTGGACCATGCCGCTGTGCCCGCCTGTCCCTTCCCGGGCTCTCCCTGTGGGCAGCCCGTTGGGACAAAGCTCCAGCCAAAATAGAGTTGCCCAGTTTCTAGCTAAAGTAACTTTCTCTCCAACTCTTTTCTTCTTCAGAGACAGAGGGGACAGTTTTATTTTCCAAAGCTTCCACAGGTGGTAAGTCTGGTGTTGGAAAAGGGATCACCTAGGAGGGTCCAACCTTGCCCCTGCTGGGCCCGTCCACTGTAAGGGCTAAAGGATGGACGATTGCGTGAACCAAGGAGATGCGATTGCAGAGGCAGATGCAGTAAACACCAGTGAGACTTTCTCCCTCAGGTGCTGAGTTAGGAGCCCGGTTCCTTGGGTTCCTCCCTTCATCCCACTGCTCCCCTCTCCAGAGCAGACTATGTAGGCGCTCACCCAGGCTGGAAGTTTCTGAACCGGGAAGAGGGGCCACCCACCTGCTCTCCTCGCCCTCCAGCAGCTTGCGGTAGGTGACGATCTCCATGTCCAGGGCCAGTTTGACATTCATCAGGGCCTGGTAGTCGCGCAGCAGCCGGGCCAGCTCCTCCTTGGCCTGGTGCAGGGCCACGTCCAGGTCTCCAAGCTTCTTCTGAGCATCCTTGAGCGCCAGTTCCCCATGCTGCTCTGCTTCTGCGATGGCCGTCTCCAGCTGCTGGCACTGCCCAGGTGGTGAGGAGTGTTGGGAACAGCCTCCAGGGTCATTCCACCCACCTCTTAGCCTTCAAGTCAGGCACCACTATCCCCAACCCCTTGCCCCAACTATCTGGGAAAGAAAGGAGAAATAATCATCTGAGAATGGAGGCACTATTACACAAGCAGGGCCATGTGGTACCGCTGGGAAAGTTCTTACTGAAGTCTAACCTCTATCCCTCCTGCTGCAGCTCAACCCAGCACCTCAAAAGCGATTTAAAGATTCCACTTCTCACATTTTATGTAGCTTAAAATTATTTACTGCTCATGTAATTTTGTTTGCATTGTTACATTCACATATTTTTCTGTTAAAAATATTAAGGTGTTGAACATCATTTTTCAGCCTAAGAGTCACCCCCAAGAGAACCTCTTTTGTGGCTCAGATGTGGCCTTTCTCTCAGCCAACACGACAAGCAAACTCACTGCCCTCCCCCCTCTATGTGGGACATGACTCCCAGGGGTGTGGACCTTCCTGGCAACGTTGACAGAAATCCTAGAATGAGCTGGGACTCAGCATCAAGGGATTGAGAAAAACTTCTCTACCGAAAGAGGAGAGAGAGAAAGGAGACAAAATAAAGTGTCAATGGCTGAGGGATTCCAAACAGAGTTAAGAGGTTATCCTGGAGGTTATTCTCACGCATTATATAGATATCACCTTGTTAGTTAGGGCATAACAGAGAGGCTGGCAGGAACTGCCTGAAACTGTAGAGCTGTGTTCCAGTAGCCATGTTTCTTGAAGATGATTGTATAATGATACAGCTTTCACAATGTGACTGTGTGATCGTGAAAACCTTGTGTCTGATGCTTCTTTTATCTACCTTATGGACAGATGAGTAAAACATATGGATTAACAATAAATAAACAATAGGGGGAACAAATGTTAAAATAAATTTAGTAGATTAAATATATATATATATATATACACACACATATATGTATGTATGTATGTATATTAAGGTGTCCTGGGTTGAAATTGAATCTGTCATAATTTTTCCCATTAAAATTAATGGAAAATATAAATTAAAAAAAGAAGTGATTTTTTAAAAACAATGCAGCAAGCTCATCATTAACCAAATGTGTTACTCTGATCTGGGGAGAAGATCACATTTTAGCCATACCCTAGAGGGAGGCAACATCTGTGACCTGGACAAACACTCAGGCCCCTGGACTGACCTTCTGGTGATGAGCCCTGTGCCCTTGGAAGAGGATTTACCAGCTTCTCGACCACTAATCTGTTTTGTAAACTTAGACAAGTGCCTTCCCCATTCTGGGCCTCAGTTTCCTCTGCTGTGAAAGGAGGGTGTTCAGCTGGAAGGTCCAGTTCCATCAAAGAGCTGAGCGTCGCCCACCCATCAGGAGACGAGCAGGTCCTCTCCCCCAGGATGACAGTGAGAATACCCTCCACCACCCCTACCTCCCACGCACACCCACGCCCAGGCCCCTGCCCAAGGCCCACCTGCTTCTTGGCTGCATCCACCTCTCCCTGCAGTCTCTGGACAGTACGGGTAAGCTCAGAAATCTCATTCTTGGTGTCCTGCAGGTTGTCCCCGTGCTTCCCAGCCGTCACCTGCAGCTCCTCGTACTGCAGGCCAAAGCAGTGGCTGTGAGCTGTCAGGCAATCCCCAGCCCACGTGCGTAACTGCGGCCCCAGAGCCCACCCTCTCAGCTGAAGGCCCCTATGTGGGCTGGGCGTGTCTGGCTCCCAGGCCTCCACGGGGCCCAAGGCGCCCCTCCCCCTCACATGGCGGAAGGTCTGTGTCCAGCCCCGGCCAGCCTGACTGAGCCGCTCATTCCTCCCACCTTGCTCTGGTACAGGGCCTCAGCCTCAGCCCGGCTCTTCTGGGCAATCTCCTCGTACTGGGCCTTGACCTCGGCGATGATGCTGTCCAGGTCCAGGGAGCGGCTGTTGTCCATGGACAGGACCACACTGGTGTCAGATGCATGGGTCTGCACTTGGCTCAGCTCCTGCAGAAACACTTAGAGCTGCCACCAGCGTCCCTCGCCCCAGGGAAGCTGCAGACAGATGGAGGACAGAGCCCCCCAGAGGATGACAGGAGGCCGGGATTCTTCTCCAGCCTCCAGCCCTAGAACAAAGTCCACAACTGTGAAGAAAGACCTCAGTCTCCCCCGCTGTGAAACAGGGCCCCCATTTTTGTAGACTTCATTTATTTTTATGGACTGGCAAGCTTCCAAAAAATCGAAGACAGGGAAAGGGACTTTGCACCTACCGCACTCGAGCTACCAGGCCAGCTCTAGCACTCTTGCTATCCCCTTAATCCTCGGAACACCCTGCAAGGCAGGGGGAGCTACCACAGGTGCTTTTGTGCAAACTGAGGTGAGATACCTTCCAGGCAGAGGCGTCGGCTCTGGGCCTGGGTGACTGATGGTTGGCCAGATCCAGCCCCACTCTCTGCTCCATCAGTGAACAACCTTTCCCCACTGTTCACCTTGCAAATGCAGAAAAAGACTTGGAGAAGAGAAGCAGCACACCCAAGGCCACCAGATAGAGGGGTGGGGCCCAGACTGGAGCCAGTGAGTTGAGGGACAAAGCCCAAGTGGCTTCCTCTAGACTGCACTGATACTTATAGACTGTCATGATGTTCTCGGACCTGCCCTGTGTTTCCAAGACCATCTGCTTTCCCCCTCAGCAGGAGGTTGACGATGCTGTGAAAGGCAGGTAAGGGAGTGGGGAGGGGAGGGTCTCTCTGTTCTGGCCTCAGGGCCAGCTCCGAGGCTAGGTCAGCTGGACTCTGCCTCTGCCTCTCCAGTGGTCCTTCCTGGCTTGGGGTGCCAACAAATCACCGCAAGTCCCAGCTCTGCTCAAAGCTCTCAGCCACTCAGTACTCCTCAGGGGCTCCCAGATGAGTAGAGAATCTTCCTTCTAAAAATCAGCACCTTCGGCATTCTGGCCCTGTCTCCGGCTTGTCAGGACCCTCGATTATCAAACGGAGACAAGACTAGTACCGACATTATGGCGTTGTGGAGAGGAGGGTGCAAAAACCTTAGCCCAGCACCTGGCCCATAAGCACTCAGTGTGTGGAAGCTATTACCAAGAAAGCGGGTAAAGGGTCCATCTTCTCCCAATTCGCTACACTGGTGAGTTCAGATCAAACCTCAGTGCTGTATAGAAATGCCTGGAAAGTATCTCCACCCGTCAGTCATCTCACCACGTTGTAGAGATGCCTCAGAAACTCTAACTCCTCCGTCAAGTCGCTCACTTTGCCACGCAGGCCCATCTGGGTCATGTATGCGGCGTCCACATCCTGGGGGCGAGGGAGAGAGTGAGGCTCAGCCCCTGGGGTTCTCTGCCCTCTCGCATCGGCCCAGCCCTCCCACCGTCAGAGGACCATCTCCCCACCACCACCCACTCCCAGGCTCCCTGCTCACCTTCTTAAGCACCACAAACTCATTCTCAGCAGCACTGCGCTTGTTGATTTCATCCTCGTACCTGTCGCACAGAGAAGACTCAGACCCAGCTCAGCTTGAAGGGAGCCCACATTGGCCAAGAAACACCTCTGGGGAGCAGCTCTCTGATGCAACCAGCCAGTGAAGGAACTTGGGAATATTTAGATTCTGTCTTTAATCTAAGCATTCTCTCCTCCCTGACCCCTTTGGAGAAAATAGGCAGAGAGCTTGCACAACAGCATGGCAACCTAGAGCAGCCATCCCTGCATCAGAGCCCTTAGGAGGCTTTGCAGACACTGGTGAAGCTCAACCTTTGCTAATTTGCTTTCAACGACAGAATGCCATTTAAAACAGTTCACTCCTCTCCAACTGCTTTTACTGAAACTTGAAGGTTTAGAAATTGCCAATGTCAAGTTATGGAGAAAGTTATGGTAAACTATGCCTTAAATGTATAAATAGACACATCTACCAATAATAATATGTGAACCTTTATTTGGATATTCATTAAACAAACTATTGTTAAAATTTATGACACTCATAGAGCAAGTAGAAAGTCAAACCTGATTGGATATTTGAGCATCTTGAGGAATTACTGTTTCAAAAGTTTTCGGTGTAATTTTGAGACCTTGTGTAGGACTTATTAAATCAAGGCATTCAGATGAAATTTATGAATATCCAGTAAAATATTTGTGAACGAAATGACATGTTGGCTGGGATTTGCTTCACAATTACAAGAGAGGAGAAGAAATGGATAGAGGCATAGATGAAATAACTCATAGATGGGCTATGAGTTGATTATCAAAGCTGAGTGATGAGAACATTGTTTTATCCTTTCAACGTTTAGGAATCCACACATTTTCTACAATAAAGAGCTTTCTAAATTAAGAGCAGCCCACAGACAAACGTGACAGTTTTCAGGGGAGCAGTGAGTCCTGGTCCTGAGCACCTGAGGGTACCAGCTCTGTCTGTGCACACACACACACGCACACATGAGCACATGCATGCACACACATGCACACACAAACACACACGCACGCACACGCACATGCACACATGCACACACACACACACCACGGCCAGGTGGCTCACGGACCCCAGGAATGAGACATCCCTGTCCGAGATCTCCCCCGCTGTCCCCTCCCTTTCCCCGCTTGGCACTGGCCTGACGGTGGCCCTCACTTGTTCTTAGACTCCTCGACAAGATCCTGCACGCTCCTCAGCTCCAAGTCCAGCTTGCCCTTCCGGTTCTGGAGACCGTCCAGCTGCCTCCGCAGGTTGCCCAGGTAGGTCTCGAAGAGGGGCTCCACGTTGCTTCTGGTGGTGCCTGAGGTCTGGCCCTGCTCCTGCAGCAGCGCCCACTTGGTCTCCAGTACCTGGTTCTGCTGCTCCAGGAACCGCACCTGGGCCAGAGCGAGAAGGTGGGCTGGCGCCAGACCCCAGGCACATGGGGTGGGGGTGGGGAGGGGGGAGACAGGGGCCACAGCCTCTCCACCAATCATGGACCAGGGCATCCCAGGGCCAGGGCAGGGTCTACGCCTTCCTGCAGGGACCCAGCTTTGCTGGGAATGACAGTCCGATCTGATGAAAAGGACTCTGAAGAATTAATAAATGTAAAAGCCCCAGCTCAGCCATTTACTAGTCGGTAACCTCAGTCCAGTCACTTCTCTCTGAGTCTCACTTTCTCACTCGTCCTGGGGAAGCTGGATTAGACCAGTGTTTCTGAATCCTAGCTCTGCATCAGGTGCATTGGTTAAAAATGCAAATGTATTTATATATTTATTCATATACACACATGTACATATATAGAGATTCGTACATATACATACATAGCAAGAGACACAAATAGAGAGAAAGCAGATGTGGGGAAATGTTAACAATTGGTGAATCTCATTGGAAGAGTATGCAGGAATATGTTGTACTATTACAATTTTTCTGCAAATTTGACATTTTTTCCAAAAAATATTTTGTAAAATATCAATGCCCAAGCGTAACTTCTATAGATTCAGAAGAGGGGCAAGTGGCACAGGCTTAACAGGACCCCCGGGGGGCTCTCTGGCCAGGTCATAAGCTGAGGGCCACGAGAAATCTTTCAGGCCCCCCAGCTCCCAGGCCATAGTCCTGAGAGCCTCAGAGAGGTTTCTGTTTGTGTGACCTCTGAGACAGTGCCACAAAGGAATCAAAAGTCACCAGGGGAGAGGGTAAGGAGGGTGGGTGGGAGAGCTTGCTTCACCCTTTGCCACCAGTCTCTGCAGGCTCCCGCCCCCACAGCACCCCAGGCCCACAGTCACCTTGCCCCAGTTATACCTGTTGCACCTGTCGTCAGCAGTCACCAGGCCTCTTGGTGTCCAAGGCAGACAACAGGAAGGCCTGCACACCCCCAGAGCTCCAGGTCCCACCCTCCACTGGGGTCCGACCACCTGGTCCCAGGCCCACCTCTGCCTCCAAGTGCCCGTGTGATCCTGGGCAAATCTCTTGACCACTCTAGACCTCCATTTTCTTTTCTTAAAAATGGGCACAATATCCCCTACCCTGACTCCTTGTGAGATCACTGTGGGGAAGGGGGGACGTGATTGACCTTTGGGAAAGCCCAGATCACCGAACCAAGATATGGTCACCCTCCAGGATCGTCCTCACCATGGTCCCACCGCTGGGGACACAAGGCCAAAGTGGACACTGCCAGCAGAATGAACCACAAACTGCTAAAGAACAACACAAGAGCCGCCCCCATCATCGGGTGGGCAAGGGACAGGGTCAGGGCTTTCCCAGCCCATACAAGTTGAAGTCCATCACCCAGGCTGTGGTGACAGGTGGCCACCCTCCTCCTTGTCCACCCCAAACTGAGCTTCTTGACACCAAGAGGGAGGAGGAATAGGAGAGACAAAGAGGGGTCTCTCCCCCACCCCCAGATTCCCCAACCGGGTCCTGATCACATCTTGTCCCCTGAAGCCTCCTCCAAGGCTGAGAGAAGAGGGGACGGGCTCCGCGCTCCGTGCCCTCAGCCTGTAATCACGTACTCCTGAGCCATCCATTTCCCAGCTGCAAAACGACAAGAGGCAAATAGGGCCACCCACCAAGAGGAACAATAAGGACGATCCATTCTTTAATTGTGACATAAGGCTACTGTGCAACCACCAGGAAGGCCACACCAAGGCCAAGGTGGGCTTGGCCAGTAGGTTCATGAGATGAATCCAGACCTGCCTGGGCGACCACAGTGAAGACCACAAGACCATCTCCCGCCGCCCACCTCTTGGCATCCCAGGCTCAGGCCAGGAGAACTCAAAACTCATTCCATCCACTCCCCCCATGCAGGGCACACAGGCCCAGGACAGCCTCTGCCCTGGCCACCACTGGCTCCGAGGCCCTGCTCCTCTGCCAACAGCCCCCTGCTCCCCGCCCGCGTCCACCCCGGCCCACCTTGTCGATGAACGCAGCGAACTTGTTGTTGAGGGTCTTGATCTGCTCCCGCTCCTGCGTCCTCACCCGCTGGATCTCCGGGTCGATTTCCAGGTTGAGGGGCGTCAGCAGGCTCGGGTTGACAGTGACCTCCCGGATCCCCCCGGGAGGGCACGCGGGCCCAAACGTCTGCCTGGCAGCCCCCAGGCCCATACATACCCCACTTCCGAGGCCGAAGCCTCCCAGAGCCCACCCCGAGGAGGGGCCCCCACCCACACTGACAGAGGCACTCTTGCTGCTCCCCAAGTTATAGAGGCTCCGGCTGCTAAAGCTGCCCATTCCGGGGCCACAGCGAAGCCCCCCACCGCTGCTTCCACCACGGGACATGGTCACTGAGCTGAAGCTGGCACGGGTGCGTGTCCCGGCCCCTCCGCTAACGGAGCTGGAGCTGAAGCCCCCTTTGGTGGAATAGGCCTGCCGAGACATGGAGGACCCCACGGCTGCCAGGGGACAGGACTCAGGCTGCGAGAGTGAGCAGCGGTTGGCCGCCGACCGAGCTTTTTATCTTTTCCCAACTGGGTCAGCTCCTGGGCTCCACAGACACTTCTGCTCCATTGCCCCAGGAGGAGAGGGAGGGGCCAGTGGGCCCGAGGAGTCCCCCTCCTCCAGCGGCGGGGAGGGGCCAGTTATCACCTGGACTTTCTGGGGCTGGTCTTGGACGGGGTGCCACCTTCTTCCCCCTCGGGCTCTCCTCACTTGGAACAGGATGATAAGGGCTCCCACCGTCTGCCCCCACGCCCATGGACGGCTTGTTCTCCTCCCGTCCGGCACTGGTGGCCCCATCCACGGGGCTGGGCTCTGTGGGGCTTGGCCCAGGCTCCCGTGGTAAGCCAAGGCCCCAGGGCCCAAGGCTGCGCAGGTGGTGAGAGAAGGTGCTTTGGGCAAAGGGTTGTTGGAGAGAGTGCCCAGGCCTGGGCCAGTGTCACCCTCTAGGACCAACACCTGTATGGGGTCCCACAGCCTCAGGGATGGGGGACACAGGTACCAGGGTGGCTGTCATACGCTTTGTCACATACTGACAGACAGCTGAGTAGAGACCCTGGGCTGGGCACGGAGGAGGCAAACACAGAAAGAGGGTCCCTGCCCCACCTTGGGGTCTGGATGCCTGACGGGGAGGAAAGACAAGACCTGGGCTCCTCAGGCAGTGCCCTGAAGCCGGGGTCGGTGGGGGGGGGGGGGGGCAAAGCACACCCCTGGGGGCAGAGCAGACACAGGGGCTCCCTGGGGCAAAGCCTCTCCAGAAGGGCCCAGAAACTTTGGAAGGAGTTGGAAAGGAGTTGGAAGATCCATCCCATACTGGCTGCAGCTAGGGACAGACCCAAGAAGGGTATGTGCAATCAAAACCCCAAAGGCCCGCGTGGCACTCCCATTACTACCGACTTCCCCTGTCCATGAGGAGCCAGGGTGCTTGATTCAGAAAGGGCAGGTTATAAGAAACACCCAGAAGAAGCAAGTTTTATGGACAGAGGTAAATTGTGGGTTACCACCTTTGGCCCCACCACCAAGGTGGAAGCCTTCAGAGAGCACCCTGAGGAAGCTTCCCCCCAGCCCTGAGCCACACTAACCAATATGCTCTCGCTGCCCCCACCCCTCCCCCCCACCCCCGCCAAGACGCTCTGGCTGCCAACGCTAGCTCAGCCTCGGGGTGATGGAAAAGTCAGAATAATGGACGTTGGCCGTAGTAGCCTAGTATTGTGAAGGTAACGAATGTCACTCAATTGTACAGCTGAAAATGGTTAAAATGGAAATTTTTGAGTTGCATATTTGTTACCACAATAAAAAGATAAAAATTTAAAAAGAGAGGGTCAGGGGTGCCTTAAATACCTCCCCTAGTGCCCTCCACGCCCTACCCTCCTCCCAGCTACTAGGACCAGATGCAGCCCCGAGGAAAGACTGAAAACATTATGGGTGAGGAGTGATGGCAAAGGCCACTTGGGAGACTATTTCGTCTCCTCTTTATCCTGCAGTGAGAAAACAGACCCAGCAAGGCTGGGAGACCTGCCCGAGGAGAGGAGCAGAGACGGCACTGGCTGAGCTGGTCGCACAGCAGCCAGCGCTGGTACTGAGACCATCAACGGGCTCGTCTCCCAGTGGAGAGGACAGCGGACCAGGAAGCAGAAGCCCTGCCTCCTCCAATGGTCCCCACCGCCAGGGAATGCAGGCAGACAGAGAGCACACTCCAGGCCCAGAGACCCTGAGATCTTTTTTAGGGCCACTGGAAGGCTTTTACAGGTTCCCAGTTGCCTGAAAAAGTTGAACCAGGCGCCCACAGGGATGGAGGTGAGGGACACGCCCAGAATTAATCCCTAAAGCCTCAGACATTCTCCCCCTGCTTGGAGTTAGGCTACTGAGGAGTCTGTGAGCCAGGCTGGGAGATGAACCCAAAAGTTGCTGTGTGTCCTCAGGCAACCCTCAATGTCTCTGGCCTCATTCCCTCTACTGGGAGCAGGATCTGCCATGGAGGTCCTTTGAAAAAGTGATGGCCTGAGATCCCAGCCTGAGCTGTCACTTCCCTCTCACCTTTGTCTCCTTTCCCCGAGGCTGTGACCACTTTCTCAACCTCCCTGATCACTCTTGCTGCAGCGTGGGAGGTGGAGATGGTCACGAGTGGGGCTTAGTCTCCTGGATGCAGCTCTGGGCCCCATGGGAAGGGAGTGATGTCATCCTGTGGAAGTCAGAGTCAGGCTAGAAACACAAATCTTACCCACTCCACAGGCTGGCATTCATTCCACCAAGTCATTCACACATATTTACCCAGCACACTCTGTGCTGGGCACAGTGCTGGGAGCTGGTGACAGCACTTGGGCAGCCTCAGCCCCGCGCTCACAGAGCCCACACAGCTCATCAGACAGCCACCCTCCACCCAGCAGACAGCTCATGGGTCCCAGCCCAGGGAGGCCACTTTGCCTCTTCCAGCCCTTCATCACCAATCAACTCTCAAAGAATGCACCCAAGCTCAGCTTTCTGAGCTTCCTTTCCTTCTGCTTCCTGCCCTCCACTGAGCAGTATAGCTGCTACCTGCTGTTCCTCAGTACCGGTGGCCTCCATCTCTGGAGACTGTCACCAGCCCAGAGTCCATCCCTGCCAGCAGGACACAAAAGCAGAGGAGACTGAATGCTGCCGCTGCTGCAGAAGGGATGAGGGGAGACCGCTGGTTCCTTCAGCCAATGTCCACTGAACACCACAGGTAGAACAGGCTGGGTGCTGAGTGATGACAGTAACACGGGGGGGGATGGAAATACGTCACTGTCCTAGAGGACACCCCAGAGAAGGGTAGGGTTTTCTGACTTAATAATAATTATGATCATAGCCCACACTCACTGAGCACTTGCTGTGTGACAGACAATAGTCTGAGCACGTAGGCTGGGCTCTGTTTGCACCTTCTCCCCCAGACTATCCTCTACCCTCTTCTGCCCCACTCTGGGCCCTGGGAAGCTGGCCCCCGGGGGCTGCTATCCTGCTCTCTGGCTTCCAACTGGAAAAGAGGTAAGAGGGAAGGAGACGAAAAGGTTCGGTGTTTCTTCCATTCTTTCATTCCATTTCTTTCATTCCATCCCAGCTCCAGCATCAAGTCTCTGGCAGAGTCTGCAGCTCTCCAGGATTGCAGCTTCTCCTGGAAAGCCCTGCTCCACAGCTCCAGCAGCGAGAGAATCTGGTCATCCCACTTCTTCCTCTTGTCTTTTCAGCTCTACATAGGATGGCCAACTCGTCCCGATTTTTCCAGGACTACCGCAGTTTTAGCACTGAAAGCCCCACATCCCCAGCTTTGCCACCCCAGCTCTAAGGTGATATCGGCTTCAGCTGGTGCTAGTCTCTGGCCTTTCCATCCTTTGTATATTCCGTTAGCCTTGCCCACACCCCTGTAAGTAATCCCTTCCTTAGAGACAGTTTATTTCAACTATCTTGGATGAATTTTTTGTTTCCTTCTGGGATTTTTTTTCTTTTTTTTGCATGGACAGGCATCGGGAATCGAACCCAGGTCTCCAGCATGGCAGGTGAGAACTCTGCCACTGTGCCACTGTTGCCTGCCCTCCTTCTGGGATCTTGAATAACACAATCCCCACACAGCCCTGGGAGATGGGGATTGTTTTTAATCTCTTTTTTCTTAATTTACACACATTTTGTATCCACCAAACACACTCTCCCTCCCACCTGGCCCTCATCCCCTCGTAAACCTGTAATCTACTTTCTGTCGCTGCAGATTTGCTATTTCTAGACATCTCATGTAATTAATATCACACAGTATTTGCATTATGTGTCTTGCTTATTTCAAAGTTCTTCCATGTTGCATTACATCTCAGAACTTGATTCTTTCTTAAGGCTGAAAGAATGGAATCTTGCTTATTCTACTGTGTCTACGCACTGCATTTTATTTATCCATTCCTCTGTCAAGTTGGGTTGTTTTTACCATTTGGCTATTGTGAATAATGCTCTTATGAACATTTGTGTACAAGCATCTGTTGGGACCCTGTTTTCACTCTCTTTGGGTATATGCATAGAAGTAGAATTGACAAATCATATAGTAATCCTATATTTAACTTTTTGTTTTGTTTTGTCTTGTTTTGTTTTTCTAGACCACATTTTAATGGGAGAAGACAGACAATAAAAAGTTAAAGGCACATAAACACCCCACACTAAGTAAATGCAATAAATGAAAATTCTAATTCAGAAAAAAGACACTCCTTTAGTCCTTACTGTCATCATAAAACTTAATAAGAGATTATTAATCCTAAGAACTAATGAAGTCCTTAGTTATTTTACCTAACAGATGATGTGAAAATTGCTCACCAATATTAATAATGAGGTTTCTAACCAAGGAAATATATAATATGGAAATTCACTTTGATCTATATATTTAACTTTTTGATGAGCCACCATATTACTTTCCACAGTGATTGCACCATTTTATAGACCTACCAATAATTCACTAGAATTCCAATTTCTCTGCAATATTAGTCCCTTTTTACAGATGGGAAAACTGAAGCATAGAGAAGTGAAGTAACCTGGTCAAGCTCTCACCACTACTAAATGGCAGAGCTGGGATTCAAGCCCAGGAGTTCTGGCTTCAGGGCCATGTTCTCATCCCCTCCACTGCCACTTCACACAAAGGGAAAAAGCCTCCTTTTGTACTTTTGATGGAGAGATCCATGGATCCAGGGGAAAGACTGGCCTCCCCTTAAATCAGAGAGATAAATAGTGTGACCTTCTACAGTTCAGGTCACTAGCTGCATCTGAAAAGGGAGAAGGCAGAAGGAGCAACAGCACTGAAGCTGATGCGGCTGCTGGGGATAGGTGGAGAAGATGATCCTCTAAGTCCTAGACTGGCCTTAGACTCCCACATTCCTGGATTTCTGCAGAGCTTGAGAGAAATAAGAAATCTCTAGCCTCAATGCTCAGATAGGCCCACTGATGGGATGGGAGTCAAGGGATAGGAGAAGTAGAGAGACAGTTTCAAAGTCGAGTTCCCATCAGAGCCCCCAGGCACAAGCAGAGCTGCAAATCCCTGTCCTGGTTGCAGGAGGAGTGTGCCCAGGGATCCTAGGGTAATGGAGAAGTTGAATCTCATACCAGCACCCAAACAGACACAGTCAGCAAAGGTACAGCCGGACTGTGCCTGAGAACAGGAAGGGCTTGGCAGATTCAGAAATGAGGAAATTAGGGAAGATTGCCCAGAGGAGGAGAATTTGATGAAGACATGAGAAGAAGGAGGGGTAGGAATGAAGGAGGTATCCCAGGTCAGAAGAAGAGCCTATTAAGAGTGATTAACCAGGAAACAGGCTATAATAGATGCTAAAACATCAGTGGAGATCCAAGAGAGATGGAGAGCATCCAGGGAGTGTACTAGAGAGTCTGAAGGAATGCTTTGAAAAGCTGATTGGGATGAGGAGTGAGAAATCCATAGAATATGCTTAAACAACCATAGACATTTCACAAATTGCCTTTTGAGTTGCTGACCCGTTTTTGTTTTGATGGGTGAGATGTGCAAGCCTGGGGCAGAGCTGAATTGCTGGAAGAAATGGCAGAGAAGCTGAATATTGCCATGGGAACCATCATCTTTGCCCTTCATTTTCTCTTCTACAGGCCATCTGAACATATATGTAAGACTATTGCTTCGAATCAGTGCAAAATTACTAACTTGCATAGTGAATTCCTGGCCAGGAGAAGGGCCTGGCCAAAGCTCAGAGAAGAAAGGTAGGTATAAGGTAACAAAAACCAGGCTTGCCCCTCTAAATTTAGCCTGACCCAAGGCATCACTGGGATGGGACTGGAAGAAGGGACAAGACCCAAATGACCTTGGCACAGGTACCCATTTCTCAATGCAGGGGATCTGAATTGGTCACAGGAGCCTTCTGGCCTTGCTCTGAGAAGGAAGACCTGACTATCATGGATGGGAGGTATTTCGTAGGAGACACTATAAGCAGAAGGGATGGGAGAGACATTGTAACCATTGGGGCAGTAGGGGGAGGCACAGAGTTTGATATTGCTTACCAGAGTAACCTAGAGTCCTAGCATGGTGCCTCAAGTATGCCTTGCACCCCATAAAATTCATGGGAGGTAGGGAGAGTGGGAAAGAGCAAAGGAGGGAGGAAGGAGGGGGAAAGAGAGAAAGAAAGATCCACCCCTGGGAGAGCTAGGTGCTGCTTCCTTTCACAGGAGAACTAGAGAAATAGAGACCCAGAAAGAAAAGGGAAAGGGCTGGAGGACTGGGTCTGTTACTGCATGTTGATTTGCACCCTGACTTGGGGTGGTCAACAGAAAAATGAGGGTGCCAATCAACATGCAGAGCAAGGCCAAACTGGGCGAGTGTTCAAAACAGCAGGCAGGGAGTTCCAAGGATCAGGGAAGTGTTTTGCGACTTTATTGACTTTTGCAGACTCCCCTTCGGGCAGGCTCAGACTGTAGGCAGTGGAAACAGAACTAGCCAGGTAGAGTCAGGGTGAATGAATTCAGAAGGAGGTGGGAGCAAGTGACTGATGCATCATTCAGTAGGTGATGGATGTCTTCAAACTGGACTCGACCGTCCTCTTCAGGATAGTACGGCCGCTGGAGCTGGAGCCAGAGCCTGAGCCAGACACAGAACAGGAGCCCAAAGCCGAGCACTGCCCAGAACCCAGGAGAGCGCTGGAGCCTCCAGTCACGACGCTGGAGCCACAGGACCCGAAGCTGCCTCTCCCACCTCCGAGTCCGCACGTGTCCACCAGGCCTCCACCAACAACTCCAGACATGACGGTGCCACCTCCCACTGCAGCTGCCAAGAAACACATCAGGGTCACGGCAGATTCTCACCTCCCCATGGAGACCCCAGGTCCTAAGTCCCCTCATACTCACAGGTAGTGACCTGGCCAGTGCACTCCCCAGACATCCTGTGGGAAAGGGGACAAAAGAAGGACATTCTAAGAAGGGCTACAAAGAATGCAGCGCCCCCCGCCCCCCAAGAGCTTTTAAGCCTCTGAGCTACCATCTCAGCAGGAGAATTCCTCAGTTCCCAATCTAAAACCTAGCAGAGCTGGTTGCCCTTAGTGGCGCACAGCGTCAGGAAATCTATCAGAATCCCCTGTAGCAAGGATAGTGCTGTATCCGGATTCCTCATCCTCTCCAACCCCTCCAGGGCCACAGAGTCCCAGGCCCCTGCAACTGCCCCACCTGCACTCCTCGCCCTCCAGCAGCCTCCGGTAGGTAGCGATCTCCACGTCCAGGCCCAGCTTGGTGCTCATCAGCTCCTGGTAGTCCCGCAGCAACTGGGCCATGTCCTGCTTGGCTGTTCTGAAAGCAGCCTCCAGTTCATCCAGCTTGGCCTGAGCATCCTTTAGGGCCATCTCCCCACTCTGCTCTGTATCAGCGATGGCTGACTGCAGGTTGGCATTCTAGGAAGGGGAGAAAAATGAAGGAGAAAGTGGCCTTAGGCCCAACCCAGCCTGGCAAAGCACCCGCTACAGACGTAACTTGAGGACTGAGGCAGGCCATAATTAGCAGGGCTCATGGCATCCCCCACTCTCCACCCAGCTCCTCTCTTTCTAAGGGAAAGTGTCGCCTCCTGCTTGTGTGCCTCCTTTGCCACCTCCACAGGGGAATCTTCCCTTATTTCTTCCCACCCTCAACATGCATTACTCTACCTGAGACTCTCCCAGATGCTTAAAGCTCTTTCTGTCCTATGGAGATCATTATCTACCAGCCTCACCTTCATCCTTAGTTGTTATTGTTTTTTTAAGACAGCCCCATTTCAAATGCTCTGTCCTGCAGTTGAAGTATATCAAACCATGTGCCCCAATTTTTGCTTTGCAAAATACAGTCTCTGTACTGCCCTCTCCTACTCGATAGAAAATTGCCAGGGGAAGGACAACGTCTTGCTAATTGACCTGACAACTATAGTAGAGTCTTCTAAATGTCTTCATGCTTGATTCAGGATGGAAGGCATTCCTTAAGGGCTCTCTTTATTTTATTTCCACTCAGGCCCCCTGTGAATGGGGAACATCATCTCCATTCAATGGAGATGAAGAAACTGAGACTCAGAAGACAGTGGGTGGCCGTGCTGGGATGCTAGCCCAGGACAGCTGACGTCCACCCCACCCCCGCTCCTGTGGCAGCCCTCAGGGCTCTGCAGCAGACCCCACAAAGGGGAGTCCAGGTCATGCTCGTGCATGGAGAGGAGGAGGAAGGAGGCAGCTACAGCTCCTGAAGGGATTCTCCCAGGAAAGGCCCATCGCTCTGTGGGAGGAGCTGGGAGTCCCAGACGCTGCTGCCTGGTAGACCCTCCTGAGAGCTGGCACAGTGGCTGGGAAGCTTCCACATCCTTCAGGATCACCCAAGTAAACTTCATTTTGTAAGCACATTTCTGGACCCCAGGTCCGGAGGAAGACCCGGAAATCTGCATCTTAACAAGCACCCCCAGGGGATTCCAAAACCAGGGGTCCAGATTGATTTGGCAGCAAATGGAGTGATAGGACCTGATTACGTTCATCTCAGGTCCTACAGCACATTCCAGGGGCGAGCAGGAGGATGGTGGGGGTTAAGTCTGGGTGAAGATCACGGCTGGGTCAAGGTTAAGATCATTAAGAATGAGGGTCTATGAGTACGGGTTGTGCAATGGTAGAATGCTCACCTGCCATGCAGGAGACTGGGGTTCATTCCTGGCCCATGGACCAAGAAAAAAGAATGGTCTATGCTCTAAGAGCTCCCTGGAGTCGTCAGGGGCCTGTTTAGGAATGGACCAGCCCAGTGTGACTTGATGTCAACCTGCAGTGCTTGAGGAAACCACCTGTCTCCGCTCTCAATCTTCTCTTGATCCCAAAATCAATTTGGGGGATTTTAGGAATACGAGTGCTAAGATTTGTGATAATTTTAGAATTCATAATTTCTCACACCTAGTACTGAAGTCTGTAGGAGGAACAGGAGAAGGCCAGCCTACTCCACCCTCCCCCACCCTCCCCCCTCCACCTCTCCCCCCTCTCCCCTATCCACCTCTCCCCCCTCTTCCCATTGACTGCCCCTCATGGGCAGGCACCAGGAATCGAACCTGGGTCTCTGGCATGGCAGGTAAGAATTCTGCCTCTAAGCCACTGTTGCACCTCGCCCTCTGCTTCTTCCCATGCTATGCACCAACAGCATCGCCTCCAATCTATTCCAGGCATCTACCTAAGGTGGGATCCATCCCCCACCCCTGCTGCCTGTCTCACTTGCCCTCTGTGGTCCTGGATCTCACCTTCCCCAATGAGGGACCAAGAAATGAGGGACCTAACCTGGTCATGAAGCACATGGTAAGCACTGCCCCCTGGGGTTGTGCAGTGCCATGGCATAAACCCAGAAAGGCCAAAATGCAGGTTAGGACATATAAAGGGAAGGCTGAATTCATCCTAAATGGGACTGGAGGTTTTCTCTACCCCAAATTATCCGAAGTTCCCACCAGTGATCAAATTTTTCAGCACAAATCCAATGGAGACCCTAGTTGGAGAGAGAGAAGCTAGGATTTGGGGGGAAGGTTGGAGGCACTAAGGCAGTAAGAGGAGAGGGAGAGCCCAGGAAGGCTCTGGGGCCCTTACCTTCTTCCTGAGGTCCCCAATCTGACTCTGCAGCCTCTGGATTGCATGGTGCAGCTGGGAGATCTGGGCTTGGCTTTCCTTCATGCTTTCCCCGTGAAGCTGGACAGACGTCTGGAGCGCCTGGTACTGAGAGGGCAGCAGAGGTGACATCATTCGTTGAGATAGCCCCACATATGGTAAGCCACCTTTGACCCAAAGAAACCGGAAAGCACCATTTCATCAGTTCTTTTCCTCCTCACAGCCTCCTTCAGAATGTAGATTAATTGCCTGAGACCAGGACATGGTGGGATGTGTTTGCTGAAGTCAACTCTTCTCCCTGAGTAGCACAGTTTCCCTTCCTGGCCTCTTCCTGCACAGGCAGGAAACAGTCATGCCCACCCAGCCTTGCACTTTCAGGAAGATCCTCGGAACTGCCCCGAGGGGCCTGAGGAGGGAGCCCACCCTGGGGTGCGCGCAGGAAGACCCAGCCTGTTCCGGCCTGTGCTACCCCCAGGCCCCAGCACCTTTGTCTGGAACACGGCCTCAGCCTCGGCCTTGCTGGTCTGAGCAATCTCCTCGTAGCGAGCACGGACCTCAGCGATGATGTCATTGAAGTCCAGGCCACGGCTGTTGTCCATGGACAGCACCACAGATGTGCCACTGATCTGGGTCTGGTGCTGGCCCAGCTCCTACAGGAAAGACTGACTCAGTGTCCACTGCCCCGGCCCCTTCTCCCCTTGGAGCCTAGGGCAGGAGGGCAGGATGCCTGGGCTTTCTCACCACACTCTGTTAGGGGTCAGCCCTCATTCAGGCTGGGTGGTGGTGAGCACCCCCTGCCCTCTGTGGGCTCAGGCTCCACATCTGAGCATGAAGATTGTAGGAGGTGGTCGCTAACGAGCCTTGCAGCTCCATCACCTGATCCCCCCTTACCCCTCTGACCTCATATCCCCTTCTCTGTCTCTCTGCCCCACTCCTACCAGTTCAGCCATAAGGGCCCCTTTGTATTTCCTCAGAGATACCAGGCACACTCCCAGCTGGGGGCTTTGCACTAGCTGTTTCCCCTGCCTGGAATCCCCAGGTACCCACCCGCATGGCCACCTGCCTCACCTCCTTCAAATCTTTGATCAAATTTTACCTAAGGCCTACCCTGACCAGCCGATTTGAAACTGCCACCTGCCCTACCCTCCACATTCCCAGTCCTCCTTTCTCTGTTCTGATTTTTCCTTTCTTTCCTAGCATTTACCACTTTATAGCACACCATGTAATTTACTTACTTTTTAAGTTTTTGTTTATGGTCTGTCTCCCAATAGAAAGTAAGCTTCATGATTTTTGTCTGGTTAGTCATTAACATATCCCTAGTACCTAGCAATCCACATAGTAAGTGCTTAGCAATTGTGTGTTCTGGCTGAATGAGTTGAGATCTAAGACAACCTAACAGGGCTTCCCCTCCTGGCCAGTTTCCACCTCAGTCATAGGGAGCCTGCCTGGCCTGCCCCCTCCCCTCACTCCCACCTGCCCTGGGCAGAGCCTCACTTCTTCATACAGACGCTTCAAGAAGCAGATGTATTCTCTCAGCTCCTCCAGCTTGCCATCCAACTCCATCTTGCTCAGGAAAACCTCATCCACCTCCTGGGGACAGGGAGAGAGAAGCTATGGACACCAACTCCCTCTTTGCAGGCCTCATTCTCTGGCTCAAGAGTTCTGTCACATGTTGCCCAATATCCAGTCACTACCATCTTTGGAGACACACTCGTTACTCCTCTAGTCCAGTCCTGCCTGCTCCCTCCTTTACCTGACACTGACACACACCGCCTTCAGGAAGCCTTCCTTGATAAATCCCAACCAGTCCTACCTCTTCCACTCCATTTCCATCCCTTCTCACAGTAACACCCAGAGCTTGTACACATTCCCTCAACTGGGTCTCATCTTAGGGTCTGAGTAGAGGTCCTATTTCCCAGAAGGCCCTTGAATGCATAGTGAATCTGCATCCTAAGTCAGGGTCTCCCACCCTTTGCCTTCCTAGCCTAGGACCAGGCTCTGCACACACACAGAAAACACCCTCTCTCACCTTTTTGAAGACCACAAAGTCATTCTCGGCTGTGGCACGCTTGTGGGCCTCCTGCTCATATCTGCCAAATAAGTACAGAAGGGGCAGAGGTGCCAAGGTCAGAGGCCATGCCATTGCCTCCAAGTGTGACCTCCCTGAAATAAGCTGCTCTTTCTTTTCCATGTCCCAAGTCAGGACAGGTGGCCAGCCCTCTTCTCCACCTTTCTTATCAGGAAGTTTTGTCATGTCCTAGGTATGACCCTCCGAAACTCTTTCAACCCACATCCCCCAAATGACAACAAGACCACTTTACTTCTCAGTTTCTAAGGCACATTCAAATACCTTTTCTCACTTGCCACTCACAACCGTCATCTGTGGTAGGAAGTTTGGGTTTTATTAAAAGATTCTGTGACTTGCCCAAGACACCATAGATGATTTGGTGGCCAAAGGAGACCTAAAATTCAGCATCCACACATTGTCATGTCTATCCCATCCTCCCAACAGCCCTGTAGGTAAGGGAGGATAGGAGGGCAGGTAACATTTCCCAGTTTACAGATTTGGGAACCAAGATTCAGAAAGGTTGCCCACCTCACCCAAGGCCACAGAGCTACTGGCAGTTCATGGTCACCCAAATTCAAGCCTCCTATTAGACCAAGGCTCTCTCCACACCACCAGACAACCTAGGTGGGGGGCTCAGAACCTCAGCTCAGCTGTGACTCATGCCATGGGCCTGGGGATGGCCCCACCAAATTGATTCTCTTCCACTCCTGTGACCAGAGAACATCTGAGTCACATTAACCCACAGCCTGTGGAACAGGAATTTCTCAAGAAAAACCCCACCGAGGCATTGTTTAAATAAGCCCTTCCCAGCCTGACCAGAAACACAGGCTCTCATAGCTGGGGCCTGTTCTAACTGCGCTATGAGCCCACAGGAGGTATCTCTCTGGTCTTCCACCAAGGCTCTCTGGATCTGGGTAGGGGCACGGAGGGGGTCCCTGAGAGTCAGAGGGAATGGGAGGCAGTGGGGGGTTGGATTGAGCATCAGACATGCATCTCTGGATGCCCAGCATGTAGGAGACTCTTTGGCTGGCAAACCCAATCCAAGTAACCTCAGGCCCCATGCGGGAGTGCTGGGAACTCTGGTTTTCTCACTTGGCCTTATACTCCTCCTCCTGGTCCTGGTAGGTTTTCAGCTCAGTATCCAGAGCCCCTCGTTCTCTCTGGAGCTGCTCCAGCTGCTTCCTGAGCTGGGCCAGGTGGGCCTCAAAGAAAGGTTCCAGGCTCTGGGTGCTGACACTCACGCCCTGCTGCTGGAGCAGGTGCCACTTGGTCTCCAGTATCTTGTTCTGCTGCTCCAGGAATCGCACCTGCCACCCAAACAGAGGGTCCCTTAAGCTCCTGAAGGATTCTCTGGGCTGAACCCCTGGGAAGTAAAGCCTCAGGGACCCTCTGGCCAACCCCACCTTTCCATTCCCTCCCTAACTCAGCCTGAGCAAGCAGAATCTCATGCCCTTCCACAGAACTCTGAGCACATCAGACAATTGGAAGAGCTCATGGGAAGGGTCTTCCCATTAGCTCATCCAGTTGTCTCTGTCACTGAACCAACTGTGGAATCCAACCATGGAACAACAACAGGGCCTCGGTATAGCCACGGAGACTCCACTCAGACCATGGTGGGGGCTGGGCAGGGAGCAGGGGGACTTTCTTGCTGCAGAAATCATTAGAAAAGTGTTATAAGGAGACCAGACTTCCCCCCTCCCAAGTCCATCCGCCTGAGGCACAAAAACTGGAGCTAGGATAAGTTGATCCTCACCTTGTCAATGAAGGAAGCAAACTGGTTGTTAAGGATTCTGATCTCCTGCGTCTCCTGGGTCCGCACTGCCTGGAACTGGGGATCAATCTCAATCTTCAGTGGGGTCAGTAGATTCTGGTTGATAGTCACTTTTTGGATGCCTCCCGGAGGGCAAAGGGAAAGCCCAGGCCCACCACTTCCCTCCCCAAACCACACCCTCAGCCTTCCGCCCGACCCCCAATCCTTCCCACGAGAGCGACCTCGGCTGCTCCCAAAGGGAGAGAGGCTCCTGCTGCTGAAGCTGGCCCTGCCCCGGGCCCCTGAGCGAGCAGAGCAGGCTGAGTGGGCACTGAAACCCCTCTGGGCCCGGCATGGAGAGAGAGACATGGCAAAGACAGATGATCCCTCAGTTACAGACAGGCAGAGGGATCCTCAAAATGCATGACTTCCTGCCCTGGGGCCCCAGCACAAGACTTTTATTCCCTCCCCTGCCTGGGCTGGGCCTTGGAGAGCAAGATGCTCTTAGCCTGACTGTGTCGGTCACTTGGCTCCAGCTGACCTATCCCAGCACCCTGGAGTCAGTCACCCCTGCCCTCAGAGGCCTCCTGGCCACGTGCAGAGCCCAGAGCCCTCATGCTGGTGGAAGAGATGGGTCATGCCCCCGAGACAAGGAAAAGCAGCCAGAGACCTGGACTTCAGTGCTGGAGGATGGTGCAGGATGGCACAGCACAAAGTCAATGGGGATCATTCGAGGAAGACTTCCTGGAGGAAGAGATAGAGAAGGAGAAGAGGGATGTTCAAGGGAAGAAGGAGATGGAAGGGGTTCAGATACAGCATCAGAGGCCCATGGAGATGCTGAACAGCACAGAAGGAAATTTCTCAAAAAAGAATCTACAAGAGTTGGAAAAGAAAGGCGCTTCGCAGTACTACAAAGCTAAGAGGTCATTAGAGCTACTATTACTATTGTTGGCTAAAAGATACTCCAGGATTTGGAAACGAAACAGAAAAACAGGATGCCCGAGTCCCTCCTCTTGCCCAACCCAGTAATCATCCATGAGCCGCCACCCAATCAAACCAGGCATCTCCATCCAGGATGGCGAGGGACAGAGCAAATCTGAGCCCTGCCTGTCCCTGCTCCTTCCACAAACACACAGCGCCAGGCCAATCCATCCGGTCGGGTCAAACAGTGCACTGATCTGGCTGCAAACCAGAGACATGGAACTAAAATGTGTAGGTAGAAAAATGCTCTCCTGGGGGCCTGGGAGCAGGAACAGGAGATCTGGGTTTCTCCACAGGATAGATTCGGGGTTACTTTAACCTGAGAGTCCAAGAAGTGGAGGAGCCCTCCGGGGTTCACTTTGTGTTTTAGTACAACCTCCCAGCCAATGCAGGATTCCTGGTAGGAAGCCCTCCAATACCCTCCACCCATGCTCCTCCGTCGCCAGCAAGCAGATTTGAGCAGCGCCGATTTTTAGAAGTTTATAGGAGGGCTATTTCTTCCTGGCCGCCCTTTTCACGAACTTGGTGCCCCAGAGGGTAGGACGCTGGAGGAAGGGGTTCTTTGATAATGCAACTCAGAGCAAGGACAAACAGAGAATCCGCACAATAAACACTCGAGAGGTATGCTATGAGGAAGTGAGCCTCAGCAATGCGGACCGTCTTGGAGATACTCCGCCCGAGGATTAGAAGCCCCTTCCTCCTTCCCCCATCCCCATCTAGCAGCAAACCTCAGTGAAACTCAATGACAGATGACCTCAGGGGAAAGAAGAGGAAGGGCCTTTGGTGGAGACAACAAAGAGGTTCAAAGGGCCGAGGGGCTCAGGTGGGGAGGAGAAGAAAAAAGATCCAAGGAGGAGAGTCTGGTGGAGGCAGCGTGGAGCAGCCCCAGAGCCTCGAATGAGGAGCTGGGAAACGGTGTGAAGAGGCCCTACGGCCAAACCTTACCCCTGTGGACCGCCTTGCAGAGACAAGATTTTGTGCACTCTTTCTGAGCTCCACCAAAGCATTTGAAAAAGGTCTCTGTGGATTGGACTCTACCATCCCTTCCTTCCAGTTTTAAGGGTGGAGGACAGAGGTCACACATGTGATGGGGCCAAATCCACCTCCACGGAACTTCCCCATAGTTGTAATAGTATAGAATATTAAGAGTTCGATCTTCCAGGTCACCTGATTCAATCCCTTATTTTATGCTTAAGGACCTTGAGGCCACAGGGTGCCAGGCTGGGTGTGAGGACTGGGCACCCTTGGGTAACCCAAGAGGTGGCACCAGATGACATCAAAGCCTGCTTTGGCCCATCCCTCTTGCCCAAGGCCACCCACACAGTTAATCAGGGCTAGAGCCAGGACCCCTGCCCAGCTCAGGCCCTGTGGAGCTGGCCAAAATGAAACTGTGCCCCTGACCGTGCCAGCCCTTTATACTTTCTAACTACACCAAACCTTCAATCACAATTCATGCTGTCTGTCATGTCCATTATTGCATCCAGCTCAGCATCTGCCACACACTATTTGTTTGAAAAGAGTAATTCTTAGCCATGACAGTGAAACCCAGGGACCTTCTTGAATCCCCAGATTTGCAAATGCTGCTGTCAATTTTGCTTTCGCCTATAAAAAAAAAAAAAGAAAAACAGGCAATGATGGAGAGAATAATGATAAAAGTGTTTGGAGATTTGAATGCTAGGCTCCTCTCAGGCTGTGTGATTTGTTCCTGCACACAGAGGTCAACAAAGGGATCGTGTAACAGCAAACTTATAAATGGCTCAGATCGTGAACTTAACATTAAACCCAGGAATGCCAAGGATCGCATGGGTTATATCTCTCCTCCGTCTGCCCATGTTACCCATCCCCAACCTCACCTCCTGCCCTGCGGTCCCCACCACCACCATGCCTCCCTCACCCTGGTTCCCACGTCCGGGAAAGCCTCTGGCACGCACAGCTTCTTGCGGCTTTCTGGCAGCCCCTTCTCTCCCTGCTCTACCCCATGTTTGCCCCAGTTCACAGCTACAGCTCCCCAGCCTCTTTAATCTTTCTCAAGCCCGTATCACTTATTTTCTGACTCCAATGCCATTTATTCACATTTCTCGTTTATACAACCAAATATGCTTAAGTACCTGCAAGTTCCAGCCTTTGCACCAAGAGAGGTTCGAGTTAAGTGGGGAAACAGACGTTAAACAGGCAATTAGACGAGTATTTGATTACAATTATGATAAGGAGAGAAAAAGTACAGGGCATGAAAAAGGGCCAGCCTAGGTTATATTCTAATTTCTCCTCGAACATGCCAGCAACAATCCTACCTCAGGGCCTTTACACTTGCTACTCACTTTTTATGGAATTCTCCTCCCCAGATATCCACATAACTTGCTCCCTGGCCATCTTCAGGTCTTTATTCAAAAGGTACCTTCCCTGGCCGCCCCAGACCAAAATTGCAACACTGAGATTCCATACCTGCTCTAACGCATCTTATTCCCTTTCCCTGCTTTATTTCTTTCTACTTAGCACCTATCACTTCCTAACATGCCATGCATCTTATTTATTTATTTTGTTTGTCATGACGGTGCGGATTTTGTCTGTTTCGTTCCCTTCTGTATGCCCCACACTTAGAACAGAGTCTGGCATACATTGGGAGCTCAGTAAATATTTGCCAAATGAATGAGTCTCCATTCTGCCTCATCGTGTTGATTTCCTTCCATCTTTCAACTTACTGAGATTCTTGTGCCTTTCAAATCTATTCTCTGGAGTGTTAGTCATTCCCCTACCACCACCCAGGCTCGGGGGCAACCATACATTTGAGAAACATATTTTTGTTTCTCTGTGCATGAGAGTGTTTGAGTGTGCATTACGGAGCACCTCTTTGGGCTGAGCACTGAGTTAAGTGATGCACGAGCTACAGGATGGATTAAGTCCCATGCCCATGAAAGAACATACAGCCCTGATGAAGGTACAGACATGAACACGGGGTATCAAGGGAGGGGAAGGCATGAGAGGGACTGCTCCAGGTTGCATGCTGGCACAGTGGCATGGTTCAGAGGAAAGTAAGACCTTAAAGGAAAGCAAGGTCTACTGTCACATGCCACTAGAAACCCTTCCTCTGCAGTTTCCACCCTCCCAATCTATGCCCTTTGGGTACTGTATTTAACTGTTGGGAATCTCCTCAGCTGTTCTTTTATCCAGACCCCATTTTTTGTACCTTGTCTACAAGTACATGAGGAAAAAATGCATCAAATGTCAGTGAATCTCAATTACCCTCTTTCTGATCAATAGGCCCCATTCTTAGAGCTTTACATACATTAACATTTAATCTTAACAACCCTATGAAATAGGTACTATTATTAACACCATCTTACAGATGGAGAAACTGAGGCACGGACAGAATAAGTAACAGCTAGGAAGCAACATAACCAGGATTTGGACATGAATAGTTGGGCTTCAGATTCTTTGCACTTAGCTATCACACTGTGCTCCTCTCAGATATGCAGAAATGTCAGAGTTAAAGAACACCTCAGCCAGTTGAAGCCCAGAGGGGTGGAACAACTTGCCCAAGGTCACACAGCAGATCCAAAACTGAAACTCAGACCTCAACATCATTTATTCAATACTTACAAAGCACATACTGGTGCCGGACACCATGTTAGCCCAGGTTAAACAAAGGTTAATAAAAGCCCTTGCCTTAGAGGAACTTTCAGTCTGAGGGAAAAGCAGGAGTTCCAGAACCCATGTGAAAAATAGTAAATGCAATAAAAAGATATTGTGGGGATTGGGAGTTCTGCTTGAAGGCATTCTCATCCTCAGCATGTTCAGGTAAAATAAAAGTCACCTTCTGGGATCCGAAGGCTCCAAGGCATCCGAAGGTAGGGGCGGAGCCAGCCCTGGGCTGGAGGTGAGGCTGGGCCACCCACACAGAGGTTTCCCTGGCTTTCACAGGCCAGCAATGAGGCTGGTCACTGCTGTATCATTTGAGGGGCGCCAGACAGAAAAGGCACATATGTCCTGTGTCTGGTCAGCCTCCCCTCCCCAATCACAGGCAGCCCGAAGGCGTCCCCTGATCTAGGCATCATGGAAACTTCCCTCTGTCTTTGGTCTTCACAGCTGAGAAATGCATGCCAAGTTCTAACCCAGAATATCCAGAATCTCCAGAGCATCAGTCATTCACATTCACCCTTTGCCATTAGGCCATAGTGTCATTCCACAGGTACTATTACGTACTGAATATTTTTCTTTAAATCAAGTCTAAATCAATGCACTTTTTTCTTAAGCAATAATATCTTTTAAATCATGGCTTTTATGTGTTAATTCTAATTCTTTTGTTTCATATTCAAATAAAACATAACTATTAAAATGTAAAGTGTTTGTCTCTGTGCCATCTAAGTCCAACCCTGATGCTGCTTTTTGTTCTGTTTTGTTTTATTTTTAGCATGGACAGGCACCGGGAATTGAACCCAGGTCTCCAGCATGGCAGGCGAGAACTCTACCACTGAGCCACCATGGCACCACCCTGACCCTATTTATCGAGCCAAAGTGAAAAGCTCAAAGTTTCCTCAAATCCTCTGGGATCTTTCTGTAACTACTGATTGAGGTGTGCTTTAAAAATTATTGCTTTCTGTTTTCTTTGCTTTGTATATATGTTATATTTTACTATTCAAAAAAACATTTAAGACAAAAAAAAAAGTTCCCCAAGCCAGTTGAGTGGTACTCTTCAGATGTAGCAGTTTCCCAATTTGTATCACACCTTATAATTACGCCAATCTTGGCCTGTCGTGGCAAGAGAAAGAAGAGAGGAGATTAAACAGTCTGCCCCTTGTCTGTGTCCCAGGCCAGACAGGACACACTCTGGCAGTTTCTGTCCCTGCCCTCCTCCTGCCTGCTGTGTGGTCACCGGTAGCCCGTGCCCTCCTCCCAATTCTGCCACTGGAGCAAGGTGGCATCTATCCAGATATTGGACATACTGCAATAGCAAGGGGGCATCCCTTCATGCCCTGGTAAAGAGGCCTCAAAACCCACAGGGAGGGCATTCCCAAGACCAGAGCCTTGGAAATGAGGAACTTGCAAAGTTCTGCCCTGGGGCTTCAGAATTTAAATGTATGTCTCCAAGTTCCATACTGAGGGTGGGAGTGAGGCTCACACCAAACTCTAACTTTGAAATAATAAAACCATTCACACGTATAACATGATCATGTTCTACGAAGCACTTTTTAAAATCTTCTTGAGGACCCTCTGAGTGCCCATTGCTATGCTATGCTTTGCAGAGCCTTCACCTTCTTTATCATCACCACAGTCTGAGAAGTGGATACTTCTTTCATTCACTCTACAGACACAGAAACTAAAGCAATTGCCCAAGATCTCAAAGATAGAAAGAGGCCAAGTTAAGGTGAGAGCCCAGATCTTCTGACTTACAACATCCTATCCTCTTCTCAGGAATATCATAGAAACGTCTGAGACTTCTTTATGTAATATGTATGTGTATATATTTGCTTATTTAACAAAAAGAACTGGAAGCTTCCCACATGCTGGGCACTGGCCAGGATTCCAAGAGAGAAGACACGTGCCCCCACTCTGCTGGGCAAGTCAGGCTGCAAGCACATTAGCACTCACTTCAGGGCTGGGGTGGTGGTATACTGGTGTTTAACCACTGGCTCAGGGGGAGGGAAAGAGGATTCTGTTCTGTAGCGTTTGCCAATTTCCTGGTGTAAATACTCTGCTGTGACCGATTTCAGGTTACCAATGTTGCGTCAGCAAATGCCGAGTTGGGAAGAGAGGCCCACAATTAGCTCTTGAGAGCTTGCACAAGCTGGCTCCTGAACACCACTGGTTGGGGGTGGAAAAGGTAAAGGCCTTCCAGCAGGGGAGACTGTTGCAGACTGTTGGAGTTAGAAACATACATGTAGGAGCAAACTGGTAGTGCCAAGAGGGGGAAGGAAGCTGGGCAGAGCTTACGGGGCCCCTGAAAGGGGAAGAACCTAGTGTTCAGGACGGAACACTTGAGTTGAAAGTCCAGACTTGCCCGTCCAGGGCTCAGCACCCAACCACTGCCACTCTGACCCAATCAGGTTTAGCCGGTTGGGCACCCTATTGCTAGCAACGGCTCCCAATACGGCAAATATTTGCAAGGCGTGTTGCTAAGGGTAGCTTCCCAGCACCCCAGAGGGTACAAGGCCCATTGGGCAACTTCTAGGGGAAAGTTCCCAGGATTCCTACAACCCTGGGAAAGTACAGTCAAGACCCAGCAAGATCTCCCGGACCAGGAGATGGTCTTGGGGGTCATCTGGGCCTTCTCCTCAGCGCATGGCCACGAGAACCTGAAAGGGTGAAGGGGTGACGATTTGCTTGGTCTCAATCCATCACAGGTGGTAAGAGTAATATTGCTTCATGAAATTTTGTCCCAGTTTTACATATGTGTGTGTGTGTGTGTGTACAGAATAGGAATATATAATGAATTTCCCACTATGGGTCACTGTGAAAAAAAAGTTTGAGAAATCTTCCAATAGGAGAGGTAGTCCTCTACCCAGAACACACGCAAATGCAAGAAGATAAGACCAAAACCAGGAGTAACATTAGATGTAAGGACAGGGGATGGGAAAATAGAGGCTTAGCTGGGGAGCTTTTCCAGAGAAGGGAAGTAATGCAAAGCAAGGTTGGGAAGGAGGAAATGGGAGAATAAAGACCCCTCCTAATCTACCCCAAGAGCTGGGAAATTCTTCTAATATCGAATTTAATTCCTTATGTGGCAGCTTAAATTTACTGAGACATACCTTGTCCATGGCCCACTACTCCCCAAAAGGAAGATCCATGGCCCCCCTCCTCTACTTAACTACCTTTCCTGAGTTGAGGCAGTGACAAGGACAGGGAACCAGCTGTTTGGGCTCCTGGGAGGGTCAGGTCAGCTGGGGTGCAGAACCTCAAACAGCAGCAGGCTGAGCACAGGCAAGGCGGGAGGTCCTGACCGAAGCCCTGTGTATGCTATGGGAACACAGAGCCCTGTGGACCCCTTGCCTGCCCTTGGGAATATACCCTGTAGTTAAGAAGGCCAAAAGAATGCACAATTAGAGATCAACCCGACAGTGATAACATCTCACACGTGCACAACACTTTCCAGCTGTAGAATGTCAGAGCAGAGACATCCAGGAGGTTATTTCATCTAGCATACTTGTTTCACAGGAGAAAAGACTGAGGCCCAAAAAGGGAACACATCCTGCTAAGGACACACAGAAAGGATGGGGCTGGAACCCACTAGGCCAGGACCCATTTCACCTGCCCTACAGACAGCCTGGAAGGAGCTCTGAGACTAGGCTAGAGATTCATGAAAGAGAAATCCAGCAACTCTTATCTTATCAGCACCCGGGTCTCAGACAAGCCCATTAACGGTATCATCCAACCATGAACATTTAGTGGGCACTTCTCGGTGCTATGCCTTGCGCTGGGTGCTTCAGGTATAATGAATAATTCATTCAAGATGAGAATTGCGTGCACCTGCTGCCCTTGAGGAAAGGCGATGGACTCGATGACCTCCTCTACCTGCTGCGGCCTCTGCGCTCTTAGGAAGTTCTTGGGTCTAAGAACTCGTTCCTTCCTGCTGTGACATGAGCCTAGCTTCCCCAGAGGTGCCGGCTTGCTGACTTGACCCTGACAGGGTCCACTGTTCTGACAACTCTGCCCACTAAGGCAGCATGAGAACCTTGGGGAGCTGTGCCAGCCGAAGCTCGTGGGTGGTGAGGGGGCAGGGAGTGGGGAGGGCCCAGGCAGGAAGGTGTTGGGCAGGAGAGGTCCCACCCACTGCCAGTCTTTTTTAAAACCTAAGCCTGTTGTTTTAAAGATATGGAGGGGAAAACCTGTGGCACTTCCTTGTTATTACGCAAATAATGCAAATTCATTGTTCAAAATTGTAAACTACAGGTAATAAAATAAAATAATAAAAAATTGAATTCTTCCAAAATACTACCACTTACAAGTAGTCACTGTTAACATTTTGGAACATAACCTTCCAGATTTTTCCATAGGCAAATAACTTTTCAACATTCAGCCCACACATATTTACTGGGCACTTACTATGGGCCAGGCACTACTCTGAGCGCAGAGGATACAGCTGTGAACAAAGGTGATAAAACTCCAAGACCTCAAGGATTGTGCACTTCATGATTATATATGTGCATGCGGATATATGTATTTAGTACAGCACTACATTCTGCTATAGTGTAGAACTTATTTGTATAAATATGTATTGCCCATAAATGGGATCAAATTACACATATTGGTTTACAACAGGCTTTTTCCTCTTTCTACAGCAATAAATATACCTTAGATCACTGGGAACGCTCAGACTTCTCTTTCACAGACTCTCGGAGTTTTCGCCACATCCACTGCCTGTTTGTTTTCCCAGAGCAGACACGATCCTTGCTCTTTAAGCCCCAGCACATCCCACACACCCCCACATTCACACAAACACACAGGTATAGGCACACACTAGATAGAGCCCACGGGAGCCAGCAGGAGGCTTGCTGGGCAGTCCAGTTCAGTTCCAGTCCCAGACATCTTTCCAGGATTTTCCAGGGCACGGACCTTCTCCCAGCATTCCCTTCCAGTCAGGTGCAGAAGCCTCACTTTTCCCACCCTCGACTCCCCCTACAGGCGGATAAGGTACATGCAACCGAGACAGAGCCTGGGAACCCGGCAGGAGCCAGCTCCGTAGCAGTGACTAGAACAAGCCATCCTCCTCACCCACCCAGGAGCAGGATGCTGTGCATGACCTCCGTGGATGCCCCTTTCCACCACCGTCTCCATGTGCCTAGCGGGGATGCCAGAGTCCTCCAAATGGGAACTCAAAGCACTGGTGATTCCCAAGTGCTTTTCTGGGCTTTGAAAAGTCCCAGGTTCGCCCTGAGCCAGGCTGAGACACAGTATATAGACTCCCTGGGACCTCTTGGGATCCTAAAGATGCCTTGGGCAAAGTATGAAAGGCTAAGAATCAAGGATAGAGGGGCTCTTTGGACTAATGGTTGACAGTCAAAATGTTAAGTCAGATTGCATGGGTGTGAATGCTGTCTCTACTATTTACTGGCTGTGTGACCTTAAGCAAGCGATTTAACCTCTCTGTGCCTCTGTTTACCATCTATATTAAAGGGATAATAATTCCTACTTTACAGAGTTGTATAGATTAAAAGGATGAAATATTAATATATGTAGAGCACATAGAACAGTGCTTGACAAAGGATGGTGCCTACTATTAGTTTCTATGATGATAATAATGATGACGATATTTGGAGCCTCCCCACCAGGCCTGAGCACAAAGGCAGACTGTCCCGGGTCCTCTCCTGCTTTCATTGTCATCTGAAGACAATCCTTCTCTTTCAACCTCCTGGGGTAAGAAAGAATGGGGGGGTGCGAGTGGGTGTGGTGTGTAAGTGAACACATATGGGGAGTCTATTGCAGGGAGCTTATAAATGAATGCGAGATGAGTGTCAATGTGTAATGAGCATGTAGGATTATATATGCACGTGAATACAAGAAAAAGTGTAGAGGGTGTGAAAGTATAGTTTGAGTGTGAAAGCTTAGCATGGTTGTGTGTTGTGAATGTGTAAGGCTGTGTGTGTAAATGTATGGGGTATGGTGTGTAACTTCTGTATAACTCAAGTATCGTGGATACTTGTGTATTTCAGTGTGTAAGGGTGAGTGTGCTTGAAAGAAGCAGATATGGGGTTACAAATGGGTAGTAGGGTTGTGGGTTGTGAATGTGTAAGGATGCATGTGTGCATGAGAGTTGTGTGAGAGTGTGTAAGATTCTGTGTGTGAATGACATTCCCCACCCCAGTCACACATCTCTTGGAGAAGGGGCTTCATCAGAGACAAAGATTCCCCAAGCTGAAGAGGCATTGCAGCTGGCTCTGGGGCAGCCTCAGTGTTTTACCATCTTCAGTGCATTCACGTTTCCTGCAGGGAATGTTGCTGGCTCAGCCTGAGCCCAGCTGTATACCCAGCCCCACTGATCGAAACTCTGAAGCCAGCACGGCCACCTCAACCCTGCGCCGCATCTCCAGCCTGGGAATGCTCCAAGCCTGCAGGACTTGGCATCCCCATTCCCATCCCGAGCCCACACCCTCCTTCTCACTCTGCCCCGTCCCTTGAGGGCATCCAGGGCAGCTCTGAGCAACTAATGAGAAAGCCAAAGCCTCTCCGAGCTTTCTTCAGAGCACTTTGCCTACCTGCCCAGCAGGCCCTGCTCAGGCACAGCTGCCAACTCCCCACCAGAGGAGAACGGGGCCGGGGCAAGGGGTCAGGTCGGGAGCAGAGAGATCAGCTTCAGAGCTCACAACCAATCCCCACCCCCACCCCCAACCAAGAGGCAGGCGCTGCATCCACCCTGCATCTCCTCAAGAAGGCAAAAATCACAAACGGGGGCAGGGTGGGGAGGGCATGTCAGGGAGAAGGAGCCAGTGGTTGGACATCAGAACAGGAGCCCCTCCTTTCATTTAGGGGTCCCAGAGAAGATCTCACTTCCCGGAAGTTATCTCAACTGTTAATACCACTCTATGTGTTAATAATAATTACCACTTAATGAGCACCTACTATGTGTCAGGTGCTTTACACAGTGTACCTCTAATTAACTCCATTTTAGAGATGGGAAAACTGAGGCCAGGCAGGTTAAATAACTTGTCCCAGATTGCACTACTACCAAGGGATAGCAGAGTTATCCAGGTCCGTCCATAAAGGCTGGACCTGCATCTGCCTGTCCTCCAGCATCCCTGTCCTTCCCTCCACCAGGGGGGCTGGGGGAATCCAAGGGAAGAAAGAGACCTGCTCAAAACAGGCAGACCAAGTAGAAGGAGCGCTGGGCTGGGACAGGTGGCATAGATTTACAGAGGAGGGGAGTATGGGGGGGCCTCAGGGAGAAAGGGGGAAAGACTGAAAGTGGAGGAAAGAAGGGTGAGAGGGACCCAGACCTCCGTGATACCAGTTGGGGAGGTGGGGAGGGTGGCCAGGTGCAGTATGGCACCGAGTCAGGAGCAGAGGGGGTGGGCACTGAGCTCTAACCATGTACCTGTCCACCTGGGCCACTGCAGACCCAAGGAGGCTTGGGCTGTCAGCCTCACTGGCCCTCTGGGACCAGGGGTCCCAGACCCCAGGGAGCCCAGTGCTGGACAGTGTCCTGGGTAACTGAACTCCTCAAGACTCTGAAATGTGCCCGGACTTCATTCCTCAAGCTGCCTCGTTCCCAGCAGCAGGGAGGAGCACGCAAACACCCCGGCCTGGGGGGAAGACAAACCCAGTGGACTCCTGAACAATCAGCCAAGGTGCTCAGATAGGCAGGTGCAGAGAAGAGGGCACCCGACTGGAGATGCATGAGAGCAGAGCAAGGCAGGGGCCAGGAAAGGAGTGGAAGTCGGGGGTACGGGAGACAACAGAGCGAGGCAAATGAAGGAGAATGGGGAGGGGGGGAGGGGGATTAATGGGAGGTTTGGAGGGCTTGCTGAGGCCAGGCTGGAGCAGAACATCTTGAGGAGGGACAGAGCAAATCTCATGTGGGGTCCCCAACCCCAGCCCCATCCAAGCTTTCCCAGGCTCAGCTAAGGGTAGTGTCAAAAACCACAAGGGAAAGCAGGGTGTCAGTTCTATGTGGGCTTCTCTGTCTCTCTGGGACTTTATTGGGGGAAAGGAAGTAACAAGTGTCACTTACAGTCCTCTGGACCTACCGAAGTTCTTTTCCAAGAAGGAAGCTCAGAAACCGCATCAAACCCTCTTTAAAAGTTCCTTGGACAGCCTGGTCTGGCGCCAGAGTGGCGGACTGGTGGCGCAGCAAGGGGAGTGGAGGTAGACCTCTAAAGATACTTACAACAGGACCAAGTGAATAAGCAGTAGACTTGGGTCAGGGAGACCCAGGTCAGGAGAGAGAGCGCACTGAGGTGGGAAGGGAATGGACGAGACGACTTCCCCGGCTCCCCTTCCCATGCCGACACAAGGAGTCTTTTTGTGCCAAACCACAGCCCAGAACCCCCTTCTCAGTGGGCTCTCGGGACGATCCTTCTCTACTGGGGGCAGCAGGAGTCAGGTAATGGTTCTGTTACATTATTTTCAAACTCACTTGATCGCCGGTGATTTGTGTGTGGAAAGGGGGAGACTCTGGGAAACACTGATCCAATGCCCTGAGAGCCATCTGTGAAATAAGAAAGATGGTACCCACCAGTGGTCACTGCGAGAACTAAGTGAGGTATCCCTGCACATGTCTGGGGGTGCCCAGAAGGGATCCTAGCCCCGAAGATGAGGTGGAGAGGTCGTCGACAAGTTCTCTCTCCACCCCACAACTACTGAAGAGGGTGTCTGGGCACAAACACCCTCTGGCTCTATGTAGAGCAGTAGCCAGACTCATTTGCATGTCATTTGCCTGTACTCTGGCCACCAATACTTGTCACTCCAGTCACTTCAGAGCCTCTGGGCCCTACATCATCTCCATCCCTCCCTCATGGCTCTTCCGTGACTCCTGAGGGCTGGAGGACCCCAGAAGGAAGAGACCCAGAGCTGGGGGACAAGGGACCCTGGGGCAGGACTTGGAATCTCAACAGGGCCTGTGCCACGGTGGCCACAGGAAGCCTGGTTTAGGGCGACCCCTACAGGGCAATGCCAGAATACAGGGAAGAGGAGAACAAGCAAGCGACTGGCCCCTCCCAGCTCCCAGGTGTCGCAGAAGTCACCGACCCCTTAGCCTCCAGCACGCACTACTGCTCCCTGGCACCAAGGGGTCTGGGGGTAGTACCACGCCCACCCCCCACCGGGATCATGATAGAATCCAGAAACGCACATCCTGCCCCCAATTAGCCAGAGCCCAGGGGGTCAACATGGGTTACACCAGCACCAATGTGAGAATATCTGGGGGCTTTGGGCTGAAAGCTATTCCCCTCCCAACCACTGGACCTATACCGTTGCCCACTTCGGGCGCCACACTTCCACGCTGCAGCCCAGTAGTGAAAGGGATTGTGCTTTTACCTCTGGAAGAATCTGGAACAGGGAAGATTGTGAAAAAGTGGGGAGAACCTCAGACAGCCTGTTCTGAATATGAACCCACCAGGGTCTCTCCAGGTGGGGCCCCGCCCCACAGAGGGCTGCAGCTAGCAGGACTGAGGTCAGGCCATGGAAGGACATCCCTTAGTGGTAGGGCTTTTCTGGGCCCTCTTGGGTAGCCCTAGTTCCCTTCCCACCCAGACTCAGTTCTGCCCATCCAGTTCAGCTGGGAAGGAAACGCAAGGGGAATGCAGCGACTGCAACACTTGATTAGTAAAAAAAATGTCAAAAATGCTCTGAGACTGCGGTTTTCTTGTTGACATACACAAATCTGGCTTTCTCCTTTGGGATCCCTCCACCGGCCGCCCCTGCCTTGGCTCGGCATGTGAATGGGGCAGAGGGCTGGGCAGGGCAGAAGGGCGTGTGTGCGAACAAGTGAAGTCATTCTCTCTGGGTGGCTCCTTTTAATTAGCACCCTGAAAAACTCCCAGCCAGCAAAATTGGGTCTTGCCAACTAGGAGCCCCACCTTTCTGGCTCATCCAGGCCTTGGGGGGAAAGGAAGGAAGGGATGGGGTCTGCTGAAGGCCTGGGCATTTACGCAGGTTCCCAGTCCTCTGAGAACCCATTGTCAAGACATGGTGGCTCATCTTTTGAGAGCCAGCTGGCCTCCGCAAGCCGGGATTGGGTCATTTTAGAACAAGGGAGTAGAAATTGGTAAGGCATTGTTGGAATCATCTCCTTGTCCCCAGCTCCCCTGAGAAGACCAGCCCCTGAGACAAGACCCTTCAGATTACACGACAGGTCATAATGTCAAGTTTCAATCCTGGCCAAGGCACTTGGGCCTCGCTCTGGCCATTTCCATTGTAACCAGCATTCTAAGCACGGAGTCAACTGGCCAAGCCCTGGAATTCAGTCACCAGGGCTGGAAGCAGCAAGTTAACTCCATAAAAGGGATGGAGGAAGCTTCATTTCCCTTCCACCAACACCCCTAGCCCCACCGCCCAAAGGCCATCCCCTTGGCTGTCCATGTCCCTCTTCTCCCTCCAGGCAACTTTGCCTGTTAAACCTCGCAGGATCCGTAAGACCTTCAGTGTTCAGGTTCCATTCTCGGCATGTGCCTCAGTTCCCTGGATCTGCCTCCCTCCTCCCCCCATCAGGCTGGGAGGGCCAGAGGACAGGGCCCAAGTCCCTTCCTCCCCTGGGCTCCAATCCCAGCCGCCAGGAGCAGATGGTACCTGGAGACCCAGACCTGCTCACTGTGAAAGGGGATGGGGGTGGGGACGGGAGTGCTGAGAGTCGGGGCTTTCCTGGAGCCCCAGGTTACATTCCAGTGCTGCTGCTCCAGGGTCACTGTGCAGCCTCAGACACAAGCTCTCCATGCCAGACTCAGTGACCACAGGGGGCCCTCCCAGCTCTGACAGTCCATGGTACCAGGATTATCCAGGCACCCAGTATGCTAATAGAGGAGGGGACACTGTGGAATGGGAAAGCACTGAGTGGTATGGCAGTGGCTTGCAAGAAAGGATTCTCACTGCTGGGGCTGGGGCAGGAATTCCTTCTAGCTTTGCTTCTGGCTCTGGAGAGCCATTTTCAAACTCCAGGGAGGGATGAGGGTCAGGCTAGAGCTGAGGTTGGACAACGCAAGGCAAAGTGGGGGGAGGCCGCTAGAAACCTGTTCAGAACGTAGAAGAGTCTAAATCTAAGGGGTGTTCCTGGCAACTGGTTGTCCCTCTCTGGCTGCTCCTGTAGTGGGATGCACCAACAGAAAGACCACACAATATCAAATTGCAAGCCAATTAGGAGTCTTTAATAGCCAGCCAGAGTCTGCCCTCCGTCCCCTCTACTGGGGTACCAAAGTGCAGCCCCCAGCCTGATTTTGTGCTGGCTTTTAAAGGTACAAACCACATCCTGGGGTTTCTGAAGCAAGTAAGCAAGCAGGCAGGTACAGAAGCGGAAAAGGCTGGGTTTTGTGACCCTGATTTTAGCTAAATTTTTAGCAATGAAAAATTCTCTCAACCCTTCACACTCCCAGGGCCAAGCAGCCAACTCTCCAGGCCCACCACCCTCGCTCATCCACTGGCCCAGAGAATCCGTGGGGAGAGGGCAGCCCCTGCTCAGCCACAAGCCCCGCCCCAGAAAGCCAGGCCTTCAGGGGCCCCCAACTCCATTGGAGCACAAACCCTTTGGAGGTCTCAGGCTGTTGGGAGAGGGTGGGGCCTGATTTCAGGTGACAGTGGAGAGGGGATGGGGTAGCTGCTCTCAGGGAAACAGAGAGGGGCGTGTTGGGAGATGAACGCATCCTCTCCCTGGGGCTGAGTGGGAGCAGAGCAGAGCCTGGCACCGCCCGAAGCCGAGGTCTCCGCCCCCGGCCCAGCTGGGCTGCCTGTTCCCATCACACCCTGGGCAGTAAAACTCGCTTTTATGGTTGTTGCGGGGGTTGCTGTTTTCCAAGGGGGGGAGGGGGAGGCTAGTTGTCTCTGTGTATCTCTGTGCAAATACCCCTGTGTCAATGTGGGCCTGGTCCTCATACATACATTTATGTCTGAGGTTTGGTATGTGTGCCTCTGTCTGTCCGGGAGGGTCTGAGGAATCATCAGAGCTTGCATTTATTATTACCGCACACCACACACGGTCCCGGGGTTACTGCCTTTCATCTCTACCAGAACCCTCTGCTTACTGATAAAGAAGCAGACTTGCAGACATTCAAAAATTGCCCCAAGCTCACATAACTACACTCGATCCCACCTCTCTTTGACTGCAAACCCTTAAACTGAGCATGATGTTGCCACAAATTCTGAAAACAGCTGTGTGTGTTTAGAAAACAGGCCTGTGTGTGCCTGTTTACACACACCTGCTCATGTGGGTCTTTGTCTGTGTGTGCATGTCAGGGCCCAGGCACAGGTTGGACCATCCTCAGCAAAGTTGGGGTCACCAGGGTCTTAGGAACATTCTCGAGGGTTTTCTGAAGCAAAGAACAGAGTATGAGGCCCGGCTGACTCCAAGACAGAGAGGACTTTCGCCATGGAGACTGGTGGATCCAGGGAACACCAGTGTGGGGCCAGACGGTCCCTTGGCCTGGGACGCAGGCAGTCTGTCCCCTCTGAGCAGCGCCCCGCAAAGACCATCCGGGAAGCGCTCAGGGGTCAGCGGGGAAGAAGGAGGGTGGAGGCCGCTTCCCCTGTCATGGGTGTCTCCTGCCCCCCTTAACAAGTCCGTGGTTAGCCGTGCAGCGTGAACCCAGGAAGGGCCCCGCGGAGCGGAGCTGAGAACCCTTGGCCGGCTTCCCCTGACAGCTCTGCACTCTGTCTCCTCCCGCCTCCCCCCACAGCCAGAGACCCCGTTTCGGGCTGGGTCAGGAGTCTCTCAGGGCTGTCCGGGGGGCTGGGGCCGGGGCGGGGGCTGGGGCGGGGGGGCGGAGGGGAGCTGGGGCCTGGGAAGCCCGGCGGCGGGGGCGGGGGCGGGGCCAGAGCGATGGGCCGGGTGGCAGCCGCTGATTGGCTGGGCCCAGCGCTCCCACGGCCGAGCGGGGCCCCGGGCGGCTCCCCTGTACCCGGCTGGCGTGACTCACCCGTCGCCGCGCCCCTGGGGCTGGCGGGCGGCCCAGCCTCTTCCCACCCAGGACCCGCCCGCTAAGCTGGGACAGCCTGACTCAGCAGGGGGAGCCTGGCGGGGCTGCCGCCCTGTTCGCGTCCTACCCAGGGGCCCCGGGGTGGGGGAGAGGCGGGAGCAGAATGGAGAATGTGGGTCCGTCCCTCCGAGAGAATGTGTCTTTCTCTAGAGGAGGGGCTTCTGGTGTCTGTTCTTCTGGGGGTTCTGTGTGTCTCTCCTTGGGGGGTGTGGAAGTCTGTCCCTCTGAAATGGAAAGCTGTAAGCCTGTCCTTCTGGGGGTGTCGGTGTCTCCCCTCTCCAAGGCCTTTGTGGGTCCAGCGGATGGACTCCGCACGTTGTCCCCTCCAGGGTGTCTGAGTCTGTTAGGTCCCCCTAGGGACACACTCCATGAGCCCATTTCAAGATAATCCCTGAGCACCGCACTCCCACCAACAGCTGTTAACAGGACCTTGACCTCGAGGTCCCTTCCTGGGATGGGTACAAGGCCTGGGTCTCAGAGAGGCCTGGACAGGCCTGTCAGGGGCCATATTTGGGGACTTTTTCAGCTCTGGCCTTCCACTCAAGCAAGAGGATACACACTCCCTCCACACTGCCAGGCCCCTGCAGCTCAGAGGTCAGATGCTAACGGTATCCCCCCTCCAACCTCTGCACCCCTTCCCTGCAAGGTCTTAAAATGGTTTAAGAAGAGAACAGGACCCACATTTCTCCAGAGAACTACTGTGTGCCGAGCTGTATGCTAGGAGCTTTATGTTCCTCTTATGTATTGCTTCTCACAGCAACTCCAAAAATAAGCATTATCCCACCTTACAATGAAGAAAGTGAAGCACAGAGAGAGGTGACCTTGGCCAAGGTCGCACAGCCACAGTACATGAGAGTCTAAATTTGAGCCCAGGTCTGTCTGGCTCTAAAACTTCAGCTCTTTCGACTGACTGCCCCTTGAACGAGCTGGTAGTGACCACCCATTATACTAAATCAAAGTTGGGGGGAAACCCCACCAACTCTGCAAGGAGACCCAGTTTCCAGCTTCACACAGGGTTTCCCACCCCAAGGGAGGACCCTGGATGGCTGTGAGAAGGAGTGGGGTACGGAGCAGGGAGGAGAGCAGAAAGAAGTAGAGTGTCAGCACATGTGGGGTTTGGAGGAGTCAACAGAATGTGCCAGATCCCCAGAGGGGAGAGAACTGGGAGGGACACTGTCAGCTCAACCCACACTCACTCCACAGACATGCATGCACATACGCAATGATCGCTGGACACACATTAATGCAATTGTTGAGACCCACACGTGTAGATGCACCGACCCAAGGGTTTGTAGGCATCAGAACACACACACAGGAGTGTATGTCCCACTTACACTTAAACCATGGCTGTGCACATGGTTTATAGAATTGTTACAATCACAGACGCATAAATACAGGAATCAGTGAAGTTGTTACACACAGTGGAGTTGTTACATGGTTTATGGTCGTTTTACACACACAGAGTCAGAAACCATTAAAAAAGAGGAGTTGGGGAGTGGAAAGGATATGTGAATTTGTTGCAAGAAGAAATCAGTCCACGGCCCTGGCCAAGCCCCAACCCAGGAAAGCCAGACCCTCTCCTTTCCCCACAGCCACTCACCCTGGCCAGACCACTGCCAACCATTGCCCCTCTGCTCGCTGGGCCTAAAACCTGAATGACTCATATACACACAGAGAGACACACACAGGCTTGCACACATACAGGCCTTCAAGAAATCACGCACAGGCACTAACACATGTGTCTTCCACAAACGGTAGATGAGTATGCACACACAGGGGTCACTCAGGCACACAAGCCTTCCCACAAACACACATCCATGCAAGACACTCACACACACATACCCATGGGTCAGTCACACACACACACAAAACCCCCCATGGCCCTACAGTCGCCTTGCCCTCACACCCACCCATGGATACATGTGTACAACACAGACAGGAATACAAATGTACAAACAAACAAATGCACAGACAATAACCACGGTTAAGTGTGCACAGACCATTGCCCCTCAAACTTCCATCTTTGCAAAAACAAGGCTCAGGCTTGCCCCATCAGCTCTGTCCCCTCCCTGTCCAAAGACGGGCCCTGCCCTGCCTGCCTGGGCCTGCTTGGGTGGAGCCCTACCTGCTCCCAGTGCCAGCTGCCAGCTCAGCACAGGGCAGGGTGCCGGGTGTGGGCCGCTGCTCCAGCATGTCGCCAGCCCCACCCCCTCTTCCTAGGCCTGCCACCTCAGCATCTGGGACCAGGCCTGGTCCCCACCTAGCCCATTTCTGCAGACAGGGTGAGCAGAGCTGAGGGGTCAGAGGAGGGACCCAGCTGGCAAGACACAGGAGTGGGGGGAGCTGCCCAACTCAGAGCCTCCCAGCATCCCCTCCTCACCGCCCTTCAACATGCAGCCCTGTACACACAACCACTGAGTCTCATGGTCCTGCATGTCACGCATAGTGTCCCAGCACCACCCAGACACACAAACACCCCACCACATGTGGCGTTTAGCACATCATCTCCATAAAATATGCACAGTGAGAAATAAGCATGTCCAGTCACTCAGACTTCTACAGTGTCAGAAGGCCTTTTCTAATTGTCCCAAGCACAGTCAGGCTAGCTCTGCCCTGGGAAAGGCAGTTCTAGAGGTCTTTACACCCCCCCCCCCTTATGTTTGCAGAATGGACACTGGGCTACACTTCATTTTATCCTGCTCCATCCCTATCATGGAGCTATGGTGACTTTGGCTGGGGCAAAGGGCTGGGAAAGGTCACCCCAAATCCATGATCTCAGAGAGCAGCCCCAGGCATGGGCCAAAGAGCAGAAATTGTTCAAAGGCCAGTTTGAGCCCAGGGCTGGAGGGACCCTACGGTGCCAGAAGTGGGTCTGGAAAGAAGAGCGTGTCCTGGACCCACGGCCCAAGGGGCTGGCCTTGCAAGGGCCCTGGCAGACGCAGGTGTTGGGAGGAGGAGGGTACTGACAAAGTGATGGAAGTAGGCTCCCGAGGACAGGACCTGGACTGAAAACCCCCTGAAGCTCCTAGAGCAATGCTGCAGGGGGCCAAGGCAGAGGATTGATGGCCCCAAAGGTTCTTCTCCTGGTTCCCCTCCTCCCTCCTGCTCTGAACTCGAGAGTCAGGCAGCAGGCATTTCTCCAGCCCCCACTGCAAGGCTCTTTCTACCTGGCTGTGGTAGCATGTGTGCTCAGTTTGTGAAAATTCATCAAGCTGTGTACTTATGACACAAGCACTTCTCTGTGCTTATGTTATACTTCAGTGAAAATACTTTTTAAAGAATAATTACCCCACTGTGTTTGGAGCTGTGTGTCTTTCCGGGTTGAAGTGAATATATCTATCCAGGCCTCCCTCTGCCTTTCTACCCAGGGCACATACAACCTCACAGAGGAATCATTTCTCCTCTCCAGAGCCTGAGGCCATACTCTGCACACTTACCACACACACACACACACACACACGTGCATACATGCCCACACAAGCACACACACACACCCGCCTGCCCTCCTACTTCCTCAGTGACAGAGAGGCTGCAGGGGCAGAGGGTGGGGAAGGAATGTAGCCATTTAAACAACTTTCATTTAAACAACAGATATTCACAATAACCTGCTCTCTGTCAGACACCAGAGATATGGGATCCTTTCCAGGCAAAGACTTGGCCCTTATCAAGCTCACTATCTGCCAGGGGAGACTGTAAATGCCATGGAAAGGGCTGTGGTAGCACAGCAAAGGGTAGTGGGGGATCACAACCTGGGGCGGGGGGCTTAGTGGAGGACCTGCGGAGGATCCTAAATTAGGAAGCCAAATGCTCATCAGATGGACAAGAGATGAAAAGTGCATTCCAGGCAGGGGAACAGCATACAGAAAGGCTCAGAGATGTGAAGGTGTGTGACTTCCTCAAGGAACTGCAAGGAGCTCAGTTGCTGGAGCAGAGGAGAGTGGTAGGGCGAGTGGTAGGGGATGCGGCTATAGAGGTGGCTCAGGGGTCAGGGTCACTCCACAGAAGGGATTTTGGCAGCGATGTGACATCATCAGATTCAAACTGAAGGAGTGCTATGGAGAAGGAGCACTGAACTGGGAGCGATGACACCTAAGTTCTCACCCTGGCTGTGCCCAGCACTCACTGACTTCCCTCTCTCTTCGTCTTTCAAACAACAGGGTGCCAGACCTGTGTGCTGCTGACTCACAGGTCATTCTGCTGGGGCAGGTGTCCCCCTTCTTCGAGAGCCAGGACCCACCACCACTACCACCACCACCGCCGCCAACCCTTCACCTGGCCCCAGCCCCAGACCAAGACCTGGCAATGCATCTCCTTTTGGGTCCTGGCCCCGCCCACAGCTTCCCCTGCCAGCCCTGTGCCTGCACCATCCTGCCACCCTGGCCTCAGCCTTCTCTGCTGATGGAGCCTGGAGCCTGCCACCTGCCGGGAATGAAGAAGCCATGAGGGTGGCACTGGTCAATGTGGCGCCCCCTAGGGGAGCCCCAGCTGCCTCTCATCTAGTACCCAAACCTCGAGCGCGCAGTGTAGCAGAGGTCACTCACTGCAGTTCCAGGGCTGCCTTGCCCAGCTCCCCAGTGCTCTCTGTCCCCTGCTGCCCGTGAAACAATGGCCCTTGTGTTGCCATGTGTACAGGTCATTGGTGGATGGAACTATAATCCACCCCAAGCTCCACTCACCAAGCCATCCCCCAGGAAGACGGGTGCTTCCTCTGATTTGCACAAAGGCACCCTGTAGGATAGCCATGGTCAGCAACGCAGGAGCTTCCCAGGTCAGGCCCCTGGTATGGGGCGGAGTAGCCCAGGTGGCAAGTTCGGCTCTAAGGAGACTGTAGAGCGCTTTTCCCTGCTCCTCTGCTGCCTCCTAGTGGACAACTGATGTACCTCTTCGTTTCTCAAATCAGCCTCTTTCCATTGGGCTATAGCTGGGTGGTGGTGCCCATTCTTTAGAGGCTGAGCAGCAGGCTAATGCAGCAAGCCATACTGCAAGAAAAGATGGAAATCCAGGGCTCTCCAGGTTGCTGCACTTCTCTACCTCCCTTGAGTCCCCACTGCAGCACTGCCCCAAAACCGGACTCTCGATGTCTTGGCAAATGGAAGAGGGAAGCTGGTGTTGGAGATTTCACATGCAGCCCCTTCTATCCACTTCTTGGTTTCCCCTCCATCCTTTCTATGCTGGCTCAGCCTCCTATGCTTCAGGAACCAAGGAAATCCTCCCCAGTCCCAACCCCCATCTCCCTATTTTGAACCAGACCCAAAGATGAATTTCCTGTGGCTTGGGTGGTCTTGGCCAGGACAGTGCTTTTTGAAACATTTTAATTAATTGCCAACATTTTTTTTTTTTGCATGGGCAGGCACTGGGAATCGAACCCAGGTCTCTGGCAGGCGAGAACTCTGCCTGCTGAGCCACCGTGGCCCACCCGAGAGCATTTTTTAAACAGGAGATTTCATGAAAAAAATGCAGATTTCTGATTTCTCTTGCAAAGTTGAACACTCTGGGCCATTCTGGGACCAAGTTCCTGAGTGGCTACGGTAGGAGGAAAGAAGCTGCCCTGGACCTGCCCCACACTTGGGGAACCAGGATAAGGGGGCAAAAAGATGCCCATAGGCCCCCGGTTTTTCTGATCCCAGCTCCATACCACACCTCCAGAGACCTCGCACACAAGCCAGTGGACACCCAGCTGCTCTTCCAATGCAGTCTGTACCCATCTGATAGAAATTCAGTATGAGCCATGAATGCAAATCACATATGGAACCTGTAATTTTCTAGTGGCCACACTGAAAAGTAAAAAGAAATAGGTAAAATTAAGTTAAATAAAATATTTCATTTGATCCAATATATCCAAAATGTTATTTCAACATGTAATCAAAGGAGATATTCTACATTATATTTCTTCTTCTACTAAGTCTTCAAAATCTGCATATCTTTATTCAGGCCAGACGCATTTCATATACAAATAGCTAGCCACGAGTGGCTAGGGACAGTGTGGTTCATGACCCTCCCCTCCCAAATAAGCCAGCCCTAGGTCACCTCCAAGCTTAGAAATGCCCAAGAGGAGGGGCTTGGGAACAAGCCACGCAGTTCCAGGAAACAGATTTAGGGGCATTGGGGCAAATAATTCAAGAGTCCCAGATACCTGGAAAATATCAACCCTGGAGTATGGGGAACAAAGCTTCTGTCTGGGTTGGACGAGTTCACTTGATCCCTTGGACTCCTCACCCAGGGTGGAAGGTCATACACAGAGAGGTACTAGCAGAGTCAGCTAAGGCAAGGATGCCATGGCAGGGGTCTCTCTCACCCAGATCTAAAAGTAGCTTTGACTGCCCTTTATATATCATAAAGAATTCTATTTTGCCATAGTCCTCACCATTCCCTTTTACTGTCTTAACAATGAAGCCAAATGTCAGGTGCCATTTACCATCATGCTTATTTTTTGCTTATCTTATGATAAAGATACAAAATAAAATTAAACTGTTCCTCTGAAATTTTCTGTAGTGCATAATCTAATCCAACCTATCTGTATAGCTCATTTGAACAATTGAAACACAGGGAGCCCAGAATAAGAAAGAGGTCCTTTACCGTATAGATTATTGTAATACCTGGATACATCCTAGAATACATCAGACAGATAATCAGAAAGTATTGGCAACGTCCCTTGAGGGATAGGAGAAAAAATATGGAACTATTAAACTTTGCCACTGGAAAAAACCCTGATACTGTGTCAAACTTTAAGGACACCCAAATCAACAGGCCATGCTCTTAATCCTGAGGCTTACTCTTGTGAGGCTTATGTAGGTAGCAGAGGAGCTTAGCCTACATGTAGGCATGCCTAAGAGTTACTTCTGGAGGACCTCTGTTGTTGCTCAGATGTGGCCTCACTCTCCCTAATCTCAACTCTGCAAGTGAATTCATTGCCCTCCCTCCTATGTGGGACATGACATCCAGGGGAAAAAGTCTCCCTGGCGACATGGGAGATGACTACCAGGAATGAATCCAGACCTGGCACCGTGGGATCAACAATTCCAGCCTGACCAAAAGGGGAAAAAGAAGAATAACTAACAAAGTATCAGTGGCAGACAGAGTTCAAATAAGGTGGAGTGGCTACTCTAGAGGTTGCTTTTACACAAGCTTCAGGTAGAACTTTCTACCTATCATAACCTACCAAACCCCAACCAGGACCAAAGAACACCTAGAGCAATTATATAAGATTCCCCAAGGGTTCTAGGCACAGAGTAACTTTTCAGAAACCTACAACCTCCAGATGGGTCCCTGGTCCAGATAAGTCCTGAAACCTAGCCCAGCCTCTCCAGAACATCAGATAGTTTCATCTCCCTACCTTATATTAGTGACAGACCTTTCCAAGATGAAGAATTTAGAATTGCCATAGCCCAAACACCCCTTAAAGAGAGGGATGGAAAGATCAAAGGTGATGGTGGAGTCACACAGTAAAGATAGGATTTAACAAATAAATATGAATGCTGAATCTTTAAATTGACATCTCTTTTAGTCTCCAGTATCTTAGAGCAGCTAGAAGTAAAAGCCTAAAATTGTGGAATCGTAACCCATGTCAAACTCTGAAATATATTCTACAACTAATTGTGGTGCCGTGCTTTGAAATTTATAGCTTTTATATATATATGTTATTTTTCACAAAAAAAAAAAGAAGAAAAAAAGTCGATTGTGATGACAAAAAAAAATATTTAAGCCTTCTAGTTAGAGCAGCTAGGAGAAAAAAAAATCTGAGAGGATCATATGGTCCATGACAAACTCTGGGATCTGTCCTGTAACTACTTACTACTTGTTGACGAGCGCTTTGAAAACTAGTGCTTTTTTATATCTTTGCTTTGTGTATATGTTATACTATACAATAAAAAAGTTTTTTAAAAAAACCGTGCTGCCTGTTTGCAGATGATCAGTTACAGTCCTGAAAGCTGTTACCGCGTGTGCCGGACCAGCCAGAGAGGCCCGGTGTGAGCAGTTAGTATCAATGCCCAGATCAGATGCAGACAATAGCAGCTATTGGGGGAAGGCTGTATTTTAATAAAACCCATAATTGGCGTTTAACAAGAAAAAAAATGAAACTGTTCCTGTACCTACATTTCAATCTATAGTGGGAAGTGGAAGACCCTCATGTTTCAAGAAAAATAGAAGAAAGTATCCTTCTTTGCGAACATGAAGAATATTCCAGTTTGTTTAACCTGCAAACAAAATGTGTCTGTGTCTCCATTTCTTACCCCACATTCCCTTCACTCTTTTACCTCACTGGCTTCAACACTGTGGCGTTTGAATTTGAGATCCTCTAGTCCAAAAGATTTCCAAAATGCCTTTCAGATCTAGTCTCACTGCCCCAGTAAGCCCCCAAAGGTAGACCAGTAGCTGAAAGGAAATACAGTGTCAGGAAAATAGTCCAGAAGAAGGGAGCAGACTACAGGTTTGACTGGGCGCTCCCCACAATGGCCTCCAGGGGGCGCCTGAAGTCTGGGTGAAGAGCCCATGGGCACAAAGGTGACAAGTTGTAAAGCCACCATCCACCACGTCAAGCCCACGGGCTTGGTCCTCTCCTTGGTCCTGTGTTCTAATCACCTCCTCTGCCGTTAGTAGGAGGGTCCGGGCAGGTAAAACAATCTGGAAAGAGCTCCAGATTGAGGAAGAGGATGAAAAGCAGGCAGATGTTTCCGGGGCTCCCTCCACCTTCTTTCTAACCCCTTCCTGCTTTCTGAGGCTCCCTGGGCTGTGTGGGAAGTGATGGTGATGCACTAGAATGAGCAAGAGACACACAGAAGAGGAGATAGAATTTATCCTCCTGTGGGAGCCTCACCATTTATACTTCACAGAACACTGTCACACACATTATTACATTTAATCCTCACAACTACCCTAGGATGTCAGTTTATCGCCATTTCACTGGCAGCAAACTGGGTCACAGATGCAGTGAGTGGCAGAGCCTGCATGTCATTCCAAGGCTTCAGACTTCTCATCCAGTGGTCTTTCCACTTTGCTGCTTTTAGTCATGCGTCCCGATCAGAAAATGCCAGATTTGTTTTCCTTGCCTCCCCCCCAAAAAAAAAATCCTCAGATGACATCTACAGCTATGGAGATCAAATACAAATTCCAGGTTCTGCCTCCACGACTCACAAAAATGTCCAGGGTGGAGTTAAAACCCTTCTTTGTTTAAGTGGAGTGACTGAGGCCCAGAGAGGGAAGGGATTTCCCAAACATCACAGAGCCAGTTAAGGAACAGGGTTGGAAGCCAGTTCACTTACCCACAGTCAGGACTCCATTCACCCTTGGGCTTCTCTGGTGAATGAAACAGTCTAATAAGCTCACCGTATTAAGGTTGGCTTTAGTGGTTTATACCTGCAAACGAGAAGCTAAGCCTACTTATAATTATGCTTAAGATTCACCTCCACAGAGCCTCTTTTGTTGCTCAGATGAGGCCTCTCTCTAAGCCAACTCAGCAGGTGAACTCACTGCCCTCCCCCTCTACATGGGACATGACTCCCAGGGGTCTAAGTCTCACTGGCAATGTGGGACCTGAATCCTGGGGATGAGCTGGGACCTGGTATCATGGGATTGAGAAAGCCTTCTTGACCAAAAGGCAGAAGAGAGAAACGAGACAGAATGAAGTTTCAGTGGCTGAGAGATTTCAGACAGAATTGAGAGGTTGTCCTGGAGGTTATCCTTATGTATTATGTAGATATCCCTTTTCAGTTTATGGTGTACTGGAGTGGCTGGAGGGAAGTAGGTGAAACTATTGAGCTGTGTTCCAGTAGCCTTGATTCTCGAAGACAGCTGTATAACTATATACCTTTTACGATGTGACTGTGTGAGTGTAAAAACCTTGTGCCTGCTTGCTTTTTCTCCCAGCTTCTTGTTTCATGAAGCTTCCCTGGGGACGTTCTCCTTCTTCATCTCCAAAGGTCTCTGGCTGTGGGCACTCTGTTGGTTCTGGTTGCTCAAAAGCTTTTTCCAAATGGTTCCCTCTCAGAGGGCCCCAGTTAGCAATGCCACCTTGAATGGGTGGAGACACATCTCCATGGAAACCATCTAATCAAAACTTACCACCCACAGTTGGGTGGGTCACATCTCCATGGAAACAATCAAAAGATTTCACCCAACAATACTGAATGAGGATTAAAGGACATGGCTTTTCTGGGGTACATAATAGCTTCAAATCGGTACAATCAGCTTTAGTGGAGTAACAAAACAACCCAAAATAACAGCAGCTTAGTTCAAATTGAAATGTATTTCTCTATCAATTTCCAGACATATGGAAATAACCTGTCCAAGGCTACTATGGCACCTCACGAGGGCAGGGTCCCAGGTCTCTTCTGTCTTTTTGCCCTGGCAAGAGTGGCTTCCATTCTGCAGGTCACCACATGGTCTAAAACGGCCACTGAGCTCTAACCCCTAGGTGTGCATTCCTGCCAGCAGAAAGGGAGGGTTCACGCTCACTCTCTCTAAAGATACTTCCCAGAAGCTGCACTCTCCACTTCCATCTACATCCCTTTATCCCATGGCCACGGCTTGCAAAGACAGTAGAAAAATGCGGTCTTTATTCCAGATAGCCATGTGCCCAACTGTAAAGCGGGGATTCTAATTATAGAGGAAAGGGGGAGAATTGGCATTGGGGACCACTAGCAGTCAGTGTCACACTAAATTGCCACTGAGGACAGCAATCACACTGACTCCTTTCCCTTGCCATGTGCTTCTCCCATCCGGGATCCTAATGCAGTATCTGGTTCACCCCAGACACCAACAGATGAATAACCTCGCAGTCAGGGAACAAATAAAATTAAATTTTCTCTGATATTAGTTTCCCAAGTAAGCTGTACGTTTGCAGTCAAGGACCCCATCTTGGTTGTCTTTGTATTCACCTCTTCCCACTCGCCCCTGACCCCCAGGCACTAGCCACTGACCCGCGGCCCACTGCAGGCGGGATTCAGCTCTCTCCAGGCCTTCCAAGCACTTACTAAGGCCCTGACTGTCCCTGCCTTGGGACTGGGCATGGTCCTGAATCTCCCTGAGGCCACTTAGCAGGGAGACCCTTAAGAAGAGCAATACTGCAGCTGTTTCTGAAATAGGCCTTCACAAATTGATATCTCCCCAGAAGGAAGAAGTTTAAAAGGATTAAAATAGCAGAGAAAAAGTAAAGGGGGGGAGGGGGTTAGTGACCATCAATATGGAAAGTTTCATTCTTTTATTTAACAATTTTTTCTTGTTCACCTACTATATGCCCAGCCAGCAACCTGCTAGATGCTGGAGAACCAGTGGAGACCCAGGAGGACGCAGTGTGGGCCTGACCCCTTGGAGCTCAGAGTCTGGAGCAGAAGACTGGCACTGATAAAATACCACTGCGGACGCATGAATATAATCGACAAGGAGAACAGCAGGATATTTGAGAGCTTATTCTGGAAATGCCCCACCCAGCCTGTGATGTCTAGAAAACTCAGAAGCTCCTTTTGAGCTGAACTTTCAAGTCACGAGCAGGAAAACCCGAGTGCTCCTAGGAAAGGCAGCGTGTTCCAAGCAGAGGCAGCACCATGTGCAATGAACCCAACCAAGAGGAAACAGGTTAAAATAAATATTAATAAAATAAAATATTTTTTAAAAAAGAGAAAGAGAAAACATGATGTGAGCCAAGTACTGAACACCGCAGTGCTGGCTGAGAGCAGGCACCGGCCTGTGGGCCAAGCCCAGACTCGGGGCTTCGTCTCGGGTGTCCACACCAGTGTTTTGAGTAAGCAAATCAGATTTGTATTTTTAAAAAGTATCTTCTGGTAACAGGCCCAAAGGAATCTTCCATGATGCAGGGAATCTTTTTTTATCCCAGGTGTGCTAGAAAACGTCCTCGAGCCGTTCCCGTAACACTGGCCCTGCACGTACGTTACTGCACGTATGTCATACCTCAGAGAGAGACAAAGATGACCCTGGGGGCGTCCAAGCTGGCTCACGCCTACCCTCGTGGGCCCAGAGGAGAGGAGCCGTGACTGGCAAACCCTCCAGAACCACGGGGCTGGAGCTGGAGTGCAGTTCCTGAAAAGAAAGAGGAAGTGGTGGGAGGGGTGGGGACGTGGTCCGTGGCCCGAATAAGGGAGAAGGGATGCTGGATAAACAAAGCAACCAACACCCACCGTAATATGTAAAGAGGCAGCCCAGCAGCCGACCCAGGAGACCACCCACCCGTGCTATAGTCCTCTTCCTTCCTTGCCCTCCTTCCGGGAAGAAATGTTAGCTCCCACGAGAAATATTAGCTTCCATCCTTCCTGAGTTTCCTTGCCTAAATGAGAATTTAATTTCTAGCTCTTAGGTTTAAATACCGAAATGGAGATGGGACGGTGTCCCCTAAATGCTGAGTGACCCAGCAGCAAGCAAGGGAGGGAGGGAGAAACACAGGGAGCGGATAGAGGGAGAAAGGGAATTCTCTCTGGCTGTTCCCACCCTCCGCTGAGCAAACCCCCAGGCTGCAAACACTCCTGAAAGGCAGCAGGAGCCCCAGGCCCACTTCCGAGGGCAGGGCCTGATAAGACAGGGGTTGACTTCAGCAGGAATCAGCCTGGGAGGGGCCCAAATGAAAACATTGACTTGGGACTCCAGTGGGCAGAGGTCCGTCTCACCAGGTACCACCCCTGCCCTGGGCTCTAACACCACCTTCTGGCGCCCGGGAACTGGTGAGAGGGCAGGCGCACCTGAACAGAGGGCAGAGGAAGGTGTTGTTTTATGAACATTTTGATTGTGTATGTTTGTAGGTCATGATTAAAAGGAATCTATTACTGCCGGCCACTGCCAAAATAGTTGGAAGGCCACTGCTCTAGATAATGGTGCTGCTCATTTTATCACCAGAGTGAAGTCCTTTGTTGTTACAAGTGTCCACAACCCTGGCCCTGGCCCTGGCCCCAGGACTGGGTGGCAGGGGTTGGGTAGAAGCACAGCTGCATGGAGGTAGCAGCTAGGGGCTAGTGAGGTGGGGCAGGAGAGCCAGTGGCTGGGAAGCCAAGGGCCCAGGAACAGGAGCCCTGGAAAAGACTCCACAGGAAGGCCAGTATCGGAGGGTCTTGCCGGTTAGCCAGTTATTAAAAGGACAGCTGTGTCTAGCTGGAACTCAGCGATGGTGGCAGTAGGAGCAGGAGTGTTGGGATGCACTGCCCCATCCTGCAGTGTCCCAAACCTCAGTTCCTGCCCTAAGCCTTGAGAAAGACAGGTAAGCCCCTTACTCGCATGCTTGATGAAATCTGTGCACGCCCAAACACAACACACCCTACGCATGCAAACACAGAATGCACACACACCTTTATGTATACACAGCCCTGAATACAAACACAGCATGTGAGGGTGGGAAGGGCTGGAGTGAGTAGCAAAGCAAAGTGGGTCTGATTGTGAGTGGGATAGGGAGAAGCCAAGTCCTATAACTTCCCTGGTTTTTAGAAAGTGTGGCCGTTTTACCTACCAATTGCAGGAATTTCTTAGTCCCCGGCAGGAAAAGATGGAATTAAGTTTTTTCTGGCCACTGTTAAAAGCCATGTGCCTGGCTGAGGAGTACAGCCTTAGGAATTGGGACAGTCCTGGGCTTGGATTCTAGCTCTGTCACTTTCAAATTTCCTAGGTTTCTCCAACTCTGCCAATGGTCCTGATGCAGATGTCCATGTGCTATGGCCTCAGCAAAGCAGACCGAAGTCTCTCCTGGTAACATCATCATAACCTACTCTGCCTGCCTCACAGGGTCTACTGCATAGATGAAATGAACCAGGCCTTCCGAGAGCTTATTGTAAACTGCAAAACACTGTGGTAGCAGGCGTGGACTCCTATGGCAATGACCAAGGTGGCACCAAGTTTCAACAAAGGAAGCTCCTTGGAAACAGCCTGCAGAAGCCCAGCCTTCCCGCCATCAGAGGCTCTTCCTAGGCCTTCTCCAGTTACCAGGCCCAGACACAGGCCAGACTACCCCCCCTTGCAGGCCCAGGAAAGAGTTGTACACATAAACATTAGGCTGGTTTGGCTGAGACAACTGAGGCTTTATTTTGGAAAAACCAAAATTTGCTTCTAGGTGGGGTCATGGGCAAGAAGGGGTACCCCAGGTCTCCTGTTCCTTGTGCCCCCCTGCAAAGCTCCTTGTCCCCAGACTCTAGGGCAGGGGGATGGCCTGGGAGAGGCCGCAGTGGGAGTTCACTTCGGCAGGACATCGGACGACTCAGACACCAGCTTCCCATCACGGGTCTCAATCTTCTTCACGACCACCGCCTTGGTAGAGCTGGTGCGGCTGAAGGAGTTGGGGCCCCCACCAGAGCCGAAGCTGGACTGGAAGGAGCTCAGGCCGTAGCTGTTGCCGGTGCCTGGGAGGGCCCCAAAGACAGGGCTCAGCGGACCTGATCAGGGACAGAGGCAGCCACGTGAGCACATGAGCAGAGGAGCCCATCCCCGCCTCAGGCCCCGGGAGCCCCTCTCTGCTCACTCCTTGCACAGCCCTCCACCCCTCCCAGGGATGGGGGATCCAGTCCAGGTCAGCCACACCAGCCACTGCTGGATACATTACTCCAGAATTACCAGGGCAAGAGTTTCAATGTTAGCTATGTGACCTTGGACGAGTCATTTATTAGGACCTCATCTGTAGCTTTCCCATCTGTACAATGGGAAACTATATAGGGGTTGTATAACAAATAAATAAAATAAAGCAATGTGAAGAATTTAGCACAATTCTCGGCACACAGCTACTGATTATTTGGGTGCTTTCTATTAGGAAATATATTATATGGGTCCTGGATGTGTCCCCCATCACCCTGGGATTGCCCCCAAGAGCAGGTGCCTTTTCCTTCTCTTGGGCTCTCAAGTGCTCAAGACAAACAGGATACAAGCAACTGGGGACAATCTCTTCCTGAGTCCATGGCTTCCTACCCTCCTGCCTTCTACCTGCAGGGTCCAGGACACGCACCTGAGTAGCCACTGGAGGACTTCGTGTGAATACTCATTTTCTGCATCCCAGCTTCCAGCCTGTACCAAGAGGAAAAGAGGGGAATCAGGGCCAACTTCTGGCCCTTGTACCAGGAGAACAAGACCCAAGTCCCGAGGGGACGACAGCCAGCGCCCGCCCCTCCCCATCCCAGATCCCAGTGACTGGGACACCAGGGCCAGGAGGAGACCTTCCCCCCAGCACCCACCGGCTCTCCTCGCCCTCCAGCAGCTTGCGGTAGGTGGCAATCTCCACGTCCAGGGCCAGCTTCACGTTCATCAGCTCCTGGTACTCGCGCAGCTGCCGCGCCATGTCCTGCTTGGCCTGGTTCAGGGCAGCCTCCAGCTGGGCCAGCTTGGCATTGGCGTCCTTGACAGCCAGCTCCCCGCGCTGCTCAGCATCAGCGATGGCGGCCTCCAGGGAAGCCCTCTGTGGGGGGCAGGAGCAGGGAAGCAGCGGATGGGAGTCTGGTGTGCCTGACCCCTGGGACCCAGCTACCTTCCCTCTCCCTGACCTGGACTAACCTACTCCGAGCTCAGACAAAACTCTACCAGCAAGACTAGGACCCAGAGCGGGAATGGGGAGCTGGAGCCCCCACCAGACAGCTACCAGGCTCACAAAATTCTCACCTGTGGGACTGTAAGTTATTATCTCCCACCCTAGCTGAACTTTCTTATAGCATCTTGTAGCATCAGAACCCTATTTTACCCTGATATATAAGATAGACGAAATAAAATAATGTTGGGGAACTCATCCTGGACACCAGCCCCCTGACACCCCTGTCATGGCCCCAGGACCAGCTCTGCATCCCTCAGCTTCCCAGGTGCTGTCAGAAGCTGGACTGTAGCTCTCACCTCCAACCCCCGAAATCAGGCCTAAGATTCTCTCCTGGAGCACCGGGCACCCTCGCCCCTTCCTACATTGTCTCCTCCCACCCAGGTGCCTGCAGATGCTTTCCCACCCCTGCCCGCACGCACCTGTCCCTTCAGGCCCTCGATCTCAGCCTGCAGCCGGCTGATGCCCCGGTTCATCTCGGAGATTTCCGTCTTTGTGCGGCGGAGGTCATCCCCGTGCTTCCCAGCCAGCGTCTGCAGCTCCTCGTACTGCAGAGACGAGGAGTGAGGCTCAAGATGGAGCCCCCAGGACTCAAGGTGCCCTCCAGGTCACGTCGTCCCCCAACACACACACCACTGAAAACCTTCCCCCGGCTTCCACCCGGCAGGCCCCATTCACAGCACAGGCCTCACGCACTAGGGCACTGGACTGGCCAGGGGGGAGGGGGCTAGTCTGGCAACCCTGCTCTTCACCTTGATCTGATACATGCTCTCAGCCTCGGCCCGGCTGCGGCTGGCGATGTCCTCGTACTGGGCCTTGACCTCGGCGATGATGCCGTCCAGGTCCAGGGAGCGGCTGTTGTCCATGGACAGGACCACGGACGTGTCCGAGATCTGAGCCTGCAGCTCCAGGATCTCCTACGGGGGCAGGGGGAGGTGATGAGATGCTTTCCCCACCCACAGCAGCTCCTTTTTGCAGAAGGGCCTCCCTTAGGGGACAAGGCAGGGACCACAGAAAAGAAGCAGGTGGGAGTGAGGGCACAAAAGGCCTGGAACACGGAGGGAAGTAGAGCGGAAGTGTGGCAAGCATAAAAGGAAATCTGGACTTGTTTGAATAACCAAAGGACAAGAGGCCATCCATTCTCTCAGCTACAAATACTAAGCCACAGAGGAATCCATTATGGGCCAAAAGTTAGGTCCAAAGGCCTTAGTTACGGAGGGGATCTGAGCTGCAATTGGGTTTCTGCATGATGACTCTGGACAGGTTCTTTCACTTCTATGAACCCATTTTCTCATCTGTGAAATGGGATAATAAACCTTCCCTCATGCAGGGGAATAGAAGAGGTAGAGAATCCATGCTAGGTGAGAATTGGTAGCAGTAATTATTCAGTGCTGGGCCGTTGTCTGTTAGTATCCTGGGGGCTAGAAGGAGTCTGTGGCTAGGCACCAGGGTGGGGGGGACACTAATGGGCTGGGAAACTGACCCTCCAGCCCAAGACCTTACCTCTTCATACAGCTGCCTGAGGAAGTTAATCTCATCAGTGAGCCCTTCCAGGCGGGACTCCAGCTCTACTTTGTTCATGTAAGCTTCATCCACATCCTGGGGTAAGAAGGGGACAGGGGGACAGGGAGCCTGAGCTGAGCGTTCATACCCGACCCCACAACCCAGGGGGACCCCACAACCCAGGAGGAGTCCCCAACATCCACCCCCACCTTAGGGTCTTGTCCTCCAGCCTAGCCTCTGCTGCATTGTTCCTGCATCCCCAGCCCACGCGCCTTTATCTCTGCCTCCTACAGCACACTCTCCTCCTTCTCACACCCAGGAAGCCTTCTATAGCCAGACCTCTGACAAGGATGTCCAAATGCACCTAGCTATCTCTCCATTCTCGTCTACCCTTCCATGTATGCTATGTACCTAGGAGGCACTCAATTGTTGAAATAAATGAATTTGTCCCACTCTTTGGAAACATTTAGGGACAGAACTTAATCGGAATCTCCAAACCCCCATCTCCAGGGCCTTGTTGGGGAAAGGGGTACTCTCTCACCTTCTTGATGAGGACAAATTCATTCTCCATCTCTGTTCGCTTGTTGATCTCATCCTCATACCTGGTGAGGAAAAGACTTAGAATCAGAGGATGAAGGCAAAGGTAAGGCTGTCCTGGGTCTCTTGGAAAGGGCATGAATATCTAGAAAATTTAATTCATGGGAGATGAAGGATATGAGAGGGCTGGTCCTCCCAACCTGACCTTCCTCACATACCCACTCCATGTTATCATCAGCCAGTGGGGAGGCCCAGAACAGGAACTCTCTCTCCAAACCCATAAATACATAGCGGTTTGGGTATATTGGGATGTTAGCATCAGGGACTGACATGAGACCTCAGAGGGACCTTACTGGAGGTCAAGAATAAATAGAGCCAGGGCTGAAAATCTAAAACCAAGGCCAGCTGGCTACCCATCTCTCCCACTGTAGATTTACTATATAAACAGCACATAGTAAATATATAATGTATTGTCCAAATCTGACAGTTCAGAGGTTGTAAGGGGACACTATTAACAATTATGCTGGGACAGTGGGCATAAACCTAGACTGTCCTGAGCAAACCCAGTCTTTTGGTCACCCCACTTATATAGGACTGTATAGCCCCAAAGCAAAGGGTCATAGGGATTGGCTTTTAGTCCCAAGGGACAGGGCAGGGCAACTTCAGTTGGAGAAGGAGAGGTGGCTCACTTATTCTTGAAGTCCTCCACCAGCCCCTGCACGTTGCCAAGCTCTGCTTCCAGCTTCAGCTTTTCCTGGCCCAGAGTCTCCAGCTGCCTCCGAAGGTTGTTGATGTAACTCTCAAACATGTTGTCCATGTTGCTCCGAGCCGTCTTCTGCTGCTGCAGCAGGTTCCACTTGGTCTCCAGCATCTTGTTCTGCTGCTCCAGGAACCGCACCTGCGCAGGGGAAGAAGGAGCAAGAAGGTCTGCATTAGGCCAGGGCTCAGTCTCAGGCGGAGGGGAGCGCATTCAAAGAACTTAACTTGAAGTTGTATTTGCAGAGCCAACAGGTCTTACTCAGCTTGCATATTACAGATCAATAAAAATGGCCAAGTTTTCTGAAGATACTTTTAAAGAAAACGTGATACTAAATAATATCATCTTTATTATACTTTGGAGTAACTTTGGAAAGACTCATGGAGATTTTAGGGAAACTTTAGTCCTACCCCGCTGAAGAGCACTGGAGAACTAATTCTAGCCAAACTCTGCTACTAACCTGTCTGCATAACCTTGAGTTGCTTACTCTCTCTGAGTCTGAGTCTCCTCAACTCTGCCACCGCCTAAAGGAACTCAGGAGGGCCCTGAGCCCCATTTCTGTACAAAGTCACTTTTAGCCAAGGAAAAGACAAGTGGTCTGTCTGCAAACTGAAGACCCCTCCCACCTTCCCCACAGCACTCACTTGGAGATTATTCAGTGCCTGCTAGAAACTGTCCAAAGACAAAGAGGACCTCAGAGAGGTTCTCGCACCCCCACCACACTCCACCCCCACATCCACATCCACAAGCCTTCCTGCCCCAAACACAAAGGTCCTAGGATCCTTGGGCTCAAGCAAACCAGGTCTTAGGAAAAAAAATAGGGCACAATAAGAGAAGAAATTTTAAGAACAGATGGTTCCAAGAAGAGGAATGCAATTAAGTTTAATCAACCCAAAGTTGTTAACTTTCTAAAAAGTGAGTGGACTTGAAAAAGAAGGATGTTTTAAAGGTATAGTTTAGACCCCACCACACCCTCTTTGTAAATACTTTTCTTCCTCAGGTCATTCTGCCCCAAAATAGTAAAAATAATAGTAATTAAAATATCTAGTCCTAAAGGTTTACTTAATGTAGGCCAAGCAGTGCTAAGCACACTGCATTTATCATACCCCCGAAGAGGCAAAAACTCTTTAATCTGCTAGGGATTACTGACGAGGACATCAGATTGAGCAAAACTACCCAGTTAGAAAACAGCTGAGCCAGATGTGACCCAGGAATTTTTTACTCCAGGGCCTGTGCGTAACTACTGGCTGCAAGGACCCCAGAGCTAGCAAAACGCAGTCAAGAAGTAAAGGCACAGGTGCTTAGAGACTTAAGGAACCAGTAAGCCCTCCATAAAGAAAAGGGCAATATCGTTTCATTGGTGAGGGGGTTGGGGCGTGGGGATCCTCCAATTCCTAAGGGCTCTATTCTACCCCAGGATTTCCCTCCTTCTTTTCCCACAATGCCTCCGAGGAGCCAGTCAGCAGGGCGGGGCCCAATCCTCCCACCGCCCAGGGCCTAGGAGCCCCTAAGGCTGCAAAACCCGGCCTGGGATTTTCTGTGAAGAAGCGGAGCCAGGTCGGTGGGGCGGAGCCAGGGGAAAGTAAAAGGGGACAAGGACCGAGTGCGGAGAGGGGCGTTGGGCAACGCGTTATCTGAAGCCATAAACGTTGGGCTTTATAACAGGGCTTGAAACCCAAGCGGACTTTGAGTCCTGAAGGCAGCGTCTCCGGAAGCCAGCCCGGGCCCCGCTAAGAGACCCGACGTGCAGGCCTAGCCCTTCCCACAGGCCACGGCCCCTCCCCACACGGTGGGGGACGGGCTGGCCCCGCCCCGCCCGCCCCGCCCGCCCCGCCCACGCTGCCGGCTCCCAGGGCAGGGGCCAAGTTATGTATGACTCACCCTAGTGCCCCCCACACGCAGGGCCCGGGGCGCCAAGGGCCTCGGTCAATATTTGCCCGTTTGAATCAGGCACCCGCTTCCTTCTAGAATCCTATCAAACTCCGATTTCAAGACAATAAAAATGTTTAGGCACCGGGACCCCATTGGGGGGTCAGCAGGGCAGCGCTAGAAGAAAGGGCTGAGCCTGGCGGAGGCCCCCTTCCCACCGCACAGCTTAACAGCGGTGACTAGTCCAGGACGAAAACCTTACAGAGAGATTAGGACTCGAGTTAGGGATGGTTTTTGAGGGAGGAAGCCCCAGGATTTGGAGGCCCAAGCCGGTCCAAGACCCTCTCCCTGTCCCCGCCCCAGCCCCAACCAGGGCGCAAGGGAGGAGCCCGTCGGAGGTGGGAAGGGAGGTGTTGCCAGGGAGGGTGGGGTCAGGCAGGCGGACCACTGGGGGGCTGGAGATGTGACCACCGACGGGGTGGCCCGGAAAGAGGGTGGGGACCCTCAGGGACCTCACCTTGTCGATGAAGGAAGCAAACTTGTTGTTGAGGGTCTTGATTTGCTCCTTCTCCTGCATCCGCACGGCCTGGATGTTGGGGTCCACCTCCAGCTTAAGGGGGCTCAGCAGGCTCTGGTTCAATGTGACGGATGTGATGGTGCCTGCACCCCCTGCCCCGCCATAGCCCCCGATCAGACCCAGGCCGGCGCCCAGGCCACCCCGGAAGTTGCCGCCGCCGCCCACCCGGGAGTAAGCCGAGCTGATGCGGGTGCCGGGCCCACTCGTGTAGGAGCGGCTGCTGAAGGCCCGGGGGCCGGAAGAGGACACCTTGTAGGACTTCTGGGTGACCCTGATGGACATGGTGGAAGCTGAAGAAGTGGGCAGACGGGCCAAACCAGATAAAAGAGAAAGAGCCGAGGACTGCTGCTTCGAGATTGGGGGACAGTTCCCAAGGATGGCCCTTTATAAAGGGCAACCCAACCCAAGGGGAGGGGGAGCAGCCTCATACCTGAGTGGCTGGGCCCAGAGGGGGCCGGGCCTAACCCGACACCTGCCACCTCCAGGCAGGGCTCAGGTGGGGGCAGCAGAGAGCTGCTCCCACCCAAGGGCCCAATCCAAAACTGCCCTAGAAACCTGGGGAAGACCAACTCAGTGAATGTGAAACTGGAAGGTATCTGCCAGACCTAGTAGGAGCTCCCCATAGCAAAGAGGCTTGCTCAGGGTCACCTAGCCACTGGAACCCTGACTCCTGACTCCTGCCTCCTTCCCTCCTGTGTAAACTGAAGAAATGGGACACGTAGCAGAAAAAGGACCCCTGGCATCTGGTCTGAGCAACTGGCACCTCACAGATACCCTCCGGGGTTCTTCTCCCCACTTTGGGGAACTGTGGGAGTCTGCCCAGACTGGGTTCCTAAACCCTGAACCCAATGTCAACCATACAGTGCCGTGCCAGGTACTGAAGAGGGGCTGGGTAAATATTTGTGGACTGAATAAATGAGCACACACTTTCTGGCTATCTTCCCGCTGTGTCTGTAGATGCAAGATAAAGTGAGATCCAAGGCAGTGCTTTTCCTGGGTACAATCCAATGCTCTCTTCTCCTCCCAAGATCTCAAGATCCTCCGGCCAGGCTGACTACTGTAGGTCTTGCTGAAGGGAACAGAGAATAAAGCACAGGGGCTAACGGGGCTGGGAGGGTTGAGGGAAACACAGAGGGGAAGGGAGCTGGATTGGGAGTCTTCATTGTTCTCATTCTTCCCTGGCAGCGTCATTCCTATAACCCGCAGTGGGTGAGTCAGTGAGAAAGGACAGCGTCGGGGATTGGGGAAGGGACGGAGGGAGGCACTGATATTGAGCAAGTCTGCAGCTGCAGGGACTCTCCTTCTCTTCCCAGGTCCCCACCTGGCCAGAAGAGATGGAGGAAAGTGCCCTGCACCTGTCTCCCTGAACCCATTATCAGACTGAGTCATGAGAGCAGGTTGGGGCACAGTGTGCACCTGTGAAGGTTAGAGAATGGGGAATTAAACAAGGCACCCCAGGCTCTCGGGCGGGGCTGGGTGGAGTAGACCGTGGGTAGAAGGCAGGAGGTTCATGTCCCCGAGGCAGAGATTCCAGCTGCAATTACCTGATGAGGGTTGAATTCTCTGAAAGATACTGCTAGGCGTTAGGTGGGGACTGGATGAATCTTAACTAGAGGGGGCAACAGGTGACGGATACCCAGATCCCCCACCCCCGGGGGAGAGGGACAGGCAGCACATAGTGCCCATTCCAGAGAAGGGGGATGATCTGCCTACTAGGAGGGCAGATATGGATTGCACACCCCCACCCTTCTCAAGGAGAGATGCCCAGAGGACAGGCACAGAACCGCTACCCAGAGGGTCAGTCGGTCCTCAGAGGAACAAGAGACCTGCAACCTACCTCCTTGGGAAACACATAAGTCCACACACAGACAAGATCTCCTCACACTGCACGCACATGCATGCACACACAGAGGGAGACACGCTTTGAAGTCCCTTCCAGAAAGATAAATCCAGATACCGCCCCCCCTCCCCCCCGCAGAGGGAACTCAATGGCCACGTCCTTCTTTCCCCTCCCTCTTTTTTCCCTTCCCCACCCCCATGCCAGGCCCGGGCCTCCTGCCAGTGCTAAACCAGCAGAGGAGAAATCCAGTCAGTGCCTGTTTACACCAGGCCCTCTCACAGCACCTTTAAACAAAGCTTAATTTTCCGCAGAGTGATTTGAGTCCTTATGACCCACTCCCCAACAAACCCCCATCCCTGGCAGGGCTGAGAGATTTCTCCTCCCAGCAATCAAAGGGAGATGAGGACGGGCCTCTTGCCAGGCCAGGGCCTGGGAAGGCGGAAGAGGAGAGGGAGGGGCTGGTCCAACAGGTATGGCAGCTCTGGGAAGGGGGATCTCCAGCTCCCCCTCCTTCCCTTCCCCCACACTGTGATCTGAGGGGCCTCTGGGGTGGAGCTCAGAGGGAAGAGCCCTGACTCAGGCAGCATGGGAGCTCCATCCTGAAATCTCAGTCCGTCTGCCCACCCACCTGCTTCCCTGGTTCCAGGAATGGCTCTTGAGTAAGATGAGGACAAGGGGGCTGCAAGGGGCCCTGTGATTTGCAGGCTGGAGGGCTGACCCAGATCTCACCCAGGGAAAGCCCCTCTTTGCTAGTGCAGCCCAGAAAAACCCAGGGCCAGAGGTCTTTGGATGGGTGCGTTTGCATCTCATTGTCAGTTCCCTATTGCCAAGAGATCCCAGCCCCCTCCTCCCCCCAACACCCTAAGCCCAGGCTTGGTGCAGGAGAAAAGGACAGAGCTGCCCTTTCTGAGGTCCCCTGCCTGTGACTCCTGGGGTGGAGGTCGAAGAAGAAGCCCCAAGAACTAGAGCCAAGAGGCAGGGGAAGAGAAAGCCGGCCTGGGACGGGCCGCAGGTGTGACTCCTTGCAAGGCTTTCTCTTGACCACTGCTCTCTGCTCACCAGGAGGGAAGTTGTTGGAGTGACAGTGCCAACCAAGAGGACACGCCCCCAAACCGCCTTTCCTGGAGAGTGGCAGAGGGAAGGAGGAGACACTATACCAATTCACTGTCAGCCAAGAGTAGGGGCCAGTCCCCCACCCCAAGGAGATTCTGAAGCGCTGGGCAGCTGTGTCAAGGCTTGCCGGGAAGAGGTGGGCAGGGAGGGGAGCAGTCAGTCCAGCACTCAAAATCTTCATCAGAAAAAGTAATCAGAACAAGTTCTCAGGATCAGGACCCATGACGGAAACAGCACATTCACAGCAACAACGTTCACAATAGTCCAAAAAGCCAGAAATCCACCAGCGGATAGATGGATAAAAAAAAGGTGGTATAGCCAGGAAGGAAGCACTGACACATGCCACAGAACCTTGAAAACTCTAGTGAAGGCACCAGTCACAAAAGGCTATATATTCTATCATTCCGTTCATGTGCAAAATCATAGAAAGAAAGCAGATTAGGGGAGCAGGGGGAAAATGGGGGCAACAGGGGTGATTGCTAGGAGATAAATGGGGATTCCTTTTTTGAGTGATGAAAGTGTTCTAAAATTGATTGTAGTGATGGTCGCATAACTCTGAACATACTAAAAAAAATCACTGAATTGTACGCTTTACATAGTTGAATTACATGGTATATGAGTTACAGCTCAATAAAACTCTTTTAAGGGGAGGGAACACCACAGAAGCATAAATTAGCCACATTTATAAAGCAGGACTTTGTATGCCAAATATGTGGGGTCAGGATAGAGGGGAGAGTTTGCCGAAACTCAAGGGGTTCCCCGCCTCTAAGTTAGTAGCAGGCCTTGCCCCCAAAGCAACTGAAATCCATCTAAATAATGAGGCGATTAAAATGCTATTTTTGGCCTAGAGGTAACTGAGTTTAGCACCTAGGTAGCAAGAGCAATTCTTTTAAATGGGGAGCCACAGCTGGTGGGTAACACCCATCAGTCAGTCACATCAGGAATAACAAAGTGAAGTTGATTGCTGGTTTTGTGCCCTGTGCCTCAAGGCCAAAATTGTTCCAAGTGAACGCACAGTAAATGGTGACTGTTGTCTTCATTATGAATGGTTGCTCTGGTTATTAAACCTTCGGGAAGGGCACACAGCAAGCTCCTGTCCCCAGAAGCATTGACACCCAGGCTTACTTACCAGCCATCCATTGTGTTCGCTGTAGGAAGTTTCCTACATCAGGCAGGGGTTTGGAGTTTGGGGTACGGAGCCCACATCTTCCCACCTCTGAGAACCTGTCATCCATGTTCCACCACCATAGAGTTTTACACACAGAAGATTAGATATCCATGAATGTTCTCCCGATTTCAGTTTTGAAGGAGATGTGATCAGACGTTTTTAGACCAAATATGGGGGGAAGGATGGCAAGGTAAAGCCTATGGAGAAGGAAAAGAGAAATAAACCCAACAGCCCGGCAACAACGAGGGCTCTCTCCCCTCTTCCCAACGCTCTCATCTGTCCCCTTGGACAGGCAGTGAAGCCCAGGAGACAGGGATCGGTTATGGTTCAGTCCCTGGATCCCTTCCTTTCACCAGGTTCTCCATCTGGGTGCATGAGACTCAAAGGCGCACAGGGAAGACTAAAAAGGCAGAGGCCCAGATATCTGTATTTTAAAAAGTTTCCTCAGCTGTGGTTTAGCTCTGGTTCTCCATCAAGATGTGTAGGAACATACCCTTCTCCCTTCCCCGGGGGAAATAGGCCAGTCCCCAAGTCCAGAGCGCAGCAGGGTCCTTGACCTTTGAGGAACAAGAGGGAGAGTGGCTCAGCCCCCCAGACTGAGACACCACCTGCCAGGGACACAGAGACCAAGAGAGGACCCGGATGGGCCCCATTCATGGTAGTGGGGACAGCAGTGCCTGGGACCTGGTGATGGGAAGTGAAGGCAGGAGTCACTGAAGAAGGCTTCCTGGGAAACTTCAGAAGCTGCCTTTGCCATGCAGCCACAGGGAGGACCATGAATGGGTCCCTAGAGGAGCCCTAAGGAAGGGGTCTCGCAGGATCCTCACAGGTTCACTGCAGACACTAAGGCCGGGAAAAACGCTTTCTAGAGGTGTGCTCAGTTGACCAGACAGGAGAGCAAGAGGGAGGAAGGAACAGGAAGGAGCTGGGCTCAGGGACGCCCCACCCCCACCCCACCCTGCAAAGCCCTCCAGCCCCCAGGCTGTGCTGCTTGGCAATGGAAGTATTGTCTAGAGGCTTATTGTTCAGAAGCTCCCGCTGGGCGCTGGGCAACCTGAGGACCAAGGGGGTAGGCCCCCACCCCCACCCGACCCCCCACCCAGGCCCTTTACTCCTTCCTGTTTTCATTTGCCCATTCACTCATTCATCCACTCATTTGTTTATCAAGGCACTAAGCTGAAAGGTTTGGGGACAAGAGCTTTTCCTTTGTGCTCTAACCATTTAGGTACAGGTGGGTGCCTCCTCTGGCCAGGGCAATGTATATCCTAAATGTTCCTGTTGAAAAGTGACCATCAGGAATTCTAAAACATGAATTCAGCATATACTGGCAATATACTGGGCACATGCTAGGAAGACTCTTAAGGAATCGGGTCTCTAAAGACCTGTATGTTGGAAGGAGACAGACATATAATGCCACTTATTCTAGTACTGTAATAATGACAGTTATATGGTATAGAAAAATGCTTTGCAAACATTAACTCATTTTCTCTTCATAAGAACCCTATAAAGTATTACTATAATCACCATTTTTACAGATGAGGAACATGAGGCACAGAGAGGTTAAGAAACATGTCTGAGGTCACACAGCAATGTGGCTCTTTGTCCTTGCTCCTAACTACCACATCAAACTTCCAGTACGACAATGGAGGGGCAAGAAAAAGGGCATAGTAGTTCAACAGCCCAGAGACTGTCCTCAGATCAGCAAATTTGCACCTGGCAGGGGACAGGGTTTTAGAGAAGGGGAGTGAAGACAGGCACATTTTGATGGAAAGAGGAGCAAAATCATAACATTGGGCCCGTAGGTCTCCCAGAGAGGCAAGAAGACAGACCCCTGGAGTGGAAAAAGGTGCTGCATGAACTTCATCTCCCTCAGTGTTACCTGAAGTCAGTCTTCAGAAGTTCTTAGACAAGTCAGTCTTGTCTAGGATGAAAATGTCCAATCTCTAGCCCACGTCCCCCAGCCCCAGCCTCTTGGAGAAATCTAGGGCTTCTTGTAAAGGGGAGCCATTTATGAACTGGAAAACACCCACCAGCACTCCTTTAAAGACTCATAATTCCTGGCATTGGGCAAGAACTTTCAAATACCCTGATACCTGTTCCTTGCCAAGAAATCCAGATCAGGAGCCACCCGTTAAGTACACACTAGCCCAGATACCCACGCTGCCCCCTGATGAAAAGAAAGGCCCTTTTCTTGCTTTCCTGATACACTAAGAGCCATGCCCCTTCCACACTTGGCACAGAAGAGTCACACAACATTGAGGGCAGAGGAGGTGGTCCTCTGAGAAGGTTTCTTCTGGTCTCCACATCTCATTCCACCTCACCCAGAGGTAAGGCCCTACTGCTCAGGCCACTCTCAATCTTTTCCATGGCGTTTGGGGAAATATCATTAAACACAAAATCTTCTCCCAACCCAGACAACCTCTCCACAAAGGTAAAAGAGGGAAACAAAAATGTGTTTTTGAATAAGCACTAAACTAGAATGTGATCCATCACAGACTGTCACTGAAGAGACTGCAGACAGAAAGAAAGCTCATTCTTTTTATGTAGCTAGGCAGTTTCAACCCCTTTACATACTCTCCAGAAACCTTAGGGGAGCTGCCAACATGCCAAGGATGGCAGAATGGAAAGGTGAAATGAAACAGGGTGAATCTGGAGTTCACCCATGAAATCTACCAACCCTGGAACTGCCCTACCCAACTTTCTTATGTGAGCAACGGACCCCTGCCTTTGTAAGTTTTCTTACAAAACCGGCCTAGAATTTTCTGTTACTGAGGAAATCATTACTCAGCATGGATGAGTCAGAAGAACTTCAATGTTCAAACTCTGAATTTTCAACATATACCTAGATTTTACCTGCTTAGACCATAAACCAATATACAGCAATGAGGCCCCTTCCCTAAGGAATACTTGGGGATCCACTTAACAGGGCAGAATGCCACACCTCCCCGAAGATACCCACACCCTAATTCCCAGAATCTGTGACTACGTACCTTCTGTGACAAAAGGGACTTTGCAGATATGAATGAATTAAGAAACTCAAGGGGGCAGTGGTTATCCTGGATTTTCCAGGTGGACCCAATTTAATTACAGGAGTCCTTAAAAGTGGAGACTCTTAAAACCCCTAGAATGAGCTAAGACTTAGCATCAGAGGATCGAGAAAACCTTCTCAACCAAAAGGGGAAAGAGTGAAATGAAACAAAATAAAGTATCAACGGCTGAGAGATTCCAAATAGAGTCCAAAGGTTATCCTGGAGGTTATTCTTACACATTAAATAGATATCACCTTGTCAGTCAAGATGTAATGGAGAGGCTGGAGGGAACTGCCTGAAAATGTAGAGCTGTGTTCCAGTAGCCATGTTTCTGGAAAATGATTGTATAATGATATAGCTTTCACAATGTGACTGTGTGATTGTGAAAACCTTGTGTCTGATGCTCCTTTTATCTACCTTATCAACAGATGAGTAAAACATATGGAATAAAGATGAATAATAGGGGGAACAAATGTTAAATAAATTTAGAGTGAAATGCTGGTGATCGGTGAGGGGGAGGGGTGAGGGTATGGTAGGTATGAATTTTTTCCTGTTTTCTTTCTATTTATTTTTCTGAATTGATGCAAATGTTCCAAGAAATGATCATGATGATGAATACGCAACTATGTGAGGATATTGTGAATTACTGATTATATACGTAGAACGGAATGATCAAAAATTACAAATGTTTGCGCTTGTTTGGTGTTTTTGGTATTTAAAAAAAAAAAATTTTAATTTGAAAAAAAAAAAGTGAAGACTCTTTCCCAACTATGGTCAGAGAAAGTGATGTGATGACAAAGAGAGAAGTGAGGTAGCTTGAAGATGGGGGAAGGTGTCATGTGCCTAGGAATGTGGACAGACTCAAGAAACTGGAAAAGGTGAGGAAAAGGATCCTCTCTGTTCTTCCAGAAAGGAATGCAAGCCTGGCAACAGTTTGGTTTTAACCCAAAAGGACCTGTGTCGTACTTCTGACCCCGAAAGCTGTAAGATGATAAGTTTGTGTTGTTCTAAGCCAAAATATGTATGTCTTTATGACCCAAGACAGGTTTGCAATTTGGAGCCCATCTTTTCTCAGAAAACTGGGAGGGGGGCAATCTTTCTTAATGATAGCATTTCAAAGAAATGACTCCCATTCTTGGGAAACATTCTTGAGTTTTGAAATTTGTAAGGAGCTCATATAATCTTTTTTTTTTAATTGCACATATTTCAAAGGATCAGAGTAAAAACTTATCATTACAAGTTTTCTAAAGTAAATGCTAAATGAAAAGGAAGGAAGGAGGAAGTCCCTCTTTACACCAGGGAAATTTTCTTTTCTTTTGGATTTATATTTATCCTTACAGTGATCATGGCCCACATGAGAATGATGTATGTACGGCAGGCTAGGTAAATTGGGTACATAAGGGTCTGCTTGGGACCAACTGTGACCAGGCCTCACTCGGATACTCTCAGCACAGCCAGCGTCACCAGGTCCCCTGGTTGGGACCCTGTGGCTTAGGGAGGCCAATTTGTTTGGGGGGTGGTGAGGAGTTGAGGAAGGAATGGGAAGAAAACAGCTAAAGCCCAGCCTGCCTGGGAGAGAAGGCTTGGGATCTAGGGCACCCATCAGAGCTGAGAGCCATAAACACCAGGCCTGAGGTTATGAAGTTAATGAGATTAATGACATGCTGTAAAAGCAACCACAGCACACAGGTGGGGGTGGGAGGGCAGCTAAAGGGAGTTTCCTCAAGAGTGAGCAGCCCCTCCACAGCCTGGGAGAGGGGTTGCCATATGATTCTGCAACCCCCTTGCTAGGTATACTCTTGGAGGAACTGAGAATGGGAAAGGAATGGACATTGGTGATTATGGCGGCAGTGTTCAAGATTTGCAGTGGATGGAGGTGGCCTAAGGGCGCATCCACTGAGAAATGGAAAGGGGAGCTATAGTATATACATACAATGGACTACTCAGAGGCTGCAAGAAGGAATGAGGTTGTGAGGCATGCAATGAGGTGAATGAAACTTGAGAACAGCATTAGAATGAAATATCAGAAACAAGAAGACAAATATTATCATATATCACTCAAATGGACTAACTATAATATCCAATTCAGAGAACTGAAGTCAAGAGAGCATGGGTTATCAGGTTGGGGCCTATCATAAAGGTTCCTAGATTGTAAGCTTACAGCAGTCACATCTATTCCCAAGTTATAACTGTTATTTCTAAATTCTGAGATGCTGAGCTATTTTGTGTATAACCTGGCTGTTCCCTGGAACTTCGAGTATTTGTGTGAAACCTGAGACTCAGAGGGAGAACTTTGAAGCTATGAAAGTCAGCATTACCCTATACAGCAACTGTTAAATATGTTGAAAAGGTGAATCAGACTACATAAAGATATGAATGAGGCTGATCTGGATAGGACTAAGGTAAATCAGAATAAAGGGTAAAGGATGATATGGTCTATATTTTAAAACTTCAATTTCTATGTGAGACCAAAGGAAGAGATATTTATTTGGTGCAAAATTTATATTTTTGGTAGTGCACCATCTGGTTTGGCTTATATGGTCAGTTTATTGGAACACGATTGCATGGTATCTTGAACAGGGTAGATCTTGTTGGTTTGTACAAGTTACTGTGATGCCCCGATACAGCCAGAGCAATTTGGTCAAAGAATATAAAAGTATTTGCAAAGTCCCCTTAAGGGAGAAAGGAGGAAATATTAAACTCCCCCACCTGGGAAATTCTTGATATTCTCACACATGTTGGTGAGAACCAATTTAATAGGCCAAGCCCTCGATCTCTGGACTCACCCCTATGAAACATTCCTGCAAAAGAGAAGCTAAACCTACTTATAATTATGCCTAAGAGCCACCCCCAGAGAACCTCTTTTGTTGCTCAGATGTGGCCTCTCTCTCTAAGCCAACTCAGCAGGTGAACTCACTACTCCCCCACCCCTGCCTCCCAAGTAGGACAAGACTCCCAGGGGTATAAATCTCCCTGGCAATGTGGGACATGACTCCTGGGGAAGAGCTGAGACCTGGCATCATGGGATTAAGAAAGCCTTCTTGACCAAAAGGGGGAAGAGAGAAATGAGACAAAATAAAGTTTCAGTGGCTGAGAGATTTCAAACAGAGTCAAGGTTATCCTCAAGGTTATTCTTATGCTTTGCATAGCTATTCCATTTTAATTCACAGTGTATTGGAGTGGTTAGAGGGAAGTCCCTGAAACTGTTGAAGTGTATTCCAGTAGCCTTAATTCTTGAAGATGATTTTATAACTATATATCTTTTACAATGTGACTATGTGGTTGTGAAAACCTTGTGGCTGATGCCCCCTTTATCTAGAATATGAACTGATGAGTAAAAAATCAAGGAAAAAATAATTAAATAATAGGGGGATAAGGGATAAAAAATAATTGAGTAAATTGCAATACTAGTGATCAATGAGAGGGAGGGGTAAGGGGTATGGAATGTGTGGATTTTTTTCTTTTTATTGCTTTTTCTGGAGTTCTGCAAATGTTCTCATCATGGTGATGAATACATCCTGTGTGATGATAAAAATAAAATTGAATGTGATGAACTATGTGACGATACTGTGAGCCTTCGATTGTACACTTTGGCTGGATTATATGCTGTGTGAATATATCTCAGTAAAATTGCATTAAAGAAAAAGAGTGAGCAGTCCCAAAGCCAGCCCTGTCCACACCAGTTCCCATTTTACCTGAATCTCAGTGCCCTCCTCTGATTAAAGAGTTTGGCTAAGTGGTCTCGAATATTTCCAAAAGCCAACAACCCAGGTTTACGATTCCATATATCATTCAAGGATTATAAAGAATTTACAATCAATGAGGATTTTTTTTTTCTTGGAGGGTAGAGACTGATAATGATAAGCAGGCGTTTCTGAGTGCCTAAGAAGTGTCTCTGGGATACATTTAAAAGGGAAGCTCAGGCCATGCCCTAAGGACACATAGCGAGGCAGGGTCTCTGCCCAAAACAGACATGCACCCCCCCACGCACGTTCCCACCCCACCCCACGCACACCCCACACACATCCTCAGTCTATGCCATGAACCTACTGTCATCCCCATCACACTTACACTTAGGTACACACGCACCCTCACAGCTCCATCCGTGCCATCCCCTCTCACACACCTGCCGTCACACGTACTCCAAGGTGCACGACTACTCATAACTCAGTGACACACACATACAGGAGGACCAACCACCCCTTCACATCCTCAGTCCACCACACCCGCTCACACACATCTTCCTATGCACATCGCATGCTTATCCCCTACACATACACACCATATCATCCAATCCCCAAACCCACAGGCACATAATATTGCTCTAGACTCTTGCTTGCCAGTTACTGAACCCCAACTCAAATGAGCTTAAGCATAAAAGATAGTTTATTTGCTTACATGTCAAGGAAGTTTGGGGATGCATTTGGCTTTTGGCATGGCTAAATCCAGGGGGTCAGTGATGTCGTCAGTTCCCTGGGCTTCTCGACTGCTCCTGTTTTCTTCTGTGTGTGCTTCATTCTCAGGCAGACCCTCTGCATGCCTCTTTCTCAATCCTTCCAGCTAACGTCCCAAGGCTGACTCTCACGGGACTGACATGTGTCACATTCTCATCCCTGACTCAATCTGCAATTTTTAATTTTTTTATTAATTTTTTAATTTTTTAAATATAACAAACACAAACATTCTTAACATATGATCATTCCATTCTACATATATAATCAGTAATTCACAATATCATCACATAGTTGTATATTTATCATCATCATCATTTCTTGGAACATTTGTATCAGTTCAGAAAAAGAAATAAAAAGAATACAGGAAAACATTCACACATACCATACCCCTTTCCCCTCCCTTTCATTGGTCACTGGCATTTCAATCTACTAAATTTATTTTAACATTTGTTCCCCTTATTATTTATTTTTATTCTGTATGTTTTACTCATCTGTCGATAAGGTACATAAAAGGAGCATCAGGCACAAGGTTTTCACAATCACACAGTCACATTGTGAAAGCTACAATCATCTTTAAGAAACATGGCTACTGGAACACAGCTCTACATTTTCAGGCAGTTCCCTCCAGCCTCTCCATTACACCTTAACTAAACAGGTGATATCTATTTAATGTGTAAGAATAACCTCCAGGATAACCTCTCAACGCTGTTTAGAATCTCTCAGCCATTGACACTTAATATTGTCTCATTTCTCTCTTCCCCCTTTTGGTCGAGAAGGTTTTCTCAACCCTTCGATACTGAGTTCCAGTTCATTCTAGGATTTCTGTTCCATGTTGCCAGGAAGATCCACACCCCTGGGAGTCATGTCCCATGTAGACAGGGGGAGGGCAGTGAGTTTGCTTGTTGTGTTACCTGGGAGAGCGAGACCACATCTGAGCAACAAAAGAAATTCTCTTGAGGTGACTGTTATGCCTCATTTTAAGTAGGCTTAACCTATCCTTTGTGGAGTTAAGTTTCATATGAAAAACTCCAGGATTGGGGGCTCAGCCTATTGCTTTAGTTGTCCCCAATGCTTGTGAGAATACCAAGAATTCTCCACTTGGGGAATCTGAATTTTCCCCCTTTCTCATCATTCCCCCACGGGAACTTTGCAAACACTTTTTTATTCACGCTTCAAATCACTCTGGGATTTATCAGGGCATCACTCTGGACAAACCTACAAAATCTTATGCCCTACTCAAGGTTCCATGTACTTATGGTGTTCAATTAAGCTGTCCACATAAGTTATATTAGGAACTGCACTAGTCAAAATATAAATTTTGTACCAAATAAACATTTTTTGCTTTAGTCTCACACATAAGTTAAAATTTTAAAATATTAATTACCGTCTATTTTCAACACCCTGCAGTATTGACATTCCTTTGTTCTTCCTCATGCAAAAACATTTTTTAATTTGTACATTAAATTAAATGATTAGTCACTATCATTATACACTCTAAGCATTCCTAGATTATACCATCTCAGTCTTTATCGTTTATCTTTCCTTCTGATTCCATTTGTGCCCCCAGTCTTCCTCCCTCTATCATTCTCACATTCAACTTCATTCAGTGTTCTAACATTATTGTATTACAGTTCGGTAGTATTGTGCTATCCATTTGTGGATTTTTACAGTTAGTCCCGTTGCACAATCTGTATCCCTTCAGCTCCAATTATACAATATCTTGACCTATTTCTATCTCCTAATGTCTCTGTTACCAACTGAAATCCTACAAGTTCATTCACTAATGTCAATTCATATCAGTGAGACCATACAGTAGTTGTCCTTTTGTTTCCGGCTAATCTTATTCAGCATAATGTCCGTAAGGTCCATCCATGTTGTTACACACTTCATAACTTTATTCTAACAGCTGCATAATATTCCATCGTGTATATATACCACAGCTTGTTTAGCCACTCATCTATTGACTCAGCTGTTTCCATCTCTTGGCAATTGTAAATAATGCTGCTATAAACATTGGTGTGCAAATGAACATTTGTGTCCTTGCCCTTAGGTCCTCTGAGTAGATACCTAGCAACGGTATTACCAGGTCATATAGCAATTCTATACTTAGCTTCCTGAAGACCCACCAAACTGCCTTCCACAGTGGTTGCACCATTTGACATTCCCACCAACAGTGGATAAGTGTGTCTCTTTCTCCACATCCTCTCCAGCACTTGTCATTTTCTGTTTTATTGATAATGGCCATTCTGGTGAGTATGGGATGATATCTCATTGTGGTTTTGATTTGCATTTCCCTAATAGCCAGGGAAGTTGAGCATCTTTTCATGTGCCTTTTGACCATTCATATTTCCTTTCAATCTGTAATTTTGACTCTACTAGATTATCGGGCCAGCCCCACCCAAACTAAAGAGAAGGGGGGCAGGAAATGGTGTTTCACCAAAAGAGGGGGAAGAGATACTGGACAGGCAAAAACAACACATGTTCACTATATACACTTGCCCAAAGGTACACAAATGAATACGTGGAAGCCTAGTGAGTTGCAAGGGTATAAAGATATCAGTCTATACACTGAGTCCTTGTATAAATAGAAATGCTACCAGGCTCAAATCTACCTTCTGGACCTTATATACAAAATATTGTTATCAGATATGAGTGATTTTAACATATGCTACCAAACCCCAGGGAAGCGGGGAGGGCCCTTTAAGATGGGATTGGGCTTAAGCAAGCTGAGCTTGGAAAAGTAAGATATAATTGGAAAGCTCTGGAAATGCAGTATGTCATTGACCAAAAACAGAATCCTGTGGAATACAGCAGAAAGTCCAAGTGTTAGAGAGCTCCTGAGGGTTTCAAGAGCCATACGGAGAAGTTTGGAGTTTATTCAGGGGCACTGAAGGTGTGGAGGCAGGAGGGTGACAGGGCTAAAGCAGTACTTTAGGAAAATTAAGAGGACTGATGATTGTAATTGGATGGGACGGACAAAACCTGGAGGCAGGAGACTAGAAAGGGGACTATTAAAAAATGCAAGCAATGAGGCCCTAATATGGTAGAAGCCATAGCCTGGAGAGACCTAGATGGAATCAAGATGTAATAGGAATGAAGAACCAACAGGATGTGGCAATTGATCACAGGGCTGTGAGTCCAAGGTGGAGGGAAGGGAGCCAGTGACTCAACTGCCCTCCAGCAGCATCCCTAGCACCTTCTGTTCCAGCCTGATTGATGCAGAGTACAAAACAGCTTCCTCTCTGTCTGTCTGGTTCCTATCTATGTGCCAATTGCTGCCTGGCAGGGCACCAGCCCAAGGTAAACATGTGTGGACCCTCCCCTGAGCACATTATTTACATTTCCTCCTTATCTCTGTTCCTCCCCCCACCCCACCCCCTTCACACCAGCAGCTGCAAGATAAAGCCACCGTGAAGCCCACCATGGTCTTTGGCAGCAAAAGCAAGTGTGGCCAAACCCATTTTCTCCCTTGCTTATCACGCCATGCTTGGAGAACTGTATTTTGCCCTGGTCAAATTCTGACAAATGGGAGCTGACATAAGGGACAGGGAGGTAAATGGAAACCATGTTCCACCAAGACAGAGTTGGGAGTGCCATCCTGGAAAAGCGGAGGCTCCCAGCACGAGTGGAAGCAGAAGACTGCAAGGAGGATGGCGAGCCTCTCCTCTGTGTGGGACAAAGCATGCCGTGAGAAGCAGTGGGGAAGGAGCCCCAGAGAGAAGACTGTGGCCCACTGCGAGCAAAGATTTTCCAAAAGTTCGAGTTTTGTGAAAAGGGAGGCTACTTCATGTGGGAAGTAGTGGCTTCCCCTTCATAAGAAAGGGTTCAAGCAGAACACCAAGCTGACTAGAGCATCAGGTGGCTTGTTGGAGTCTCTGAAACATGTCCTGAGGGCCTACTGAGTGCTCTGCACATGTCATGTCATTTAAACTCATAAAAATCCAGATAGGTAGGGTTCGAAAAGTCCCCAAGTTCACACAGCTATAAAGAGAACAGGAATCAAAGCCCCATCAGAATCCTCCCTTGTAGGACTGACCCCATTCCCGTTTATGCATGCTCTACTGCTCCATGGCCATATATGACCCAAAGCCAAAGGACAGTGAGTGCAAACGAAAAGAATTTGGGAGCCACTCCTTAACTGTATGAAGTTGGACAAGCTGCTTAACCTCTCTGAGATTCCTTTCCCTCACCTTAAAATGGGAATAACAACTACCTCAGTGAACTGATAGGAACATCAGATAAGGGATGAGCCTGACCTCAGTAGGCTTCTAATACACCCTAGTTTGACTTTCACCCCCTCCCTATTGCTGGCTTGTCCCCTGCCTTTCCTAGAGTCTCCCTCCAGGCAGCTTTCCCCCATCCCTCTCCATCTTCCACACCGCCTCCTACGGAATTTGTGTTGGTATGCACTATGGCACCTCTGCCTTGTGAAATTTTAAGTCCTGGTATCCCCCTACATGAAATAACCTTCTTGCAGAACAGCACAGCCTCTCCTGGACCTCTGTGTCCTCTGCAGGACCTGCCTTGCTCACAGGAGCTGCTTAGGTGGGAGAGAGGGCTGTCTAAGAAGAACTGAGGGTAACTGGAAAGACGTAGCAATTAGGGCTTAAAGGAGGTCTATTGGTGCCATCTGAAGTAATAAAGGGATAGCATGCAAAAACTTGCCACCATGCAAAGCAGAAGCTTGCAAATGCAATTCCTGGGAAGCTAACTGTGCAAATTGCGTCCTGCCTACTGACATCCCTTCTTTTCTCCAACTCTCAGTTCAGGGCTCCTTTCCAGGCCAATGATGATGGTGGTGGTAGTGATGATGATGATGGTGGTGGTGGTGCCTCCCATTTATTGGATTCCTACCAAGTGTCAGAGCATCAGATCTCTTACATATATTATTTGTAATCCTAAAATAATCCATGAAGAAGATAATATTACCCTTTTACAGATAAGGAAACTAAGGTTCAAGATCTTTCAGTTGGTCTGATAGAATCGTGATTTGAACACTGGTCTGGGGTAATTCCAAAGTCTGAGCATGCTTTTTTCAGTGATCCTGTTTTATAAAGTCAATCCATAATTCTGTCCATCCAGGAAAGCAGTAATGTGGAAATAATCCAAAACCATGCTTCTTATTTTATCAATTCAAAAAATATATATTACATTCCTTCATTTAACTATAATTTGTTAAATATCTAAATGACCTCCCCTACCTTCCCTAAATTCTGGTGCACTTGAGACACCTCTCCCTACCAATGTAAAGTTCCCTGAGGGCAGGAACCTTATGTCTTGTTGACCCTGTTAGCTACAGCCTCAGAGAAGTACATAGCTGGCACTCCACCAATACATATTGAATGAATTCAGAAAAGACTGACTCAGTCACTCCATCAAGTGTGTGTGTGTGTGTGTGTGTGTGTGTGCGTGTGTGTGTGTCTATAAGAGAAAAAATGAGAGAGAAAACAGCTCACCTAAAGAAGAGCCCAACCTAATCTGCCTCTTAGTTAGAATACAGTAAACCCAAACAGGAACACACTGACCCATTCGTAGGTTTTATGAGAAATCTGTTGGCCGGGGTGTAGGATTAGGCTGGGCTTGACCAGCACAGGCTAGTTTAATCCTAGGAATGTGTTAACAGGCTCCCATGGCAACGCAACTCAGTGTGAGTTTATGAGTTCCCAACATAATTGCAGGCTGAAGCTATCTCTTCCCTCAAGGCACTCCCTCCGGTTCCCACCAACCTTCCCTCCTTCCTAGCCTACCCAGGTTTCCTAGGTGACCATCTAAAGAACACAGAGGAAGCTCAAGCAGCAGAAGCAGCTTCCAGAGCATGGGAGGCAGAGGAGAGAAAGTCCATCCAGGGAGAGGGCCGTTTCCCTCCCAGATCAGTACTTCTGACTCAGAAGTGTCTAGAAGTGTCCAGCAGCAGAAGCCCAACTCCCTTGCCTCTGGCCTCGTCCCAGACCTAAACATAGCCCATGGCCCACAGCCTGCACATCTTCCTCGTCCACTCCCTGGTCAACCCACTCTCCCGCCCACCCCTATTCTTCCAGGCGCCTGACCCCCATCCACTGGCCGCCAGCACCAACACAAGCTCTCTAGAGCTCCACCTATGCAGTCCACGGGCCCAGACACCTTCTTTGTCTCTTTTTGTCCCTCCAGCCAGGCTACACTCCAAGAACCTCCTTTAGGAGGCTCACTCAGACTCTCCCTCCCAGGCTTCTCCGTCTAGCTCTCCAACCTGGAGCCTCCTATTAGATGCCCCCAGCAAGGAACTAGAGTCGGGTGTGGGTCCAGGCACCCCAGGGGTCTAGGAGTTCCCTCAGTCCTTGCAGAAACTTGATGAAAGAAGCATTATCCCCATTTCAGAACTGAGGAAGCTGAGCCTTAGAGTTAATACACAGCTTGCCCAATTGTTCCGGGAGAGCCAGAACTGGTCCCTGGTCTCCCTCCGAAGCTATGTGCCCTCCTCCCTGCCTGACAGTTCCCTCTCTCTGTCCCTGGAAGACAGCTCCAGGTGCCAGGCACTCCCTGCACCATACACTTTTATAGCCTCATTTAATTCTCGCAATTAAACTTATGAAGAAATTACAAACATCCTAATTTTATGGCTGAGGATACTAAAGCTCAGAAACTTTCAGTACACTTCCTAAGCTCACATAGCTCTGAATGTACTAAGGTCAGAATTCAACCTCCGTTTTCTGGCTCCAAAACCCAAAGTGAGGTTTCCCATTCCCCTGAGTCTAGCCAGAGACAGGCTGATACAGGAGGCAGGAATGCAGATTCTCAGGCCCAGCACTCAAACCTGCTTTATGATCTGCCAGCAGGGCTGAAAGGAAGACAAGGCCTGCAGAAGCAGCCTAGCTGATCTGGGGGGGGTGGGGCCAGGGAAGCTGAGAACAGGCCACGCAGTTCTCCTCTTTTTCCGTATATCTGGTCAGTAGACACACCCATAGGTCCTTTCCCTTTTTTTAAATTTTTATTGTTTTATGACATATGATAGATCATTCCAGAGCATGTTACAAAGGTCCTATCCCTTCTATAAAGCCCTACCACCACCTCCAAAGTGATCTACGATTTGTGATTAAAATTAAATGAAATTAAAATTAATTTTTGTTCTGAAAACTGTTAGAGCAATTCTTGGGTCAAAGTGGAACAGCAGGAAGCATATAAATTTGGGAACCAAATAACCCAAGTTCTGCTCTCAATTCAGTCTCTAAATTGCTATATGTCATTGGACAAGTCATTTGCTCTCTCAGAGCTACAGTTGCCTCATTTGTTTCATGAGTGGGTGGAACCATTTGTCTCCAAAATAACTTGAAATTATTTTCGTTTTTAATTGAAATTAATTTGGCGTCTAGAACTTTCATTTTCCCAAAAGTGATTACAGTATAGTGGGAAAAGCATTAAACTTGACACCAAACTTGGGCAAGTCACAACCTCTCTGAGTTTTTGTTTTCTCGTATGTAAAACAAATTATCCAATGATAAAGTTTGTAAGGTTTTCTGTGATCCTGTAAAGCCCTTCACAGTCCCGTCTAGGACTCCCAGTGTGGAGAGAAGTTACTGTATAAACTCTTCTCCTTCTGGGAGGTCTGGAGAGCCAAGCCCCAACCTCCAAGAATTCACCCTTCCTCGTGTCATCTCTGTCTCCTTCAGGTAAAGGGCTCCTGTGGCACGGCACACCCTCTCCTGTGTGTGCGGGTCTACCTGAGGTCCCTCCTTGCAGTGAACGTAAGGACATCTAAGTGCTGGAAGGGAGCAAAAAGGTAAACTGAGGAAGGATTCACTAACCCAAGGGACTAGGAATTGAAATGAGCGAGCAGGGGAGAAGGGAATGGTCGTCTGAAAAAGGAGCTGGTCTGGGCCACATTTCACTGGGATACAGACCTGGTCAAGCTTGAGCCCCCCAAAAAGCCAAGAACAAAGGAGAATGGGAGGGGCAAGACTTCAAAGAGCAAGAGGGAGGCAGGCAGTGCTGAGCAGGTTTGGGGAAAAAAGTGTTCTTGGAGAGCCTGCGATTCCTGGGAAGGCCTGAGTAAGGCGGGACCAGGAGGGATGCAGCCAGAGTAGACTGCTGCCTTCCTCCTTCCTTTCTGGACTAGAAATTGAGCCTAATTCCAGATCATAAATCTTATCTCACACCTCAGGATAGTGAGGCTGCTATGATAGCTATCTCTGGGTTCTTAGGAATGCATCTGCGTCACAGCCGGGGGTTGCGGTGGGGAGGGGGCGTGGAGGGGCGTGTATAGCTGAGTGATTTCAGGGTATGTGGTCCACAAATGAGACGGGAACAAAGGGGAATCTCTTTGACAGAGTTAGGGGGGGTGGGGAGAGATGGAGTAGGGTGACTGGTCCCGACAAAGACTAAGATTCCTACCAGTGAGCCCCAGAGCAGAAATTTCTCTCCCAGGAAAATTAGGACCTGGGGCTGGATGGACACAGCCATCTCAGTTACAGAAATGAGTGGTTCTGAATGCCAGGGTTTATGCATGGTTCTACCTGGGCCTTCATGCTTTCTCTCTCTCCTTCACCATGAAATACTTCTTTTGGTTTTCAAAACTGCAGTTGAATCATGCTCTATCTTGGGAGACAGGATCAGGAGACAGAAAAGGAAGGGGCGCTGATACTAGTTCCAAGCCAGTTAGCTTCTCCCCCTCCCACCCCATCGCAGTAAGAGGGGCAGGGCAGGGTGGAGATTCCAGGAAGGAATAGGAGAAAGGAGGCAGTGTTGTCTGGTTCTCAGTGTCCCTGAGAAATTTTTCACCTCCCTGCTATGTTCCCCCCTCCTCCTCCTCACAGGCAGGTGACACCTGCCCAGGGAGACATGCTGATGTCAAGTTAGCCCCTCTGCAGAAGGAAAAGCTTCAGGCGTGCCCTTAGACACGTACACGCTTCCCCTCTGCCACTTGTGTCCCTGTCCCTCTCCAGCTCCCCCACTTGCTCCAAAATGTCCTTTCCCAGTGCCCAGCCAGACTGGTCTACTAACACTGCTTTGATCCTCTCTCTCTCCCCAGCTCAGAGCTTCCCACTGCCTTCAGCATAAAGGTCAAACTCCTCATCTGGCAGCTAAGGCTGAGCCTTTCGGCCTGGACTGGCTGCTCTCCCCACCCCCTCCCCCACACCCCACCCCGGGCAGGGCCCTGCAGCACCTCCGCTCCCAGTCACCTGCACCTGCAGATCTTACCTTTCCCTAGGTTCCAGGACACCCCATTCATTCTGCAAACATTTACTGAATGAAAACCACACACCAGGCCCCTCCCCCATGAAAGCCTGCCCCAGGTGCCTCTGCCGGAAGTGACCACTCCTGCAGAGCCCCCAAGAATGGCCTTTGTTACACCTCTGGGCCCATCTGAGCCCCACTCCCTGATTGTAAACCTGATCCGGAGTCATTTAACCTGCATTGAACAGGGGCTATTAATTAGACATTCCCCCATGTGTGTGTCATTCTATCCTCACAGTGACCCTGGGAGTTCTTGGGAGTTTGGCATCATTATCCTTATTTACAGATGAGGAGACTGAGGTTCAGAGAAGAAACTTGTCCAGCAAAGGATAAAGCTCAAATCGGATTCTGAGTCCAGGTCCCAAGCACCAGCACCAAGGCACCTCCCTGGAAAGCAGGGGCATGTCTTACATATATTTCTATTTCCCTCAACACCCAGCATGGGAACTTGCTGATTCACTAAATGAATGAATGATTCTATAATTCAATTCTATCCAGATTAGTTCTCTTCTCCACTTATCCCCTATCTTCTCTTCCCAACATGGTTGTTTTCCTACCTTCTCCTCCCCTTCACCCTGGACCCCAAGAATACAGAAGATAAGGGAGGAAAGAAGCTACATTTGGATTGTTCTCTTTAACAGCAGAGGTTGAAGGAAAGCACTGGAAGGAAGTAATCGAGGAAGGAAGTCTCCTCCCTTTAACTCTCACACAGTTTGATAGACCAAGGTGAGCCCCAGCCCTTCCCTGCATCCATCCCCAATTTCAGCAGGACATAGATGGGGCAGGAGGGAGCAGCTGGGCAAGCCAGAGAAGAGTGAGGGGGACAGAGGTGGCCTCCTTCAGTGACTCACTCTCCTTGAGCCACCCCTGGGGGCAAGGAGGAGGAGCTTGTCACTGGAAATTCCAGTCCATCCTTACTAATACTTGGGTGTCAATAAGTTGGACAGGAGAAGGAAGAGCTCTGTTTATCCCAAGCTTAAGGGTAGTCATAGCAAACAGAAGCCAGAGTCCTCAGGTCGCAGAGCAAAAGTCCTGGCCAGGGGTAGAGTCACGAGGGCCCAACGCTCAGGGCCCTGCTGCCAGCCTGCCAACTGGACCAGCTGCCCAGCCCTTGCCAGCCAGGCCTTCCCCTGCAGAGCTGGTCCTGAGAAAGCTGGAGGGTGGGGGAAAGGGAGACAGTCCAGAGGGAGAAGTTGCCCACTTTACAGATCCATCTCTTCCCCACTTCTTTCCAAGTGCCTTTGCTCCCAAGACCAGAGACAGACAGTGATGCTAAACCAGAGGGACCTCTTGGCTTCTGGGTCAGGGAAAAGAAGGGATAGGAAGCTGAGCCAACTGTAGGTGCCAGAAGGGTAGGGGAGGTGCCAGTCAGAGAAGGCTTCCTGGAGAACAAGGCAGAAAATAAGGAGAGTGTCCCAGACTGGGGAATTGACATTGAAAGTTTCAGAGCAGAAGAGGGTGTCTCCTTGGCTGGTGTGAGAGTCCAAAGAGATAGGAGTGTTGGCACAAGATGACTCACCATCACCCCTTCCCCTTTGCTAGTCACCAGAATCATAAACCCCTGGGGGCCCAGAGGGACTCCCCTTGCTTCCATTACCAGTTTGAAATGCTGATTAATGTGCACCTCCACCTCAGGACCCTGTTCCAGCAGGTGGTCTCTGTCTGTGGTCATCTATCTCCCCTCTACCTGCAATCATGCTCAAGTCCTTCCTCCTTAAAAAAGGAAGGAAGGAAAGAATTAAAGGGATGGAGGGAGAGAGGAAGAAAACTGTCCTTGACTCTGTCCCTACCCCCCTCTCACTACAGCTCTCTCTCCTTGCCTCCCAGTCAACCTTCCTAAAAGAAGACAAGATGCTCATTCTCATCTCATCCTACCACTACCTGCCCCCACCACCCTCCATGGAAATGACTAAAATTACCCTAGCTGAATGTGGACTCTTTTCAAATCTGCTTTCCCCTCTTTCCTTCTGGTCCATCCCATCAGGCTCCCACAGCAACATCTCCAGACTCTCACCTGAGCTGCAGATCCGTTCCCATCCAAGCCTCAAACTCAGGAAGTTCCAAACCGAAGTCATCATCTAACCCTCCAGGTCACATTTCCTCTTTTTTTTTGTATGCTGTATGGTGGGGTCACACTTGATTATTTTTCTATGTGAGTCTCCCATTATTGCAGCACCATTTGTTAAAATTTTTGTTTCTTTGTTTGTTTGTTTGTTTTTGGGAAGTGCATGGACCAGGAATCAACCCCAGGTCTCCCACGTGGCAGGCAAGAAGCCTACCATGAAACTATCTTGGCACCCCCACCTCACTCCCTCTTATAATCCCTATCTGATGGACAACATCACTGCCTCCAAAGTGAGATGGGCCACCTGGAGTCCTGGGAATATTAGAACCTAGTTGGAGAGAAAGACAGCAATCAAATAATCACACTAAGAAAACAGAAATACAAAATGCTATGAATTATTTTGATGAGAGAAACACAATCCTATGAGAGTATATCACAAAAGGAACCTGACCCAAATTTGAGGGAATATGGGAAAGCCACGGGGGTTTCATGGCAGAGTTCTCACCTGCCATGCGGGAGACCTGGGTTTGATTCCCAGTGCCTGACCATGATAAAAAAAAAAAAAAAAGGTAATATTTGCACTGAGATCTGAAGGATGAGTTAATTACTTAAAAAGCTGCATGAGAAGAGGATGATCCAGAAACAGGGCATTGCATGTGCAAAGAAAGTGGGTGAACAGGAGTATCACATGTTCCAGAAACAGAAAGAAGCCCAGGGTAACTGGATCAAGAGGGCAAAATTTCAGGAGTATTCAGCGAGGTAGGACCAGACCATGCTGCCTTTGTCAGCACCTTGAGATTTTGGATCTTTACCCTAGAATAATAGAACCTAATAAGGACTAATTAGGTTCAGGGGTGACATAATTTTTTTTTTGAATCCTTCCTGTTTGCAGTGTGTAGAATTGATTAGGTCAGAGCGGGGGCCACGCAGTTCTCCTCTTTTTCCGTATGTCCGGTGAGTGGACACACCCGTAGGTCCTTTTCCTTTTTTTCAATTTTTATTATTTTATGATATATGATTGTTAGATCATTTCAGAGCATGTTACAAAGGTCCTATCCCTTCTATAAAGCCCTATCACCACCTCCAAAGTGATCTATGATTTGTGATTAAAATTAAATGAAATTAGAATTAATTTTTGTTCTGAAAACTGTTAAAGCAGTTTATGGGTCAAAGTGGAATAGCAGGAAGCGTATAAATTTGGGAACCAAATAACCCACCGAATCTAAGGCACTCATTTATTGCCAAGCAGGAGATGGTATGAGGAGAACTTGTGACGACTGTGGAGATGGGAGGGAACAGAGACTCCAGCATCATCTAGGAGGAGAGAAAAGACTTGACGATGGTGGATATAGCGGCAGGGCTGAGAGGTGTCAACAATGATCTCTCTGCTTTTGCCCTAGACACCGTTTTGGATAATGATGCCATTTTATGAAAAGAAGAAAATTAAAAGAAAGCCAGATGAATTTCAGACAAAATGGACTTCAAAACAGGGACTCTGACCTGGAATAAAGAGGGATGTTACCCAGTAACGGAGAGGTCAATTCACAATCTTAAATATGTATACACCCAACACCATAACTTAAAAAACATAAAACAGAAATTGATAGAATTGAAAGGAAGGAGAAATCAACAAATCCAAAATTTATATTTGAGTACTTCAATACCATTTCTCAGTAGTTTAAAGAATAAAAAGATAGAAAATCAGTAACCATATAGAAGACTTGAGTGACACTATGTGATCTAATTAGCATTATAGAACTTTACCCAAAGAGCAGCAGAATACATGTGCTTTTCAAATGCACATGGATAAGTACATGCAGACTCAAAACAAACCTCAACAAATACAGAAGAAATGAAATCATGCAATGTTTGCTTTCTGACCATAAGATACTTAAGCTAGCACTCAATAGCAGAAAATCTGAAAAAACTCCAAATACTTGTAAATTAAGCCTATAGGTAAAAGAAGAACTCATAAGGGGATTCAGAAAATACTATAAATTGAATGAAATGAATAAGAATTCTTGAGACACAGCTAGAGCAGGGCTTAGAGGAAATTTATAGCATTAAATGCTGTGCTGGTTTAAAAGGATGTATACCCCCTAGAAAAGCCATGTTTTAATCAAAATCCCATTTCATAAAAGTATAATAATCCCTATTCAATATTGTATGTTTGAAACTGTAATCAATCATCTCCCTGGATGACTGTGATTTAGTCAAGAGTGGTTGTTAAACTGGATTAGGTGACGACATGTCTCCACCCATTTGGGTGGCTCTTTTGATTGGCTTATTGAAGTCCTATAAAAGAGGAAACGTTTTAGAGAATAGGAGATTCAGAGAGAGCAGAGAATGCTGCAGCACCACAAAGCAGAGAGTCCACCAGCCAGTGACCTTTGGAAATGAAGAAGGAAAACACCTCCTGGGGAGCTTCATGAAACCAGAAGCCAGGAGAGAAAGCTAGCAGACGACGCCGTGTTCGCCACGTGCCGTTCCAGCTGAGAGAGAAGCCCTGATTGTGTTCCCCATGTGCCTTCTCACTTGAGAGAGAAACCCTGAACTTCATGGGCCTTCTTGAACCAAGGTATCTTTCCCTGGATGCCTTTGATTGGACATATCTATAGATGTGTTTTAATTGGGACATTTTCTCGGCCTTAGAACTATAAATTAGAAACTTATTAAATTCCCCTTTTTAAAAGCCATTCTATTTCTGGTACATTGCATTCCGGCAGCTAGCAAACTAGAACAAATGCTTACATTAGAAAAAAAGAAAAGCCTCAAAATAAAAATCTAAGCTTCCCCCTTAAGATACTAGAGGGGGAAGAAAAAGAAGCAAATTAAAACCAAAGCAATTAAAATGGTGCAACCACTGCAGAAACCCAACTATAGAATTACCATATGAACTCGCAATTCCAATCGTAAGTATATATCCAAAAGAACTGAAAGCAGGAACTCAAACAGGTATTTGTGCACTAATGTTCATAGCAGGATTATTCAGAATAGCCAAAAGAGAAAAAATAAGTTTCCATCAAAAGATGAGTGTTTAAGTGAAATATGATTTATTCATACAATGGAAAATTATTCAGCTGTGAGAAGGAATGAAGTTCTGATACAGGCTACAACCTAGATGAACCTGGAAGACATTATGCTGAGTGAAATAAGCCAGACATAAAGGGACAAATGCTGTATTATTTCACTTATATGAAATACCTAAAATATGCAAATTCATAAAGATAGAAAGTAGATAGAAGGGTATCGGGCAGGGATGTGATGTATGGGAAGTTAACACTAGATGGGTACAGAGTTTCTATTCGGGGTGATGAAGAACTTTTGGTAATGGATGGTGAGGAAGATAATACAACGTGAATGTAATTAACACTACTGAATTGTATATTTTAAAGTGATTAAAATAAGAAATCTTATGTATATAGGTTACCAACGTATTTTTTTTTTTTTACAAAAGCAAGCAGTAATGAAATAGGGTTGAAATCAATGACTTTAAAGGTAGAAAAACAAGAGGACACCAATAAAACCAAAAGCAGTTTCTTTGAAAAGATAAAATATTGGTAAACCTCAAGCCAGGTAGATGAGGGTTAAAGACAGGGAAAGAGAAAAAGAGAGGACAGAAACTACCAATATCAGCAATGAAAGAGGGGCTGCATTACAGATCCTGTGACTTAGTAAGATAATAAAGTAATACTATGAACAAATTTTTGCCTAAAAACTTGACAACTTAGATGGTATGGGAAAATTCCTTAAAAGACACAAAATAGCAAAGCGCATATAAAAAAATTAATAACTTGAATAGTTTTATGTCTGTTAAAGAAATTGAATTCTTATAAAAAACTTTTCCGCAAAGAAAAGTCCAAACCCAGACAGCTTCACTGGCAAATTTTACCAAACATTTAAGGAAGAAACAATACCAATTCTACACAAATTCTTCCAGAAAATAGAAGAGGAGGAAACACTTCCCTGCTCATTTTATAAGGCTAGCATTAGCTTGATACCAATGCTAAACAAAACACTAGAAGAAAAGAAAACTATAGGTCAATATTCTTCATGAACACTGACACAAAACTCCTTAACAAAATACTAGCAACTTAAATTCATCAATAAATAAAAAGAATAATACATCATAATCCAATAGAGTTCCTGCTAGAATGCAAGGTTGGTTCAACATTTGAAAAGCAGTCAGTGCAATTTATTTTATCAGTAGACTAAACAAGAAAAATGACCATCTCAATAGATACTGAAAAATCATTTGACAAAATTCAATATCTATTCATGATTAAAAATTCTTAGCAAACTATGATTAGAAAAATTCCTCAACCTGATAAAGAATATGTTCACAAAACCTACTGCTTACGTCATTCTTTTTTTTCCCCCCCAGAGGAAAGAAAATATTTATTTTTCATTAATCTTTTGACTGCGACCACCGTGATTTTGCAGGTTTAACTGAGTAGCAAATTTGATTAATAACACTTCCAAGAGTTCATAATTTCAAGGCTAAGGTTCTTATTAAGGTAACACAGTCATTAATTTGATATAAATGAAGTTGTATAAAAAGGCTGAAAGCAGTTTGTCCTCCTAAGGGAACACATAAATGGCCCAGACTCTAGACTTAGTGACATAAGTACACTTCCACTGTCTAACAGTCAAGAGTTAGAAAGAGCTCAACCGAACATCACAATGCAGAGTAACGCTTTACTTCTAAGACATGTATGCTTTTGTCATTAGCCTGCTTGTGTGAATAAGGCGATGTGTCAAGCACTCACATATAAGAAGTGCAAGGTGTGCAAAGGAAGGGAGCAGAGGCGGTGGTCACAGGCACAGAGCAGGGTCTCTCACCGCGGCCCCTGAGTCATCTTCCCCTTCGCACAGCAGCAGGAGGGCTTTCTTATAGTCTCCAGATGCGTCATTCTTTTTTTTTTAATTTATATGTTTATTAATTAAAACAATAAGAATACAGAAAAACATTAACATATCATTCCGTTCTACATATATAATCAGTAATTCTCAATACCATCACATAGTTGCATATTCATCATTTCTTAGAACATTTGCATCAATTCAGAAAAAGAAATAAAAATACAATAGAAAAAGAAATAAAATGATAACAGAGAAAAAAAGATTATATATACCATATCCCTTACCCCTCACTTTCATTTATCACTAGGATTTCAACTAAATTTATTTTAACATTTGTTTTCCCTATTATTTATTTTTATTCCATATGTTCTACTCGTCTGTTGACAAGGTAGATAAAAGGAGCATCAGACACGAGGTTTTCACAATCACACAGTCACATTGTGAAAGCTACATCATTATTCAATCATCATCAAGAAACATGGCTACTGGAACACAGCTCTACATTTTCAGGCAGTTCCCTCCAGCCTCTCCATTACATCTTGAATAACAAGGTGATATCTACTTAATGCATGAGAATAACCTCCAGGATAACCTCTCAACTCTGGAATCTCTCAGCCATTGACACTTTGTCTCATTTCACTCTTCCCCGTTTTGGTCGAGAAGGTTTGCTCAATCCCTTGGTGCTGAGTCTCAGCTCATTCTAGGGTTTTTCTCAATCCTTTGATGCTGAGTCTCAGCTCATTCTAGGATTTCTGTCCCACGTTGTCAGGAAGGTCCACATCCCTGGAAGTCAGGTCCCACATAGACAGGGGGAGGGTGGTGAGTTTGCTTGCTGTGTTGGCTGGAGAGAGAGGTCACATCTGAGCAACAAAAGAGGCTCTCTTGGGGGTGACTCTTAGGCCTAAATTTTAAGTAGACTTGACCTATCTTTTGTGGGGTTAAGTTTCATGTGAACAAACCCCAAGACTGGGGGCTCAGCCTATAGCTTTGGTTGTCCACACTGCTTGTGAGAATATCAAGAATTCAACTTGGGGAAGTTGAATTTCTCCCAGTTCTCACCATTCGGGGACTTTGCAAATACTTTTCCACTCACTGATCAAATCACTCTGAGATACATCGGGGCATCACTCTGGACAAACCAACAAAATCTCATGTCCTACCCAAGATTCCAAATACTTATGGTGTTCAATCAAGCTATCTACATAAGTTATATTAGGAAATGCACTAGTCAAAATATAAATTTTGTACCAAATAAACATTTTTTGCTTTAGTCTCACAACACATAAGGTGGAATTTTAAAATATTAATTACCATCTATTTTCAGCACCCTGCAGTAATGACATTCCTTTGTTCTTCCTCATGCACAAACATTTTAAAAATTTGTACATTTAGTCACTATTATTATACACCCTAGGCATTTCTAGCTTATACCATCTCAGTCTTTATCGTCTAGCTCAGATGTGTCACTCTTAATCATGGAATGAAGAGAGGTGGCAAAATTCTTCCAGAATGCCTTCCTAATATTGAACAGATCAATCCCACTCCTGGAAACCACAACTTGGATGAGCGTATGCGCCTCAGTCCCAGCTCCTTTCATAGCATAGTAGAGGGTTTCTGTGAGGTAGGTGGGTATGCTTCAAATAGATTTCACAACAGCAAGGAGTAGCTGCTCCAAATTACCAGAAGTCTCTTGATCATTGGTCTCCTCAATTTGAAATCCAGATATGGTCATGTATTTGTCAAACGCCCTTCTCAAATGAGACGTGCTTCGTGTTCCGAATATGGTGACAAGCTTTTCTTCGTCTGTCCCCCCTTAAGTTCCCCAGCTTGAAATAGAGCCTGAGCATCTTGTTCTACCTTAACTTTCATCAATTCTACCATCAGTGTCTCTGTTAGACTGAAGGAGAACCACTAACATCTTCTGGTAGTGCCCTGAAGTATCTCCTACCATATCCTCTTTCAGGCTTGAGCCATATTCTTCTTCATAAACTTGTTCTACAGCTCTCAGTTCTTCAGGTGTCCTGGAAGCCATAATTTCGGTCAGGACTTTCTCATCCGTCCCAGCCCCCTTAAGTGCATGCTTCAGTTCACAGGCATCATAAAGATGAGAAGGTTTCATCAGAGCCACAACTAATTTTTCAGATTTTCCAGTCAGTTCTGATTTCAGGTCATCCAGAAGATCGCTGCCAAGCAGAGGTTTAAAAGCTGCAATGATTTCCTGGCACTGAGCATCGCTTTGGGCTGTGAGCACAGTCAGGATGGTCTCCTCATCAGGCGCCCAGGCCCTTCATGGCCTTGCGAAGAGGACGCTGGTCAGATCCAGGGAAGGCCGCCACCGTGCCCTTGACAACCTGTGCCATGGCAACTTCTCAGGTGGGGAAAGGTAACGCGGAGCTGGACCCGGGACCGGCGCCCAGACCTCCGGGAGAAGGACAGGATGCAGACGGTAGGAGGGCAGAGAGGACGGGACACGCGCCGACATCATTCCTTTTTATTTTTTAACTTATTTATTTATTAAACATAACAACAAACAAACATTCTTACCATATGATCCTTCCATTCTTGGTATATAATCAATAACTCAAAATATCATCACATAGTTGTATATTCATCATCATGATGATTTCTTAGAACATTTGCATCAATTCAGAAAAAGAAATTAAAAAGAAAATAGAAAAATATTCATACATATCATATCCCTTTCCACTCCTTTTCCTTGATCACTAGCATTTCAGTCTACTAAATTTATTTTAACATTTGTTCCCCTATTTTTATTTATTTTTAATGCATATGTTTTACTCGTCTGTCGATAAGGTTGATAAAAGGAGCATCAGACACAAGGTTTTCACAATCACACAATCGCACTGCGAAAGCTATATCATACAATCATCTTCAAGAAACATGGCTACTGGAACACAGCTCTACATTTTCAGGCAGTTCCCTCCAGCCTCTCCATTACACCTTAACTAAACAGATGATATCTATTTAATGCGTAAGAATAACCTCCAGGATAACTTGTCGACTCTGTTTGGAATCTCTCAGCCATTGACACTTTATTTTGTCTCATTTCTCTCTTCCCCCTTTCAGTCGAGAAGGTTTTCTCAATCCCTTGGTGCTGAGTCCCAGCTCATTCTAGGATTTCTTTCCCACATTGCCAGGAAGGTCCACACCCCTGGGAGTCATGTCCCACATAGAGAGGGGAAGGGTATTGAGTTTGCTTGTCGTGTTAGCTGAGCGAGAGAGACCACATTTGAGCAACTAAAGAGGTTCTCTTGGGGGTGACTTTTAGGCCTAATTTTAAGTAGGCTTAGCCTATCCTTTGCGGGGTTAAGTTTCATATGAATAAACCCTAATATTGAGGGCTCAGCTTATTGCTTTGGTTGTCCCCTCTGCTTGTGAGAATATCAATAATTCTCCACTTGGGGAAGTTGAATTTTCCCCCTTTCTCACCATTTCCCAGGGGACTTTGCAAATATTTATTTATTCACTGTTCAAATCACTCTGGGATTTATCCGGGCATCGCTCTGGACAAACCTACAAAATCTCATGCCCTACTCAAGGTTACATCATTCTCAATAGTGAAAGAATGAAGGCTATCCCCATAAGATCAGAAGCAAAGTAAAGATGTTCACTCTTACCACTTCAATTCAACATTGTACCGGAGGTGCCAGCCAAAGAAATAAATCAGGAAAAAGAAATAAAAAGCATGCAGATTGGAAAGAAAGAAAGAAAATTGCCTTTATTCACAGATGAAATGACTGTCTACATAGAAAACTCCAAAGAATCTATGGAAAAAAAAATCCATTAGAACTAAAAAGAGAGTTTAGAAATGTTGCAGGATAAATCAATTATATTTCTATGTACTAGCAATAAACAATTGGAAATTTAAACTGAAAAAAATTATCATTTATAATCAGATTTAAAACATAAAGTACTATAGAATTAACCTAACAAAATATGTGCAAGATTTTTATTCTGAACACTACAAAACATTCATGAGAGAAGTTAAAGAAGACCTATATGAATGGAGAAATATACCAAGTTCATCATTAACTCTCTCCGAATTAATCTGTGGATTTACTGAAATCCCAATCAAAATTCCACTAGGTTTTTATGTAGAAATTAACAAACTGATTCTAAAAGTTGATACAAAAAAAGCAAAGGGCTAAAATAGACAAGAATAGGCAAAATAATTTTGAAAAAGAATAAAGCTGGAGAACATATTACCTGATATCAAGACTTGCTATAAAGCTACAGATATCAAACATTTAAGTATCAGCCTAAGGAATCCATAAAGAACTCTTAAAACTCAACCATAAAATAACAGACAAATTAAATTTTTTAAATGGGCAAAAGATTTAAGCAGACACTTCTGTTTAAATCAAATAAGAAAGATGGCAATCAGCTCATGAAAAGACGCTCAGCGTCATCAATCATTAGGGAAACACAAGTTGAAACCAGAAGTTATCACTACCCACCCATTAAAAAGGCTACAATTTAAAATAAGAAAGAATAAAAATAAAAAAGCAGATGACCAAAGTGCTGGTGAGGAACTCTTATACATGAATGATGGGATGCGAAATGGTACAGCTACTTTTGGAAACAGTTCATCAGTTTCTTACAAAGTTCATTATGTAGCCCATTATCTCAATCTTCAGTATTTTATCCAAAAGAAATGAAAACATTTGTCCACACAAAGACCCCATACACAGATAATTATAGCAGCTTTATTCATAATTTCTAAAAACTGGAAACAACCCAAAGATCCACCTACTCGTCAATGGATAAACATACTGTAGTACATCCATACAATGGAATACTATAGAGCAATAAACAGGAACAAATTCCTAATACATGCAACAATGCGGATGAATTGCAAAATCATTATGCTAAGAAAAAGCAATCCGAGACAAAGGCTACATGTTATAGGATTCCATTCTAGAAAAGGCAAAACCATAGGAACAAAGAATAAATCATGGTTGCCAAGGTTAGAGATAGGAGGAGAGGATTGACCACAAATGGACATAATGGAACTTTTTGAGGTAATAGAAATGTCCTATACCTTGATTACAGTGGTAGTTCAACAACAGCATACATTGCTCAAACCTATCAAACTGTATACCTAAGAAGGGTAAATAGAACTATATACAAATTGTACCTCAATAAATGTAAACTTTTAAAAGAGAAAATCCAGACACAGGAAGAGCATAGGTTTACCCCTGGAAATGATAACTCTAAGATGTGTTTGAAACCTCCAAATGGGGATAATATCCAATGACCAGCAGGAAATACTGGATCCAAACCTCAGAGGAGGAGGTGCTACTGGACGCTATTACAAGGCAGCCTTTCCCCTGACTCCCTAATAAGTTCTTCCGCTTTTGAAACCCTTCCTGAGCATCCCGTCCTCTAAGAGGTTAACCCTGACCCAAATACCTTAAAACCTAGAATGTGAGCTCTCTGAGAGCAACAATCTTGTCTTACTTCTCTTTGCTGTATCCCTAGAGCCTAGAATATGTCTGGCATATAGGAGGTGAATGAATGAATGAATGAGTTCCTCCTCTGGCAGTACTTTGGAACCTTTCATAGCACCCAGCATACGTACTGTGTTGGTCCAATGATCTGTCTCCTCCAATAATAACCTCCTTGATTATTATTCATGATTTTATTGTTCTTTTTATTTTCAGATCACTGTTTCTGGATCTGAATCAAATTGAGTGGCTTAAATCTCCACCTGATCACTCTTCCAGTAGGGGAGGGGGTGTGGAATGGGAGAAGCCTGTTGAGGAGCATCAACTATGCTTCAGGCCCCATGCAGTCATGCACATTTAATCCCTACAGACGAGGAAGCCGAAGCTCAGAGAAGCTCACGTACTTAATCATTCAGCAAGCAAACAGCCGAGCTAGGATTCAAAATCAATGCTCTTTTCCCCAACTTCTCTTTCCCTTGAGATCTTTAACTTGATGATTTTCAGCACTTCTGCCACCTTCAGATGACACCGTCTACTGTACTGACTCCACACTCTGACAATCCCCTTCCCTGACATTCAGCCTCTCATGCTCCCTTGCTTTGAAGATATTTGCTGCCAACTGTCAAGTCAACCCCATGGTCCCTGGATGACTACTTTTCCGCTGAGATCTGGTTGCCCTTTCTTCTCCGCCCAAAGCATCCAAAAGATTCAGCCATCTTGGCGATGTTTTAAGCCTAAGCCTAACCTCCTTTGCCCCTGAATTTCCACTACTCCTGCCCTCTCATCTTTCAGTGAAGTCCACTATTTTCCTCTCCTGTACCCACAATATAGATTGTTTCCTGTGTGCTTGATCTCATCATCAATCCAAACTACGCAACCTCAACAAGGTCCTTAAAGTCTTCACCCATCATTTTATGCATTGTCGGCAGACCATCTATCCACAGTGTGCTGCGGGGCCATGTCTTTCTTGGTCTCCTCTTGCCTCTGTCCCACTGTCCCTATTGCTAGAAAGGCAATTCCATGTAAGGGATACATGCAGCAAGTCCAGCTCTGCCACCTATCACTATCACTTTTCAGGTTTCACCATAAATGTCACTTTACCCAGGATCTCAGGTTACTCTTTTCTGCTGTGGGCTTCTATTGCTCCCTGGACTTGCTCTAGCATAGCACCAACTACACTTTTTGTTATTATTTGTTTATTTAATTGTTGCCCTCTAAACTGTACCCTCTAAGGAAACCTCCGATCAATCCTGCTACCTACAGCAGGATATCTTCCCATTTTTCCTTTCCTTCACTGACAAACTTCTTGAAAGAGAAATCTACATTCTGCCTCTACTAACCACTCAAAACTCCTTAACCCTTCGCCATCCAGCTTCAGTCTCCATCACTCTACTGGAAGTGTTCTTCTTGTCCTCCATCTCTTGATCTCTCTGTGCATCTCACCCTGTGGCCCACCCCTCCTTAAATTTTTTTCTCCTTGACTTTTGTTTTAGTTTCCTTGGCTACTCAAGCAAATACCATGCAATGGGTTGGCTTCAACAATGAGAATTCATTACAGTGCATGGTTTTGAGACCAGAAAATATGCAAATCAAGTTCAAATCAAGACAATGCTTTCTTCCAAAGACCAGCAATCTGGGGCTGGCTGTCAGTGGTCCTCGGTCTTGGTTTTTCTGTCGCCTGGCACACGGCTGCCTCTCCTGGTCTCTCCCTTCGCTTCCAGGTTCCATTAATGTTCAGCTTCTCACTCTCCATGGCTTTCTCTCTGCCTGAATTTCATTCTGCTTATAAAGGACTCCAGTAAGATTCAGATGCTATGCCATACTTTAACTGAAGTACCCTCATCAGAAGTTTCCACTTACAGTGAGTTCACATCCACGAGAATAAATCAAGTTTAAGAAACATGTTTTTCTGGGATACATACAGTTCCAAACCACAGTAGCTTTCATGGCATCTCTCTCTCCTGGATCTCTTCCTGGTTGCTGCTAGCAAGAGTTTGGTCTTCCTTCTCTTTCACCTCTCTTTTCTCTTTGTCTCTTTCTCCTTCTCTTGCCATCAGTCCCTGTGGGTAGTCTCTGTCCACTTCTTTTCCCTGATCCTTTCCCTTAGGCCATCTCACCCACATCGGGGTGTCACCCAAATCCTCTATGTAGGTGGCTCCATCATGTGGTTGTGCAGGTTGTATAGCGCACAGGACCAAGGAAGCATGTGGAGGCTGTGACTCCTCAAACAGTCCAAAGGCACTGGACTTGTGGCCCCCCAAAAATATATGTCCACCTGGAACCTCCAAATGTCACCTTATTTGGAATAAGGGTCTTAGCTCATGTAATAACAGTAAGCATCTTGATATGGAGTCATCTCTGAATGAAGAAAGGCTCTAAATCCAATGATAAGTGTCCTTATAAGACACCAAAAAAGAAAAGACAGGAAAAACCATACAGAGCAAAAGGCCATGTGAAAATGGAGGCAGAAATTGGAGTTGTGCAGTCTGAAGCCCAGAAATGCCAAGGATTACCAGAAGCCGCCAGAAGCAAGGAGAAGGCATGGAGCAGATGGTCCCTCAGTGCCTCCAGAAGGAATCAACCCTGCTGACACTGATTTTGGATTTCTGGACTCCAGAATTGTGAGAAAACACACTTCAGTTGTTTGAAGTCACAAGTCTGTGGTTGTTTGTTACAGCAGCCCTAGGAAACTTGTACCTGAGGAAAGACCCAGCACATCAGGTTCAAAAGGGGAAGAGAGTGTAAGAACAGATGGTTCCATTCCCCCGAGGGGAAGAGGAGGCTGGAATGGGGAATCAGGTTGCTAAGGAAACTCCAGTAAGGGTCAAATTCCCAGGAATCCTCCCAGAGCTTCAGCACCTGGAAAGCCCTAGGCAATTACATGTTGTTTAGCACTGACCCTCCCCCTTCCTTTATCCACTGGGAATAACCCCATAGGCACAAATCCAACTGAAGCAAGGGTACTACAAATGTCAGAACATTCTCCGACCCTACCCAGGCCTGAGGCACAGGGCTTGCTCCAAGCCCTCAGAACCCCTTTCCCTTTTCACACTAGACAGGCAGCTCTGGGAGCACCAAGAGAAATTCTTGAATGCCCAAGATCCAAACTGAATCCGGCACCCAATCCAGACGCAGCCCTTATCATCCCACCTGCCTCTGCAGCTGCACCCAAAGCCTGCCAACTTTCCCCTACTTCCCCTGTCTCTTAGTTTACCAAGCTCACCTCTTGGTCCCTCAGCCTCTCCTAGAGCCCCCTTTCCATGAATTATTTAAATCAAAATTGTTTACTGAGATCTCAATACACACCAGACCCAGGATGCAGCATTAGATTCCCAATCTGTACCAGACACCTTTTCCCTTCCGCTGAAGGAACACCAGCCTACTCTTTTGTTATTTTTTTTTCTTTACAACAACTTGAAAATTTTTAATACTGTCTAACATATACATATAGATAAAGTCCTATTTTAAGAAAGTGTCATACGTAAAAGTATAATCTAGAAGTCTTAATAACTAAGAGGTACGTCAAAGCTTTCTGAAAGATTGCTGGCTTCTTTAAATTATTATTAGAGCAGTTCGTGATGAGACCTACCCCCAGGAGGGTGGTTTGGAAATCATCTGCGGGTACATTTTTTTCTATTTTTTTTAAAAGTTATGCTTACATAGCATACAATTCATCCTAAGTGTACAATCAGTGGCTCTCGGTATCATCACAAAGTTATGCATTCACCACTACTGTCAATGTGAGAACATTCTCATTTCTTCCAAAGAAAAAATGCCTTACCGCCTTTATCCCCCATTATTGATATTTAACTTTGGTATAGTGCCTTTGTTACAATTAATGAAAGAATGTTACTATGTTACTGTTAACTATAGACTTTAGTTTACATTCATTTTATTTGTTCTCGTATAACTCCCTATTATTACACCTTGTGATAGTGACATACATTTGTCCTAGTTCATGTAAGTACTCTCTTATCTTTATACAATTAACCACCATCATTGTCCACTCTAGATTTCACTAAGTTATACAGTCCCAGTTTTTATCCTCTAGCTTTCCTTCTGGTGGCATAGACAACTCTAGCTTTCCTCTTCCAACCACAGTCACATTCCACTTTGTCAATTACACTTACAACATTGTGCTACCCTCACACAGAATTGTGCTATTCCTTTCCGAACCTTTACAGTGAACCTTATTAACTACTCTGTACTCCTTAATCATTGATTGTCCAATCTCTGCCCACTTTCTAGTCCCTGATAACCTATGCTCTTGAATGCAATTCTCAGACTGCTTATAGTTAGCTCATATTAGTGAGCCCATACAATATTTGTCCTTCTTTTTCTGGCTTTTTTCACTCAACATAATGTCCTCAGGTTCATTCACTTCATTGCCTCCTGACACACTCTTGATTCTTATCCCATCCCTTCCTCCGTCTTCTCTCCTCCCCAACAGCCCTGCCTCTAACTCGGTTGCCCTAGGGGCCCTCCGGTGGGCAGGGCCTACTGGCCCATGAGCTGGAACTCCACTGAAAAGAGGGGAAAGGAACTTCAGGGCCCATTCTCTTACCCACCTTGTGGCCTCCACCCCACCCCACTTTAGGGACTTCTCCTTTCTCTGGCACACACTCACACCTTGGGGAAGTCCTTTCTGGAGTCACTCTAACCCCTTTGAGAAAGTGATGGGAGCCGACCACCAGCCCCATGCCTTCCTTGCCTCCTGAATACCTCCCTCCTCCAAGTTGGGTAAAAAAAAAAAAAATTCCAACCTAAGTGGTAAAGCAGAGCCTGAAGGATTACTGGCCCTTATTATCCTCCCGAATCCCCTAATCTCCCCACCATCTGGTTTCCCCAGAGATGCAGGCACCAGCCCTCCACAGGAGAATGTCAGGGGTGGGGTGAGGGAGAGTTGACCCACGTTTATCGGAGTCATCTCAGAGTTTACTCAAGAGTTGAACCTGCCCCTCTGGTTTTGCGTCGCCTCAGCAGGACACTGGAATGCAGGACCAGGTGGGGGCGGGGAACCATTTTCCCTCCTTCAGGCCTCCCCTGGGTGAGACATTCCACATGTCTGTGCTCTGGGAGTCTCTTATGTGGACCCTCTGTTCCACCTTCTCCCAGGACCAGCCTCACAATACTCCATGCCCCTTTCGCCGGTGCCTCATCCTGACCCCAGAGCCCCAAAGCTGGAGGATGCTGGGGGCTGAAACTCCTCCCCCACACTCCACCCCAGCTCTCCTAGAGACTCCTAGACGGTGTGAAAGGCTCTAAACCGCAGAGGAATCTGGAAGTGGTGGAAAGGGACCGGCCTGGGGAGCAGAGGGGGTCGATGCTGGAAGCCTAAGGCTGGTATTTGCCCGATGCTGCAAGAGGTCAGGAATGCAGCCAAGGACTTCAGCTAAGGGAGGTAAGGCCCAATTGGCAGTAGTTCCCATCCCGCCGCTAGCCTGAGTCACCAAAGGCCCTGATATTGGGGACGGGGGAGTTAAATGACTCAGAGAGGGATATAAATTCATTAAGCCATCTTTAAAATTAAATTGACATACACATACATCACCTCTGCCCTCCTAGATGTGCTGGAGCCTTACTCAGCAAGAAATAAATGAGTATTTTATTCAAAGAATGAATGACTGATAATTAACATGCTTGTCCATGTCCATTGCCATCCATGAATACAGGATCGGTCTTACTCTCCTTTTACAAGTGAAAATACTGAAGCTTGGAAGTAACTTGTTCAAGGTCACACAGCTAGCATTAGCATAGCACCTAAATTGATTAAATTCAGCTTAACAAAAGCAGTAGAAAGCAATACATCGCCCGTTTAATCCACATACCTTATTGGGCGATTCTGCACAACATGACAACTCTGGAACCCAGTGTGGGAAGGTTGAAGGTGAAAGCAGGGATGGCTGGCACCAAGCCCAGGAACCTTCCATGCAAAATGAGTGGGCCTTCATTTGCAGGCTATTTTGCCTCCCATTTGCCTCCTGGCCTCCAGCAGGCCCTGGTCAGCTCCCACTGAATACTGTGTGGCTTCCCCTACCTGAAGTGGGGGTGGGGGGTGGGGGGGCCTGGGACAATTCAGGGCCAAACTCTGCATCTGAACTGCACCTCCCCCCTGGCAATCCACAGGTCAGGCTACTCCCAGAGCCGCTTCCCCTCCCAGGCCTATCCTCCTGCCTGCCCTCACCTCTCTGTCCAGCTGGCAGCCCAGTAAGAATCGATAGGCCCATTCAGAGCAAAGAGCACAGTCAAATGCAACACCAGGCCCTGCTGGCCAAATGAGCTGGTGGCAAGGACCGAGTTAAAGGCCCCAAAGCTCCAGGTTCCCACAGTTAATTTAGCAGGGAGTGGTCATTCAGCTTGGGGAGTGGGGGAGGGATGGAGGGTCAGAGAGCCCTGAGAGCTTCCCTACCTCTGTCCTTTTCACCTATATCCTGAGGTGAGCTTCCTGGAGGAAGCAGCCCCTTGGAGTAGGTTTGGGATCTTGAGAGGAGTAGGGAAAACTGGGGCTGGAGAAAAGTTCTACTAAGGAGGGAGAGAGGGACTGGCACTCAGAACTAAGAATCAGTTAGAATGTTTCTAGATGTGCCTGTCTGACCTCCTCGGCCCCCATACCATGTGGCACACAATGTAATCTCCCAGAGGGATTTTTGTCTCTTGTTGACTGCTTTTCACCCAGCTCTGAACAGGGCCTGGCAAACAGTAGATACTCAATAAATACTTGAATTGCAAGTGCTCAGGAGTATTTTTTTATCCAAGAATGTAGGCAAGGCTGATAGATGTGTGAGCAGAAGTGAGGACGTCCAAGTCACAAAACGTTCTGTTGAGGCCAAGCCTCGGGGACATGAGTTAGCCGGAGGGGAGGAAACAAGAAGAGAGTCTGCTTTCATGAATCTGAATATATTGATAAGTGAATGCATTTGTGTGTGTTTGAGAATACACGACTCTACAATATGGGCATGAGTGGGCACAAGTGAGCCTGGGTAGGAGGGAGTGTTTGGGAACCAGGTGCGGTAGGGTGCAAGTGTTTAAACCCCCATGTTTGAGGCTCAGGACTGCGTGTCTCTTCCTCTTCTCCAGCCCCCAGCTTTCCTTCCCCAGGACTTTCCTGGGCTCTCTGATCACCTCCACTCCCACAGGTCTGAGACTGGGGAACAAGGGTGGAGCTTGAGGACAGCTGCAGAGACTCCTACCCAACTCTCTCCAGTCCCCTAAAATCTCCGAATTCCCTACCTGCCAGCACCTCCTCTCACTCGGGGGAGGGGGTAATAATAACGTCATTTCCTGCCCTGGCAAGGGCCAACAGCACCTGCTGCCTTTGTAGGACCCGTTAGCCAACCTCTTCCCGGGGGAGGCGGGGTGGGGAGAGAAGGCGGCCCTGGGAGAGTTTCGCTGGGCGGGGTTCTGGGGGTGGGGGGAGGACCCGGAACGCCCAGGAGCACGCGGAGTCCTGCAGCGGTCACCTGTGGCACGGGGGCCGGGGGCGGGACCTGACCCTCCAGGTCCCCACCCCCTTCCTCCTCAATATAACTTGAGCTCGGGACCCCTGCACCGTCTGCGGCCACATCCCGAGTCCCGGCCTCCTGCCTTCCTCCCCAGACAACATGAGCTTCACCACCCGCTCCACCACCTTCGCCAACTACCGATCGCTGGGCTCCGTCCAGTTGCCCAGCCCCCGGGTCCGGCCGACCAGCAGCGCGGCCAGCGTCTATGCGGGCGCGGGCGGCTCGGGCTCCCGGATCTCCGTGTCCCGCTCCTCTAGCTCCCGGGGCGGCTGGGGGGCCGGGGGCCTGGCCGGCGGGTTGGCCGGGGGCCTGGCGGGCATGGAGGGCATCCAGGGCGAGAAGGAGACCATGCAGGCGCTGAACGACCGCCTGGCCTCCTACCTGGACAGGGTGAGGAGCCTGGAGACTGAGAATCGGAGACTGGAGGGCAAAATTCGGGAACACATGGAGAAGAAGGGACCCCAGGTCAGGGACTGGGGCCACTACCTAAAGACCATCGAGGAACTAAGAGCTCAGGTAAGGGGGCATGGAGAGAGGGAATCCCCCACTCCCAGCCCTGTCTGACTCGTTTGCATACCCCACTGCCTCTGGCTCAAGGAAAAGAATTTAGGGTGGAAACACTGACTCCTCCCTCCCTTCTCTCTCCATCCTGACCTCAACTCCATGTGGAGAAGGCTAGGAATGTGGTGGATTTTTCTATATACCCCTGGCCACAGGGACCCCAAGGGTGGTGGCTGTGCATGGGAGCGCCCTTCCCCAGGAAATAGTGGGAAGTGAGGTGAGGGGGCAGCTTTGGGGAGGAAGCCCACAGCACCCAGAGGGGTGAGACAAGGCAGACACCCTGGCTCCAGCTCCTGGGGACACTTAGGGGGTTAAGCGGATGTGGCTAAGGCTGAGTCATCTAGGAGTAAACAGGAGACCTACCTGTGGGAGGGGCCAGTCCAGGGCTTGAGGGGCCCAGAGCAGGGGGGTGAGCAGGTGCACTAGGAAAAGAGGCCAGGAGAGGGCCAAGGAGAGGATGTATTGGCGCCTGCTGGCTTGTGGGCAGGCCAGCCCGCTGAGGCCCGGCAGGGAGCGGTAGGGAGGGGTGGGGAGGGGTGGGGTGGGGTAGGGGTGGGAGGTGGGGGTGGGGTGGGGGAGGCACAGGTGCAGGGCGGCAGATGTAAAGAAGGATCCTGTACGTTCAGGACACTCCAATTCATGGAACAATCTCTCTTTATGCAACCCCCAGATCTTTGAAACTTCTGTGGACAATGCCCGCATCCTTCTGCAGATTGATAATGCCCGACTGGCTGCTGATGACTTCAGAGTCAAGTAAAGCTGGGGACAGGGGAGCTGGGGGTGGAAGTAAGAATGGGCTGCTCTTCCAGCTGGGGTCAAGTAGAGGCTCACACTGGCTTCTCCTTCAGATGTAGGTGGAGCTGGGTGAACGAGAGATAGGGTCCAGGGGTTTATTCATTCATTTAACCAATTTAGGAACTCATCCCCCAAGTGCCAAGCATAGTGCTCCAGGCATTACCACCTGACCCCTGACTCGGGTTGCTGGTTTGCAATGGGTGTGGGGCTCCTGTTAGGGTATGGCATGGGTGGAGAAGGTTCTGGATGAGACATGGGTGCCCCTCTCTGATCACCTCCACTCCCACAGGTATGAGACTGAGCTGGCCATGCGTCAGTCCGTGGAGAATGATATCCATGGGCTCCGCAAGGTCATCGATGACACCAACATCACCCGGCTGCAGCTGGAGACGGAGATCGAGGCTCTCAAGGAGGAGCTGCTCTTCATGAAGAAGAACCACGAGGAGGCAAGCAGGGCCGCTGGCCAACCAGGAGCCCAGGGGGCAGGAACAGTCTGGGTGGAGGAAGAAATGGGGCAGGGCATGTGAAGGGAGACTTGCAGACATGTTTTCTATTGTTATAAATATTTTATTTTGAAATAATTTTTTATTTTGAAATAATTTCAAGTTTACAGGACAGTTGCAAAAATAATACAAAACCTATGTAAAGAACTCCAACATATTCCCCACCCAGATTACCAAATCACCTTTTAACGTTTTGCTGTATTCTATATATTCTATATATATATATTTTATATATTCGTCTATTCTCTAAACATTTGAAAGTTAGATTATGTACATCATGCTCCCTGAACACTTACTATTTCCATATACTTTCATAAGAAAAAGGATATTTACTTTGTAACCACTTTAAGTACAGTTATCAAGTTTATATCAACTTAATATAAAGCTTATAGTCTATATTCTAATTTTTTCATGTATCGTTATAATGTCCTTTGGACCTTTCCTCCTTTACTATTAGATCCAGACCAGGATCATGTATTGCATTTAATTCTTCCTGGTTTTTTAGTGTCTCTCTCTTTTTAAATTGTGGACATACATTTATATATACAATGTAAGCTTTCCCATCTCAACCACTTCTTAATCAGACTGTCCTCGTACTCAATGGGTCGCACATGCTCTGCAGCTCACCTGAACTGCAGTATGATGAGGTTGAGAGGACGTGAGATAAGGGTGAGAGAATGAGGACAGGTAGAAGCAACTATTTCAGATGGCGAGTAGTGAAAGAATGAGAGCATGCTTGGTAGAGCTGACAGGACTTCCTAGAAGGAGATATAAGGAGCAGGTTTGTGGAAGAGGGACAGGGTGAAGTGAGTGACAGGCATTGGCAGTATGTGGATGGCATTTCTACCTAGAACTGACATTGCCCAGAGTGCAAAACCAAGAGTTTTATCTGGTCTGTTTATCTGGGCTTCTCCCATAGACCTCCTGGAAGAGGCAATCACAGATTATCACCTTATTGAGGGCTCTGATCCTAAGCCCCTTCTCCCTGTTGCCATTCTCTCCTTTAGGAAGTAAAGGGCCTACAAGCCCAGATTGCCAGCTCTGGGCTGACCGTGGAGGTGGATGCTCCTAAGTCTCAGGACCTCAGCAAGATCATGGCAGACATCCGGGCCCAGTATGATGAGTTGGCTCAGAAGAACCGAGAGGAGTTGGACAAGTACTGGTCTCAGCAGGTGAATGAGGAGAAGGGATGGATGCTAGCCTAACTACAGAGGCCCAGGGGAATGGGAGGGAGGCAGGGAGGGAGGGAATGGCCTAATGGACCATTTCCCCTGCAGATTGAAGAGAGCACCACAGTGGTCACCTCTCAGTCCGCTGAAATAGGAGCTGCTGAGATGACACTCACGGAGCTGAGACGTACTGTCCAGTCCTTGGAAATCGACCTGGATTCCATGAGAAATCTGGTGAGAATCCTTACATCACCCGCCCCAACTCCTGTTGATCCCCCGAGTTCCATCATCCTCAAGCCCAACCCTGTTTCAACCCAAATCCTATCCTTCTCATCTTAAATTCCTTTAGTTCAGAAACAGGCAGTTTCTCTTTGCATTTCCCACAGCCCCTATCCCCTGTCCTGATTTTGGGCACACAGTAGATGCTCCAAAAAATATCTCAAAGAGTGAAGAGATGAGCAGACCTGCTGGGACTTTAGACTGCTCTGCTGAAAGTGACAGAGACACTCTCCCCACACTCAGTCAAAGCTCACCCCAACTGCCCTCCTTCTGCCCTCGTAGAAGGCCAGCTTGGAGAATAGCCTGCGGGAGGTGGAAGCCCGCTATGCCCTGCAGATGGAGCAGCTTAACGGGGTCCTGCTGCACCTGGAGTCAGAGCTGGCACAGACCCGGGCAGAGGGCCAGCGCCAGGCCCAGGAGTACGAGGCCCTGCTGAACATCAAGGTCAAGCTGGAGGCTGAGATCGCCACCTACCGCCGCCTGCTTGAAGATGGGGAGGACTTCAGGTGAGTGGGGTCTCCGTGGCACACAAACCAGGGTCAGATGTCATTTCTTCCCCCCAAGGCTGAGCCTTTTTTAAGCCCCCCATGTACCTATTCATTGGTATCTACTGAGTGCCCAACTGATGTTTTCTGAGTGAGTGCTCCTCAGTCTTCAAGGGAGCAACAGTTAGAGGTTCCCTCCTATGGCCTTGCCTTTTCCTTTAGTGGGGGAGGTGGCTAAGGGGGATTTGGAGGCTTTTACTTCCACCTTCCTTGTCCTTGCTCTGCGGGGCAGCGTGTGACTGGGCCTTGGCCTTCTCCTGCAGTCTCAGCGATGCCCTGGATAGCAGCAACTCCATGCAGACCATCCACAAGACCACCACCCGCAGGATTGTGGACGGCAAAGTGGTATCTGAGACCAACGACACCAAAGTTCTGAGGCACTGAGGCAAGAGATGCCGGGTGCTCTTTGGAGAATGGGTGGCCAATAAAGGCTCTGCATGCTCCTTGGCTGTTTTCATAATTCTGTGCGAATACCTTAAGCCAATAGTCACATAGTAATCAGGCAAAACCGCCTCTGACACCAAGGGTTTCATGGGGGTGGGCAAGTGGCAGAAGAGGGTTCCAGGTCCTTTGAAGTACCTTCTCAGAGAAAGCAGAGGAAGCAGTAGATGGGATGGAGCAAGAGCAGTGGGGAAAACTACAATAAAATTGTGGAATCATCCTCGATGAGACCCGGCAATAATAAGGTCACCCGTTGTTTCTGCCTGACAGATGCTCATTAGCAGAAATTTGAGCCAAAGAAGGAGGTGGGGCCAGAGACAGGGGACAGAGGAAGAGGCTGGACCAGACTTTGCCTCTGGGTAGGAAAACAAATCCTACCTGAAAGCAAAGGGTGTTTGTTTCTCACTCTTTTTAAAACCATCTTCCCTGAGTAAAGAATGATCACCTGCCCTACTTCTGTGCAATTCTTGCTCCACCCCTACTTTCCCTCCTCCAATCTTTGCAGAGGTCTACAGGAGACAGATCTTTGGGTCAGGCCCACCAGCTGTCCAGATGTGGTTGAACTTCACTTTCTGAGATTTATTTTAAGAAAGGAGTTTGGGATCATTTTCTGCTTCATCCCTCCCCACCATTTTCCAAATGTGTAAGCATAACAGGGTGTGTTTTCTCAAACCACACAGGTGTCTCCAGAGGTTCTGATGAGCCTCCCCAAGGGGTTGTGCTGCCTGGGCTGGCAATCACTAATTTAATTGGAAAGAATCCAGCTTTTTCTATGGGCCTCTAAAAAGAGCGACCCTTGGCTTAGTCAAGCCAAGAAGGGTAGGAAGGCAAGCGCACAGGTATGAGAATGGAATGACTTCAGAAGATACAAACCTGCCTGAGGGTGGGACAGAAAGTCCCTGGCAGAACCTGAGCTGTACTTGAAGCTGAATCAAGTTGATCAGAGAAACCCAAGATAATGCACTTGATATGATTATCCCTCCCAGGAGACAATGCCTCACAGTTCCCAGGGCACTTATGCATTTGATCCTTGTTATAATCCTGTGAGGTCTGCCAGGCAGCAGCTGTTATTGGCCCTGACTGAGAGGTGGAAGCTGAGGTTCACAGGGATCATGTGACTTGCTCCAGATGACAGAGTTTGGAGCAGGAAGCAGGAACCACATCTCCAGATTCCCAATCTCGCAAACTCTTTCCTCTGAATATTATTTAACCCTAGAATTTTCAGCCCTAGCTGCAAATCTGAGGCACCTGGGGAAACTTTACAAACCACACTGAGGCCTGGGCCCTGGGCCGGATATTCTAATTCAGTTCTGGGGCTGAGTTTTTCAAAAACTCCCCAGGTAGGAACCTATAATTTCCAGAGGGTTCCTAGGCTAGCTAAATCCCAAAACCCAGAGGGACCAGCCTCTCCAAGATTATCAACTAATTGCATCCCCCTATCCTTTAGTCAACAGGCATTGCTTAATGACCGGGAAAAGGATCAAAGGAGAAGGAGGAGTTATAGCAAAGGAAATAGGATTTAACAAATGAGTATGACTGCTGAATCACTGTGTTGATATTTCTTTTCACTTCTGGTGTTTTCAAGCAGCTAGGAGGAAAAATCTGAATTTTCTTTGCCTATGTGTTATATTTCACAACTTTAAAAAAAAATGTGTTGTTGTTTGAAAAAAAAAAAAAGCTCCCAGGTGATTCCAAGAGGCGGCCAAGGTTGAGAGCCAGACCCAAGCTGTGCACTGATTCAGCGTCCTGGCATTCCCTCCGGATGCAGATCATGGATGTGAGTGCTTCCAGCACGTGACTGGAAAAGCCCAGGCCTCTGGGGCAGTCCTTCTCACCCCCCAGCTTGAGAGGACAACTGCCTGAGGGAAAATTAGCAAACTCATCTGCCCCATGTTACACTGTCCCATTCTATCTCCTGCCAAAGTACAATCCAACCCAGGTAAAAATTAACAAATGATACTGGAAGGTGCAAAGCCATGTGTATTATATACTGACATTTGTGAAGAAAAGAAGTACTATATTCACATATAGATATCCTTGTATATGTGACTATCTCTGGGAGGATACATAAGAAATTGGAAATTAATGGTTGCCTCTAAAGAAGAAATTTGGTGTCTTGGGGAGCAAGGGTTGGTAGGAAGACTTATTTTCTGTTGAGAATCCTTTTGTACCTTTTGAATTATGTATTACCTGTAAGAATATAAAAAATAATTTTGGTTGTTAACTGTTTTAACAGTACAGGAACATTCACTTTCCAGGGAAGATGTAGCCATCTTTGTTTCTGTCCCACTCCATCCAAAAAATATTTTTTGAGCTCTGCTCTAGTTTGCTAGTTGTCAGAATGCAATATACCAGAAATAGAATGGCTTTTAAAAGCCACTTAATAATTAAGAATTTAATTTATTAAATAAGAATTTAATAAATAAATTTATTAAATTAATAATTTAATAAGTTGCAAGTTTACAGTTCTAAGGCCACAAAAATGCCCCAATTAAAGCAAATCTATAAAAATGTCCACATTAAGGCACCAACAAGAGGTTACCTTCACTCACAAAAGGCTGATGAAGTTCAGGGTTTCTCTCAACTGGAAAGGCACATGGGGAATCTGGTGGCACCCGCTAGCTTTCTCTTCAAGCTTCTGGTTTCAAGAAGCTCCCCCGGGGGCATTTTCCTTCTTCATCTCAGCGGCCTCTGGCTGCGTGGGGTCTCCACTTCGTGGTTCTGTGGCTTTCTCCAAAATGTTTGCTCCTTTAAGGGATTCCTGTAAACTAATCAAGACCCACCTCGAATAGGTGGAGTCACATCTCCCTCTACTCAAAGGTTATTACCCACAACTGGGTGTCTCTAATCTCCGCGGAGATAACCTAATCAAGTTTCCAACCTACAGCACTGAATAGGGATTAAAAGAGCCGCAAGATGGATCAGGATTAAAATATGGGTTTTCTAGGGTATATAATCCTTTCAGACTGGCGCCAGCACCTTCTATGTGCCAACAATTGTTCTGAGTGCTGGGGATATGACAGTGAACAAAACAGACAAATCCATCCTTGCTGTGTGAATTTTTCATTCTAGCAGATGGACTAGACAATGAATATAATAAAAAATAATGCACTATGTTAGAAGAGGATAAGTTTTACGGGGAAAAATTGAACAAGATATAAGGAATCAGGGGTGTATAAGTTTCTTATGGTTAAGTTTCTTATGGTTGCTGTAACAGGCTACCACAAATTTAGTGGCCTAAAACAACATAAATCTGTTGTCCAACAGTTCTTACAGTCAGAAGTCCTAAAATCAAAGTGTCAGCAAAACTGTGTTCCTTCTGGAGGCCCTAGGAGAGAATTCATTTCTTTGCCTCTTCCAGCATCTAGAGGCTGCCTGCATTCCTAGACTCCTGCTCATCCTCCATCTTCAAAGCCTATAGCATAACATCTTCAGAGCTCTCTCTCCCTCTCTCTCTCTCTCTCTCTCTCTCTCTCTCTCTCTCTGTCTCTTCTTCCATTGGCATCATATCTCCTTCTCTGTCTCCAACTGTCCTGCTTCCCTCTCATAAAGACCTTTGTGATTGCATTAGGCCCACCCGGATAATCCAGGATAATCTTCCCATCTCAAGATCTTTAACTTAAATCACATCTGCAAAGCCCCCTTTGCCATGTAAGGTAACATATTCACAGGTTCTGGTGCTCACGACATGGACTTTTTGGGGACAGCCATTGTTCAGCCCACAAAAGGAAAAGACAGGTTGCAATTTTCAATAGGGCAGTTCAGGTTGGACTCATTCTGAAGGCGACCTCTAAGGAATGAGGGCATTATCCTCGCTTATCTCAGGGAGCAACACTAAGGAGGACCCTCCCTGGAGTACCTGGGTAGCATCCCTCTGCCCTGACCCTCACATTTAGATATCCCCTTATCTGTACGTTTAGGTCCCCTTCAGGACCACATATGATTGGCAAAGGGCAGAGTGTCAACCTACCTCATCCTCTTCTGTCCTGCACCCTGTCACTGACGTCCCTCAAAATACACCAGTTCAAGTCCAATAGCCTCATCTGTCCCCTCATCTTAGCTGACCTCCATGGCACCTGGTCTTGAAGCCTCTGCTCTTGGCATTCTCCTGGCTGCATTCTCCCAGTCCTCACACCCCCACCAACTCCACTTCCTCCACAGGCCCTTTAAACAGGGCTCACTCTCTGATCTTGGCCTTTTCTCTCCCTGAGAATCTGTTTTCATCTCTTGACAGCACTGTCACTTCTGAGCTGAACTCCCAATGTTTATCTCCAGCCCTGGTCTCTCTTGAGCCTCAGAACTGAATTTTCCAACTGCTTGGTTTTCATTTTGCCATATGACACACTTAGCTATTTATATGTCACCTTTCCCATGAGACTGTAAACTCCTGAAGGCAGGTATCGTGTTTTATTCATCTTTGCATCATCCTGAATTGATAATAGCAACAATGGAAATTATAATAATAGCCAACATTTATTGAGCTCACATTAATTCATTTAATCCTATCAACTCTGAGACATAGTGGTGTCATTCTCATTTTACAGTGAAGAAACTGGAGGCTCAGAGAGGTGGACGTTCTCAAGGTCACAGACCTAAATAAGTGACAAAGCCAGAATTTAAAGCCAAGCAACCTAACTGCAACGTTCAAAGGTGGTAGATAAGATGGGTTGGCACTCAGTTCCTTTCCAAATTCTTGCCCTTCTGCCCTTCAGAGTTCAGAAAACTGAAAACTACATTTCCCAGGGGCCCTTGCAGCTAGGGTTCAGGATAGGAATTGCTTCATAATTAGATGCAGATGAATGAGATTGGGAAGGTGGATATGAGGCAGAGACCCTCTCCTGCTAGGTTGTTCCTGGTGACAAGGCTGGTCGTGAGGCTGTTGGATCTTTCTGGAGCAGTGTTCAGTGTCTGCTCGTTTGCTTTGTGCTTGAGAGGTAGTTGTGCCAGGAGGGGCAGGAGTCATGTCCTGATCCCTGGATCTCAGCTGCAACAGCGTGTCCTTGAGGTCAGTCAGCTTCACATCTCCCCACCAGCTCGGGTGGTTTGTTTCCTACGACTGGAATCAAGCATGGAACCTTCAAGAAGGGGATCCGGGAGTGGTTATCTGACTTGACCAGGTATGAAGGCAGTGAGGTCTCAGTTACCAATGTAATGGCAAAACCAGTAACTGCATTTATCACCTGGGGAGATCTGGAAGGACTGGCCTATCGAAGGTGAGGTTTTGCAGACTAGACAGCTGCTGTGACCATTACGGTGAGGTAAAGGAAATCAAGGGACATGGTGTAAGCTGGCTGCTTTGGCTGCCCTGGCAAACTTATGGGGGAAAAACGGCAAGCTTGAAGTTAAAGAGGACCAGGCTGGTACTAAGATGTCTTAAATGAATCTCTCAACTCCAGTAGCCACAGGCTGATGGAGCTGAAGCCTGACCCTGCTGGTTGTTAAGTTACATTATAAGTTGAAATCACAATCCTGCCAGGTCTTATGTAAAAGTAAAAGCATTGGTTGAGGAGAGGAGTCCTAAGAATAGGGATCAGGGCTTGTACTGCATTGAATAGTGTCCCCCCCAAATTCATGTCCACCCCGAACTTCAGAATGTGACCTTACTTGTAAATAAGGTCTTTGCAGATGTAGTTAACATGAGGTCAGTACTTGCTTAGAGTGGGTCCGATCGGTCTCCTTATATGAAGAGGAAGATTTGGACACAGAGACACAAAATTGTGACACAGAGGGAAACCAGCTGGCTGAAGATGGAGGCAGGGTTTGGAGGGATCCTGGGTAAAGATGGGGGCAGAGTTTGGAGGGATCCTGGGTGAAGATGGAGACAGAGTTTGGAGGGATGCTGGGTGAAGACGGAGGCAGAGTTTGGAGGGATGCTGGGTGAAGATGGAGGCAGAGTTTGGAGGGATCCTGGGTGAAGATGGAGGCAGAGTTTGGAGGGATGCTGCCGCCAGTCAAGTCTAGAGGATGAGTCCTCCCCTAGAGGCTTTGGAGGGAGCCTGGCCTTGCCAGCACTTTGATTTTGGACTTCTAGTCTCCAGAATGTGAGAGAATAAATTTCTGATGTTTAAGATACCCAGTTTGTGGTACTCTGTAACAGAAGCCCTAGGAAACTAAGACAGGGCTTTTGGATGTATTTGAGGACGTTGAATGCCCAGGTCTGACTAAGGCTCATTCGCTAGCAGAGGCAACCCCTCCTTCTCTACCTAATGTGGATGGTCCTGACTTGTTCAGAGACTCTGTAATGACCTCACCTAAGGTAGTTTGCAATGGATGCATCAAAATGCATAACCGGGGGCACAAATACAAAATCTTACCCTAGAGGAAACGATTCATAAACCAAAAGAACTGCACAGGTTTTGCTAGTTTGTATAGATATAAACTTGGGGACTATGTGTGGGGTTGATTATAAGATTACTAAACTAGATAGGAATGAACACAGTTTTAGAGTAGCTTAAACTTGTTTAGATCAGTTGAAAGATTCCAAATTCAGAGTGCTGGCTCTAGCAGGGAATGTTTTTAACTCTTTCCTTAGTTGACTGACTAAAACCTGGACTTACTAGTGGTGTACAATAAATGAAGCGGAGGTGCCAGAAATTCTATTGCATAATATGGAGGAAAGAATCCAAAGAATTAGGGAGAGTAGAGTTTGTGGTGGATTGATCATGCACAATTTACCCACCTGCTTCTACATAATTCCCCCAAGAGAGTAGAAGATATTCCTTTTACTGAGGCATTGTGTGTAGCTCAGCATTATCAAAACATGTTATGCTGCTTGTTCCCTGCATGTTTGGGGATGAAGGTGGGAGGTGCTGCCATAGAAGTGGGCTTTCTTGTTTCAATAGAGATGACAGAATTCCAGCGTGGCAGAAGTTGGGTTGCAGCAATAGATCACCAGAGACCAAGTGGGTATGGTTACCTTAAAGGCAATAGGAAAAAATGCAATCAATCAATCAATCAATCAAATCAAATGAAAGCAACACGGTGAAAGCAGTAATCAGAATGATCTCACCCACAGGAATCTTTGGCAATAATGACCTGATCCTGGTCACTGCACTCTTTTGGATGTACAGTTCTATGAGTTTTGACAAATACAGAGACAAATGCTTCTCCATCAAGAGACAGAGCAGCTCCTTCAGCCTGGCCCTTGTTAGTCAAACCTTCCCCTTCTCCTGTCCCCTGGCAACCACTGACTGGTTCTCTGTCCCTACAATTTTGCCTTTTCTTAATGTCATATAAATGGGATCCTGCAGTATGTAGCTTTTTGAGTCTGGCATCTCTCTCTTAGTATAATGCATTTGAGATTTATCCATATTGTTATGCGTAACAGGGGTTCCTTCCTTTTTTATTGCTGAGTACCATTATGTTGAATGGATGTGCCACCATTTGTTCATCAGTTCACCAGTTGAACAACATTTGGATTGTTTCCAGTTCAGGGCATTTAGGAATAAAGCTGCTGTAAACATTTGTATATCGATTTTTGTGTGAACGTAAGTTTTTATTTCTCTTGGGTAAATACCTAAGAGTGGGATGGCTAGGTCATATGCTAAGCGTATTTTTAACTTTTTTAAGAAACGGCCACATTTTGGAAACATTTTGGAAATGTTTTCCAAAATAGCTGTACCATTTTGCATTCCCACTAGCAAAGTATGAACGTTTCACAGCTCACCATCTTTGCCAGCACTTGATGGCATCCATTTATTTTTCATTTTTCATTTCAGTCATTCTAATAGGTGTGGGACAGTTTTACTTGGCATTTCCCTAGTAATGCACTTTAAAATGTCAGTTCAAATCTTTTGCTCACCTCTTTAAATTAGATTGTTTGTTTTCTGATTGTTTAACATCCTCTTGGATCTATGTAACTAAAAATAACAATAGGTTTGGCAAGTGGAGGCCTGTCTGAAGCCATTAACAGAATCATGGCGACTTCCCTTATTCACAGACCTCACTCAAAACTCAAAGCACCTTTAAAGCATGGAGAGACCTAGTATCTTTAAGGGAGAACCCTGCAACAACTCCACAGTATCTACTATAAATCTTCTTCCAGTCTTACCCCCCAAGGTATCTCCAGCCACTCACTAGATAACTGAGCATTAATATATGTCACAGTTTTCTGGAGAAACAGAACCTACAACTGTGCGTTCTGTTTATATTATATAAATACAAAGAGATTTACTATAGAAATCAGCGCAATAGCGGCCTCAAGTTGGAATCTTGATAATGGTGACTCTGACTTCCCCAGGAGAAGCTGGCTATCTGGATTAGAGACAGAAACTCATTCTGACTGATGAAATCCTCAGTTATCCCTTTAAGGCCTCCAACTAACTGGAGAAGGTGACTCCTCTCATTCTGAAGGTAATACTCTCCATTGCTGAGATTGCAGCCATACATGCAATCAACTGACTAATGATTTAATGATCATGAAATACCCTCACGATAACAATTAGGTCAGTTCTAGCTTGACCAAACAACCGGACATGTTACCCTAGTCACGCTGACATGTGAAATTAACCATCACAACTAGGAAAAGGAAAAAAACAGAATTTTCAGGGACAGGACAACAATGTTGCACAACTTTAAGGAGCTCCACTCACATTGTGTTCTGAGTTGTGCCGTATGACAGCCCTGCTCAGAGATTCTTGAGCACTGGCTCTAAGTTAAAACCATTGCAACTATGGTGCACTAGTCAGATTTGGGGTATGGAGGTGAGACCACATATGGGGTATGTAGGTGATAAATGGAATTCTGGCCCAAGTCCATCTTATGGTAGTGAACCCAGGGGGTCCATTAACAAATTCTGTGGTTATGTCCCTAGTTCCTGAAAGTGTAGTTGGACTAGACATACAACTGGCAGAATCTCCAACTTAGTTCCCTGGCCCATAAAGTGACAACTATTACGATAAGAAAAGTCAAGAGGAAACACTTGAAACCAACCCCCATCTCAAAATAGTAAATTAAACCCAATTCCTCAACAATAAAAAGATGAACAACCCACTTTAGAAATGAACCAAATAAAACAAAAATAATTTTTAAAGGGCAAAAGACGTGAATAGACATTTTTCCAAAGAGGAAATATAAATGGCTAAAAAGCACATGAAAAGATGCTCATCACTAACTGTTAGGGAAATGCAAATCAAAACCACAATGAGGGCAGTGCGACGTGGCTCAGTGGTAGAATTCTCGCCTGTCATGCCAGAGACCCGGGTTTGATTTCCAGTGCCTGCCCATGCAAGCACACACACACACACACACAATGGGATATCATTTCACACCTACTAGAGTGACCACTATTAAACAAACAGAAAACTACAAGCATTGGAGAGGCTATGGGGAAATAGAAACACACTTTCACTGCTGGTGGGAAGGTGAAATAGTGCAGCCGCTGGGGAACAGTTGGGTAGCTCCTCGGGAAGCTAAGTATAGAACTGCCAGGTGATCTGACAATTCCACTACTAGGTATATACTCAGAAAAAAATGAAAGCAGGGACAAAAACAGGCATTTGCACACCGATGTTCATAACGGCATTATTCACAATTGCCAAAAGATGGAAACAACCAAGTGTTCAAAAACTGATGAATAAGCAAAGCATGATACATACATACGGTGAGATGCTACTCAGCAGTAGGAAGGAATGGAGCCCTGAAGCATGCGACAACAGGGATGAACCTTGAAGACATTATGTTGAGTGAAATAAGCCAGACACAAAGGACACTAATACGAACCAAACGTGAGCAAACTCGTGGAATTAATACCTAGAATATATGTTACCAGAGGATAGAATGAAGGGAGAGAATGGGGAGCCGATGCTTAATTTGTGCAGAATTTTTAATGAGGTTGATTGTAAATGTTTGGAACTGGGGAGAGGTGATGGTAGCACATTATTGTGACTGTAACTAACAGCACTGAACTGTGTGTGACTGTGGGTAAAGGGGAAGGTCAGGGCCGTGTACTTGAAGGAAAGCTAAAGGATGAGACATGGCCTGTATGACAGCAAATCCCGCTGTGGACAGTGAAGGTGGGCAGCAATACAAATGCAAGAATGTTCTTCCACAAACTAGAACAAATGTATGTCACTATTATAAGGTTTTTATAATAGGGTCGTATATAGGGAAAAACACATCGAATGCAAACTACGGAGTTTATTTAACAGTAATAATATAATAGACTCCCACAAACAGTGACAAAGCTACCACACCAATGGTAAGCATTAATAATAAGGGGTCTAAAGTCTTCTTTTTGGAGCACTGAAAATGTTCTAAAATTGATTGTGGTGATGAAAGTACAACTCATACTGAGATCCACTATGTGTACACGTTGGGTGCATTGTTTTTCATGGGAATAAAACTGCTTTTTTTTTTCGATACCATATTCCTGTAAGAAATTAACAGATTATACCACCGTGAAAGACATGAAAGATGGAAAGATACAAGATAGTAATTTGTACCATGTCCCCATTTAGCTCACCTCTCCATGCTGAGTAGAAGATGATGAGTTTAAGGGAATGACAATAGATTATTATAAACCCAGTCAGGTCATAACTGTTATGATACTGCTATTCCAGATGTATTCATATTTCTGGGGCAAATCTACAAAGGTCCCGGAAACTTCCATATCACTATCAAATTGGCATTTTATTATTTTTCTCTACGCCTCCCCTCCACTTCTCTCCCCACTACTTGATATTTTTGTGGCTGGAAATTTAATTTTGGACAGAAGGGAAAGTACCTGTTTCCCGATTGTAACAGTGGCAGCAGCAACCCCAGCAAGTCAGTTCTGTGGAATTTGGGAGTCATTCCCAAAAGCTCAGCCTAGAGACTACACTGTGGCCCCTCCATCAATAGTGGAAGCCCCTCTTTACCACATGACCTGTTTTATCTATGGTCTCTGTTGCTGCAGCTGAATCCCAATTCCACCAAGAGCCAAACTCGAGCTTGCTTAGGCAGCAAAAGAGAATCTTTCGGTGCTGAAGGCCAAACCATGGGAAAGGCTTCCAGGTGGCCAGGGTCAAGATGGATGGAACCAGGAATATGAGCCCCACCACTCTCTTGAACTGGACTCTGCCCCATCTGCATGTTGGTTTCATGCTCTCCTACTACAGGTTCGTTTTTCTCATACCATAGAGGATGTGACACTCGACGACTCATATTTTCACCTCTCAGTTTCACTATCAGAGGACTCCCTGTCCTCTCCCATTTCAAGTTTATCCACATAATGTTCATGTGGCCGGATGCAGTGATTTGCTGCTTCCACTAGAATTACGTAGTTAAAATAGAAAAAGAAGACATTCCCAAATGAAAAGTGGTGTGTGCCCCAAAATAGATGGTGAGAAAAGCTAGACAGACAAAGTTGTCCATAATATTACTACAGATCAAACAAAAAGATGTTACATTTTCTTCAATTCCATTAACTCAGAGATTTAGGAACATTTTTTAGTCTCAACATTGAGTCTCTTTTTCCAACTCAAATTTCCTAGAAGGAGAAGAAATCTTCAACTTTGCACTTAATTTCATTCAGTCCATAGAGCAAGAACCAAGAAAAGACGTTCTCATCTGAACCAAACCACTGCAGCATAATTTATATAACTTCAACTGCATAAATTAAAACAAGATGAGTGATGTGACTTCAAAAAGCTAGTGCTTGTCTCTGAATCTTTGCCTTTCTTCATATCTCTTTTTCAGAGTCTCTTTTTAAATGTGTGTATCATTCATCCATCCATCCAAACAACCACCCGTCCACTCATCCATCCATCCATCCACAAGAATGAATAACAGCTTTGCTCACTATTAGAACCTACCAGCTAGCATATAGTAGATGCTTTATAAATATTTACTGAAAAGATTAATTAATGGCAGCTTGAACACAGGTATTTACTTTTGCTACTTCTAAAACCCCACTAAAAGGGGAATAAAAGGATTTTTTAGGCTTAAATGTATAGTGACAAAGAAAATGGGAGAGGTGAAAAGAACAAGAAAATTTTGGAAGCTGGAAAGCGGATAAATGCATGGCTCACTGGTTTATCAGGCACAAGAATGCTGAATTCTAAGCTGGTAGTGAGGAATACTGAGAATCAACACCCTCCCTACCATCACCACCCCCACCCCTACCAAAGCCTAGTGATATACAGCACCCTTAGAGGGGTGAAGATGGTGCTAACTGGAGAACTGGCTAAAAGTCTGCTTTAAAAATAATGTCCCCAGATACCCCCATTTCCATTCCATTCCAGGTAACAAGCAACTGCCCCTCACTGGTGTCTATATTCTGAGATAGTAAAAGGGAGGGTTGCTGACTGGAGGACCCCAGGCACAGTTGAGGGTGGGGGCATCATACTAAGAACAAGAAGATCAAGTGAACTTATGCATTCTAGATGCACACACGCATTCATACCACCCAGCCCTCTGTGCCTACTGGGGTCCCAGAACACTGGCAGCCCAGACTCCAGGCAGGATTTTGGAAACCATTTCCTAGAAAATCTTACCAGATCAGGACTTTCAACAACTGAAGACTAGAACTTCTAGGAAAAGTTGATAGGAAAAAAAACAGGGGGAGAAAATAATCAATGAAGCTTAAGAATTTCTCCTAGTACTGAAGGATATAAAATTCTAAATTGAAAGGCCCACTAAGTGTCCACCAGAATAGGTGAAAATAAGTCAACATTAGGACACATCACCAAGAAATTCCAGAAAACTGTAAGCAAAGAAAAGATCCACCAAGCTTCCAGAGAGGGGGGAATACAAATAATTTACAAAGGATCAGGAGCCAGAATAGTTTCAACATTTATTTCTTAACCGCAAAACTGGAGACTAGAAGGCAATGGAACAAGGCCTTCAAGTTCTGAAGGCGCATGATTCCCAACATATACTTACGTACCCAGCCAGACTGTCAATCAGGTGTGAGAGAACAATGCACACATTCTGTAAGCATAAAGGTTTCAGAAATTTACCATCTGTGCACTTTTTCCCCCATGAAGTCACTGGAAGATATGCTCTTCCAAAGCAAGGGTAAACCAAGAACACAGAAGACATGGAACCTAGGAATAGGACCCACTACCCAGTAGAGAGATGAGGGAATCCTCAGGATGCGGGAGAAGGGAGATTCCAGAATAAGGCTCTCTATCAGGGAGTGAGCTATGTACCAGATCAGATTAGAGCAACTTGGAAAGCAATGGAAGAGAGAACTTAAGGAAGATGAGATGTATCTGAACAAATTGAGAGGACATCTACATAACTAGCAGAGAATTAAGTACATAGAAAACTCTGAAAATGTATCATTTAAAAAAAAAAAAGCTTTACTATCTCCAGGGTAAACGAAAAAAAGTGGTGTAGGAAAGGGAACCATGGTGCACTGCGTAGCTCATGTGTAAATCATATTTGCATAGGCAATAATATCAACCCCAAATGCTGGTCTATTCAAAGTTACAATGTCCCTGTATTGGGATGATGGAGAGATGGCAAGGTGTGTGTGTGTATGTTGGGGACATGGGGCTGAGTTAAATTCTTTTCTTCTGTGGTTAAAAGAAAATCAATAAGTAAAAAAATAAGCATATTATTTGGAATACAGGGTAAGCACCAGAAGAATCAATTAAAAGTGTTGTCAGAGTTGCTCCAGGGAGGAGAAACTGAGAAGCAGAGGAAGAAGGGGGAATGCATTTACTTCTAACAAGTCTTTACGATTAATGTCTTTCAAAACTATGTGTAGTTACAACTTTATTACAGCTTAAAAATATTTCTAAATGAATACCTCTATTCTCCATTTATTCAACAGCAGTTGTTAATAACATGCATCCTGTGCCTGATAACCTGTAAAACCTGAGAATATAAACGTGAAAAGCCAAGGCTCCAGGTCCTGTGGGGCCCTGGAACAGAAACACAGCACAGTGACGTAAGCACTTTAAGAGCAGCAAGGAGGCACTAAGGGAACAGCAACTCACAAGTGTGGAATACTTGACCCACAGAGGTCTACAGAAGGGAGGCAATCCCTGGGCTGAGATTTGAATGATGAGTAAAGGGAGAACAAGGCTTTCGGGGGGGCAATGTGTCTTCCCAGATGGAGAGACGAGCACGTTTGGGGGTGGAGAGTGCTGTTGTGCAGGACAAGTGGACAGTGGCGTGGAGGGAGACAGTGCAAGTTAAGACTGGGCTGGTATCAGATTAGGAAGGTCTTTTCTGCAAAGGGTAAGGGGCTCTAGTGAAGGGTTTTCATTAGGGATGTGGTGTGACTAGATATGAGTTTAAAAAATTCTCCCTGGTGGCAATGTGGAGGACAGATGGCAAAGGAAAGGGGGTCAAGAGTAGAAGCAGAAAGACCAGGTAGGAAGCTGTTGCTAAACATCCAAGGTGGGGCCTCTAAGGATCCAAACCAGGCATTGCAGCTGGGGAGAGTGGGGGTTCAGCAGACACTAAGGGAGAAAAAACACTATGAATAAATAGTATGTGGTCACCAACAGGGCAGTTGGGGCTTGCAGGACGAGAGGAGGCGGGGACTTACAGCTGCTTGGGCAACTTGGAGAAAGGTAAATCCATTCACCTAGGCAAGAAGTTAGAGATAAGCAAAATCCCTTGGAAGACATTTTGGACACATCAAGTCTGGATCCACTTTCCAGGGAGAAACACAGTGATGTCATCTTGCAAACTGTTAATCATATAAGGCGAGTGCTGAGAGAGATCTGAACTGGATATATAGGTTTGGAGATAAAAATACGCTATTTATTATTTGTGATGGCTTTGAATACTTTTGTGTCTCCCGCAGTTAATTTTTAAAATGGCTATGTAAGCAAACTGCTTCCAGGAAGATGAAATGGACATATTTTTCCCTATTCCTCCTTCTAAGTACAATAAAAGCCCTGGACATTACATACATAACAAGACTCTGAAAGGTGGATAGCAGAAGGCAGACCAGCTCGGGACTTCAGGACCCAAAGAATAATACGTTAGTGAATTGCTTTGGTTTTCTTTTTGCCATATATAGCCTAGACTTAGAGCAGATGAAGTTGGTAACCTGGAAATGCCAATGAGCTGAAGTCAAAAGAAAAAGTTCTAACATTAGCATGGCCTCTCTAGCCAAAGGACCAGGAAAGAGGCAGCTTAACAAGACAGAAACTTTTAGGCAATAACCCCTGTACTCCAGTAAAACATCACAGAAAAGTTGTATCCCCAACCCCAGCTATACTAGCAAAGGCTTAGTGGAGAGCCTAAACTTTCACCTTCACTGGGCTGTAACTCAACACCCCAACCCCCTCCCAGGAGAGTGGTGTCAGAGAAAGCCGAGAAGAACCAAGACTTTCATCCCAGCTGGATGGTAACAAGCCTTCTCCACCCCCACAGTTTCAGAAGAGACCACCTAGGAACCTGGGCTTCCATCTCCTCCTGGAAGCAATGAGGCGTCCCGCCCACTCCCAGCTGGAGTGGTGTCACAGGAGGTTTAGTATGTGTTAGGACTTTCACCATCATCCAGCACTGATGAGGTCATCCCCAGCCCCATGTTGTCAGTGGAGGCCACACTGGGGCAACAGCGTATTCCGACCCTTTCAGACAGGGAAGTATCACTGGAGACCTAATGGGAAGTTGCAACTCCCACCCCCTCCCGACAGTGACAAAGAGCCCTTCTGCTCCATGCCACTCAGATGTTCACAGAGTCAGAGTGGGAAACCTGGACTTCCATCTGTATCTCTCAGTAGCAAGGCAGTACTCCTCATCCTCTAGCAGAGCAGAGTTGTCGAGAAAGACAACTGAAACAGAGGACTTAAATAAGGACCAGAATCTAATAGCATAGTCCCAGAAATGCTCAGATTTCAATAAGAACTACCTTGTCACGCCCAAACCAGAAATGTCTCAAAGTGAATGAAAGAAGACAATCAATAGATGCCAGCACCAAGATGACCAGAGATGTTAGAATTATCTGACATGATTTTAAAGCAATCATCGTTAAAATGTTTCAACAGGCAAGTACAAACATGCCTGGAATAAATGAAAAAAATAGAAGGTCTCAGCAAAGAAATAATACATATAAAGAAGAACTAAAAAATACAATAATCAAATATTTTTAAAACTCAGTGGATGAGCTCAATAGCATAATGGAGAAGATGATGGGAAAAGCCAGTGAAATGGAAGGTAAAACTACAGGTATTACACAACCTGAAAAACAGACAAAATAAAATAGACAATAAAAAATAGAAATGAGCCTCAGGGACCCATGGGACTATAGCAAAAGATCTAACATTCATGTCATTGGAGTCCCAGAAGGAGAGGAAAAAAGCGTGGGCTGAAAAATTACTCAAATAACTAATACCTGGAAAGTTTCCAAATTTGGCAAAAGACTTAAACCTACAGATTCAAAAAGATGAATGAACCCCAAACAGGATAATTCCAAAGAAATCCACACCAAGAATTATCATAGTCAAACAGTGAAAAGTAAAAGATTAAGAAAAAAGTGTGGGAGCAATGGAAAGAAATGACTTGACCTAAAGAGGGAAAACAATTCAAATGACAGTGATTTCTCATCAGAAACCATGGAGGCCAGAATAGAGTAGATGCCATTTTCCAGTTGCTGAAAGAAAAGAACTGCCAACCTAGAACCCTATATCCAGGAAAAATATTCTCCAGGAATTAAGGAAAAAGCAAGGTATTTTCAAAGGAAGGAAACTAAAAGAATTTGCTACCAGTAGACTGGCTAAAGAAAGTTCTCAAAACAGAAAGGAAATCATAAAAAAAAAAGAGAGAGAGAATCTTGGAACATCAATTAAGAAGAACAAAACAAAGGAAGAAGTAAAAACATGCATAAAAGCAATATCTTTTCCTTCTTCTCTTAGGAGTTTCCTAAATTGTGATATTTGAAGCAAAAAAAATATGACACTCTCTGATGTGAATCTAAATGTAGGAAGAAGAAATATTTAAGATACTCATACTGTAAACAGGTAAGGACAAGAGGACATAAAGGGAAGTATATTTCTGTACTTCACTTGAACTGGTAAAATGATGATACCAGTAGACTGTGATAAGTTTATGTAATACCTAATTAACTACTAAAAAAGCTATACAAAGAAATACAGTAAAAAAAATTATAGATAAAAAAATGGAATTCTAAAAAAAGTTCAAGTCACCAACAGGAAGGCAGAAAAAAGGAAACAGAGGAAAGAAAACCAGAGAGAACAAAGAGAAAACAAACTGAAATGCATAATTGTTACAGAAATGCATAATTGTTACAGAGTTTATGCTTGGAGAGACAGAAACACTTTGGTAATGAATGGTGGTAATGCTAGCACAGTATTGTGAACACAAGAGCACTGAATTATATATTTGAATGTGGCTAAAGGGGGAAATTTTAGGTTGGATATATGCTGCTAGAATAAATTTTATTTAAAAAATCATAGGACTGCAAACATAGACAGTGAACCCTAATGTAAGCTATGGACTATAGTTAATAGTTTGATTATAATATTGTTTCACCAATTGTAACAAAGGTACCATTCTTTTAGTTGCTATTGTGAATGGAACTTTTCCCTTGATTTCTTCTGTTTTTATTGCTTGTATGTAATATTAAAACTTTGCTTGTATATAAAAACATCACTTATTTCTGGGTCTTAATTTTTTATCCTGCCGCTTTGCTGAATTCATTTTTAGCTCTAAGAGCTTTGCCGTGGATCCTGCTTTCTTTTGTGTTTTTTTTGTACATATTTTTTAAATTTTGATTATTTATTTTTTTGCTTTCTTTTGATTGATGCCTACATGATATATTTTCCCCTTCCTTTTACTTTCAACCACTTATATCATTGTATTTGAAGTGAGTTTCTTATAGTCAACATAGTTGGGTCATATATTTTAATTCACTCTGTCAATCTATCTTTTCGTTTGTATTTTTAGAACTTTTGTATTTAATAAAATCATTGATATGTTAGAGATTAAGCTTGCCATTAAAAAAAAAGATTTTTAAAGCATTTATCCCAAGATTTAAGAACATAGACATATATATATAGTATATATATATAACTTCTTATATATATATATAAGCTATATATATATTGTAAAATATATATATATATTTTACAATAGGATATATAGTATTGTGTATATATATATAAGTTATATATATATTGTAAAATATATATATATATATTTTACAATAGGATATATAGTATTCTTTAATTTTTGTATAATAATAATTGTGTAGTAAATAATTTTTTTAAACATTGTAGGTTTACAGAACAGTCATACAGAAAATATAGGGTTCCTGTATTTCTGTTTTCTTTTTATTTATTTTCTGAATTGATGCAAATGTTCTAAGAAATGATCATGATGGTGAAAATATAACTACGTGACGGATATTGTGAGCTATTGGTTATATATCAAGAATGGAATGAATGATCATATGGTAAGAATGTTGGTGTTTGTTGGTGTTTGAATGTTGGTATTATGCTTAATAAATAAAAAAATAAAAAATACAGAACATTTGCTTTCCCCTCTCCAAAAAAAAACACAGTAATCAAAACAGTATGATGCTGGCACAAGGATAGATACATAAACCCATGGAATCAAATCAAAAGCTTAGAAATCAACCCTCACATTTATGGTCAACTGATTTTTGACAAGGTAGCAAAGGCCAGTCAATTGGGAAAGAATCATCTCTTGAATAAATGGTGCTGGGGAAATTGGATCTCCAGTTGCAAAAAAAAAAGCAGAAAGACTCCTACTCCACACCTTATACAAAAGTCAACTTAAAGTGAATCTAAGACTATATAAAGGAGAAAGAACTATCAAACTCTTAGAAGAAAATGTAGGAAAACATCTTCAGGACTTTGTGTTAGGCAATAGTTTCTTAGACTTTACACCCAAAGCACAAGCAACAAAAGAAAATAGATAAATGAGATTTCATAAAAAAAAAAAAAAAACTTTTGTGTCTCAAAGGACATTATCATGGAAGTGAAATGACAACCTACACAATGAGATAAAACACATTTCTGATAAAGGTTTAATATCCAGAGTATATAAAAATAAATCCTTCAACTTAACAACAAAAAGAAAACCCAATTAAAAATGGGCAAAAGATTTGAATGGACATCTCTCCAAAAAAGATATATAAATTGCCAGAAAGCATAGGAGAAGATTCTCAACATCATTAGCCACGAGGCAATGCAAATCAAAGCCACAATGAGATACCATTTCATACCGATTAGAATAGCTGCTATTAAACAATGGAAAATTAAAAGTGTTGAAGAGGATGCAGAGCATTCGGAACATTCATTCATTGTTGGTGGGATGATAAAATGGTGCAGCCACTGGAAGGACAGTTTGGCATTTCCTCAGAAAGTTAAGTGTAGAATTACCATGTGATCTGGCAATCCACCACTGGGTATATATCCGAAAGAACTGAAACAGGGACTCAAACAGATATCTGCACCCTGATGTTCATAGCAGCATTTTCACACTTGCCAAAAGATAGGAGCAACCCAAGTGTCCTTCAACCTATGGATGGATAAACAAAATGGTGTATATACATGCAATGGAATATTATTCAGCCTCCATGAAAAGGAAGGAAGTGCTTATACATGTGGTAATGTGGATGAACCTTGAAGATTATCATGTTGAGTGAAATAAGCCAGACAGAAAAGGACAAATGTTGTATGATCTCACTGATATGAAACAATTAGAGTAAGCAAACCCATTGAGACAAAATCTAGAATATACGTTACCAGGAGAGAGGGTGAGATAGGGAATGGGAATATAAAACTGAAAATGGAAAGGGTTCCTATTTGGAACAAGGGAAATGTTTCGGAGAAGAATGATGGTGATGGTAATACAGTTTTTTTTTACCATAATTAACAGTACTGAGATCATATCTGAACATGATTAAGAGGGGAAATGTTAAATTTTAAAATTATTTTAAAAATTCGTGGATCTTTTGTGTTCAAGGAGCATGATGTATATAATCTATTCCTAAAATGTTCAGAAAATAGGTGGATAGAAGGAGATAGATGAAGGGATCAGTAGATAGATGGATTGACACAGAGAATGATGTGGCAAATATGGCAAAATGTTAAAAATTGGTGTGTCTTGGGCCACGGTGGCTCAGCAGGCAAGAACGCATGCCTGTTATGCCAGAGGACCCAGGTTTGATTTCCAGAGCCTGCCCATGCAAAAAAAAAAAAATTGGTGTGTCTAGTTGGGGGAGAACAGGTATGTTGGAGTTTGTTGCATGGGTTTATATTATTTCTGCAGCTGTGCTGTGAGTTTGAAAGTATTTCAAAATAAAAAGTTTAAGAGACAAAAAAAAAATTCATGGAAGTACACTACGCAAACGGTGGACCCCAAATTAAATCATAGACTATAGTTACTAGTACAAATATAAAAGTGCGCTGTCATCAATTGTAACAAATGTTTCACCCCAATGCAAGGTGTTAATAATAGGGTGGTATATGAAAATCCTATATTTTATGCATGATTATCTGTAAACCCATAACTTCTTTAATAAAAAGAAGAAAAAGAAAGCAGGAGCTGCTGTACTAATATCAGAAAAAGTAGACGTCAAAGCAAAGAAAATTACCAGAGACAGAGGGACATGATAAACAGTCAATCCTCCAAGAAGATTGATCATTCCCAATGCTCATGTACTAAAAAACAAAGTTGCAAATTATGTAAAGTAAAAACTGAAAAAAAAGAGAAATCTACAATTATGGTTGAAGAAGTCAATACTCCTCTCTAAACAATTGATAGAACCCATAGACATAAAATCAACAAAGAAACAGAAGAACTCAAAACCACCATCAACCAATAGGACCTAATCCACATTTATAAAACATTCCACCTCTGCTGGTTTGAAAATGTTATACACTCCAGAAAAGCCATGTTCTTTCAATTCTAATCCACATTTGTGGGGGACAGACCTATTGTTTAAGGTAGAAGCTTTGGTTGGACTGTTTCCATGGAGATGTGACCCACCCAATTGTGGGTGGGACATTTTAATTAGGTGGTTTCCATGGAGATGTGTCTCCACTCATTCAAGGTGAGTCTCTTACTGGAGTCCTTTAAGAGGGAGCCATTTTGGAAAAAACTCAGAGCTGACACAGACAAAGACCTTTGGAAATGCAGAAAGAAAATGCCCCCAGGGAAACCATTTGAAAGAAGAAGCCAGGAGATAAAGTTAGCAGACATCTCCATGTGATGTCTGAAAGAAAAACCTGAACATCATCGGCCCTTTCTTGAGTCAAGGTATCTTTCTCTGGATGTCTGGTTTGGACATTTTTATGGTCTTAGAACTGAAAACTTGTAGCTTAATAAATTCCCTTTATAAAAGCCAATCCATCTCTGGAATATTGCATTTCCAGCAGCATTAACAAACTAAAACACCACCCAACAACAGCCAGAATATTCTTTTCAAGTGCCCATTGAACACATACCAAGGTAGGCTGTATCACGAGTCATAAAACAAGCCTCAAGAAATGTAAAAGGATTTAAAATACACAGAATGCATTCTTTGACCACAATGGAACCACTTAGAAATCAACATCAGAAAGACAATATGAAAATTTCCATACACTTGGAAATGAAGCAATACACATAAATAAGTCATGGATCAAAAATGAAATCTCAAGGGAAATAAAAAATACATTGAACTGAATGAAAATCAAAATGCAACATATCAAAATTTGTGCTAAATCTGTGTTTAAAGGGAAATTTATGTTTGCATTAGAAAAGAGGGAAGGTTAGGAGCAAGATAGCAGCATAGTGAAGTTGGAATTTAGTTCATCTTCCAGAGCAGCTAGTAAATAGCCAGGAACTTTATGGAACAAATGTTGGGGGACATCAATGATCAGATTCATATCATACACCATACTGGAACAGGTGAAACAGCTGAGATCCCACACAGAACTTCAATCTCCCAGGCTGCAGAGACCAGCACCTCTCCCCCAGGGGCATGGCAGACTGGTCTCCCAAGGGAAAAGGAAACAGACTTTGCTAGTAGCAAGGAGTTAGCTAAACCAAGTGTTTGGAGGACTGGATATCCATATGAAAAAGAACGAAAAGGATCCAAATCTCACACCCTATGCAAAAATTAACTCAAAATGGATCAAAGACCTAAACATTAGCACTGAGACTATAAAACTTTTAGAAGAAAATGTAGGGAAATATCTTATAAATGTTGTGATAGGAGGTGGTTTCCTAGATGTTATACCCAAAGCATTAGCAATGAAAAAAGAAATAGGTAAATGGGATCTCCTCAAAATTAAACACTTTTGTGCAACGAAGGACTTTGTCAGGAAAGTGAAAAGGCAGCCTACGTGATGGGAGACAGTATTTAGAAACCACATATCAGATAAAGGTTTAATATCCAGGATATATAAAGAGATTCTACAACTCAACAACAAACAAACAAACCAATTAAAAGTGGTCAAAAGACATGAACAGGGCGGGCCGCGGTGGCTCAGCGGGCAAGAGTGCTTGCCTGCCATGCCGGAGGACCTCGGTTCGATTCCCGGCCCCAGCCCATGTAAAAAACAAACAAACAAACAAAATATAATAAAACAAGAAAATGTTTAAAGATGTTTCCCTTTCTTCCTCCCTTCCTTCCTTCCATCCTTCCTTCCTTCTCTCTGTCTTTCCTTCCCTTCCTCCCTCTCTCTTTAAAAAAAAAAAAAAAAGACATGAACAGACACTTTTCAGAAGAGGAAATACAAATGGCTAAAATGTATATGAAAATATGCTCAACTTCAGTGGCTATTAGGGAAATGCAAATCAAAACCACAATAAGATATCATCTCACACCCACTAGAATGGCCATTATCAAAAAACAGAAAATGACAAGTGTTGGAGAGGATGTGGAGAAAGAACCATACTTATTCACTGTTGGTGGGAATGTAAAATGGAGCAACCACTCTGGAAAGCAGTTTGGTGGTTCCTCAGGGAGCTAAGTATAGAATTGCCATATGATTCAGCAATCCCATTACTAGGTATATATTCAGAGTAATTGAAAGCAAGGACACAAACAGACATTTGCACACCAATGTTTATAGCACTATTATTTATGATTGCTAAGATATGGAAACAGCCCAAATGACCATCAACAGAAGAGTGATTAAACAAGCTGTGGTATATACATATGATGGAATAGTACACAGCTATAAGACAGAAAAAAGTCATGAAGCATCTAACAATATAGATGAACTTTGAGGACATTTTGCTCGAGTAAAATTATCCAGAAACAAAAGGACAAATACTGTATAGTCTCAAAAAAGTACCACAACTGATCCAATATGAAACAGTTCATTTGAATAGCTCTATTACTATTGAGGAAATTGAATTCATAATTTTAAGATTCCCCAAAACAGATTGAGAAAATCTTCTTGACCAAAAGGGGGAAAAGAGAAATGAGACAAAATAAAGTGTCAGTGGCTGAGAGATTTCAAACTGAGTCAAGAGGTTATTCTGGAGGTTATTCTTATGCATTTTATAGCCATCCCCTTTTTAGTTTATAGTGTATTATAGTGGCTAGAGGAAACAGTTTTCAGTACCTGAAGCCGTAGAGCTGTGCTCTAGTAGCCATGTTTCTTGAAAATGATTGTATAATGATAAAGCTTTTGCAATGTGACTGTGTGATTGTGAAAACCTTGTGTCTGATATTCGCTTTATCTACATTATGGACAGATGAGTAAAAAATATGGATAAAAAATAAATGAAAAGGGGGACAAAGGTTAAAATAAACTGAGTAGATTGAAATACTAGTAGTTAATGAGAGAGAGGGCTAAGGGAATGACATGTATGAGTTTTTTCTTTTCTTTATTTTGCTGGAGAGATGCAAATGTTCAAAAAAATTATCATGGTGATGAATACACAACTATGTGATGATATTGTGAGCCACTGATTGTACACCATGTATAGAATGTTTGTATGTCAAGAATGTTTGTATGTTTGTTTGTTGCTTACAATAAAAATATCTTTTTAAAAATACTCACTAAAACAGAAATCTCCAGGCCCAGATAGTTTCACTGGAGAATTCTAGCAAACATTTAAAGATGAATTCATGACCATGCCCATACAATCTCTTCCAGAAAACAAAAGAGGAGAGAACACTTCCCAATTTATTTTATAAAGTCAACATTACCTGATACTATATATATATGAGTATATATATATGTGAGAATATGTAGTATATATGAGAAAACTACTGACCAATATTTCTCATAACATAGATGCAAAAATCCTTAACAAAATATTACCAAATAGAATTCAGCAATATATAAAAGGAATAATACACACAACCAAGTGCAGTTTATTCCAGTGATGCAAGGCTGGTTCATACTTGAAAATCACTCCGTGTAATCTACCATATTAACTAGCTAAGAAGAAAAATTGCATGATCATATCAATTGGTGCATAACAATTTGACAATATTCAACACCCATTCATGACAAAAACTCCCAGAAAATAGTAATAGAGGGGAACTTCCTCAACTTGATAACGAGTGTCTACCAAAAGCCTATCATTAACATTATTTAATGGTGAAAGACTGACTGAATGCTTTCCCGCTAAATAATACAGGGATGTCCTTTCTTATCGTTCTTATTCCACATAGTTCTGGAAGGTCTAAACAGTGAAATCAGGCATGAAAAGGGACTAAAAGGTATATAGTTTAGAAAAGAAGAAATAAAACGGTCCCTCCTTGCAGATGACATGACTCTTTGCATAGAAATTCTGAAGGAATCTAGAAACAATATATTACTAGAACTAATAAATGGGCTCAGCAAGGTCACAGGATACTCATGAAAAAAATTAGTTGTAGTTTTGTATACTAGTAATGAACACATGGACACCAAAATTAAAAATTCAGTATGATTTACAATTGGCCCCCCAAAACAAGAGAGAAATATTAGGTCTAAATCTTAAGACATATGTACAGGGCTTTTTGCTGAAAACTACAAAGCACTTATGAAAGAAATAAAAGAAAATCTAAATAAATTGAGAGATATACCATGTTCATGGATTGGAAGTCTCAACATAGTAAAAACTTCTATTCTCCCCATATTGATATATAGGTTTCATGCAATTCATAATTCACAGCAAGATTTTTGTAGACATAGACTAGATTATTCTAAAATTTATTTGGAAAAGCAAAGGAAGTAGAATAGTTGAAACAATTATGAAAAGAAGTGGGAGGAATCAGCCTACATCATTTGAAAACTTGATTTATACGCCTACAGTAATCGAGTCTGTACAATGTTGGTGAAGGGATACATAGGTCAATGGAATACAATAGGAAACCTGAAACAGACCCACACAAATATACCCAAGTGATTTTTGACAAAGTGCAAAAGCATTTTAATACAGAAACCATAGACTTTTCCACAAATGGGGTGAGCAATTGGATATCTATAAGCAGAAGAAAAAAAAAAAGAACCTCAACCTATGTCTCACACCTTATACAAAACAATTCATTGTTGACTATGACTTAAATGCAAAACATAAAATTATAAAACTTTCAGAAAAGACTCAGAGAAGAAAATCTTTGGGTTCTAAGGCTAGGCAGAGTCCTTAGGCTTGACCTCAAAAGTATGATCCACAAAATGATAAAGTGGACTTCATCAAATTAAAAATGTTTTCACTGTGAAAGAATCTGTTAAAAAGGATGAAAGGACAGGCAATATAATGGTCCAGAGTTTCTGTTTGAAGAGTGATGAAAAAGTTTTGGTAATGGTATGGTAATAGCTATGATGGTAGCATAACATTGTGAATATAATTAATACCCCTGAATTGTATACTTGAATGTGGTTAAAATGAGAAGTTTCATGCTTTATATATGCCACCACAATTAAAATTTTAAAATTGAACAAAGCACAATGTTAAAAAAGAAAAACAAAAAAAGGCAAGCAACAGACTGGGAGAAAATATTTGCAAAACACACATCCAATAAGGGATATCTAGAATATATAAAGAACTTTCGAAACTCAACAATAAAATAACAAACACTACAATTAGAAAATGGACAACAGACATGAAGAGACATTTCCCCAAATAGGATATACAGAGGGCAAATAAGCACATGAAAAGATGTTTAACATTATTTGCCATTACAGAAATGCAAATTAAAACCATAGTGAGATATCACTATACACCTACCAAATTGCTTAAAATAAATAACACTAAATGTTAGTGAAGAGAAACTGTATCATTCATATATTGCTGGTGGGAATGTGAAATCGCAGAGCCACTTTGGAAAACAGTTTGGCTGTTCCTCAAAAAAACTAAACATGCAACTACCATACCACCCAGCAATTGCACTCCTGGGCATTTATTTCAAAGAAATAAAAACTTATTCCCATACAAAACCTGTACAAGAATATTGATAGCAGCTCTATTCGTAATAGCTAAAAACTGAAAATGATCCTGACATCATTCAACAGGTGATTGGCTGAACCACCTGTGGCATCTCTGTCCATACCAAGGATTACTACTCAGCAATAAAAAGGAAGGAACTATTGATACATTGTAACAACCTGAATGAATCTCCAGAGCATTATGTAGAGTGAAAAAAAAAAAAAGCCAATCCCGAAAGATTATATACTGTTTGATTCAACTTACATAACATTCTTGATATGACAAAATTATAGAAATGAAGAATAGATTAGTGGTTGCTGAGAGTTAAATGGGATGGCTTAGGAGGGCAAAAAAAGAGTGTGGTTCTACAAAGACAACATGAGGGATCCTTATCCCTCATGATATGATAACATGAGGTGATGGAATTGTTCTGTATCTTAATTTCATCTATGTCAATATCTTCGTTGTGAAATTGTTCTATACTTTCAGGAGATGTTACTGTGGGGGAAGCTGGGTGACATACAGGATCTTTTTGTATTACTTCTTTTTTTTTTTCCTTAAAAAAAAATCTCCTTTTTATTTCTTTTTCTATATGATCTAAAAAGTCAATGGATGGTAAATTTTTAGCAAAAAATAAACTGTTATATCACAATACTAGAAAACATAAATTTATACCAACAATCTAAAAACTGCTTTTAGATGGACAAAAAACATACATGCAGGGTGGGCCACTATGGCTCAGCACACAGAGTTCTTGCCTGCCATGCCGGAGACCCAGGTTCAATTCCCGGTGCCTGCCCATGGGGGGAAAAAAGCATGCATGCAAAATATTTTTAAATAAAGTACAAAAAAAACAAACTTCTTCTTTTTTTGGAAAATCACTGTGATACAGATTAATAGGCAAATTTTACATTTAATATTGCAAATCTCACCTAAATTTGATAAAATTTTGAAGGTTTTTAATAGCCATCAAAAGAATAACATCATATTCCTAAAGTAATACTCAAATGTTTCACATTTTAGACATTTTCACAGTTTTATTTGGCAAAGAGAAGCCTGCAAAGTTTTTTTATAATTAGGTAAACATTTTATTGAGGTATAAATACATATAGAAAAGTGCACACATCTTTTTCTTTTCTTTTTTAAATTAATTTTATTTATTAAATGTACCAACATACAAACACAAACATTCTTACCATATGATCATTCCACTCTACATATATATCCAGTAATTCACAATATCATCACATAGTTGCATATTTATCATCATGATCATTTCTTAGGACATTTGCATCAATTCAGAAAAAGAAATAAAAAGAAAACAGAAAAAAATTCATACATACCATACCCCTTACCCCTCCCTTTCATTGATCACTAGCATTTCAATCTACCAAATTTATTTTAACATTTATTCCCCCTATTATTTATTTTTAATCCATATGTTTTACTCATCTGTCCATAAGGTTGATAAAAGAAGCATCAGACACAAGGTTTTCACAATCACACAGTCACATTGAGAAAGCTATATCCTTATACAATCATCTTCAAGAAACATGGCTACTGGAACACAGCTCTACATTTTCAGATAGCTCCCTCCAGCCTCTCTGATACTCTCTCAACTAAAAAGGTGATATCTATTTATCACACAAGAATAACCTCCAGGATAACCTCTCGACTCTTTTTGGAATCTCTCAGCCATTGACACTTTATTTTGTCTCATTTCTCTCTTCCCCCTTTCGGTCGAGAAAGTTTTCTCAATCCCTTGGTGCTGAGTCCCAGCTCATTCTAGGATTTCTGTCCCACATTGCCAGGAAGGTCCACACCCCTGGGAGTCATGTCCCATGTAGAGAGGGGGAGGGCGGTGAGTTTGCTTGTCGTGTTGGCTGAGAGAGAGAGGCCACATCTGAGCAACAAAAAGAGGTTCTCTGGGGTGACTCTTAAGCCTAATTTTAAGTAGGCTTAGCCTGTCCTTTGCAGGGTTAAGTTTCATATGAACAAACCCCAAGATTGGGGGCTCAGCCTGTTGCTCTGGTCGTCCCCACTGCTTGTGAGAGTATCAATAGTTCTCCACTTGGGGAAGTTGAATTTTCCCTCTTTCTCACCATTCTCCCAAGGCGACTTCCTGCAAATTTTTTAAATAAATACTTCCAGAGGAACATCCTTTACTATAAAATAAATTTGTGTTATTTAGAAGGACAAATCTCAAATGTATATTTTCGACATATGTGCCATACCTTTTAATGTCTCTGAATCTGGTCAAGATTTTTCTTGTTCATAATCTTTCGTTGCTTTCTCTGACTTACCCTCTTTGCCCTCCCTCTCTCCTCCTCATTTCTTCCATTATTCTTCTTTGGGGGAGTTTGCTTCCATATGCCATCAGACATTTCAGAATGCTTTGATGTTTCTCTGGGCTGTTAATATGGACTCTGACAAGGGTTTCTAATTCATTCCACATATACGGTTTTCATCTCTCTTTGGGCCTTTTCCTCTTGTACCAACCGTGGAAATGGGCAGAGGATTGTTTTTGTCTTTTCATATCAACTAAGTTGCATACTGTTTTTTGACAGCTTATCATATCTTCTGTCAAAGACTCTCACAACATCACTGACTAATGGAACTATGCCACTCACATATTGAAAATGTTGGTTTGTGAAATAATCATAGGCCAGTAATGGGTGTTTTTCTAACTGATCTGCTAATTTCAAAGGGATTTCAAGACTTCCAATGATCTTCTATCTGGGGTCAAAAAAGGAGTTAATCTGTTTTCCCTCATAAATTCACAAAAATCTGTAATTCAGTAGTCTGTAACTCTCCCTTCACACCCTTCACTGATTGAAGGAGGATCTTCTAGAATGGATTGAGTATTGCTAAAGACATGCAAAAATATTTCTCCTCCATGACTACTAAGCTCATGAGTAATGACTCTGGAATCTGACTTGTTTGGTTGTTCCAATAAAACAGAAAGACCATTCAGAAGAAAATGAGTAAAGAAGAAGGAAGGTATACTATTTACATCTACAGGTGAAATTCGATAAGCTCCAGTGCAAGAGTGATTCAATGTTGTTTGTCCTTGGCGTGCACCACTTAAAGTTATTGTTTCTTTAAACGTGGCTTCTCTACTGCTGCTGCCTAGGCGGGCATCACCACTCTTCAGGAAATCGACACGTGCGTCTTGGTGATGGAGTAGTTCTGCATCACAATTGGCTGATGTGTTAGCAGGTTGTTCTTCCTTCATTGGAATATTTGTAATAGCAGTTGATGCCAAGTCAAAATGCTGCTGTACTAAATACCCAATTTGGTGGCAGATGGCATCCTGCACGAACACGATAGAGGTAACTGGTTAAACCTGGGGACAAATCTTTTTTAGGACGATCAGACACAAGGCTGTCTTTCCCAACTTGGTAGGTATGTGTCAAGACCAGCTCCCACTTCTGAATCTGCATGAGATTATCTGAATTCGCAGCAAGCTTATTATGCTCGTGAATTATTTCTTGGACACGGTCCTCAAGCATTCACACATGACTGTCACTTTTTGCATTAGTAATATAAATTATCCATCCTCTATTTCCAACACATTCTGCATTCTCCATTAGTAGAGTATGAGCCTCATGTTGGGATGCTATAATTTGGCAAAGGGTTTCCACCGCTACAACTAGGCCATGCAAAGTACTGCATACAGACAGGACACATATCCGATAGTGGGGCCTTCTTGACTGCTGCTGCAGATATTGATGTTCCTTCTGGTACTCTATCCAAGGATTAGAAGACTCAACGGCAGCAGCCAATGCTGCCATCACCTCCTGCAAATTTTGGTCCTCTTGAGTCCAAGAATTCAAAAGCTGTGCTCCAGAGTCACTCACAATGAAATTCACCAAATTTTTAAAGAAAATACATCATACATTATACTAAAATATTCCATAGAAGAGTCTTCTGAGCAAGTCCACAATGATTTAGATATGGGAGCCATAGGGGTGATTGCTTGGGTCTTATTCTTCCCCAGCATATCAAAATCAGCATGCTATCTGCACGATACTGCCATGTAAGGGCAGTGATCTACAGCAAATATGGTTTTATGAGATTCAGAAAAAAATCTTCATTTTGTTTTAGCTTTCGTGCCTGGTCCTGCAGTGAAAATGAACAGAGGCTATGGACCACATCATGTCTGGAAAAGGCTGCTGGCTGGGTGGAGAGGGTCAGCGCATGTCTGGTACCAAAAAGAGGAGACTCTGCTCCACCCCCCCACCCCACCCCACCCCCACCCCCGCTCATCTCCAAGCACACCGGTACTTTCCAGGCTTCCTAAAATCTTTTTTGTGTTACTTCTTACAACTGCATGCAAGTCTACAACTTATTTCAAAATAAAAAGCTTAATTTAAAAAATGGGTATGTGGAATGTTTTGCATTTATTTTCTAAAAAAAAAGAAAGAAAGAAAAACCCATAAAGTTGCTTTTTAACTATTAAATCCTTACATACACACGCACACACACCCTGAGATGTTTCCCTTTGGGAATGGTGATAGAAAAGAACTCTCCTTTGTGACCTGAGGAACGGGGAAGGAGGTTGCAGGTATCCTGGGTTCCCCCAGAAGTCCCAGGAAAAACCAGGCGCCTCACTCAGGGCGGGGACGGCCCTGAGCCCCCAGGGCTGGGGACCCACTCACCGATTCCACGGGGGCACGTGGGAGGCGGGGTGGCGGCAGGGCATGCCCGTGTCCACGGATCTGAGGACGCGGCAGAGGGAAAGTGGGGAGTGGACTGTAAATTGACTTCACGCGGTTTGCTGGAGCAATGAGCCGAGACAGGCGCAGAACCGGGACACGGCTTCCAAACCCTGCTAAGCATTGGTCCCTCTTCTCGCCAGCGCTTGTCAAACCCTCTCCGCGCTCCCACTGCGTCCGGACTTGGGCGCTTTCTCCCGGTTCCTTCCCGCAACCCTATCTACCTCCCACCTTGGCTGAGGATTTGAGGGGAATTCCAACCAGACACAAAGCTTCTTTCTCTCCCAGTTCCTCCCCTGCCCTCCCCGTGAGGAGCGAGGCCTTTGAGGGCACCTTGGCCCTGCAGACTTGAGGAGGGTGTGGCAAGTGCCAGACCCAGAGTGAGCCGGGGAGGAAAGAAGGGACCCTGCTCCAGGAGGGGCCGAGGCCAGCCCATCTAGGAAACAGACACTGAGCCGGACTGTCTGGGCTGAAATCCCAGGTGAACCACTCATCAGCTGGGTGACCTTTGGCAAGTTCCTTAACCTCTCTGTGCCTTAGTTTCCTCTTTCTGAAATTGGGCTAAAAATAGTGCACACTTCTTGGGGTTGTCAGGAAGATTGCATGTAAAGCTTTCAGAGCCTTGTCAGGCACACAATTAAGTGCTATTAATGTTCCATGTTATTATCTGTAGGTTATGCACCAGAATTCCACATCCCTTCCCAGCTTCCGTGAGTACTCCCGCCCTTTCCCTCTCTGGAAGGCCTCCTCCCAATGTGGTTATACAGGTTATCAGGGAGGAGAAGGGTGGTGCTCAGAGCCCCACCTCCACCCAACCTTTCCCCGGGCTCAGGGTGCCTCTCCCTACCACCTATCCTGGGGAATGCCTCAGCCACACTTGGTGAAGGGAGGTAAGGAGAGCGGGGTTCGGCTCCACGTGGTCTGCGTCACTCACCAGAGTGGAAAGAGCTGGAAAGCTCTATCACCTGAGCGCTGCCACCACCTCTGTGACCTTGAAGCAATCACCACCCTCTGAACCTCCTTTTCTTCATGTGTGAAATAAAGACAATTCCCTTCTCACACACACTTTTGTTGGTGTAAGACACTGGGCTGTTTTGCTCTATCTGTTTTCAGGATCACCTGAAATAGTGCAGATGACAATGAGTCATGAAGTTCCACACAGTTCCACGTACTCTACAATCTTGGATTATGGGAGCGCCCCCAGGGCACCTCTTCCTGCCTTCCGGTTCTCCCACGCACTATGAGGGTAGCTCAGTGAGGCTAGGAACTTTTGTCTGCTTTGTCCTCAGAAATGTCCCTGGCACCTAGCACTGTGTCTGGTACACAGTAGGTGCTCAATAATGACTGAACGAATGACTGAATGAATAGATCAAATTTGGGTGCCCAGGACAGAAACCCTCTTTGTGTCTCTTCTAACATTGGCCTTTGTGTGAGGGTTTTAAAACAATATGCCCCCTTTTGGGTGCTCTCATTTCTAGAATATTATTGGTCCCTCAAGTGAGTTGAAAACTTCCTCCCTCTAATCTTCTAGATCCAGCTCTGACCATTAAAGTTTTGGAGAACGCTTCCAGATTTCACAGGTGAGTGAGGATTATATATTTTCCTACCCCATGTCAAGGGAACCTCAAGTGCTGTGGAAGGATTCAGCTCCACTTGCCCAGGTAGGAGCCCTACAGCCTGCAGATGAGCTGGAGAACTGACCCTCTACACAGGAACAGCTCAGGGAATTAGAATTACAGTGATCCCCAGGCCTCGGTGGTTTCTCCCAAAGGCCCTGGTCAGACCATGATGAAGTGTCCGGTGCTGCAGCAGGGGGATTCCAGGAACTTCTGGAAACCTCTGAGGGCAGTGCAGTGCCCCAGGCATAAGATGCAGCGTTCTGGTTTCCCCGGAGCAGAGAGGAGCAGCAGGGTCACATGAGCCTCTGCCGGATGGGACGGCCTTTCTCCATCACTCACCGCCTTGAGATCTGAAGGCATTCCTTTAATCATTGAGTTTCCTGCAGGCCCTTCCCACACATGCCTGTGTTTGAGTCCTGCTTTTTGTCCACTAATTTACACTCAAATGAAATCCAGATGAAAGGGCTGGGGAGCCGAGGGAGAAGGATCGCAGAGGTTTTGAAGCTACCCAGGTATGGGGAGTGAACTTTCAGCCCCTTATAGGCTGAGCTCTCCATCCCAAATTAGTTCCCTTTTTCGGACTTATATGCACTGCTCCTTTCCCTCTTTTCCTTCAAAAAAGCTACTATGATCTCTTTCAGGAAGGCTTCCCAAACTTCATCATCCCCGTCCTCTTCTCTACCCCAAACACTCTGCTCTTCCCACTTCCCTTCCCAGTATTAAGGTCTAAAGCAGCATATTTTAAATTGAAGAGTGTGACCAGAAGAGTTGGACAACCAGCACATAAATACTTTTAATAAAACGAATAAATGAATAGCATAGAATAGGACAGAATGCATCCTACATGGTAAGAATAAATACTGTTTTATGAAGCTCTTGAATATATATTTACATATACATATATATATGTAAAATGTATTTCTTACTGTGGATTTTAATTTTAAAAATTTAAAAGCCACTAACACTAGGATAACAGGTGAAGCTCTTCAGCCTGTACCCCAGGCCCCTTTAAGAATCCCAAGGGCCTTCAGACAGGTCCCAAGCTAAGTCATTCTAGCCAGAGGAAAATCCTATGCCTTACAAAGCCTACTGAATGAATATTAAGGTAATGTATAACAAATACTAAACTCACGTAAGGTGATGGCTGTCATCTTTTTTACTTTCCTAGGTATTGAAATTACAGAGCCCCCTTCAGTCACTTAAACAGCCTTTGTAAAGGGAAAGTAATAAAACTAAATTGCTGTTTCTTGGGAAAGCTCAGTGTGTTTATCAGCCCCAGGCACCACCTTCTGCTTTGCCTTTGAAGGGCTTTCAGTCCTTCCCTGGGGTCACTCCTGCATTCCACACATGTTCAACGAAGGAGGGGCAGGGACCTACTAGTGGGACAGCTTGCACCTAGCCTAGATCCTCAATCAAGGCCCTTATTGATTCAAAGCACAGAGCAGTCAAACAAAAATCCAAGCAAGGAAACACAAGGCAAAGATAACAAGGTCACAGGTTAATTAAGAGCCAAGGAATGGCGCCAGCCATAGAATGCTGCAGGCATTCAGAGGAAGGAGGGGAGCAGATCATGATTCCTGGCAGAATTGGAACCTGAGGGGTGTTTGGACTTCAGCAATGGCAGAGGTGTGTATTCCAAATGAGAGAATAATAACAAAGTCTCCAAGGCTCAACTGCTTGCCTAGCACATGGTAAATACTCAACAAATAAATACATGTTCATTGGCTTTACTTGAGGTGGGTGAAAAGGGTCCAGGCAATCTAAATCTTTGCTCTTGGCTGTAGCAGCGGCAAGAGAGCGTGGGTGGGCAAATACCAAGCCACAAGCAATACATCACCAGGAAGATAAGCTGGAGCTGGCAGGAGCAGTCCAGGGCATGTAGCAGGGCTGAACAAAGCCAAAAGCACCAACTAAAGGGTCTTGTCCCTGCAGCTATTATCAGAGACTGCCAACCTTCTAGCTGCCCCAAGCCTTTTGCCTAACCAGGGTCTCAAAGGGCCACTGCCCACCTGAGCCCTGCCTGGCACCAGGCCAGCTGTCCTGTGCTCCCCTGGGACTGAGGACCATTAGGTCTCTCTGTTGGCAGGGCCAAGGGTGCCTGGAGGGTCACAGCCCTCATCATATCACAGACTTCTAGGGTCCCATAGACTCTCTCATCTGCCACCTGCTTCCAGGCTTCCTATCATACCAGCCCAGACCTCTATGGGATCCTCTGGCTTGTTCGAGCTTCCACCAAACAAAATGTAATCATCCTTAAAAGGCAGCACAGTACTGTTCAATCCCTTATCCAGATTCCAAAAGTGTTTTGTAACTCACTTACATGCCAAACCTAACCTGAGGCTATTATAGTTTTATACATCCCACTTAGTGTGAATATTCATTTATTTCACTGGAGATATGTTAACGTGTCTGATTCTATGATTCCAAGTGCTACCTCAGACTCCATTGTGGTTTTCCTTTCTTTCTTCTTTCCTTCCTTCCTTTCTTTCTTTCTGCTGTATGGTGGGGTCACATTTCATTATTTTTCCATGTTAGCATCCCATTATCGCAGCACCATTTGTTGAGTTATTTGTTTGGTTTTTGTTTGTTTGTTTTGCTTGTTTGGTTGGGTTTTTTGGAGGAAGTGCATGGGCCGGGAATCAAACCCAGGTCTTCCGCATGGCAGGTGAGATTTCTACCACTGAATTATCCTCACAACCCCTGGTTTTCTTTATGATACATTATATGTATCACATTTTCTTTCCAAAATCTAAAAGATTCTGAATCCCAAAAGTCACCTGGACACTATTAGGTTAAGGGATGGTGTGATACATAAACCCAGGCTTAAGTGTGGAGTGAAAGGATCCTGAGCTAAAACGCCTGCTCCACCCAGAGGTGCATAGGCGCCTGCTGGGCAGGGCAGTCAGGGCCACGGAGCTGATAAGGGAGAAGAGACTTGAGGAATTCCCAGGAAGACCAGACCAGGCCGGGGGCTTGAATGACCAGGGTTTTTGCGTCATTTGAATGAACCCACCTCAGAGTGCAGGCGTGGGGAAGGCAGGACATGAAGCGTGTGACATGCTTAAGGGACTCCGTGGCTAGTGGCTGTATTTACTGCTCCTCATCCCATAAACACGTCTTGACCCCCCGTACCATGCTGGGTCCCTGTGGGTGAGCTCAAGGAAGGACAGAATGAGCACCTGCTGTAAAAGCGACATTGGACTGAGTGGAGTAAAGTAAGTGTTCAAAGGAGAGGCTTTTGGCCTGGAGAAGAGGAGGTCTGGGAGCTAAGGAAGATGGCCTGGGGCATCAGGCGATGTGCGTCCAGGCTGGCTCCCCGCTGCTGCAGCTGACGCACTGCCACTGACAGCGCTTTGCCCTCGCTGGGCCCAGTTTTCCTTATGAACAAAATGTGGGTCTGGTCTAGATCATCTCTGTAAGATCTCCCCCTTGTTTTTTAATTTTTAATTTTTTATTGATATGTATTACATTTTCACATACCATGTAATCATCCAAAGTATACAATCAATAGTTTACAATATCATAAGATCCGTTTTTGGCTTTAACTTTCTATGATGCTAACGATGTGAAAGGCTATTGCTTAGGAGAAGATAAATTAGACCTGGTCTTTGTGATTTTCTGTGACTTCCCACTGGAGTCACAGGAGGCAGATTTCTGCTCAGATGAGGGGCTTTCCAAGGCCTTCTCCCACCAGCTGTTAGCAAGACCTCTGTGCCCAGAGCAGAAGTTGGACGAGGCTCATCCCTGTCGCAGTGAGGCAGCCCGGGCTTTGTGTGTTGTGAGAAGTCAGAAAAGATGAGCCCACTGTCCCCTCCAGCCCAGAGGCTCCGTGACTCCATAAGCACGACCTCAAGAGAGGCTTTGTATTTACAGACTGTTTGACAATTACAAGTAGGTCCATCTAACCTCACCCTTGCAGCAAGTCCACAGCCCTGTTCTCAAGGAGGGAGACCGGACTCTGGAGGGAGAGAGCAGAACTGTCCTCCAGGGCATGTGGATGGGAACTGAGCTGCCCGTTAAAGGAGGAGGACTTATCATCATCTATACTCATGATACACAAAATGCAAATGATGCAAATAGAGCAGAATTTAATGTTGGTGGGGCCAGTGAGGACAAGAGTTGGCCAGGGGTGGAGGGAGGAGCCATGTCCTCACTCTTCTCCCCTGCTGGGCATTTCTGCCCCCTTTACTCTCTGTTTCTCTCCCTCTCTGTCTCTCTCTGTCTCTGTCTCTCTCTCGCACACACACATCCCTCTCTTTCCTTCCAGTGATCCCTCACACAGGTTTCTACCCCCCCACCCCCCCACACACACTCCGTAGCAATGGCCAACCCCAAGGAGGGGATGCAGCCCCTGGCCTTCGGGAGTTTAAAGTGGTTGGCAGACAGCAGGCAGACCCATCCCCAGGGAACCGCAGGTGACTAAAGGTGAGCACAGTCTGTTCTGCTTTGTCATCAGCGATGTGTACCGAGGGTTACAGAGGAGGGCCAGGCTGGGGCAGGAGAAGGGCGAAGGGGCTTCCTGGCCACGTGGCCATCGTGTTGATCCATAAGGAGTAGACTGTAGATGGGCAGTGGGTACGGAGTAAGGGGCGGTGATGGGTCCACCATGAGTCAGAGTTTGGAGAGTTGCCTGCCCTGTCAATGGATAACTCCCCTTCTTCCAGAATTAGGGGCCATTTGAGGAGGGCCCCACACATCATTGAAGTGGGGGCATGGGTGAAAATACCTCCTCCTCTCCTCTATTTGGAAGCAGGTCGAATATATATACACATATTCTTAGAGTACGCTCCCCAAGACTGAGGGGGATGCAGGCAGCACCCCTGCACCAAGCTCAGAGCTGAGTCCAGCACCGCCCACATTTCTGGACCTGGCCAGAAGGAGAAATGGAGTGGTTGGGGGATCCAGAACATAGAGAAAGTTAAGTGACCTGCCTTGGGACAAAGAGAAGGGCTGAATGAAAACTCAACGGTCTGGAATCCTGCCACTCCTGCTAAATCTTATCTCCCTTCCTGTAATACTAGCTCCAAATGGCCCAGTCCCAGCTTCCCAGAGAGATAGCCACCCACAGAAGTCAAACAGCCTTGCCACTGCCCCCACAAGAACCCAGAGAGGCTCACGCCCCCATCCCTTTGCCTTTGAACACACTTATCACCCTGGGCATTCTCCCAGATCCCAGGAATCACTACAGGTCTGCGTTTAGGTGGACCCTCCTTTTCCCCAGACCTGACTTCTCCAGGGAGAGGGGAGGCAGTGAGGCTTTGGTCTGGGGTCACAAAGAGGCCAAGGAGATACTCTGGGGTGCCTCTGTGAGTGAGCTGAGCCTCTAGGCTGTCCCCACAGACCGAGTGAGCTCATTCCAAACCATCCTTTTTGCTCTTGAATTTCTTCCCTCCTGCTTCTCCCACTCCCACCTTCCCCGGCAGGGCTCAGGTGAGAGCAGAGAGAGGCCAGGGGGCACACAGTGAACTGAATCCTTCCCTGGAAGGTACTAGGCCCTCTGGCCCCAAATAGCTCACCCTGACCTTTGCTTCTCAGAGGGAGGGGACAGAGCCCCTCGCCCAGTGTGAGCACATGGTGGGGAGGATCCTTGGACCTCTGGTCAGTGGCTGGGGTGGGGGTGTTTCTCAGGGCTCCCTCAGTTCAGCCCGTACTGGATCTTCACTCAAGGTACTTCTGGGCCCTGAGTCAGTGGCAAGAGCTGAAGGTGAGGAGAGCAGGAGACAGAGAGCATGGGACCCTTACCTCTCTCCTCTGTTCAACAACCCACCAAATCAACAAGTTGTTCCCAGAATTATCTTTAAATCTGCATCCCCCTCCCCATCACCACAGCCCCACCCTCACTGTAAACACCTCTGATGATTTCCCATTGTTAAAAAGGATAAAATCTGTTCCCTTTATCTCTCATTTCATCCCTACCTCAACCCCTGTATTTGTCTCCCTACTTAACTCCCCAATCTCCCCCTTCTCTAAACCCTCTGCTCCACTCGAACTGGTCCCAAACAATGTTTCTTCATTAGCTCTCATGCTAGAGGTCTTCCCCACTTCTTGACTTCCTACATTCCACACCTCTTTTAAGGGTCAGTGAAAATCACACCTCCTCCTTGAAGCCTTCCCCATGACTCCGCCACCAGCTGCTGGGGCTCTCTCCCCCTTGGGATAGTTTGTACTCACACCACTAATCCAGACTGTAATTTTAGTACTTGGGGTGACTGACCCCATATGTTGTCTGCTTTACCTTTCTAAAGGGCATAGGGGAGAGAAGCCCACAGTAGAGGTCAACAACTCCCAGCCTGAACCAGAGTGATGTCTATATAACGATATAAAGGAGAGGTACCCTCCCGGTTCAGAAGCATAGGCCTTATGTAAGGGGGGAAGCCGTAAGGGATGCAAAGACAGACGAAAGATGGGGACAAGGGCTGAGCAAGGGGGTGGAAAGAATTTGGGCAGAGAATAAACTGCAGGGGCTAACGAGGGCAGAAACTAATTCCTGAGAAAGAATGTGGTATTCATCCAAGAAGGAAAAAAAAATGGGAGCTTTCTGGGAAGGTGGGGAGTGGGGTGAGGGGCGCCGGGAGTGTGTGTGTGTCTTATCTGATGTTTACATTCCAGAGGACCCTCCTGCTTCTTCTCAGCTTAATTAAAGAATACCTGTGAATTCCAGCACCCCACTGGAAGGAAAGAATCCAGACCTGCCACCCTACCCCCACGTCCTGCTCCCCTCACCTCTGACCTCTGGCTTGCAGTGAGGGTGGGCTGATGGGAGCAGGGGGGTTGTGTCTCCATTTTCTGTTTCTTAGTCTACATTGCGCTGATCCTTTAAGCCTTGGGAGACAATGTGAGCTGGTCAGGGAGATGTCAGGGTTCTCCTCCCAGCGGAGTGGGGGTGGGGCGGAGTGGGGGAGGCTGGAGAACAGCAGAAATAGCTTTTGAGAGAAATGCTCATTCTCTGAGTCAACCTGCCACCCCCCTCCTGTCTTCTGCCACCACAATGTCCAGGGAGCTGACACTTTGTCTAACTGTCCACTCATCCAGTAAGGCCAACTATGTGTCTACAGACACTTTCACGGTAGTCTCTGCCTTCCATAATATATGATAGAAGCTTCAGTAGACATGCAGGGAGCAGTAGATGCAAAGATTCATCTCACAGAACTAGGCAAGTTCTGAGACAGGGTGACATCTGATTCCTTTGAATCAGTAGAGGTGAGCTGGCTGGTGGAGAGGAGGGGAAGGGCTTTGCAGGCAGAGGAAAAAACATGGGCAAGGATTCTGGACCCCATTGCCAACCCTCAACTGTCGGTTGACCCTCTCTCTCCTACATCAGCTTTCTCTCCTTGGCTAGAACCTTCCCATTAGTATGCAGACAGGTCCTAGCACAACCCACCTTAACACAAACTCCCCAGACACTGTCTCCCTGCAGCTCCTTCCCTAGCTCTCTGTTCCCCTTCACCACTGTCTCCTGACATTATCCTTGGGAGAGTTTTCTACACGCAGGCTCCCCCTTCCTTACCTCTGTTCACTCTTCACCCATCTCTGATCTGGCCTCAGCTCCCATCACTCCACTGAAGATGCACCTGGTAGGTCTCCAGAGACCTCCACATTGTTAAAATGAGTGGACACTTTAATAATTATATTCTTTGGCAGCTTTCAGCAGCTGAACGCTCCACTGCCTCCTTGAAACCATCTCTTTCCCTGGCCTCCTTGACATCTCACTTCAGTTTTTCCTCCAGGCTTCTCAGTCTCTTTTCCTGGCTCACCCTCCTTTACTTGATCTATAAATGCTGACCCATCTCAGGACTGGGTCCTGGATCTCTTCTCTTCTCTTGAGGTACTGTTTCCTAGGGCAATATCAACTACTGCCATGGTTTTAATTATATCATCTATATGTCAAAGGCTTCCAAATTTGGATATCAAACCAAGACCTTTCTTCTGAGTTCCAGAACAGTATATGAACTTTGTACTTGATACCTCCATTTAAATGTCTCATAGGCATCTCAAATTTAACCTGTTCAAAACTGAATTATTGACCTTAGCCACCTCCCAGCTCCTTCTTTTCTTTTAAATTTATTTATTTATGAAACATAACCACATACAAATGCAAAAATTCTTACCATAAGATCATTCCATTCTTGATATATAATCAATAACTCACAATATCATCACATAGCTGTATATATTTTCTGTTTTTCTGAAAACAGAAAAAAATTCATACATACCATACCCCTTACCCCTCCCTTTCATTGATCACTAGCATTTCAATCTACTAAATTTATTTTAACATTTATTCCCTCTATTATTTATTTATTTTTAATCCATATGTTTTACTCATCTGTCTATAAGGTAGATAAAAGGAGCATCAGACACAAGGTTTTCACAACCACACAGTCACATTGCGAAAGCTACATCATTATACAGTCATCTTCAAGAAACATGGCTCCAGGAACACAGCTCTACATTTCAGGCAGTTCCCTCCAGACTCTCCATTACACCTTAACTAAACAGGTGATATCTATTTAATGCATAAGAATAACCTCCAGGATAACCTCTTGACTCTGTTTGGAATCTCTCAGCCATTGACACTTCATATTGTCTCATTTCTCTCTTCCCCTTTTTGGTCAAAAAGGTTTTCTCAGTTCCTTGGTGCTGAGTCCCAGCTCATTCTAGGATTTCTGTCCCACATTGCCAGGAAGGTCCACACCTGTGGGAGTCATGTCCCACGTAGAGAGGGGGAGGGCAGTGAGTTTGCTTGTTGTGTTGACTGAGAGAGAGAGAGAGGCCACATCTGAGCAACAAAAAAGGTTTTCTTGGGGATGACTCTTAGGCCTATTTTAAGTAGGGCTAGCCTATCCTTTGTGGGGTTAAGTTACTTATGAGCAAACCCCAAGATTGGGGGCTCAGCCTGTTGCTCTGGTCGTCCCCACTGCTTGTGAGAATATCAATAATTCTCCACTTAGGGAAGTTGAAATTTTCCCCCTTTCTCACCATTCTCCCAAGGGAACTTTGCAAATACTTTTTTATTCACTATTTAAATCACTCTGGGAATTATCGGGGCATCACTCTGGACAAACCTACAAAATCTCATGCCCTACTCAAGGTTCCAAGAATTATGGTGTTCAGTTATAAGTTATATTAGGAAATGCACTAGTCAAAGTATAAATTTTGTACCAAATAAACATTTTTTTGCTTTAGTCTCACACATGAGTTAAAGTTTTAAAATATTAATTACCATCTATTTTCAACACCCTGAAGTATTGACATTCCTTTGCTCTTCCTCATGGAAAAACATTTTTTAATTTGTACATTTAGTCACTATCATTATACACTCTAGGCATTCCTAGATTATACCATCTCAGTCTTTATTGTTTATCTTTCCTTCTTATTTCATGTGTGCCCCCAGGCCTCCTCCCGCTATAATTCTCACATTCAACTTCATTCAGTGTTCTAACATTATTGTATTACAGTTAGGTAGTATTGTGTTATCCATTTCTGAATTTTTACAATCAGTGTTGCACAATCTGTATCCCTTCGGCTCCAATTACCCAATATCTCACCCTATTTCTATCTCCTGATGGTCTCTGTTACCAACCGAAATTCTCCAAGTTCATTCACTAATGTCAGTTCACATCAGTGAGACAATACAGTATTTCTCCTTTTGTTTCTGGCTAATCTCATTCAACATAATGTCCTTAAGGTCCACCCATGTTGTTACATACTTCATCACTTTATTCTGTCTTAGAGCTGCATAATATTCCATCATATGTATGTACCACAGCTTGCTTAGCCACTCGTCTGTTGATGGACATTTTGGTTGTTTCCATCTCTTGGCAATTGTAAATAATGCTGCTGTAAACATTAGTGTGCAAATGTCCATTTGTGTCCTTGCCCTCATGTCCTCTGAGTAGATACCCAGCAATGGTACTGCCTGGTCATATGGCAAATCTATACTTAGCTTCCTGAGGAACCACCAAACTGCCTTCCACAGTGGTTGTACCACTTGACATTTCCACCAACAATGGATAAGTGTGCCTCTTTCTCAACATCCTCTCCAGCACTTGTCATTTCCTGTTTTATTGATAATGGCCATTCTGGTGGGTGTGAGATGATATCTTATTGTGGTTTTGATTTGCATTTCCCTAATAGCCAGGGAAGTTGAGCATCTCTTCATGTGCCTTTTGGCCATTTGTATTTCCTCTTCTGAGAAGTGTCTGTTCAAGTCTTTTGCCTATTTTGTAATTGGGTTGTCTGTCTTTTTGTTGTTGAGTTAAACAATCTCTTTTTTTATTCTGGATACTAGACCTTTATCTGATATATCGTTTCCAAATATTGTCTCCCATTGTGTAGGCTGTCTTTTTACTTTCTTGATGAAGTTCTCTGATGCACAAAGTGTTTAATTTTGAGGTGTTCCCATTTATTTATTTATTTCTTCAGTGCTCGTGCTTTGGATGTAAGTTCTAAGAAACTGCCTCCTAGTATAAGATTTATAAGATATCTCCCTACATTTTCTTCTAACTGTTTTATGGTCATAGATCTAATGTTTAGGTTGTTGATCCATTTTGAATTAATTTTTGTATAGGGTACGAAATATGGATCCTCTTTCATTCTTTTGCATGTGGATATCTGGTTCTCTAGACACCATTTATTCAACAGACTGTTCTGTCCCAAGTGAGTTGGCTTGACTGCCTTATCAAAGATCAATTGTCCATAGATGAGAGGGTCTATATCTGAGCACTCTATTCGATTCCATTAATCAATATATCTATCTTTATGGCCAGGGCCATGCTGTTTTGACTACTGTAGCATTGTAATATGACTTAAAGTCAGTTAGCATGAGACCTCTGACTTCATTTATCTTTCTCAAGATATTTTTAGCTATTCAGGGCACCCTGCCCTTCCAGATAAATTTGGTTATTGGTTTTTCTATTTCTGAAAAGTAAGTTCTGGTGATGTTATTGGTATTGAATTGAATCTGTAAATCAATTTGGTAGAACTGACATCTAACTATATTTAGTCTTCCAATTCATGGACATGGATTTATTCCATTTATTTAGGTCTTCTGTGATTTCTTTTGACAATTTCTTGTAGTTTTCTTTTTTTAGGTCTTTTGTCTCTTTAGTTAAATTTATTCTTAAATATTTTATCTTTTGGTTGCAATTGTAAATGGAATTTATTTCTTGATTTCCCCCTCAGATTGTTCATTACTAGTGTATAGAAGCATTACAGATTTCTGAGTGTTGATGCTGTAACCTGCCACTTTGCTGTACTCATTTATTAACTCTGGTAGTTTTGCTGTGGATTTTTCGGGGTTTTCGACACATAGTATCATATCTGCAAACAGTGAGAGTTTTACTTCTTCCTTTCCAATTTTGATGCCTTGCATTTCTTTTTCTTGTCTAATTGCTCTGGCTAGGACTTCCAACACAATGTTGAATAACAATGGTGATAATGGACATTCTAGTCTTGTTCCTGATCTTAGGGGGAAAGTTTTCCATTTTTCCCCATTGAGGATGATGTTAGCTGTGGGTTTTCATATTTCCTTTATCATGTTGAGGAAGTTCCCTTCTATTCCTATCCTTTGAAGTGTTTTCAACAAGAAAGGATGTTGAATTTTGTCAAATGTCTTTTCTGCATCAATCAAGATGATCATGTGGTTTTTCTGCTTTGATTTGTTGATATGGTGTATTATATTAATTGATTTTCTTATGTTGAACCACCCTTGAATACTTGGGATGAATCCTACTTGGTCATGGTGTGTAATTCTTTTAATATGCTGCTGCATTCAATTTGCAAGAATTCTGTTGAGGATTTTTGTATCTATATTCATTAGAGAGCTTGGTCTGTAGTTTTCTTTTCTTGTAGTATCTTTGTCTGGCTTTGGTATGAGGGTAATGTTGGCTTCTTAGAATGAGTTAGGTAGCTTTCCCTCCTCTTCAATTTTTTTGAAGAATTTGAGCAGGGTTGGTACTAATTCTTTCTGGAATATTTGGTAGAGTTCACATGTGAAGCCATCTGGTCTTGGACTTTTCTTTTGGGGAAGCTTCGTAATGACTGATTCAATTTCTTTACTTGTGATTGGTTTGTTGAGGTCATCTATTTCTTCTTGAGTCAATGTTGGTTGTTCATGCCTTTCTAGCAAGTTGTCCATTTCATCTACATTGTCCAGTTTATTAGCATAAACTTGTTCATAGTATCCTCTCGTTATTTCCTTTATTTCTGTGGAGTCAGTGGTTATGTCTCTTCTTTCATTTCTGATTTTATTTATTTGCATCCTCTCTCTTCTTCTTTTTGTCAACCTTGCTAAGAGTCCATCAACCTTATTGATTTTCTCATAGAACCAACTTCTGGTTTTACAGACTTTCTTGATTGTTTTCATGATCTCAATCGCATTTATTTCTGCTCTAATCTTCATTATTTCTTTCCTTTTGTTTGCTTTGGGGTTAGTTTGCTGTTCTTTCTCTAGTTCTTCCAAGTGGACAGTTAATTCCTCGATTTTTACTCTTTCTTCTATTTTAATAAAGGCATTTAGGGCAATAAACTTCCCTATTAGCACTGCCTTTGCAGCATCCCATAACTTTTGATATGTTGTGTTTTCATTTTCATTTGCCTCAAGATATTTACTGATTTCTCTTGTAATTTCTTTCTTAAACCACTGGTTGTTTAAGAGTGTGTTGTTGAGCCTCCATATATTTGTGAATTTTCTGGCACTCTGCCTATTATTGATTTCCAACTTCATTCCTTTATGATCTGAGAAAGTGTTTTGTATGATTTCAATCTTTTTCAATTTATTGAGACTTGCTTATTGACCCAGCATATGGTCTATCCTTGAGAATGATCCACGAGCACTTGAGAAAAAGGTGTATCCTGCCATTGTGGGGTATAATGTTCTATAAATGTCTGTTAAGTCTAGCTCATTTATTGTATTATTCAAATTCTCTGTTTCATTATTGATTCTCTGTCTAGATGCTCTGTCCATTGATGAGAGTGGGGAATAGAAGTCTCCAACTATTACAGTAGATGTGTCAATTTCTCTTTTGAGTGTTTTCAGTGTTTGCCTCATGTATTTTGGAGCATTCTGGCTCAGTGCATAAATATTTATGATTGTTATGTCTTCTTGTTGAATTGTTCCTTTTATTAATACATAGGGTCCTTCTTTATCTCTTTTAACTGTTTTACATTTGAAGTCTAATTTGTTGGATATTAGTATAGCTACTCCTGCTCTTTTCTGATTGTTATTTGCATGAAATATCTTTTCCCAACCTTTCACTGTCAACCTATGTTTATCCTTGGGTCTAACATGTGTTTCCTGTAGACAGCATATAAATGGGTCCTGTTTTTTAATCCATTCTGCCAATCTATGTCTTTTGATTGGGGAGTTTAACCCATTAATATCTAGTGTCATTACTGTACAGGTAGTACTTTCTTCTACCATTTTGCCTTTTGGATTTTATATGTCATATCTAATTTTCCTTCTTTTTACCCTTACTGATAGTCGTCATTTCTACATTCTTCTCCACACCTCCCTCTCCTATCTCTTCCTATATGTCTCTAGTGCTCCCTTTAGTATTTCTTGCAGAGTCAGTCTCTTGGTCACAAATTCTCTCAGTGATTTTTTTGTCTGAAAATGTTTTAATTTCTCTCTCATTTTTGAAGGACAATTTTGCTGGATATAGAATTCTTGTTAGGCAGTTTTTCTCTTTTAGTAATTTAAATATGCCATCCCACTGTCTTCTCACCTCCATGGTTTCTGCTTAGAAATCTATGCATAGTCTTTTCGGGCTTCCCTTGTATTGATGGATTGCTTTTCTCTTGCTGCTTTCAAGATTCTCTCTTTTTCTTTGACATCTGACATTCTGATTAGTAAGTGTCTTGGAGTACGTCTATTTGGATCAATTCTGTTTGGTGTAGGCTGCACTTCTTGGATCTGTAATTTTAAGTCTTTCATAAGAGTTGGGAAATTTTCAGTGATAATTTCCTCCATTAGCTTTTCTCCTCTTTTTCCCTTTTCTTCTCCTTCTGGCACACCCATAACATGTATATTTGTGTGCTTCATGTTGTCATTCAATTCCTTGAGTCCCTGCTCATATTTTTCCATTCTTTTCCCTATATTTTCTTTTGCTTGTTGGATTCAGATGTCCCATCCTCCAGTTCACTAATTCTATCTTCTGCCTCTCAAAATCTAACATTATAGGTTTCCATTGTTTTTTTTTTTTTTTTCATCTCTCCTACTGTGCCTTTCATTCCCAGGAGTTCTGTGATTTGTTTTTCCAGACTTTCTATTTCTTCTTTTTGTTCATTCCTTGCTTTCTTTATGTCCTCCCTCGATTCATTGATTTGACTTTTGATGGGATTTTCCATGTCTGTTTGAACATTCTGAATTAATTGTTTCAACTTCTGTATGTCATTTGAATTGTTGGTTTGTTCCTTTGACTGGGCCATAGCTTCAGTTTTCCTAGTATGAGTCGCAATTTTTTGCTGGCATCTAGGCATTTGATTACCTTAAGTAGTTTATTCTGGAGATTGTTTTCACTTTTTTTTTTACCTAGGATTTTCTTGCTGGATGACTTTGTTGTCTATGTGTTCTTTGATATTACATTCAGTTCAGCTTATTCTAGTCCTCTAGCTTAGGCTTTAACAGATCAGAATTTTTCAGTTCTTGTTTTTTTGTTTCTTGCCCTGTCTGTATGTTGCCTCCACTCTCCCCCCTTAGGAGGGTCTATTTAGGTATTATAGATCCCAGCTAGATTTTCCCATACCAAACTGGCCTCCTCTCAGGAAGAGTCACCTGCATCAGTTTTCCCTGAGGGTGAGACTCAGCAGTTTGAAAGGCTTTCCTATTAAGTCTCTAGACTCTGCATTTTCCCGGTCCTGCCCAGTATGTGGCGCTTTCTGTCTGCAGGTCCCACCAGCATAAGGTAATGCGGTACCTCTAACTTCAGAAGACTCTCCCTGCTGGGAGTGTGGTTGAGACAGAGGAGAGGTTGTAGGCTGTGTTTAATCACTTCACTTTTCCTGGCCCCGGGGTCTGAATTCCTTGAGGGAGGGATTCCACTTGAGCTGTGCCCCACCCCTCTCCCGGGGAAGGCACAGGCTCCAGACAAACTCTCAGACAAGAGCAATTCTGTCTATGCCTGGGGCAGTGGAGCCTGAGAAGCCTTGCAGCTGTATCCAAACAGCAGTCCAGCTGTAGAAACACAGTCACGGAAAAGAAAAAGAAAAATCCTTTTCAGAGCATGTCCCCCATTCCTGGGATTTGCCAATCAAGAGCTTAAGTTGGTACATTGCTCTGTGTATCTCCAGGTTCTATGTGCCCCCTCCTTTCCTTCAGGGCCCATATCTTTTCAAATCCAAAAAAACTGTTTTTTTTTTTTCCTTTTTCTTTTTCTGTCAGCTCTGACCCCTCCGCACCAGCGCAAAAAACAGCAAACTCCACTGTTACTTGAGGTTCAGCTGAGCTGGGGGCCTATTTTTAGTAGTCAGAATTTGTTCATTAATTCCACAATTGGAGCTTGGTTGCACTCAGCCCCTGTTGCTGGCAAAGTCCCTTTCCTTTCCCCTCTGGGAAGCAACCTGTGGGGGAGGGGTTTGACCGCTGTGGCTTGGGGGACTCACAATTCTAGGGGGTCTCGCAGCCGGTCCAGCTGGTCCAGACTGGGGTATGCTGTGTGTCCAGTCACTGACGTGGCCCCAGCAGTTGTTCTGTACTGTTCCTGGCTATTTATTAGCTGCTCTGGAGGACAAAGTAAATCCCACACTTCGCTAAGCCTTCTTGGCTACCCCTTCCAACAAGGCCAATTTCCCCAGCTCCTTTTTAGTCATTGCTCATCTCAGGTAAGGACACACCATCCCATTCAAGTGCTTAGGACAAAAACTTGGGAGTCATATTTGACACTTCCCTCTCTCTCTTCCCCACCCTCATCTACACACCCTTGTCCAGGCTATGGGCATCTCTGAACCGCACTACTTTTTTTTCCTTTTTGCATAGGCAGACTCCAGGAAAAGAACTCAGGTCTCCAGCATGGCAGATGGGAATTCTGCCACTGAACCACTGTTTCACCACCCTTAACTGCCTTACTTTAACACCTTCCTAACCCAAGGTCTTCCATGGCATGTAATGGCCCCTCAGCCTTCCTCTACACACTAGCCAGTGTGGTCTTTTTGAAGTATCAATCTCATTATGTTGTTTTCCTCCTTAATATCCTTCAGTGTCCAAATTATTGGTCGGTTCTCTGGTTCTTTTCAGCCCCATCTTTTTCAGTCTCCCCCTCATTCTTCAGCCTTCAACCCATGCTGGCCTTCTCTTGGTTCTTCTAAGCAGCCACCTTGGACTTTCACACTCAGGCTTCCACTACACACACACACAAACACACTCCTATGCACTTACATGCTCGCACATTTCCCCCCTCAATTTGCGCCTCACCCTCAGGGACCTTTCCTTTACCTTCCTAGGCTCTGGCTAAATTCTCATCTCCTAGATCAGTGTCTGGTACCCAGAAGTGCTCAGTGAATATGGGGAAGGAAGAGAGGATGAAGGGAAGAAGGAAAAGGCATGATGACAGGGCAAGGTTTAGAACAAGAAGTGTACAGTGGGAGCTGAAGGATGAGATTGGAGACACCTTGAGCTGCCCCTTTCATTCCAAGAGCTGCACCTCTTTGAGTTGTTCTGTTTTGTTCCTGGCACTTCATCATTATAATGATCTGTTTTATTGAATGGGGTATAGCTGGTGGTATTGTTGACCGATGACCCCAGCTGGCCCTGTGGAAGCTGTACACAGATGAACCTTCTTTTGCCCCCTGGTGGCCATCTCGGCGTGGAGAAAGTATTCCAGGCTAACCTAGCTGTGGTTTGATTTTCTGGTTTATAGCACCACCGTCTGGCAACATGGGCTAATAGTTGGCTTCTCCACCTGCATTCCCCTTCAATTTCTTTTCAACCTTCCCATTGGCAGAGTCCATAGAATCATGGCCTCTTGGAAGGCAAACAGCTGTCCCTGGTCCTGCGTCCTCCTTCATCCTGCGCAGAGTCGTCAGCTGCCATCTAGACATTCCAGATTAGCGCAGTCCTGTTAACGCGGTCTTTCATCTCTGTCCATCTGAAACTCACCATGTTTTTAAAAACAAATTTTGTAGTCTCTCTTTATTTCAAAAGCAGGGTATGTTCATTGTAGGAAATAAGAGCTATTTAAACATCAGAAATAAGAAAAAATTTTAATCTCCAGAATACCATCTCAACGTGACCATTGTTAACACCTTGATCACCCTTCAGGATCTTTTTGCACACACTTCTGTTGTTTCACAAAGGGGAGACTGAATTGTAGATAGTTTTGTAATCTCCTTTACAAAAGATGAGAACATCTTTCCCCATCAATAGATATTCTTCCATGTAGGTTCTAAAAAAATATTCATAAGGATTAACTAGAATTCCCTCAATGGATAGGTAAGAGTGCAAATTATTTAAACAGCCCCTGGTTTGGGGTATTTACATGGCTTTCAGTTTTCTGTTGTCATAAACAGAACCACAACAAACATCCCTCTGGACATTTAAAAGATAATTCTGCACTGTAAATATTCCTTTGGATGGCATGCTGACCCCATTAGTCTGAGGACCTGGGTAGGAATTGCCCTGAGCTTGGCTCCCCTCCAGCAGAATCAAACTTGCAGACTTGGGTCCCTTCCCCTCCCTTTCCCTAGCTCCCCCTTCTGTAAGCACAGGGGCTGCTGGGTTTAGACTTACTTCTCATTTAAATCCCACCCACCCCAGCTCTCAACTTCTCCAGGGATCCCAGGCCTCCTGCTCTTTTCTTGCCTAGGGTGCAGTCAGTATCCCTCTATGTATTAATTTTAACGTGGAGGTGGTCTTTTTAACTTGGCGTTTGTGTCCTTCATAATAATACCTAATGTCTGTATAATGATAGACAGTTTATCAGCTATTTCCATACAGAGCTACCACTCTCTAAAGTGCCTACTGTGTGTCACATACTGTGCTAAGAATTTGATATAAATTATCACTAATCTCCCCAAGTTAGGTAATTGGCCCTATGTTATGGAAGAGGTAACTGGGGTTGAGGGTAAGGCCAAAAGACACTGCAGAAAGAGCTTTGAAATCAGGCCAGAACTCAGTCGGAACTGTTTATTACCTATGAGTGCCGCGTTATTACCAGCCTACCCCAGGGAAGGGTCTCAAGCCTGCAGTGAACGTGAGCGCCCACAGGCAGCCACGCACTGCCTGTCTTCCATGGTCTGCACCGCTGTAACTGAGAAATCAGGCTTTTAGGGATGATTTGGATGGCTGAGTCATTATATAGATATTCCTTTTTGCTTTCTGCTATATTAGAGTAGACAGAAGGAAATACCTGAAATCTCTGAATTGTAATCCAGCTGCCTTGATCTCTGATAATGATTGCATAGCCCTTATCTTTTGCCCTGTGATTGTAAAATCCTTTCGACTAACCTTCGTTTGTACACAGTTATCTGGTTTTTCAACTTTACGGTTTTATAATCACTAAAGACAGTCCCTAATGCTTATTAATGCAGGGTCTTGGGTCAGCCCAGAACTAACCCACCCCAACTCCAAAGTCATCTTGATAACTGTGACTGGATCTCACCAAAATGGGCCTGCCTGACAAACCGTAGCTTGGTCTTTAACCTGCAAGTCACCCATACCTCGTTCTGCCATTTTCTTACATACCTTCTGTGACTGAGCATGTCATCAATCTGCGCATGCTCAATAATTAGATCACCTCTAATTATATCACCTGGGGCCACTGTGCTCTTTATCCTAAACCCTGCCCATCTTTTTCTCAAATAAAATGCTCTCTCTTTGAAGCGCCAGTGTCTCAGGAATTGGTTGTTGAGCGCGTGGGGCAAAAGAATCCACCGCCTTTGTCGGGTAACACCGCCCTCTGTGATTTGCTCGGCTTCACCTTTCCCTGCCTGGACGTGACAGCACTTGAGTTTGAGACCCCTGAAAATATCATCTCATTCGATCATCTGATCGTTAACGATGACTTTATATGGAAGGCAAAGGGGTATAAAGAGCAGGGCGGTGGGAGTGGTCACCCTGGATTAGGTAATAAGGAGGGACATTGTCTCTAGAGAATTTTAGAACAATCATAAATCCAACTAAAAGGCAAACTGCTTTTTATCACCATGCATAGGCAGTTCTAAACAAGGTCAGCAATAAAATACTCCCTGAGAAAGTCTTCCCTGGGTCTGAGTTCTAAACAACCGATGAGGCTGCTCTTCAGTTTTAATAACGAATATGTGAACTTCAGGTTAATGCACTTTTATTACTTATCTTTTCTGGAATAAATTTTATTCTATCTAGAAATTAATTCAGAGAACACCCAGTGTTTTCCACTCTACCCATTAAAAAAATTTTAATGCAATTTTACTGAGATCTATTCACACATCGTATAATCTATCCAAAGTGCATAATCAATGCCTCACACTATCATCACATAGTTGTGTGCTCTTCACCATAATCAATTTTTGAACATTTTCATTACTCCAGGAAGAAGGAAGAAGGGAGGGAGGGTGGAAAGGAGGAAGGAAGGAAGGGAGGGAGGGAGGGAGGGAGGAAGGAAGGAAGGAAGGAAGGAAGGAAGGAAGGAAGGAAGGAAGGAAGGAAGGAAGGAAGGAAGGAAGGAAGGAAGGAGAAAAGGAAGGAAGGAAGGAGAAAAGGAAGGAAGGAAAACCCAAAGCATCCATACCCCTTATCACCCGTCACTGACCACATTGGTACCGTACACTTGTAACTACTGAAGGAATATTAAGATATCACTGTTAAGTATAGTCCATATTTTGCGGTAGGTGTGTTTCCCCTCCATATGTCCCTCTATTATTAACTCCTTGTAATAGTTTCCTTCCTTCCTTCCTTATCTCTTTAGGATACACAAATACATTTCTATAGGTGAAATAACTGTGTCAAACTTCCTAAGATATTAAGTTCATATTGCTAAATTACTAGGCTGTTTCCTCTTATCCTCAGAATGGATATTACCATATTAAAAACCTCTGCTCCTTTGACAGATCCAGGTTATTTTACCTGTATATGTGAGCACTGCTTTGACTGCTAGTGAACGGAACAGCTCTCCCAAATGCCCATGGGCCACACGCATTTTTCCTTTTGGTACCTTTCACTTCTAATTTAAAAACTTTTCTATTTGTTGTTTTGTAAAAGCTATTTACATATTAAGGCCAGTAATCCTTTTTTATTTCATGTAAATATTTTTCTCAGTTTGTTGGTTGTCTTTTTTTTAACGTTTTTTATTGTGAAATATATCATTAAGACAAAAAAGAAAAAAAAGCAATAATTTTAACTTTTTTATTAATTAAAAAAATTAACAAACAAGACATTAAGATATCATTCCATTCTACATACACAATCAGTGATTCTTAATATCATCACATAGTTGCATATTCATCATTTCTTAGAACGTTTGCATCGATTTAGAAAAAGAAATAAAAAGACAACAGAAAAAGAAATAAAACGGTAACAGAGAAAAAAAAGATTATACATACCATATCCCTTACCCCTCGCTTTCATTTACCACTAGCATTTCAAACTAAATTTATTTTAACATTTGTTCCCCCTATTATTTATTTTTATTCCATATATTCTACTCTTCTGTTGATACGGTAGCTAAAAGGAGCATCAGACACAAGGTTTTCACATTCACAGAGTCTCATTGTGAAAGCTATATCATTGTTCAATCATCATCAAGACACATGGCTACTGGAACACAGCTCTACATTTTCAGGCAGTTCCCTCCAACCTCTCCACTACATCTTGAGCAACAAGGTGATATCTACTTAATGCATAAGAATAACCTCCAGGATAACCTCTCAACTCTGTTTGGAATCTCTCAACCATTGACACTCAGTCTCATTTCACTCTTCCCCCTTTGGTCGAGAAGGTTCTCTCAATCCCTTGATGTTAATTCTCAGCTCATTCTAGGGTTTTTCTCAGTCCCTTGATGCTGAGTCTCAGCTCATTCCAGGATCTCTGTCCCACATTGCCAGGAAGGTCCATACCCCTGGGAGTCATGTCCCACGCAGAGAGGGGGAGGGTGGTGAGACTGCTCGTCATGTTGGCTGGAGAGAGAGGCCACATCTGAGCAACAAAAGAGGCTCTCTTGGGGGTGACTCTTAGGCCTAAATTTTAAGTAGACTTGACCTATCCTTTGTGGGGTTAAGTTTCATATGAACAAACCCCAAGACTGGGGCATCAGCCTATAGCTTTGGTTGTCCACACTGCTTGTGAGAATATCAAGAATTCAACTTGGGGAAGTTGAATTTCTCCCCGCTCTCACCATTCCCCGAAGGGGGCTTGCAAATACTTTTCCAGTCACTGATCAAATCACTCTGGGATTCATCGGGACATCACTCTGGACAAACCAACAAAATCTCATGTCCTACCTGAGATTCCAAGTACTTATGACATTCAATCAAACTATCTACACGAGTTATATTAGGAAACACTCTAGTCAAAATATATATTTTGTAACAAATAAACATTTTTGCTTTAGTCTCACACATAAGATGACATTTTAAAGTATTAATTATCATCTATTTTCAGCACCCTGCAATAATGACATTCCTTTGTTCTTCCTCATGCAAAAACATTTTTAAAATTTGTACATTGTACATTTCACTATTATTATTCACTCTAGGCATTCCTAGATTATACCATCTCGATCTTTACCATCTATCTTTCTTTCTGATTTCATTTATGTCCCCAGCCCTCCTCCCTCACATGCAGCTTCATTCAGTGTTTTAACATAATTGTATTACAGTTAGGTAGCATTGTGCTGTCCATTTGAGTTATTATATTCAGTACTGTTGCACAATCTGTATCCCTTCAGCTCCAATTACCCAATATCTCACCCTATTTCTATCTCCTGATGGTCTCTGTTACCAAGGAAATATTCCAAGTTTATTCACTAATGTCAGTTCATATCAGTGAGACCATACAGTATTTGTCCTTTTGCTCCTGGCTAATCACACTCAGCATAATGTCCTTAAGGTCCATTCATGTTGTTACATACTTCATAACTTTATTCTGTCTTACAGCTGCATAACATTCCATCGTATGTAAATGTCACAGTTTGTTTAGTCAACTGTTGATGGACATTTTGGCTGTTTCCATCTCTTGGTAATTGTTAATAATGCTGCTATAAACATTCGTGAGTAAATGTCCATTTGTGTCCTTGGCCTCGTGTCCTTTGAGACAGCATATAGATGGGTCCTGTTTTTTAATCCATTCTGCCAGACTATGTCTTTTGATTGGAGAGTTTAATCCATTAACATTCGGTGTTATTACTGCATGGGTAGTACTTTCTTCTACTATTTTGCCTTCTGGATTTTATATGTCATATCTAATTTTCCTTCTTTTTACCTTTACTCATAGTCTTCCTTTCTACACTCTTCTCCACACCTCTCTCTTCTGTCTTCGTATCTGTCTCTAGTGTTCCCTTTAGTGTTTGTTGCAGAGCTGGTCTCTTGGTCACAAATTCTCTCAGTGATTTTTTGTCTGAAAATGTTTTAATTTCTCCCTCATTTTTGAAGGACAGTTTTGCTGGATATAGAATTTTTGGTTGGCAGTTTTTCTCTTTTAATAATTTAAATATATTATCCCACTGTCTTCTCACCTCCATGGTTTCTGCTGAGAGATCTGCACATAGTCTTATTGAGCTTCCCTTGTATGTGATGTATTGCTTTTCTCTTGCTGCTTTCAAAATCCTCTCTTTCTCTTTGACCTCTGACATTCTGATCATTAAATGTCTTAGAGTATGTCTATTTGGATCTATTCTCTTTGGGGTATGCTGCACTTCTTGGATCTGTAATTTTAAGTCTTCCATAAGAGTTTGGAAATTTTCAGTGATAATTTCCTCCATTAGTTTTTCTCCTCCTTTTCCCTTCTCTTCTCCTTCTGGGACACCCACAACACATATATTCGTGCACTTCATATTGTCTTTCAATTCCCTGAGTCCCTGCTCATATTTTTCCATTTTTTTCCCTATAGTTTCTGCTTCTTGTCGGATTTCAGATGTTCCATCCTCCAGTTTTGAAATCCTATGTTCTGTCTCTCGAAATCTACCATTGGTTTCCATTGTTTTTTTCATCTCTTCTTCTGTGTCTCTCATTCCCATAAGTTCTGTGATTTGTTTTTTCAGACTTTCAGTTTCTTCTTTTTGTTCTTTCCTTGCCTTCTTTATATCCTCCCTCAATTCACTGATTTGGTTTTTGATGAGGTTTTCCATGTCTGTTTGTACATTCTGAATTAATTGTTTCAGCTCCTGTATGTCATTTGAATTGTTGGTTTGTTCCTTTGACTGGGCCATAGCGTCAATTTTCCTAGTGCGATTTGTTATTTTTTGCTGGCGTCTAGGCATTTAATTACCTTAATTAGTTTATTCTGGAGATTGCTTTCACTTCTTTTATCTAGGGTTTTCTTGCTGGATGAATTTGTTGTCTATCTGTTCTTTGACATTCGTTCAGCTTTATCTGGACTTTTAGCTTAAGTTTTGTTTAACAGAGGAGAATTTTTCAGTTCTTGCTTTCTTGTTTCTTGCCCTGATTGTGTGGTGCCTTTCCCCCCACACACTTAGGAGTGTCTACTTAGATATTATAGACCCCAGCCAGATTTTCCCAGACCAAACTGGCCTCCTATCAGGAGGAAAGAGTCACCTGCGTCGGTTTTCCCTGAGGGTGAGACCCAGCAGGTTGAAAGCCTTTCCTGTGAAGTCTCTGGACTCTGTTTTTCTTATCCTGCCCTGTGTGTGGCACTTGTCTGACTGCAGGTCCCACCAGCATAAGATGATGCAGTACCTTTAACTTTGGCAGACTCTCCCTGCTGGGGGCGTGGTGGAGACAGAGGAGAGGTTGTAGGCTGGTTTTAATGGCTTCAAATTACCAAGCCCTGGTGTCTGAACTCCTTGATGGAGGGATTCCACCTGAGTTGGGCTTCACCCCTCCCCTGGGGAAGGCACAGGCTCCAGACAAGCCCCCAAAAGAGCTCACTTCTGCCTATGCCTGGGGCAGTTGCAGCCTGAAAAGTCCTGCTGCTGTATCCAGAGGCAGTCAAGCCTTTGTAGATATACAGCCACAAAAACTTCTGTTTACTTCTCTTTTTTCCCCCTTTTTCTGTCAGTCCTGCCCCCTTGGCACCAGGGCAAAAATGAGCAACCTCCGCTTTGATCAGGTTCACCTAAGCTGGGGGCCTATTTTTAGTAGTCAGAATTTGTTAATTAGTTCCACAGTTGGCGTTTGATTGTGCCCAGTCCCTGCTGCTGGTAAAGTTCTTTCCTTTCCCCTCTGGGAAGCGGCCTATGGGGGAGGGGCGCTGGCCGCCGCAGCTTTGGGAACTCACGGTTCTGGGGGGTGCTTGCAGCCATTCCAGCTGGTCCAGACTGGGGTATGCTGTATGTCTGGTCACTGACGTGGCCCCAGGAGCTGTTCTGTACTGTTTCTGGTTATTTAGTAGTTGTTCTGGAAGATGAACTAAAATGCGCACATTGTTAAGCCGCCATCTTGACCCAGAACAAAAAGCAATAATTTTTAAACTACATTTTAATAAGTAGTTAGAGAACAGATTTCAAAGTTTGGTGTGGGTTACCATTTCACATTTTCAGATTTTTTCTTCTAGCTGCTCCAAAACACTGCAAGCTAAAAGAAAAGCATTATATTGATTCAGCAGTCATACTTGTTAAACCCTATCTTCTCTGTTATAACTCCTCCTTCTCCTTTGATTCTACTCCCAATCTATATGGGGCTTTGGGCAATGCCCATTCTAACTTTTTCATGTTAAAAAGGTGTCAACAATTTAGAATACGGGGGTGGAAACCCTCTGGGTTTCAGGATTTATCTGGCCTAGGAATCCTCTGGAGGTTTTAGGTTTCAGGAAAGTAAACTTAGTACAAGAAACTTTTGTAGAGTCTCAGTTAGAGCCCGAGGTGTTCTTTAGAACTAATGGGAATGATGTTAGTTGGGGTATGGCAAACCATGGCAATTAGCAATATCTAGCTGAAGCTTATGTAAGAGTAGCCACCAGAATAGCCTCTCAACTCCATTTGAATTCTCTTAGCCACTAATAACTTATTTTGTTACATTTCTTTTTCCTCTTTTAATCCAAAAGGCATTGTCGATCCCACAGTGCCAGGGCCAGGCTCATCCCTGAGAGTTATGTCCACATTGTCAAGGAGACTTTCACCCCTGAATGTCATGTCCCACATAGGGAAGAGAGTAATAATTTTCCTTGCGGAGTTGGGCTTAGAGAGGGAAAGCACACATCTGAGCAACCAAAGAGGTTTTCTGGAAGCAATGCTTAGGAATAATTATAGGAGTCTTAACGTCTCTGCCACCGAAATAAGTTTGTAAAGGCAAGCCTCAAAATTAAGGGCTTGGCCTATTTTCTTGGGAGTCCCTAATGTTTGAGAGAGTACCAGGGATTTCCCAGATGGGAAAACTTAATATTTCCATATTTTCCCTCGAGTCCCTCTAGGGACTGTACCAATATTTTTTGATTATTGGCCCACCACAGTCTGGGATATCTCTAGGTATTACATTAAGCTGTATAGAATCACAAGACCTCATTCCCATTCTGGGCTCCATGTGTTTGGGTTGTTAAATGAGCTATCCAGACAGGTTGACTAGACGATGTGTTACAGAAAATTTAGGTTCTAGACCAATAAACCTCTCTGCCTTCGGTCTCATACATTAGGTAAAGCTCTAGAGTACATATACTATCATCTTTTGCCCCGTATTCTAATTTACCTTAGTCCCAACCAGATTGGCTTTGCTTTTATCTCTGATTGAAGCCTGATCTCTTTTTTTAGTTACTTTAACTGTTATTGTTCGTAGCTTCAGAACTCCAGCTCTAGAGGTACTCAAAGTTCCAGGGAAATACCAGCTTATACACATATAGCTCACTATCTCAGAATCTAGAAACACACTTACAACTTTGTACTAAGTATGGCTGATATAAGAGTTTACAATCTAGGCTCCAATTTTCTTATAAGTATTTTCTAAAAGAGACCATAGCATATTTGTTCTTTTGTTTCTGGCTGATTTTGCACAAGACATTTGTCCCCAAGATTCATTTAGTTCATTGCGTGCTGCACAACATCATTCCTTCTTGTAGCCACAAAATATTCCATCAAATATATATATCAAAGTTCATCTTTCAGCTTCTTGGTCATTGTACACTTTGGCCCTCTCCTTCCATTGGGCATCGTGGATAATATCCAAAATAAACAAACCATGTCTTACAGTGTCCTTACTTGGTTGTACATCAGTAGCATTCTCAATTTTCGACTATTTTCACTGGTCCAAGAGACAAAGAACTGATAAAAATAACCTCACCAAATATAAAGTCAAAACCTCCCCTAATCTCTTGTCCCTTCCCCCAATTATTTACCACTGGTATTGCTGTGGTATTGTTGTGTCTTCTTCCTAACTATAGACCATAATATTCAATATCAGTTTTTCCCCTATACCCCTCTATTATTGACACTTTGTACAAGACCAGACCTTTGAAGGAGTTCATGCAAGAACTTATTTGTTATTGTAGTTTAATCAGTGGGATTCATGGCACTAAACATCCTGTTTCTATTATATGGACCTCCAGTATGGCAATATTGCCCCACTAATTAGCTACCATCACTTTTCTCCATTTACTTACATTTAAATTCAACCTCATTGGGTTAACCTTTCCCCTGTTTCTAGCTTTTATGTACCTCTAGGTCCCTTGTATCCTACCATGTAAACCTTTGAGATTACCTTTACCAGAGCCATAACAGATAAATCATACAGTATAGATCCTTTTGTGTCCACCTTATTGCACTCATGAGCATTATGTCCTCAAGATGCATCCATATTGTAATATGCTTCAGGATCCCATTTTGTCTTACTGCTGCATAATATTCTACCATATGTATATATCACAATGTGTTTAACCACTTTCCTGTTGATAGGCACTTGGATTGTTTCCCTCTTTTGGCAATTGTGAAAAGTGCCACTATGAACATTGGTGTACACACTGCCACTGCTTTCAGCTCTTCTGTGTGTATCCTGAGTATTGGTATTGCCAGGTTATAGGGCAACTCGATATTTAGTTTTCTGAGGAGCTGCCAAACTGTCTTCCACAGCAGCTGTACATTCCCACCAACAATAAATAAGTGTTCTAATTTCTCCATATCCTCTCAAACATTTGTAGTTTTGTTTGTTTAATAGTAGCCATTCTTATAGGTGTGAGGTGATATCTCATTGTAGTCTTGATCTGCATTTCCCTTATACTAATGAAGATAAGCATCCCTTCATGTGCTTTTTAGCCATTTGTATTTGCTCTTCAGAAAAATTTCTATTCATATCCTGTGCCCATTTTATAATTGGGTTGTTCTTTTGTTGTTGAGTTGTACCTTTCCTTTATGTACATAGGCTATCAAACCTTTATCCAATATGTGGTTTCTAGGTATTTTCTCCCACTGAGTTGGCTGTCTTTTCATTTTTTTGACAAAGTCCTTTGAGGCACAGAAGTTTTGGTTTTAAGGAGTTCCCACTTACCAATTTTTTTGTTGTTGTTGCTTGTGCTTTGGGTGTAAAATTTAGGAAGCCACCTCCTATTGTTAGGTCTTGAAGATGTTTCCCTATATTTTCCTCTAGGAGTTTTATAGTACTGGATCTTATATTTAGGTCTTTAATCCATTTTTTTTTTATTAATTAAAGAAAAAAAGGAAATTACAACATTTAGAAATCATTCCATTCTACATATGCAATCAGTAATTCTTAACATCATCACATAGATGCATGATCATCATTTCTTAGTACATTTGCATCGATTTAGGAAAAGAACTAGCAAAACAACAGAAAAAGATATAGACTGTTAATATAGAGAAAAATTTAATCCATTTTTGAATTAAATTTTCTATAGAGTGTAAGGTAGAGGTCTTCTTTCATTCTTTTGGCTATTGATATCCAGTTCTCCAATGTCTATTTATTGAAGAGACTCTTCTGTCCCAGTTCAATAGATTTGGGGGCCTTATCAAAAATCAATTGACCATAGATTTCATGGTCTATCTTCATACTCTCAGTTTGATTCCATTGGTCAATACTTCTATCTTTATGCCAGTACCATGCTGTTTTGACCATTGTGGCTTTGTAGTAAGTTTTAAAGTCAGGAAGTGTTAGTCCTCCCACTTTGCTCTTGTATTTTAGTATATCTTTGACTATTCGAGGTCTCTTTCCTTTTCAAATAAATTTGATAACTAGCTTTTCCAAGTCTTCAAAGGAAGTTGTTGGAATTTTGGTTGGTATTGCATTGAATCTGTAGACCAATTTGGGTAGAACTGACCTCTTAATGACATTCAACCTTCTTATCCATGAGCATGGAATGTCTTTCCATCCTTCATTTAGGCCCTCTTTGATTTCTTTTAGCAATGTTTTGTAGTTTTCTGTGTACAAGTCCTTGACATCCCTGATTAAGCTTATTCCTAGATACTTGATTCTTTTGGTCGCTATTTTGAATGGAAGCTTTTCCTTAATTGTCCCCTCAACCAGGTCATTACCTGTGTATAGAAACATTACTTATTTTTGTACATTAATCTTGTATCCTGCTCCTTTGCTGAATTTGTTCATTAGCTCAAATAGCTTTGTCATAGATTTCTCATGGTTTTCCAAGCACAGGATCATGTCATCTGCAAATAATGAAAGTTTTAGTTCTTTCTTTCCTATTTGAATGTCTTCCTGATTGCTCTAACTAGGACTTCTCATACAATGTTGAATAATAGTGTTGACAATGGGCATCCTTGTCACATTCCTAATCTTAGGGGGAATGCTTTTAATCTCTAACCATTAAGTATGATGTTGGCTATGGGTTTTTCATATGTGCCTTTTATGACATTGAGGAAGTTTCCTTCAACTCCTACCTTTTGAAATATTTATAGCAGAAAAGGATGCTGAATGTTGTTGAATGCTTTTTCAGCATCAATCAATATGATCATATGATTTTTCCCTTTCAATTTGCTAATGTGCTGTATTATGTTGATTAATTTTCTTATGTTGAACTATCCTTGCATTCGTAGTATAAACCCCAATTAGTATGATGTATAATTCTTTTAATATGTCATCGGATTTGATTTGCTAGTATTTTGTTGAGAATTTTTGCATCTATGTTCATTAGGGGGATTTGTCTGTAGTTTTCCTTTCTATATAGCATCTTAACCCAGTTTTGGTATTAGAGTGATGCTACCTTCATAAAATGAGGAATTTTTCCTCAATTTTTTGGAATATTTGATAAAGTTCCCCTGTGAGGCTGTCTGGTCCTGGGCTTTTCTTTATAGGAAGATTTTTGATGACTGATTGAAACTGTTTACTTGTAATCAGTTTGTTGAGATCTTCTGTTTCTTCTCAAGTCACTGTAGGCAGTTTGTGTGTTTCTAGGAATTTGCCCATTTCATCTATGTTATCTAGTTTGTTGACTTATAATATCTTCTTATAATTTTTAAAATTTCTTCAGGATCCATAGTAACTACCTCCCTCTTGTTTCTGATTTTGTTTATTTCCATTCTCTCTCCTTTATTCTTTATCAGCCTAGCTAGGCGTCCATCAATTTTATTGATTGGCTCAAAGAACTAACTTTTGTTTTTGTTGATTCTTTCTATTGTTTTTATTTGTTTGTTTGTTTTTTACTCTCATTTATTTGTGCTTTAATCTTTGCTATTTCTCTTTGTCTATTTGCTTTGGGGTTAGTTTGCTGTTCTTTCTCTAATTTCTCCAGATAAACAACAGTTAAGTCCTCAACTTTTGCTTGTTCTTCTTCTTTAAGATAGGCATTTAGGGCAATAAATTTCCCTCTCAACACTGCCTTTGCTGCATCCCATAAGTTCTGATATGTTGTATTCTCATGTTCATTAGTCTCCAGACATTTACCAATTTTTCTAGAAATTTATCCTTTGACCTACTGCTTATTTCAGAATGTGTTGTTTAATTTCTATACCTTTGTAAAAGTGCTGGTTCTTTGGTAGTTATTAATTTCCAGCTTCATTTCTGGTCAGAGAAAGGGCTTTGGATAATTTCAGGTTTACTAAATTTATAAAGACCTGTTTTGTGTCCCAGCATATGATCTATCCTGGAGAATATTCCATGAGCACTGGAGAAAAATGTGTATCTTAGTGTTGGGGTGTGTAACAATCAATATATGTCTATTAGGTCTAATTCATTTATCACAGTGTTTAAGTTCTCTATTTCCTTGGTGATCCTCTGTCTGGTTGTTCTATCTATGGAGGAGAGTGGTGTACTGAAGCCTTCAACTATTGTTGTTGAAACATCTATATCTCCCTTCAGTTTTGTTAATGTTTGCCTCATGTACTTTGGAGCTCCCTGATTGGGAACATAAATATTTATGATTGCTATTTCTTCTTGGTATGTTGTATTTTTCTTTTAAAATGTAGTGTCTTTCTTTGTCTCTTATGACATCTTTACACTTAAAGTCTATTTTGTCTGACATTAGTATAGCTACTCCTGCTTTCTTTTGATTACAACTTGCATAGAACATATTTTTCCATCCTTTCACTTTCAATCTATTTGTATACTTGGGTCTAAGATGCAACTGTCATAAACAGCATATAGATGAATCATATTTTTTACTGATAAAATCAAACAACATACAAACACAAACATTCTTAACATATGAACATTCCATACTTGGTGTGCAATCAGTGGTTCACAATATCATCACAAAGTTGTATATTCATCACCATGATCATTTCTTTGAACATTTGCATCACTCCAGAAAAAGAAATAAAAAGCAAAAAGAAGAAACTCATCCATATACCCCTTACCCCTCCCTCTCATTGACCACTAGTATTTCTCTCTACCCAATTCATTTTAACATTTGTTCCCCCTGTTATTTATTTATTTTTAATCCATATTTTTTTACTCATCTGTTCATACCGTAGATAAAAGAAGCATCAGAACAAGGTTTACACAACCACACAGTCACATTGCGAAAGCTCTATCATTATACGATCATCTTCAAGAAACTTGGTATTGGAACACAGCTCTACAGTTTCAGGCACATTCCTCAGATAAAAAATTCTAAATCAGAAGATAACAGTTAAAACTGCATATTTATGTCAGAGATCAGAAGAGGCTATAAACAAATGTAAATAGTTGTGTCTAGGGGACTCTTTTTCCATAAAGTTGTTCTAATAAATAAAACTTAAAAAGTCTTAGAAATGATACAAAATAGAGACAGATAACAAGGATTATCTATACTTGGCTTAGAGTTTGAGGGAGAAAATAATCTCCACATGAATGACACAGCATCTAGTAATCCCAATTTAGGTAAGTCCTTACCATCAGTCAGGCAAGGTGACTTGAGAGAAAAAATAAAATTGTTTTCCCCTGTTAACAGAAAGCCAGGGTGAACCTACTAGCTAAACCAATGTCTTCCTTCCTTTAGAACTCTCATATGAAATAGAGAGGTCACCCTGTTTATAGTGGGTTTGAATTTAAAAACCCCACATGCTTGGCATCCAGACCACAACCTAATTTGTTGCAATTTGTAGTTCACCTAGGACAAGCATAAGCCCTTAGTACTTTATGCTTTTTTTTGAGCCTCCACACATGAACTGTAAAACTCTTATTTTAGAAATACTATGGCAACTGTTTATGGTGCTAAAGGACAAGGTATAATTTATATAGTAATGTTGATGCTTGTAGCCAAGAAATAAATAAAACTTTTCTTTTTAGGCTGTACAGTTTGCTCTTCTAGGTCTTTAACTTTGAAGGACACATGACCTTAACAAGCAAAGCAAACTAGAAAAAGATGACAAAATAACAAACGTTGCTTTAATTAAAGTCTTCTGCTCAATAGGTACAGATATAAAAATAATATCTTCAAATAGTTTGATAGGAGTCACTCAGAAGCATCCTTGCTGTCTGAAACTTATTGTGCTAGACAATAAAATTTCTTCAAATAAATTCCTTCAAATAAAATTCTAATTTAAAATATATACTATGTTTTGGCAATTATTTTAAATCATTCAATAGTTTACATCATGTTAATGGAATGAGATAGAGATAAAGGCAGTTCACATCTATGATTTTTTTTTTTTCCCGCATGGGCACTGGTAATTGAACCCGGGTCTCTGGCATGGTAGGAAGAATTCTGTCACTGAATCACTGTCACACCGCCCCGCATTCATGATATTTTGAAGATAAAATTACTTCAAATTGAAGTCAATTGAAATCCTTGCTTATGTTCTAAGTATAGTCATTGTGATAAGACCTAAAATATAGCAACCACTACTTTTTCAACATTTTTTAAATTGTGAAATAACACATATTTCAAACAGTAATAAGTTTCCAAGTACATTTTAACTAGTAGTTATAGAACAGATTTTAAAGTTTGGTATGGGTTACAGTTCCACAATTTTTCATTTTTTCTTCTAGTTGCTCCAAGATACTGCAGACCAACAGAAATATCAATATAATGATTCAGCACCCATACTCACTTGTTAAATCCTATCTTCTCTGTTACAGTCCTCCTTCTCTTTAGATAACATATATGCATAAGAGCAATAAATTTCAAAGTACATCATAACAATTAGTTGTAGAACAGATTTCAGACTTTGGTATAGGTTACAATTTCACAATTTTTGGTTTTTATTTCTACCTGCTGTAAGGTACTGGAGGCTAAAAGAAATATCAGTATAATGATTCAACACTCATACTCGTTTGTTAAACCTGACCCTCTCTGCAGAACTCCACCATCACCTTTGATCTTTCTCCCACTCTTCAGGGCTATGCCCATTCTGACTTTTTCATGTTGGAAGGGGCTGTGGGGTTCCTATAGGATAGGGGGATGGGACTAGTTGATGTTCTGGAAAGGCTGGCCCCTCTGCATTTCAGGACTTATAAGGTCCAGGGAATTTTTGATTCACACACAAGTGGAGGGAGAGAGGTGCCAGCGATTCCACATCCCCCAGCATAGGAAGCATTAGGGCTGCAATGCACTCCAATCCCAAGAAGTTTAGTAAACTAGGTTCTAAGGAGACAGTCTGTTTCCTAGCTGAAACAACTGCTCAAAAAATAAACTTTCTCTTCAATGTTCCTTTACTCTTTTTTTCTTCTTCTTTCTTTTGTTGTTCTTTTGAAGATGGAAGAAGAGTAACAACTTCTTTCCTTCCTGAATCCTTCCTCTGGCTTTACTCAGAAACTTGGAGACAGAATTTGTCTATTACACCATAGTGACATTGTTACTGCTTCCTTTAAAAAGAGTGTATAGGGGTAACTAGGCTGCAATTAAATTAAACTAGGGGTTTAATACAATGAAGATTTATTCCTTGTTCAAGCAAAGTCCAGTATGAATCAGGAAACAAGGCAGCTTTCTTTCTGGCAGTGACTCAGAGATCCAGGCTATTTATACCTTATGGCTCTATTATTTCAACCTGTGTTCTCCAAGATCACATCAGCAGGGAGGCTAGAGGACTGTTCAATGACTTTTACATGCTTCGGACCTGAGGTGACACGTTATTTCCATTCACAATCTATTTGCCAAAACTATCACATGGCCCTGCCTAACTGCAAGGGGGCTGCTAAATGTGGAGGGCATCATGGACTCACATTGCGTGAGTAGTAACTGTCTCTGCCATAGGAGCACATGCTCTGCCGCTTGTCACTGTTCCTACCAGGTTGCCTTCATCGCTCACATTGTATGCCTGGCTCCTTACAGGCTTTGCAATGGAGCCCTTAGTGCAGAAAGAGAACCAGGGTTGAGGAGAAAACCTTGTGGAATGCTACTAGGGAGTAGCTGTCACAACAGACCCTACCCCAGCCAGGTGTCTTCCTGCCTTTTCTCTTCTCACCAGCGACAGACTCTACACCTGGGAAGGGACCTGCCACATCTTTCCCACTCTCCTGGTCACACCACTGAAGGGACGCCCACTCCTTCTCCAGGAATGAGAAAGTTCTTGTATTACGACCATTTATATGTTTTAAATTCCTCCTAGTCAAGAAGACTCTCTTCTTGCATTATTCTAATTAGCCTTTGCTCTGCAGCGCTAACTAGAAATAGAACTGGGAAGAAAACCTGGACTACTAGGCTCTTAACAGTATGGATCCCAGTTGAAATGTTATTCAGGAAGACTCAAACGATGTTTTCCCTTAAAAGTGCTCATTTTCATTATCTTTTTTGCTTCCTCTGTTTTTTTAAATTATCAGTTCCTCCTTTTCTCCCTTTGTATTAAATTTTTTTTTAGATTTTAGATATTGGATTTTTAGCTATACCTCTCTGCAGTATTGTTTAATGTGCATCCTTAACTTTTCACAAAATACTTGGCGTTAATCTTGTACTTCTTCATATGGAATGTAGAAACCTTGCAATCATAGATCCACTTACCACCCAACCCCTGCCATCTTTTATGCTGTAATTGCAATGTATTTATTCCATCTAAGCACACTAAAAATTCCACAAAACAATGTTGTGATATTTGTTTTCTACCAATCATATGCATTTTAAAGAAAGATGAGTCCTTTTTATTCACCCAGCAATTTACTATTTCAGATGCTCTCCATTTCTTCCTGAAAATCTGAGTTTCCCCTGGTATCATTTCCCCTCATCTTGAAGAACTTCCCTTAGCTTTTGTTGTCATATGGATCTACTGGTGATGAACTCTCTTAGTTTTCTTTTATCTAAAAATGTGTTTATTTTGCCTTCATTTTCTTAACAGCTTCATTGAGATATAATTTACATACCATACAATTCACCCATTCAAAGTGCACAATTCAATGGTTTGTAGTATGTTCAGAGTTGTGCAACCATCACTACAATAAATTTTTGAACATTTTCACCACTCCAGAAAGAAACTCCATACCTTTTAGTAATCACTCCCATTTCTCTAAGCCACTAATCTACTAGGCAGCCACTAATCTACTTTCTGTCTCTCCACATTCTGGACATTTCATATGAGTGGAATCATGTGGTATGTGGTCTTTCATGACTGGTTTCCTTTACTTAGCATGATGTTTTCAAGGTTTATTCAGGCTGCAACATGTATCAGGACTTCATTCCTTTCTATTGCTGAATAATGTCTCATCATATGAATGCATTTTTTTGTCCACTCATTAAGTGATAGATATTTGGATTGTTTCCACTTTTTGGTTATTAATAATGCTTCTATGAACATTCATGTCCAAGTTTTTCTGTGGATATGTTTTCGTTTCTCTTGGGTACATACCTAGTAATGACTTTTGCCTTAATTTTTTTTAACTGTTCGTTTTGAAATAACTTCAAACTTACAAGAAAGTTTCAAAAAATAAGACAAAAAACAATACATAGAACTCCAACATACCCCTCACCCAGATACTCAAATTTACCAACTATTAGCATTTTGCCACATTTATTAAAGCATCCTTTCTTTTTTTACTTTTTAAATTAATTTAAAAAAATTTTTTTTAAATATGATGAAAGAAACACAAACATTCTCAACGTATGATCATTCAGTTCTACATATATAATCGGTAATTCAAAGTGTCATCACATAGTTGCATATTCATCATCATGATCATTTCTTAGGACATTTGCATCAATTCAGAAAAAGCAATAAAAAGGCAACAGAAAAAGAAATAAAACAAAAACAGAAAAAAAAATTATACTTACCATACCCCTTACTCCTCCCTTTCATTGATCACTAGCATTTCAAACTAAATTTATTTTAACATTTGTTCCCCCTATTATTTATTTTTATTCCATATGTTCTACTTGTCTGTTGACAAAGTAGATAAAAGGAACATCAGACACAAGGTTTTCACAATCACACAGTCACAGTGTGAAAGCTATATCATTATACAATCATCATCAAGAAACATGGCTACTGGAATACAGCTCTACATTTTCAGGCAGTTCCCTCCAGCCTCTCCATTACATCTTGAATAACAAGGTGACATCTACTTAATGCATAAGAATAAACTCCAGGATAACCTCTCGACTCTGGAATCTCTCAGCCATTGACACTTTGTCTCTTTTCACTCATCCCCTTTTTGGTCGAGAAAGTTTTCTCAATCCCTTGATGCTGAGTCTCAGCTCATTCTAGGATTTCTGTCCCATGTTGCCAGGAAGGTCCACATCCGTGGGAGTCATGTCCCACGTAGACAGAGGGACGGTGGTGAGTTTGCTTGTCGTGTTGGCTAGAGAGAGAGGCCATATCTGAGCAACAAAAGAGGCTCTCTTGGGGGTGACTCTTAGGCCTAATTTTAAGTAGGCTTGACCTATCCTTTGTGGGGCCAAGTTTCATATGAACAAACCCCCAGACTGGGGGCTCAGCCTATAGCTTTGGTTGTCCACCCTGCTTGTGAGAATATCAAGAATTCAACTTGGGGAGGTTGAATTTTCCCCCATTCTCACCATTCCCTGAAGGGGACTTAAAGTATCCTTTCTTTCTATCTACTGTCTATCATTTCTCTATACATTTGAGAATAGGTTGCACATATCACACTCTTCTAACCACTTAACACCTCCATGTACATTTTCTAGGAACAAGGGCACTCATATATATAGCCATGTTAAATATACCTGTCATGTTCAAGAACTTTTAACGCTGATATAGAACATGCAGTCCATATTCCAGTTTTTTCAGTCATACCAAAAATGTCCTTTTAGGCATTTCTCTTCTATTATTAGCTCCACTCCATTTTTGAAAGATATTTTCACCGGACATAGAATTCTGTGTTGGCAATCTTTTTTCTACCAGAACTTTGAACATATTGTTTCTTTGTCTCCTGGCTTCCATAGTTTATAAGAAATCCATGGTCATTCAAATTATTGTCCCCCTGCATGTGATGTGTCCTTTTCTCAGAACGCTTTCAAGATTTTCTTCTTATCATTGATTTTTAGCATTGTGACTACTGATAATCCAAGATTTTCTTTGTATTGATGATGTTTGGGGTTGCTGAGTTTCTTGAACTTAACCAAATGTAGGAAGTTCAGGGGCACATTTCTTCAAATATTCTACCCCATTCTTTCACTCTCCTCTCCTTCTGAGATTTCAATAACATGTGTTAGGCCTTTTGATATTGTCCCACAGGTCCCTGAGGCTCTGTTTACCATTTTTTTCAGTCTTTCTCTCCCTTCTCTTCTTCAGAGCACATAATTTCTATTGATCTACCTTCAAGAACAGACTCTTTCCTCTAATCTCTATTCTGCCATTAAATCCATCTCATGAAATTTTTTTATTTCAGATATTGTATTTTCAGTTTTAGAATTTCCATTTAGTTCTTTTTTATATTTTCTATTTCTCTGTTGTGAGTTTGCATCTTTTCATTCATTATAAGTATATTTTACTTTATCTCAATGAGCATAGTCATAATAGTTGCATTAAAGTCCTTGTCTGATACTTTCAACATCTAGGTTACCTCAGGGTTGGCCTCTGTTGACTGTTTTGTCTCTTGAGAATGAGCCACATTTTCCTGATTCTTCTTATGTTGAGGAATTTTCACTGTATCCTGAACATTGTGCATGTTATGTTGTGGAGACTCTGGCTTCTGTTATGTCCTTTAATTGTAGGACAAATAATGACTTCCCAAAGATGTCCACACCCAAACCTCTGTAACCAGTGAATATGTTATGTTACATGGCAAAGGGGAATTGAGATTTAATATGGAGTTAAGGAAGCTAATCAGATGACTTTTAAAATAGGGAGATTATGCTGGATTATCCAGGTGGGCCCAATGTAATCACAAGGGTCCTTAAATGTGGAAGAAGATCAAAATTTAAAACTTTTATATGTAAATGATATTATAAAGGAAGTGAAAAGACAACTAACTACAGAATGGGAGAAAATAATTACTATATATAACATATAGCAATTGTAAAGAGCTGCTATAACTCAACAATAAGAAGACAAATAACCCAACTTAAAAATGGGCAAAGGATGTGAATAGACATTTTCCAAAGAATATCAACAGAGGGGCAATAAACACATGAAAAGATGCTCAGAGAAATGCATCAGGGAATGCAAATCAAAACCATGAGATACCACTTTACACTCACTAGGATGGCTAATATTTAAAAAACAGAAAATAGGTGTTGGTGAGGATGCAGAGAAATTGGAGCATTATGCTGTTGGCATTATAAAATATTGCAGCCACTATAGATATCAGTTTGGTGGTTCCTCAGGAAGCTGAACATAGAATTAGCATATGACCTGGCAATCCCACTTCCTGATACATATGTACCCAAAAGAATGGAAAGCAGGGATTTGAACAGATATTTGCAGAGCAATGTTCATAGTGGTATTATTCACAAGAACAAAAAGATGGAAGCAACCCAAGTACCCATCAACAGATGAATGGATAAACAAAACTTAGTATATACATATATTATATATTAAAAGATTAAATAATAATGCACATTACAGCATACATATTAATAATTAATATATACTTATATGATTATATAACATTATTCAGTCATAACAAGGAATGATGTTCTGATATGTGCTCCAATATAGATGACCCCTGAAGACAACATTTTAAATGAAATAAGCCAAACACAAAAAAGACAAATATTCTATATATTTTACTTATATGAAATACCTGGAATATGCAAATTTATTGAGTCCACAGTAGATTATGAGTTACCAGGGGCTCTAGTGGGGATGGAGGTAGGAGTAGGAGTTATTGCTTAACAGGTGCAAAATTTCTTTCTGAAGTGATAAAAAAGTCAGGGTAGGAAATACTAGGGTAGTTCAGTGGTAGAATTCTTGTCTACCATGTGGGAGACCTATGTTCGGTTCCCAGTCCATGCACTTCCCCAAAAAACAAACTAACAAATAAAAATTCAACAAATGGTGCTGCAATAGTGGGATACTCACATGGAAAAATAATGAAATGGGACTCCGCCATACAGCATACAAAAAAAAAGTCAGAATAATAGATAGTGGCGACGGTAGCACAATATTTTGAATGTAATTAATATCACTGGATTGTCCACTTGAAAGTGGTTAAAATGGGAAACTTTCAGCTGAATATCTGTTATGAGAATAAAAGTTCAATTTTAAAAAAATGGAAGAAGGTGGCAGCAGAAAAGTCAGAATCAGAGTGACTGAATGTGAGAAAGACTCAACCCGCCATTGCTGGCTTTGAAGGTTGAGGAAGAAGACCACAAGTCAAGGAATAGAGGCAGCCTATGGAAGCTGGAAAAATCAAGGAAATGGATTCTCCCTTAGCGCATCCAGAAAGAATGCAGTCCTGCAAACAACTTGATTTTGGCCCAGTGAAAACCGTGCTATACATCTGTCCTCCAAAACTGAAAGAAAATAAATTTGTGTTACCTTAAAGCCAAGTGTGTGATAATTTATTACAGCAGGAACAGGAAACTTATACACCCTCCAAAGATGATGTTTTCATTTTAGCAAGCAATTACCTTGGTTTACACTCAAACTGCAAACTTTGTCACACCTGCAATGGACAACAGCTCAGATTTCAGGTTTTTTTCACTTTTTCCATAGCCCAACCATTTGCAACCTATCCTATGCATGCAGAGTATATACACAGAATACTAGCTCTCCTCCTCAGAGGATTCCCTCCTCACTTTCTGGCAACTGAGACTGTGCCTACAAGGCCTTCCTCAGGACAAAAATGCAGCAGGTTTTCTAGCACAACTTTTGCAACCGTGGGCTACTCACACCATGTCAGTACCTTCTTCCAAGTTTCAGTTCCCCTCCAAAATCTGCCCGTCTTTGTTCATTCTCCATGGTTTTCAAATAGTTGTCTGTTTTTTGTCCAGAGTTCATTGTTATCACCTGTGCTGAAAACTTACTTTACTATATGAACCAGTTTGAATCTGTTGTGGATCCCAGAAAAGCCAGGTTCTTTATTTTTAAAGCCGTTGGGAGACTGAAAAGAATGTGGAACTGATAGACATCTTTGGGTCCGCAGGTCTGCTACTTGTTAGCTGTGTGCACTTGGACAAGACATGAGCCTCAGGATCATCTAAAAAGAAGGCTAATAATATCAACCTTACAGGGCTGCTGGGAGGACCAAATAAGCTAGCTGATTATTTGCACAGCACTGGAACATATTAAGCGCTCAATAACTTAAGGTCCCCCATCCCCATCCCAAACATCTCTATCTTATTTGCAGGTGCATCAAGGGAACATATGGTCTTACCTTGAGACATTTTTCACTTCAAGATACTTTCCTGATCTTAAATAAGCGAGTGTGTACCATTGTCTGAAACACACTAAAATTGAGAAACAGTCTCAATTTTCATTGTTGTTTCTACAAAATGAGCCATTAAAGACCCCTCCTTCCATCGCTTCAGGCTAACATCGATCCATTAATTAACATTCTAGGTTATTCAGCCAACCTTGACCCCAATTAGACAGCTCCTTCTCTTTTCTCTTAACTTTCTGAAAACTATTGCTGCCTCCAAATGGTCACGGCTTTCTTTTTTTAATTCTCACGTAGCACCCCATTTTAATGATCCGAATCAGAAGAGGAAGGAAATCAGTCCCAAGATCACTGGTGTGCAGTTTACTTTCCCAAATAAACATTTTTCTCTTTTGCCTTCTTTTAAAAAACCAGTAAGGTATTTGCCTGTTCATAGTATTTGCCCCTTATCTAATGTTCTGTTTTCTCAAAGATCACCAACAATGAATCTAAGAGTTCCTCACCAACTGTTCTTGGGCTTGGCTGGAAAATGAAACTCATTCAAACCACTTAGAGAAGGCTTTTATTATATCTTTGGCTAGCCTTGGATCTTTTTTTTTTTAATATTTTTATTGGCAAATCTTCACACACATACAGTCCATAAATGGTGGACAATTCAGTGGCTCACAATATCATCACATAGTTGTGTATTCATCACCACAATCATTTTTAGAACATCTGCATTACTCCAGAAAAAGAAATAAAAAGGAAAAACTCATACACATCCCATACCTTTACCCCTTCCTCTCATGGACCACTAGTATTTCAATATACCCAATTTATTTTACCTCATAACCCCCATTATTTAATTTTTTATTCCATATTTTTTTACTAACCTGTCCATACCCTGGATAAAAGGAGCAGCAGACACAAGGTTTTCACAATCACACAGTCACATTGTAAAAGCTGTACCGCTATACAATTGTCTTTAAGAATCAAGGCTAAACAGAAACAAAAGGACAGATATTGTATGGTCTCACTGACAGGAACTGACATTAGTGAATGAACTTGGAGAATTTCAGTTGAGAACAGAGAAAATCAGGAGATAGAAATAGGATAGATATTGGGTAATTGGAACTGAAAGGATATAGATTGTGTAACAGGACTGATTGTGAAAATTCAGAAATCGATAGTACAATGCTACCTAACTGTAATTTAGAACACTGAATGAAGCTGAATGTGAGAATGATAGAGGGAGGAGGCCTGGGGGCACAAATGAAATCAGAAGGAAAGATAGACGATAAAGACTGAGATGGTATAATCTAGGAATGCCTAGAATGTATAATGATAGTGACTAAATGTACAAATTTAAAAATGTTTTTGCATGAGGAAGAACAAAGAAATGTCAATATTGCAGGGTGTTGAAAATAGATGGCAATTCATATTTTAAAACTTTAACTTATGTGTGAGACTAAAGCAAAAAATGTTTACTTGGTACAAAATTCATATTTTGACTAGTGCATTTCCTAATATAACTTATGTGGACAGCTTAATTGAACACCATAATACTAGGAACCTTCAGTAGGGCATGTGATTTTGTAAGTTTGGGACTCAACATCAAGAGATTGAGAAAACCTCAACCAAACGTGGGAAGAATGAAATGAGACAAAATAAAGTGTCAATGGCTGAGAGATTCCACACAGAGTCAAGAGGTTATCCTGGAGGTTATTCTTATGCATTAAAGAGATATCACCTTGTTAGTCAAGATGTAATGGATAGGCTGAAGGGAACTGCCTGAAAATGTAGAGCTGTGTTCCAGTAGCCATGTTTCTTGAAGATGATTGTATAATGATATAGCTTTCACAATGTGACTGTGTGATTATGAAAACCTTGTTTCTGATGCTCCTTTTATCTACCTTATTGACAGATGAGTAAAGCATATGGATTAAAAATAAATAAATAATAGGGGGAACAAATGTTAAAATAAATTTAGTAGATTGAAATGCTGGTGATCAGTGAGGGGGAGGGGGAGGGGGAATGTTATATACAAATTTTTTTCTTTTTTTCTTTTTATTTGTTTTTCTGGATTGATGCAAATGTTCTGAGAGGTGATCATGGTGATGAATATACAACTATGTGGTGATATTGTGAGTTATTATTCATATACCAGGAATGGAATGGTCATATGGTAAGAATGTCTGTGTTTGCATGTTGTTGTTTAAAAAAATTTTTTTAATTAAAAAAAAAAAAGAATCAAGGCTAAACAGTTTCAGGTACTTCTGCCCAGCCACTTCAATACATCTGTTCTAGTTTGCTAACTGCTGGAATGCAATATACCGGAAACAGAATGGCTTTTAAAAAGGGGAATTTAATAAGTTGCTAGTTTATAGTTCTTAGGCCGAGAAAATGTCCCAATTAAAACAAGTCTATATAAATGTCCAATCAAAGGCATCCAAGGAAAGATACCTTGGTTCAAGAAGGCTGATGAAGTTCAGGGTTTCTCTTTCTCAAATGAGAAGGCACATGGTGAACACGGCCAGGGTTTCTCCCTCGGCTGGAAGGGCACACAGGGAGCACAGCATCATCTGCTAGCTTTCTTTCCTGGCTTCCTGTTTCATGAAGCTCCCCGGGAGGTGTTTTCCTTCTTCATCTCCAAAGGTCGCTGACTTTTGGGCTCTCTGCTTCTACTGGCTATGTCATTCTACTCTGCTCTCTCTGAATCTCTCTCTATGTGAGATATGACTGGGATATAAAAAAGTCCCTCTTGGAATAAGCGGAGACTCAGCATCAAGGGATTGAGAAAAACCCTAGAATGAGCTGAGACTTAGCATCAAGGGATTAAGAAAACCTTCTCGACCAAAAGGGGGAAGAGGGAAATGAAACAAAGTGTCAATGGCTGAGAGACTACAAACAGAGTCGAGAGGTTATCCTGGAGGTTATTCTTATGCATCAAGTAGATATCATCTTGTTATTCAAGATGTAATGGAGAGGCTGGAGGGAACTGCCTGAAAATGTAGAGCTGTGTTCCAGTAGCCATGTTTCTTGAAGATGATTGAATAATGATACAGCTTTCACAATGTGACTGTGTGATTGTGAAAACCTTGTGTCTGATGTTCCTTTTATCTACCTTGTCAACAGACGAGTAGAACATATGGAATAAAAATAAATAATAGGGGGAACAAATGTTAAAACAAACAAAAAAAAAGTCCCTCTTTTATAGGACTCCAGTAAATCAATCAAGACCTACCCAAATGGGTGGAGACATTTTTTCACCTAATCCAGTTTAACAACCACTCTTGACTAAATCACATCATCCATGGAGATGATCTAATCACAGTTTCAAACATACAGTATTGAACAGGGATTATTCTACTTTTATGAAATGGGATTTTGATTAAAACATGGCTTTTCTAAGGGGCATACATCCTTTCAAACCAGCACAACATCATAAACTAAAAACATATTCTTACGTTATGCATAAGAACAACCTCCAGGATAACCTCTTGACTCTATTTGAAATCTCTCAGCCACTGAAACGTCATTTTGTCTCATTTCTCTCTTTTCCCTTTTGGACAAGAGGGTTTTCTCAATCCCATGATGCTGGGTCCCAGCTCATCAGGATTCAGGTCCCAAACTGCCAGAGAGATTTATACACTTGGGAGTCATGTCCCACATAGCAGGGAGGGCTATATTTAGCCTCAGATCTTAACCATAATTATTCTGATATTCATGAGTTGAAAACCATTCTTCATGAATGAATATAAGAATTGAGAGGCTCAGCTATTTTCCATAACCTTCTAGTACAGCCCATTTGTGGCCTTTATATCTCATAAAAGGTTCGTTCACTCAGCATTTGGCCTTTCAACATTATGCTTAATCATCTCTTCAACTCTTGTATTTGTCCTTGGTTTTTATGAAGTTGTTTCCAAATTCTGTACCAGTTCTTTAAAAATTCAAGTTCCATAACTGAACACCCTAAGTACATGGAACCTTGAGTAGGGCATGAGATTTTGTAGGTTTGTCCAGAGTAATGCCTCGATAAATCCCAGAAGGATTTGAACAGTGAATAAAAAGTATTTGCAAAGTCCCCTTGGGGCAATGGTGAAAATGGGGGAAAATTCAACTTCCCCAGGTGGAGTATTCTTAAAATTATCACAAGCAGTGGGGACCAAAGCAATAGACTGAGTCCCCAATCTTGGGGTTTATTCATATGAACTTAACCCTGCAAAGGATAGGCTAAGCCCTACTTAAAATTAGGCCTAAGAGTCACCCTCAAGAGAATCTCTTTTGTTGCTCAGATCTGGCCTCTCTCTCTCAGCCAATACGACAAGCAAACTCACTGCCCTCCCCTTCTCTACATGGGACATGACTCCCAGGGGTGTGGACTTTCCTGGCAACATGGAACAGAAATCCTAGAATGAGCTGAGACTCAGCACTAAGGGATTGAGAAAACGTTCTCTACTGAAAGAGGGAAGAGAGAAATGAGACAAAATAAAGTGTCAATGGCTGAGAGATTCCACACAGAGTTAAGAGGTTATCCTGGAGGTTATTCTTACACATTAAATAGATAACACCTTTTTAGTTAAGGCGTAACAGAGAGGCTGGAGGGAAGTGCCTGAAAATGTCAAGCTGTGTTCCAGTAGCCATGTTTCTTGAAGAAGATATAGCTTTCACAATGTGACTGTGTGATTGTGAAAACCCTGTGTCTGATGCTCCTTTTATCTACCTTATCGACAGATGAGTAAAATATATGGATTAAAAATAAATAAATAATGGGGGAACAAATGTTAAAATAAATTTAGTAAATTGAAATGCTAGTGATCAATGAATGGGAGGTGTAAGGGGTATGGTATGTATGAATTTTTTTTGTTTTCTTTTTATTTCTTTTTCTAAATTGATGCAAATGTTCTAAGAAATTATCATGATGATGAATATACAACTATGTGATGAAAAAAAGAATGTTCATATTGTTTGTTAATTGGCTTTATTAATAAAAATGTAAAAAAAAAATTCAAGCTCCAACTGGGGTTTCTGCAGCTTATTTGGGTATCTCCCAAATCCTGCTTTCCAGGGCCCATTTGTGATTTTTGCTCTCAGCATTCCATAGTTTTAGAATCTTCCAACCCCCAAGGATAAACCTCTGCTCTTTGTTCTTTCGTGGTGATGTCACACCTGTCTTTCCAGGTGGAAATCTGACTTTTACATTTCTGAAAGACAACCATGACTATGCCACGTTATTTGCTAAGTCCATATTATTTGCTAGAGTATTCTAAGATACAATGGTTATTATCTTCCAAGGTTCCTATCACTTCTAAACCATTAGTCAGCTCTTCCCTGTTAGCAGGTGTGCAGGTCTGAGGCTGTGGTGTACCACAGAAAAGCCGTGTTCTTTTTCCTCGTTCAATCCTGTGAGGGCAAACTTATTGCAGGGTGAGATCTTTTTGGTTGCTTCCATGGAGGGAGGTCCCACCCACAATTGGACCTTTTGATTAGGTGGTTTCCATGAAAATATATCTCCACCCATTCAAAGCAGGTCTTAATCCACTTACTGGAGTCCTTTAAGAGAGAACAATTTTGGGAAAAGCTCAGAGCCAACACTGGCAGAGATGTTTGTAGATGCAGAAAGAAAACGCCTCCAGGGAAGCTTTTTGAAACCAGAAGCCAAAGGACTAGCAGACACCAGCCACGGGCCTTCACAGATCAGCCTTTCTTGAGTTAAGGTATCTTTCTCTGGATGGCTTAGTTTGGACATTTTTATGGCCTTAAAACTGTAAACTTGTAACTTAATAAATTCCCTTTATAAAAGCCAACCCATTTCTGATTTATTGCATTTCAAGTAAATTAACAAACTAAAGCAGCAGGAGCGGTTTTCCTGTGACGCTAATAAAGCTTAAGTTTCAGGGAGCCTCACTTGGGTAGACCCCTTCCAAGGCCTGTAGCTGATTCTATATTCCTATTTTCATATCCTTTTTCTTAAAGAGTGCCCTCAAGATTGTCTAAGTTTCAGGTGCCACAAAATCTGGATCAACCCTTGCTTTTTGATAAATAATTAATTCTTGAACAGTAGTTCCACTGCACTGTTTCCTCTACCAGTGTTTCTCAGGTAGGTACTATTGGCATTTGGGACAGAACAATTTTTCCTTGTATAAGAATTTCCTTCTGATTGCAGGAAATTTAGCATCCCTTGCCCTGCTCACTAAATGTCAGTGGCATCTCCCAATTATTGTAACTACCAAAGACTGCCCTCCACATTTCTAGGTGCCATTCAAAAGATGGTATCTTCTGAGGGAGAAACTATCAGCTATGGAAATCCAAACTTTATCAGGCATTCCCTTTCTAGCTATATTTAAGGAGTTTGAGAAAGATAAAGGACTTCTCAGAACAAGGCTCCATTCTTTAGGGCTCAGCAATAATTTTCCCTTTATATACTTCATTCAATTTATTTCTTATATGCACTATTTAACAGTTGGTATTCTATGATCATGACAATCTAGTATAACTAAAGTTGATCTCCTCTATAAACATTTTGCAAATACTAAAAAGTGTATGTGGTAGTTAGATTCAGTTGTCAACTTGGCCAGGTGAAGGCACCTAGTTCTGTTGCTGTGGACATGAGCCAATGGTACGTGAACTTCATCTATTGCTGATTACATCTGCAGTCGGCTAGGAGGTGTGCCTGCTGCAATGAATGACCTTTGACTTAATTGGCTGGTGCTTAAATGAGAGAGCTCAACGTAGCACAGCCCAAGCAGCTCAGCATACCTCATCTCAGCACTCACAGCTCAGCCCAGGCCTTTGGAGATGCAGAAAAAAATCACCCCAGGGAAAGTTGTTGGAACCCAGAGGCCTAGAGAGAAGACCAGCAGAGAACATCCTGTGCCTTCCCACGTAAGAAAGAACCTCAGTGGAAAGCTAGCTGCCTTTCCTCTGAAGAACTAACAAAATAAATTCCCTTTTATTAAAAGTCAATCCGTCTCTGATGTGTTGCATTCCCGCAGCTAGCAAACTAGAACAGATTTGGTACCGGAGAGTGGGGTGCTGTTGCAGTTTGCAAATACCAGATATGTTGGAACAGTTTTTTGGATGGCTAAGGGGAAGATTTTGGAGCAACTGTGAAGAGAATGATGGAGAAGCCCTGGAGTGCTTGAAGAGACTGTCGGTGTAAACAGAACCACTGCCAATCTGGACAAAGGGGGACACAAAGGGACAAATTGGAGTTTGCAGAGTAAGAACCATGGACACTCAGGTCAGACACCAAGAAACTTCGGCCAGGAGAGTGGGCCCACCCATATACATGGAGAGGGTGAGTTTGCCCTGAGGGCAGAGGATGAGTCTCCCATTTCATTTCGTGGAAGAGTTGTGCAGCCTCAGGCCTTGGAGAAGGTGCAGCATGCTCCTTGGGGACTGGGGAGAGCCTGGCTGCCACCACATGGAGGAGTTGAGCATGTGCCCCGGAAATGGCAAAGAGCCCAGGGGTGGCCCTGATGCCCGGAGAGAGTGGAGCCGAGAAAAAGGTGGTCTCCTCAGTTCCCCGTGGTTGATTTGGAAAGAGGCGGGCCACTGCATAGGCCCTTGGAAAGGGTGGGACTGCTACTTTCTAAAGCCAAAGGATAAACGACTTTCAGACTTTGAAATCCCATGACACTTCCCCTGCAGGTTTTACATCTGTGTTTCTTCCAATTTCTCCCTATGGAAATGAAAACCTGTGAATATCCTCCTTTGTATATTAGCATGAGACAACTTGTTTTGAGATTCACAGGTCCACAGCCAGAAGAGAATTTTTTGCACCTTAATATTGTTTAAGGTGATGCGTGTATAGTTGCCAAGTTGACAAGGGGTGGACATGTGATAGTAAGATTCAGTTGTCAACTTGGCCAGGTGAAGGCACCTAGTTCTGTTGATGTGGACATGAGCCAATGGTACGTGAACCTCATCTGCTGCTGATTACATCTGCAGTCAGCTAGGAGGCATGCCTGCTGCAATGAATGATGTTTGACTTAATTGGCTGGTGCTTAAATGAGAGAGTGCAACATAGCACAGCGCAAGCAGCTCAGCATACTTCATCTCAGCACTCACAGCTCAGCCCAGGCCTCTGAAGATGCAGAAAGGAATCACCCCGGGGAAAGTTGTTGGAACCCAAAGGCCTGGAAAGAAGGCCAGCAGACCATCCTGTGCCTTCCCATGTAAGAAAGAACCTCAGTTGAAAGCTGCCTTTCCTCTGAAGAACTAACAAAATAAATCCCCTTTTATTAAAAGCCAATCTGTCTCTGGTGTGTTGCATTCCAGCAGCTAGCAAACTAGAACAGTGTATTATACATTTTTAATCTAACTGGCTCCTGAAGGATAATTATACACCTGCCTATTATAAGTCAAACTCTCTTTTCCTATAGGTATAATGTTGTGAAATAGGGTTTTATTCCAGAAAATGCTTTTCATGTGATTAAAAACTCAAAAATTAACCATAAAAACACATGAAAAATACACAATTATATACTTTTGTCAACACTAAGTAAAGTTGAACACTTTACATTTTGACGTGTGAAAATTTCTTTGTGAAATCTTTTCCGCACAAGCAAAAGTAGCTTTGGCTTGTTAAAATGTGACCTCTCTTCTAGGACTTCTCTCTATAGCAAGCAAGAGTGCTTTTCACAGCACTAAGGACCTCCAAAGTAAGTTTAACTCAGACTCATTTATGATTGTCACTGATTACTGGGTGTTCAGCATTCACTGCCCCTGAAAGTTTTTAAATAGTAGATGCTAGGAGAGGAACACCTTCTAGAGGGACTTTTTCTTAAATGATTTCATGCTCCCTTAAACATTTGTCAAAAACAATAGCCTTCCTCTTCAATGATTACAGCAACTGCTCTAGAATCCTGAAGTTTTCTATCAGGAAGGACTGTTTCCCCTCTGAACTCAGATATTATGTTAACTAGACTCATGCGGAAAACATCATCCTTCAGTACTTCACTCTGCCTTTTTTCTAGAAACAGGGGATATGGACTCATTAGGTCTTATCCTGCATCCATGCAATCAGAAAATTTTCCACCTCATGGATCTTCCTATTATACTTTATTATAACCTAAGTAGAGTTCATAGTGCAGACTCTGGAGTTGGATTGCCTATGTTGAAATGTCAGCTCTACTATTTGACCTTGGGCAAATTAATCTTTCTAGGTCGATGTAAAATAAGGGTCTTATAGGTTTCTTATGAAAATTAGCTAAGATAATCAATTTAATGTGTTCAGTAGAATGCCTGGAATAAATTTTCAATAAATGCTGTTACTGCTACTACTACTAATACCATTACTTTTTTTTTTTAATTTTTTTATTAATCAAAAAAAAGAAAAGAAATTAACACAACATTTAGAAATCATTCCATTCTACAAATGCACTCAGTAATTCTTAGTATCATCACATAGATGTATGATCATCATTTCTTAGTACATTTGCATCGATTTAGGAAAAGAACTAGCAAAACAGCAGAAAAAGATATAGAATGTTAATATAGAGAAGAGAATTAAAATAATAATACTAATAATATATATATATAAAAAGGAAAAAGAAAAAGACAAAAACAAAAGATACAAACACACAAACAAACAAACAAAAAACCATATTTCAGGTGCAGCTTCATTCAGTGTTCCAACCTAGTTACATTACACTTAGGTATTATTGTGCTGTCCATTTTTGAGTTTTTGTATCTAGTCCTGTTGCACAGTCTGTATCCCTTCAGCTCCAATTACCCATTATCTTACTCTGTTTCTAACTCCTGCTGGTCTCTGTTACCAATGATATATTCCAAGCTGATTCTCGAATGTCGGTTCACATCAGTGGGACCTTACAGTATTTGTCCTTTAGTTTTGGGCTAGACTCACTCAGCATAATGTTCTCTAGGTCCATCCATGTTATTACATGCTTCATAAGTTTAGTCTGTCTTAAAGCTGCATAATATTCCATCGTAGGTATACGCCACAGTTTGTTTAGCCACTCGTCTGTTGATGAACATTTTGGCTGTTTCCATCTCTTTGCAATTGTAGATAATGCTGCTATAAACACTGGTGTGCAAATGTCCGTCTGTGTCTTTGCCCTTAAGTCCCTTGAGTAGATACCTAGCAGTGGTATTGCTGGGTCGTAATCCATTCTGCCATTCTATGTCTTTTGATTGGGAAATTCAGTCCATTAACTTTTAGTATTATTACTGTTTGGATAATATTTTCCTCTACCATTTTGGCTTTTGTATTATATATATCATATCTGATTTTCCTTCTTTCTACACTTTACTCCATACCTCTCTCTTCTGTCTTTTCGTATCTGACTCCAGTGCTCCCTTTAGTATTTCTTGCAGAGCTGGTCTCTTGGTCACAAATTCTCTCAGTGACTTTTTGTCTATAAATGTTTTAATTTCTCCTTCATTTTTGAAGGACAATTTTGCTGGATATAGGAGTCTTGTTATAGGCAGTTTTTCTCTTTTAGTAATTTAAATATATCATCCCACTGTCTTCTAGCTTCCATGGTTTCTGCTGAGAAATCTACACATAGTCTTATTGGGTTTCCCTTGTATGTGACAGATTGTTTTTCTCTTGCTGCTTTCAAGATCCTCTCTTTCTCTTTGACCTCTGACATTCTAACTAGTAAGTGTCTTGGAGAACGCCTATTTGGGTCTATTCTCTTTGGGGTGCGCTGCACTTCTTGGATCTGCAAATTTAGGTCTTTCATAAGAGTTGGGAAATTTTCAGTGATAATTTCTTCCATTAGTTTTTCTCCTCCTTTTCCCTTCTCTTCTCCTTTTGGGACACCCACAACACGTATATTTGTGCGCTTCATATTGTCATTCAGTTCCCTGATCTCCTGCTCAAGTTTTTCCATTCTTTTCCCTATAGTTTCTGTTTCTTTTTGGAATTCAGATGTTCCATCCTCCAGTTCACTAATTGTAGCTTCTGTCTCTTTAGATCTACCATTGTAGGTATCCATTGTTTTTTCCATTTTTTCTTCTTTGTCCTTCACTCCCATAAGTTCTGTGATTTGTTTTTTCAGATTTTCTATTTCTTCTTTTTGTTCAGCCCATGTCTTCTTCATGTCCTCCCTCAATTTATTGATTTGGTTTTTGAAGAGGTTTTCCATTTCTGTTCGTATATTCAGCATTAGTTGTCTCAGCTCCTGTATCTCATTTGAACTATTGGTTTGTTCCTTTGACTGGGCCATATCTTCAATTTTCCGAGCGTCATCCATTATTTTCTGCTGGTGTCTGGGCATTTGATCAGATTTCCCTGGGTGTGGGACCCAGCTGGTTGAAAGCTTTTTCTGTGAAATCTCTGGGCTCTGTTTTTCTTTTCCTGCCCAGTAGGTGGCGCTCGTGGCGCTCGTCTGTCTGCACGGCAGTCGGCCCCGGGAAACCGCGCGTGGAGGCGGGGGTCGCTGGCCACCGCGGCTTGGGAGAGTGCCGGTCCTAATTGCCCAGCTGGCCCGAAACGCCAAGCGTGACGGGAGGGCCCCGCTATCCAACGTTCCCAGTCAGACCGGGGAGCCACGTGCGTGGAGGGGACCCCAGTCGCCAGCCGCCTCGGCCGGGAAAACGCGCGCCCCTCGGGTATCTCACCGCAGCAGATTCTCCCTACCCGTTCAGCTGTTCCAGAATGGGGTACGCTGTCTTTTTGGTCTCTGTCGTGACTCCAGGAGCTGTTTCGTATTGTTTCTGTTTCTTTAGTTGCTTTTCTGGAGGAGGAACTAAGACCCGCGCGTCTTACTAAGCCGCCATCTTCTCCGGCTAATACCATTACTTTTATACTGAGTGCACTTTGCTTAGCTTCAGTCCACTCTGCAGAGTCCACATTGGCTTTAGTCACTTGACAGTGATAAATACAAACAGGGATCTTTTTCTTAAGACTTTAAAAGTAAAGGAATTGACATATGACCCAGTAATTCCACTTTTAGACATATACCCCAAAGAACTGAAAGCGGGGACTCAAGCAGATACTTGAGCAGCAATGTTCAGAGCAAAATTGTTCTCAATAGTAAAATGTGGCAACAACCCAAATGTCCATCAACAGATGAATGGATAAACAAAATGTCTACACAGTGGAATATTATTCAGACGTAAAAAGAAATGAAGTTCTAATACATGCTACAACATGATGAACCTCAAAAATATTATGTCTAACTGAAATAATCCAGGCACAAAAGGACAAACATTATGTGATTCCACATATATAACATCTAAAATAAGCAAATGCATAGAGACTGAAAGTAAATTAGAGATTACCAGGGGTAAGGATGGGGAAAAGGGGAATGGGAATGTTCAATAGGCACAGAGTTTCTGCTTGGGGGGACGAAAAAGTCTTGGTGGGGACAGTAGCACAACATTGTAAATGTAATTAAAGCCACTGAATTGTATACTTAAAAATAGTGCAAATGGCAAATTTTATGTTTCTATATATGTGTGTGTGTGTGTTAACACAACCAAAAATTTTTTAAAGAACATTTTATAAAGGGGGGGTAGAGTGGGTGTTGAAAGTATAGTATCCTAGGTCAGGAGTTGTGTAACCTATTTTAATAACTGGAAGATTAAGACTTGCTCATTTGATCCATATTATCTGATACAGCTAGATATATAGATTAGAAAAATTCTTGCATGTGTGTACCAGGACACAAATGCAAATTGTCCATAGGAATTTATTCATAACAACAAAACACTAGAAGCATCCCAAATGTCCATTGACAAGAGAATGGACAAGTAATGATACATAGAATACTGTAACCAGTGAATATGGGTTATGACTACTTATATCAACGTTACGAATTTTAAGTACATAATGTTGAATGAAATAAGAAAGTCTTAGAAGAATGTACACAGTGTGTCTGTTTTAAAATGCTCAAAAACAAGCAAAACTAAAAATTTGAGGTGATGGTATGGTAGCCCATGACAAATCCTGGGATCTATTCTGTAACTACTTGTTAAACAGTGCTTTGAAAACTATTGCTTTTTTCTCTCTTTGCTTTGGATATGTTATATTATATAACAAAAAATAAAATAAATAAACAAATGAATGTGATGAAGAGAGGTAAAAAAAAATCCCATTGTTTAAGCCAACACATTTCATGATATCTGCTTTAAGCAACCTAGGAAACTAAAATACCCTACAAAAGAAATCCCATACCCACTAGCAGTCACTCCCCACTCCCCACCCCCACCCCAAGCTCACCAATATTAAGCAAAAGCTAGTCTAATTTCTGTCTCTATAGATTTGCCTTTTCTGGACATTTCACATAAATGGAATCACACAATATGTGGCTTTTTGTGTCATCTTTCATTTAGCATGTTTACGAAGTTTATACATGTTGTCAAATTGTGTCAGTATTTTGTTTATTTTCATGTAAAAAATAATGTTGCATTGTATGCATATACCACATTTCATTTATCCATCAGTTGATGGACATTTGAGTTGTTTCTACTTTTTGGCCATTGTGAATAATAATGCTGCTATGAACAGTCATGTACAAAAAAAAACAAGTAAAAGTAAATAATATACTGTTAGGCATACATCCTGTCAAGAACTGTGAAGGGTCTGAGATTTCACTCTATTTGCAAGCCAATGGTTAGCCTGCCATATGGTTAGCATCTGTTTCATGGGTGCTAACAGAAAACATGGAACCCCGAAGTTGGAGACTGTTCTAGTTTGAAAGCTGCTGGAATGCAATATACCAGGAATGGAGCAGCTTTTAAAAAGGGGAATTTATTAAGTCGTAAGATTATAGTTCTAAGGCTGTGAAAAATGTCCAAATTACAGCAAGGCTATAGAAATGTCCAATGTAAGGCATCCAGAAAAAGATATCTTGGTTCAAGAAGGGCGATGACATTAAGGGTTTCTCTCTCAACTGAAAAGGCACGTGGCAAACATGGCAATGTCTGCTAGCCTTCTCTCCCGGTTTCCTGTTTCATGAAGCTCCCCCAGGGGTGTTTTCCTTTATCATCTCCAAAGGTCTCTGGCTGCGTGGATTCTGAAGTTTTTTCCAAAATGGTTCCCTCTTAAAGGGCTCCAGTAAGCAACCTCACCTTGAATGGGTAGTGACACATCTCCATGGAAACCATCTAATCAAAAGTTACCACCCACAATTGGGTGGGTCACATCTCCACAGAAACGATCAAAAAGCTCCCACCCAGCAATATTGAATGAGAATGAAAGAACTTGGCTTTTCTGGGGTCCACAACAATTCAAACCGACACAGAAACAAAGCACTTTATTATTCATGGCACAGCAACCAGCATAAGCTTCATGCTCTGTTGGTTCCTCTTGCCCCACAAATCCAAAGGTGTCTCAGGTGGGTACTGCAAATATAGTGGGTTTGTGTCACAGCTGAGTAACCCCCAATCTTTTTAAATTACTATTATTATTACTACAGTTGTAGGTTTACAGAAAAATAATGGAGAAAGTATAGCGTTTTGATAACCACTGCTTTCTCACACACAGTTTCCTCTATTACAAATATTTTGTATTAGTATGTGGTACTCTTATTACAATGGATCAAACAATATTATTATAATGATGTTATTAACTTTAGCCCCTTTTTTACGTTAGGTGCATACTTTGTGTTGTACAGGTCTAAGGATTTGTGTGTCTGTTTGTGGTAACTCAAACACAATCTTTAAATTACCTTTTTTGGGATGCAAGGGTAGTTCAGTGGCAGAATTCTCACCTGCCATGTGGGAAACCTGGGTTCGATTCCTGGCCCGTGCACTTCCCGAAAAACAAACAAGTAAACAAAGAAAGAAAAAAACAAACAAAAATTCAACAAATGGCACTGCAATAACAGGATATTCACATGGAAAAAGAATGAAATGTGACCCCCGCCATACATCCTACAAAAAAAATTCCCCTTTTTACCCCTTTTCAAATATACAATTCAGTAGTGTTAATTATATTCATAAAATTTTGCCTCCATCACCATCCTCCATAAACTAACTTTTCCATCACCCCAGACAGAAACTCCTTACCATTAAACATTAACTCCCCATTCCTCTCCTCAACCTGGCCCCTGCTAGCCTGTCTTCAGTTTCTGACTTGATAAATTTGTACTTAAAAATGAGATCATACAGTATTTGTCCTTTTGTGTCTCACTTCACCCAAGATTTTTGTCTTCGGGGTTCATCCATATTGCAGCATGCATCAGAATTTGATTCTTTCTTACAACCGAATAATATTCCTCTGTGTGTGCCTATTTTGTTTATAAATTCATCTGTTGATGAACTTGGGTTGCTTCCGCCTTTCAGCAATTGTGAATAATGGTGCTATGAACATTGGTGGACAGATAATCTCTTTGAATTCCTGCTTTCAATCCTTCGGGGTATATACCAATAGGTGGAATTGCTAGGTCATATGGTAATTCTATACCTACTGTTCTGAGGAATCCCCAAACTGCTTTCTACAGTGGCTGCACCATTTTACATTCTTGCCAACAATGTACAAGTATTTCTGTTTTTCCACATCCTCTCTCCAACACTTGAAATTTTCTGTTTTTTTAACAGTAGCCATACTAGTGGGTGTGAATTAGTATCTCATTGTGGTTTTGACTTGCATTTCCCTTTTCATGTATTTATTATTTTTCATGTATGCATTGGCCATTTATGTATTTTGTTTGGAGAAATGCCTATTTCCTTTGCCCATTTTCTAACTGGGTTGTCTTTTTGTTATTGAGTTGTAGGATTTCTTTATATATTCTGGATATCAAACCTTTATCAGATACATGGTTTCTAAATATTTTCTCCCATTCTTTAGGTTGTCTTTTTACTTTCTTGATAAAGTCCTTTCCTTTGGTATACAGAAGTTTTTAATTTGGATTAAGTCCCATTCATCTATTTCTTCTTTTGTGGTTCATGTTTTTGGGTGTAAAATCTAAGAAACCACTCCCTAAAACAAGGTTCTGATTATTTTTCCTTACGTTTTCTTCTAGGAGTTTTATAGTTTTAGTTCTTGTATTTAGATCTTTAATCCATTTTGACTTAACTTTTGGATATAGCATGAGGTATGGGTACACCTTCATTCTTTTGCATATGGTTATCCAGGACTTCCAGCTCAATTTGTAAAAGAGACTGTTCTTTCCCCACTGAGAAGGCTTGGCACCCTTGTCAAAGATCAATTGGTGATAGATGTGAGGGTCTACTTCTCAACTCTCAATTCAATTCCATTGGTCTATATGTCTGTCCTTCAGCTAGTACCATATTGTTTAGATAACTACAACTTTGTAATAAGTTTTAAGGTCTGAAGTGTGAGTCCTCCAACTTTCTTCTTCTTTTTCAAGATGATTTTGGCTATTCAGAGCTACTTACCTTTTCATCTGGAGCCGTATAAATTGTGGATTTTCCATTCCTGTGAAGAAGTTTCATGGAATTTTAATTGGAATTATGTTGAATCTATATATCACTTTGGGTAGTGTTTTAGTTTGCCGAAGCTGCCAGAATGCAATATACCAGAAACGGAACAACTTTTAAAAGGAGAATTTATTAAGTTACAAGTTTACAGTTCTAAGGCCATAGAAATGTCCAAACTAAGGCATCCAGAGAAAGATACCTGAACTCCAGAGAAAGGGCCAATGAAGTTCAGGGTTTCTCTTTCAGCTGGGATGGGACATGGTGACATCTGGTAGCTTTTTCTTCTCATTCCATAAGGCTTCCCTGGGAGCATTTTCCTTCTGCATCTCCAAAGGTCTCTGGCTGTGTGGGCTCTGTTGGCTCTGAGCATTTTCCAAAATGGTTCCCTCTTAACGGGCTCCAGTAAGCAACCCCACCTTGAATGGGTGGAGACACATCTCCATGGAAACCATCTGTTCTAGTTTGCTAGATGCCAAAGTATGATATACCAGAAATAGAATGGCTTTTAAAAGGGGGAATTTATTAAGTTGCAAGTTTACATGTTCTAAGGCAGTGAAAATGTCCAAATTAAAGCAAGGCTATAGAAATGTCCGATCTAAGGCATCCAAGGAAAGATACCTTGGTTTAAGAAGGCCAGTGATATTCAGGGTTTTTCTCTCAACTGAAAAGGCACATGGCGAACATGGTGACATCTGCCAGCTTTCTCTCCAGGCTTCTTGTTTCATGAAGTTCCCCTGTGGGCACTTTTCCTTCTTCATCTTCAAAGATTTCTGTCTGCGTGGGCTCTAAAGCTTTTTCCAAAATAGTTCTCTCTTAAAGGGCTCCAGTAAGCAACCTTGCCTTGAATGGGTGACACACATCTCCATGGAAAGCATCTGGTTTGCAAGATGCCAGTATGTGATATACCAGAAACAGAATGGCTTTTTTAAAAAGGGAATTTATTAAGTTACAAGTTTACATGTTCTAAGGCAGTGAAAATGTCCAAATTAAAGCGAAGCTATAGAAATGTCCAATCTAAGGCATCCAGGGAAAGACACCTTGGTTCAAGAAAGCCAATGAAGTTCAGGGTTTCTCTCAGCTGGAAGGACACATGGCAAAGTCTGCTAGCTTTCTCTTCAGGCTTCTTGTTTCATGAAACTCCCCTGGGGACATTTTCTTTCTTCATCTCCAAAGGTCTCTGGCTTCGTGGGCTCTCAAACTTTTTCCAAAATGGTTCCCTCTCAAAGGTCTCCATCAAACAACCCACCTTGAATGGATGGAGAACCATACCACCCACAATTTGATGGGTCACATCTCCATGGGAACAATCTAAAAGCTCCCACCCAGCAATATTGAATGAGGATTAAAGGACATGGCTTTTCTGGGGTCCACAACAGATTCAAACCAGCACACTGTCTCTAAGGGGCAACATTCACAGGGATGTCTTTTTTATTTCTTTGCTTTGTATATATGTTATACTATACAATAAAAAAAGTAAAAAAAAAATAATAATTTTCAAAGCATTCTTCAACAAGTGGTTACAGGAAAGATCACAGAGTTTGTCATGGGCTACCATATGACCCTCTCATATTTTTCCTTTTAGCTGCTCCAGAATAGAGGAGGCTAGAGGGCTTAAATACTTTTTTTTATCATCACAATAGAATTTTTCCCCGAAAAATAACATATATACAAAAAAGCTACAAATTTCAAAGCACAGCACCACAATTAGTTGTAGAACATATTTCAGGCTTTGACATGGGTTATAATTTCACATTTTAGGTTTTTAGTTCTCGCTGCTCTAAAATACAGGAGACCAAAAGAGATATCAATTTAATGATTCAGCATTCTTATTCATTTGTTAAATCCTATCTTCTCTGTAACTCCATCATCACCTTTCATCTTTCCATCCCTCTGTTTAGGGGTGTTTGGGCTATGGCAATTCTAAATTTTTCATATTGGAAGGGTCTGTCAGTAATATGGGGTAGGGAGATGGAACTATCTAATGTTCTGGAGAGGCTGGGCTAGGTTTCAGGACTTATCTGGTCCAGGGACCCATCTGGAGGTTGTAGGTTTCTGGAAAGCTACTCTAGTACCTAGACCCTTTGTGGAATCTTAAATTTTGCCCTAAGTGTTTTTCAGGATTGGCTGGAATGGTCATGATTGGGAGTTGGCAGGTTATGATAGGTAGCAAGATCTAACCGAAGCTTGCGTAAGAGCAACCTCCAGAGTAGCCTCTCAGCTCTATTTGAACTCTCTCTGCATTGATACTTTATTAATTACACTTCTTTTCCCCTTTTTGGTCAGGATGGAATTGCTGATCCCATGGTGCCAGGTCTGGGTTCATCCCTGGGAGTCATCTCCCACATCGTCATGGAGACTTTCACCCCTGGATGTCATGTCCCACATAGGGGGGAAGGCAATGATTTCACTTGCAGAGTTGGGCTTAGAGGGACTGAGTCCACATCTGAGCAACAACAGAGGTCCTCCAGAAGTAACTCTTAGGCATGCCTATAGGTAGTCTAAGCTTCTCCACAACCTACAGAAGCTTCACAAGAGTAAGGCTCATGAATGAGGGCATGGCCTATTGATTTGGGGGTCCCTAACATTTGACACAGTATAAGGGGATTCCCTGATAGTAAGCTTTAATAGTTCCCATAGTCTTTCTCCCATCCCTCAGGGGACATTGTCAGTACTTTTTGATTATCTGCTTAATATACTCTAGGATGTTTCCAGGTATTACAATAATCTATACAGGATGAAAGGACCTCTTTCTTATTCTCCCTGTGGTTCAATTGTTCAAGTGAGCTATACAGAGAGGTTGAATTAGATTATGCATACAGAAAATTTCAGGTCCAGACCAAATAAACCTTTCTTCCAATGGTCTCAAAGAGTATGTGTGGTTTAGTCTTCCTTACCCCTATGTTCTGAATTACTTTAACCCAAACTTGTTCAGCTTCGTTTTTATCTCTAAATAACAGGTTATATATATAAAACAGCCTCTCAAAATCCAGAAATAATAATCACCACTCCAGACTTAACCTGTCTGCTCTAAAAGTTTACAATCTATGCCCCTGTTTTCTTTTCTTTTTTTCTCATCTCATAGTTTCCTAGAACACTGCATCAATTCGGAAAAGGAAATAAAGAGAAAAAAGAAAAAAAAATTCATACATACCATACCCCTTACCACTCCTTTTCATTGAACACTAGCATTTCAATCTACTAAATTTATTTTAACATTTGGTCTCCCTATTATTTATTTATTTTTAATCCATGTGTTTTACTCATCTGTCCATAAGGTTCATAAAAAAAGCATCAGACACAAGGTTTTCACAATCACACAGTCACATTGCGAAAGCTATATCATTATACAATCATCTTCAAAAAACATGGCTACTGGAACACAGCTCTACATTTTCAGGCACTTCGCTTCGGCCTCTCTGTTACACCTTAACTAAAAAGGTGATATCTGTTTAATGCGTAAGAATAACCTCCAGGATAACCTCTTGATTCTGTTTGGAATCTCTCAGCAATTGACACTTTATTTTGTCTCATTACTCTCTTCCCCCTTTGGGTCAAGAAGGTTTCTCAATCCCTTGGTGCTGAGTCCCAGCTCATTCTAGGATTTCTGTCCCATGTTGCCTGGAAGGTCCACAGTACCGGGAGTCATGTCCCACATAGAGAGTGGGAGGGCAGTGAGTTTCCTTGTCATGTTGGCTGAGAGAGAGATGTTGCTTCCTATTGAGACGGAGCTCGAAGGATATTAAGGAATGATGAGAAAAAAAGAAAGGAAGAAAGAAAGAAAGACACAGACGGGCTCAGGGGGTCTGAAGCTTGAGTTTACTTCAGACAGGGGGTCTGAAGCTTGAGTTTACTTCAGACAGACTTCAGAAAACTTTATTCTCAACCAGATCCTTGTTATATACCACAGGATGTCAATAGATATGCAGGCATTTCCTGAGGGAGCAAGATTCTTATCTCACAGTGTTCTTCATACTTAACATAACTGTTTTGGGTAAACATTCTCTTCCTCCCAGACTGCTCTACATAACAATCTCCACAGTTTACCGCTGCCATCCCGAGGCCAGCAGCTTGCAACAAATTCTGTAGGTCTTGCTTTAAACTCTTGACTTCTACAGAGAGAGGCCACATCTGAGCAACAAAAGAGGTTCTCTTGGGGGTGACTCTTAGGCCTTATTTTAAGTAGGGTTAACCTATCCTTTGCAGGGTTAAATTTCATATGAACAAACTCCAGGATTGGGAGCTCAGCCTATTGCTTTTGTTGTCCCCACTGTTTGTGAGAATAGCAATAATTCTCCACTTGGGGAAGTTGAATTGTCCCCCTTTCTCACCATTCCCCCAAGGGGACTTTGCAAATACTTTTTTACTCACTGTTCAGATCACTCTGAGATTTATCAGGGCATCATTCTGGACAAACCTACAAAATCTCATGCCCTACTTAAGGTTCCATGTACTTATGGTGTTCAATAAAGCTGTCCACATAAGTTATATTAGGAAATGCACTAGTCAAAATATAAATTTTGTGTCAAATAAATATTTTTTGCTTTAGTCTCATATATAAGTTAGTTTTAAAATATTAATTACCATCTATTTTCAACACCCTAAATTATTGACATTCCTTTGTTCTTCCTCATGGAAAAACATTTTTAAATTTGTATATTTCATCACTATCATTATACACTCTAGGCATTCCTAGATTATACCAACTAGTCTTTATAGTCCATCTTTCCTTCTGATTTCATTTGTGCCCCCAGGCCTCCTCACTCTGTCATTCTCAAATTCAGCTTCATTCAGTGTTCTAACATTATTGTATTACAATTAGGTAGTATTGTGCTATCCATTTCTGAATGTTTACAATCAGTCTCGTTGCACAATCTGTATCCCTTCAGTTTCAATTATCCAATATCTACCAGATTTCTATCTCCCGATGACCTCTGTTCCTAACTGAAATTATCGAAGTTCATTCAGTTAATGTTAGTTCAAATCAGTGAGACCATACAGTAATTGCCCTTTTTGTTTCTGGCTAATCTCATTCAACATAATGTCCTTAAGGTCCATCCATGTTGTTACATACTTCATAACTTTATTCGCTCTTACGGCTGCATAATATTTCATCATATGTATATACCACAGCTTGTTTAGGTACTCGTCTGTTGATGGACATTTGGGCTGTTTCCATTTCTTGGCAATTGTAAATAATGCTGCTATAAACATTGGGGTGCAAATGTCCGTCTGTGTCTTTGCCCTCATGTCCACTGAGTAGACACCTAGCAATGGTATTGCCAGGTCATACGGCAATACTATACTTAGCTTACTGAGGAACCATCAAACTGCCTTCCACAGTGGTTGCACCATTTGACATTCCCACCAACAGTGGATAAGTGTGCCTCTTTCTCCACATCCTCTCCAGCACTTGTCGTTTTCTGTTTTATTGATAATGGCCATTCTGGTGGGTGTGAGATGATATCTCATTGTAGTTTTGATTTGCATTTCCCTAATAGCCAAGGAAGTTCAGCATCTCTTCATGTGCCTTTTGGCCATTTGTATTTCCTCTTCTAAGAAGTGTCTGTTCAAGTCTTTTGCCCATTTTGTAATTGGGTTGGCTGTCTTTTTGTTGTTGAGTTGAACAATCTCTTTATACATTCTGGATACTAGACCTTTATCTGATATGTCGTTTCCAAATATTGTCTCCCATTGTGTAGGCTGTCTTTTTACTTTCTTGATGAAGTTCTTTGATGCACAAAGGTATTTAATTTTGAGGAGTTCCCATTTCTTTCTTTCTTTCTTCAATGCTCGTGCTTTGGGTGTAAGGTCTAGGGAACTGCCTCCTATTATAAGATTTAGAAGCTATTTCCCTAAATTTTCTTCTAACAGTTTTATGGTCTTAGATCTAATGTTTAGGTCGTTGATCCATTTTCAGTTAATTTTTGTGTAGGGTGTGAGATATGAATCCTCTTCCATTCTTTTGCATGTGGATATCCAGTTCTCTAGGCACCATTTATTGAAGTGACTGTTCTGTCATAGGTGAGTTGGCTTGACTGCCTTATCGAAGGTCAATTGCCTTCAACGAGAGGGTCTATATCTGAACATTCTATTCGATTCCACTGGTCAGTATATCTATCTTTATTCCAGTATCATGCTATTTTGACCACTGTAGCTTCATAATATGTCTTAAAGTCAGGTAGCATAAAACCTCTGACTTCATTTTTCTTTCTCAGAATACTTTTAGCTATTTGGGGCACTCTGCCCTTCCAGATAAATTTGGTTATTGGTTTTTTATTTCTGAAAAGTAAGTTTTGGCGATTTTAATTGGTATTGCATTGAATCTGTAAATCAATTTAGGTAGAATTGACATCTTAAATATATTTAGTCTTCCAGTCCATGAACACGGTATGCCCTTCCATTTATTTACATCTTCTGTGATTTCTTTGAAGAATTTCTTATAGTTTTCTCTGTATAGGTGTTTTGTCTCTTTAGTTAAATTTATTCCTAAATATTAAAAATAAATAAATAATAGGGGGAACAAATGTCAAAATAAATTTAGCAGATTGAAATGCTGATGATTGATGAAGGGGAGGGGTAAGGGGCATGGTATGTATGCATTTATTGCTGTCTTCTTTTTATTGCTTTTTCTAAATCGATGCAGATGTTCTAAGAAATTACCATGATGATGAATAGACAACTATATGATGAGAGTGTGAGTTATTGACTATATAACAAGAACGGAATGATCACATGATAAGAATGTTTGTGTTTGTATGTGGTTATGTATCATAAATAAAAAATAAATAAATAAATAAAAAGAAAGGGAGGGGTATGTATGAATTTTTTTCTGTTGTCTTTATTTTTCTGAATTGGTGCAAATGTTCTAAGAAATGATCATGATGATGAATATGCAACTATGTGATGATATTGTGAATTACTGATTATATATGTAGAATGGAAAGATCACATGTTAAGAATGTTTGTGTTTCTTTGTCATATTTTTTAATTTAAAAATTAAAAAAAATTTTAATGTACTTTGGAAATTTACTGCTTTTTGTGCATATATGTCATTTTTCACAATAAAGAAAAACATTTAAAAATTTATTCCTAAATATTTTATTCTTTTGGTTGCAATTGTAAATGGAATTTTTTTCATGATTTCCCCCTCAGATTGTTCATTACTAGTGTATAGAAACACTACAGATTTTTGAGTGTTGATCTTGTAACCTGCCACTTTGCTGTACTCATTTATTAGCTCTAGTAGTTTTGCTGTGGATTTTTCGGGGTTTTCAACATACAGTATCATATCATCTGCAAACAGTGAGGGTTTTACTTCTTCCTTTCCAATTTTGATGCCTTATATTTCTTTGTCTTGCCTAATTGCTCTGGCTAGAACTTCAAACATAATGTTGAATAGCAATGGTGATAGCGGACATCCTTGTCTTGTTCTTGATCTTAGGGGGAAAGTTTTCAGTTTTTCTCCATTGAGGATGATATTAGCTGTGGGTTTTTCATATATTCCCTTTATCATGTTGAGGAAGTTCCCTTCTATTCCTATCCTTTGAAGTGTTTTCAACAGAAAAGGATGTTGAATTATGCAAAGTGCCTTTTTCTACATCAATCAAGATGATCATGTGGTTTTCTGCTTTGATTTGTTGATATGGTATTACATTAATTGATTTTCTTATGTTGAACCATCCTTGCACACCTGGGATGAATCCTACTTGGTCATGGTGTATAATTCTTTTAATGTGCTGCTAGATTTGATTTGCAATAATTTTGATGATGATTTCTACATCTATATTTATAAGAGAGACGGTCTATAGTTTTCTTTTTTTGTAATATTTTTGTCTGGCTTTGGTATGAGGGTGATGCTGGCTTCGTAGAATGAGTTAGGTAGCTTTCCCTCTTCTTCAATTTTTTTGAAAAGTTGAGCAGGGTTGATTCTAATTCCTTCTTGAATGTTTGGTAGAATTCACAGGTGAAGCCATCTAGTCCTTACTTTCTGGGGAGTCTTTTTTTTTTTATATACACAGAGGGAGATTTATTATAGGAATTGGCTCATGTGACTATGGTAATTGGAAAGTCTGGATTCTGTAGGAAAGGCCATGTTGGAAATTCCAATGAAGTTCCCAGGAGAAGATGGCTGACTGAAGTAGAGATGGAAATTCTCTTTCTGACTGCTGAAATCATCAGTTCTCCCATTTGGCTTTCAACTGACTGGATGAAACTTCTCTCATGCTGAAGATGATCTCTTTGTTTTAGATGTAATCAGCCATAAAAGCACTCAATGACTAATGATTCACATCCACAAAATACTCTCAAAGAAATGGTGAAGCTAGTGCTTGCTTGCCCAAACACATGAAAACCATAATCTAGCCCAACTGACACACAAATTTAAACAATAAGCTTCAGTGTTGAAAGAGTTAAAGGAAAACATGGAGAAAGAACTAAAAGATATCAGGAAAATGACATATCAACAAAATGAGAAGATCAAGAAAGATATAAAATTATAAAATGGAATCAAACCAAGCTGAAGACCACAATAACTGAAACTTAAAATTCCCTAGAGGTATTCAATAACAGACTGTGGCAGGCAGCAGGAAGAATACTGAACTCAAAGGCAAGACAACTGGAATGATTTGGGATAAGAAGTAGAAAGAAAAAAGAATGAAGAAAATAAATTGAGCCTAAGTGACCTGTGAGACATCATCAAACATTTCAATATATGTATTATGGAAGTTCTGGGGAGCTTCTTAATGACGGATTCAATTTCTTTACTTGTGATTGATTTGTTGAGGTCGCCTATTTCTTCTCGAGTCAATGGTTGTTCATGCCTTTCTAGCAAGTTGTCCGTTTCATCTACATTGTCGAGTTTATTAGCATAAACTTGTTCATAGTATCCTCTCTTCACTTCCTTTATATATGTGGGGTCAGTGGTTATGTCTCCTCTTCCATTTCTGATTTTATTTATTTGCATCCTCTCTCTTCCTTTTGTCAACCTCGCTAAGGGTCCATCAATCTTATTGATTTTCTCAAAGAACCAACTTCTGGTTTTATTGACTTTCTTGATTGTTTTCATGTTCTCAATTTCATTTGTTTCTGCTCTAATCTTTGTTATTTCTTTCCTCTTGTTTGCTTTGGGGTTAGTTTGCTGTTCTTTCTCTACTTCTTCCAAGTAGACAGTAAATTGCTCGATTTTTGCTCTTTCTTCTACTTTGACATAGGCATTTAGGGCAATAAGTTTCCCTTTTAGCACTGCCTTTGCAGCATCCCATAAATTTTGATATGTCGTGTTTTCATTTTCATTTTCCCTGAGATATTTACTGATTTCTCTTGTAATTTCTTCCTTAACCCACTGGTTGTTTAAGAGTGTGTTGTTGAGCCTCCATATATTTGTGAATTTTCTGGCACTCTGCCTATTATTGATTTCCAACTTCATTCCTTTATGATCTGAGAAAGTGTTTTGTATGATTTCAATCTTTTTCAATTTATTGAGACTTGCTTATTGACCCAGCATATGGTCTATCCTTGAGAATGATTCACGAGCACTTGAGAAAAAGGTGTATCCTGCTGTTGTGGGGTATAATGTTCTATAAATGTCTGTTAAGTCTAGCTCATTTATTGTATTATTCAAATTCTCTGTTTCTTTATTGATTCTCTGTCTAGATGCTCTGTCCATTGATAAGAGTGGGTAATTGAAGTCTCCAACTATTATGGCAGATATGACAATTTCTTTTTTCAGTGTTTGCCTCATGTATTTTGGAGCATTCTGGCTCAGTGCATAAATATTTATGATTGTTACGTCTTCTTGTTGAATTGTTCCTTTTATTAATACATAGTGTCCTTCTTTTAACTGTTTTACATTTGAAGTCTAATTTGTTGGATATTAGTATAGCTACTCCTGCTCTTTTCTGATTGTTATTTGCATGAAATATCTTTTCCCAACCTTTCACTGTCAACCTATGTTTATCCTTGGGTCTAACATGTGTATCCTGTAGACAGCTTATAAATGGGTCCTGTTTTTTAATCCATTCTGCCAATCTATGTCTTTTGATTGGGGAGTTTAACCCATTAATATCTAGTGCTATTACTGTACAGGCAGTACTTTCTTCACCATTTTGCCTTTTGGATTTTATATGTCATATCCAATTTTTCTTCTTTTACCCTTACTGATAGTCTTCATTTCTACACTCTTCTCCACACCTCTCTCTCCTGTCTCTTCCTATCTGTCTCTAGTGCTCCCTTTAGTATTTCTTGCAGAGCCAGTCTCTTAGTCACAAATTCTCTCAGTGATTTTTTGTCTGAAAATGTTTTAATTTCTCTCTCATTTTTGAAGGACAATTTTGCTGGATATAGAATTCTTGGTTGGCAGTTTTTCTCTTTTAATAATTTAAATATATTATCCCACTGCCTTCTCGCCTCCATGGTTTCTGCTGAGAAATCTACACATGGTCTTATTGGGCTTCCCTTGTTATGTGATGGATTGCTTTTCTCTTGCTGCTTTCAATATTCTCTCTTTTTCTTTGACATCTGACATTCTGATTAGTGTCTTGGAGTACATCTATTTGGATCTATTCTGTTTGGGGTACGCTGTGCTTCTGGGATCAGTAATTTTAAGTCTTTCATAAGAGTTGGGAAATTTTCAGTGATAATTTCCTCTATTAGATTTTCTCCTCCTTTTCCCTTCTTTCTCTTTCTGGGACACCTACAACACATATATTCATGCACTTCATGTTGTCATTCAATTCCTGAGTCCCTGCTCATATTTTTCCATTCTTTTCCCTATATTTTCTTTTGCTTGTTGGATTTCAGATGTCCTGTCCTCCAGTTCACTAATCTTATCTTCTGTCTCTTGAAATATGACATTTTAGGTTTCCATTGCTTTTTCACCTCTTCTACTGTGCCTTTCATTCCCAGGAGTTCTGTGATTTGTTTTTCCAGACTTTCGATTTCTTCTTTTTGTTCATTCCTTGCCTTCTTTATATCCTCTCTCAATTCACTGATTTTATTTTTGATGAGGTTTTCCATGTCTGTGCAAACATTCTGAGTTAATTGCGTCAACTCCTGTATATCATTTGAATTGTTGGTTTGTTCCTTTGACTGGGCCATATCTTCAGTTTTCCTAGTATGAGTCCTTAATTTTTGCTGGCATCTAGGCATTTAATTACCTTAATTAGTTTATTCTGGAGATTGTTTTCACTTTTTTAACCTAGGATTTTCTTGCTGAATGACTCTGTTGTCTACCTGTTCTTTGACATTCAGTTCAGCTTATTCTGGACCTCTAGATTAGGTTTTGTTTAACAGATCAGAATTTTTCAGTTCTTGTTTTCTTGTTACTTGCCCTGCCTGTATGGTGCCTTTTTTGCCCCTTAGGAGGGTCTACTTAGGTATTATAGAACCCAGCCAGATTTTCCCAGACCAAATTGGCATCTTGTCAGGAGGAAAGAGTTGCCTGCATCAGGGAGACCCAGCAAATTGAAAGGCTTTCCTGTGAAGCCTCTGGGCTCTCCATTTTTCCTTTCCTGCCCAGTATGTGGCGCTTGTGTGCATGCTCGTCCCACCAGCATAAGGTGATGTGGTACCTTTAACTTCAACAGACTCTCCCTGCCAGAGGCATGATAGAGACAGAGGAGAGGTTGTAGTCTGGGTTTAATAGCTTCATTTTTCAGACCCTGGGGTCTAAACTCCTTGAGGGAGGGATTCCACCTGAGCTGGGCCCCACCCCTCTCCTGGGGAAGGCACAGACTCCAGACAAAAACTCAAACAAGCTTAAGTCTGCCTATGCCTGAGAAACCTTGCAGCTGTATCCAAAGAGCAATCAAGCCGTAGAAATACAGCCACCAAAATGAAAGAGAAAAATCCTTTTCAGAGCAGGACCCCATTCCTCAAGTTTGCCAATCAAGAACTTAAGTTGGTACATTGCTCTGCATATCTCCATGTCCTATGTGCCCCCTCCTTTCCTTCAGGACCCAAACCTTTTCAAATCCAATAAAACCTCTGTTTTTTATTTTTTTTCTTTTTCCATCAGCCTTGACCCCTCTGCACCAGGGCAAAAACCAGTGACCTCCACCTTTACTTGAGGTTCAGCTGAGCTGCGGGCCTATTTTTAGTAGTCAGAATTTGTTAATTAATTCCACAATTGGAGTTTGGCTATGCTCAGCCCCTGCTGCTGGTAAAGTCTCTTTCCTTTCCTCTCTGGGAAGCAGCCTGTGGGGGAGGGGCGCCTGCTGCTGTGGCTTAGGGGACACATTGTTCTGAGTGGGCTCGCAGCCAGTCCAGTGGTCCAGACTGGGGTATGCTGTGTGTCCGGTCACTGACATGACCCCAGCAGTTGTTCTGTACTGTTCCTGGCTATTTATTAGCCTCTGGAAGACAAACTAAATCCCACACTTTGCTAAATCGCCATCTTGGCCCTCAGTTTTCTCACGGGCATTTTCTAACGGTGACCATACCATTCTTGTTCTTTTGTTTCTGGCTTATTTTGTCTCACCAAATGTCCCACATGCTCATTCATATCGTTACATGCCTCATGACTTTGTTCCTTTTTGCAGCAGCACAACCTTCGTTCATAAGTATACACCAATCTACTTCTTTGTCAGTGCATCCTTCAGCCACCTGCACTCATCGGGCATTATGTAGTGGGCCCAAAATCCACATCAACATTCTTAATTTCAGTTAATTTCATTGTTCCCAAGAGAAAGAAAACCAATAAACACACCCTTGCCAAAGAGGAAATCTAAACTTCCTCTTAACTCTTATCCCTCTCCTTATTAGTTACCTCTGCTGTTGCTTTGGGAGTGCTGATGGTTTCCTTTTGAACATAGCTCATAGCATGCAATAGCAGTTTTCCCTCTGTACCCTGGATTTAAACACTCTTTGTACAAGAATCATGTCTTTGAAGTAATTATTGCAAGAACGAATTCATATTTCTAGTGTTAATCAGTGGGACATGTAGGTCTATATGATCCCTTTCCATCTTCTTCATCTTCAATATGTCAATATTACTTATAGACCCACCAGAGAACCACCTTCACTCCTATTTATTCCCTTACACTGGAATTTAACCTCATTAGCTAATGGTTCACTCATCTCTAGCTTCTAAGTATCTCTAAGTCCCCTATCTTCTGTATTATAAGCCTCTGATTATACCTTTATACTGGTCATAAAAGAGGAATCATACAGTATCTATCTCTTTGTGTCTGGCTACTTTCACTCAGCATTATGTCCTCAAGGCTCATCCATCTTGTCATGTGCTTCAGGATGTCATTTTGCCTTACTGCTGCATCATAGTATATTCCATCATATGTATATACTATATTTTATTGATCCACTCATCTGTTGATGGGCATTTGGTTTGTTTCCATTTTTTGGCAACTGTGAATAATGCTGCTATGAACATCAGTGTGCAAATATCTGTTTGTGTTGTTCCTTTCAGCTCTTCTGGGTATATACCAAGTAGTGTTATTGCTGGGTCATAGGGCAATTCGATATCTAGTTTCCTAAGGAACTGCCAAACAGTCTTCCATAGTGGCTGCACCATTATACATTCCCACCAGCAGTGCATGTGTCCCAGTTTCTCCAACTCCTCTCCAACATTTATAGTTTCCTGTTTGTTTAATAGCAGCCATTCTTATAGGTGTGAGGTGGTATCTCATTGTAGTCTTGATCTGCATTTCCCTTATAGCCAATGAAAATGAGGACCTCTTCATGTGCTTTTGAGCCATTTGTATTTGTTCTTCAGATAAATGCCTATTCATATCTTTAGCCCATTTTATAATTGGGTTGTTTGTTCTTTTGTTGTTGAGTTGTATGATTTCTTTGTATATACAGGAAATCAAACCTTTTTCCGACATGCAATTTCCAAATATTTTCTCCCATTGAGTTGGCTGCCTCTTCACCTTTTTGATAAAGTCTTTTGAGGGCAGAAGCATTTGATTTCGAGGAGTTCCCATTTATCTATTTTTTCTTTTGTTGCTTGTGCTTTGGGTGTAAAGTTTAGGAAGCTGCTTCCTATTACTAGGTCTTGAAGATGTTTCCCTACATTTTCTTCTAGAAGCTTGATGGTACTAATTCTTATATTTAGGTGTTTGATCCACTTTGAGTTAGTTTTTGTGTAGGGTATAAGACAGGGGTCCTCTTTCATTCCCTTGGCTATTAATATCCAGTTCTTCCATGCCCAATTATTTAACAGACTGTTTTGTCCCAGTTCAGAGGAGTTGGAGGCCTTGTCAAAAATCCACTGACCATAGATTTGGTGGTCTATTTCTGCACTCTCAATTCAATTCCATTGGTCAATGCTTCTGTCTTAGTGCCAGTACCATGCTGTTTTGACCACTGTGGCTATAGGTTTTAAAGTCAGGGAGTGTTCCCCACACTTCATTCTTCTTTTTTAGGATGCTTTTAGCTATTCAGGGTCTCCTTCCCTTCCAGATGAATTTAGTAGTTAGCTTTTCCAAACCTTCAAAGTAGGTTGTTGGATTTTTTATTGGAACTGTGTTGAATCTGTAGATCAATTTGGGGAGAACTGACATCTTACCTATATTTAGCCTTTGTGGTAGTTAGGTTCAGGTGTCAATTTGGCTAGGTGAAGGTGCTTAGGTCTGTTGCAGTGGACATGAGCCAATGGCATGTGAACCTCATCTGTCACTGAGTACATCTGCAGTCAGCTAGGAGGCATGCTTGTTGCAATGAATGATGTTTGATTTAATTGGCTGGATGCTTAAATGAGAGAGCTCAATGTAGCACAGCCCAGTAGCTCAGCATACCTCATCTCAGCACTCGCAGCTCAGCCTGGGCCTTTGGAGAGGCAAAAAAGAATTACCCTGGGGAAAGCTGTTGGAATCCAGGGACCTGGAAAGAAGGCCAGCAGAGATGGCCCTGTGCCTTCCCATGTAAGAATGAACCTCAGTTGAAAGTTTGCTGCCTTTCCTCTAAAGAACTATACATTTTTAACTAAATAAATCCCCTTTTATTAAAACCCAATCCATCTCTGGTGTGTTGCATTCTAGCAGCTTTGGTAAACTAACACAGCCTTCCTGTTCATAAGCAGGGATTGTCTTTCCACCTATTTAGATCTCCTTTGGTTTCTTTTAGCAATGTTATGTAGTTTTCTGTGTACAAGTCCTTTACGTTCCTAGTTAACTTCATTCCTAAGTACTTGATTCTTAGTTGCTTTTTTTTTTTTTTTTTTCTGTATGGGCAGGCCCCAGGAATCAAACCCAGGTCTCTGGCATGGCAGGTGAGAACTCTGCCTGCTGAGCCACTAAGGCCCACCCTTAGTTGCTATTTTGAATGGAACTTTTTCCTTAACTGACTCCTCATCTAGCTCATTGTTTATGTATAGTAATGTTTCTGATTTTTGCACATTAATTTTATATCCTGCCACCTCGCTGAATTTGTTTATTAGCTCAGGTAACTTTGCAGTAGATTTCTCAGGATCTTCGAAGTATAGTATCATATCATCTGCAAATAATGAGAGTTTTAATTCTTCCTTTCCAATTAGGATGCCTTTTATTTCTTTGTTCTGTCTGATTGCTCTAGCTAGAACTTCTAGCACAATGTTGAATAGTGGTGACAGTGGGCATCCTTGTCTTGTTCCTGATGTTAGGGGGAAAGCTTTCAGTCTCTCTCCATTGAGTACAATGCTGGCTATCGATTTTTCATATATCCCTTTATCATATTGAGATAGTTTCCTTTGATTCCTTTCTTTTGGAGTGTTTTTATCAGAAAAGGATGCTGAATTTTGTCGAATGCTTTTTCAGCATCCATCGAGATGATCATGTGATTCTTCCCTTTTAATTTGTTAATGTGCTGCATTACATTAATTGATTTTCTTATGTCGAACCATCCTTGCATTCCTGGTATAAATCCCACTTGGTCATGGTGTATAATCCTTTTAATGTGTTGTTGGATTCAACTGGCTAATATTTTATTGAGAATTTTTGCATCTATGTTCATTAGGGAGATTGCCCTGTAGTTTTTCTTTCTTATAGCATCTTTAGCCGGTTTTGGTATTAAAATGGTATTAACTTCATAAAATGAGTTAGGTAGAGAAAAATTTTTCTTTTTCCTCAATTTTCTGGAAAAGTTTGAGCAAGATTGGTGCTAATTCTTTCTTGAATGTTTGATAAAATTCCCCTGTGAAGCCATCTGGCCCTGGGCTTTTCTTTGTAGGAAGATTTTTTATGACCGATTGAATCTCTTTACTTGTTATTGGTTTGTTGAGATCTTCTATTTCTTCCTGAGTCAGCACAGCTTCTTTGTATGTCCATTTCATCTAACTTGTCTAATTTGTTGGCATATAGTTGTTCATAGTATCCTCTTATGATTTCTTTTATGTCTTCAGGGTCTGTGGTAAAGCACCCTTTCTCATTTTGTTTATTTGCATCCTCTCTCTTTTTTTCTTTGTCAGTCTTACTAGTAGCCCATCAATTTTATCGATTTTCTCAAAGAACCAATTTTTGGTTTTATTGATTCTTTCTATTGTTCTTTTGTTCTCCCATTCATTTATCTCTGCTTTAATCTTTATTTCTCTTCTCTTGTTTGCTTTGGGATTAGTTTGCTATTCTTTCTCAAGTTCCTCCAGGTATGCTAAGTCCTCGATTTTTGCTCTTTCTTGTTTTTTAATATAGGCATTTAGGGCAATAAATTTACCTCTGAGCATAACCTTTGCCACATTCCATAAATCCTGATAAGCTGTATTCTCATTTTCATTCATCTCCAGATAGCTACTAATTTCTCTAGAAATTTCTTCTTTGACCCACTGGTTGTTTAAGAGTGTGTTATTTGATCTCCATATATTTGTGAATGTTCTTGTTCTTTGATGGTTATTGAGATCCAGCTTCATCCCATTGTGATCAGAGAAAGTGCTTTGAATAATTTCAATGTTTTAAAATTTATAAAGACCTGTTTTGTGCCCCAGCATATGATATGTCCTGGAGAATGTTCCATGAGCACTAGAGAAGAATGTATAATCTTGTGCTTCAGGGTGCAATGACCTATATATGTCTGTTAGGTCTAATTCACTTATCAAGTTATTTAACATCTCTATTTTTTTTGTAGATCTTCTGTCTGGTTGTTCTATCTATAGAGGAGAAACCCCCATCTTTTAAAAGAGCTTCAAGAAAACCTGCCTAGCCTCTACCCTGGAAAGAGACATTATCTCTATTATCCTGGATAGCAAACAAATCTGCCCTCTGCCCTGGTGGGAAACACTATCTCTACTTATAAGACTCTTTGCTACACAAACACCTAGGAAAAGATTGTGTGAACAAAAGCATCCTGTTTTACTGAATGAAGCTGAATGTGAGAATGATAGAGGGAGGATGCCTGGGGGCACAAATGAAATCAGAAGGAAAGATAGACAATAAAGACTGAGACGGTATAACCTAGGAATACCTAGAGTGTATAATGATAGTGACGAAATGTGCAAATTTTCAAATGTTTCTGCATGAAGAAGAGCAAAGGAATGTCAATAATGCCAGGTATTGAAAATAGATGGTAATTAATATTTTAAAACTTTAACGTATGTGTGAGGCAAGCAAAAAATGTTTACCATTTTTGGTACAAAATTCATATTTTGACTAGTGCATTTCCTAATATAACTTATGTGGACAGTGTAATTGAACACCATAGTACTCGGAACCTTGCGTAGGGCATAAGATTTTGTAGGTTTGTCCAGAGTGATGCCCAGATAAATCCCAGAGCAATGTGAACAGTGAATAGGGAAGTATTTGCAAAGTCCCTAGAGAGAATGGTGGGAAAGGGGGAAAATTCAACTTCCCCAAGTGGAGAATTCTTGATATTCTCACAGGCAGTAGGGACCGCCAAAGCAATAGGCCGAGCCTCCAATCTTGGAGTTTGTTCATATGAAACTTAACACCGCAAAGGATAGGCTAAGCCTAGTTAAAATTAGGCCTAAGAGTCACCCCCAAGAGAACCTCTTTTGTTGCTCAGATGTGGCCCCTCTCTCTCGGCTGACACAGCAAGCAAACTCACTGTCCTCCCCCTCTCTGTGTGGGACATGACTCCCAAGGGTGTGGACTTCCTGGCAATGTGGGACAGAAATTCTAGAATGAGCTGGGACTCAGCACCAAGGGACTGAGAAAATCTTCTCAACCAAAAGGGGGAAGAGCAAAATTAGATAAGGTAAAATGTCAATGGCTAAGAGATTCCAGATCAGGAGTTTATCCTGGAGGTTAGTCTTTTGCATTAAACAGATATCACCTGTTTAGTTAAGGTGTAATGGAGAGGCTGGAGGGAACCGCCTGAAAATGTGGAGCTGTTCTCTGGTGGCTATGTTTCTTGAAAATAACTGTATGATGATATGGCTGTCACAGTGTGACTGTGTGGTTTGAGAGCCTTGTGTCTGATGCTCCTTTTATCTACCTTACTGACAGACAAGTAAAACATATGGATTAAAAATAAATAATAGGGGGAACAAATGTTAAAATAAATTTAGTAGATTGAAATGCTGGTGATCGGTGAAAGGGAGGAGTAAGGGGTATGGTATGGATTTTTTTCTGTTTTCTTTTTATTGCTTTTTCTGAATTGATGCAGATGTTCTATGAAATGATCATGATGATGAATATAAAAAAAAAAAAAAGCAGCCTGTTCTTCTGCTCATAAGAGGTGCAAAAAGGTGAGAGACCCATGGAAAATTGTCTCCTAACACGTTCATTGGTAATACAACTTTATTTCTAATCAAGTAGATGATAAACACAAAAATTCAGAAAAGCAGTTACCTTTGGTAAGAGATAGCAGAATGGCACACAGGAAGTGCAGACCAATAGATACAAACTATTGATAATGTTCTAGTTCTTGAGTCAGAGCCCACAGGTGAGCTCACTTATTAAACAGAAATTATTGTATTTAACATTTACCTAAATATTTAATGCAAATTTAGGTAGAATAAAATGCCATCAACTGACCATATGCTACACATCAGGCATTCTGTATCATGTCATCTTTAATCCTCATAATGACCTAAAGGATAGACAATGTCTCCATCTTACACATAAGGGCTGAGAAGTTCTGTATAAGCCCAAGAACACAGTGAAAATACCTGGATGCACCTAGATTAGGCCTCTGGTCTGTAAGACAGTGAAGAACAATATCTCTTGTACTGCAGACCTCCCATCCATACCTCCCTGTGCTGGTTTGAAACTACTGTGTACTCCAGAAAAGCCATGTCCTCTAATCCCGATTCAATATTGTAGGGTGGAAACCTTTTCACTAGATCATATCCATGGAGATATGGCACTCCCAGCTATAAGTGTGCCTTTTTCTATTAGATTATCTCCACGAAGAAATGACATGCCTAATTGTGCCTGTGATTTTTTGGTTAGATGGAGATGTGACTCTGCACATTCAAGGTGGGTCTTATTAGTTTCCTTCCTAGACAGGGAAGTTTGCAACTCAGCAGATGTCACCATGTGCCTTCCCATGAGATGCTAAGCAAGCCAGAACCTAGAGTTGTATCCCAGAGAAGCTAAGTGAAGGCCCACAGACACTCAGAGAGGAAACCACTGGCATCAGAAGCTGGAAGCAATGGAACTAGGAACAAGGACCAGCAGACACCAGCCACGTGTCCTCCCATGTGACAGATATCAGCCTCTGGAGTTAACCTTTCTCTAGATGCCTTAATTCGGATATTTCTATAGCCTTAGAACTGTAAACTTATAACTTATTAAATTCCCTTTATAAGAGCCATTCCATTTATGGTATATTGCATTCCAGAAGCTTTAACAAACACCTTAAGACTGTGACTAAGGGGGACACAGATGCTTGCCTGGCCTTATAATTACCAACATATTATTTTATTGATATCATTTAGGCACACATTAATATATAGAGCATATGGTTATGGAGCCTCAACCATGTGCCAGATACTGTACAGAAGAAATATAAAGATGAATGCATTAGTTTGCAAGCAAACTGTGGTATCCAGGGAAAGATACCTTAATTTAAGGAAGACCAACGGGTCTAGAACAGCTGGGTAGTCACGTGGCTGGCATCTGCTGGACCCTTGCTCTCAGCCTCTGTTCCTCACTTTGTTGATCTATTGCTTTCAGCCTTTGTTCCTGTGAGGGTTCCTCAATTTGTTTCTCTAGGGTTGGCTTTCATTTCTTGGCTTCCTTTGGCTCTCTCCAGGTTCTGGCTTGCTTAACATCTCATGGCAATGCCTGCAGGGCTCCAAGCATCTCCAAATATCCATGTCTCTGTTCTCCAAGTGTCGGCTTCTGTGTCAGCTCTGCTCTTAAGTTCCTCTTGATACTCTCTATATTGGCTCCGCTCTCTCTCCAAAATGTTTCCTCTTTTTAAGGACTCCAGTAAACTAATCAAGACCCACCTGGAATGGGTGAAGTCAATCTCTATCTAATCAAAAGGTCACACACACAATTGGGCACATCACATCTCTGTGGAGATAATCTAATCAAAGGTTTCCAACCAACAGGATTTAAAAAAAAGGCTATTCCCACAAAACGGATCAGGATTAAAACATGGATTTTCTGGGGTGCAAAATACTTTCAAACCAGCACAATGAATAACCCACAGTTGCTGTTTGCCCCAAGAGAAGTTTACTTCAGAAGTTTACTCATCTGAAGAATGTATCTACTCAGACCTACATGTCTCACTTTCTTTCTGAAGAAAACTTCCTTATAGCTCCCAAATCCTATTTTGCCCACATTTCTCCTAGGAATAGTCTTCTTCTATCAAAAAGAATTGTATGGACATAAAAGAAATGCTAAGATCTTACTAAATGTGGCCTTAATAATACTCCCTATTGTGATTTATTCATTTAAAATTTTCAAATATGTTACTTAGGTTGTTTCAAATATCATGCCATCTACATGCTGATGACTCCCAAATTGATATCTCCAGCCTTGGTCTCTTCCAGGTACTCCAGACTGCCTTCTTAACATCCCTATATGGTTGTCTAGTATCTTGCTATTCAGACAGCGGTTCTCAGTCTGGCAGTATCTGCATTACTTGAGAGCTTGTTAGAAATACAGAATCTCAGGTCTCTTACCTGAGGATGGGGTGGAAATAGGAAATAAATTGGAATATGCCTTTTAAAAAACTCACCAGTTAATTTTTAAGTATATTAAAATCTGAGAAACACTGGACTCGTAGATATATCAAACTTAACATAGTCAAAATAAATCCCACACACCCTCCCCACACTTGCTCCATGCCAGGCTGGGCCATCTGAGTAAATGGCATCATGCAGGTGATCATGTCAAAGATGTTATTTTCTTTGATAGAGCCCTCTCTCTTGCTCTTCACATCTGATCAATCACCAAGTCTACTACCAAAATCTATTTGCATCCATTCTTTCCATGTTCAACCCACTCTAACCCACTATATTTTCTCAATAAGATTATAGCAACCAGGACTAAATTATCCATTAATCAAAGAAGGCACAGTGTCTATGGTCCACAATACTAATAGGGACTACAAAAAGGTTTTAATTTCTGTAAAAATTATAATAAAAAGTAAACTTCTGGGTCAAAAATAAAGTTTTAGTGCATAATAATTATTGTATTTTCACCTTTATGCCAGCATAGTCATAAAATGTCTGTTTTTTATGGAGGAAAACACCCACAAGGTGAAACTGCGTAAACCCAACAAAAAGTTCATAACATGACTGTAGTGGTTTGGAGTTGTATGTACCCCAGAAATGCATGTTCTTAAACTTAATCCACTCCTGTGTATATGAACCAACTATTTAAGTTGGTCTGTTCAACTTTTTGATGAGGTTACTTCAGTTAAGGTGTGGCTTAACTCAATCAGGATGGGTTTTTTTTTCTCTAGGATTTAAAAAAAATTTTATTAATAAAACCAATCAATATACAATATGAACACTCTTTGTTTTCATCACATGGTTCTATATTCATCATAATCATTTCTTAGAACATTTGCATCAATTCAGAAAAAGAAATAAAAAGAAAACAGAAAAAAATTCATACATACCATACACCTTACCCCTCCCTTTCATTGATCATTAGCATTTCAAACTACTAAATTTATTTTAACATTTGTTCTCCCTATTATTCATTTATTTTTAATCCATATGTTTTACTCATCTGTCCATAAGGTAGATAAAAAAAGCATCAGACACAAGGTTTTCACAATCACACAATCACATTGCAAAAGCTATATCACTATACAATTATCTTCAAGAAACATGGCTACAGGAACACAGTGCTACATTTTCAGGCAGTTTCCTCCAGCCTCTCTGTTACACCTTAACAAAAAAGGTGATATCTACTTAATGCATAAGAATAACCTCCAGGATAACCTCTAGCCTCTGTTTGGAATCTCTCAGCCATTGACACTTTATTTTGTCTCATTGTACTCTTCCCCTTTTGGTCAAGAAGGTTTTCTCAATCCCTTGGTGCTGAGTCCCAGCTCGTTCTAGGATTTCTGTCCCACGTTGCCAGGAAGGTTTATACCCCTGGGAGTCATGTCCCACATAGAGAGGGGGAAGACAGTGAGTTTCCTTGTCATGTTGGCTGAGAGAGAGAGAGGTCACATCTGAGCAACAAAGAAGGGTCTCTTGGGGTGACTGTTAGGCCTAATTTTTTTTTCTTTTAATCCCTATTCAACTTTTTTTTTGAATTTTTTATTAATTTAAAAAAAATTACAAGAAAGAAACACAAACATTCTTAATATATGCTCATTCCGTTCTTATAATCAGTAATTCACAATATCATCACATAGTTGCATATTCATCATCATGATCATTTCTTAGAACATTTACATCAATTCCGAAAAAGAAATAAAACAGAAACAGAAAAAAAATTTTACATACCATACTCCCTACCCCTCCCTTTCATTGATCACTAGCATTTCAAACTAAGTTTATTTTAACATTTGGTCCCCCTATTATTTATTTTTATTCCATATGTTCTACTCATCTGTTGACAAGGTAGATAAAAGGAGCATCAGACACAAGCTTTTTGCAATCACACAGTCACATTATGAAAGCTGTATCATTATACAATTATCATCAAGAAACATGGCTACTGGAACACAGCTCTTCATTTTCAGGTAGTTCCCTCCAGCCTCTCCATTACATCTTTTTTTTTTGGTAGATAATTATTTTATTGTGAATCTTATTCTTTCCTCAATCTAAACTCTGAGAAACTGAATTGGTAGGTTAATAGATAAGCATATTTTAAAAATTTTTTATTAATTAAAAAAAATTACAAGAAACACAAACATTCCCAACACATACACTCAGCAATTCACAATATCATCACATTGTTGCATATTCAGCATCATGATCATTTCCCAGAACATTAGCATCAATTCAGAAAAAGAAATAAAAAGACAACAGAAAAAATTAACAAACAGAAAAAAAAATTTTTACATGCCATACCCCTTACTGATCCCTTTCATTGATCACTAGCATTTCAAACTAAATCTATTTTAACATTTGTTCCCCCTATTGTTTATTTTTATTCCATATGTTCCTCTCATCTGTTGACAAGGTAGACAAAAGGAGCATCAGACACAAGGTTTTCACAATCACACAGTCACACTGTGAAAGCTATATCATTATACAATCATCATCAAGAAACATGGCTACTGGAACACAGCGCTACATTTTCAGGCAGTTCCCTCCAGCCTCTCCATTGCATCTTGGATAACAAGGTGATATCTACTTAATGCATAAGAATAACCTCCAGGATAACCTCTCGACTCTGTTTGGGACCTCTCAGCCATTGACACTTTTTTTTTTTTATTAATTAAAAAAAAATTAACAAAACATTTAGAAATCATTCCATTCTACATGTACAATCAGTAATTCTTAATATTATCACATAGTTGCATATTCATCATTTCTTAGTACATTTGCATCGATTTAGAAAAAGAAATAAAAAGACAACAGAATAAGAACTAAAACGGTAATAGAGAGAAAAAAAAAACCTATACCTCACATGCAGCTTCATTCAATGTTTTAACATAATTGCATTACAATTAGGTAATATTGTGCTGTCCATTTCTGAGTTTTTATATCCAGTCCTGTTGCACAGTCTGTATCCCTTCAGCTCCAATTACCTCTTCTCTTTTTTTTTTTTAATTAACGGAAAAAATGAAATTAACCCAACATTTAGAAATCATACCATTCTACATATGCAATCAGTAATTCTTAACATCATCACATAGATGCATGATCATCGTTTCTTAGTACATTTGCATCGGTTTAGAAGAACTAGCAACACAACCGAAAAAGATATAGAATGTTAATATAGAGAAAAAATAAAAGTAATAATAGTAAAAACAAAACAAAACAAAAACCTATAGCTCAGATGCAGCTTCATTCAGTGTTTTAACATGATTACTTTACAATTAGGTATTATTGTGCTGTCCATTTTTGAGTTTTTGTATCTAGTCCTGTTGCACAGTCTGTATCCCTTCAGCTCCAGTTGCCCATCATCTTACCCTGTTTCTACCTCCTGCTGGACTCTGTTACCAATGACATATTCCAAATTTATTCTCGAATGTAGCCATTGACACTTTGTCTCATTTCACTCTTCCCCCTTTTGGTCGAGAAGGTTTTCTCAATCCCTTGATGCCAGATCTCAGCTCATTCTAGAGTTTTTCTCAATCCCTTGATGCTGATCTCAGCTCATTCTGGGATTTCTGTCCCACGCTGCCAGGAAGATTCACACCCCTGGTAGTCATGTCCCACGTAGACAGGGGGAGGGTGGTGAGTCTGCTTGCTGTGTTGGCTGGAGAGAGAGGCCACATCTGAGCAACAAAAGAGGTTCTCTTGGGGGTGACTCTTAGGCTTAATTTTAAGTAGGCTTGATCTATCCCCTGTGGGCTTAAGTTTCATATGAACAAACCCCAAGACTGCGGGCTCAGCCTATAGCTTTGGTTGTCCACACTGCTTGTGAGAATATCAAGAATTCAACTTGGGGAAGTTAAGTTTTCCCTCATTCTCACCATTCCCCAAAGGGAACTTTGCAAATACTTTTCCACTCATTGATCAAATCACTCTGGGATTCATCAGGGCATCACCTGGACAAATCAACAAAATCTCATGTCCTATACAAACTTCCATGTACTTAAGGTGTTCAATCAACTATCTACATAAGTTATATTAGGAGATGCACTAGTCATAGTATAGATTTGTACCAAATAAACATTTTTTGCTTCAGTCTCACACATTAGTTGAAATTTTAAAACATTAAGTACCAATATTTTCAGCACGCTGCAGTAATGACATTCTTTTGTTCTTCCTCATGCAAAAACATTTTTTAAATTTGTGCATTTAGTCACTATCACTGTACACTCCAGGCATTCCTAGATTACACCATCTCAATCGTTATCGTCTATCTTTCTTTGTGATTTCATTTATGCCCCAGCCCTCCTCCCTCTATCATTCTCATATGCAGCTTCATTCAGTGTTTTAACATAATTGTATTACAGTTAGGTAGTACTGTGCTGTCCATTTCTGAGTTATTATATTCAATCCTGTTGCACAATCTGTATCCCTTCAGCTCCAATTACCCAATATCTTGCCCTATTTCTATCTCCTGATGGTCTCTGTTACCAACAAAATATTCCAAGTTTATTCACTAATGTCAGTTCATATCAGTGAGACCATACAGTATTTGACCTTTTGTTTCTGGCTAATCACACTCAGCATAATGTCCTTAAGGTCCATTCATGTTGTTATATACTTCATAACTTTATTCTGTCTTACAGCTGCATAATATTCCATCTTATGTAAATGTCACAGTTTGTTTAGCCAACTGTCTGTTGATGGATATTTTGGCTGTTTCCATCTCTTGGTAATTGTTAATAATGCTGCTATAAACATTGGTGTGTAAATTCCATTTGTGTCCTTGGCCTCGTGTCCTTTGAGTAGAGACAGCATATAGATGGGTCCTGTTTTTTAATCCATTCTGCCAGACTATGTCTTTTGATTGGAGAGTTTAATCCATTAAAATTCAGTGTTATTACTGCACGGGTAGTACTTTCTTCTACTATTTTGCCTTCTGGATTTTATATGTCAAATCTAATTTTCCTTCTTTTTACTTTTACTCACAGTCTTCCTTTCTATACTCTTCTCCACACCTCTCACTTAGGTCTTTTCGTATCTGTCTCTAGTGCTCCCTGTAGTATTTCCTGCAGAGCTGGTCTCTTGGTCACAAATTCTCTCAAGTGATTTTTTTATCTGAAAATGTTTTAATTTCTCCCTCATTTTTGAAGGACAATTTTGCTGGATATAGAATTCTTGGTTGGCTCTTTTAACTATTTAAATATATCATCCCACAGTCTTCTTGCCTCCATGGTTTCTGCTGAGAGATCTACACATAGTCTTATTGGGTTTCCCTTGTACGTGATGGATTGCTTTTCTCTTGCTGCTTCCAAGATTCTCTCCTTCTCTTCGACCTCTGACATTCTGATTAGTAAATGTCTTGGAGTATGTCTATTTGGATCTATTCTCTCTGGGGTACACTGCACTTCTTGGATCTGTAATTTTAAGTCTTTCATAAGAGTTGGGAAATTTTCAGTGATAATTTCCTCCATTAGTTTTTCTCCTCCTTTTTCCTTCTCTTCTCCTTCTGGGACACCCACAACACGTACATTCATATGCTTCACATTGTCTTTCAATTCCCTGAGTCCCTGCTCATACTTTTCCCTATATTTTCTTTTTCTTGCAGGATTTCAGATGTTCCGTCCTCCGGTTCACTAATCCTATGTCCTGTGTCTCGAAATCTACCATTGTAGGTTTCCACTGTTTTTTCATCTCTTCTGCCACGCCCTTTCATGCCCATAAGTTCTCTGATTTGTTTTTCCAGACTTTCGATTTCTTCTTTTGTTCATTCCTTGCCTTCTTTATATCCTCTCTCAATTCATTGATTTGGTTTTTGATGAGGTTTTCCATGTCTGTTCATATATTCTGAATTAATTGTTTCAGCTCCTGTATCTCATTTGAATTGTTGGTTTGTTCCTTTGACTGGGCCATAGCGTCAATTTTCCTAGTGATTTGTTATTTTTTGCTGGCGTCTAGGCATTTAATTACCTTAATTAGTTTATCCTGGAGATTGCTTTCACTTCTTTTACCTAGGGTTTTCTTGCTGGATGAATTTGTTGTCTATCTGTTCTTTGGCATTCAGTTCAGCTTTATCTGGACCTTTAGCTTACGTTTAACAGAGGAGAATTTTTCAGTTCTTGTTTTCTTATTTCTTGCCCTGCTTGTGTGGTGCCTCCCCCCCCCCCACCCAACATTTAGGAGGGTCTACTTAGATATTATATACCCCAGCCAGATTTTCCCAGACCAAACTGGCCTCCTATCAGGAGGAAAGAGTCACCTGCGTCAGTTTTCCCTGAGAGTGAGACCCAGCAGGTTGAAAGACTTTCCTGTGAAGTCTCTGGACTCTGTTTTTCTTATCCTGCCCAGTATGTGGTGCTTGTCTGTCTGCAGGTCCCACCAGCATAAGATGATGTGGTCCCTTTAACTTTGGCAGACTCTACCTACTGAAGGCATGGTAGAGACAGAGGAGAGATTGTAGGCTGGTTTTAATGGCTTCAAATTACCAAGCCCTGGTGTCTGAATTCCTTGAGGGAGGGATTCCACCTGAGGTGGGCTCCACCCCTCCCCTGGGGAAGGCACAGGCTCCTGACAAGCCCTCAAATGAGCTTGTTTCTGCCTATACCTGGGGCAGTTGCAGCCTGGGAAGCCCTGTCACTGTATCCAAAGGCAGTCAATCTTTGTAGAAACACAGCCACAAAAACCTGTTTCCTTTTTTTTTTCTTTTTCCGTCAGCCCTGTCCCCTTGGTGCCAGGGCAAAAATGAAAGACCTCCACTTTGACCAGGTTCACTTGAGCTGGGTGCCTATTTTCAGTTGTCAGAATTTGTTAATTAATTCCACAACTGGCGTTTGGTTGGGCTCAGCCCCTGCTGCTGGTAAAGTTCCTTTCCTTTCACCTCTGAGAAGCAGCCTGTGGAGGAGGGGCACTGGCCATGGCGGCTTGGGGAACTCACGGTTTGGAGGGGGGCCTGCAGCCGGTCCAGCTGGTCCAGACTGGGGTACGCTGTGTGTCCATCACTGACGTGGCCCCAGGAGCTGTTCTGTACTGTTTCTGGTTATTTAGTAGTTGTTCTGGAGGATGAACTAAAGCGCGCACATTCTTAAGCTGCCATCTTGGCCTGGAAGTCTCCCAGGATGGGTCTTAATTCTGCTACTAGAGTCCCTTTAAGTGGAATGAAATTCACACAGAAAAGAGAGAAAGCCACAGCAAACAAGAAGCTGAAGATCAGGGGAATCCAGAAAAGAAGGGAGAGGACAAGAAAGGCCACCATGGGCATTGCTATGTGAGCCCAGAACTGAGAATCATAGCCAGCCGAATATCTCAGCCCCAGAATATCTCAGAATCATGAGCTAATAAATTCCCATGTTTAAGCCATGTAAGTTAAATCACATGGTATTTACTTGAGCAGCAGAAGGAAAATTAAAATAGTGACTCTGGCAGCAACAGTTTTTTAACAGGTCTTCCTCTTCCATTATTTTTTTTTTTCCTTTTCTACTATTGCACCTATATAATCCACTTCCCATTCAGCAGTCCAGGTAATCTTTTTTTTAGATTAAAGTATAATTTCCATGTAATTAGGTACATACATCTAAGTGTATATTGACCTTGAGGCTTGCTTTTGTGAAACTTATTTATGTAGCAGAGAAGTTTAGCCTACCTATAGGTATGCCTTAGAGTTTACTTCTGGAGGACCTCTTTTGTTGCTCCGGTACTTTGCAAGTGAAATCATTGCCCTCCCCCATAATGGGACATAACATCAAGGGATAAGTCTCCCTGGTGGCATGGGAGATGACTCTCAGGGATGACCTGGCCCTGGCACCATGGGATTGACAACACCATCCTGACCAAAAGGGGGAAAAGAAGTGTAACAGAAAAAGTATCAGTGGCTGAGAGAGTTCAAATAGAGTCGAGAGGCTATTCTGGAGGCCACTCTTATGCATGCTTCAGTTAGATATTGCTACCTATCATAGTTTGCCAAACCCCAACCAAACCCATTCCTGCCAACCTAAAAGAACACCTAGGGCATTACAGAGGACTCTACAAAGGGACAAGTCCCTAGACCAGATAAGTACTGAAATGCAGAAGAGCCAGTCTCTCCAGAACATCAACTAGTTTCATCCCCCATCCCATATTATCAACAGCCCCTTCCAACATGAAAAAGTTAGAATGGGCATAGCCCAAATACCCCTAAAGAGTGGGAGAAAGATCAAAGGTGATGGTGGAATTATACAGAGCAGGTAGGGTTTAAAAATGAGTATGACTACTTAATCATTATACTGACATTTCTTTTAGTTTCCAGTGTCTTGGAGCAGCTAGTAGTAAAAACCTAAAATTGTGGAATTGTAACCCATAACAAACCCTGAAATCTGTTCTATATCTAATTGTTGTGGTGTGCTTTGAAATTTATTGCTGTTCTGTATGTATGCTAATTTTCAAAAAAAAAGAAAGGAAAAAAGTCTATTGTGATGATAAATGCACAGCTATATGATGATATTGTGAACCATTGATTGTATATTTTGGATGATTAACATGTAATCATTTATGTGAATATATAATATATAGCAATTAAAAATGCTAAAAAGTTTTTAAAACATATAGGACAAAGCAAAAGCAATACACACGGGAAAATGTACAGCCTTAGATGTCTTGATTTTCAAAAAAGATGAAAAATGAAGGAACTTGGTATTTCTTTTAGTGAATTAGATAAACACAATAAACAAAAATAATTTAGGGGGCAACAGTGGCTCAGTGGCAGAGTTCTCACTTACCATGCCGGAGACCTGGGTTCGATTTCCGGAACCCGACTGTGTAAAAAAAAGAAAAAATTATTCAAAAAATTAATAATAATTTAGGAGGTTGTAATTAAGGAGAAAGTTTATATTACTGAAATAGAAAAATGTATAATAGATTTATTTAAATCTAAAAGCTGGTACTGTCAGAAAACTATTTTTGGCATATTTATAAACAATATATGAGCTTGGAAACTTTCTAGTAGAATCAATACTAGATTGTTAACATGCAGCACCAGTGGTTGATTATTTCCATGTTGGAATGGTTTCAATTTTATTTGAAATGCCCCAAGTTTCATTATAGTAATTAATTCAAAATAATAATAATGTAGGTGAACCTTGTGTTAGGCCAAAGCCATCTGAAAGCTGAAATTAACCTGTAGGTTACCAGTTTATGACTTCTAGTATATGTTTGCTTGTTGGGTCTATCAAGTTTGTTGGGTAAAATAAAAACACTTTCATAAAAACAATAAAAAAAAACAAGTGTATAATTTTAACAAATCTTTTACACAGATATACACCCATGTACCCACCACCCATATCAAGACACTAAGTATTCTTTTTAAAAATTTTACTTCAAGTTATGACATTCCCCTGCTTAAAATCATTCCATGCTTTCCCAACCCTCTTGGAGTAAAATCTAAACTGCCAAACCTGATTTGCAAAGCCTCATATGACCTAATGCCCAACTCCTCGCCCCTGCCCCTTCTCAAGCTTCATCTTGTATTACTCTTCCTCCTCCCTCACCGTAGTCCAATGACTAGCCTTTAAATTCCTCAGTTTGCCAAGATTTCTTTCCCTGAGGTCTTTGCACTAGAGGTGCAATCTCTACCAGACCCCTAAAGCTCTTCCTAAAGAAGTTCACAGAGATGGTGTGTTCTAGTTTGCTAGCTGCCGGAATGCACTATACCAGAAATGGAATGGCTTTTAAAAGGAGAATTTAATAAATTGCTAGTTCACAATTCTAAGGCTGAGAAAATGTCCCAATTAAAACAAGTCTATAGAACTGTCCAATCAAGATATCCATCCAGGGAAAGATACCTTGGCTCAAGAAGGCCGATGAAGTTCAGGGTTTCTCTCTCAAGTGAAAAGGCACATGGCGAACAGTCAGGGTTTCTCTCTCAGCTGCAAGGGCGCATGGCGAACACGACGTTATCTGCTAGCTTTCTCTCCTGGCTTCCCATTTCATGAAGCTCCGCCAGAGGTGTTTTCCTTCTTCATCTCCAAAGGGTGCTGGCTGGTTCACTCTGCTTCTCGTGGCTATGTCATTCTCTCCTTTTCCTGAACCTCTCTCATTCTCCAAAATGTTTCCTCTTTTATAGGACTTCAGAAACTAATGAAGACCCCCTCAAATGTGTGGAAACATGTCATTACCTAATCCTGCTTAACAACAACTCTTGATTAAATCACATCTCCAGGGAGTGATCTAATTACAGTTTCAAGCATACAATATCGAATAGAGATTAGAAGAAACGGCTGCCTTTAAAAAATGGGATTAGTATTAAAACATGGCCTTTCTAGGGTACATACATCATTTCAAACCAGCAGATGGTGGCTTCCAATCCGGATGTCAGCTTCCTCAGAGGCTTTCCCTGACCAGCCCAGCCTGATGTATGTACCCTAGAAAAGCCATGTTTTGATCCTAATCCCATTTTTAAAATTTACTACATCATTTTATTTTAGTTACCTACACAGGGCTTTTCATTTTTGTTGTAATTATTCATTTGTTTATTGTCCGTCTTCCTCACACTAGAATATAACCCTCTTAAGGGTAGAGACATAGTCAATTTTGTACTCTGCTATACAGGTAAATATCTGTAACAGTGCCTGAACTTTTGTTCTCATTGAATGAAATATTAATATATGATAAAGTGGAGCATCAGCTAGAGGAAACATGGCTACCACCCGCCCGTGAAGTCAATCAGTAAACTGTGAGGATTAAATGAAGGAAAGTAAATGAAGTAAAGCAAATAAAGTAAACGCCCATGATAAATGTCAATATTCGCTGATTTCTTATTCCTCATAAAGACGTCTAATTAAAACCTTTAGGCAGGAACATGGACTTGTTTTGCTCTTACAAACAGGATTTTTTTAAAATTCAAATTCTTTCTTTTCAGAAAATCAACTGAGGCACACCCACCGCAGGTTGCATTCCGATCGGGTCGGCGGAATCAAAGTGCACAGCCCCGCCCACTACGCTGAACCCACCCGCAGGAAGTTGGCTGCACACGAGACCCCGCCCCCGACTCACACCCTGCCCCTCGCAGTAATACGTAAAGCGTGAGGGGTTTCGCGGCAGCCCAAGCCCCACCTCTTCAGCCACATGTCGCACATCTTCCCGAGGGAGGCAACGACACCTCCTCGCACTGCTTTACGAGCCTAGAGCAGCACCGCCCCGCCTCCTATCTCCCTCCTCACCTCCCCGCCCCCCCCCGCCCAGTTTCGCGTTTCCCAGCCCGACGCGCCCGCTATAATCACGTGATCGCCTCATCCGGGTCCTTTGCGTTCTCTCTCCCTCTCCCAACATGGCGGCCTCAGGTGAGTGAGCGGCTGAGCGCAGCGAAGGACCGGGTTCTGAAACCAGCGTCCTAATTTGATCATCTGAATCCCTGGAGTTGGGGAGCAGGCGGTACTACCTCACTTCGGATTTTGGGCCTGCGGCAGGCTGGCGACCTTAGCCATCTTAGATTAGCGCCTCGGGATGTCTGGGGGGAGGGGAAGGACACCTTCCCCTCCCCCCCTCTTTTTACCCCATCTGCGCCAGGCTGGAGGTCGGGGGTAGGCGGACTCTGGCTTGAACTGGAGTGAGGGGAAGGCGCAAAAAGATCTGCGGAGGCGCAAGGCCTTCTCACAGACATGAAACACTGCCCGCGTGGAGGAAGGAAGGAGGCGGTTGGCGCGCGAACCGGCGCACTACACTAGGTCTCCCGAGGCGCGAGGCCGTTGCGGATAGGAGTGGGGGCAGGGGGATAAAGGGGGGGCAGTTAGAACACGAGCGCGAGTCAGCGGAGGGGCGGGGGAAGGTATCTGTGCGCGTGCGCGGTAGGGGGGAAGAGGGTAGTGCAGACCGGCGCGTGTTAAAAGCACGCGCGAGCGCCCGGATGGGCAGACATTACATTCTTCTTTTGCCCCCTTTTCTGTCCTTTCACTTTCTTCTTTGCCCCTGAGCGTGGTCCGCTCTTCTTCGGAGATTGACGCTATTAATGTTAGGAGGGGCGAACCTTCCTGTGTGGTGCGCCCACGTGTTGGAGGAGAGGAAGCTGGGGTAGGAACCTAGATTGTCCTTAAAGCTATTTTTCTCATAGTCATTCAACATTTTTACTGAACGAAAACTATGTTAGGCATGATTATTTGTTGGAGATATGGTAGTGAGCAAGGTTAGGCCCCTGTTCTGTGGAGCTTCCATTTCGGTTGAATTTTAATAGCTCCAATGGGAGGGTTCGATTTATTTATTTATGTTTTAAGATAACTGTTTAAGTACTAGGTGGTGCAGTTAAAGAAATACTTTCTGGCTGGAGTTGGTTTCTTTTTTAGATTTGTTGGGCTGGGAGTGGAATATCTCGTGGCATTAATTTTAGTTTTGTGAATACAGCGTTTTTCCTGACATGACCTGTATTCCACAAAAATTTTATTGAACCCAAACTTTCTCTGGACTCCCAATTCTCACCAAGGATTTTGTTTTTCTTATTACAGAAGGAGTCAGAGGTTATGGTTATCTTTGGGAAATGTTGGCAGTATTTGAGGTACATTTGAACAAAATACATCTCATTGGCGTAGCACTTAACAGTCGACCAAGCACTTTTATGTATGTTGTCTCATTTGACCCTCTGAGATAATTTAGGCAGATGTGTCGCTTTGCTTGAGGAAAATGAAATTATTTGTTCAAGGTCACACAGCTTGCGGGTGATGGAGCAAGCGCAAAATCTTGATTTTATTTTTCTTGACTTGTCTTGGAAGTACCAAGGTTGACTTCCATGTGATCATAAAATAGGAATGCTACCCAATCTGAAGTTTACAAAAAATGTTGATTTTTTTTTCTGTGGGCTGATATAGACCTAAGTTTACTTTAAATTAATCGTTGTGTAAAGTATTTATTTGGCCTAGATTTGCCACCTTTACAGTTCAGTGTCTCAAATTCAGTATAAAGTTTGTATTCCCCTTATCCAAAACGTTTGTAGAATTTTTGAGGTGTTTGTTACATGTTACATGTTAGTAATTACCTATCTTTTTCCTTCATTTCACACCAGTTAAATGAAATTCAAACTGCTTAAAGGAATTTACTCAGTGATGCCCCTACTTACTCTTGTTGTACCATATTTACTTCTACCCTCTTCGAAAGCCCTGATCTCCTAATTCAGTTAAATAAATAGCCTTTTTATCATGTGTAGTATGTGTTGGAGTCTGAATACACAGATATGTCTGACTGGCAGTCTTGGAGGAATTTGAGATTTATCAAGTTTCTTTCCCTTCTCTGAATCTTTTTCCACTTGTATTGATTTTGTTGAGTGATGAAGATTCCCAGATGTGAGAAATAAGGCTTTAAAATTCTCAGTGTCTGGTGGTGCCCAGTACTTTGTTGAAAATAGATCTTATATTTTCTCTGTGGAGATACATGTTACAACTTCACAGGGCTCTTACTATAAATGAGACCAGAAAATTATTTGCAATAGCGTCATTTTCCAATTTGACCCAGTATTGACCTTCGAGAATTGAAAATGTCCTAGGATTGACTGTTGAGTGAAATAGCTTGAATTCCTAGGAAACTTGATACGTTTGAGCTGGGTCACTTAATTCCTTGGTTGTTTTTAAACAAATGCTCCCTAAAAATATGAAGCTTTTGTTTTGTCTTAACATGAGGGGTTGTGAGGGTAGTGAGTGGTAGAATTCCCATCTGCCATGTGGGAGACCCGGGTTGGATTCCTAGCCCATGCACTTCCCAAAAACAAACATGAAAAGACCAAACAAAAATGAAAATTCAACAAATGGTGCTGCAATAGGGGATACTCACATGGAAAAAGAATGAAATGTGGCCCCTGCCATACAGCATACAAAGAAAAAAAATGTTTTTTTTAGTAGACGTGTTACAGACCACTTACCTCTTAAGTTCCCAGTTTCCTAATATGGGCATAGTTTATCTGCTCTCCATAACTCGGGACCCAAATATGTTTGATAGAGTAACATTTTTTAATTAAATGATTTAAAATTGGAAATAGTGGGTATATGCCTAGCAACAAGCCTTCATTTCGAAATTCTTGTTTGATTCAGGGAGGAGATGTTGTCCAGTGGTTGTTTGCCTTTGCTGTCCATCATAATCCTTTTCCCTTTGATTAATGTATGATGTGCTCCATATGTGCATTATTATGTAACAGTCCGTAGAGAATTAGAAGGGTTGCCATTATGTATTCCTACATGTACTTCCTGTTTTCAAACCCCATTCTCTACTCTATATTTGCTATTCTAGAACTAGGATACCTGGATTCAGTAGGCCTAGACTAAAACTGTCTATGAAAATTCGAATACATATACAGAGAGTAAGTTCAGCTGACACACTGTTACTAAGTAATGTCACTGAAAAAAAAATTAGAAATACCTTAATACTCACTAGACGTCAAACATCCTAGAATTTAACTATTCTTTTTTCATGATTGTGGGGGAAAGATTAAATAACTTAAGTATAAAAAGACAACTAAGTGCTTATTTGTAATTACATCTGTGTGTATTTGTACATTTAGGTATGTACCAAAATGAATTTCTTAGATTTGTAATAGATATTGCTACAGTCCTAATGGTAGGTAAATGTCCAAAGCAAAAAGTTGTACTTGAAATTTTTAGCTCTTCCCCCATCCCCCACCCCCAAGAGACGCTATATGTACTCTGTGTAGTGATTTGTTAGCAGGATATACATTATGTTCTATTATGTAAATGATCAGATTGATGTCTCTGAAGAGGTAAGGAAAAGGCAGTGTGGAATTTTTTTCTGGTTGTCAGGATGAAGAAATTGGTCACACAGGATGAGATTATAAATCCTGACATAGTGTTTATTCTCTACAGTGCTAAACTTTATAACACAAAGTGAGGCTTTTAACATCATGATTTTGGCATTGTAGGAAACATCTTTAATAGCAGTTTTATTGAGCTATAATTTAATACCATAAAATTTGCCCTTTTATAATGATGGTTTTATTATACCTGCAAAAATGTTCAACCTGTCACCACTATCTAATTTCAGAACATTTGCATTGCTCCCAAAAGAAACCCATAACTATTAGCAGACATTTTCCATTCCCCTACCAACTAACTAATTGACTTTCTGTTTCTGTGGATTTATCTATTCTAGACAGGAAATCCATGCAACACGTAGTCTTTTGTGACTGGCTTCTTTCACATAGATAGCATAATGTTTTCAAGGTTCACCGTATAGTAGGATGTATCCGTACTTCGAACCCAGGTCTCTGGCATGGCAGGCGAGAACTCTGCCGCTGAGCCATCGTGGCCCGCCCAGTACTTTTTATTGCCAAATAATCCATTGTTTAGATCTATCACATTTTGTTTATCTATTCATCGGGCAATGGACGTTTGAGTTATATCTTTTTTTCCTTCCTTTTTACATTATGAACATTCTGGCACAGATTTTTGTGACTCTACTTAGCCTGTAGTTACTAAAACATTCACAGAAATTGAACATATCATGAAATAAGTGAGACTTGTTCTGGTAAGATTTAAAGTTAATAGATACAATTTTTAACAAAGCTTCCTCAGAATATTAAGAGCTATGTGAATTTCCCTTCCTGTACAAGAGATAGTAGTTTTAGAAAGGTGCGCTGCATTTTACAACAAATAGGCTTTATTGTTTGTAGTACTTTAAAGTATCCTCTGTTTGAACTAGCTGACAGTCTATAGATTTTATCATCCCAAGAGCTGTCAATTAGTGCTTTTATTATTGTTTGTCCTTTTATTTATTGAAGTGTAAAACATCACTTACAATAGTAGTTCTTAACTGGCAGCAGCCCCCCCCCAGGGTACATTTGGTAGTGTGTTGGAGAAATGGAGAGGGGTGAGGTGTGGGTGCTACTGGCATCTCATGGGTAGAGACTGAAGATGTTTCTAAACATCCTGCAACACATAGGACATACTCCACAACAGCCTAAAATGTCAGTAGTGCTGAAATTGAGAAACTGGACTTAGAGTTAAGTTGATTAGTTATATTTATTTTTGTATCTATCATAAACTATTAGGAAGGCCACGAATGTATTATTTCTTGTTTAAGGATTTCTAGTTTTAAAAAAAAAATGCTTTCCTCTTTTTAAAGATCTTCTGTTTAATCTTTATGAATATAGTAAGAGCTTCATGAATGCCTGATAACTGCTATTATAGTTGAAACAGCAGGCCAAGAATTTAATGAAATTTCTGATGTGTATATGTGTGGTTTTCCCTCAGTCCATGTGAGTCTGGCCTTAGATAATTGAGATATATTTTGTTTGTTTTGTAAGATGGATGGTTTGTTAGCTTTTTAACAATTCACAATTTCAAGAAAAAGAGAGCATATTTCAGTGTCCTAGCTGCTAAAACAAATAGTGTACAATGGGTTGGCTTAACAACAGGATTTATTGGCTCAATTTCAGAGTAACATGAGGAGCCTTGCCTACCTCCTGGGGTAACGTATGGCTGGCCTGCAATTTTTAGGTTCCTTGGCTTTTCTGTCACGTGACAATGTACATGGCAGTGCCATCTCCTTTGCTGTCTCCTTTCTCGTCTGGGTTCCGTTGACTTCCATCTTCTGGCATGTCCAATTTCCTTTGCTTATAAGGACTTCAGCCATATTCAGTCAAGGACCGGCCTTGTTCAGTTTGGGCATACCTCAACTAATAACATCTTTAAAGGTCATATTTACAGGATCAGGGGTTAGGACTTGAACATGCCTTTGTGGAGAGACATAATTTAGTCCTTAACAGACTGGTTCAGTCATTGTGGCAAGGGGTTGATGCACCTTTTAAACAAATTAAACAAATATTTACTTAAAAAACAGAGGGGAATTCTCTTGAAATCCTGAACACCAGCCTAGGTTTCAGAAGAGCAAAGGGCATGGAGGGTTTATATAACAACGTTTCTCGGTTTTTAGAAAAAACATTGGGGGGTTATTGATTTTACTTTTTAAAGACTGTTTTTTTTTTTAGTTTTTACTGCTAGCAGCTCCAAGACACTGGAAGTTAAAGGAAATATCAGTATAATGATTCAACAGTCATATTCATCCATTAAATCCTACCTTCTCTGTGTAACTCCCCCATCACCTTTGGTCTCTCTCCCATACTTTAGGGTTTTAGGGGTGTCTGGGCTATGCCAATTCTAACCCCTTCACTCACGTGGTTGTAAAAATCTCAAACAATCCTCAGAAGTGCTATGTAGAATTTTGTTAGGACTAGGAATTTTGTTTTATCTAGCTTTGTATTCTAGGAGCAGTAAATGTAATGATCCATTTTAAGCATAAGTAGTTACTGAATTAAAAATCTTAGATGATATGTGAGTGAATATAATAGGAAATGAAAGATTGCCCCTTCTGCAATCTTAACTTCTCATGGTGGGCGGCAGGAGCGGGAGGGGGGAGTTGAACATCCTTCTAGACCCTTTTCTGTTACTTAAACATAATGTGTATTTAAACAAAAGAGGCCCACACTATATATTCTATAGCTTTTTTTTTCTTTTAAGTTTTTCTTTCTGTGCCATTATATTGTGTATTTTCCTTATTGATAACTGCATAGTATTCCATCTTATAAAGGTACCATTCCACTGTCTGTAAACATCCCAGTGTTGGGGGATAATCTTTCTCTTATTTTTAAAACAGCGAAAAAGAAGAATAAGAAGGGGAAGACTATCTCCCTAACAGACTTCCTGGCTGAGGATGGGGGTACTGGTGGAGGAAGCACATATGTTCCCAAACCAGTCAGCTGGGCTGATGAAACAGATGACCTGGAAGGAGATGGTAACTCTTCTTTTCCATGGTGTCTATAATTTTCATTATCTTTTAGGCAAAACTTACTCTGTTATAACTTAAGAATCATTTAAGTTATTGTTTTCCTGTAAGAGTTCACATTTGTTCTTATTAAGTGAGTACTAGGTACAGACAATTCTTATTTGCTTTAGTACATTCTATAAGGTTGCCTCAAACATGTGATTAGCAAATATGGAACCATATATATATTGTTGATTTATTAGCATTAGACTCATGTCCAAAAGCACTCATGCCTGGATAAGGTTCATCTAACACATGTATTTTCTCCCTAAGGCACTTCACAGCCTTCTTGTGCTTAGGAACTTACCACTATGGTATTCGGCACTATGGTTTTAAACAGCAAAATCACCCCCAAAAAAGGACAGAAAATTGCAAAAACTGTGTCACTAAATGTACTGCCAAAAGGTCACTTGTATACAGCCTGAGAGCATCACTTTGTTCAACATCAGCTAGCAGTGTACATGTTAGGCCACTCAGATCTTTTGCCACTCTGCATGTGTTCACGATGGCCACAGTAACACCTCAGATACTGATTTTGGGGGTTCCAAATAAATTTTAGCAAGTAGATAAATTCACAAATAAGGGATCCATAAATGATAAGGTTTGACTGAATTATAAAATGAATTGGTCAGCTCTTCAAAGGTTTTAATTTCTTATTAAACTATAGGCAGCCCTTATTTTACAGAGATTTTGAAATTTTCATAATTTAAAAGGAACATACTCATTTTTTAGAACCTGAAATCTTATGTTTGTGCATTTTGTAGAATATTCCCTGGGGTAAGAGTAGGTTTTCCCTTTGTTTTAACTTATTTATTAAGTTTGTGGGTTTCTTAGGTTTAGGCTACTAGATTTTGTGGTGGGGAATGAAGTCATAATTTAGGAGCGCTTACTGATAGTTTTGGCTCTCTCATTAATGAGTTAGTATCCTTTTTGGCCTTCTCCCACCCTCACCCCCATTTGAAAAATAAGGACTAGGTTATCTTTTTAAATTTCCTTGTAGATCTAAAGTTCTATTGATGTCCTCATGACATGGTGTTGCAGTGTAATCTAAGCAACATATACTCAGAGCTAAGGGCTGACTAGTTCTAGGATTGTTACATGAAATCAGGGTATCCCTGGGTAAATGAACATGGACTGAAGAAACAAAATAGTAACAGTAATTATGGTGGGAAAATATAGAAGCATCACTAGGATGATTGTGACAGGCTCTGTGCATTCAGGGAGTAGCCAGAAACATGCAGGAGCTATTCTTTGTAATTATCAGGTATGACCTCAGTCTACTTGCTTTTTTTTTTTTAAACTTTTTATGACTTCAGATTTAAAGGAAAGTTGCCCAAAAGTACAAAACAACACAGAGAATTCCACTATACCACCTGACCCAGATTTGCCAACTTTTGGCATTTTGAGACATTTATGACACGACATTTATTACATCATTCTAACTATCTGTGTTATCTAAAAACATATGAGTATAGGTAGCATATATCATATTCCTGTAATGCTTAACATTTCGAGGTATATTTCCTGAGAATACCAAGAAGGACACTCGGCTATGTAACCAGCTTAAATACATCACTAAGTTCAAAAAATTTAACATTAATATAAAGCATAAATCCCTATTTCAGTTGTTAAATACATTTTGAGTAAGAAGGACCCCGGTTTGAATCCTCTACTGCTTTACCGTATGTGTGGCCTTACGGCAAACTATTGAACCTTTCTGAAAACTTGGTTTCCTAGAATGGGAAACAGCTTCATGGGATTGTTTGGATATGAGATGTAATGAATATAAAAATATCTAGCACTTAAAAAATGTTCCATGAAAAGTTGCTATTGTCCTCATTTCTTTGCAGTGTAAGGAATTAGAGGTGTACTGATTCTCTTTCATGAAAGCATGGCCCTAAGGCCTTAAAATGCTTCAAAACAAAAGATACAGAATGCTCAGTACCTTTTTCAATTGCTGTTTTAATTTTAACATCACTTTAGAAGCGTTTTCTATTTGTAAACTGCCCTTACTACTGAACCCCCATGTTTTTTGGGGGTAGGGGGGTGAGGGAGCTCTGTTTTCTGATATAGCTCATTTAATATAGGTTAACATAGGTTCTCTTGTTCAGCAGTAATAAAGGAGTTTTTTTCTAATTTCTTATGTCCACTCTTCTGTCCTAGTTTCAACCACATGGCACAGTAATGATGACGATGTATATAGGGCACCTCCAATTGACCGTTCCATCCTTCCCACTGCTCCACGGGCTGCTCGGGAACCCAATATTGACCGGAGCCGTCTTCCCAAATCACCGCCCTACACTGCTTTTCTAGGGAACCTGCCCTATGATGTGACAGAAGATTCCATCAAGGAATTCTTTAGAGGATTAAATGTAAGTGTATAAGTTTTAGGTGGTTAACTATATATGGAGGGTAGTGTATTGATAGTGACTGCCTCTGAATTGCCATGTTGAAGATTCTGAAGTTGTATCTAGACTTGGAAGAAAAATGTATGCAGTTGACTAAGGGGTGTTTGGAATCTTTGGCTGAGAATATTCTCATCCTACACCAGTTGGACAGTCTTTATCAGCAGGGTTAATACTCTGTTAGTATAGAGAGGATCACTCAAAAAATCTCTGCCCCTTCTCATTAAGAAATAGTTAAATGTTGAAATATGGAAAGACTTTCTCTAACTCTGCCATTCTGTTAATGGCATCCAGGCTTATATCTAAAGTACTTTTTAATTTTTTATAAGAATATATTTAGTTGAACAGGTGTGTTTGTATTAGCAGAAGAATTTGCTGAGATTATTAAAGGTTCTTTGAGCTTGGTACTGCATGTAATGGTATTCACAGATTTGCTTATGAAACATAAGTCAGGATATGTGGGGACACTGATCTAGAAGATTCCAGAAATAGGAAAAAATGAGGATAGAAGTGCTCAGAGTTCTGTTTTCATTAAAAAGTATTTTCATTTAGAAATACTTAGGAAATCAGAAAATGAAAGAATGAGTAACAATCAAACATCTTTCCACTTTTTCAATTGGTTTTTCTCCAGAGTCGTTACCAATGAGGAGACCTTAAAAATGAACTGTTCTGTAAGAATCTGCTCCCACCTTCACCCTTGCTATGCTTTTTCACTCCCATATTCTCTGTAGTGCCCACCGGCTCCTATAGTTGGCTTATCCAGTACAGTTGTTTGGGTCCACCTACAAATCTTCCTCTATGTAAAATCATAGTACAAACTAGTAGGCTGACCCATTTTTTCTTTTCTGGTCTCTCCAATACAATAGGGAATAACCTCTAGCCTGTTCAAGCTTTTCATATTTATGCTTTACAACTGGTTTCGTGGTTTCCCTAGCCAGTTACCTCTTTCCGGTTTTGCTTCTTTTCCTATTCTAGTCATGGGTTAAGCTTGAATTGAAAAGTTACTGTAACAAAATTTATAGGCTCCAGATTAAAGTAACAGATCAGTGATGTAGAAGATAAACTTGAGTATATGCAAAATAAAACAAAGAAATAGGAAACACATGGTAGGTATCAAAAAGCTCAAAAGAAAATAGTCAAGTATTTGAAAAAAAAGACATGAAATTGAAAATAGAGGGTGAATACCCTTTTGTAAGCAATAAATAAAAATTAGTGCCAGGAAACAGTACATGAAACTTAAGACTAAAGGAAAGAATCCTGTGAACTTACAATTAGAAAACACTGGTTAACCTTAGATTAAAACCAGGTTGCTGTGAAATTTTTTCTTGTACTCCAAAAATGATTTGCCATCGCAATTCAGCAAAGGGTTGAGGGAAAGTAGGGGTTATAATTCAGTGTTTGACTCAAACCAGGCTATTAATAAGACAATAAAATTCTTCGGATATCTTTTGAAAAAACAAACTGCTCAGAAATATTTGCAAAAATTTGGCTCTAAATCTTAATTTCATATGATTCAAAAAATATAATGGGGCATATAGTAAAGTCTCTCTTTCATCTCTGCAATAGTTTTCTTCCTGGAGACAACCATATTTTGTGTGTTTTTTGTTTGTTTGTTTGTTTCCCAGAGAAATTCATTGCATATACAGTGATGCTTATTTGGTCCCCCAAAAAGTGAATGAACAAGAACATTGAATTAGAAAACATTTTTTGTTTCTTTACTCCCTCAGATCAGTGCAGTGCGTTTACCACGTGAACCCAGCAATCCAGAGAGGTTGAAAGGTTTTGGTTATGCCGAGTTTGAGGACCTGGATTCCCTGTTCAGTGCCCTGAGCCTCAACGAAGAGGTAAAGAGATTAAGAGATGGGACAGGAGCTAGCAAGAGATTTCTAGTGTGTTAATCAGTGAAAATTATATTTAGGTTAGTTGAATAGCTATTTCAAAAATTTCCATAATATCTACAAAATAAAGCCTGAATTCTTAACATTCAACATACAGCAAGCCACCCTGACTTCAAACTCAAAAGGTCCAAATACTTCAGGAAGGTATGTGGAAAATTGTGCAAGAAACTCATCATACCAATCCTTAATAAAATTTCCAGTCACTCACAGCCTTTCCTTAACTCCCATGGCTCTGTTTTTTGTTTTAAACTTTTTTATTGTGTAATATAACATATGTACAAAGCAAAGAAATAGTTTTCAAAGCACTCTTCAACAAGTAGTTATAGGACAGATCCCAGAGTTTGTCATGGCCTACCAAACGTTCCTCTCAGACTTTTCCTTCTAGCTACTCCAGAATATAGGAGGCAAGAAGGCATAAATATTTTTATCATCACAATCAACTTTTTTTTCTTTTTTGGGAAAAATAGCATGTAAAAAATGCAATAAATTTCAAAGCACAGCACCACAATTAGTTGTAGAACATATTTCAGAGTTTGACATGGGTTACAATTCCACAATTTTAGGTTTTTACTTCTAGCTGCTCTAAGATACTCAAGACTAAATGAGATATCAGTTTAATGATTCAGTAATCATATTCAATTTTTAAATCCTATCCTTTTTTTTTCCCCAAAATAACGTGACCTGATCAAAACAAATAGGAAAACCATATTAATCAGCTTTGTATGAAAAGGCATTATCTCATTTTCAAGAAAGTATTGAAATGGTATTTTTTGATAAGTTTTAATTTACAGAACAACTCAGAAAACGTTTCTCACCAGAGTATCATTTATGATATATGCTCCTAGAAACGTTTACAGGAGAATTGACAGTGACAGACAGTCCTGCTTTTCTGTCAGAGACATGAGAGCTTCTGTGGGGAGAAGAGATCCAGCTATTAATACATGAGGGAAAATGGGATTGATCTAATTGTAGTAAACAGTACTCAATCATTGATGCCATGTGGTGATTTTTAGATTCAAAGCAGCATATGAAAACATTTAGTTTACCTGTTAGTAATGGAAGCTTCTAATCTAGGAATCACTTTTATACCTCTGATGACTTTAGAAATCAAACTAATTATTTCTAAAAAGAGGAAAAGTCTTTTTTTCTCCTCTCAGAAGCCACTCACTTGTTGAGAAGGCGATTTCCTGAGCCATGTAGGCTGTAATTCTACATCTAAATTTATCAACACCTCTTCCAAATATTTCTGTCTCATAGTTGAATACCATGATGATGATCTGAAGTAAATGTCAGATAGGGAAAAAAATAAGTGTAAGCTAAGTTTCCACGTTTTTCTTCCCAAATCATTTTTAGATTTTATTGGCATTACTCATCTTTCCCTTGAATTTAATCTGAGTAAGAAAACGAATACCGTGAAATTGTTACCTGAAGTTTGCTGTGTTAACTATTACTTAAAATATTGTCATAGTCCTGACTTGAGTTATTTTGTTAAGAGATTTCATCATTGTGGTATTTAATAGAATTCAAAGTGTTTGTAACTAAAATTCACTTAACCCTTCTTCAACTATAGATTCTACCGTGGGATAAGGAAAAATCAGCACTAAAATAAATTGGGTTCAAAGTATATAAATAATGATGTGGGAAAGGGAAATCAGAGGATATCCATGAAGGAACTGATTTATTCGAAGGTAGTGTTGAGTGAAAGAGCTTGAGATTATGGACAGAGGCCATGTTTCATGAAACTTTGCTAGTACATGGTAAAGGCTCCATATATTTGAATAATTGCTGTGGACCCAAATATGCCATTTATTTAGGTGCTAACATTATACTTGACAGATTGCCTTGGATTATTAAAAAGTTCTATAAAATTCAGCTTTGTAACAGAAAAATAAGATGATTTGCCTTACATTCATTTAAGCATAACATAAATTTGTTAATTCCTAAGAAGTTATTTCAGTTTGCAAGCCTTTATAGAGGATTCTTTAGCCAGCATGTCAGAGTGTTGGCCAGATTATAGTGTTTTTCCCTTATCTTCCTTCCCCCAGTGCTTCTCCTATGCCCACATGTTCAAGGTCACTCATGGGATTTGTGCATAATGGGGCAAAAGGTTGGTTAACATGGTCCTATGCTCTCAGTCTCTAGGTAACAGGAGAATTCGAGTGGACGTTGCTGATCAAGCACAGGATAAAGGTAAGAAAGCTGGTAAAGATTTTTCTGTTTTTTCATGGTCCTGGGATAACAAAGCAGGTGTTTCCTTTCTCAGGAATTTTTTTAGAGGTGTGGACAGTGGAAGTCTTACCTGAATCTACAGCAGTCATTCTTAGCTGGTGACGGTTTGCCCCACAGAAAACTTTGGCAGTGTTGAGAGACATTTTTGGGTGTTACAGCTGAGATGTCTAATGAGTAGAATCCAAGGATGCTGCTGAACGTCTTACAGTGCGCAAGAAAGCCCCGCCCCCCACCTACATACCCCAGCAAAAAATTATCCAGCTTATAGTGTCAGTAACACCGAGTTTATTAAATATATAGTAACTTGTTTGATGCCTAGCAGTACATCGAGTACATGAGAGACTTAATTCTTGCATATTTTAGGGACTCTTGGCCTATACAGAAGATGACAGTTAAGGATTGAGCGAATAGAAATAAATGTGAGAAAAAGAATCACTTTGTTGAGTTAGAACACTTATGGGGATGGGACAGCTTCATGATGTGGCTGTGATACAAAAGAAAAACATGGTAAGATAAGGGGGTTTTTCTGTACATGAGAGAAATACTGGGCATAAGTTTTTGCAGGCTAATTTGTATTTTGTGTGTTTTGGTTCTTTTGTTTTGTATATATAGACAGAGATGATCGTTCTTTTGGCCGTGATAGAAATCGAGATTCTGACAAAACAGATACAGACTGGAGGGCCCGTCCTGCCACAGACAGCTTTGATGACTACCCGCCTAGAAGAGGTGACGATAGCTTTGGGGACAGTAAGTTCATTTTTATGAAGAAGTTAGTTTCTTCTGTGTCCTGAAGGAAACTGTTTAGTAATAGGACAAAGGAGTTAATTAGGTGATCACATTAGCAGATAGAGAGGAAACATGGATGTAGAAAGTTTTTTGATGAGTTAATACTATCACAGACCTGATAATAGGTGCATAAAAAGAACTTGATAAATTCATAATTTACAAAACCTTACCAAACAGAATGGAACGGACATTTCTTAACTTGGTAAAGGGTATCTGCAGTAAAACGGTTAACAATGAAACCCTGAAAACATTTCCTTTAAAATCAGGACTAAGACAAGGACTGCTGCTCTTGGGCTTTGAGCTTAAGCTCCTCCTGCCTAGCATGAAAAGGCAAGTATAAGTGACATGGTGGGGAAGAAAAAATTTTTGAGACAAGTGTTAATAAACCCAGCATTCAGCAAAATAAACTACATGAACTAATGAGAATTCATCAAGATTACGGCATTTCCGATGAATCCCAGAATGATTTGATCAGTGACTGGAAAAGTATTTGCAAGCCCCCTTCGGGGAATGGTGAGAGCGGGGAGAAATTCAGCTTCCCCAAGTTGAATTCTTGATATTCTCACAAGCAGTGTGGACAACCAAAGCTATAGGCTGAGCCCCCAATCTTGGGGTTAGTTCATATGAAACTTAACTCCACAGAGGATAGGTCAAGTCTACTTAAAATTTAGGCCTTTAGAGTCACCCCCAAGAGAGCCTCTTTTGTTGCTCAGATGTGGCCTCTCTCTCCAGCCAACATGAAGAGCAGTCTCACCACCCTCCCCCTCTCTGCATGGGACATGACTCCCAGGGGTGTGGACCTTCCTGGCAACTTGGGACAGAGATCCTGGAATGAGCCGAGACTCAGCATCAAAGGACTGAGAAAAACCCTAGAATGAGCTGAGAATTAACATCAAGGGATTGAGAGAACCTTCTCGACCAAAGGGGGAAGAGTGAAATGAGACTAAGTGTCAATGGTTGAGAGATTCCAGAGTTGAGAGGTTATCCTGGAGGTTATTCTTATGCATGGTAGATATCATCTTGTTGTTCAAGATGTAGCGGAGACACTGGAGGGAACTGCCTGAAAATGTAGAGCTGTGTTCCAGTAGTCATGTTTCTTGATGATGATTGAACAATGATATAGCTTTCACAATATGACTCTGTGAATGTGAAAACCTTGTGTCTGATGCTCCTTTTAGCTACTATATCAACAGAAGAGTAGAACATAATGGAATAAAAATAAATAATAGGGGGAACAAATGTTAAAATGAATTCAGTTTGAAATGCTAGTGGTAAATGAAAGCGAGGGGTAAGGGGTATGGTATGTATAATCTTTTTTTTCTCTGTTACCGTTGTATTTCTTTTTCTGTTGTCCTTTTATTTCTTTTTCTAAATCGATGCAAACGTTCTAAGAAATGATGAATATGCAACTATGTGATGATATTAAGAATCACTGATTGTATATGTAGAATGGAATGATATCTTAATGTTTTGTTTATTAATTTTTTTAATTAATAAAGTTTTAAAAAAGATCATGACATTTAAGAGCAGCATACAAAAATTGGTTGCATTGTTATATATTAGCAGTAAACATCAAAATGTAATTATTAAGGTACCTTTTACAATGACAGAAAATTCGATGACTTTAAAAATACTAAGTGCCTGCCATGTATCAGACACATTCTGTGCTCAGGTTGCAATGAAAAAAGCAAATCCTGCTCTTGTTGGGCATGCATTATTGTAGGGGAGAGAAATAATATGCAGATAAATAGAAACGTGGTAGTTCAGGTGAAGAAAGACTCAACACTATTCATGATTATTAAAAATTAGAAAGGGTGGTGCAGCAGTGGCTCAGTGGCAGAATTCTCGCCTGCCATGCCAGAGACCCGGGTTCAATTCCTGGAGCCTGCCCAAGAAAAACAAGTAGAAAGAACCTATTCAGGAAAAAAATTAATAAATAATGGTTTGTCCATATACTGGAATACTTTTAATATGTATATATGTACAGGCATTTAAAAATAGAGATAAAATTCAAAATCTATTATGTTGAGGGGTAAAAGCAGATGTGTGTAACTTTGAAAACAATACCATATTGTTAATTGAATTATAAATTATAGAAAATATGTGTGGTGATCTTTTGGCCCTCATGATTGTAGATATAGGTAGGGGGAGTCCTTTAGCTAACATCTGTAGCATTATTTTTAAATAACTGAAATAAACATGGGAAAATATTGACATCCACTAAACCAAAGTGATGGATTTACAATTTTGTTAAAATTGCTTCTGTACTTCTGTATGTTTGAAATATTTTGTAAGTGAAAAGAAATGGAAAAAACAACCTAAATTAAGAATCATTTTAGTTTTGTGAAACACCTAGTGAGCTCTGTACCAAATATAATTTAACACAGTAAAAGATGACTCCTGTTTAAGGATAGTGTTGAGGGTCCTCCTTCACACTAAGAAGATGCAAGAGAAGAAAGAAAGAATGAAGCAGAGGTCAGAAAGGAAAACTAGATCTGTAGGTTCGTAGCTGATTAAATCTTTGTGACCTAACAAAGCCTTAGGGAGAACTACCTGAAGCAACTTCACTTCAGCATTTATGCAAAATGTTCTGTTATTGACAGGAGAAATAGCTCGTTTTTACAAAGAAGTCAGACCAAGGGACCTCTTGAGTCAAAGGACATGATTATTTTCTTGCCTGAATCCTTTAACATATATCAAGAAAGGATGGAGTCTTACATGGTGGATAGTAAGAAACTGAGTGTGTTCTTGTTATCTAAAGAGCACAAGTTGGTAAGGCCTTAGATTAACTATTACTGTAAACTCTTGGCAGATGTTTGTGTCCTATAATTTTAATATTATCTCAGTAAAATCAAGTGCAGCGTATGCATGCTTTTAAGCCTTTTATTGCATATTTCTAAAGCAACTTTCATAGTGATAGAATTTTCAACTTTTGTCCACAGTGGAGGAATTAATTTATTTCCATTTTGGTGATGGAAAATGATGTCCTCTTAAGTTTCTATTACTTAAGTAATAGATAATGTGTCATCGTGTGTTACATATATTTTTCCCATTTTGTTTGCCTTTCAGATAATGTGTTAATGTTAATTATCTTCGCATAATGATTATCAGGCATGGAAAATTGCAGCTTTTTTTTTTTCCTAAGGTTTTATGTTTGCATTTTTTATATTTTAATCTTTAATTCTTCGGGGAATTTGCAGTGGAATCTACAGAGTCACTCCCCCAGCCCCTTCTAAGTTGTTGGCCCAGCAACATTTAATAACCAGGAAAATACCAAGAAAAACTTAATTTGATACATTTTTTTCCACTTTATTTAATGTGACCAAATTTTGGAATGACCAAATTAGCCCAATAACCATCATCATTCTATATAGTAATAGTACCAGAGAACCAAAAGGATGGTTTTACCTGTCTCTTTCTTTCTAGAGTATCGTGATCGTTATGATTCAGACCGGTATCGTGATGGATATCGTGATGGTTATCGTGACGGCCCACGCCGGGATATGGATCGATATGGGGGCCGGGATCGCTATGATGACCGAGGCAGCAGAGACTATGATAGAGGTTATGACTCCAGGATAGGCAGCGGCAGAAGAGCATTTGGTAGTGGTTACCGCAGGGATGATGACTATAGAGGAGGCGGGGACCGCTATGAAGACCGATATGACAGACGGGAAGATCGGTCGTGGAGCTCCAGAGATGATTACTCTCGAGATGATTATAGGCGTGATGATAGAGGTAATCATTTTCTTTTCCTTGGAGTGGACTAGTGGAAAAAATATAATTGGAAAATTTGTGGTTAGTTTCAGACCCTATAAGTAAGCACAGATATTTTACACATTGTAAAGAAGGCAGCAAAGCATAGTAGAGAGAGCATGGGATAAGTAGAGATGACATGGTAGTAAAGCAGAGTCCAATTCTTTACAGTTCACATGCCTTAACAACATAGATTTTTCAGTAAAATTTAAGGACTAAAAGTTGAAAAGGTAAAAAAAACGTTTGCCAGACATTCTTTCTTCTTGGGGGTGGGTGTGCGTGGTCTGGGAATCAAGCCCAGGTCTGCAGATGAAAGGTGAACATTCTACCACTGAACCACCTGTGCACCCCACATTTTTAAGATGTGTGATAGACTGTTCAAGTAAGTTGTGTTGGCCCATTTTTCAAGTGAAGGAAATTCATATGATAAAGTTTCATAGCCAGTAATTGTCAGTGTGAAGTTAAAGTGTTGCTGATTTCAGAATCCTGGTACCGCACTATTTGATAGTTGTTAATGAGATGTTTGTACCTATTCTAAAATTACACCATTAATGCTATGAATTTATATAAATATGTTATATAATTATTTACTAAAAAATTATTAGTAAATGAACACTATTTGTGTTTTTACTTTAATGACGTCATCAAAAAGATATCTGACCAGATTTTTCTATATTTAAGTAATATTAGACAGCAAACATAATTATTCATACACTTTAAACATAATCTTATTTATGAGTAATTGATTTTTAGCATTATGGAAGAGATGTTTGTTGTAAACATTTTATACTGTGCAGAAGGTTGTAAAATGGAAAACAGAAGTATCCCAATCCTCATTAGTACCCCTAGAAGTTCCTGCTCTTAATCTTTTCAGAAAGCTCTTGGATATGGGTTAACATTTTTATACATTTTTAATTTTAAAACTGAAAACCTGTGTTCTGCAATTTGCTCTTAATTTCAGTTAATAGTTTATCGTAAGTTATTGTTTCATATTAAGCACATATAGCTATACCTACCTCAATCTTTTCAAACAACACTTCAGTATAGGGATATTTTCATTTATTATTTGTGTGTGTGTGTGAAAAATAACATATATATGAAAAAAGCAAAAAATTTCAAAGCACACCACAGCAAATGGTTGTAGAATAGATTTCAGAGTTTGGTGTGGGTTACAGTTCCACAATTTTAAATTTTTCCTTCTAGCTCCTCCAAGACACTGGAAACTGAAAGAAATATCAATATAATGATTCAGTAGTCATTCTCATTTGTTAAATCCTGTCTTTTCTGTTCTAGCTCATATCTTCTCCTTTAATCTTTTCCCAATCCTTAGAGATATTTGGGCTATGCCTATTCTACCTTTTTCATGTTGGAAAGGGGGATGGAGCTATTTGATGTTCTAGAGAGACTGGCCCCTCTGGGTTTCAGGATTTATCTGGCCTAGGAACCTATCTGGAGGTTGTAGGTTTCTGGAAAGTAATCATAGTGCATGGAACCTTTGTAGAATCTCAAGTAGAGTCCTGGGTATTCTTTAGGATTGGCAGGTATGGTTTTGATTGGGGTTTGGCAAACCGTGGTAGTAGCAATGTCTAGCTGAGGTTGGGTAAGAGTAGCCTCCACAGAAGCCTCACAACTCTATTTAAACTCTCTCAATCACTAATGCCTTACTTGTTACAATTCTTTTCCCTCTTTTTGTCAGACAGGCATTGTTGATCTCACATTGCCAGGGAAGGTAGTATTTTACTTGCAGAGTTGGACTTAGAGAGAGAGGCCGCATCTGAGCAACAAACAAGGGAGGTCTTCTGGAAGTAACTCTTAGGCATAACTATAGGTTGACTAACCTCCACTACGTAAATAAGTTTCACAAGAGCAAGCCTCAAGATGAAGGGTTTGGCCTACTGACTTGGGTGTTCCTAATGTTTAAGACAAAACATAGTCTCTCTATTTATTTGTGTGTGTGTGCTCTATGGTGGGGTTCACATTTCATTCTTTTTCCATGTGACTATCCTGTTACTGCAGCACGATTTGTTTATTGGGGGGAGGAGGGGAATGCATGGGCCGGGAATCAAACTCTGGTCTTCTGCATGGCAGGCGAGAATTCTACCACTGAACTACGCTTGCGTCTCTAATCTTTTAATATCCCTGTACTGGTTCTGACCTTTGTAAAAGAGCATTATTTACATAATTTCCTATAATTCTCCGAGTTAAAAAAAATACGTATTTTTTTAATATAAATGTATTCACTAATAATAAACCAAGTACTCGTACAAGCATTTACGATTCTATGTGTGTATAGTTATCTCCATTTTACAACTGAGAAGAAGGGAGGCTCAGATGTGGGCCTCAAATTCTTGACTTACAGCCATTTGATCCCTTTCATTCTTTTACCCTTCTATTACCTACACACACCTGATTTCTTTTTTTCCTTGTTGATCTTACCCCAACTTCCCCCAGAGTCACTGCCTGCCAGTATCTTTCTTTGGGCCTCATTGCCATACTCATGTCATTCAGCAATTGTCTCCTAACAAATTTCCCTACCTCGTTGCATTTTTCATACTAGGCCCAGTTGTTTTTCTGAAGCTGGACCTCCTCCTTTTACAAATCTTCCAAATCTCCCCATACCACAATCTGAAAGATAGCCCATATTCTGTACCTCTGCCTTTACTGTTCTACAATTTACCTCTTTGGTATAGTTTCCCATTCTTCCATTTTATCATTTTAGGTTCATGCTTGTCTTTCAAAACTGCTCCAGTATGTCACTGCTTTGAAGCCTTCACAGGCTTCGCCAGTCATAGTACTTTCCACTCTTAACAGCTTTCATATGGATAAATCTATCTTACAGAACTTTTAAAGAACACACTGTGTTCTTTTTAATTCTGACTCTCCAGTTAAATTGAGCTCCTTTGTAGGCAAGCTGAAACTAGGCTACCTAGCCATTATATTCCTGGGCTTAGCACAGACTGACATGTAGGTGCTCAATATGTTATCTGTTGAGTGGTTAAATAAATTGACATTTTCAAAGGAAGAAAAGATATTATGTACCACGGTAAGAGGAGCAGTAGAGTTGCTTCAATAACATGGATTTCATTCTCAGGTTTACTAAATATTAACTGTATGACCTTGAATGATTACTTTTCTGAGCCCATTAGTTTGCAGCAGATGTACATATGCAATAAAATTAATGAGATGCTTGGGACTGATAAGTACCACATATAGCATAGTGGTTATGAGGAGGACAGAGTGCATGTGATCAGGGAGAAATATTTATATCTCCCTTGTCTAAAATAGGATAAACAGTGATTTTAAGAAATGAAATTTCTTTTAAACACTTAGGTTTGTCTTCATGTATTCTGACAATTTTGATCAAGAAAGAAATCAGACTCCCTTAGAGTTTATATGTTCAGTAGTGTGTATGTTCATCATTGCATGCTTTGCCCTAAGAATCACCCAACAAATTTGTATTACACATAAAAAGTATAAAAACTATTCTTCCTGTGCTGTTGTTTCAAGCTCATCGTCAACTATGGGAAAGTACCAGACCCGGTTTTTCAACAAAAAGTAGTTTGATCATTATAGAAAAGTTTTTCCCGGGTAATAGTAGTCATAATAAATGACTTATTGACCATTAAAATTTTACTATGTTTAGAAGGGCCTAGACTTCGAAATAGCGTCTTGTTTTCGTTTTTTGTTTGTTCTTAACAAAAACTTTGTGTAAAGCTTGTGGATTAAACAATAGATTTCTAAATTAAAAAAAAAAATTACCGTATTTAGCCTTTCCCGTGGTCTAGTATTGCATCATAGATGTGGTAGGAGAAAGAACTCATTGGGTTTGGTTATCTAAGCTACCTGTTTTCTAATTATCTCCTGTTTTACCTTCCTTGCTGAGCATCTAGGCTACTGACCTGAATCCTGTATAGCATTTCATATGAGTCATGTCTGGGAATCTGGCTTTCAGCCATCAGTTTCTGATTATTTGAAAACCTATTACTTAGAGTATCATTTAACTTAGGTCCCCCCCAAAGACCCAAACTGAATCTAAAGCCTCGGAGTACTCCTAAGGAAGATGATTCCTCTGCTAGCACTTCCCAGTCCAGTCGAGCAGCTTCCATCTTTGGAGGGGCAAAGCCTGTTGACACAGCTGCTAGAGAACGGGAGGTAGAAGAACGGCTACAAAAGGAACAGGAGAAATTGCAGCGTCAGCTGGATGAGCCAAAACTAGAACGACGGCCTCGGGAAAGGTAAGGTTATTTCCCATCAGTGCACACAGCAATTCTTAATAGGAGAAGTACACCCCAAAGGAACATTTGGGAAATTTGTGTGGGTGTTGATTGTCAGTGATTAACATTTAGTGGCTAGGGGCTGAGAATGTTAGGCAGTTTGCAATGCATAGGACAGTTTCTTACAATGAGGACTTGTTCCATGTCCCTTGTGCTTTACAAAAGACCTATTGGACTAAACTTGCTACGATATGAACTGTTGGTAATTTAATAAAGGAATTAAGAAATTATGGCTGTTGTCTTTTTTCATAATAAAATTTTATTGAGTCACAGCCTCATCTATTCCTTATACAGTAGCTACAGCTGCTTTTGTGCCAAATCGGTGGAGTCCTGTAGTTATGAGAGAGACTATATGACCCACAAACCTAAAATATTTACTATTTGGCCTTTTGAAAAACCATTTACCAGCACGTGCTTTGTTTTATAGAGTAAGAAACACCTGCCATGGTCATTCAACTAAAAACCACAGTGAGGCGCAGTGTCTTGGTGGTGTTGGAAATAGCACCATGATTGGTAATGAGTGTGTGTTTTTGAAGGAGCTGCGGCCACAGCTCTCCCATCAGCCAGGCCGCAGGCGCGCCTACTCGGCCATAGGTGACCACACCATCACCATCTTCTCACCTGACAGCCACCTCTTCCAAGTAGAGTGTGCCATCAAGGTCTCAGCCACTGTTGGTGTTCAAGGAAATGATACTGTTCTTGATGTGGAGAAGAAATCAGTGGCCAAACTGCAGCATGAGAGAATGATGCAGAAGATCTGCACACTGAATGACAGCGTCTGCGTGGCATTTGCAGGGCTCACCACCAATACTAGTATAGTCGCCAACAGGGCGCAGGTGGAGTACCAGAGCCACTGGCTGACAGTGGAGGACCCAATCATGGTAGAGTACATCACCTGCTATGTTACCAGCCTAAAGCAGCACTGCCCGCAGAGCAACAGGCACAGACAGACTCTCAGGCATCTCCACTCTCATTGTGGTCTTCAACTTTGACAGCACTCCCAGACACTATCAGACCGACCCTTCTGGCATGTATTACTCCTGGAAGACCAGTGCCATTGGCTGAGGTGCCAAGTCAGTGTATGAGTTCCAGGAGAATAACTACAGTGATGAAAGCCATTGAAGCAGACGGCTTGACCATCAAGCTGGTTATCAAGGCCCTTCTGAAAGTGGTTCAGTCACGTGGCAAAAACATTGAGCTTGCTGTGACGAGGAGAGATCAAGATTTTAAATCCTGAAGAAATTGAGAAATACGTTGCTGAAATTGAAAAAGAAAAAGAACTAAAAGCATCATTATGAAGTAAATTTCCTTACTTGTAGCAATTTTTAAAGTCAGATCAAGAATGATTCTCAAAATGACATGTAGGCATCTCTGTTCCATTTGTCTGAACTCATTGTCCTATAATAAATTTCCATATTTGAAACAAAAAAAAAACAAATACCAGTTAACACTGATAAGGATGGCTGTTTGAAAAAAGTAAAATAAGTGTTGTAAGGGCTGCAGAGAAATCAAAACTTGTGCATTGTTACATGGAAAATAAAACGGCAGTTCTTCAAAAAGGTAAATACAGAATTAACATATGATATGACCTGGAATTCTTCTAAGTATACACCCAAAGAGAGTGAAAACAGATATTTTGATGCACAAGTGTTTATAGCATCATTCACAACAGCCAAAAATTGGAAATAATCCAAGTGTCCATCAACGAATGAGTAAACAAAATAGTACAAACAGTGAATGGAATATTACTCAGCCTTTTGGAAATAATGAATGAGACATTCTGCAGCATGTAAGAACCTTGGAAACATGCTCAGTGAAAATACGGCTTGTAAGGACAAAAATTGGTGATATCACAAGAGATCACTAGAAATAGCAAATTCAGAGATTGAACAGATTAAAGGTTATGGGTGTGGGGGGGTAATAAAAAAAAATGTAAAACTCACCATGAGGAGGTGAGTAGGATCCAAAAATTCATTTGTATCAACTGCGGTGTTCTGTTATGAAGTTAATAAAAATTATATTTACTTCTTTTCACATAATTGGGGTAGAGAGAAAATGTTTTCACTTAAGTGTAGGCTATAATTTTTCTGTTTATTTTTTTTTGAATTTATTGGTTATATTATCTGAATGTTATTTCAAGATGGGAAAGGAAGCTTTACAAAAGTGTTTATATAAAAGGAAATCTAAATATATACCATTTTAAATAACATTGGGGAAATGTTAATCTTGCATAAGATAACAATGGTGTGATAATGCAGCGGGATGTTCTTCACTGTAGCTGATGTTTGCTAAATTTAGAGGCGAAGTGTCTTAATATCTGCAGCTAAGAAGTAATGGTTCTTGAGGAATCAGCGTTGGTCCAAGGTGGCTTTCGTTGATCCAGACATGCTGTATTTGTTGTTTCTTTTTTGTACAGACACCCAAGTTGGCGAAGTGAAGAGACTCAGGAACGGGAACGGTCGAGGACAGGAAGTGAGTCATCGCAGACCGGCACCTCCGCCACATCTGGCAGAAGTAAGTCAGATCAGGGTGGGTATCATATTGCTGTTTTCCATAACTTATCGGGGGATACATAGAGCAAATTATGCAGAGAATTTGGGGTATTGAATTCAGTCAGTTCCATGAACTCTTTATTTGGGTTAGCATAGACTGATCTGAGTTACATATCTCCTGCTTTGAAAAATCTAAGAAATGGACACCAGAGAAGACTTGTATGATCCATTTCATAAATAATCTGCCACTAAAATGTATTTGACTCTTAGGATTTGTCCTTTTGCGTTATGTCTTGGCATTTAAAGTTTTGTTTATTCAGAGCAGTCATAGGCCTGGAGTTCAATTTAAGTTGCCCCACTGCGAGCCTTTTCTCTTTTTTTACTAGAGAAATTTTAGTTTTACATATACTCCCCTCTCACACATGCAGTTTTCTCTATTAACATTTCTTTTTTATTAATTTTTTTAAAAAAATTTAACAATAAACGACCAGAAACATTCTTAACATATGATCATTCCATTCTACATATATAATCAGTAATTCACAATATCATCACATAGTTGCATATTCATCCTCATGATCATTTCTTAGAACATTTGCATCAATTCAGAAAAAGAAATAAAAAGACAACAGAAAAAAAAAAACAAAAACAAAAAAAAAAAGATACATACCATACCCCTTACGCCTCCCTTTCATTGATCACTAGCATTTCAAACTAAATTTATTTTAATATTTGTTCCCCCTATTATTTTTATTCCATATGTTCTACTTGCCTGTTCACAAGGTAGATAAAAGGAGCATCAGACACAAGGTTTTCATAATCACACTGTCACATGGTGAAAGCTGTATCATTATTCAGTCATCCTCAAGAAACATGGCTACTGGAACACAGCTCTACATTTTCAGGCAGTTCCCTCCAGCCTCTCCATTACATCTTGAATAACAAGGTGATAATCTACTCAATGCGTAAGAATAACCTCCAGGATAACCTCTTGACTCTGTTTGGAATCTCTCAGCCATTGCCACTTTGTCTCATTTCACTTGTCCCCCTTTTGGTCGAGAAGATTTTCTCAATCCCTTAATGCTGAGTCTCAGCTCATTCTAGGATTTCTGTCCCACATTGCCAGGAAGAGCCACACCCCTGGGAGTCATGTCCCATGTAGACGGGGAAGGGTGGTGAATTTGCTTGTTGTGTTGGCTGGAGAGAGAGGCCACATCTGAGCAACAAAAGAGGCTCTCATGGGGGTGACTCTTAGGCCTAAATTTTAAGTAGGCTTGATCTATCCTTTGTGGGGTTAAGTTTCATATGAACAAGCCCCAAGACTGAGGGCTCAGCCTATAGCTTTGGTTGTCCACACTGCTTGTGATCCCTATTAACATTTTGCATGTGTATCTGCATTACAGTTTATGAAACAATATTATTATGATTATCCTAATTTTAGCACTTTGTTCAGTCAGAGGGGCAACCTTTTTTGATATCAGGGCAAAGAAAGGCCAGTGCTAGTTTTAAGCTTTGCTCTTCTGGTCTTATTTCTTCCTCATTGTCCACAAGCACTTTTTAGTGTTTTGGAAACTCGAATGGATCCCTTCTTTATCATGATCCAGTGTATTTTAAGATTTCTCTTCCACCCCTAAATTGACATGTACTGAAGCATTTCTCAAAACATGGTTCAAGGCTGAAGTGATTTGGAAGTTCATCCAAGGGTTGTAGGCATTTTCTGGAAACTATGTATACTAGAGGAGCCTCTCAGTAACAGCATACAACAAACCTTTTTTATAACTAGGTAGGGGTATGGTATTTATTGTTGATTGGTATACCTGCTCCTGTAGAGCCTGCACTTAAAATATGGAGTCTGACAAAACGAGCACGAGTCATTTGGTTGTCGTTTTTTGTTTTTAATCACGCATATGTTATGCTTTTCATAAATTTATAAATGTGATAGTATCACATGTATTGTGTGTGTGCTTGTCAAGCTTCTAAATTGAAATTGAGCCAGTGATTCCCAGAGTTTGGGTTTCTGTGCTCAGTTCCCTAGGCATGCTCACATACGTGTAAACACATATCATTTTCCTAAAAAGAACATTTTAACACTGAAAATACAGAAAGGCTATAATCCCAAAGTAAAAGGAAACTTGCTCATTCCAAAAAAGGTCACATGACTGTCATTTGGGAACTACTAGTTTAGGAGTAATTCTATCTATTGGGAGCCAGATTAGAGTCTGTATTTCAGAATAATGATGGAAAGAGGTGAACTTGGGTGTTCAAGCATTATAGGTTCTGATTTGGCCTTTCCACTCTGACTTCGCAGATGCACGAAGGAGAGAAAGTGAGAAATCTCTGGAAAATGAAACACTCACTAAAGAAGAAGACTGTCATTCTCCAACTTCTAAGCCTCCCAAATCTGATCAGCCTCTAAAGGTAATGCCAGCCCCTCCACCAAAGGAGAATGCTTGGGTGAAGCGAAGTTCTAATCCTCCTGCTCGATCTCAGAGTTCAGACACAGAGCAGCAATCTCCTACAAGGTGAGTCAGCTTGGAAATACGGCAGTAGGTTAGCTACAGAATCTTAAGTACTGTGTTAGCATAATAGAAAATGTCCATTGGGATGTTGCAATGAAAGAAGGCATTGCCAGGGAGGCATTAGAAATCAGATCATAGGGAGGGAAGTACCTTGCTTGTCTCAGGACTGTCTGGGTCAAATTGGACTTGCTTAGAAGCAAGTTTACAGCCTGTGTCCACATCATAGCACAAATAGACTCGGCCAAAGGCAGTAAGTTACACTGTGTTTGCTCTTTTAGTTCAAATTTAGTTGTATGCTGGAGCTGGATGATGAGCCAAGCCAAATGTTCAGTTTTTCAGAGTTTTGGTAGCCAGTTGTCACTTAAGTGGCTTGAAATTGGCCATAGGGAAAGAACATTTATACCACAGAAATCTACCAGTGCTGAATATTAGGGGCTTTCTTTCACACAAGAGAGCTGTTTACATACCACTGTTCAAATTTAAATTTCCCTTATGCAGGTTATTGCCAGTATGGCCTAGGGTGTCAACTCCTTAGGTTCCTCATCTGTAAAAAAGAGAATAATAATCCTGCCCTTGCATGGTTGTGATGATTCTAAAGAATGTGGCGCTTAGTGTTAGGTTTCCCAAATTTTAATGTTCCATAACATTAGGTATATATTTTTTGTTCTCTGTAAAGCTTACTGCACTTGGAGAATGACTGCAAGTTTCTTAGCTGCTCCCTCTCTGAGACAACTGATGACTCTCATTACATGTTTTCCTTCTAGTAGTTGCGGGAAAGTACCTTCAGCTCCACCATTTGAGGAAGGACCAGCAAGAAAAGGTGAGACCATACTGAGGGGAAATAGTTTTCACCTGGATATGAAAGCTAAATAAAATCTACAGAGGAGTCAAGACATTTTGAATTTATGTATTTTGTATTTGCATTGAAGGATCTTTGATTACCCATCTACTTTTTTTTTTTTGCCAGTAGAGGGCAGGAGTGGGCACTTTGAAGAAAACAGAGCCCTGCCCTTTCCTGGTAGAACATTTCTTTGAATGTTGGGGGGGGGGGGGGGTGCGCGGAAGGAAATTAACTTGCTTGACCAGATTAGAAATATCACCATCAGCAAGGCCAAGGTCACCACAGAGCATTATAGTCCTTATTTCCAGCTTGCTTAATTGAACTTTTTAGTAGGGTCGCGTTTGGTTTGGAGCAGGGTGTGGGTTTATAGAAAAATCATGCAGAAAGAGTTCCATATACACGTGCACACGCAGTGTTTTTCTATTACTAACATTGTGCATTAGTGTGGTACTTTGCTACAATTCATGAAATATTTTTATAATCATGTTATTAACTCTTGAGCTCACTGTTCACATTAAGGTTCACCTTTTTTGTAAACTTATATACAACCTAAAATTCTCCTTTTATCCTTTTCAAATATATAATTCAGTAGTGTTAAATACATTCACAGAGTTTTGCCTCCGTCGTCTTGTTTGGTTTTTTGTATGTGCGACACAATGGACATGGGAAGAAGGTCTTAAGAAGGAAGTCCGTGTTGGGAGAGGTTTTAACTTCCCTCAATAAATATGGACATACCCTTTTTCAACTTAAGAGAAACCTAGGAGAGGGCAGTAGACTTCTTTACTTGTCTTCAGTTGACTTTTGTATCTCTTTTGAAGCAGATGAAAACAAAGTAGATGGGGTGAGCGTCCCAAAAGGCCAAAGTGGGAACTCCATCCGTGGTCCAGGAGATGGAGGGAGCAAAGACCACTGGAAGGAGTCTGATAGGTATTCATGTTCTCTTTGTTGTCATTTGTAGCTTTTCATCTGATGGTAATACGTATGTGTCTGTGTAATTAAGATATTCTTGGTTTGCCAAGTACTGTCAGATATCTCACTGTCAATAAACTAAAGTAAACCAATGTAGACTTTTAAATTCTAAGCCTCTGAAATACTAGTGATCAATGAAAGGGAGGGGTAAGGGGTATGGGTATGTATGAATTTTTTTCTGTTTTCTTTTTATTTCTTTTTCCAAACTGATACAAATGTTCAAAGAAATGACTGTGATGAATATACAACTATGTGATGATATTGTGATTATATAACAAGAATGCAATGATCATACGGTAAGAATGTAGGTTGAATTTTAAAATTAATAAAATAAAATAAAATTCTAAGAATCTAAAAATAATATGCAGATAGCAGGAACTATTGACTAGAGGGCAGCCTTATCAGTTACTTCAAAGCTGCTTGTGTGTGTCTGAGATACGTCTCCTAAAATGTGGTTCTGCGCTTACATCTCTGCAGGAAAGATGGCAAGAAGGATCAAGACTCCAGACCTGCACCTGAGCCAAAGAAAACTGAAGAAAATCCAGCCTCTGTGAGTAAATAAAGGCTTGCTCCCAACTTTTCTAGTTCATTTTTACTCTGAAAAGTTCCTTTTTTAAAGATCTTGGTATTTTTGCTTTTGCCATTGGACGCCTTTACATTTGGAATAACAAATAGAATAATGGAAATGAGACATGAGGGTTTTTTAGATATAGTAAAAGCATCTTAGATTAACTTGTTTCCCTGTTTCAGCCTTTCACTTACTACCTCATCTCTTTCTCCAGATAATAGGTGGTGGTGGTGGTGGAGGTGGAGTAAGAACTCATGTTCCTCTGCCTCCCTTTTCCCAGCCATTCTCTTCAGTGAATAGTGCTAACGAGCAAGCAGTTTGTGAAATCTGGGTTCCCTTTGCCCAAAGTATTAGTACCTGTTTCTTGTTTTTCGTTGTGAGAATTCGGGCCTTTGTTATTTTGTCACTTTTATCTATTACAGAAGTTCAGTTCTGCAAGCAAGTATGCTGCTCTGTCAGTTGATGGTGAAGATGAAAACGAGGGGGAGGAATACACCGAATAAACCTCTACATCCTGTGCTTTCTCCTAGTCTCACTCCATCCTGGAACATTCGAGAGCAAATCAAACCTCTATCCAGACAAGACAAAATAAAACACACCATCTCCTGGAGACCTTTCTTAACTTTTTTTTTTAATGAAATGAAATTCTTTTGCATGCTGCTGCAGCCTATAAAGTATTGAACTAACTGGAGTATTGCCAGTTTAGCCAGAGAGAAAGAGACACACGGCTTTTAAAGGGAAAGTTGTGTGTTTTTATGACAGCGTGCAGTTGCCTGTGTGATTAGTGCCTAGGGACCTCCGTTTAGCAGAAATGGTAATAACAGTGATTCAGTCTGGAATCTGGTTGGGCAGTAGGGCAGATATAAGAAAGTGTGTGAGATTTCTACCTTTTAATTCCTACTATCCTATTGTGGCATATATGAATTCTGAAACATAAATAAATTTTCCGTCCTTGGAAAGATAGGTTAAATAGTCTCTGAGGTCATTTTAGTCTCCAGGAGGCTGCCATCCCCTCTTCTTAATTTAATTCTGAGCTTTAGGGCCAGCCTAGGGGGTATTGCTTCATTTTTACCCCCCAGGGGGGTAGTTGGGAGTGAGTCCACAGGCCATGGGAGAACAGGACTGCTCTGTGACCAAAATAAATGGGAAAGACATGATTTGAAAAGCTTTGGGAGGTGATGGGTTATTTACACCAGATAATAGGGAAATGGTGTGTTCTCCAATAAACACATATGGTTACTTCCTAGAGCAGGAAGCACTTAAAGGTTGTGGGAATTCCCAGGTCTTTTATGTGTCCTGATTTTGCTCTTTCTAAATGCTATCCTATGTATTCACTTTCTTTTGAAACCTTAAAGCTTTAAGAATTGAGTCTCATCATTGTCCTATGTTCCTCATACTTTTTACTATCACCTCCCACAAACTGCTTCTATTTAAGTCACATACCTAATCTCTTAGATGTTTTGTGTCTCAGCCACTGGAAGCTGTCAATTGAGGAATCACTGCTTTTCTCAAGCAAATTGGCTCCTTGAAGTCTTGACTCTCCTTCCCTCCACCTGTTTCTGCTCCTACTTCTTTGACCCCTTTTATCAGTCAGAAAACTCCAGAATTAATGGTCTCGGGTAGTGAATAAGGGTGGACAAATAGGGACAGTTAAATTGGGGGCATTTCTTCCAACCTTGATTGGTTTATTTTTACTTCATTTTTTTACTAGTTTCCTCCTCTCTCTACTGAAATCCCACAATTTGGGTTTATAATGTGGCCTAGAACCAGTGTGTATGTGTGTTTTTGTTTTGTTCTTTTTTTTAAGCCTCCCTTGAGAGAATAAATGATGGAGAAAACTAACAAGGTCCTGGTTTCTCTTGCAACAAAATAGCATAACTTCCCTGCTTTTGTGTGCACCTCTTACAGGGGTCGGCTTGGTAGATGGTGTCCTTCCCGCCATGGGCAGTATTGGTACATGCAGAAAAATGACACCTTGGTCTCTTGTTTGCAATCCTTTCTCACATAAGTCCTAGGTTATACCCTGTCCAGCCGTGTAGGGTTTTGGTTCGCATGTGCTGCAGCAGTGGACATAATGAATCATTTATCCAGTGGACATAAAAGGTATTCCAAGTGAATTTTTTAAATTATTGGCATGGACTGGCTACTAGCTAGGAAGTGAGCTTTTAGAGAGAGAAAGCCAAGGGTGGAAGGTTTTTGGTTTGTTTTTTAACTATTTGCTGTAGATGATGAAAAGGTAGGGTTTGCCCTCTTCATGTCTACTCTTCTTCCAAATAGTTGTATCCAAAACTGTTCTTTCCCAATCCCCTCCTCTCCCCCCTGTTAAAACAGGAAACAGGGATTGATTTATGTCCAGCTCCTGAATACGTGTAAAATTTGTACAAAAATATCTTCTATGAAAATGATTTGTAATCTGTAGACTTAATACCTGGGAGATGTCTTGAGATGTAAAATCCCCATCCTTTGGGTTGTGGGGTTTTTTTGTTTTCTCCAAATAAATCTGATCTTTAAAGTTCATTTTTATGTTGAAATTCTTTCACATACACCCGTACTCCCAGGGCTTTTATTGGACTTAATATTGATTGTCTGTCCTGTCCTCCCACCATCCCACCATCTCATTCAGGTTTAGGTACCATTTCATGTAAGACCAAAGGATAGAACTACAAGGGAATCTTCCTCAACACTTATTGAGGTCCAGGGCAGAATTTGCCTTCCAGCTGCCCCTTTGGCATTTTTTGCCTGGTGTCCTTTCCTCACCTTTTTTTTTTTAAATAAGCTTAAATTTAGAATATTTTTACATTGTACAGGAAAATTGTTTAGATAGTACAGAGTCCCTTATACACCACACCCAGGCTGCCGAATTTTCTTTTTTATTGTTATACTTAACAATACAGAGTCTGGGAATAAATCTTCACATCTTTAGAACAGTTCCTCCATAAATCTCTATCCTTAAGTAGTCCAAAGCTGCTACCTTGCTGGGTTATATCTTGAGTTCCCATTGACAGGATGGTCTGGGCTAGCACAACTGAGGCCACTTTTTCTTAACCAGTCCTGTGGGAAACGATTGTTGCAAGACAGGAAATGGATTAGCACAGTGGCAGAGAGTCCCTAAGGTCACAAAGGGGTGGAGTATAGAAGGTATACCAGAAAAAATCAGTGGACAATGTTGCAGACCTTGAGCAGGACCAATTGAAGCAATTGCTCTTCCAGGATTCTTTCTGTGCATTGATCACTCTTCTCCAAAGCTAACAAAATAGGGGCCAGTGTGCTGTGATGATGCAAGACTTTTCAGTGTGGGTTTAGGGAGGAAGAAAAAGATGTTCCTGCACAGACTGTAGGGAAAGTGAGCACTTGGTTAACGCAGTCACTTTTCTCCAAACCTTCAATTCTAGCGATTTCCCTACCTATGTAACACTGAGTTCTGGATAAATGGTGGAAAGGAGGAGGACTCCAATGGGAAAGGCTAATTTGAAAGGATAAGGAGGAAGGCACTCCCGTAGCATGTCCCAAAAGGAGATCCTAAGTTCAAGGAAATACTTGGCTCTGGTATGCCCCACATAATCATAGAACAATGTGCAGGCCCTCCCATAAGTCCAGCTGCAGAAATGGATGCTAGGACCATCCATTTGTTCTGTACTAATGTAAATGCTGAGCAACCAGAAAGGGGGGGGGGGGGGGGAGAGGATACAGGTGCAGCAACCTACTTAAAAGGTCATTAGGTTTGATGGCCCCATGTGTATTTCAGTCCACCTAGTCAAATTTCTCCTAAGCAAAGCCAAGTACTGTTCTGGGTCCCATGGCAATGAGGGCTCCAGTTATTGTTAAGGGCGTCACCCCAAGTACCACACCAGGTCACAGCACCTGACTTCTCAGGAAGTGGAAGAGCTTGTGCACATCTGCTCCTCAGAAGCACAATTTGTCAAATAAACCTTGTTCCTCAGCAACTACTATAGCCCCCCAGGGCCACAAGTGAAAGGAAGACTTGCCTTCCCACCCTCTCCCTCTCTCCTAAAAAGAAGGAGTTTGGAAGGGTCGAACTGTACTGCTCCCCGCCCAGCTGCAGCCACCTCCCGGTTGGACAATACACTCTCTGTCCTCAGCCGGGAGATCCGCCTCTGGAGTCAGCTCTGCCCCTTCCCCCGCTCTTCCTGGTTCCCAGTGCCCAAACCCCTCCACTGAAGTTCCCCTGACCCAGTGCTCTTCCAGCCAGGGCAGCCCCACACCCTAAATGTCCCCTCTCCCCTCAAAGTAGTCCCTTCCCCACCAAAGATCTGACCACACCCAGTCACAGGCATGAGATCACCCCGGATCATGGAAGAGGAGGTTCAGCCTTCAGTGCCAAGATTGGCTGCCCTCTGCATAGTCAAGGTAAGAAAACCTGCAGGGGGGAGGGGGGAGGGGGGCCCCTGAAATTGTTTCACCCTTTTAATAACAGCCTCCTGGCTTTCTCCTCCCTTTCCTCTTCCCTTCTGAAGCTCCCACTGCTCTGGGCTGGTAATCGAGATACCTGGCTGGCTCCCTGCACCACCCATTTTTATTTCAACCCCACTAAACCACCTGCTGTATCACTCCCAACCTTGCTCATCAGCTTCCTTCACCCTCCTTCCTCCAGCCCCCATCTCCTTAGTCACAATGTTGAGAAGAGGAATCATGTCTGAGCTAGGGGTTCAGCTACCCATCTTGTAACCCTCTCCCAACTTCTTGGGAATTCAAAAGTTCCTCTTATGGCCCCACCAGGCTGGGCAGCAATACCAGCATGACTGTGAGGTCCTAGCCCTGCTCACTTCTCTCTTCTGAGTCCCAGTATTTCCCTTGGTATATACCTTTAGAGATTAGAGCCTACCCCCCTGGCATGCATCCCAGTCCCCAGCCAAAGATCCTAGTGAACCCTGGAAGGGGCAAAATGTTAACAAAAAGGGGGGGGGGGGGCAAATGTAGGCTCCAAAGAAATGAAGACATTTCCACACCTTGTCTCTGGATTACATTACCAAATCTTGCCAAAAGACACAAAAGGACCTTCAGCTCTGACCTTTTTCCCAGTAATCTTCAATCTCTTGCTCTCTTCAGTCTTCTCCTAACTCCTGCCTCTCCCTTTCCCCCAGCGCCTTCCCTTCCCACACAGCTCCTTACCCTCACATTCCCCTGTGACCCCCACTGATCTAACCCCTGAACCTGCCTACTGGACACTAATGCAACCAAAAGTGGTAAAATCAAAGCTCCTCAGGTCTCAGCTACATCCATCCCCTCCCAAATGCCAGCCTCTGGGGTCTTCACAGTCTCTTCCCTATGCCAGCTTGGAATCAGGTGCTCCACCTCCTCGGACACAGTTGAAAGATGCGGGGGGAAGGGACAGAGGGCCTCAGAGCTAGTAGTGCTGACTGCCTTGGACAGGCACTGGGCATTGTGCCTTGGACACTGGCTTCTCAGAATCTGCCTTTCCACCCCAGTTTTCATCACGGAAACTCCAGTGGGGAGGGTGAAGGAGGGAGAAAGTTTCCGGAAGTGCTCACTGCTAAAGAACGTTGTTGGAATTTAGTACCGGCAATAGGCTCAAGAGCTTCTAGGAGGACATTCCCTCCCTTATCCCTACCCTCCAGATCCCTCCTCCATGGTAATAACTTCCAATTGTACTGGGGAAGCCCAGGGCTTGTATTAAATGTGAGAAGACCCTCTTGAGTAGAAGTCTCCAAGGGAGTGGGAATGATAGTGCAAAGCTAAAACAGGTGGTGGATGGGACTGCTGGAGCTGCCTGGGGGTGCGGTGTAGCACCAGTAAGTTTCCTGTGAGCCAGAGAAGCAGGAAAGGGTGTCCAGCGGCTTGGGAAACAAACACCTGGTGTCTTCACCTGATCTGAGCTCCCCAGACAGCAGGCCGCAGATGTGCTCTGCCTGGGGCTTTGGGGTCAGACCCAGTCCCAAGAACACTCCTGGGGGAGGACAAGTTTTTCTGTCCTTGTTTCTAGCCACCTTCTCTTCAGCATCTCTTTGGAGCGCGTGTCTTTTGCCTGTGTCCTGCCGGGTCAGTCTCTCCCGGACTCCCTGTCGCCATTTCTGGGTCTCTCCGGTCTCTGAGATGTTCCCCGTCGCTGTGTTCTCGGTACCCGTCTTTCTCAAAATCTCGCTCCCCATCTCTTAGTCTCTTTCCATCTTTCCCAGCCTCGGCCTCTCTCCGTATTCCTCTTCCTGCCCATCTCTTTTTGAGTCTGAGTTCGCGGTGGAAGGTGGGGAGAAGAGAGAGAAAGGAGAGAGGACGAGGGGCGGGGAGCGGGCGGAACGTGGGGATTGGAGCCGGGGCGCAGGAGGGAGGGACGGAGCCGCCGCGGGCGCGGGGAGCGGTGGAGGCGGGAGGGAGCCGAGTCGAGCGCGGCGCGCCCGCTCCCTCCTCCTCCTCCTCCACCTCCTCCACCTCCTCCACCTCCTCCTCCTCCTCCTCCTCCTCCTGGTCCCGCTCGGCGCGGGCCGGGGCGGGATGGGCTGGCCCGGAGGCGCCCCCTGCTGCTGCCCCGCCCCGGCGCGCCCCCGCCCCCCCGGGCGCCCCCCGCAGGTGAGTGGCCGCGCCGCGCTGGGCGGGAGGGCGGTGGCATCTGCGTCACGGCCGGCCGGGTAGTGCCAGGGGCGGTCGCCAGGGGGCGCGGGGTCGCCGGGGGTCGAGTGGGCGCGGGGAGTGGGGTGGGCGCCATTGGGCTGAGGTTAGGGCCCGAGGTCAAGGGCAGTTAGAGGCCAGGAAGTTAGAGGCCAGGAAGGTGGCCAGGGGGGCGGGTCCCGGCCGGCCGGAGGTCACACTCCGACCGTCACGGCTTCACGTGTCCCGGGCGCACACGTTGCCGTTGCCGGGAACAGGCACGGTGAAGCAAGTTGCCTGGACACACATAGTTCCCAACCCAGGTGGGCAGGAGCTGGCAGCGGCACTCAGGACCTGGCCTGGGAGAAGTGTGTGCGAGTGTTTTCCTTTTCTGCTTCACATCTGGAGAAACTAAGGCAGAGAGCAGGCACAGATGAGACTGATTGGACTTTCCAGCCCCATTCCACACATCAGCCAGTCTGCTTCTACCCTCAGTTCTCAGATCCCTCTGGATACACCCATTTACTCGGCCTTGCCTCCATCTCTCCTTCCCTGGGCCTCACCCTTCTTCCATGGCTGGGCCCTGGGCTCTCAGCCTCATATCCAACCACAGTTATTTCCAGGAAGTGGGATGGTGTGGGTGGAGGGGGTTTCTCCAAACAAACCCAGAGCTTGGGAGAGAGGGCCAGGCGGGAGCCAACAAGGGCCCTGGAATGTTCCAGGCAGAAGGAAGGCAAGAGCTCTAGGGCGGCTGATGATGCCCCCCCACCCATCCCCCACCCTCCCGCTGAGCTGCGTTTCCTTTCAGGCACTTTTCATGATCCCTATCTTCCCTGAGAGGTGCTTCACAGGGGGTGCAGAGGACTCACAGCCAAGTCAGTCCCAGCCCAGGCCACCCACCTCAGGGGCTGGTGAGTGCCCCACTCCCTCACTGCAAACACTGCTCAGGCAGCTCCTTGCTGGGCCTGTGTGGGGAGAGTCTGAGACCAGTTAGGGTCAGAGGGCATTTGAGAACCTGTCCCCTCGTGAAGTGCTCTGCCAGGTGAGGAGATTGTTCAGCCCCTCTGGAAACAGTAGCAGTAGAAGCTTACAGAAGAGATCCTGGTCAGTCATATATGCAGTAGGAACAGGGAAAAGCCCCTGGCCACAGTGCCTCTCCTCCCCCAATCAGCGATGCGTTCTAGACCAGGCCAGTCCCAGTTGCCCACACTGGCCAGGGGCCTGGAATGTCCTGGGACCCAGCCAGGGTTCCTGGGGGAGAGAGCATTAGAGCCAGAGCCCCTCTCTAGTTACAGGCTGGGGGCCCATGCCTTGTCACACAGATGCCACCCACTGACCAAGATACCCTGGGGACAGACTTCCTGGCCTGGAGAATCTTTTAGGAAAAGGCGTCAGGCTAGCCCCAGCCCATCCAGTCCCACAGAAGTGTCTTTGGTGTGCTCCAGACCACATGGACATGAGGGAGGGGGAGGGAAGTGGAAGGGTCCCACTGGGAGAAGCTGGAGTTGGGGGAGTTGCCTGAGCCGCTGGGACATTCAGTAAATGCCATGCAAATAGAGCAGGGCACATTCGCACATTCTTTCAAATGACAGGGCTGTGGTTCAAGGTTTGGGGCTGAGGACCCTTAGGTCATTAACCCTGATGTTTTCCGAAGATTACTACCTCCTTTCCAAGGCCCATCCACCCCCTTCCCTTGACTCTGAGGACAGGAAATTGGCCATGTTCCCAGGAGGGAGGCAGGAGGCCCACAGAGGGGTTGGAGTGTGTGTTGGGAGGGGGACCTCCTGTCCAGTCCTCAGGCCCTAGGACGCAGGCGGCTGAGGGAGGAGAGCAGAGCTAGAACCATGGAGGTAGTACTCAGGCTCTGGGGAGGCAGCGGGGCGAGGGCCCGGTGCTGGGGGCCTGGGATGGAAGGCTGAAGTTGCAGGACTTGAAAAGTGGGGGGCTAGGGACCTGTCAGGTCGGGCCTGAAACAACCCAGACAATGGGTGAGTGGGGGGAGCAGCTGCGGCTCTCACGGGCTCTCAGGAGAAAGGCCTCCAATGCCTTGGGCCATGGCTGGAGGATGGACCACTCGTGTGGGCAGCGCAGCCTTCCTGCTGGGACTTGGCCTTGGAATGGGTAGGGGTGGAGAGGCAGCCGGGGTGGGGAAGCAGTGCGTGTTTTCCTTTCCCTACTTCACAACCAGTGACATGAGGCAGAGAGCTGGCCCTCGGTCCCGTCTGCCCTGACTCCCAGGAGCCACACTCGGGGCCCCTCAGGATGCACTCAGTCAGCATTCTGCGGACCCTGAGCCAGCATGGTTCCCAGTCCCACCCTCCTCCCACCGGAAGTCCCAGGAGGGCCTGAGAGTCCAGGCGGGGACGCTTGCCTGGACACGGTGTTCCCCACTGGCCCTTGAGACCTGCCCTGAGACCTCGATTCCCACCCCACCCCCACCCCGCCTCATGGGGGGCCGGATCTCAGGACCGGGCATGGCTGTAGATCCCTGAGCAAGATGAACCCCGGGAACACTCCACAGGGGCCTGGCAGCTGATGAGGCTGGAGCCCAAAGGTTCCTGCACTGACATCCCAGCAGGATAGATCCTGGGAATCTGATCTCCTGGTCTCCCCCACATCCTCTTCCCCCGCCTCCACTTCCTGGAGCAGCGACCTGCCCCCTTCCCGTCTGCACTCCCCGCCACTTCCAGGGCCGGGCTTCTCGCACCAGGCAGACAGCCTACCCTCCGCCCAGGGGAAGCGGCTGCCTCCGCCAGGCCGCTTCCAGGAAGCCCTGGGCCCGGCCCCAGCATTGTTCAGGTCCCGCGGCCAGCAACCCGGCCAGCCGGACACCATGAAGTCCAGCGGCCCCGTGGAGAGGCTGCTCAGAGCCCTAGGGAGGAGGGACAGCAGCCGGGCCACCAGCAGGGTAGGAGTGCCCACCCGCTGGGCAGAGGAGGGGCTGGGATGGAGGTGCGGTCCGTGGGGGAGGGGGACAGGACTCAGGCAAGACTTGCTTCCCGATTTCAGCTTCTTCAGTCTTCCCTCCTTGCCCCGCATTACCTCCCTGCTCTGTCCTTCGGGTCAGACAGAGGGCGGTTGCAGCATGGCAGCAGATGTTTAGGTTGGAGCAGATCCTGCCATCCGATTTGGCTTCTCTAACACCTTTCCTCCCCTAGCCGGGACCAACCTTGAGGGTCCTGGTCCCCCAAACCTGCGCCTCAGGTACACTTCATTGCCAGCCCCTAGAGCAGGGCTAAGAAATCAGATCCCTTTCTTCCTTCCCTGACCAGGTGAAGTTTGGGGAAAATGGTGGTGGTAATGAGGCGTGGGGGTGGGGAAAGGGGGTTGTTGGCAAAGGGAGAAGAGGCCAGGTCTCAGGAGGGCTTTAGAAACCAGAGCTTCGCTTTTCCCTGACATCATCTGAGTATGCTGTTAATGCCAAAAGGCACCCAAGCTTCTTACTTAGGTCCTATGAGGTTGGTCCAACCCAGAAGAGTTTCAGGCTGGGTTTAATCTAGCAGCTCCAGGGACAGCCAAGAGACCAGAGGTGCTGCCTGGGCCCCCAGGTTTGGGGGCCTGGAAGCCCTATCACTCCCTTTCCCATTTCTTCTCAGCCTTACCCCAAAAGAAGTAGTTCAGGGCAGCGTTAGACAATACTATGTGGGGAAGGGGAGTGGAGCTTGAACAGAGAAAAATGGGTGGAAAAAAAAGAGACAATTTGTCCCCAGACAGAGGATGAAAGGAGCGAACTCACAATGAGAGCTGACGGACGGGCCATCAGGAGGCATCTCAGCTCCTCTCTCACTGTAGCTCTGGGTGGGGAGGGGCTGAAAAGGGCATGTGGCCCATGCCACCTCTGCAAGCAATGCTTGAATCCCACTTGAACCTCCTCAAGTGACAGGGAGTTTGCTATGTGCAGAGGTAACCAGGCAGCTGGACGTCTCCCCACTGTCATGCCTCTGCCTCTCCTTCCAGCCTTACCACCCCCTCCTTACACAATTGCCGCCTCAACCACAATGAGTAAACATGTTGTTCTGATGGTGGAGGGAGGCGGCATGTCAGCTGCCTGGAGTGTAGGGACAGCAGGAGCCAGGGGAGCAGGGCTGGCTGAGGCCACTCCTGCCGGCTCAGTCTGGCTGCTGTGTGACATGCTGCCGGCCTGCCTGGATCCCCCACCCACCCACCCACCCTTTACACAGGCTTCCGTCCGGGGAGGGGGACCCTTGATGAGAAGAGTCAGAGCACCCCCAGGAAGCTTTCTTCTCCAGGAAGAAAGCCCTGGAGTTTGGGGTAACTGTAACCACAAGGGCATCACATACCAAGGCCACGTGAGGGCCTAAGTGATCCCGGGGGAGGAGCTGACCCAGCTAGGGCGATGCAAGGGGTCAGATTCCGTGCTAGGAAATTGTCCAGGGAAGGCCCCACCACTACCTTGCAACAGCTGTGGCCAAGAAGGTCCTGGGGGATTGAGGGGGGTGGGATGTTGACCCACAAGTTTGGGCCTTTATCAGAATGGAGAAAGGAGAAAACTGTGCAGTGGCCCTACCAGGTCCTGGAGATGAGCCCATTGGGAAGTGACACCTCTGTCTTATCTGTCCCTCCACCCCCAGCCTAGGAAAGCTGAGCCACATAGCTTTCGGGAGAAGGTTTTCCGGAAGAAACCACCGGTCTGTGCAGTGTGTAAGGTGACCATCGATGGGACAGGTGTTTCGTGCAGAGGTGAGGGGCCCTATCCGGTGACTCTGAGACCCTCCACCCAGTACCACTGTGTTGCACACGTCTGGGGGACAGAGTCAAAACACACAACATAAAATGTGATATGAATGATGCCCCTGGATTAGGCCACGTGGTAGCCAAGAGGCAGGTGCCTTTCCTTCAAATAGCCCTTACTTCCCATGACACACACTCCCAGCAGGCTTGGAGACCCAAGACACCTTCTCACCCTGACCTGTGACTGGGGACTTCCCTCCCTCTCTTCCTCTTCAGTCCCCCCCACCCTAGAACCTTACCCCTCGCCCCCTCCCTCCCAGGCCTGGGCGGTGGTACTCCCTGTTCCCCATCCCAGCCAGCTCAGTCCAAGATGGAGTCCAGAAGTCCTAGGGTCAGGTTCCAGGGCCTGGGGAGATGGGAGAAGCCCACCCCTCCCACAACCCCAACAGGCCCCTGATAACCCCTCTCCTCCTCCCATCCCCCTCCAGTCTGCAAGGTGGCGACACACAGAAAATGTGAAGCAAAGGTGGGTACTTGCTTCCACCTGATGGAAGGAGGGGAAATGGGGTTCCTTCCCTCCTCCCAAACAGGCTTCTCCAGCCACACTGGCATCAACCCTCCACCCCTCACAGCGGTGGGGGGACCCCCTGCTGGATGGGAGGGATTGCTGTGCTGGGCCCTTTAAGAACCACCCCACTCCACCCCCTGGTGGGTTGGCCCAGGCGGGTGGACAGCAAGACTGGGTTTGTCTTGGTGCTGTGCCCAGGCTGCAGCTGGCGAGAGGATGGGGGAGTGGGGAGGAGAAGAAAGGGTGGGGTGGGTGGGTGGGGAGCTGTACTTTAGAGCCTGGGCAGCCGGATGGGCTGTGCCTTCTCTCTGGGGAAAGGTCCTCAGGATGCCTGGGTGGGTCCCGTCCCGGGCCCTGGAACAGCTGGGCAGAAGGTACAAGCCCTAGTAGCATCCACTACCCACTGGGGACCTGAGACAGCCCCATCTCTGAGGAGGCTCCCTGGGCCTCCTCCTGCTGTGTGTGGGGGTGAGGTGGGGGGGGTGGTCCCAGGGCCTTGGAGCTGACTTAGGGGAGCTCTCTGCCCAGGGGCGGGGTCTCCCAGTGAAAGAGACTAGTGTCCCTTTCTGGCCATGGCCTCCCTTCATGGCTCTATATATAACTCCTGCCCTACAACTGGATGAATGGGGGTCTGTGTGGGCAGGGGGCTAGGAGCCAAGAGTAACAAGTGGGGGGCCCAGGCGTGGGGGACCAGGAGGCCAGAGGGGAGGCTCCCTTAAATAGAGGAACCTCAGCTGGAGCCTGTGCCCATCCACTGGCAGCCCCTCCACCTTCTTACTAAAGCTGAGGAGTGGCGCCATCCTCAAGCCCAGGAGAGCCCATTTCACCAGGAGCTCAGCTCCTCACTCAGATTTCCTTCCAGGTGACTTCGGCCTGTCAGGCCTTGCCTCCGGCGGAGCTGGTGAGTGTCCTCTGGGATGGGGCAGATGGGGGAGGCTAGGAACGTGGCTGAGGCATCCAGAGGCCTGGTGGCCGGGCTGGGGAGAAAGCCCCCAGAAGGTTGCCTCAGACTGACCGCTGAGGATATTGTCATCCTCGGGGTGGCGGGGACGCCTCTCCCCTTCTTGTTCTCTTGGACCTGCTGGGGGGTCAGACTCACCTCTCCTCCACTCCCCCACCCGCCCTCCCCCAACTAAGGGCCTCATGGGAATGCCTACATGCCTGCTCTTCCCAGACCCAGACCAGTCCTTACCCCTGCCCTAACCGCACCCTTTTCCTCCCCCACCTCCCTCTAGCGGCGAAACACAGCCCCAGTCAGGCGCATAGAGCACCTGGTAAGGTGATGCTGGAGTGGGGGGAGGGGGGGACGGAGATAGGAGGCAGGTAGCCCTGTGAGGAAGGGCCTAGGTTTCTGGGAGGACAAAAGTCCATGGGCCTCTGGATCAGGGAGCCTAGAGTGGGGGACCCCCAAAGAGATGTCGACAAGGTTTCTCATCCACCAGGGGTCCACCAAGTCTCTGAACCACTCAAAGCAGCGCAGCACGCTGCCCAGGTAAGCAGGGGCACCTGGGGTGGTCTCACAGGACCCCTGCCCCCGGGCCCACCCCTCAGCTCAGGGTAGTGGCCCCCGACAGAACTCTCCCCCGGGACATCCCCCTTCCCAAGTGGAACTCTTCCTCTGGCCCCACCCACCTTCGGACCGGCAGGCCTCACCTGGAGTCGGTTTCCATCCAGCACACTAGCCGCCTCCGAGTGCCCCGCAGCCTCGGTCCCTGACGTCCGCCCCCTCCCCAGGAGCTTCAGTCTGGACCCGCTCATGGAGCGGCGCTGGGACTTAGACCTCACCTACGTGACAGAGCGGATCCTGGCCGCCGCCTTCCCCGCGCGGCCCGACGAGCAGCGACACCGGGGCCACCTGCGCGAGCTAGCCCACGTGCTGCAGTCCAAGCACCGCGACAAGTACCTGGTGAGAGGCGGGGCCGCAGGAGGCAACCAATGAGAGGGCCGGGAGCGGCTACCTACTGACGTCAAGCCGAAGGAGGCGAGGCCGCCAAGGGGCGGGGCAGGGGTGGGCGGGGCCGTGTGGTAGACTGTCAATGCTTGACCCAACGTCAGCAACCTCCTCATCTTAGAGGAAGACTCTTACTTTGGGTCACAGCAGGTGATACCCCCCCTCGCTGCCTCAGGTCACTTTCACCTAAAGTCCCCTTTTATTTGCAGCTCTTCAACCTTTCAGAGAAAAGACATGATCTGACCCGCCTAAATCCCAAGGTAGGAGAGGAACGGCCTGCCCAGTCATTTCACGGAAGCCCAGAAGCCCCTCTGCCCCCTCCTTATTAATAGCAGCAGGCATCTACTTTACTCTCACTCTTAAGCACTTTTCAGTATGACGTTACTTGAGACACCCCCGTTAGCCTATTGTAGGGTAAGAAAAGTGCTGGCACCGTCATGGACAATCAACAGGCCCCTGACCTTGTCCCCAGACCCCTACGCTCTGTAGCTTATCAAGCCCCACCCACCTCTCTTCCTCCGTGGCCTCCAATCCCAGTTGCACCTGCACCCTCCCCTCCCGACCCCCACTCAGGTCCAGGACTTCGGCTGGCCGGAGCTGCACGCCCCACCTCTGGACAAACTGTGCTCCATCTGCAAAGCCATGGAGACCTGGCTCAGCGCTGACCCACAGCACGTGGTTGTGCTGTACTGCAAGGTGTGCTGGGCCCTCAGGCAGCAAAGGGCTGGGGCATCTCTCAGCCTGGGGCCCTAAAGGCCTTCCATCCCTGTCTCTTTACCCTCAGGGGAGCAAGGGAAAGCTGGGGGTCATCGTCTCTGCCTACATGCACTACAGCAAGATCTCCGCAGGGTGAGGCGCCCACCCATCTGAGCAGTCTCTTCGCCAGTGGCCCTTCTTCCAGCTGGCCCCTTCTGAGCCCTTTTTGTTCAAGGAGCTCTTTGCTGTAAACTTGACATTTCCACCTTCAGCAGATGGTCTTATTGTCCCCTTTTACAGACAAGGGAACTAAAGCTGAGGGAACAATTCAACAACTAGTAAAGTGACTAGTAAAGCCATTCTAGGCTTCCTCTAAGACCTGGGGTGTGGAAGGGGAAGGGAGCGTATGGTTCAACTCTCTTCTCTTTCCTTCTCTTACCTTCACTGGGGCCTTAGAGATGGGAGGTCAGGATAGAGACAGTCTCTAACCCCCCTACGGTCCCTCATCTCCCCAGGGCAGACCAGGCACTGGCTACACTCACCATGCGAAAGTTCTGTGAGGACAAGGTGGCAGCCGAGCTGCAGCCCTCCCAGCGCCGGTGAGCAGCTGTGGGTGGGGAGATGGGTGGAAGGAGCTGCTCACTCCATGGCTGCAAGGCCAAGGTTCTCTCATTCATGCAACACACCTTATGCTCACCTTAATTGAGCACCTACTATGTGCCAGGCACTGTGTTGAAAGCTGAGAACAAAGTCCCTGCTCTCATGGGGCTTACATTCTAGTGAGGTAAAAGGCACTTGTGACTAAATAGATCATTTTGGATGATAAGTGCTGTGAAAAAAATAAGGCCAAGCCATGTGATAGACTTACAGGACAGTCAGAACCTGTCTCTATAAGGCTAGGCAGAGATCTTGCAGAGGGAGCAGCAAGCATAAAAAATTTGAGACAGCAAGAGGGACTGAGGTTAGATGCAATGAAGAATTTCTGGTGAGCTGGAAGACGAGAGGGAAGTGCTGAAGAAAAGAGCAGGTCATCCAGGGTGTGTGGAACATGTGCATAGCTGAAATGATACAAGGGGGCATCAGATGAAGGGGCTTATATTTTCCTTGACACCCCCACACAGATACATCAGCTACTTCAGTGGTTTGCTTTCCGGCTCCATTAGAATGAATAGCAGCCCTCTTTTCCTGCACTATGTGCTTGTGCCCATGCTGCCAGCCTTTGAACCTGGCACAGGTGAGTCTACCTGGAATGCACTCCGTCGGGAGGGTTATCCCCCACCCCATTCTACTCAGCACCCCTTATGTGTCTTCTCCTCCCTGGCCCTCAGGCTTTCAGCCCTTTCTCAAGATCTACCAGTCCATGCAACTCGTCTACACATCTGGAGTCTAGTGAGTGCTCTGTTTCCAGGCTCTGACACTCCATGGCCAGACCACAGCTCTCCTGAGCTCCTGCTTCCCAGATTCCTGCTTCTTCAACCTCCCTGGGCCTCCAGCTCCAACCACTGCACCTGGAATTCAGTATATAGATAGGGAGCTGAAGCTCCGCTAAGAGCTCTCACTCAGGGCTCAGACTCAGATCTCCCAACTCCCTCCTGACTACTCATAAGTCCACCTCTGTGCCCAGGGTGCCTCTGATTCAGCCCTGCCTTCTCTTCTCCACAGTCACATTGCAGGCCCCAGTCCCCAGCAGCTTTGCATCAGTCTAGAGCCAGCCCTCCTCCTGAAAGGCGATGTCATGGTAAGGGGGGCCCAGCAACAGGGAGAGTCCTGGGGATGGGGCAGGGGGTGTGGTGTATCCTGCCAGCTGCATAGTCTCTGGCAAGTGATCGATTCAAGGCAGATTGGAGGGTGAAAAGGGTGTCTCCCAGTGAGGGGCAAAGACTTTGAGGTTGAGGCTGGGTGGCTCTACGGGTGGAAGGACAAGGAAGCAGAAATAGACATGAGAGCCTGACCCTCTGGCTTCCCTCCCCTCCCCCAGGTGACATGCTATCACAAAGGTGGCCGGGGGACCGACCGGACCCTCGTATTTAGAGTCCAGTTCCACACGTGCACCATCCATGGATCACGGCTCACCTTCCCCAAGGACCAGCTGGACCAGGCCTGGACCGGTGAGTTGGAGACAAGCAGAATGGAGGGCTGCAGCCCAAGGGAGGGGCCGACAGGTGGAGGGCAGGCGGGAGAAGGTGGCGTCCGGTCCTCACTGCCCACTCCCCACAGACGAGAAGTTCCCCTTCCAAGCCTCGGTGGAGTTTGTCTTCTCCTCCAGTCCAGAGAAGATCAAAGGTAAGAGCAGAACCCTGGGTCGAGGACTGAAAGTTGTACTTTTCTGCTCCTCATCCACCTGGCTGACACTCCGTAGGTAACATGCCACGGAATGACCCCTCGGTGTCTGTTGACTACAACACTGCGGAGCCTGCTGTGCGCTGGGACTCCTACGAGAACTTCAACCAGCACCACGAGGACAGTGCGGACGGTGTGCTGGGCCGGCCCTGGGAGGTGGGAGGTGCAGGTTTGGGGGGTGGGGAGAGGTACTCCTTCCTCCCCAGGCAGATTCCCCTCCTGAGGGACACCCTTGCCTCCCCACCACCCCCACCCCCACTGCCTTAGCTGGAGTCCGTAGAGCTGTCTCCCCATATTAACCTTCGCTCTCTCTCTCCCTTTCCCCTGCTTGCCCTGCTTCCACCTCCTCTTCCCCACTCAGGCTCCCTGACCCACACCCGGGGCCCTCTGGACGGCAGTCCCTATGCTCAGGTGCAGCGGGTCCCCCGGCAGACCCCACAGGCACCCTCGCCAGAGCCACCCCCACCTCCCATGCTCTCTGTCAGCAGTGACTCTGGCCATTCATCCACGCTGACCACAGAGCCGACTGCGGAATCCCCCGGCCGGCCACCCCCGACGGTCACTGAGCGGCAGGAGCTGGACCGCCTCCTGGGCGGCTGTGGAGTGGCCGGTGGCAACCGGGGTTTGGGGCGCGAGACGGCCATCCTAGATGATGAAGAGCAGCCCCCCGCCGGCGGAGGCCCCCACCTCGGAATGTATCCAGGCCCCAGGCCTGGCCTCAGCCGCCACTGCTCCTGCCGCCAAGGCTATCGGGAACCCTGTGGGGCCTCCAATGGGGGCTACTACAGGGCAGAGGGCACCCTGGAGAGGCGGAGGCTGGCCTATGCGGGCTATGAGGGTCCCCCCCAGGGCTATGCCGAGGCCTCAGGGGAGAAGAGGCGACTGTGCCGATCGCTGTCCGAGGGGCCGTACCCGTACCCACCTGAGCTGGGGAAGCCCGCCAACGGGGACTTCGGCTACCGCTCGCCAGGCTACCGGGAGGTGGTAATCCTGGAGGACCCTGGACTGCCTGCCTTGTGCTCATGCCCAGCCTGTGAGGAGAAGCTGGCACTGCCCACGGCAGCCCTCTATGGGCTGCGGCTGGAAAGAGAAGCTGGGGAGGGGTGGGTGAGCGAGGCTGGCAAGCCTCTCCTGCACCCAGTGCGACAGGGACACCCTCTGCCCCTGCTGGTGCCTGCCTGTGGGCATCACCATGCCCCGATGCCTGACTACAGCTGCCTGAAGCCACCCAAGGCAGGAGAGGAAGGGCACGAGGGCTGTCCCTATGCCCTGTGCCCTGAAGGCAGGTATGGGCATCAAGGGTACCCAGCCCTGGTGGCCTATGGCTATGGAGGAGCAGTGCCTGCTTACTGCCCAGCATATGGCCGGGTGCCTCGCAGCTGTGGGTCTCCAGGTGAGGGCAGAGGGTATCCCAGCCCTGGTGTTCACTCCCCACGGGCTGGCTCCATTTCCCCGGGCAGCCCACCCTACCCACAATCTAGGAAGCTGAGCTACGAGATCCCTGCAGAAGAGGGAGGGGACAGGTACCCTCTTCCTGGGCACCTGGCTCCAGCAAGCCCCTTGGCATCTGCAGGTGAGGAACACTTAGGCAGCAGTGCCCAGGGCAATGGAGGGCTCTGGAAGATGATGGGGAGGTCAAGGGAGCACAGGGCGAGGAAGAGCTAAGCCAGACTGATGGGACCATTTCATGGCTCACAGCCTCATGTCTCCCGCTCACTGCAGAGTCACCCGAGCCAGTCTCTTGGAGAGAGGACCCCAGCAGGCACAGCCCCCTGCCTTTGTCTTCCCGAGATGCCCAATGCAGTGCCTCCTCAGAGCTGACCAGCCCGTCCACACCGCTGCATACCAGCAGCCCAGTCCAAGGCAAGGAAAGGTATGCAGAGGGCCTGGGTGAGCTCAGGTACTTCTCTGACCAAATAGGCACTTAAGTCAGGGGTGGGTGGCCAGCTCTCAACAGGGGCTCTGCAGTCCTGCTGACCACTTGCCCTCCCACCTTGCAGCACCCGACGCCAGGACAGCAGATCTCCCACCTTGGCACCCATCCAAAGACTGAGTCCTGGCAAGGCCTCACCCCCGGCTTCCCAAGGAGGCACTGAAAAGTCTCCTGAGCTGCCAGCAAGAAGCGGGCCTGAGCCTCCAGCCCCTAGCCCCTTCTCCCCGACCTCCTCTCCCCACTCACCTACTGACTGGCCTCAGGAAAGGAGCCCAGGGGGCTGCTCAGACATTGCTAGTCCACGGGGTCCTGTGCCCACCACACTGCCTGGCCTCCGCCATGCCCCCTGGCAGGGCCTTCGAGGCCCCCCAGATAGCCCAGATGGGTCCCCCCTCACCCCTGTACCTACTCAGATGCCCTGGCTCATGGCCAGCCCAGAGCCACCTCAGAGTTCCCCCACACCTGCCTTCCCCCTGGCTGTATCCTATGACACCAATGGCCCCACCCAGCCCCCACTTCCCGAGAAACGCCACCTGCCAGGCCCTGGGCAGCAGCCAGGACCCTGGGACCCAGAACATGCATCACCACCAGCCAGAGGCACCAGTCACCATGTCACCTTTGCACCCCTGCTCCCAGATAATGCCCCCCAACCCCCAGGTATAAAAACATTGAGAGGGTGGGGCCACTTTGGGAAAATCTTTCTCTCAGGGAGGGGCATGGCACATGGATTGAGGAGCCCTGAGGCCTGAGCACAGTCTCTCCTTGTCCTAGAGCCCCATACACAAGAAAGCCAAAGTAATGTCAAGTTTGTCCAGGATACATCCAAGTTCTGGTACAAGCCACACCTATCCCGAGACCAAGGTGAGAACCCAACCTTCACCTATCCCTCCCCACCATGACAGCCTCTGTCACAGTTGGATTTAGCCTTGGCTGGGCCTCTTACTAGCAGGTGATTCTGGGCTTTGGGCTTGAGGAACCTCACCACCCCCAAAGCCCCATTAACCCCCCATAGCTGCCAGGGCCAGAGAGGCCTGGAGAGCCTGCTTAGCAGAGGAGCAGTGCTAAGAGCGAGTTGGGCTGGGGCCCAGTTAGCCACTGTGAAAACTTCTAACCTCCATGCCCCACCCTTGCCCCCAGCCATTGCTCTGCTGAAGGACAAGGAGCCTGGAGCCTTCCTGATCAGGGACAGTCATTCATTCCAAGGAGCTTATGGGCTGGCCCTCAAGGTGGCTACACCCCCACCCAGCACCCAACCCTGGAAAGGTACCAAATGCTTCAAAGCCTGAGGGAGAGGGAGAGCAGAGTGAGGGGAGGCACCAGAGAGAAGAGAACAGGGCAGGGGGGTAGTAGCATTCTGAGGAGAGGCAGGAAATGACCTCTCCTCTCCTCTCAGGGAAGAAAGTAGGGCACCTAGTACCTGATAAAGACTTACTCTCCCCTCCCCTCTGCTCAGGGGACCCCTTAGAGCAGCTGGTCCGCCATTTCCTCATTGAGACTGGACCCAAAGGCGTGAAGATCAAGGGCTGTCCCAATGAGCCCCACTTCGGTAAGAAGCAGGGGCAGGGAGAAGGCTACAATTGGGTTGGTTTGGGGAAAAGTCAAGGAATCTCAGGAGGGTGGAAGGTAAAGCTGGGGGAATCTGTGGGCACCTCAGGACTTTTCTTACCTCATCCTCTGCAGGCAGCCTATCCGCCCTGGTCTCCCAACACTCCATCTCCCCAATCTCCCTGCCCTGCTGCCTGAGCATTCCCAGTAAAGGTAGGGTGTCTTGTAATCTGTCCTCCCCATCTTTCCCCATCCACTCCAGTCAAAGGGAGAAACTAGGGGTCTGGCTCCCACCCTTCCCTGGGGACGGCAGAGGGAGTCCTCCAGCTCCTAGAAAATGGTACTCCCCTTTAACCATCCCTGTTTGGCCTTCATTTCCCCCCAGATCCTCTGGAAGAGACCCCAGAGGCTCCAGTTCCCACCAACATGAGCACAGCAGCAGACCTCCTACGTCAGGGCGCTGGTAGAGACCTCTCCCTCCCTCCGTCGCTCTTCCTGGGCACCAAGGTTGGGGGGGCGGGCACGACAGATATAGGGCATGGGCACTGAAAAGCTTTGAGATTGGAAGGTGCATGTGGCCCATGAAGTATGGGCTGCATATCTGAGTGGGGAAGGGGAGCCTCAGTCTAGGTTCCCTAGTCTTATGAGCATGAGAATCATAAGGGACTTGTTAGAATGCAGCCTTTCAGGCCCCTCTCCAGTTTTCAACTATAGATCTAGTAGAGTCACAAAGTTGCCTTTTTAACAAGTGAAGTATGTGGTTCTAATGCATTTTGAGCAGCACCATCTGGGGAAAGAGCAAGAGCTAGTAGGGTGGGGGTGTAAGGGGAGAAATGTTCCTACCCTGCCCACATCTGCCCCTGCAGCCTGTAGTGTGCTGTACCTGACCTCAGTGGAGACAGAGTCACTGACAGGACCCCAAGCCATTGCTCGGGCCAGCTCTGCAGCTCTGAATTGCAGCCCTCGCCCTACACCAGGTGTTGTCCACTTCAAGGTCTCAGCCCAGGGCATTACACTGACAGATAACCAAAGGAAGTGAGTATGTGGGCCCAGCCTGTAGAACCCCAAGCTTAGGCCACTGGGGTCCTGACTTCTGAGTATGTTCTTCTCCACCACCTTGCAGGCTCTTCTTTCGCCGCCATTATCCAGTGAACAGCATCACCTTCTCCAGCACCGATCCTCAGGACCGGAGGTGACCCTCCCTCCACATCCTTTCCTCCCACAGCCCCGTGGTCCTTCAGTCCCCACAGACCAGATAGTCTTCTGCCCCAGCTCTTCCTTTTAGCAGTGGTTTCCTGGGGTACACTCCTTCACAGTTCTTTTCCTTCTGCAGATGGACCAATCCAGATGGGACCACTTCCAAGTAAGCCTCCCCCATGAGTTTAATCTCTTCCCTCCCAGGGATCAAGGTACCTCCTCCCGACCCCCACCCAAGTGCTGGTATCTGAAATTCCTGCTGAGACAATCTGCCCAAAGCAAGCTGCATTCACTTGTGGAGGAAATGCTGAGCTGCCTCCCCATCCTGACTCTTTATCCCCCTAGGATCTTTGGTTTCGTGGCCAAGAAGCCGGGAAGCCCCTGGGAGAATGTGTGTCACCTCTTTGCAGAGCTTGACCCAGATCAGCCTGCAGGTGCCATTGTCACCTTCATCACCAAAGTTCTACTGGGCCAGAGAAAATGAAGGGAGGCCACAAGCTCAGAACCCCCATCAACACTGCGCTCTCTCCCAGCACCCCACTGCCCTCACTTCCCCCGGCCTGGACCCAGGAGACCCAGGAGCCAGTCCCACCCTTAGAAATGAGGAATGGGCACGAGCCTGGGACATCACTCTCCTTCCTGGAACCCAGCCTGCTAAGCGGATGGGCCCATGAGATGACCTTGCATGTGAGCAGATGACAAGAGATGGGCATGTGAGGGGTGAGGAAGCATGGGAAGTGAAGCCTGAGGGGCTCAGGACAGCCCTACCTGCACAAGAACAGCACCCTTGGAGGGGAAACAGGCCCTGCCAGCTCCACCCAGCTGCAGGTCCCAGCAAGGCAGGACAAGGGTGAGGTACAGGGAGCTAGTCACTCCCTCCTTTGCCTCTCCCTCTGAGCAGACAGATCAGAGTAGGAACAACATGAAGGGGGAGAAAAGAGTCTATTTTTGTCTAATAATAAATAATTTCTATAAATTTTAGTCAGAGTTGTAGTAGTGCCTTAGCATTCACAGGAAGGTCAAGGACTCATGTCTCCCAGGGCAAAGCTGTACTTCTTGGGGCCATCCCAGGCATCAGGCCCACAGAACATATATAAGCTCCATCCCTGGCCTAATGTCAGTCCCCATCTATCCTACAAGCAAGCTTACCTTGGCTGCCCCCTACCCTCCAGTCCTGTCTCTAGTCCTCTGTATCAGAAAGGATTTCCCTATTCCAGTTGTACCGATAAATATGGAAATTCCATTTTATTGACTGTATAAACATCTCTGGTCTGTACATACATTTCATACATCATAGTGCAGGGACTGAAGGGAGGGCCTGGGGGGAAGCCCCAGCGGCACAATAGCTCACCCACTTTCCCCAAAGCCCCACCCATTCTGTGCAAACCAAGGCCAACAGCTCCTGCTCCCTCTTCCTCCCAGGGAAGTCACAGTATGGGGAGGGGGGGAAAGGGGAAGAGGGAGACATAAGGGCTTGGCAAGAGAGGAAATATGTAAGTGCTAGAATCAAACACTGAAGCAAAACAGGCAACTGGCACAAGCAGCAAGCTGGGGCATGGTTGGGGGAGAGGTGTGGTGGCAGGTAAAAGGAGTAAGAACCCAAACTGCCCCTTTGGTCTCACTCGACTAAGGCTCTGCAGTCTGCCCTCACCACAGCAGAAGAGCCTCAGCCTGCATCCCAAGGAGCTAGGGACAAGGGTGCCACCATGGGAAGAGGAAGATGGGAGCAAAGGCCCCAGGGCCTCTCTCTTAAACATGTACTGGATACTCATCTATGTGTATACAGGTGGGGGGAACTGGACTCCAGGAATTCTCTGTGGTTCTCTGGTGCCTGAGCAGATTGAGGGCAGAAAGATAGCTCTCAGGGATTAAGAATGGAGACCCTAGAGGAGTCTTCTTAGGACAGCAGCCAAGGAAAGGAGAGAGTTGGCCCAAGAGAGCACCCCCTAGCCCAGCCAGGAGGGATGAGAGCAGCACACAGTGAAAACAGGGAGGAAAAAGAGAGAGAGAAGAATGCAAGGAAAAATACTGTGTAAGTAGGGAAGGGGCTATCTCTGCTCCACTCTGGCCCTCTGCAAAGCCTCATGCCCAAAGAGGAGCTGAGGATATGCCTCTCTACTCACATGGGGTGAGTGAGGGAAAAAGGGAATCTTGGGATCAACACGGCTCTTTCGGCCTGTTCCTGCCCAATGAGGGAAAGGGCCCAGGACTAGGGATAGGGAGGCACCAGGTCAGAGACATGGACACAGAGGAGCTTGGTAGGGACCTGACCTGGGAGGGGGAAATGTGTTCCCCTAGAGCCTGCTGGGCAAGCAAATCCTTGGGCACGTGTCAAGGAAAGTCAGGAACCAGATAACTAACCCTGCAAAGGGTGCAGATGGAGGAGGGGCAGGTCTGGGGAGAAACCCCTAGCCACTCAAAGGGTGCAGATCTACTTTGACTTTCTCCCCACAGCTCAGCATTCCAATTGTGGGGAAGAAACCCCCTGAAGGAACAACAGCATCCTTCTTTCCGATGATCTTGCCATTCCGGGTGAAGAAAACCTAGGGGTGGAAGTGAGGAGAGGAATGGAGCAGAAAGGCTCTGGCTTTTTGAGGATGCTGGAGCCACACAGGCCTGGACCACAACCACTCCCAATTCCCATCACCAGCTGGTGAGGAGAGACTTAGGGTGATACAGGAAGTGACCACAAGAGGGTGTCCTGAGGCTGGAAAATATCTCAGGATGTGCATCTCAGCAGCTGGTTACCTTGGAACACCCCCCAAAGCAGTGCCAGAATCTCCCCTCTTTCCTGCCCTGGCTCAGATTTTCTATTTTCCACTAACACCAAGCCCAAGAACCCCAGTCCAACTCCAGACTCTCCCCTACTCACCACCACCTTCTTGCCCTCATGCTCCGGCTCTATTTCTTCCCCGTCTTCTTCCTCTTCCTCTTCCTCCTCTTCCTCATCCCCCTCCTGGTGCAGATACATGACATTCTGGACGTTTCGTATGGCCCGAGCAGTAGGGGACAGGATCACTGTGTCACAACTGTCATCACTATCACCTAGGAGTCAAAAAAACCTGAGTCCTCTGGGACTCCACCTCCCCACCACCCAGCACCCTCTTCCCTGACCAGCCTCGGTGGCTACTCCCACCCTACTCACCCTCACTGTCCAGAATGTAGTCTCGGGGGAACATGATTCCACAGCCCATGATGTCCCCTTTGTAGCAGCGTGGCCCAAAGGGATCCCCCACACCACTGCCATGGAAGATCTTCCCATCATCTGTTGAAGGAAGGGAAGAGGATACACACTTGATGAAAGGGGAGCTGACACTGCATCCACCCCCAGAGCAGTCCTGCTGGAGGCTGAATGCCTCTGTACCTCCCTCTCCGACCCAGAGGAAGGGAGGGGACAAGTTAAACAAAGATGGAGACATATAAGTGGGAAGAAGGTACCAGGTGAAAAGAGACAGTCGGACAGCTCAAGATGCTAAAGGGGAACTCCTCTAGGGTCTGTCTGAAGCAACGAGCATCCAAGGGAAGGGAGGGGAGAGGTAGAAACAGGAACTTGAGGTTCAGTCCTTTTCTAAAGAAAGCCCTAAAGGAAAACAAGTAAATTACAAAAAAAAGAAAGAAAGAAAATGAAGAATCTGCAGGATCTGCAGGAAGGGCGCAGAGGGAGCCAACTCAGAGTCCTGGAATGTCTAGTTTGTGCCCAGGTCTCCCGCCCCTGTCTTACTCCCCTAGCTTTCAGGGCTGGAAGGGAAAACACAGATGAGGAAAAAGCAATAGTGGTTTGGGAAGGGGAGATTAGACAGCAGCAGGGGAGAGTCTCTCCTGCCAGATGCTTAAGGAGAGAGGCCATTTACGAGGGGATCAGGAAAACGGATGTCCCTATACCTCTACCTCCCCCACAAACCCAACTTCCTCACAGCAGCCTCGAGGGATGAAATATGTCTTCTACTCACCGGCATGGTAGGCCACAGACCCTCTGCTCCAGCCAGGGTGCCTATTCTTGGGATAATCCTACACCAAAAAGAAAAAAGAAAATCTGTGGTAGCATGCATATAAAAGAAGACATGAGAAAGTAGTGTCTGAATGTCCAGTCTCCTAGAATAGACCACACCCAAGGAAGGTTGTTTACCACCAACACCCAACACCCCAGCCTCTTACATCCTTCCAGCTGTTGGGGCTGCAGGGGACACAGAGAAGGTGAAAAGGGTGCCTGGCTTCCATGGCCAAGGCTGCAGGCTGCCCCCACCCCATATTCAGAACTCAGAGTGTGTGGTATACTCACAAAACATTCAGGGGGCACAGCAAACACACAGCAGTTAAGATCCTCCCTCCACGGCCCTCCCTCCCCCCACACCCACCCTCCTCAGTTTTCCCTACAGTCCCATAGTTAAGCAGCGACATAGCCAAAAAGTCCAGCATTAGTCCCCACCTTTCGGGCCAGCCCCAAGGCGATGTAGCATTTCTCTCCAGGGTCCACGATCTCCACCTCGAAGTAGTGGCTGCGGGTGCTCAGTGGGTGCCGGGCCTGAGCCAGCCCCACATCTACAATGCTCTTGCCCTTCCCCAAGTACTCCAGCAGCTGTGGGGGGGAAGAACCAGGTGGGGAGAGAAGGCAGCTGACACCCACCCTGGAAACCTGGTCCCAAGGCTATCTGGGTGCCAGTTTCCCAGGTTTGACAAAAAACCCTGGGTGAAAGGGAAAGGATCCTGTAGGTACTATGAGGGCTTTATGTTTTAGGCAGGTATGGGAGAACAGGGGTGAGGTGGGGGAGTAAAGGTGACTGCATAAGCAAGAGGAATCCCTTGTCAAACGCTGTGCCCACCTTCCTCCTGGTTCAAAGACAACCCAAATCTAAAGCCCTTCCCTTGCTTTCTGGGCGAACAGGAGAGCAGCACAGCAATCCAGATGGTGGAATGCAGGCTACTACAGCAGGGGGTCTCTAGGCTATATTATCACTTCCTTGCTGGCTTTCTCTGCTAGGAAAGGTCTGCCCCATGGGCCCAGAATATAGGGAAAAGACTTGAAGACTAGTCTGAAAGGAAGCGTGATGATTTTCTCAGGGAGTTTAAATGGAAACAGGAAGGATGCAGAGGTTAGGTCCCAGCCCCAGATGTTAGCAGGATGTGGGGTGGGAAGAGGGAGACCGGCTCAGAAGTCAATTGTGACTGGGATGAGACAGACATAATTTCACAAGGTCTCTGTTCTACTTTGTTCACAACTGGGTCAGGGAGATGCTGAGGGGAGCCAAAGAACCCAGAATGACCAGCTCTACCCCTTCATTTAACGTGAGGGAGGGGAGAGGTCAAAAAGAAGATAAATGTTCCCAACCCTGTGTTTCTATTTCAAGCTGGAGTAGGGGTGTGGGAATAGGAGGAGAGGGGAGATGACTGACGGGTTCTTGGGGCTCTTCAGTCTTGTCCAGGCATGATGGGGCGGCAATCCCCAATCTGGGAGGATTTATTTATTTATCAGTTGTTATGGTAATAGTGGGACTATGACTCAACCTCATCCCCATTCTTCCACCCTCAGCATCACCTGGGATTTCTTAATCCTCCTTTAATTGGCCAAACTGCCCCTTAAGTCTTTCTTCTACCCACCCATCCCTCCAGTCCTGAAGAAAATATTCTTCTTGGGGACCTCATTTATTTATCCCTGGCAAACCTTAGGATGCTTGCCTCTCACCCCGCAAAGAATTCCTGCCTCAACAGGAAAGGAATTCTGCTTGCCTACACTATATGTGTCTCTAGCAGAGGCCGATCCTGCATCCTCACCATCCCCTTCAGAAAGGGGGAATATAGAGAGGTTGGTGTCCTTCTCAGCCTTGGATCCCCTAAACCCTGCCACCTTAAGTCCATCCTCTCCTCTTCAAAGAGAACTAGGGGACAGACTGGAGCATCAGGGTGGAATCAGGGAAAAAACTGGGGTCTGTGGGAAACCCCTTAAATCCACACCCAGGCTACCTTCTCTAATTCCTAGTTAGGACTTATATATTTCAGGTTACACTGGGTCTTTTAGATTGACCATTAGCCTAGCCTGAGTCTTTCTTCATTATATCATACTGCTTTCTTTCATCAGGAATAGGTCTCCTGCAGGTTGCCTTATGATTTAATAGGTACTAATTATATTCCCTTAGCCCAAAAGGCCCATGCTGTTGGAATTTTGCTCATTTCTTCATCATGGTCCTTTGTGTGTTCTCTCTGCTGTGCTTGGTTCCTCTGCATCTTTCTCTGCCTGGCCAGGAGGAGTGTGGCTTGATGCACATTAACTAATTCACACTCCACCCAGTCAGAGTAGCCCCCAGCCCACCCTCTCCTCTCAGCATTGCGGAACTGGGTGGAGGACCCCAAAGCTGCCCTTGAACCATTCCATCCAACTGGCGGCAGCATAGGAAACACAGTGTTCACCAGTTCCAGAGCCAAGAGACAGCCGATCCAGATCCTGATCTTTGGGAAAAACCCGCCCAACCCTTCCCTCCACCTCAGCCCTGGGGAGGGCAGCTGCTGCAGTTCAGTCTCCGGATAGGGTGGGGATGCTTCCTTAAGCTAAAAGGCCAGGAGGATGAAATGCATTAACATGGGACTCTAAAACCCGCTCTCCCGGCCTGCAGAGCAGTTCAGAAAGACTGCTGACATCCCGGATAACTGTGTCCCTGCAAAATCTGCTCTTTCAAGAGAGAAATCACACATTGGCAGCTATAAGGAGCCACCCACTCCCCTGTTTCTGGGCAAAGTGCTCCCAATACTTCCGAGCCATCTCAAAGCACTAAGGGGCAAGGAGAGAGGGAATAGTTCAACCTTTCTAACAGATCCTTTTTTGAGTTCACTCCTTCCTCCTTAGACTACAGCTGTTAGGAATCTGAAGGCAATGGAAGGTATAGGCTAGTTTAGTGTCACCTTACACAGACCCTAGTATCTGAGTTACTAGAATCTTTGATGTTCTTCCCTCAATCTGTGCCTTGGATGTTTCTTAGTGTGAAAGAGAGTCCAAGAGAGCTGGGTTCAAACCCTAACTTCTGTTCCTTACTAGCTGTTAACCTTGGGCAAATTACTTTAATCTCTTGAAGGCTCAGTTTCTTCATCAGTAAAATAGGGATACTACTACCTGCATCTTCAAAAACAGGTGTGAAGACTCAATGAAATTACTGTCAAGTGTTTAGCATGGAGCCTGGCATCCAACAGATGATAAATATACATCTCTGCCCTTTCCTGTGTCAGAAAACTGGGTTTAGATTGGAATATGCTGACAAATTAGTGGTCCCTAAATGTTAACAGTCACCCCAAAGCTAGACTAGACTGATACTGCCAATCACAAAGAAGGAAATGATCTTTCACCTTGGCCCTTATCTCTAACTACAGAGTCCTGTGAGGCTCCCAAAATCTTCTACTGTTTCTCCAAGACTGATGCCCACTCACCAGCTTACTTTACCCCAAATGCCCATGTTCCTCCCCCACAATATTTCTCCTCAAACAATACCCAATCAACAGGAATGTTCCTCCACATCTTTGGTGAAGATAAAGGGAATCCTCTTCTTGGGATTCCAGAACCCTGTCAGGGGCTCTCAAATTCTCTTCCTTTCTCTGTCTCCCCACCCCCATCCCTACTCCCCAAATACTCAACCACAAAGCCTAGGGAGGATAACAGGTGGACTTGAACCTGCAGAGCAGAGGCTGCAGAGCAGAGTGCCAACAGCCTGCTGCACCTCACACCCTTCCCCTGTACCTGTACCAGTACCTTCTTACCCTTTTCTCCCCTGGAGGTACCCGCCCTCCCCTCTCCTTGTCAACAGAGACCCTAATCCCTCTTGACAGGAGCAAGGGAGGGCTCAGTGCCCCAAGGGCCCAGAAGCAGCTGAAGCAGGAACCATGAACATGCTCCCCACCAGCCAGCTCAGGCCCCAACACGGTCTCCTGGGCTAAGTCAGGGAGGACCCCTGGGAGGGTGGGGCCTCATTCATGCCCCCTTTGTGTACCAAAGCTGTTTTCCCGTCGCTAAGGAGCTGTCAGAAGGAGTTATGAACAGGAAACAAAGACAGAATGAGTCTAATTCCCCAGCTTTACCCGCTGTTCCCCCCCCCCAGCCCCCACAAACACACTCCCTTGCTTTGGAAGGCTTGGGGGAAGAGGTGTGGTGGAGGGGCAACACCTCCATATCTGCAAATGCAGCAACAATTCTTCAACACCCTCAGAGCCCTTGGGAGGGAAGATCTTTAGGAGGGAAACTGAAGCCATAGGAAGTAGGGGAAGAATTTCACTCAAGACAGAGTCAGGTCTTATCTACATATAGATACTTAGATTAAACAAGCACAACTAAATACTAACAACTGTTGCATCTAGGTAGTGTGCATGTAATGAAGGGGGAAAAAAGAGCCAGGAATTGAATTCCCTCTTCATTATGGGAAGAATAAGTGAGAAAAGTAAAAGATAAGTACAACCCTAAAACTGAAAGAAAGGGATAGGAGTTAAAGAATTCCAAAGCAGACAAGTAAATTCAGCTAGAAGGGCCTTAGCTAAAGAAACCAGATGGAAGAATCTCAAAAAGTGGGAATTTAAAACCAGAAGCTCCAGATTCTTCTTATGAGGAAAGGGTAACAGGAGAGAAGGGGACTGGCTACAGAAGAGCACACTTGGTTTGAGGTAATAACAGTCATTAGACAGTAGAAAAGACAGTGTAGTCGGGGTCAAAGAATGAATTTCTGGGCCTAGTTTTGCTACTAATTTGCTATTCTGACACTTGAACAAACCTCTTCATTTTTCTCTGGGCCAGTTTTTTCATCAACAGCAAAAGCAGACGCTATGTGTGGGCATATTTTGAATCACAAAGAATAGGGAAGGGGCTACTAAAGCATTTTGCATCTGGGGGTCAGGCATACGAAATGTTCTGCACATCAAATGTCAACACCTAAAATGCCAACAGTCTCCTATTAAGAAACCACGAACTAGACGACATCAAAATCTTTCCCAGGGTACACAGGCGGTTCAGCAGTAGAATACTCACTTTTCATGTGGGAGACCCAGGTCCGATTTCTGGGCATGTGCCCCCCCCCCAAAAAAAAAAACTTTCTCAAATCTTTATGGTTCTAAAGGACTCTTTGCTGAAGCCATGGATTAATAACTCCCACCTCCCAGGGCAAGAGAAATAGGCTTCAACAACAGAAAGTGTCTGGAGTCCCAAGAAAGGGCTTCCCAACAGAGGTGTATGTGAAAGATAGGAATGGGCAAAGAGTAGAAATAGATATGCTAGAGGTCTTTTGAAACAGGAAGCAAGGGCATGGTCCAAGTGACCTCTTCCAGGCTCCTCAAGGCTGACATGAATATGATCACTACGTCAGAAATACGGTGTCTAGTAAGAAGGAACCAGTGAGTGGAGTCAGGAAGACAAGCAGTGATAAACTGGACAAGTCACGTTTGTTGGAAAGTTATGATGATTAGCAAGACTAGAGGGGCACATGTCTCTCAAGTGGCTCAGGCCCAACTCAGCCGTAAAGGAGTAAATGCTGAGGGAGGTGTGCTCCCATCCTGCCAGCTCTCAAAGCTGCTCTAAGCTGGGGTACGGGTCTGAAAGAAGAGTTAAACTCAACGGCTTATGTCTAAAAAGAACAAGTTTTAAAATTAGTAGCCTGAAGGCACTGGGGGAAGGACCAGGAGGAAGGAAGGCTATTTATAAATGCCTACAGGATTCTGCATCAATTAGAAAAGATTGCCTGGGAGGAGCTGGGAGCAGAGTGGGGACAAGTCCAGGCAAGGAAAGGATGCCAGGAAAAAACTTTTGAGGAGAGGTCAGGGATGAGAGCTGGCACATCGCCCTGGCTCAGTTCCAAGTTCAACCCTGTAGATGTTGTCAAAATGATGGTGGAAGGGGAAAAGAAAGGAAAGAGAGGAGGGCCAATGAACAGGAACCAAAGGTCTCCTGGTCTCACAGCCCCTGCCACCCTTGGACCCTAGTGCAAGAAGGGGTGCTGGGTGTCAGAAATAGCAAGGGGACACACTTTCTGTCATTTTCCTTGAACTCCAGAGGGGGAGGGCTTAATTGTAATACATTCCCACCTCCTACTGCTTCTGTTTTGGTATAAAAAGCTGACTTGAAAACAGCCTGGGTTGGGGTGAGAAGGCCATAGGGTGGAGAAAAAAGCCATCCACCTGGGGGGCCAAGAGCAAGAGGGCAAAAAAGGGACAATCCGAAGCAGGAGGCCTGAGCAGTCCACTAGAGGTCAGGGCCAGAGCCCTGACTCAGCATCCATTCACTCCTAACACAGCCTGAGAAACTGAGGATAGAGATGAAGAATTTCCCTTTCTCAATGTCCATACAATTTAAACTTATGGAAAGTTTAAGTCTAGGGAGAGACTAAAGCAGGTATGACAAGAAGATGTATAAAGCAAGTTTTGGAGGGTCAAGGATTCTCATCTGCCTCTGTCCTTATTCTCTATAAAATGTAAAGGGAAGAAGAGATTGACATTGATGCATACTAAGAAAATATCTCAAAGACCCTTTCCCCATGTGTGTGGAACTTATGACCACACCCCCTGTGCATGGAAAGCCTGGGCAAATTGAGCTGGGATCAAGCTAAAGGGGATCCAGGCAACCTGCCTCCAAATCAGCCCCCAGTCCCTCAAAGGCGGGTGAGCAAGGCAGTAGAGGGCATCAGGTGTTAAAGGAACCAAAAAGGCAAAGTATGACTGCTTGCAGTAAGGAAGGAGGGGAAACCTGCACTAAAGAGAGCATAGATCTAGATGCAAAGAAACATGTCAAGGTTCCAAGTAAATTGCCAAAATTCCCAGCCCCCTAAATTCCACAAAAAACACTGCCCCCACTCCCCACTGAGACACACTCAGATGTCCCACAGGCATTTCGTCCAGCCCTGCCAGCCCAAGCCCTCTCCTGCTCCAAGGCCCCTTACTCACAGTCCCGCAGACTCTGACATCATGCAGCCGGCCCCATTCGTCCTCGTAACTGTCCACCATCATCACACTGTCATCTTCGCGGCCCAGCTCAGCGTTGAGGTGCAGCCGCACCTCTTCACCCAGAGAGTGCATGCCCACTGCTGGGAATAGCCCATCTGGAGACATGGGCATGATGGTGGAGCCCACCTGCAGCGGAGGAAGGGAGGGAGCTGCTGCCTGCCTCACTTTCCCACAGCTCATCTAATTCTCTTAAGGGTACCTTTAAGATGATGCAACATAATTATCATCCACACTGATAGATTAAAAATAAAAAAAACAACAACAGTGGTATAGAAAAGTTTAAACATTTGCTAAGTACTCCTGGCCAAATAAGGTACAAGGCAGATACAAGTGTCTTGACTTGCTGCCAAATACCTCCGGTTTGTGTGAGCATATGTTGGAGCAGGCAACTGGCTCAGACATGGAAGCAAAGAGAAGAGGACCCGTCAGCCAAGGTCTGAGATAGCAATTTTCCCAGAATGGGAGATGGAGCTGAGTAAAAGGAAAAGAGCTAGGGGTGAGTCTCTCTCTCTTCTATTGGCTCTTGTCCCATCTCTTCACCAATGCTAGTCTTTCTCTGAATAGGGAAGGAGAAATGAAATGAAGGAAATGAAACACAGAAAGCCCACATCCCCAAAGTATTCAAATCAAACAACTAAACATGTCAAGGTTCCAAGTAAATTGCCAAAATTCCCAGCCCCCTAAATTCCACAAAAAACACTGCCCCCACTCCCCAGCTCCCCAGCAATACTCCAGCTTATTGCAGCCTGGCCATGTCATTATCTCTGCTCAAAACCTTCCCCCAAATCACCCAATTCCGTTCCCTACAATTTCTGTTTATCCTCCAGTGCACTAACTTGCCCCTCTACACCCCTAATCTGAGTAATGTCCCAGCTTCCCCTGGACAGGGGAAATGTCTTCTCCTACAGACAAGAGACTTCAGAAGAAACTGAGACTATACCAAAGGAGATGGGAACTAAGACTGTGGGTCCCTGGACAAGCCCCAGAAAGCAAACTCTTTCTAACTACTGCCCACAAAACCTTGGGCAACTTCAATCACTTGAATCCCTCCAGGATTCCCCACTCACCCGCTTCCCATTTTTGGTGAAGAAGATCTGGGCAGTCTGCACATCAAAGGACACAGGCTCAATGCCACAGCCAATCCGGTCTCCGGAGTTACATTTTGACCCAAACTGGCGACCCTTGGCTCGGCCATTGTACAGCCTGTGGACAGAGAAGCCCAGACACAGGACCCGAGCTTGGCATCCCAACTTTTCTCCAGCACTGACATCTGAAGCCTCCTCTTGCTGTTCCAAGTCACTCTGTGACGATGGTATCTACCATGTCTTGGGTGTGAGTTCCATCCTCCCCTCAGAGTCTGTAAACCTCCAAGGGTAGCCAACAGATTACTGCCCTGTCCTGGTCAGATACATCTATGAAAGCACCCCAAGACAGGTGAAGGAACAGGAAAAGCCACCCTGAGGAAATCCTCTATAATTTAAAATTCCAAATCCATAAGAAAGGGGGATCAGGTTCCACAAAAAAGGCAACTCACTTGCCATCATCAGCATGGTAGGCTACAGAGTCAGGCAACCACCCAGGCTGGTGATCCAAGCTGTAGTATTGAGGGACCAGCCCCACAGCAATTGTGCCCCGAACTCCACTGTCCACAATAGACACCTGAAGGGAGGAGAAAGGACACAGTTAGCAGGCTGAAAGGAACAGAGAATGGGATCAGTTGCTGGAGAATGGGGAGAGGGAAGTTAGAGATCAAAGGGAGAGGAAGACCCAAAAGATATGAGAGGCAGAGTAAAAGATAAGGTACTCAGGTGGAAAACTGGGGAGAGGGGAGCCTACTTTACAATGATTACTTAAAAATAATTTCCTAGGAGTTGGAGCATATGCTGAGCTTGGGTTAAGGGGCTGGAAAGGATATTGGCCAAAGTCTGCCTAGATAAGGGGCAGAAGAGCAGAAGGGACAAGGTAATAGGACTCCAGGTCACCTATCTCTGATCAGAGGCCATGCTATCCTACAGGGCAGCCCTGATGGAAAATTCATGAGCTGGTCCCTGGAGTTTAACAATCTCACCCCCAATCTTAGCCCCAATCTTACCCCTGCCTTGCCCACCTACTACCTTGATCACCTCAAAATAATTGCTGTCCTTGGTCAAAGGTCGAGAAGCCACGTAGCAGCCAACTTCACCAGAGTTTCCATGGTAACTGAAGGAGGAATGTGGGGGAGTTCCATTAGCAGCCTAAGCCAGGACTTGGGAGGAGGGGCCTCAGCATTCCCACCCCCTACCCTGGGACGGCCGAGCAGAGAGGAGAATCCAACAGGCCATGCTTCGGGACATCTGTACAGACACCATAAGATAATTCAGATCACCCACCCATCCTGCTACCTCTGGCCAGGGTCCAACCCATACCAGACCATCATCACAAGTCTAGCTTCTCTCTCATTGCCAGGGGGAAAGAATGCAGAGCTTCCCTTAGTTGCCTATTAGGGGAGGGTCTCAGAATCCCATCTAACCTCAATCCCTCATGCAGCAGCTTCAGCCCTTTTCCTCTGATTCTGTCCTCAGTGAAGCTGGAAAACAGCTAGCTTATCTCTATCCTCTGTAGGATAAAGCCCTTCATAGATTGGAAGACAGTTATTCAGTCCCCATTCCTCAGCTTTCTTGCCTTCAGGCTAATAACACTACTTCCTTTCCCCTTTAGTGACAACTTTGTAACAGAACTAGGGCTCAGAAGAGATCAAGGAAGGGGTTCAAGCCAGAACAGAGCAAAAACTAGCACACAGACAAAAGGGTTGGAAAGACCTGGGAAGGACGGGATGTACCACAGAACTGTCCCTCCCTAAACAGGAAACCCATTGCCATTGTTCCCAAACCCAACCCCTGAAACACAGGCAGGAGAGACTTGGAGACCCCAGCAGCCTCCCATCTCTGACATGGTCATTTCTATTGCCCAACCAGGACAGAGCAACCCAGGGACACAGGCAGAAAAGACTTCAGAATGAAGCAGCACACACTGCTCTACCCAGAAAGGCTTCCAGTGTCTACAGTATGTCCTCCTAGTACAGGGGAGACAATTCAATTCCTCTGAAAAAGGCTTTTTTCACCTGTAAGATCTGCAACAGAAAGGAAAATGTGGACACATTACCCTAAACTCACCTCAGAGTGTCTCCATCTACAAGGATGTGCTTGAACCTCTCCTGATATCGGAAAGCCCGGACCTCCCGAATCTCCCGGATCCGCCGGCGCCAATTCAGAAACCGGTAGTGCAGGTTGAGGTCATCCATCTTGTTCATGAGAACAAACCTGCCATGGAGGAAAGGGACTGAGGAGGAAGCGGAGTCCTGAGCAAAGTGCTTCAACTCAGAATGTGGGGAGGGCTCTGAATTTAGGGCCAAATGCCCAGATAGAGCTGCAACAATCTCCATCCTAATCCTTTCATTTAACGAATATTTACTGAGCTCCTACTATATGCAACTGTTCTAGGTGCTAGGGATATAGCTGTGAACAAGATGAATGGGATTCCTGTTCTCATAAGGCCTCCATTTTAGCAGGGTGGGGGTTGATAACAGTAAATAAACAGACATGACTATATTAGACAATAAAGAGAAAAACAGAGCGATATGATAAAGACTAATGGGGAGCTACTTTGGATAGAGTGGACCAAGAAAGCTCTCTGAGGAGGTTACATTTGAGTTGAGCTGAGAAGAAGCCCAGCATGTGACAAGTTCAAGAGCGAGTACTGGAATAGAAGGGAGCTTGGCATGCAGAGAAACAGAAGGTCTAGGTGGCTGGTGTGTAGGGAATATGTAGGACGATGATACAAGAAGAGGTCTGAAAGCAAGGCAGAGGCCAGATTACAGTTCTACAGACTATGTTACGGAGTTTGTACTTTATTCCAAGTGTGATGGGAAACCTCTGGAGGGTTTTAAAGGAAATGATATAATCTAGTTTATGTTTTTAAAAAGACCAATCAGGCTACTACTTGGAGAACTGATCATCAGGGGAGCAAGAAAAGAAGTTGGTGATTAATTAAGAGGTTCTTGCAGCAGTTTGGATGATACATGGCATCCACTAAGATGACAGCCACGAAGATAGTTGAGAAGAGGGATAATTCCCCTATGTGAACAGCAGCACCAATATGTGAATGAATGAATATATTTTTCCTGGGAATCAAAAGTGAGAAAAAAGATGAGGTACTTTTCTCCACCCATCCCCAAAACCCTGAAATAGGGGTCCTATCAAGGCTTGCACACAGTACGTGCTAAGTCAGAACTGGCTGGGCTGAATTCAATTCCAGCGTGTACATTACCACCCTTCTGCAGCAGCTACAACCCTCCACCCACCATGTGGCCCAGAAAGGCGGACTCCTATCCCTATGAGGCAGCCCTAGAGCTCCCCTCCCAGGCACTCAGCCAGGGCTTGGTACCAGGTAGATGCTGCCGCCCCAGAACTAGGGGCATCTGGTTACCCAATATTCCACAGTCTCGGCGCCTGCGAGAGGCGGCCGCACTGGGCTGCGCCTCCACCCCGGGAACGGCCTAGTTACTCAGGCGGCACCGGTGCCGGGTCCTTCAGGGTGTCCACGCTCAGCCTTTCCAGGCCTTGCACCGGGTCAGGGTGCTGGAGGGAGGAAGCCCAGTGATTGGAGCGCAGGGCCCCGCCCCTGCCCCAAGAACGTCTGCCCTGGACCCCAGCCTCCTGCCTAGGCTCTGAGGAGACCCGAGGCCTCCGGGACCCCGCCCCCGATCCCCGCCTACCGGGGCCGCCGCGTCCTCCTCATCCATAGGCCTCTCAGCTCCGCACACTAGCTCGACCGCCACCGCCACCACACACATCCGGGTTCCCGCCCTTCCTACGCTCTCCGAGGCCCGCCCCTCCCTTCACACAAACCAATCTTTAGCGGCCTAGGAAGACAGGCACCTACAAAAGCCAATCCCGAAGGACTCAGGCAGGGTGTGGGGCGCGGCCGGGTGAACCCGGGTACCTAGCGCCGGGTAGGGTCTGGTAAACCCGGGAATCGAGAGGATGAGGCGGCGACGTGGCAACGCGAATGCGGTGCTGGATACCTGCGCGCTGAGGGGACGCGCTAGGGGCGGCTCCTACCGTGGGTGGGGCAGGCTGAGAAGGGCGCCACGCGCGGAGAAATACTGAGAATATTTCTTGAGTGTTTATTTTGTGCCAGGCCTGAGGCTAAAAGATTTATAAGAATGTGCTCATAATCCACTCAGTAACCCTGAGAAATAAGTCTTATCTCCTTTTTCCAGGCGTGGAATCAACGATTCAGAGGAGATAAGCCGATATAGCCTGGGCGCTTTATGCTTTATAGTCTCCCAAGCTCTTTGACGTCCATTTCATGTCACTGTTCGTTCTGGGAAGGGCCTCCTGTTCCAGGAGGAGGGAACATCGGATGCAAAAAACACGGTTGCAAGAAATGGCTTGCAGTTTGGTGTGGCTAAAGGAAAGTTAGATTGGAGTCATATTGTGAAGGGAGGAAAAATACATTTATTGAGCAGCTACTATAGGGTATTAATCACCATTGTGGGGAGTTTGGATTTCACCTATCACCTAATCTCCCTTTACCGGATAGAAAGGATTTTCCTTCTTTTGTATTCTCATTCCGCACTGTTTGCCCGCATTTATAGTATTTATTCCCAGGCCAACTTTTATTATTGAAGTCACCTGTGAATGTATGTGTCTCTCTGCTAGGCTGTGAGCTCCTTCAGATCTCAAGGCCCATCGTATCTATCATAAGTAGATACTCTACAAATGAATGAAAGAAGAACCATCATCCTGTGTACCATATACAGTGGCCACTTAGTGTAATGGGAAATAGATGTAGACTGGGAAACAGGGGACCCGGAATAAAGCCCCGGTTTTGTGTGATTGGAAGGTCAAGGTCTTGGTGTTCTCATCCATGAACAAGAATCATTGAATAGGTGCTCTCTTGGCTCCCTTTCACCCTCTCCATTATTTAGTTTTGAAAAGTTATACTCCTTGACTTATCTCCGGCTTCTTCTGTTTCCTTTGTTGTTTCTCTTCCACCTTCCACATCCTCTTCCTGAGCTACAAAATGGCCCAAGCCTCTTAACTATGAAGATGTCCATTTTTTAAAATTTTTTTAATTTTATGGAGTGTTATTGAAAGTTTCTGGGTAAAGGAGTCATATACTCTACTTTCATTTCAGAAAGAATTGTGTGGGTACAGAGTAGATAGTGTCTGAAAACTGGGTAGTCCATAGGAAATTGTCACCACGGTTCGGGTGACAGAAGATGAGAACTGGAACTATCAGTATGGCCTCAGGAATAAAAAACCTGGAAGGCCTAATAGGGGAGTTATTAGGAAGGATTGACCAGCAAAAATAGTTGATTTTGTGAAGAAAGAGAGGAGTCAAGGATGACTGGGAGATTGGGAGAGTGATGAGACCACTGGCAAAAACAGGAAAGCAAGAGGAATGGCTTGTGGGGGGAGATGTTGAGTATGGTTTTAGATGTGCTGAGTTTGAAATAATGACAGGTGGAAAATTCCACTAGAACTTAGGAAATGTCTTCTGGTTTATTTCCCATATTTTTCCTTCTGCCCAATATTCAGGTAGCTATTTTGACCCTGACACATTAAGAGCCCAGAATTTAACCACAGATGTCAATGTCCTGTCAAACAGTCCTTCTCCTAGTCCAAGTGATCCTGTTTAAAAGCCCTTGAGAGTGACAACCCACAGCCCTGAAGAGGCCTTGTGGAGACGGGTTTGTCCAGGTACTCAGGCAGATGTGTAGTCTAAGCACAGTCCTCCAGCAACACTCCCAAAGATGACTAGGAGGCTGGGGAAGAAGAGGAGATGACAGTGAGGGAAGAGAGAGGGCCACAGCCCACTTAAATTAGTCCTGAGTTTAAATCTCTGCTTTACCACTTATCTCTTCTGAAGCCTCAGTACTCTCATATATAAAAATAGGAATAATAATAGCCCCATCTTATAAACGTCCAGTGAAGATGAAATGTAAAGTACCTAGCAGAGTTCTTAACATATAGAAAGTATTCAATATGTAAGCTATTGTTATCATCATCATCATCATTATCATTACTTTATGCAGCCATCCCCCTACTAGACTGTTATCTCCTTGGAAACAGGAGCTATGTCTTACGTATTTCTAAATCCTCAGCTCAGGGCATGGGACATACAAAGTGTTTTGTTTGTTTGTTTGCTTATTCAGCAAACCATTACTATGATATATATATATTTTTATTTTTTTAATTGTGAAGCGTAACATATAAACAAAACAATAAATTTCAAAGCACACTGCAACAATTAACTATAGAACAGATTTCAGAGTCTGGTATGGGTTACAGTTCTACAATTCTAGAATTTTCCTTCTAGCTCCTCCAAGACGCTGGAGACTAAAAGAAATATCAACATAATGATTTATCAATCATACTCATTTGTTAAATCCTATCTTTTCTTTTATAACTCCACCTTCTCCTTTGATCTCTCTCCCAATTTTTAGGGGTATTTGGGCCCTACCCATTCTAACTTTTTCATGTTGGAAAGGCTGTTTATAATATGGGATAGGGGGATGGAACTAGTTGATGTTCTAGAGAGACTGGTCCCTCTGGGTTTCAGGACTTATCTAGCCCAGGAACCCATCTGGAGGTTGTAAGTTTCTGGAAAGTAATCATAGTGCATGGAACTTTTCTAGAATCACAGATAGAGCCCTGTCAGTTCTTTAGGGTTGGTTTTGGTTGGGGTTGGGCAAACTATGATAAATAGTAAAATCTGGCTGAAGCTTGCATAAGAACTGCCTCCAAAATAGCCTCTCGACTTCATTTGAGCTCTCTCAGCCATGAATACCTTATTTCTTACAATTCTTTTCCCCCTTTTGGTCAGGCAGACATTGTTGATTCTATGGTGTCAGGGCCAGGCTCATCCCTGGAGTCATATCCCACGTTGCCAGGGAGACTTTAACCCCTGAATGTCATGTCCCATGCAGGAGGGAGGGTAATGATTTTACTTGCAGAGTTAGGCTTAGCGAGAGAGAGGCCACATCTGAGCAACAGAAGAGGTCCTTTGGAAGTAACTCTTAGGCATAACTATAGATAGGCTTAAGGTTCTCTGCTACATAAATAAGCTTCACAAGAGCAAGCCTCAATCAAGGGCTTGGCCTATTGACTTGGGAGTCCCTAATGTTTGTTTGTTTTGTTTTCTTTTTTAAATACAAAAAAAACCCACAAATAAATGCAAACATTCCTATTTTGATCATTCCGTTCTACATATATAATCAGTAATTCACAATATCATCACATAGTTGCATATTCATCATCATGATCATTTCTTGGAACATTTGCATCTATTTAGAAAAAGAAATAAAAAGAAAACAGAAAAAACTTCATACATATCTTGCCCCCTACCCCTCCCTTTCATTGATCACTAGCATTTCAAACTAAATTTATTTTAATATTTGTTCCCCCTATTATTTGTTTTTATTCCATATGTTCTACTCGTCTGTTGACAAGGTAGATAAAAGGAGAATCAGACACAAGGTTTTCACAGTCACACAGTCACAGTGTGAAAGCTATATCATTACACAATCATCTTCAAGAAACACGGCTACTGGAACACAGCTCTACATTTTCAGGCAGTTCCCTCCAGCCTCTCCATTATATCTTGAATAACAAGGTGGTATCTACTTAATGTGTAAGAATAACTTCCAGGATAACCTCTGGACTCTGTTTGGAATCTCTCAGCCATTGACACTTTATTTTGTCTCATTTCACTCTTCCCCATTTTGGTCGAGAAAGTTTTCTCAATCCCTTGATGCTGAGTCTCAGCTCATTCTAGGATTTTTGTCCCACATTGCCAGGAAGGTCCACACCCTGGGAATCATGTCCCATGTAGACAGGGGGAGGGTGGTGAGTTTGCTTGTTGTGTTGGCTGGAGAGAGAGGCCACATCTGAGCAACAAAAGAGGTTCTCTTGGGGGTGAGAAGTCCCTAATGTTTGACACAGTAAAGTTGGTAAAGTTTAATACTTCCATATTTTTCCTCCCATCCCTCAAGGGATTTTGCCAATAGTTTTTAATTATCTGCTCAACCCACTCTGGGATATATCCAGGCATTATATTAAGCTATACAGAATTACAAGCCCCCATTCCATTCTGGGCTCCATACGTTTGAGTTGTTTAAATGATCTACCCTGACAGGTGATATATATCTTTTTAAATAAGCTTTTTATTTTGAACTTGGATCACTTAGTTAAGGTGGCTTTTGCCAGGTTTCTCGATGCAAAGTGACTCTTTTTTCCTGTCCATACTCTCTTCTTTGGAAGCAAGTCACTATGACTAATCCACTTAACCTTCAGAATGATTGCAATACCCTCCCCTTCACCTCTCATATCCCTTCCCTAGGACTGCCTTTGCTCCCACCCAAAATACCACCATTTACCAGAGTCAATTCATAACTCCTTATATGAGCTGGGAGCTGTAGGGCCCAGGGATAAAGAAGGCATAGGGTCTTCTGTTCTTAAAACAGAAAAATTAGATATAAAATAAAAATATATACGACAGGAACACAATCATGCCAGTAAATTCAGAGGAAGGGGAATCTCAGTTGGCCAAGGTAGGTGAGGGACAGGTGGCAGTATTTGGCTGGTAGTAAGGAAAGGGTTTTGCCTGGTGAGCAGACGGTATGGTGTCCACAGAAGGACACTGCCTCTGAACACCAGTTATGCCACACCATCACATCCCCTTACCTAAGTTTAGGTCCAGATATGGGAAACTGCCAGAGGGTTCTGGGGAAGGTGATCCAATCAGCAAATGTATTAGAGTGCCTTAGCAGGAACATTGTCCACAGGAGCACAAATGCCAGATGGACATACGGACTCTATTGGCAGGAGGAATGAGGATGGAGTACTCCCAAAGGCCTTTGAGGAGAAGAGAGCCACATGGCACCTCAGTCTGGAAGGTATGTGGGAGCAGATTGCAGAAATCTGAGACTGGATCCAGACTGAGATAACCATAGCAGTTACCATCAAGTCCATAGTAGACCTAGGCCATTTTACACTGTGATCTCTGATCCTCTTCTTGCCATCTTTCCATCTGGATTGCACCACACCTCATCTCTCTTTTTTTTTCCCACCTCGTCTCTCTTGAAACTTAAAGCTCAAAGGGCCCAAGTAGGCCCCCTCCTTTACCTCTTGCTCTCAGAAGGAGGTCAGCACCTGGGGTGCGCTGGACTTGGAGGGACAGATGAGGCATGTGAGATGCAGTGCCTAAGGGAACAGGAGAATGGGGTGTAATGTACAATAAAAGAAGGAAGTCCCAGCCATGTTTATTTATAGAAAAATATAAGAAACAGCCCCAGCTGTTTAGCGCCTTTTCTCAGGGCTGGCAGATGCCTCTCAGCCAACCCTTCTCTCACACAGAGGTCAGACAAGGTCCCAGGAGCATGCATTTTGTTTCACATTCTGTCCTACATACCCACTGTGTGCTTCAGATCCCTGCCCTGGATGCTGATGCAGAAGGCACCCCAAACGGAAGAAACATAGACTTCAAGTCTCTGTCTTCAAGGAAACTGGTTAAGTGCCCAGCACCAATAGACATGCTGGAAGGATGGGGGAAAAAGGGAAGCAAGTGCAGTGCTAGGGTGGTGGATGGTACTGGATTGTATGACCCAGTTTGTACTGTAGGTAGGACAGAGCTGGGCAGGTGGGAGCAGTAAGTACCGGATATCTGTAGGGTTGATGGTGGTGATATTTTGGGGGGGAGGAGAGGAAGAGAATTGAGAGAGTGGTGGAATCTCTGCAATTTAATCTACAAAGGAAGAGCATAACGAAATATAAAAATTCACACTGAGATTTCGAAGGGAACATGGCCATTTCTTCCCCATTCCAACTTCCTGCAGTCCTTCTGGTCTTATTCAGGAGCGATGAGCTGAAACCCAGGAGAAAGGTCCTAGCCAGACCATATGCACAGCAAAATAAACAGTGACAAGGGCTTGGGGTCAGGAACCCAGTTCCCCACCCTAGGGTCAGAGTTTAAAGTAGGAGGTCAGAGATCCTTGCCCAAAGAGAGCTGCTGCTCCTCCCACTTCCTTATTCACCACCTCCTCCCAGCCTCACCCCATCTGCAGCAGTATCTCAGGGCTCAGGGAAGGCACCGCTCCCCAAACACTGGTCTTAGGGTCCCAGGGTAGCTTCAGTGGTCAATGCTGGGAATGAAGTTCCTTTTATTTTGTATTTATCTAAAAGTTCAGGAAGCGCTTGCTGACATTCTTGCTTGGGGGCCCAGAATTTAAACTTAGTCACTGCCCAGAGCCCTTGTTTTAGGAAAAAATGAGATGGCCATTGCATAACCCAGAGCTGAGTGGGTGTGAGTAGCCGAAGGAAATGGTCCGTCTTCTGAGGCCAGCTTAGAGAGTTGGGGACGGGTGGGGCGCTGCCTGGGGAAGGGCTGAGCGTGAGTGGGGGAGGCAGGCAGTGGAGCTCAGGTAGGCAAGTGGGCAGACAGAAACACCCAGTTCAGCCCCCCCTTCTGGAGGATGTCCCCTCCACTGGACCCTGGGGCTGGAGGGGGAAAATGGATACTTAGAAGGCAGCACAGCCTGAGGCATACAGAAAATGCAATGGATGAAACCCAACTGGGGGTGGGTTGGGGTGGGTTGGTGGGACAATACCGGAGGAGGAGAGGAATGGAGGGAAGGATGAAGGATGAAAGGAGGGTCTGCTCTCTGGCCACTGTGCCCAAGAGCACCCTGAGTATGAGTTCCTGCAACTTTTGTGCCCAATAATTCAGCTGTTCAACTCCCCCCACTCCTACCTCCCAGGTACTCAGCCACCCCCTTTTCAATCCTTCCAGACTCACGTGTTTCCCATCACAAGTCCAGTGCTTCCCACAGTGCATTCCTCCCACCCTCTCCCCATTTCCCCCGTTGCTCCCCCAGCCCCTTCTATCATTTTATGCCTGGCTCCCCTCACACCCATCTTCTCCATAGTCACTGCTCAGGGTTTATGTTCTCTGGCTCCTTTCCCAACATTTTCCCCTTCTCAGCTCTCCCTTCATCTACTCTCCCACATCAGCAACAGGTTCTCCCAAGACACCCAACATCCCTTTCTCTCTCTCCACATTCACCCATATTCCCCTCATGAACCCCACACACCATCTCTTCTCAGCTCACTTTAGCACCCTGTCTTCTCGCTCCATCACCTCAAGACTGCATCCCCTTCTTCGCTTAAGCATAGTTGTTACTGGATTTTGGGTTTTCCTCTTTAGACCAACTCCCATCCTCCTCTCCCCCCACTCTTCCCCACCCTCCAGTCTCTCCAGTCAGCTGTCCAGCTCCCAAATTCCGGGCGAGATTCCCAGGAACAAAGCATGAAAAATCAGAGCAATTTGGGACATAAACAGAAACTGGGAAGGGAGTGGGGAGAGAAGAGCGGGGAGGGCCCAGGTGGGGGAGGGGGCCTCTCCAGTCCCACCCAGTTTAGGGATTGCCCCTGCCTCCACCTCCCTCCCCCTTCACCTGGCTCTTAAAGGGCCCGGCCCCTGACCAGTGGCTGCTACTTAAGGCAGAGGGGTGGCGACGGGCAGCAGCTGCGCTTAGCCTGCTCTGGGAGGAGTGGACCGAGCGAAAAACGTGGCCATGACCCCCCACAGGCTGCCGCCGCCACTGCTGCTGCTAACTCTGCTGCTCGCTGCCCGGCCAGGAGGCGCCTTGGCACGGTGCCCAGGCTGCGGGCAGGGGCTGCAGGCCGGTTGTCCCGGGGGCTGCGTAGAGGAGGAGGTTGGAGGGTCGCCGGCGGAGAGCTGTGCGGAAGCTGGGGGCTGCCTCAGGAGGGAGGGGGAGCAGTGCGGAGTCTACACCCCTAACTGCGCCCCAGGACTGCAGTGCCAGCCGCCGCAGGAAGAGGAGGCACCTTTGCGGGCGCTGCTGCACGGCCGGGGCCGCTGTCGCCGGGCCCGCACGCCCTCGGGTGAGTCGGCGCCCCGCCCCGGTCCCGCCCACGTGAGACCCGCAACTCTTCAGGCAGGGTCCTGGAGAGATGAGGGCCGCCAGCCTTGCAAGCTTCTGAGCCCAGAACATAGAAGGCTCCACCTTCCCGATGCTGAGGGGTACCTTTGGGTGGCTAAGGCACAGAGTGCAGAGAACAGTTGAAGACTGGGGTGCAGTCAAGGGACCTGGGTACAAAGCAAAGAGGGGTCTGAGCTCTCAAGCTTCTTTATCGCCCCCTTCTGTTGATATCCCCGTGATGGAAAAGGACAGGTGGAACGGAAGGTTTCAGGACTATCCCAGATGCCCCAGCAGGCCCAGCTCCCTTAGTGCTAGACGGGCAAGCTGGAGAAAGGACCCAGATGTTATTGCCAGCTTCCACTTTAAGATGAAAGGAGACCCCAAACTCCCAAATCCTGCACATACTGAGAAATGTCTCCTCCTCGCCTCTTAATACCAGAGTGTCCCCAGCACCTGGACAGCTGGTCTAGAACAGAAGATACCCCAAATCCAGAATTGGTCCAGACTGAATTAGTGACAGCTGGCAGGGCCTTTGAGCCCTGAGGGAGAAGGATCGGAGAGGGCAAAGAGGAACTCTGCCAAGTTAGGGTTATGATTTTAACCTGCTCAAAACCCTCCACTCCACCCACCCCACCCTACCCCAGGGAGAATAGAAGGCTGAGTCACTGAATGGGTGGGACAGAAATGAGTCAGCACCTGAAAGATTGGGGGCAGCAGGGAGATGGGAAGGGTAGGAAATGCAAACTGCTCCCACCCTGGAAGCATCTAAGCTTCTAGTTTCTTCGGTGGGAAGGGATGGGAAAATAACTTGGAGTTTCTTTCGGACACAAATGCCTGGGTACAAGGGTGGTCTGTGTAAGTCAGAGGAGACAGTTGGGAGGCATGGTTCCGTGGTGAATGGAGGGAATGAGGAGAAAGATCTGAAGAGCGTGGGGTGCCAGGACTGCAGAGGAAATAACTCTTGGACTGCCTGCAGCAGATGGGAGCAACTGTCTAGGTTTGAGGGTGGGGGGGTTGAGCAGAGCTTGACTTTGGACATGGAGGGAGAGATGATACCTCCAGGGCTCATCAATATCTAATTTTATAGATGGGACAAACTCCAAGCAGTGCAAGCTCCCCTCCCAGCCTTCTCCTGCCCCACAGGAAGTCCTGAGGTTTCCGCAGACCCCCCAGACACCATGTCTGAAACTTTCTGCAGCTTGCAGGTTGTAAGCCTCTCACTCCCTGCATCTTTGCAATCTTCCCCTCAGCCCATCCTGGCTAAAGGCTGAATCTCACATGCTCCTGGGACCACTGGGGTTGAGCTGGGCTGAGCCACAGACCAAAAGGGAGAGGCCCCCACTGCGGTGCCCCAAAAGTAATTACATCTCAGGCCTGGGAGGAGCGGGCTGAGTCACAGCAGGGTCACAGCAGGGGCACACGTTCCACTTGGGTCCCTTCTGACCACCTCCCACATCTGTTAGTCTTCTGCCCCATCTCTCTGGGTTGGCGCACCCCCTGCTGGTCTCTGCTGGAACAACTAGGTCTTCTCACCCAAAATCCAAAACCTCCCAATAAAATGACCAATAGTATTTTGTATTCCCCAACCCCCACCCCACCCCACCCAGTTTTTACTTTCCAAAATGCTTATTTATTATCAACCTGAAAATTGCCTTAAGAATGTTTTCAAGAAAAATAATATAGCTATTTATCAGAGAAAGAAACTGAGGCCAGGATAAGCTAGCGGTGGATCCAAGTTCTAACCCCCTGCGCTTTTTCTACTGCTCCACAAGTTCCTCTCTTCCTCCCACTTCAGTAGGCAGGGGCAGGACTCCCCGGCCCCCCACCTGTCTTTGATCTTTGGCATCTGACAGGGAACTTAGCCCTCACCCTGATTCTCCAGCTTCTTCTCCTTGATCCATTCCTCATGTAGAGGAGGCTCCAAAGGAGAGTAAAACCCAAGCAAGAACCAACCGCCCACTGGATGTGAACCGCAGAGAGCAAGAGAGGAATCCCGGGACCTCTACCACCCCTGATCGGCCCAAAACTTGGGGTGTCAGAGACACGGAGATGGTGCGTGTGGGGCTGGCAAGGAGTGGGGGGGGGGCAGGGGAGAAGAACCCCCATCTGAGACTGATTCCTTGGGGCAGAGGCAGGGCTGGTGCACTGGGCTCACAAGCACTGCTTGGAAATGTCTCCAGTGTCTGTCCTGGCAGCCTGGCTGGTGGGGCCTGCAGGCTGTGCAGTGGAGCTTGGCTGGAACAGTTCTGAGCTGCCCACCCTCCTTCCCTCCAGGGCCCCTGCCGTAAACACCTGGACACAGTACTGCAGCAGCTCCAGACCGAGGTCTTCCGCGGGACACACAACCTCTACGTGCCTAATTGTGACCATCAAGGCTTCTACCGGAAGCGGCAGGTGAGTCCAGGCCTCTCCTCCCCTTTCTCTACCAGGGCTGAGCCCCTGCCAGGAAGTCTCTGTTTGTCTGGGGTGGGGTGGGGGGTTACAAAATTGCATAAATAAACATCACCCCTGCCTTTAAGGATCTTACAACTTTACACCCATACAAACATAAAGAATAATCAACAGCACAATGCACCAGAGGAATGAAATTATCTAAAGAATGGCCCAACTCAATGGTTCTCAAACTTGAGGTGCATCAGAATCACCCAGAGAGCTTGTTAACACACAGATTGCTAACCCCCACACTCAGATAGGTCTAGAGGGGAGGGCCTGGGAATTTGCATTTCAGAGAGTTCCCTGGTGATGCTGATGCTGTGGGTTTGGGGACCACACATGGAGAACTACTAGCCTTAAAAGAAAGGGTACAATTTAGGAGCCAAGGGAAGAGAACTCAGTGGGCCTCACTGCCCAGAGGGAACACTCAGACACCTGGGTGTTCCTACATACTCAGGCAGGACCCCTTTCCCTCTGTCCTACTGGAAGCTTCAGGCCTGATCTGTGTGTCCCCCCCTTCCCCAGTGCCGCTCTTCCCAGGGGCAGCGCCGAGGCCCCTGCTGGTGTGTGGATCGGATGGGCCAGCCCCTGCAGGGGACCCCGGACAGCGATGGAATCTCCCCCTGCCCCACCGGGAGCAGAGGCTAAGGCAGGGTGGACGGGGCGACGAGGCCACTGGCAGAAGTGTGGAGTGTCATCCTGGGTCATTTATTGAGCGATGAGTAACTCAGAGGCCCTGAGCCCCACACTCCCCCTTCAGGTCCTGCCTCTTTCTTCTCCTCCACCCACTGCGGGCCCTCACACAGTCCTTTAGTGGAAAGATTGTTGGTGTTGGCATGGAGTGCTAATAAAGTTGTGTTGGGAGTCTTTGGCCTATGTCTCTGCATCCACTTCTCACATTTCTGGAACCCTCGACCCTTCTCTCTACCCCCATTCCAGCTCACCCACAGCATCTCTCCTTCGGACAAACTGGAACACAGGAGATGGCCACGGGCAGGGGCTTTGAGCCACCAAGCCTCACTCATGCACCCACCAGGCCATGGGTGTGGGAGGTGAGAGGGAGGAGAGACACTGAGGTCATGGTCTCCATTAGATGTTGTGACCTGGTTTCAAACACTGATCTTCGGACACAAAGAGAGGGAAAGGATTAATAGTTAATCTCCCGCAGGAACCCAGCAAAGACGAACCCTCAAAGCACTTACCCTTCTGTTACTTCATAGTAAAAAGGGAAGGAAATTATTCTTTATTGAGCTCCTCCCACGGTCCAGGCCCTGGACCATATGGTTTTATCTGGACTACCTCCTTTGGGCTCACAATAACTTTGTGTGGTAGGGACTTTTGCACCTGCTTTGCAGAGAAGAAAACTGTAGCTCAAAAAGTGTGGGTCTCTCGCCCCAGATTGCACAGCCAGTATATGATAAAGGGAGAATTTGCATCTGGTACTTCTGGATGGGACAATACCTGGCATTTACTGGGTATGTGCTTGTTTGTCTCCTGTGTGTCTACACGCTAATCTTGGCAGGTGGCGGGAAGAGCTGAGTTCAGGATTCCTGGCATCCAGCATTTCCTGAAAGGGCCACAGCACCACAGGTGTCCCAGGTGCCAACCCTATCTGAATATTAATCACAGGCAAACCACGCTTGAGAGTTGGCAAGGTCCTTCCACCCACCTTATCTCATGGTCTAAGGGAGCTGATGCAGGCACCCATGCATGAAGATGTTACTGCCTCCTCCCCGACCTTCAGCCTGCAGAGAGAGAGGTCAGAAGGTGAGCCAGGCTAGGTGATAAGCCTTAAAAAGGCAACGTCTCCCCCCACAACATTCATAATCACCATTCCTGTGGGAGGGACAGCACGCTTGGAGCTGGGCCTCTGGGTCCTGATGGGGTGTCGGGTGTGTGTGTCCGTCCTTGGCCCCCTGACACAGTCAGCAGGGCAGAGCCAGTAGCTGCACCCTGCCCCTCAGATCAGATAAACAGTTGCGCTCCTGGAGGCCCCCTCCTCCTGAAAGGACTTTAGTCTTTGGAGCTATCGGCTGAGCTGGGTGAGGCAGAAGCTCTTCAGGTGGTAAAGGGAAGGAGGGACACGGGCAACGACCACCTGCTGCCCACTCAAGACCACATCATGGAGGCAAGGGAGGCCCGTTTGCGGAGGAGAGAAAGGCCGGAAGGAGAGAAGGAGGACACACCCTCTGGAGAAGGTGAGCCACTCTCCAGGTGTTTAGAAAATCAGCTGGGGTTGGAGGCAGAGATGCATGGTGGAGAGGAGGCTCTAATTTCAATTTTTATTGCTATCTTGGGCAGCTCTCCCGGGAGAGAGAGGAGAAAAGGGATATTCAGAGCTGTGTCCTTCCCTTATCTTTCTGACTCTTCAACCCCAGAGGATGAATGGAGGAACTTCCTGTTCCCTGGGTACCCTGTTTCCAGTAATGCCATCTGGCTCCCTGCCTGCCAATGGCCCCTCACCCTGCTGCAAGAATAACTTCTCCTTCTGAGTGCCCCACCCATGATACTAGCTGTCCACCAAATCAGGACGTGGGGGCTGCTGAGCATATAGAAAGCATTTTCTGGACAGAGGATGCCTTGGGTTTAGATGAGGTCACAGACCCTTAACCTCTCTTCCTTGAGTGTCCCCTCTGACCCCTCCTCCTAGGAGACACTGAGCAGCATAGAGCCCCAGACTTGGTGCAATGGACCCGACATATGGAGGTGAGAGGCATCAGAGGTCAGAGGTCAAGATGGACAGGCCCTGGAGTGGCAGGAGGGAGGGGTGAGATAAAGGCGATTTGTTCTTGAATTCAAAGATCAGGACAGACATACGGGTTAAGGTGGAGGAGTTTGAAACTTAACACAACAGGACCTGAGAGCAGGGGCCGAGAGTCAGCCAGTGAACACAGTGGGACTAGAGACCAGGAGGGAGAAGGCTGTGGGTAGGGGTAAGAGATATGAGGGATAAGATCAGAGATGAATAGGTGGTTGGAATTCAGACCTTGGAAGTAAAAGCGTGGCACCTGCTGCCACTCCTAGCTCCTCATTGCAGCCCTGGAAAACAGAAAGTGGAACATTCTTAGGGCACCCTTGGGAGTGGCTGGTTCATCTTTATATCCCCAGTGCTTAGCACAGTGCCTGGCCTAGAGAGAAGCTCGGTAAATGTTTGGTAAATGAGAGGATGGCCGACTGCATGGAAGGAATGGGACCCTGCCTTGGCTTTGTTCCGTAGGCTGTGAAGACACAATTGCTGGAGGGGGCACAGGGACAGCTGATGGAGCTGCTGAATCAGGCCGTGTGGGAGGCCGTACAGTCCTATCCACCACAGAGCAAAGCCCTGCCCTCCATTTGCCCAGATTCCTTGAGCAAGTAAGAGTCTGAGGAGACAGGGGCCTGGGAAATGGCTAGTGGGCCCCTCCATCACCAGGGTGATGAGCCCTAAACATCTCATATGCACTTTGCTTATCACCCCTGTCTTCTTGACCCTGACTTTCACCTTCTGGGCCTTTCTCTGTCAGTGGTCATCACTCTGCCCTGGCTCTGACCTTCCTCTATTACTAAGCTTGGCTCCCAAGTATTGACCTCCTGCATGGCCCTGCCCTCTGCTCACTGCCTTCTGCCTCTGGGTCGTGACCCTAAACTACTGTCTCAATTCAGGACCCGAAAGCTGTCCTTGGGGAAACGGAAAGTTTTCATCATCCGCAAGTCCCTGCTTGAGTAAGTCAGGGGTCAGGACAAGGGATGGGAGGAAAAGAAAAGGCTTCGGTGGGGAATCCAGGACACCTCGTTTCTCCTCCCCAGGCTCCAGGTAGTCAGGGCAGGACTTAGAGACAGGGTTTCTGGGGCTCATTTCCCTCATATGCCCTGGGGGTGACTGTGGAAGAAGGACTACCAGGATGAGAAGCTTCTGGGCTGGAAAGGGCTTTAGACAGAAGTACCAGTCCCATCCTGGCCCTCAGTTGAAAGTTCCAGACCTCTAGGCTCCACCCCGTGTGTCCGCAGTTCCTGAGCTAGTCTACATGAACTTGAGGACCCTCCCCACATGGGGCCCTTGTCCCCCCAGTGAGCTGATGGAGATCCAGCATTTCTGCACCATCTACCACATGTTCATCGCCGGCCTGTGTGTCTTCATCATCAGCACCCTGGCCATTGACTTCATCGATGAGGGCAGGTAGGGCCCTACCCTCCCAGAACAGGCACGTAGATCAGGGCCCCTGGGGGCCCACTGGCCCATGAGGGCAGGTCCCATTTTGATTCTAAGACACAAATCGGCATCACTAAGACCTTTCAACAACCTTCCCACTGAAACCCTCCCTTGGATTCCTTCCCTTCCCAGCCATGCTTGGCCCTTGGTCTGTCCTTCCAGGGCCAGACATTCTAGGGACACCCTGCACCTCTCAAGTGCTTCTAAGAAGGGACCTGGCCCTGAGGCTGTTCTGCACGTGTGTGTGTGTGTGTGTGTATACACACATGTGTTCTCCTAAACACTGAAACCCCACTGCTCATACACATTCTTTTCCATGAGCACTTACTAAGTGCCAGCCGTGGGGCCAGAGATGGAGCCGGCAGACCCCATCCCTGTTTGTGAATCACTCCCAGTTTTGGGGGGATGCTGACATGCAGACAAGAGCCTTGTTAGGTCGCTTCCCCCATAGAGCACCCCCACTCTGGGAATGAGCCCCACGGACCTGTTCACTGACATGGGGGCAGTAAATAGGCTGTACACTCCTGGGGGGTATCTATATTTCCTGTCCCCCACCTCACCCTAAAGTAGGGCTTCATAAGCAGTGAAAGGAAGAAGAGTAAAGTTCTGCAGGCTCAGCAACTGCTATTTCTTTTGGTAGATTGTTCTCATTAATTATATGAGTATTACAAGGATAAAATCTCATAGCAAAAAATTCAAATATATATAAAGTGAGAGTCCTTGGTTTTTTTTAATTTTTTTATTTTTATCACCGGCCAGTATATCTATCTTTATGCCAGTGTCCTGCTGTTTTAACCAATGTAGTTTTTTATTAATTTTAAAATTTTTTTAAATATTAATAAACACCAGGGACAGTCCTTCTCAATGAACCCTCTCCATCCCCGACCACTTCTCAGAAGTAATCATTTTTCAGTTTTGAGAGTCTCCCTCCAGACCATTTTCCATGCATTCATATTCATACCTATGTGAGAATAAAGAAGATGTATTCAGGGTGGGGGTAGAGGAGTGGGAAGCAAATAAGATACTGCACCTATTGTTTTTCAATTTGATTTCCCCCCCAACAATATAGCTTAAAATCTTCTCACGTTAGTACATAGAATTCTACTTCATTGTTTTTATTTTTAATTTTTTCTTATCCTTTATTCATTTTTACTTGTTTTTCTACTTCAATTTTTTTAAATGGCTGCAGGCCATAGAGGTGCCACATTTTGTTCATCCAGTGCTTTGCAAATGTGCATTTAGGTTGTTTCCAATTGTTCGCCACAAGCCATATACTTTTAACTTAAGCAAACAAAAAACTAAACAGCCTGCATTCTATTAGCTCTGGTGGACAACTACAGCTACAGACATCTTAAAGGAACAAAACCAATAAAAAGCAAAGCTAAAAGCTAAATGCTTCATATGCTGACAACCATGGTACACAGAATACCAACCCCTTCTGCCACACCATAAAATTCACAGAAGACTCTAAAGATCATTTAGAATCAGCCCCACATCCATGATGGAGGGTTCCTGGCCACGTCCTGGCCAACAGAGGTGCCATCTTGAACACCTTAAGAACCTTCTCGGGATACTTCAGTTATTTCAGAAGAGCTCCCACTGAAGAGGAAGGGGCAAGGGTGAGGACACTGATATCCCCTTGTCTCTCCTCCCCCCACTCCAAGGCTGGTGCTGGAGTTTGACCTACTGATCTTCAGCTTCGGACAGCTGCCTTTGGCGTTGGTGACGTGGGTCCCCATGTTCCTGTCCACTCTGCTGGCCCCCTACCAGGCCATTCGGCTGTGGGCGAGGCCCCGGGCGGGAGGTGCCTGGACCCTGGGGGTGGGCCTGGGCTGCGCGCTGCTGGCTGTCCACGCCGCGGTGCTCGGCGCCCTCCCAGTCCACGTGGCCGTGGAGCATGAGCTCCCGCCCGCCTCCCGCTGTGTGCTGGTCTTCGAGCAGGTGAGGGGTGAGGGGTGTGGGCCCAGAGTCGGGAGTGGGCGGGGTCAGAGGTGGGGGCGGGCGGGGCAGCTCTCATTTCTGCCGCGACGGGGCGGGGCCCACACGAAGTAGACCACCCCCCCTCCCCTGACCCTGGTGCAGCACTGGTGGAAGCAGAGCTAGTTTCTAGGGCGTGAGTCCGTTACTAAGGACCTGAGAGAAGCGCGAAGGAAATGCAAACGACATAGACTCTGCTAAACAAATATAATCCGACTCCGCGGAGAGTCAGAGGCTTCGCACTGTCCCTGCCTCTCCTGTCCTCCTTTACCCTCAGTTCATCCCTGCAGCCGTCTGTGAGAGGCTTAAAGGCAATCCGACAAAAATGTAAAACATGGGGTCTGATCATACAGATCTTTACAATCTGCCTGCGTGGTACTGTAAACGAGAGCACAGAGAGGTTAAGTGGTTTGCTCAAAGCCACACAGCAACTTGACCTCCCTTTCACGCTGTCGTAGGTCAGGCTGCTAATGAAAAGCTACTCCTTCCTGAGAGAAGCTGTGCCAGGGATCCTTCATGCCAGAGACGGTGAGGTCCTCAGCTGGCCCCTCTGTGTCATCAATCCTCTTGGCTGGATGAATGAACCAGCAGCTCCAGGATCCTCAGAAAAACTCAGGCTTCCTAAGTCCATCTTGTCCACTGGGCACAGCTCTGGCCTCCAACGGGACTCTGTAGTCCTCAGTCATTAGGCAACCCCAGGTCCCATCCCCATGACTTCACACCCCTGTTGCCCAGGACTTCTGGTGCTTTCCTATTAGCCCATTCTGAAAAAAAACTGAGGTGTGTGAACTTTACACCAGGAAGTCGGGATAGAAGGGGAAGGTGAATAGGTAATGGACCTTGTAGGGGCCAGATCTGCCCACAGCAGGCCCTGCACCAAAAAAATAGGATGCCTGGAATAGAAGCAAAAGAGTGGGTGTTAAAAGAGCAGATCCAACTTTGGCCCAGTTTTACCTCTCTCCCACCCTACACCCAGACCCTGTTTCTAGCCCCTCGCCCAGCTCCCCTATACCTTTGTCCTCGCCGGTTGGTTATCCACTCACCAATTCTAACCCTCTTCCCCAGCATCCCACTCACCTCTGCCCTCTCCTCCTTCCTCCTTCACTGATCTGCTCCTCTCAATCCTGTACCAGGTGAGATCTGCGCCCCCAGTTTCTCCAGCTACCTCTACTTCCTCTTCTGCCCCACACTCATCTACAGGGACACTTACCCCAGGTAAGACCCTCTACCCCATCCCCAAATGCCCTCTCTCCTCTCCCTCAGGCCTTTCTCCTCACCTCAAGTACTGAGGTCACTTTCTCAGGAAGTATCCAATAATAAAGATAGGACATAAGTGAAGGAAGACTACCCTTACTCCTTGCCCAGCCCATGGTGACATTAGGAAAAACAACTGTCTTGGTTTGCCTGTGACTGGCCCAGTTTTATCCCTGGCCCGGAGATCCCTCAGTCCAGAGCAAATCGGGAAGGTTGGCACCATAGGTGCCATTCCAGGTAAAAATATCCATGTGCCATCTCTGCTACGGAAGGTCCACAGCGTCCTAGACCCCTACCTCTCCAATTAACTCTCCCAGGCCTGAGCTATGGAGGAAGCTGCAGACAGAGGGCCCCAGAACCCATGCCCAGGCCTGAACAGGGAACAGGATAACAGGAGAGAAACACTCTATTCCCATTGCTGTTGCAGGACACCCCACGTCAGGTGGAATTATGTGGCCAAGAACTTTGCCCAGGTCAGAAGAGGGAGTTGAAGGGTGGACTGCCTGTGGCTCATGGGGGCTGAGGGGGCACTTCCGGGAGTTGGGGATGTGGGGGTCTGAGGAGGGAAAAGGAAGCAGAGGTTGAGTTGTAGTGTGAGAGAGCAGCTGCCAGCATACCCTCCCAAAGTTGCGTGCCTCCCACTCCCTCTCCAGGCCCTGGGCTGCGTGCTCTATGCCTGTTTCATCCTGGGCCGCCTCTGCGTTCCTGCCTTTGCCAACATGAGCCGGGAGCCCTTCAGCACCCGTGCCCTGCTGCTATCTATTCTGCATGCCACGTTGCCAGGTAAGCTAGTCCACTAAAGGCAGGACTGGAGAAGGCCACAGGTATCCTCAGTAAGTCTTATCAGAGAACTCCTCCCGCTCTTCTCTCCTCACCTGCAGTCAGTTTAACACCCTCTCCCTTCCTATCTGTGCTCACTGCCCTGGTCTCTGCTGACCTTCCCTCATCAGCCTCCTAACTTGTCTTCTTTCCTCTCCCATCTGCCCTTGACACTGCTGTCTGCATAAGCCTCCCAACTACACATTAGTCAGTCCCTACCTTGTTGCGAAAACTTCATGACTCTCCATTGCTGGCCCCTCCAGATAAGATTCTTATTTATTTAATATTTTTGTTGATAAAACAACATACAAACACAAACACAAACATTCTTTTTTTTTTAGTGGCTGGAATTTTTTAAATTAATTTTTAAATTAAAAAAAAATATAACAAACAAATGCAAACATTCTTAACTTATGATCATTCCATTCTACATATATAATCAGTAATTCACAATATCATCACATAGTTGCATATTCATCATGATCATTTCTCAGAACATTTGCATCAATTCAGAAAAAGAAATAAAAAGACAACAGAAAAAAATTCATACATACCATACCCCTTATCCCTCCCTTTCATTAATCACTAGCATTTCAAACTAAATTTATTTTAACATTTGTTCCCCCATTATTTATTTTTATGCCATATGTTTTACTCGTCTGTTCATAAGGTAGATAAAAGGAGCATCAGACACAAGGTTTTCACAACCACACAGTTACATTGTGAAAGCTGTATCATTATACAATCATCCTCAAGAAACATGGCTAGTGGAACACAGCTCTACATTTTCAGGCAGTTCCCTCCAGCCTCTCCACTACATCTTGAATAACAGGGTGATATCTACTTAATGCATAAGAATAACCTCCAGGATAACCTCTGGACTCTGTTTGGAATCTCTCAGTCATTGACACTTTGTCTCATTTCACTCTTCCCCCTTTTGGTGGAGAATGTTTTCTCAATCCCTTGATGCTGAGTCTCAGCTCATTCTAGGATTTCTGTCCCACGTTGCCAGGAAGGTCCACACCCCTGGGCGTCATGTCCCACATAGACAGGGGGAGGGCAGTGAATTTGCTTGTTGCAAACACAAACATTCTTAACATACAAATATTCCGTACATAGGATACAATCAGTGTCTCACAATATCATCACCTAGTTGTGTATTCATCACCATGATCATTTTTTAGAACATTTACATCACTCCAGAAAAAGAAATAAAAAGAAAACAGAAAAACTCATACATACCATACTCCCTACCCCTCCCTCTCATTTACCACTAATATTTCCATCTACCCAATTTATTTTAACGTTGGTTCCCCCTATTATTTGGGTTTTTTTTAAATCTATATTTTTTACTTATCAGACACAATCACATATCATGTTGTAAAAGCTGTATCATTATACAGTTGTCTTTAAGAAGCAAGGCTACTGGAACACAGCTCTACAATTTCAGACACTTCCCTTTAGCCCCTCAAATACACCATAAACTGAAAAGTGGTACCAGATAAGATTCCAACCTTTGATCTGACACCCAAGGTCCTTCCCCCTGCAACCCAGCCTGTCATCTCAGCCTCCTCAACTCATTCCATCACAAACCCAGCTATTCCCTGAAAGACAAGCAATTCCATGCCTACAGGCCTTTGCTCATGCTGGTCCCTCAGCTCGGAATGCTTCTCCAGCCATGGAGATTTTCGAGCCATGGAATCCTTTTCCTTCTTGGAGGCCTATGGCTGAGATGTTCCCTCCTCTGGGAAGCCTTCCTTCCTTTAGCCCTTAATCACCATGACTCCCCCACCCCTTGTTCTGTACTCCCAAGCACATCAATGATCACCATGTTGAGTCCCCATTACATTTCACCTTGACACGTAATTAGACATTTCTCTCTCTCTTTCTCTCTCTCTCTCCTGCACCCCTCCCCCCACAGCCCCACCACTATTCTATGAACTCCCAATGGACAGAGGCTTTGAGATTCATCTCTGTATTCCCAACACCTGGCACAGAATAAATCCCAAGTAAATGTTCATGAGTGAATGGACACATGAATAAATGCATGAATGAGTGAATAATAAGCGATTGATATGGGTTGAGGCCCTAGTTGCTCCTGGTACCCACGGTGGGGGCTCTTCAGAACCCAGATAGGGGTTTTCTGGGGTCCCGATCTGACCTATAGTCCCTCGCCCCCATTTGCCAGGCATCTTCATGCTCCTACTCATCTTCTTTGCCTTCCTCCACTGCTGGCTCAACGCTTTTGCGGAGATGCTGCGATTTGGAGACAGGATGTTCTACCGGGTGGGAACTGCGTCTGGGCCCTTCGGGAGCTGGAGACAGGGAGGGCTGGGCAGGGATCTGGGGTGAATGGTGGCTATATTGGGTGTCGATCTCTGGCAATGAGAAATGCCCTCCTCTGCATATGGTTAGAATGCCATGCCTCCATCTCCCGACCAGTCAGCGTTAATTGCTTTTGTGTGGATGGTACTATGGAAACTCCTGAGAGGGGTGGTAGGGAGGAGGGCAGGTCCCTCCCCAGATCTTACAGAGGGAGCTGGGAGAGTACCTGCTGTCTCTGTTCTGCTGGAAGCCAGCCCTTCTGACAGAACATGGGGCAGGATGCAGGCACAGGGAGCAAGGATGGGAAGGTGGGCTTGCCAAGGAGGGACAAGGCTCTGATCTTACCCCCATGCCTCGCCCATTATTCCTTCCCCAGGACTGGTGGAACTCGACATCCTTCTCCAACTATTACCGCACGTGGAACGTGGTGGTCCATGACTGGCTGTACAGCTACGTATATCAGGATGGGCTGTGGGTACGGGCTCTGCAGTCCCCCTCAGCTCCTACAGTAATGGATCCTCTTTAGGACCTCCTCTCCTTCCCTCCTATAATACCCATCTTCTTCTGACCTAAGAGCCCCCTTGACTTCCATCTGCCCCCATACAACCCAACCCAGTGGGAGGAAAGTCCTCCTTATGATCTAACTTCTTTCCTTATCCTTAATTCCACCCTTCCACAGTACATTTCTTCCCTCCATTAGCATTCCAAGGAACGTGCATATAGCGATTTCAATTACCAAGGGTTTCCATATACAGTTAATCTGCCCAGTAACAATGAGAAGTAATAATTATTATATCTCCATTTAAAAATTATATCTAAGGCCCAATGATTTAAAGAAATGCTCTTAACTAAGACTAACTCCAACCTTTCTGACCTCAGATCCTGTATTCTTTCAATTGTGTCACACTCTTTCCTGGCTTCCTTGAGAAAGGGGCTCTTTGAGGAGAGGACACAGAGAGACTTAATTCCTTCTCCTCCCCTCGCCCCTGCCAGCTCTTTGGGGGCCAGGCCCGAGGGTCAGCCATGCTGGGTGTGTTTCTGGTTTCCGCGGTGGTTCATGAGTACATCTTCTGCTTCGTCCTGGGCTTCTTCTACCCCGTCATGCTGATACTCTTCTTTGTTATTGGAGGTGAGCTTGACATTTGTGTGGCACTGGAGGGACAGTCATTCAGAAGGAGGAGGCTTGGCCCTGCTCCTGGAGACCCCAGACTGATGGGAGAGGCCATGCACCTAAGAGAGAAGGGGAAGCTGCTGGGCATGAGAGTTGGGGTAGGGAGGGATTGGGTGAGGGAGGAAGGCGGCATTAGGAGACAGTAAGGGGATATCCTGGGCGATGAGGAGAAGGTTTTTCTGGTTGGACAGAGCATCTAAGCAAGGGCAGTCATAGAAAAAACAAAGAAGAAATGGATGAGATCAGAAGGCCCAGGATGAAATCCAGGGTACTGGAGTGTAAAGTGAGGAATCCGGATTTTACCTGAGCCACTTGAGATCTCCCTGGGTTTCTGGAGCTGAGTTCAAGATCTTCCCCAATGGGGCCTTCCTGCTTCCTGTCTTTCAACTGCTCCAGGATGGGAGAGTAGACAAAGAGACAAAGTATAGGGACCTGGAGCTTGGATGAAAACCTGCTTCTCTTGTGCCAGGGCTCCTGAACTTCGCAATGCATGACCGGCACACAGGCCCAGCATGGAATGTGCTAATATGGACTATGCTTTTTCTGGGCCAGGGCATCCTGGTCAGCCTGTACTGCCAGGAATGGTATGCACGGCGGCACTGCCCCCTGCCCCAGGTGAGAGACCTCAGCAATGCCATGCCCTCACATACCTCCCCTTCCCAACAGCCAGTCCCTTATTATTCCCCAATTCAGCAGCCAAGGTTAGGGGCGAGGACCTGGTTTGGGAGTGGTGGGTTCCCATGTCTTGGATGCACAGGGTAGGCACAGAAAGGGACCTCATTCACAAGTCACTCTCCTCTGGCACAGACAACCTTCTGGGGGCTGGTGACACCTCGATCGTGGTCTTGCCGTATCTAAAATTCAGGGCAACTTCACCGTCCAGATGACATCACCAAGTTCTCTCCCTGCGAAGCCTGGGACCAGGGCTCCTCTCTCTCTCTGTACTCTCAGACCTGGCTCTGAGTCAGGCGAGTCCGGGATACATGATCCTAAGTCATTCCAAGGACTGAGATCTGTGGCCCTGTGGGCAGCTAAGCACAGATGTAGGATGGAGTAGATTCGTGAGCCTCATGCCCATGGATTTGGCACAGAGTTCTTCCCACCCCATGGTTGCCCATATTTGGGGAGATGAGGGCCTTACAGACTTGGTGCTTGTCAGGAGACTCAAAGGAACTGGGACTACCAACATTCTAGAAGGATTTGACTCTTCACTTCGTATACAATGGTGCCACAATAAACTGTCTCTCTTTTCATTCATTTATTTGTTTATTCATTCATTCATCTTTTGTTGAAGGCCCATTTGGTGACAGACATTATTAGAGGGGTTGTGTCTGCAGAGGGTCTTGGGTGGCAGGTTACCTCACCTTCTCTATGCCCCCCTCCTCTCCCAGAAACCCAGCCTCACTCCCTTTTCCACCTTTACCCTCACATTTCCACTCTACCTTAACTTTTCTGCTCCTGGCAGAAGGTTGCCTGAAGGAAGACACAAGGCTTATGATCACAGTTCAGCAGCAAACACCCCCAGCTGTGAAATCTAAATGGGAAACAGCCAAGGGGTATGTCCTGGTGTCCTAGGGCAGCCATAATGAAGTACCACAAACTAGGTGGATTAAAACAACAGAAATTTATCCTCTCACAGCTCTGAAGACTAGAAGTCCAAAAGCAAGGTGTCTATAGAACATGCTCTCTCTGAAACCTATAGGGGAGAACCCGTCCTTGCCTCTTCTAGCTTCTGGTGTTTGCTGGTAATCCTTGGCATTCCTTGGCTTATACATGCAGCACTCAAATTTCTGCCTCTGTCTTCACATGGCTATCTTCTCCTATGTCTCTTCTCTTCTTTTTTTTTTTTTTCATTTTTTAAGAACTTTTTTTTTATTAAAAAAATTAACTAACACAACATTTAGAAATCATTCCTTTCTACATATGCAATCAGTGATTCTTAATATCATCACATAGATGTATGATCATCATTTCTTAGTACATTTTCATCGATTTAGAAAAAGAAATAGCAAGACAACAGAAAAAGAAATAAAATGATAATATAGAGAAAAAATAAAAATAAAAAATAAAAAATATATAAAAACAAAAAACAAACAAACAACAAAAAACTATAGCTCATATGCAGCTTCATTCAGTGTTTTAACATAATTACATTACAATTAGGTAGTATTGTGCTGTCCATTTTTGAGTTTTTGTATCCAGTCTTGTTGCACAGTCTGTATCCCTTCAGCTCCAATTTCTTCTCTTCTTATGAGGACACCAATCATATTGGAATAAGAGCCTTTCCTACGCCAGGAGGACCCCATCCTAACTTAACCAATTACATCTGCAAGAACTCTATTTCCAAATAAGGTCACGTTCTGAAGCACAGGGATTAGGAATTCAACATATCTTTTTTGGGGGGGAGGGTGGGCAACAATTCAATCCATAACAGGTAGAAGGCAGAAGGGGGATCCTGAATACAAGTATCAGATTTCCCTGGGACCCTATAAGCCTTGTCCTAAAAGCCTGAGCTGTAACCCCTCCTTTCATTCCCCCCATCTGGCCTCTCCCTCAAGGCCTCAAGTCTCTTTTCATTCCTGTTCACTTCTGGGGTGTCTGCTGAGCCTGGAACCCACAACTGGATACAGTTTGGCTTGGGAAAACTATTTCAGAAGAGCATCATTTATAGGACAAAACAGGTTCTTTTCTCAGGATACTTCATCTTCGTTACTGCTATTCCATCCTAGGCCTTTGCCTTGGGTCTTGACCACTAGAATGAAAAAGGGGAATTTTATTTCTGTTAGTCCAGTTTCGTAAAATTTTAGGCTTACATTGCCCTAAAGAAAAGATTAAGATTCTCTCAGGTCCTAACTGACTCCCTAGTAAATTTAACCCCTTTGGAAATGACATTAATTTATGTATGTACACATTTGTGTGTGTGTTTATGATTATTTTATCTATTCATAAAGATAATATATGTTTATGCAAGAAATCCAAACCATGAAAGTATAAATCCCTCAGAACCTACTGGAATCATTTATTTTTATTTTTTTATTTCTTTTTTCCTATAACCAGTAAAAAAACAATCAACAAAAGTACAGAGATTCCATTTTAAAAAATTATCAGAGTGCAAAGAGGGCCACAGCCACTGCAGGTGTTCTGTTCAACTTACCTATTTACAGAGTGCCTGGTATGGGCATATGGCCACAGAGGCCTATTTAAAATATCACAAAACATGGTCTTTTTACTTTTTGCTTTTCTTACATTTCATAGAAGAACCCCACCCCATTTCCAAATGAAAGGACTTACTATAAAACACAAATCATATTGGCTATTTACTATAAAAGTTATGAAAAATGCTGGACAGGTGCATGGCTATAAATACAGAAAGTATATAAATGGCTCTGCTGTCTACACAAGGGAAGGTTTCATTTAGTTTCTGTGCTGGTTTGAAAGGATGTATGGACCCTAGAAAAGCCATGTTTTAATCAAAATCCCATTTTGTAAAGGCAGAATAATCCCTATTCAATACTGTATGTTTGAAACTGTAATCAGATCATCTCCCTGGAGATGTGATTGAATCAAGAGTGGCCGTTAAACTCGATTAGGTGACAACATCTCTCCACCCATTTGGGTGGGTCTTGATTAGTTTCTGAAGTTCTATAAAAGAGGAAACATTTTGTAGAATGGGAGATTCAGAAAGAGCAGAGGAGAACGACATAGCCATGAGAAGCAGCTCAGCATACCTCATCTCAGCACTCACAGCTCAGCCCAGGCCTTTGGAGATGCAGAAAGAAATCACCCCAGGGAAACTTTTTGGAACCCAGAAGCCTGGAGAGAAGGCCAGCAGAGATCACCCTGTGCCTTCCCACATAAGAAAGAACCTCAGTTGAAAGTTAGCTGCCTTTCCTCTGAAGAACTAATGAAATAAATCCCCTTTTATTAAAAGCCAATCCGCCTCTGGTGTGTTGCATTCCGGCAGCTAGCAAACCAGAACAATTTCCCAATCTGTTAAGATGGGAGATGAGCTAAGGATGGGAGGACAGGGTCTTGGAACATAGCTGCAGAAACTCCCATTTCCCAGATAGCTGAAGTTCACTCACAGGTGAGAATTGGGATTGCTGGAGGTCAGGAAGGAGGAATAGGACAGTGAGCTCTAGAAGGCACCTTTGGGCCCACTGACACACATGGGCCTCACTGCTATCTGACGACCACAGCTCTGTGGGCCCTGATATCCACCATCTGAGAAAAGTTAAGAGCTTTGTGCATATGCAGAGAGGGCAGGAAATCAGAGTTCATCTACGAGGAAATGGGAACAAGTTCGGAAAGATGTTCTAGCTTAGATTATGATATATGCCTATATGAATGGACAGATGGATGGAGGGATGGAGGGATGGAGGGATGGAGGCATGGAGGCATGGAAGCTAACGACTAAAATCTGGACTGGAAAGTTACCTTTAGGTACACAGAGAGTAAAAATAAGGCAGAAATGCAGAACCATTCTATGCTCAGATGCAGAAAGAAAATTTTTGCCTACCAAGAGAACAGCGCTTGGTTTTAACCATATCTGTCAGCTTGATTTCTAAATTAGCCAAATTAAGAAGAACCTGAGGTGCTTTGGGTAGATAAATCAACTTGGGAACAGGACACCTCAGCTCTCTCTTAAGTAGCCTAGAGCACCAGGCAGGTGAGACAAAGCATGTCCTGCACTTCTCTTTGTAGCTTAGACATGGCTCCCACTCTGGAAACTTTCTAGCCGGAGTCTAGAGTCTAAGCTGCCTCACCTTTGTCAGGTAAAAATGAATGAAACAGTCAGTGTTTGGGTGTTGAGAATAGCATGTGAGCTGCCTGGAACAGCCCCACCTGTGCAGGTGAGGAGGACCTGACAGGGGATTTGGGGAGCACTGCAAATGGGAAAGACTCAAAATACGGTCTCCTTCAAGTATGCATGGGCTACAAACAATTACAGTATTTCCAGGCTCTAGATTGGTCTGGGTCAAAGGCATCTGGGAGCAGCTGCCCCTGCCCTGCCTCTTGATTGAGGCCAGTCCTTGACAGATAAGTTTGAGCTTCATCACAATAAAAGAAAGCATATGTGTCTGGATGTGTCTGAATACATGGAATATTTACACATGTACCTTTGAGAACCTTCCATAAATTCCTTGCTTGGGTCTTTTCTTCTGAAGAGGATGGTTTGAGTCTGAAGCCAAGTCCTATTGCCCAACCCAGCCTGTGTGCAGGAGAGGGCATGATCACTGTCTAGTCAGGCTTCATTGTTGAATTCTCTTTCAGTGATGTCCTGCGCCATCCTGGGAGTGGAGGATCAGGGCAGCGGGGGGGGGTTGTGAATTAGGACTGATGTCAGCACTGCTCCTTCATGGGTGAAGGATCCTCACAAGGTATTGTAAGGCATGCAAAACCAGGAGGAAACCTAAAGCAGTAGGACTGGGGGGTCCCTGCCTCCTCCCGCCTCTGGGCAGCCCCCTAAAAGGCTATGCAGACCTGGCCCCATCTCGAGCCTCCGTGCGCATGGCCATGTTATTGTAAGACTCGGGGACCTTGATGAGGATATCCTTAGAACGGCTCCTGCACTTAGGTCCTTGCAGCACTTGCTGCAGTGGCAGCAACTGGAGCAGCTGCACAGCATGCAGCACACACAGCAGCAGCAGCAACAGTACCTCTGGCAGCAGTTGGCAAGCAGGAAGATGAGGCCATCCCAGGGCTTCAGCGAGTGCATCCACAAAGGCAGGAAGTTCCAGTTCTGGAGTTTCGTGGGCAGGACGTGCAGGAGGCAGGACTGCAGGATCCTCAGGAGCACCACCAGAAGGAGCAGGAAGATGATGGGCACCCCCACTCCCACCAACATGGGCCACCTGTCCAGTGAGAGGCCAAACACGGCCAGCAGGACCAGGAAGAAGAAGATCAGGTAGAAGATGGCAAACCAGTGGTAGTTTGCCAAGATGTTGCCCAGCTCCGTGGCCAGGTGGATGGGCAGGCAGGTCAATGGGATTGGGTACCAAAGGAGGATGCCTGAGATGTTGAAGAAGTGACACAGGGTGATCTGGAGGGAGCTCTTTAAAATGTTGCCTGGGCTGGCTAAGGCAGCCAGGATGGCAGTGGTGGTGGTATCGACATTGGATCCCAGTGTCAGTGGGTATGTCCTCTCACTAGTTATCCCACCGAGGCCAATCAGCAGGGTCAAGGCAGATGTGAACACGATGCCTTGAACACTTCTCTGCACGATGAAGATCATGCCTGCGTCCACGAGGATGGCCAGGTAGCCACTGGCCCAGGCAAAGGGAAATGGTAAGTCAGTTTTGAAGGTCTTTTTGATGACAATAGCGACTTGCCCCCAGAGCACAGAGTTCAGGGGCTTGACAACCACGTACAGGCAGCCGCACAGGGCAAGCAGGGAGAATGCCAGCAGGATGATTCCAACGACTAGACCAAGAAGGTTGAAGTTCACAAAGATGTGCCATTTGGCAATGTTCTCCTGCTGGGCCACATTCTTGAGGGTCCAGTACTGAAAACTATCCGTCCAAGAGAAGGAAGGGGAGGTGCAGTTCTAGGCCAAGGGGATAGTAACATTCATCTGAGTCACACTGGCAACTGGGTGGTACCAGATCTTGATAAGACTCTTCTTTTTGGCTGCTTCATCTTTCAGTACAGTTTGGTTGATAATCTTTTTATCCAGCTGGACAATGAGTTTTGTGAAAGAATCTGTGATGACTTTCAAAAGTTCTTGAGCATTTTCTCCATTTCTGAGGTGGAAGGTCTCCACCACGCTGTTGGTTAGGATCTCCAGGTAATGGGTGGCAACCTCCAGGGGCAAAGCACAAACCTGGAGAGCCAGTTGAAGAATTTGAGGACCGTGGCACCCATGAAGGCCCTTCTGAACTCATTTCTATCTCTTGCCTGCACAAGAGCCACAATGGTGTTGGTGATTGAGGTCCTGATGTTGGCTCATGATAATAGGGATGGCAGCCCGCACGGTCAACAGTGAGGAGGACACCATGCTGACAATGAAGGATGTGGATGTGCTGGACCTTTGAACTTTAATCACCGGCCCTACCACAAGGTTGGACGTTGTAGAGTTGTCGCTGAAGAACTGCCCAGCCATCTTTCCTCCACATGGCACTGCCAAGGATATCCAAAGAGCACATGAACAAGTAAAGAAACCCCAGAAGCAGAATGAATTTCCCAATCCCTTGCAGGATACATAGAACCTTCCCTTTGGTGTCTCTTTCAGACCACTTGGGCCCTGTGTCCTGAAGCTAAGGCAGGCCCCAGGGATCTTCCACTTCTGTGGGGTCCTCTATCAGGCACATGGTGGGATAAGATGGCAGAAGTTCGATCTTGGTTCCTGGGGACCTGGAGACATTCTTGGTGGTCTCTTCACCTTTCACAGATGTAGACTGCTGACCAGTAGTCCCTTCTATGCATTTATTGGAATCTGGCTGGGCATTCTCCAACTCAGACCAAGGCACCATGGTAATTCTGAACTTAAATCTGAAAGCCATAGAGGTGGCCTGAATCTACCTTCTGTTCTCTGCTGAGGCTGAGCCCACCAGGTCATTTTGAGGCTAACAGGAAATCCAAATCAAGGTATCACCAAAGCAATGCCTTCTCTCTGAAGACTGTAGAAGATTCCTGGTCTCTCCCTTCCCTTCCAGGTTCTGCTGATGTTCAGCTTCTGGCTGCTCCATCTGTGGCTTGGAATAATTTTAAATATAATTCTATTGAGATATATTCACACACTGTACAATCCATCCAAAGTATACAATCAACAGCTCACAGTACCATCACATACTTGTGCATTCGTCACCATGATCAATTTTAGAACAATTTCATTTCTCCCGCAAAAGAAAGAATAAAACCCAAAACATCCCATACCCCTTATCCCCCACCATAATTGACCTCTACTATTGGTGTGGTACATCTGTTACTGTTATCTTAATGTTAAGATAATATTGTTAACTAGAGCCCATAGTTTGCAATAGGTACAATTTTTCCCATATAACATCTGTGCTGTTTGAGGCTGCTGTGTACCCCAGAAAAGCCATGTTCTTTTTCCTGGTCCAATCTTGTGGGGACTGACGCTGTTTGGATGGCATCTTTTTGATAAAGTTGTTTTCATGGAGATGTGACTTTTGATTAGGGGCTCTCCATGGAGATATGTTTCTTTCCATTCATGGTGAGTCTTAATCTGCTTACTGGAGGTCTTTAAGAGGGAACAATTTTGGAAAAAGCACAGAGCCAACCCAGAGATGTTTGGAGCTGCAGAAAGAAAATGCCCCTAGGGAAGCTGTTTGAAATCAGAAGCCAAAGGACTAGCAGATGCCAGTCATGTGTCTTCCCTGCTGACAGAGGTATTCTGGATGCCATCGGTCTTTATTGAGTCAAGGTATCTCTTCTAGTTTGCTAGCTGCCAGAATGCAATATACCAGAAACAGAATGGCTTTTAAAAAGGGGAATTTAATAAGTTGCTAGTTTACAGTTCTAAGGCCGAGAAAATGTCCCAATTAAAACAAGTCTATAGAAATATCCAATTTAAGGCATCCGGGGAAAGATACCTTGGTTCAAGAAGGCCGATGACGTTCAACATTTCTCTCTCAGCTGGAAGGGCATATGGCAAACATGGTGGTGTCTGCTGGCTTTCACGTGGCTCTACCAAAAGGGACTCTCTCCAAAATGTTTCCTCTTTTAAAGGATTCCAGCAAGCAACTCCACCTTCAGTGGGTGGACACACACCTCCATGGAAATCATCTAATCAAAAGTTACCACCCACAACTGGGTGGGTCACATCTTCATAGATACAATCAAAATGCTCCCACCCAGCAATATTGAATGAGGATCAAAGGGCATGGCTTTTCTGGGGTCCACCACAGATTCAGACCAGCACAGTATCTTTTTCTGGATGCCTTAGTTAGACATTTTTATGGCTTTGGAACTATAAATTTGTAACTTAATAAATCCCCTTTATAAACGCCAATCCATTTCTGGCATACTGCATTGCAGCAGCATTAGCAAACTAAAAAACCTTCTATCAACTCCTTGTAATAAAATCATACCTTTGTTCTAGTTCATGACTGGTTATCTTTTCACTTTCTTGATAGTGTCCTCTGAAGCATAAAAGATTTTAATTTTTATGAAGTTCAATTAATTTCTTTTTCCTTTGGTTCCTTGTTATGTTACCTAAGAAGGCTATCCCTTGCCTAAGTTCATGATGTTTTACTCCTATATTTTCATGTAGTGCTTTATAGCTCTTACATATTGGCCTATGAACTGAATTTTTTATTTTATTTTATTTTTTGGATTTGGACATCTAATTGTCCCAACACCATTTGTCAAAAAGATTATTATTTCTCCCATTGAGTTATCTGGGCTGAAAATCAATTGACTATAAATATGAGGGTTTACCTCTGGATTCTCAATTCTAATCCATTAGTCTACGTGTCTATCCTTATGTCAGTATGACATTGTCTTGATTGCTTTCATTTTATAGCAAATTTTGAAATTGGGATGTAGAGTCCTCCAACTTTGTTCTTCCTTTTGAAGACTGTTTTGGTTATTATGTGTCTCTTGGATTTCCCTGTGAATTTTAGTATCATGTTGCCGATTTCTGCAAGGAAACCAACTAGGATATTGAAAGGGGATGGCATTCTATCTGTAGATCCATGAACATGGAATATCTTTCCACTTATTTGGGTCTTCTTTAATTTCAACAGTGTTTTAGTTTTAAGAATGTATGTTTTTGTACTTCTGTTAAATTTATTCCTAAGCATTTTATACTTTTTTTACTTTCTATTTTTAAATACTTATACAACAGTTAAAAAATTATACACGTGATGACCATGGTTAATGGTACAAATATAAGACTATTCTTCCATGAAGTAGAATAAGTGTATGTCACTATTACAAAGGGTTAATAATAGGGTAGTATATAGTAAAATACAATGAATGCAAACTGTGGACTATAGTTAACAGTAACATTGTAATATTCTTAAATCAATTGTAAAAAGGTACCATATCAAGGGTGCAAGGGTAGTTCTGCGATAGAATTCTCACTTGCCATGCGGGAGCCCCAGGTTTGATTCTCGGCCCATGCACTTCACAAACAAACAAGTGAAAAACCAACCAAACAAAAATTCAACAAATGGTGCTGCAATAAAGGGATAAGCATTTTTAAAAAGTCTGTGTCTGGAATGTCCCAGGTCTGTTCCTCCTCATTGATAGTGTCTTTCTATCTTTTTTTTTTTTTCTGACCCAAAATTTTAACTTGCATTTATCTCAAGCAAGTTGGGGATAATCAAACTAAATCTACAATTGCCAGAAGCATTGTTACAATTTAATGCACATTAACTGAAATGTGTACATTTTTAGTGTTCATAATAAATGCAGTTATGACTTTGTTATACTTTGCCATTCTTTAAGAAAGCACATTAAGCTTTAATACAGAAATATTTAGGTTACACTTAACTTATGCTCAAGTAATAATACATTTTCTCTTTTTTGATCTCATTTATTCTTTCCTCAGGTATGGCCCATCTCCTGTGGCTGGAGCAACTTTTGGCTATGTGGCTGGCCTTGTTATTTCACCACTCCGGATATACTGGAATAGAAAGCTACTTACACACAAGAACAATTAGATGAAGCAAAAGGAGAAGATATTTCTTTGTGCAGACTCCATAAAGACTGTGCAGAGATGGGTACGGTCAAAGTCAAGCCGTTCCATTTACAGCCCTTTTTTTTTTTTTTTGTAGTTACAACATGATGTGATTGTCAGCTTTTTTTGTTTCTTTGTTTTGTCTTGTTTTTGATTGTAAGCTCTTAAAACTATGACCCCCCTGAGAGATTGTACCTTTTAGTTGAAACAAAGTATTTATAATAGATTGTGGCTTCAGATACTGTTTGCTGCTTCTTGGACTTTAAGAGACATTCTTAACTATATAGAATTCTGAGGGCAGTTTTTTGCATTCCGCCCCCACGCCCCAAGTTTTAAACTGTTTCATTATCTAGAAGAGCTCTGCAAATAACTGTAGCATTCATATGCTTTCTGAGAGAAACAGACGTTTTCCTTGGCCACTGAAGATGTTTCTCACATAATCAAACAACAATTTATACATCTTGAGCCTATTCTTTCTTTTTTTTTTTTTTCTTTCTTTCTTTTTTTTTTTTTTTACTGTGTGTTTCTTTGGAGTTCATCAAAACCAATCTTCAGTCTCTTCTGGGTTAAAGCCGAATATCCCACGCAGCAGCATGTTCCTAAGTCTTTTGCTAGTTTCTGTCCTTCAGTTCAACACATAGGTTTTTCTTTCATGTCATTCAGTCTTGCTACAGTTTTGGGGTCATCTTGGGGATCAGTCTGAGTTCTTATTAATAAAAAAGGCACATTTGGTGTGTATTCCTTAACTTCTGGTACCCACTGCTCTTTCACATTTCAAAACGATGGGAGAGAGAAGCATATAAAGGAAGACATCAGTCATGGGATAAGAAAAGGCCTCAGATGGTCAGTCTTCCTGTCTGGCCGTGCATAGAGTTGCAGGAGGTACTGTTTGCCCCCCACTTGACGCTAACTGTATAGTGGTGGAATTCGGTGGGGAGATGGCCTCCGGAAGGGGGTGTTCGCATACTCACGATAGGCACATCTCGCCCACCGCTCTGTCGCTGACCACCACCACTTGAACATTAGCGTGCCGTGAGCTATGCAGAGGCTGGTTGGCCTCGGGGCGTTGTCCCCCACTGAGCCCCGGCTCCGGGTTTAGCCCCAGCCTGCCTGAGGGGTCCGCCGCCACCGCCGCGGCTCCCAGCAGCAGAATCACCACGTACCCCGGCCCCGTGCAATGCAACCCCACCGGAGGAGAGGGGACGGCGGTCCGGGGGCGTTGCCACTGCCTGGGCCCCAGCTGGATCCCCGCTCCAGCTCCGTCGTCACGCCAACCTGCTGTCCCTGCCGCCCGGCGCCCGCGCGCTCCCCCACCTGGCCTCCCCAGGAGGATCTGCTGGGTCATAAGACTGTCCAGCCCCAGGGGAGACGGCAGCTTTGGGGAGGGCCCTGTGTGGTCCCCGTCCCCGGCTGGGCCCCCAGCTCATTGGTGGTTTCTAATGCTTTGTCTCCTTTGCCCTAGCCATCACTTCCTATCTCCTTGCAGGTTTCGTAACCTTTTGTTGGAACCTGGACATTTTGATATTTTAATGTGTTTTTGCTGGAATTTACACTCTGAGGTGTCTGTTCCTTAACCTTGTATCCAGCTAGTGTTATGACATAACTTTGGTTTGCTAGTATTTTTTGTTTTGTTTTGTTTTGTTTGAGGATTTTGTTTTTGAATCTGTATTAGAATGTTAGAAATATTCTTGCAATCTTTTTTGTATGTTTTTGGTATCCAGGTAATACTGGCTTTCTAAAATGAATTCAGAAGATGTGTTTTCTCTTCTTTTAGTTTTTAGTGAGTTTATGAAGAATTGATAGTAATTCTTCTATAAATTTTTGGTAGTATTCACCAGCATAGCTAATTGAGTCTGGACTTTTTTTAAAGAAATTGCTGAACTACTCATCCTATCTCTTTATTTTAGTATATTAATAACTTCAATTCCTTCTTGAGTAAGTTTTTATAATGTGTCTTTCTAGGAATTTGTTCATTTCTTCTAAGTGTTTTAATTTGTTGAGATACAGTTGTTCATAGAATTCCCTTAAAATCTTTTTTAGTTTTCTAAGGTCAGCAGTAACATTCTCTCTTTCATTCATGAATTTGGTAACATGAATTCTCTCTCTTCCAATCTAGCTAAAGGTTAATCTTGCTCTTTTCAAAGAACAAACTACTGGTTTTGTTGATTCCCAGTATAGTTTTCCTGTTCTCTATTTCATTAATTTCTACTCCAATCTTTATTATTTCCTTGCTTCTTTTTTCTTTAGGTTTAGTTCTTCTTTTTCCAGTATCTTAAGATGGAAAGTCTGTTTACTGAATTGAGATTTTTTTTTTTAATGTAAACTTTCCAACTGTAGATTTTTTTGTGGATTCTCTTTATCAGGTTGAGTAAGTTACATTCTATTTCTAAGCTCTGAGAATCTTCATCACAAATGGATATTGGGTTTTATCAAATGTCTTTTTTGTATCTACTGAACTGATATGTTTTCTTCTTTCTTAGTCTGTTAATATTTTGAATTGCATTAATTACTTTTTTTTTTATATAGTTTATTTCTTTTTTTTCATGGGCAGGGACTGGGAATCAAACCTGGGTCTCTGGCATGGCAGGCAAGAATTCTGCCTGCTGAGCCACTGTGGCCTGCCCGCAATGACTTTTTTTCCTTTTAAAGAAATATATATTTTTATTGACAAAACTTCACACACATACAGTCCACACATGCTGCACAATCAGTGGCTCAAAATATCATCACATAGTTGTGTATTCATCACCACGATCACTTTTAGAACATTTGTATCACTCCAGAAAAAGAAATAAGATAAAAGAAAAAACTCATACATCTCATACCCCTTATCCCTCCGTGTCACTGACCATTAGTATTTCTTTTTCTTTTTTTATTAATGTTTAAATTTTTTAAATTAACAACAAACACAAACATTCTTACCATATGATCATTCCATTCTACATATATAATAAGTAATTTACAATATCATCAAATAGTTGTATATTATCATCATGATCATTTCTTAGAACATTTCTACCAATTACATTGATTAATTTTTTAAAATTAAGCCAACCTTGAATTCCTGGGGTAAATCCCACTTAGTCATGATATATGATCTTTTTCTATATTGTTGGATTCAATTTGCTATAATTGTGGTAAGAATTTTTCATCTATATTATGAAGAATATTTGTAGTTTTATTTTCTTGTAATCTCTTTATATGTTTTCTATCATATTTTATTTGGTGCCACCTCCTGGGCAATAAAACAAGTCTCAATAAATTTAAAACCATTCAAATCATATCAAGTGTGTTCTCTGACCATGGTTTAAATTATAACTCAGTAACAGAAAGATATATGGACAGTCCCCAAATATATAGAATCTAAGAATACACTTCTAAATAACCCATGAATCAAAAAAGAAATTAAAAGGCAAAATAGCATTTTTTTTTTTTTGCATGGGCAGGCACCGGGAATCGAACCCGGGTCTCCCGCATAGCAGGCAAGAACTGTGCCACTGAGCCACCATGGCCCACCCTAAAATACAAAAATTTTTGAGTGAAATAAAAAAATAAAAACACAACATATCAAAATGTATGGAATAAAGCTGAAACAGTACTTGGAAGGAAATTTATAGCACTGAATACCTGTTTTAGAAAAAAAGAAAAGTAAAATCAATGTCCTTAACTTCTACTTTCATAAACTAGAAAAAGAAGAGCAACTTAAACCCAAAGTAAGCAAAAGAAAGGAAATAATAAAGATTAACGTAGAACGCATAGAAGCAGAAAATAAAAACAATGAAAAAATTCAATGAAACCAAGGCTGGTTCTTTCAAAAGTTCAATAGCAATAAGGCTCTAACTAGATTGAACAGGAAAAAAGAAAGGAGGAGGAGGAGGAAAAGACACAAATTACCAATATCAAAAATGGGAGAAGAGACAACACTGCAGATTCCAGTGATACTAAAAGAGTAAGGAAACAAGTTGTATTAGTTAGGGTTCTCTAGAGAAACAGAATCAACAGGGAACACTCGCAAATATAAAATTTATAAAAGTGTCTCACGTGAACACAGGAACGCAGAGTCCAAAATCCGCAGGGCAGGCTGTGAAGCCGACGATTCCGATAGAAGGTCTGGATGAACTCCACAGGAGAGGCTCGCCAGCCAAGGCAGGAAGAGAGCCTGTCTCTTCTGAACCCTCCTTAAAAGGCTTCCAGTGATTAGACTGAGCATCACTCATTGTAGAAGACACTCCCCTTGGCTGATTACAAACGGAATCAGCTGTGGATGCAGCTGACATGATCATGATCTAATTCTATGAAATGCCTCATTGCCACAGACAGGCCAGCACTTGCCCAACCAGACCAACAGGTACTACCACTTGGTCAAGGTGACACGTGAACCCGACTATGACACAAGTTTATGTCAATAAACCCCATAATTCAGATAAAACTGACAGAATGTTTGAAAGATGTAAACCATCTTACTCAAGAAGAAACAGGTTATCTGAATACTTTCATCTATAAAGGAAGTTAAATTTGTAGTTTAAAATCTTCCCCCAAGAGAAAATCCTCCCGTTGCTACCTGCCATACATCATCCTCACCTCTATCTTCACTGGCAGAAGGGAACAGCACCAACGCTACCTGCAGTAGGCATTAAAAGCACTTCAACACCTGAGATAACTTTAAAATATATGTGGTTATAAGAAAAAGTTTAAAACAACATGCCACAAACTAAGGAAATATGCAAGCTAATTATGTTGACTCCAGAGAATTTGCTAAAAATGAACTCCAGGAACATTTTCAAAACTAGCCATCGCTAATATGTAAAAGCTTGCTTTCAACAATTGACAAAATAACAGTCTAGAAAGAAAAAACAAAATTATTGTATTCTTTGCAACAAAACTAATGAAATGGTAGTTTCTACAAAGCAATGGTTTTCCTCATTAGAATAAAATACATCTACTTAAGAGACACTTCTGTGATCTTATCAAGACTCCGCTTTCCCCAGCCTCATCTGCCTTATTTGTAAAACAGAAGTTAAAAAAATCTGCCTAAAGGCTGAGGTTTACCAAATGATTACTTGTGATGGCCTCTCAACTCCAAGAGCTATAATTCTTTCATATTTGTAATTCTAAAGCTAAACCTTAGGTTGTAAGAACATTGCCGTCTTTACACAAAACTCAACCTCCATGATAACTGCACTTAAGGTGTACCTAAGTGAATGTCCTTGCTCTTAGGAAATGTACCAGGAAGTAATATGTGTTTGAGGAACATGATGTATACAACCTACTCCCAAATGTTTAGAAAATAGATAAACAGTATCTTAATTTCTAGGCTGCTAAGACAAATACTATACAATGGGTTGGCTTAACAGCAGGAACTTATTGGATCATGTTTTCGGAGACTAGAAGGCTTACTTCCTCCCAGGGTCAGTAGCAATCTGGCTGGCAGGCATTCCTTGCATTCCTGGGCATTTGTGGGTTCCAATGTCATATGATTGTTTAGTTCCCTAAACTGCTGAAAGCAGATACCAAGAAATGTGCTAGATTAAACAATGAGAATATATTCACTTCAGTTTGAGGCCAAAATAAATGTCCAAATCAAAGCATCATCAAGGCAATGCTTAATTCCTGAAGACTTGTTGCCCGTCATCCACGGCTCTGTTGTCACATGGCAAGGCACGTGGCAGCACCTAGTGGTCTTTCCCTTCTCTTCCGAATTTATTGCTTTCAGCTTCTTGCTTTTGTGGTATTCTCTTTCTTTCTCTGTATTCATTACCTTTATAAAGAACTCCATCCTGAATGAGGTTGGTTACAATTTAACTGAGCTAGCCTCATCAAAAGGTCCTACTTACAATGGGTTTATACCCACAGGAATGGTTTAGATTTAAGAACATGTTTTTTCTGGGGTACATACAGCTTCAAACCACCACACATGGCAGTGTCCTCTCCTTTCTTTCTGGGTTCTGTTGTCTTTGGCTTCTGGCTCCTCCCCATGAATTCCTCTTACCATTTCTCAATTTCTTCTGCTTATAAAAGATTCCAGTAAACAGAATTAAGACCCAACCTCATTCAGAGCCATAGTTTAACAAAAAAAAAATCCTCAAGAGATCCTACTTACAATGGGTTCAAACCCACAGAAATGGGGTTAAGATTAAGAAGCCTTTTTTTTTTCTGGGTACATAATTCAACTTACTATAGTCTGCCCTCCGAACCCCAAAAATATGTCCTTCTCATATGGAACAAGCATTCATTCCATGACAACATTCCAAAAGTCATGTAATTTCAAAAACAATGTTAAGTACAAAGTCTCATCAAAATTAATTACGGGGACTTCCAGAGAAGATGGCGGCTTAGTAAGACACGCGGGTCTTAGTTCCTCCTCCAGAACAGCAACTAAAGAAACAGAAACAATACGAAACAGCTCCTGGAGCCACGACAGAGACCAAAAAGACAGCGTACCCCATTCTGGAACGGCTGAACGGGCAGGGAGAATCCGCTGCAGTGAGATACCCGAGGGGCACGCGCTTTCCCGGGCCGGGGCGGCTGGCAACCGGGGTCCCTTCCACACACGTGGCTTCCCGGTCCGACTGGGAACGTGGGATAGCGGGGCCCTCCCGCCACGCTTGGCGTCTCGGGCCAGCTGGGCAATTTGGACCGGTACTCCCCCAAGCCACGGTGGCCGGCGACCCCCTCTCCACGCGCGGTTTCCCGGGTCGACTGTGAGATTCGGATCGGCAAGTTAAAGGAGCCACAGCATCTTTTACTGGTGGGACCCGCAGACAGACAAGCGCCACAAGCGCCACCTACTGGGCAGGAAAAGAAAAACAGAGCCCAGAGATTTCACAGAAAAACGTTTCAACCAGCCGGGTCCCACACCCAGGGAAATCTGATCAAATGCCCAGACACCAGCAGAAAATAATGGATCATGCTCGGAAAATTGAAGATATGGCCCAGTCAAAGGAACAAACCAATAGTTCAAATGAGATACAGGAGCTGAGACAACTAATGCTGAATATACGAACAGAAATGGAAAACCTCTTCAAAAACCAAATCAATAAATTGAGGGAGGACATGAAGAAGACATGGGCTGAACAAAAAGAAGAAATAGAAAATCTGAAAAAACAAATCATAGAACTTATGGGAGTGAAGGACAAAGTAGAAAAGATGGAAAAAACAATGGATACCTACAATGGTAGATTTAAAGAGACAGAAGCTACAATTAGTGAACTGGAGGATGGAACATCTGAATCCCAAAAAGAAACAGAAACTATAGGGAAAAGAATGGAAAAACTTGAGCAGGGGATCAGGGAACTGAATGACAATATGAACTGCACAAATATACGTGTTGTGGGTGTCCCAGAAGGAGAAGAGAAGGGAAAAGGAGGAGAAAAACTAATGGAAGAAATTATCACTGAAAATTTCCCAACTCTTATGAAAGACCTAAAATTACAGATCCAAGAAGTGCAGCGCACCCCAAAGAGAATAGACCCAAATAGGCGTTCTCCAAGACACTTACTAGTTAGAATGTCAGAGGTCAAAGAGAAAGAGAGGATCTTGAAAGCAGCAAGAGAAAAACAATCTGTCACATACAAGGGAAACCCAATAAGACTATGTGTAGATTTCTCAGCAGAAACCATGGAAGCTAGAAGACAGTGGGATGATATATTTAAAATACTAAAAGAGAACAACTGCCAACCAAGACTCCTATATCCAGCAAAATTGTCCTTCAAAAATGAAGGAGAAATTAAAACTTTTATAGACAAAAAGTCACTGAGAGAATTTGTGACCAAGAGACCAGCTCTGCAAGAAATACTAAAGGGAGCACTAGAGTCAGATACGAAAAGACAGAAGAGAGAGGTATGGAATTAAGTGTAGAAAGAAGGAAAATCAGATATGATATATATAATACAAAAGCCAAAATGGTAGAGGAAAATATTATCCAAACAGTAATAACACTAAAAGTTAATGGACTGAATTCCCCAATCAAAAGACATAGACAGGCAGAATGGATTACGACCCAGCAATACCACTGCTAGGTATCTACTGAAAGGACTTAAGGGCAAAGACACAGATGGACATTTGCACACCAGTGTTTATAGCAGCATTGTTTACAGTTGCAAAGAGATGGAGACGGCCAAAGTGTCCGTCGACGGACAAGTGGCTAAGCGAACTGTGGTGTGTACCTACGATGGAATATTATGCAGCTTTAAGACAGACTAAACTTATGAAGCATGTAATAACATGGATGGACCTAGAGAACATTATGCTGAGTGAGTCTAGCCAAAAACTAAAGGACAAATACTGTATGGTCCCACTGATGTGAACTGACATTTGAGAATCAACTTGGAATATATCATTGGTAACAGAGACCAGCAGGAGTTAGAAACAGGGTAAGATAATGGGTAATTGAAGCTGAAGGGATACAGACTGTGCAACAGGACTAGATACAAAAACTCAAAAATGGACAGCACAATAATACCTAATTGTAATGTAACTATGTTAAAGCACTGAATGAAGCTGCACCTGAACTACAGTTTGTTTGTTTGTTTGTTTGTTTGTATCTTTTGTTTTTGTTTTTTTCTTTTTCCTTCTTTATATATATATTTTTATTATTATTATTTTAATTTTCTTCTCTATATTGACATTCTATATCTTTTTCTGCTGTTTTGCTAGTTCTTTTCCTAAATCGATGCAATAGTACTAGGAAATGATGATCATGCATCTATGTGATGAAACTAAGAATTACTGAGTGCATATGTAGAATGGAATGATTTCTAAATGTTGTGTTAATTTCTTTTCTTTTTTTAATTAATTAAAAAAATACAAAAAAAAAAGAAAAATTAATTACGGGTGTGGGCTATCCCGAGGAAAAATCCTCTCTGTTTGATGAATCTGTAAACCTAGAAAACAAGTTATATGCTTCCAAAATAAAATAGTGGGGCAGGCATAAGATAAATATTCCCATTCCAGAAAGCAGAAATTGGAAGATAAAACAGGGGTGATAGGTCCAAAACAGATTCAAAACCCAGCTGGGCAAACTCCTTTAGAAAGATCTCAAGGTCTGAGAGTTATCTGGGATTAATGCTTTATCTTCTGAACCTGCTGGAGCAGCAGGCCCACCCTTTCTAAGCATTTGCACAGCAGCAAAGCTTTCCCTGAAACCTGGGGTGTATGCCCCACCCTCTCCAAGCAATGAGGAGGTGACAGAACTCTTCTCAGAAAAACGGGACACAGACCCAAATCTCTCTGAGTTTTTGGACGGCAGGGTGGGAGCCCTGTCCCCTCCAAACAAGGGGACTAATGGCAAGCACAGAGGAGGACCACCCTTTCCACGCACGTGGGTGGGCCCACTCTCTTGGTCTGAGGAGATCTTTTCAGTCCAGGTTTCTGCTTCCATGGTTCTGCTCTTGAAGTCATTCTTCCTTCAATCCATCCCTTCTCTGCCTCTTTCAGTCCAAGATACACATTTCAGAAAACACTTAAGCTTTCCAGGAAGTGCAAAAGGACTTTCCAGAGATCCTTTCTGGATAACTGCATTTCCAATCCTGACTTACTCCAAAATGTCTTACTGGCCTGACTTGTTCCGAGGTGTCTCATTGGCCTGACGTGCTTCAAGGTGTCTGACTGGATCCATGTTCAGCCACATCCTCTTTAGCAAACAGTTGTTCAGTTAAACTCTCACATGGAACCCTATTCTCTTGGGACTCACTTCCCAGAAGCTGAGGGAGATCCTTGATAGAGCAGCTTCTGGCCCCAGAATCACACTGTCTGAATAACCTGAGAATTTTTAAAATCATCCATTGCTGGTTCTTTGTGCTTAATAGTTTAATTCTCAGCTTATCCCTTTTCTCTGAAGGAAAATCCAGGCAACACATTCCACACTTGGAAACCTCCTCGCTAAATATCTAAATTCATAATTTATAAGTTCCACTCTCAGTCTAACTCAGAACATAATTTTGCAAAGTTCACTTTATAACAAATATTCCAATTTGCAATAACACAGTCATCTTTTCCTTCTAAGGCCTCATCAGAAGTACTTTCTTTCTTTTTTTTTTTTTAGGTGTATGATCTGGGAATCGAACACAGGTCTCCCACATGGAAGGCGAGCATTCTACCACTGAACCACACGTGCACCCCAGAAGTAGTTTTAATGTCCATATTTCTACCAACAGCTTCTTCAAAGCAGTCTACGTTTTTTCCATCAAACATCTCACAATTCTTCCAGACGCTACCCATTACCTAATTCCAAAGCCATTTCTGACATTTTTAGGTATTTGCAAAAGCAGCATCCCACTTTCAAGTACCAAAAACTGTTTTAGTTTCCAGTTGCTAGAACAAATATCATACAATGGATTGGCTTAAACAATGGGAGTTTTTGTAGGGATAATTTCTTAAAATTGAGGTATGGAGGGAATACATATTTCCACTTAAGGAAATACAGTGCCATGTATTTAATTGCAAAATGTATTCCTGCTTTCCCACTTCCTGACATTTGAGCATTGAAAATAGTTGTTGATAATCTCTCACAACAAATTGACTCAGATGAAAGATGTGAATATACACATCCAAGACACTCAATGAATTCCAAACAGGATAAACTCAAATAGACCCACACCACAGCATATTAAAATTAAACTGTAGAATGCCAAATATAAAGAGAATTTTGAAAGCCACAAGAGAAAGCAATTGTCATGTACAAAGGAGTCTCAAAAAAGACTCTTCAGAAACCATGGAGGCAAGAAGGTAATGGGAAGACATATTTAAAGCGCTGAATGCAAAAAAATTATAAACTAAGAATTCTATATCTGGCAAAACTGTTTTCAAAAATGGGAGAAAGATAAGCCATTCCCAGATAAACAAAAGCTGAGGAAGTTCATTACCTCTAGACCAGACCTACTAGAGATGCTTAAGTGAGTTCTGCAGGTTGAAAGGAAAGGACCCTAGAAAACAGTTCAAAGCCACATGAAAAAATAAAGATATCTCTCCAGGAGGGTAATGGCATGGGTAAATATAAATGCTAGTATAATTTGGGGGGTGGTTAGTAACTCCACTTTTTACTTTCTATAGGATCTAAAAGGCATATAGGACCATAAAATGTAATGAGAAATCAGTAGTTTGGGACTCATAATGTATAAACATGTAATTTGTGACAAGAACAACACAAAGATGGGGAACAGAGGGATAAAGGATCATAGTTTGCCTATACTATTGCAGTCAAGTTAGTATCAAAGCAAATGATATTGCTACATATTTAGGATGTTAAATTTAAATCTTATGGACACTACAATGAAAATATTGGAGAATATCCAAACTCATAGAGACACAAAGTAGAGTACAAGATTGCCAGGGGTAAAGGACAGGGGAAATGTGGAATTAATGCATAATAGGTATAGGGTTTCTTTTGGAGACATGGGAAAGTTTTAGTAATGAAAGATGGTGAGGGTACCACAATATTATAAATATGGATTAATTCCACTGAATGTTATGCTGGAGTGGCTGAGATGGAAAAGTTTACATTGTATATATGTTCCCACACACACACAAAAGGAGAAAGAGCTAATAAAGAGACTTGACAAATGCAATTCCTGACCATGGACAGGATCTAATAAGGGGTTAGGAACGGTTCAACAGTACACTACTGGGGCATATGGTAAAATATGGGATCTAGACTATAGGCTTTAAATCAGTGTTAATTTTTTCTTGAACTTGACAACTGCACTTAAGGTGTTAAATAGTGAGTATCATTTTTAGGAAATGTGAATGGCAGTATAAAGTATTCTAGAATATTGTATATAACCTACACTCAAGTGTTCAGAAAATGGTGGTAGGTAAGTAAGTAGACAGATGGATAGATGGATGGAAGGAAGGAAAGGAAAGGGAAGGGATGGAAGGAAGAAAGAAAGATAAGGCAAATGTGGCACAATGTTGTAATTGTTGCATCTGGGTATTTGGAGGCTTAGGAGTATGTCAGAGTTCTCTGTATGGGGATGGATTTAGATTGTTTTTTTAACTGTCCTGTAGGTTTAAAGTACTTCAAATTGAAAAGTTTTTTTCTTTTTTAACTTTGAAATTCGCATTCACCAGAATGGCTATCATTTTAAAAATGGAAAGTAAGTGTTGCCAAGGGTGCAGAGAAATAGGAACTCTTGTACAATATTATTGGAAGGTAAAATGGCAGTTCTTAAAAAAATTAAGGATTAATTACCATATGATCCAGCAATTGCACTCCTTGGTATACATCCAGAAGAACTGAAAGCAAGGACTGGAACAGATAAGCCTACACCAATGTTCATAGCAGCACTATCACAATAGCCCAAAAGTGGAAATAGCCCAAGTATCCAGCAATGGGTGAATGGATAAACAAAATGTGGTATATTTAGAAAATGGAATATTACTTGGCCCTAAAAAGGAATGAAGTTCTTACTCATGCTACAACATACATGAACCTTGAAGACATCATATTGAGTTAAATAAACCAGACTCAAAAAGGACAGATATTATATGAATTCACTCATATAAAATAACTAGAAGTTGGAAATTCATACCGAATGAAAATAGATTACAGGAGGTGGGATGGGAAGTTAGTGCCTAATGGAATCAGTTTCTGTTTGGGGTGATGGAAAAGTTTTAGAAATGAATAGTAGTGATGGTAGCTCACCATTGTGAATGTAATTGTATACTTGAAACTGTTTATATGGGAAATTTTATATTGTATCATACACACATACAAATCAAAAGTGGAGGGAGTAAAAAATCATCACTTTGCAACCATCTATTAGTGACTCCTAAACCTGCATAGAGAAGGTATGAAGAGGAGCAGGCTATTTTCATAATCTCAAAATGTCTCCTTACAGATTATTTATTAGTTGCAAGGAGGAAAATTGTAACTGTACAGGGGAGAAATCAGACAATGCCTTGACCAAGTTAAGGCATTGTGGGCAACGTAGGCCTTTGGTTGTGCTTCCCTGAAAAGATGCAAATCACTTATGTCATTTTCCAGCCCAGAATGTATGACTCGCAGGGATGAATCCAGCTCTGGGACCGTGGGATCAACCTGGGACGTGGGATCCATCCTGACCACAAGGGGGAAAGAAGTGTAACTAATAAAGTATCAGTGGCAGAGAGAGTTCAAATAGAGTGGAGAGACTACTCCGCAGGTTGCTCTTATCCAAGCTTCAGGTAGACATTGCTACCTATCATACCATGCCAAACCCCAACCAGGACCATTCCAGCCAATGCTGAAGAACACCTAGGGCAATATACAAGATACCACAAGGGTTCCATGCACTAGCGCAACTTTCCAGAAACCTACAACCTCCAGATGGGTCCCTGGACCAGATAAGTCCTGAAACCTAGAGGGCCCAGCCGCTCCAGAACACCAGATAGTTCCATCTCCCTAACCCATACTAGTGACAGACCCTTCCAAGTTAAATTGTGGTTTTACTGTTGTTTGCTCTCTATCATCCACTTTCCTCAAAAGTCTCTGACCTTCAACCTCAGAGGGCTGCCACATCATAAGTGTCCTGCCCAGCTTCCCTGCTACCCAGCCTCTGGCCTGTCTCCATGCCAAAGCACATCTTCCTTACCCAATTATGTGGAAGCAAGTTTCTTGGATATTTATTGACCCTTTTGCTCTTAAAAGCAAAAGAACCCATTCCAACAAGTAGCTTTCTCAGCTGTTTCCAACTTTCTTGCTGTGCTGTTGACAGAAATACAATTTTGGCAACCCTGAGAATTATTTCATCCTTTCAGCAAGCACTATGTATTAGTTAGGGTTCTCTAGAGAAACAGAATCAACAGGAAATATTTGTGAATATAAAATCTATGAAAGTGTCTCATATAACCATGGGAATGTAGAGTCCAAAATCTGTAGGGCGGGCTGTGAAGCTGACGATTCCGATGATGGGTCTGCACAAACTCCACAGGAGAGGCTCGCTGGCTGAAGCAGGAAGAGAACCTGTCTCTTCTGAATCCTCCTTAAAAGGCTTCCAGTGATTAGATTAAATGTCACTCATTGCAGAAGACACTTCCCTTGACTGACTACAAATGGAATCAGCTGTGGATGCAGCCAACATGATCAGGATTTAATTCTATGAAATGTCCTCATAGCAAAAGACAGGCCAGCACTTGTCCAACCAGACAAACAGGTACCACCACCTGGCCAAGTTGATACATGAACCTGACCATGACAGTCAACCCCTCATCAACTTGACAGCTATATTCATCACCTTAAACCATACCTAATTTCTAAATATAAAACAAAAAAAAATGTTTTTTTTCTCTATCTAACAATACTCAACTGTCTTGCATATAACCAGAAACACATTAAATCTCTCCAGAATAGGGTGCAAGTCCTTGGGTAATATTCATTCTTAAACTTGATATCTCACAACTTAAATACTATAACATGAACAAAACAGCATTACAGTCCTCGTTTCTGTAACTGATCACATGGTCGTAGTACATATTTATCACTACCTTCTTCCATTACCCATTCCATGTTCCCTTTACCCTCAGCAAGCACTTCAGCTGGCTGTGGTTCTTTGCCTGATGGGGCAACCCAAGCCTTCATTCCTGAAGTTTCAGATCCATTGGTAGCCCTGCCTGAATTGGGTCATTGCAGTTTTCCATTGATTTTTTTTTTTATACAACCACTTCTTATTTTTTATCCATACATGGGGCCTTGATAAAAACCAAGGCCAACAAAAAATTGAGTAGTAACTCATAACCGTTTCTCTCCACGGAAATCTTTAGTAAAAGACAAAAGATTTATACGATTTGAAGAGAAATTAGAGTATCCCATTGATTTTAATCACAGGGCACGGTAGTACTAAAAGACACCCTAGGGGATCTCCTAAATTCCAGGAAAACTCTTCTTTACCTCCATTGTGTAGTTACAGTCTTATTTCCCCCTTATAGTCAGGGTCAATCACCCTAGCCAGTAATGTAGTCCCCTTCCTGGATTGTTGATCCAGGGGCATGAGTAGCTCCAAATGACCAGGTGACAGTTTTAGATTCCACTTCAATGGAATCATTGTTGTTTCTCCTGGTGGAAGCACTCCCCCTTTTGGAACTAAAACCTGTAGACCAGCAGAGCTCAGGATCACAGGGACAGGAAGCAAAAAATTTTCCTAGTGGATCACTAGGGGTAAAAGTGAGTGGTGCCACTCCCATTTCCACCCCTTGGTTCCTGGACCCCAGGGTCCTGGCTTTGGGAGAAACAGCATCATACAGCAGATGCTGTGTCAGAGCATATACAGCTTCCTAGAGAACATTACCCCAGCCCTTCAAGGTACTGCCACCTAGCTGGCCCTATAATTGAGTTTGCAAAAGGCCATTATTCCACCGTTCTATCAATCCAGATGCTTCTGGATGATGGGGGACATGGTGAGACCAGATTATTCCATGAGTATGTGCCCATTCCCACACTTCATTTGCTGTGAAGTGTGTTCCCTGATCAGAAGCAATGCTGTGTAGAATACCTTGACAATAGATAAGGCATTCTGTGAGCCCACGGATGGTAGTTTTGGCAGAAGCATTGTGTGCAGGGAAAGCAAACCCATTTCCAGAGTATGTATCTATTCCAGTTAGAACAAATAGCTGCCCTTTCCATGAAGGGAGTGGTCCAATGTAATCAACCTGCCACCACGTAGCTGGCTGGTCACTTGGGGGAATAGTGCCATATCGGGGGCTGAATGTGGGTCTTTGCTGCTGGCAGATTGGGCACTCAGCAGTGACTGTAGCCAGGTCAGCCTTGGTGAGTGGAAGTCCATGTTGCTGAGTCCATGCCTAACCTCCATCCCTACCACCATGGCCACTTTGTTCATGAGCCCATTGAGCAATAATAGGAGTTGTTGGGGAAAGAGGCTGACTGGTATCCACAGAACGAGTCATCTTATCCATTTGATTATTAAAACCTTCCTCTGCTGAAGACACCCTCTGGTGCACATTCACATGGGACACAAATATCTTCATGTTTTTAGCCCACTCAGAAAGGTCTATCCACATACCTCTTCCCCAGCTCTCTTTGTCACCAATTTTCCAATTATGGTCTTTCCAAGTCCCTGACCAGCAGCAACAGCCCACGAGTCAATGTACAGTTGCACCCATGGCCAGTTCTCCTTCCAAGCAAAATGAACAACCAGGTACACTGCTCAAAGTTCTGCCCTCTGGGAGTATTATCCTCACCACTGTCCTTCAAGGACACCCCAGAAAGGTGCTGTAGTGCTGCAGCTGTCCACTTTTGGTAGTACCTGCATATCATGTGTCATGGTTAGGGACAGGTGTCAACTTGGCCAAGTTGTGGTACCTGTTCATCTGATTGGGCAAGTGCTGGCCTGTCTGTTGCAATGAGGACATTTCATAGGATTAGGTCATGATCATGTCAGCTACATCCACAGCTGATTCCATTTGTAATCAGCCAAAGGGGAGTGTCTTCTGCAATTAGTGATGCTAAATCCAATCATGGGAAGCCTTTTAAGGAGGACTCAGAGGAGACAGGTTGCATTCCTGCTTTGGCTGGTGAGCCTCTCCTGTGGAGTTCATCCAGGCCATCCGTTGGAGTCATCGGCTTCGCAGCCTGCCCTGTGGATTTTGGACTCTGCGTTCCTACGGTCACGTGAGACACTTTCATAAATTTTATATTTGCAAGTGTTCCCTGTTGATTCTGTTTCTCTAGAGAACCCTAACTAATATATCATGTTGAACCATCTGTAAACCAGACTGGAGATTTCTCTTCCTCAGTCAATTCACTGTAAGGAACTCCCCAAGAAGTCATAGCTCTGGTCTGGGAAAGAGAAGGTAATGTGGCAGGAGTGGAGACCATGGGCATTTGGGCCACTTCCTCGGGTAAATTACTTGTGCCTTCAGGACCTGCTCTGGCCCTATCTTGTATATGCCTGTGCTGGTTTGAAAGGAAGTATACCCCCTAAGAAAAGTCATGTTTTAATGTAAATCCCATTTCATAACGGTAGAATAATCCCTATTCAATACTGTATATTTGAAACTGTAATGAGATCATCTCCCTGGTTGATGTGATTTAGTTAAGAATGGTTGTTAAACTGGATTAGGGGATGACATGTCTCCACCCATTTGAGTGGGTCTTGATTAGTTTCTGAAGTCCTATAAAAGAGGAAACATTTTGGAGAATGAGAGATTCAGAGACAGCAACACTACAAAGCAGAGAGTCCACCAGCCAGTGACCTTTGGAGATGAAGAAGGAAGACACCTCCCGGGGAGCTTCATGAAATAGGAAGCCAGGAGAGAAAGCTAGCAGATGACACCGTGTTCGCCATGTGCCCTTCCAGCTGAGAGAGAAGCCCTGACTGTGTTCGCCATGTGTCTTCTCACTTGAGAGAGAAACCCTGAACTTCATTGGCCTTCTTGAACCAAGGTATCTTTCCCTAGACGCCTTTGATTGGACATTTCTTTAGACTTGTTTTAATTGGGACATTTTCTCGGCCTTAGAACTGTAAACTAGCAACTCATTAAATTCCCCTTTTTAAAAGTCATTCCATTTCTGGTATATTGCATTCCAGCAGCTAGCAAACTAGAACAATGCCATTTCCGTTTTATGATGGAGTGTTGCTGCTCACACCCAACTTTATGGCTTGGTGGGTCAGACAACACCCAACTCATGATAGGCAACTCAGGTCTCATGGTAACTTGGTGGCCCAAGGTTAAGCGTTCAAGTCTCTACTAAGGCCCAGAAGCAGGCCTCAAAAGGAGAGTAGTTACCCTCAACAGTTGATAAGGCTTTGCTCCAAAATCCTAAGGGTCTGCATTGTGATTCTCCTATAGGGGCCTGCCAAAGGCTCCAAACAGCATCTCTGTTTGCCACTGACACTTACAGCACCATTGGATCTGCTGGATCATATGGTCCAAGTGGCAGAACAGCTTGTACGGCAGCCTGGTCCTGTCGCAGAGCCTCCTCTTGTTCAGGTCCCCAATGAAAATTAGCAGCTCTTCTGGTCACTCGATGAATGGGCCAGAGTAGCACACTCAAATGAGGAATATGTTGTCGCCAAAACCCAAACAGACCAACTAGGCATTGTGCCTCTTTTTTAGTCATATGAGGGGCCAGATGCAGCAACTTATCCTTCACCTTAGAAGTGATATCTCGGCATGCACCACACCACTAGACACCTAGAAATTTCACTGAGGTGGAATGTCCTTGTATTTTTGTGGGATTTATCTCCCATCCTCTGACACACAAACGCCTTACCAGTAAGTCTAGAGTCATTGCTACTTCTTGTTCACTAGAGCCAGTTAACATGATATCATCAATATAACGAACCAGTGTGATGTCTTGTGGGAGGGAGAAACGATCAAGGTCCCTGTGAGCAAGAGTATGACATAGGGTTGGAGAGTTGATATACCCTTGAGGTAGGACAGTGAAAATATATTGCTGACCTTGCCAGCTGAAAGCAAACTGTTTCTGATGGTCCTTACTAACAGCTATTGAGAAAAAAGCATTTGCCAGATCAATAGCTGCATACCAGGTACCAGGGGATGTATTGATTTGCTCAAGCAATGATATTACATCTGGAACAGCAGCTGCAATTGGAGTTACCACCTGGTTGAACTTATGATAATCCACTGTCATCCTCCAAGACCCATCTGTTTTCTGCACAGGCCAAATAGGAGAGTTGAATGGAGATGTGGTGGGAATCACCACCCTTGCATCCTTCAAGTCCTTAAGAGTGGCAGTAATCTCTGCAATCTCTCCAGGAATCTGGTATTGCTTCTGATTTACTATTTTGCTAGGTAGGGGCTGTTCTAGTGGCTTCCACTTGGCCTTTCCCACCATAATAGCCCTCACTGCGTGAGTTAGAGAGCCATTGTGGGGATTCTGCCAGTTGCTCAGTATGTCTATTCCAATTATACATTCTGAGACTGGGGAAATAACTACAGAATGGGTCCGGGTGCCCACTGGACCCACTGTGAGACAGAATTGAGCTAAAACTCCATCGAACACCTGACCTCCATAAGCCCCCACTCTGACTGGTGGACCAGAGCGATGATTTAGGTTCCCTGGAATTAATGTCACATTGGAACCAGTGTCTAATAATCCCCGAAATATCTGATCATTTCCTTTTCCCCAACGCACAGTTACCCTAGTAAAATGCCATCGGTCACCTTGGGGAGGGCTTGGAAGAAGATTAACAGTATAGATTTGGCAGTGTAATAGGGTTCTCCCCCAAAGGGACCTGGGTCTGCAAACTTCATTCAAGGGGCTCTGGGTCTGCAAACTATCTCAAGTCTGGAAATTGATTAAGGGGCCATGACTCTGTGCTTTTGTAAGTTGGGTTCAACTTCTGTTCACTTGACTAGAACTCTTGTTTATACAGCTCAAACTAGAATTTAGTAGACTGCCCATCTATTTTATTTCTAGGTACCCCATGATTTACTAGCCAATGCCACAAATCTCTGTGAGTCAGAATATTTTGACTCCTGTTTTGAGTTTGCTGCCTATTATAATAGCCAAGTCCACTTTGCCATTGGCGATTAAGTGCTGCCACCTCGCTGCTGCGAACTCGGGATCCAGTCATCCCCATTGTGTGTAAGGATTCCAGCTCAGTGACAGAAGTTCCCACAGTAATATCTGACCTACAGAGAAGTAAAACTACAGAATTCATCAGGGATGATGACACTAGTCTCACAAAATTATTTCTCACAGTTCTGGTAAAAGGTGCATCCTCTGGACATTCCTGGGGTGTAAGAGCAGGCTTTGCATGATAAATCCACTCTAACATTCCAATCTCTCTAAGCCTCTGGATCCCCTCATCTACATTATACCAGGGCTATTCTGGCATTTCAACCTCAGGTAAAGTCAGCCACCTTTTGATCCATGTTTCAGCCAACCATTCAAATAAACTGTTAATGCCTTTTCTAACCCCTCGAGCTATAACATTAAATGCAGAATCTATGCTGAGTAGGCCCATATCAATAAATTCAGCCTGATTCAGCCTTATATCCCTCCTACCATTATCCCACACCCTTAAAATCCATTGCCACACATACTCCCCTGATTTCTGTCTATATAAATTGGAAAACTCACACAGTTCTTTTGGAGTATAATGTACCTCCTCATGTGTGATACTTTGTACCTCATCTTTAGGGGCCTGTTGGGTGGTGGGGGTGGGTCATGAAAAGAATTAGAAGCATCTTCTAAGCCATTTGCTTCAGGGCATTCATTTGCAGTTTCATCTGGTGAAACACGATTAATTACTTTATGGCTAATCCCTTCAGGTGGAGGTTGGGTGGCCAATTCCTCAAGGCAGACTGGACGTGGGGTGGCTATGTCCTCAGGGAAAACTATTACAGGGTTATCTAGAGAAGACTCAGCATGACCTACCTAGGGTTTCAACCTCTCCACCAATATCATTATCAACCCGTATGTCGCCATTTTTCAGGGTCCCATTCCTTTCCAATCAATGCCTTCACTTTACGGCAGATACTATGCAAGATTGAGATTTCAGTTTATACTGTAAAATTGCTACTCTAACAATAAGATTCTGAGTCTGATTTTCAGAGATCTCAAGTTTACAGCTACAGGAAATAAGATTTTCCTTCAGGACACTCATAGAAACGTCTACATCTGTCAGACGGCGCTTAAGCTTCCTGTTTGAAGCCTTGAGCCCATCCCTTTCACTCATTAATGTATACAGTGTATCTAACAACAACCAGTCAACATCTCTACACTTTCTACTTCCACAAAACTCCATAAAGGCGTCAAAAACATTATCCCCCAGAGCCTGGCTTTGTACAAGCAAAGCATTAGAAGAATCGAATGGTGATATTTTGACTATTTCTTTTGCCAACTCACTCCATGGAATGGCAATGTCATTCTGATTATGAGTCCTTAATGCCTTTGAGTCCTTAGTGCCTTTAAGTCCAGTCAGTTTAGAAAACCATTCATAAAAACCCATTTTTAAGATTCTGTTTCTTAAGAACCACTCCTGGTATCAAGTTATATTAGTTAGGGTTCTCTAGAGAAACAGAATCAACAGGAAATATTTGTGAATATAAAATTAAAGTGTCTCAAATAACCATGGGAATGTAGAGTCCAAAATCTGTAGGGCAGGCTGTGAAGCTGACGATTCCGATGATGGGTCTGCACAAACTCCACAGGAGAGGCTCACTGGCTGAAGCAGGAAGAGAACCTGTCTCTTCTGAATCCTCCTTAAAAGGCTTCCAGTGATTAGATTAAATGTCACTCATTGCAGAAGACACTCCCCTTGCTTGACTACAAATGGAATCAGCTGTGGATGTAGCTGATGTGATCATGACTTAATTCTATGAAATGTCCTCATAGCAAAAGACAGGCCAGCACTTGTCCAACCAGACAAACAGGTACCACCACCTGGCCAAGTTGACACATGAACCTGACCATGACACACTAGATCCACAACATTCAGTTAATAAAACAGTCCTAACCCTCACACCTGTGAGTCATATACACCTGTCATCAGAAGCAGGCTCCATTCATGGTTAAGAGGTTGACTTCTGGCTCCACCATTTAAAAGTAGGGGCTGAAAGCAAATCAACAAGTACCTGGAGTTCATTAACTCAACAGTGTCACTCACTTAGTAAGTATCAGATGGCATTTTAGGAGGTAACAATACAAAATCTCTTGTCTTAGAGGGTTCACACTCTAGTTGGGTGAAACAAAATAAAAAATGAATAAGTAAAGTTAAAAATGAGTAAATAAAATAAGCAAACAATATCCTCCCATGGCATGGGTAAAAACAGGGAGGATTAAGGGAAAATAAGCGTGGGCATAGGGAATCCAAATGTAATTCAAAATAGAACAGTCAAGGAAGGCTTCACCGAAGAGGTGACATCTGAACAAAGATCTGCAGGCAATGAGGGAGCTACCTATGTAGATGAATAAACATTCCAGTCAAATGGGGACAGCAGGTGCAAATGCCTTGGGGCAAGAGCATACCTAAATTGAGGGATGACTGGTATTAAATTTTGAACTCTTTGAGGGCAGAGAGAGGGCTTACACACAGCAGGTGGTCAGTAAATGTTGATGGAAGAGAGGGAAAAGAGAGACTGTGATATTTGGATCCAGAAATTTAAGGTTGAGTTGTTCTTTTTTTCTTTTTTTTTTGTTTGGTCTTTAACAATGAGGATTTATAAGTTCACAAGCTTACAGTTCTGAGGCCGTGAAAATGTCCAAATCAAGGCATCATCAACACCACATCTTCTTTCTGCAGATAGGCTGTTGTTGATACAGGACTTTTCCGTCACATGGCAAGGCACATGGAGGTATCTCCTGGTCTCTCCCTTCTCTTATGGGTTTCACTGCTCTCAACTTCTGGCTTCTTCTCTGCTTCTGTGGCTTTCTCTCTCAAAATCTATGTTTTTTTTCTCTGTCTACTGTGTATTTTTCTCCGAATTTCATCCTCTTATAAAGGATTCCAGTAAGAGGATTAAGACCCACCTGGGACATTCCTCAAATGAAATAACCTAATCAATAGGTCCTGCCCACAAAGGTCTATACCCCACAAGAATGAATTAGCTTTAAAAAAAATTTTTCTTTTCTGGGGGTACATAACAGTTTCAAACCATCACATGAGGCAAAGGATAAGTTGTTGCATCTAGCTCCACCTACAACCAAAAAAAGAGACACAAAGCCTAGTTGTTTCTTTGGATTTTGGAGGCAATCTATTTCTCATTTGGGTGTGCTACCATGGCCCATTTCCTGAGTGACTGAAAAGCTGTTATTTTGAGTGGAAACTAGAACAAGAGGAGGCTCTGCAACAGGTCCAAGCTGCCAGCCAACCTGCTTTGCCACTTGCTCCATATGATTTGCATGTTCAATGGTGCTGGAAGCTTCACAGGCAAATAAGAGCTGCTGTTTGGAGTCTTGGGCAGGCCAGTACACCACCATTCAATATGACCTTCACCCTCACAAGATTTTGCCCAATGTTTATCTGCCAAATTTTTCATTACAACAGCACATTCACAAAGCGTTTCTTCATCCTCACGGTGTTCTCTCCAGATCTTATCAAAATCTCCCACTTCCGGGTACTTCTTGCGAAGCCTACGGTGGGCGCTCTTCACCACCCCAGAGCTTCTCCTGTTCCAGCTTCCGCTCCTGCTCCGGGGGCGGCGGAGAGCTCGGGGGTCCGGCCCCCTGCCCGCGAGCAGCGCCTCGGCCGCGGGCCCCAGCTCCATATCGCTGCCGCCGCCGCCGCCCCCGCAGCCGTTCGCCTGGCGGAGGAGGTGGCGAAGCTGACGGTGAATTTTTGAAGCAGAGAAAAAGCACCAGCGGTTTTCGGAACGTGAAGAAAAGGTGATTAATTGATTTTTTATGCCCTGTGGTCTGGCCTTCTCTTAAAATCATTTCTCAAATGGAGATGGTTCAAGGAATCTGAAGATTCTGTTTTTGCTCTCTGGCTTTGCTTTGTGTTGAAAATAAATATTTTTGTTTGCTGTTTTACTATATTTAAGGCATTTTGCAAACATAAAGAATACTTTAAGATTAGGGCTTGGAAATCAAATTATAAATATTCCCCAAACAATTTTATTATTTGAAAGAAAGTAAAATACCATTTATGACAAGAATAACAAGTTGATAGGGAAATTATTAGTAATTTATGAATAGAAAAAAATTTTTTTCTCCAAATTGCCAAGAGAATTGGATGTTCTTTTGCTATGGTCTGTATAATCTGTATTTGTCTCTTCAAATACATTTGGATGACTTTTACATGACCACATTATTGCTTTTATAAATGATATTTTTAGAAATTGGAAATAACAGAAAGTTCTGGTAGACTTGAAACTTCTTAATAACTTGTATAACTAAAGTCCTCTTTCCCAAAAAGTGACCAAGAGGAATACCAGCACAAGATTTTTAGGTATTAAGGGATATTTTTATGTAAGACAGTAATGAGACTAGAGGACACAACAGTAATTTGGTTGTTGAGTTGCTTTTATTTTTTAACCGGGCGGCTTGTTTAAATTCAGAAGGAAAAATTATTTTGCGTTTTTTGTTTGTGTGTATTTTTCAAGTGATAAATAGACAAGGCTCTGGTTTCAAGATATAATCATTGTTTTCAATGTCACTAAATTACAATTAATTTTAGAGTGACTCCACTTTTGGTCTTTCCCTCTCCCCTAAGGTTTTTAGGAGAAAATTTCTTCCCATCTTTAGTTTCTCTTATACCTGCCCTACCCCCTTATTTTTCAAAAAAGAAAAAATTGCATTCCCCATTATTTGGTTGAGATTAAAAGAAACAGAATTCAAAACAGACCAATATAAATTTTAACTTTATTATTCTCCTATTACAAAAATAATGTATATCATTGTAAGAGAAAATGGGAAGCACTAAAGAAGTTAATTTTAAAATCTCCCATTATCTCAATCCAGTGAAACTATTAACATTTTGTTAATTTCATTTCACAAATCTTTTCCTATTTTTTTTTTTTAATATGGAACGCTTCATGAATTTGCGTGTCATCCTTGCGCAGGGGCCATGCTAATCTTCTCTGTATCGTTCCAATTTTAGTATATGTGCTGCCGAAGCGAGCACCTATAGCTTTTTAAACTTATCTCAGATATTACTGTATATAAAATCTTATATCCAGTTTCTTCAGCATAACATTATATTAAAGGCTTTTTTTCCTCATATCAATAAAAATCCTCTTTATAAACATAATTTTAATGGCAGAATAACATTCCATCTATATGGATATACTATAGTTAACTTAAATGTCCTTATATCAAATATTTAATAGGGGAGTTAGTAGATCAAGCATATGAACGTTATTAAGGCCACTTTGTTTTCCAGAAAGGTTGTCCTTGAGATGCAGGGAGGGAATGCAGAGCCCTTGTGAGGGTGAGGGTGGCCTCAAGGTGGGCAGCCGGGAGGAGAGGCTCACAGGTCCTGGCCTAGCCGCTCCAGCTCTCTGAGGAGGAAGTCCATATCGGCCCGGGTCAGCGCAGGGTTGGCCACAATCATGCGGAAGAAGTTGCCCCGGGTCCCATGGGGCTGGTAGCCAATCATCATGGAGCCCTCCTTCACCATGCGCTCCTTGAGCACTGGGGCCACCTGTGGGGTTGGTGCGGGGACAGCCCCAGTGAAGCCCGGAGGCCTGGCCTGCCCAGCAAACCCCAGATCCTCTTCCTTCCTGTCCAGCCACTTGAGGCAGCCCTCCTTGCTCAGTCGCGGACAGCGGGTGCAGTTCACCCTGTCTGCCATGTCCAACCTGATCGGCCTTCTCTATCTTCTTTTTTGAATGCTTTAATCTCCATCTCTCCTATCTCCGAGAAAGCTGTCACGTGGGACTTTTCCTGCCAAATCCTGACTTTTCCCTGATTCCTGACACGGCTTTAGTCTAACCTCAAGCCCTAGTCATCCTTAATATTTTCTTCTCCCTTCTCTTAACGCCCGTTATACTCTTTATCTGTAACCTGGGATCAAAACTGCCTTGAACATATTAGTTTTGAAGAGGGGAGCCGCATTTTCTAAAATGACATTAAAAACTCCTTAAGGGCAAAAATATCCTCGTCCTTTTGGATCAGGACAGCACCTTGTACCTGTCTATACTTAGGGACCAGGACATGACAAATCTCCTCTCTTATAGGACACACAACTGGCCTTAGTGGGTTGCTGTGTCCCAGAACCAATAAGTAAAGCTCTTCTGTGATCTTTTTGCCTCATATCTCTGTCCTGGGCCTTACACACCCAGCAGGGCCCCAACACAGGAGCCTGTATTGCGCACTGGTGACTTCTCCTCTAATGCCTCTATTAGTATTCTTATTTTCCAGAAGTATACCTTGCTTTACCATTCCCACCCCATTAAAAAAAAAGAGGAATAGTTGGTGTATTTTCCCAGTCCACATCCCACCCCACCCCCCTCAGAAGCAAGGGATCCACCATGTCGCTTGGAGCCAGCAGGGGACAGAAGCGCATCAGCTGCACCAGTTCCCTAAATTGAGGTGACAGAGCTAGGAAGAGAAAGTCTACCTTTGCCAGCCTTTCGCTGTAATCAGGGCTCTCCTGCTTCCCCTGAAGGCTGGGGGGCACGAACCAGAAACACACGTTGACAAACTCAGGCTGGGAGGAATGAGGAAGGAGACAGGGTGAACTAAGGAAGAGGACTGTTTTCCCTTTCACTGTCCCTTCTTCACCCCATCATGGCTTGGTGTATGGGACAGGACGGGGAGGGGAAGCAACAGAGCATGGGGTAATACCTCCATGACCAACTCAAATCCTTCCCGCTTCTTCATTTCCTCCACCAGGTACCTGTGAACAGAGAAAGAAATCAGAGTTGGAAGCGGAAAGGCAGAGATACAGAAACAGGAGAGCTGTAGGAAAAATACAGAGCTAGATGGATAGATATACAGAGTCACAGAGAGTAGAAGCCCTGAGAACAGGAAAGGGAGAGGGAGATGGACAGCAGGGCAAGGAACCTGGAACCCCTCCCGTATGCCTACCGGGCAAGGGCAAAGGCCCGATCAACACGCTGCTCCAGCCCTCGCCCGCCCTGTGCCTTCCACATGAGCCACAGCTTCAGACAGTCGACACGACGGCCACACTGCACCACCTTGTCTCCCGTGTCCAGAGCCACGTCATAGAACTTATCCTGCTGGAAAAGGTAGCTGGCCTGGGACCCATGACAGCGCTTGAGCAGATTCTGTGAGGGCGTTGGGAGACTATGGTCAGACCCCATCCTCTCCACTCAGGCTCTCCTCTATGGCTGCGTTAGGGGATTTCTTGGTTCAGCCCACCCGTTTATTTCCCTGGAACCGGGCAACACCGATGAGAAGGCAGCCAGCTAACTCAGACCCCTTTCTCTGGGCCAACACCCACAGTTCTTCCCAAACTCTACCCAAGACCCCTCTTTTGCAACTTCAAACTGGAAACTCTTTCCTTTGCATAAAGAGAGGCCACCAGAGGAGTAAGGGAACTCAATACAGGGGATTTGGGTGGCTGAAGATATTCAGTATCAGATGGGATGGTAAAGAGAACATAACAAAGCCTGGACCCCCTCTAAGGTGTGGTAGCAGAAGGAAACAGAGTTCTGGAGAAATGGGGGCCAGGTTAGGGGTTACAGCTGGGGCAGGAACAGTCCCACCGAGTTATCCTGGAGAAGAAGAGCTGAGCACTGCAGGCCTGCTGTGAGGAGCTTGTGGGGATTCCAGGCCACGGAGTCAGCCCTGGGGTGAGGTATAGCAAAGCTGGGTCAGCTGGGCCCTCTTCAAGCTCTTCAAGAGCCCCTCCTCTTCCATATATCCAGTGAAGGGACTTTAATCTTATTCCTACCACACCAGTCAGACGGTCTTCCCATGTCTGACCTCTGACCTCCCAGTCCAAATCAAACATCTCTCCAATCCTCACCACCACCAACTTCCTTCCCCTACCCCCCATCCAAACCTCCCTAGCCCCAGACTATTATCTGGATTAGAGTTCTGAGGGCTGGGATTCCAGGAGAGGGGCCATACCTACCTATGGATCCCATCCAAGAGATGCCTGTGAGTCTGTGACAGCAACACACTCCCACCCCAGGCAGCCTGGGGAGCAGGAAGGAACAACATGGGCTTTGGTCTCAGCTCAGCCCACCACACCCCCAAGGCCAGATCCCACTCACATCCACATGCAGCCACAGCCCATGACGCTGGCATATATTGGCAATTGCCTCCAGGGGGTCAAAGGCCCCCAGCACCGTGGTGCCAGAGGTGGCACAGACCAGAAACGGCACAGCACCCTGTAGCAGAGATGCAGAGGGAAGAAACAGGTGGGGGTTGTGTGCTGGTCTGAAAGAATTATGCCCCTAGAAGAACTACATTTTAATCTTGATCCATCTTGTGGGAGTGTCCGTTCCTTTTAATCCCTACTCAGTACTGTACGTGGGAAACTGGATTAGATTATCCCCAAGAAGATGTGACTCACCCAATTGTGGGTATTAACTTTTGATTAGAGGGAGATGTGACTCCACCCATTCCAGGTGGGTCTTGATTAGTTTAACGGAATCCTTTAAAAGAAGACACATTTTTGACAGAGCCAGGAGTGGACAGAGAGCCACAAGAGTTCGCATAGCCAGAAACCTTTGGAGATGAAGGAAAATGCCCCGGGGGGAGCTTTATGAAACAAGAAGCCAGAGAGAAAGCTAACAGACTTCACCACGTGCCCTTCCAGCCAAGAGAAAAACCCTGAACATCATTGGCCTTCTTGAACCAAAATATCTTTCCCTGGATACCTTAGATTGGACATTTCTATAAACTTGCTTTAATTTGGACAATTTCACAGCCTTAGAACTGTAAATTTGTAACTTAATAAATTCCCGTTTTTAAAAGCCGTTCTGTTTCTGGTATATCATATTCTGGCAGGTTGTCTCAAAAGCTACCCAAAGCCTGGTGCTACACCCCAGCTCTAAGCATTCTGCATGTCTGAACTGAGCTCATTTCAACCTCACAACAACATGTCATTGTCCCCTTTAATCTACAGGAAGGGACAGTGAAATTCAGAGGTGTTAAGAAACTTGCCCTAAGCAGAAAGCAGCAGAGATGGGGTTCGAACCCAGGTCTGTCTATTTCCAAAGTTCAGTGCTCTTTCAAAAATTTTTAATTTCCTACTAGAAAAAATTCTAACAGTACAAAAGCTTATTCAGAGATTGAATTAGTAATTAAAAACTACCACAAAGAAAATCTCAGGCCCAGATGGCTTCACGGATGAATTCTACCAAATATTTAAAGAAGAATAAATACTAATTCTTCACAAACTCTTCTAAAAAATAGAAAAGGAGGGAACACTTCTAAACTCATTCTATGAGGCCAAGATTACCCTGATTCCAAAAAAGAGACAAAAACATCACGAGAACAATATTTTTTATGACTATAGATGAAAAAAAAATCCTCAACAAAACACTAGCAAATGAAACACAACAATAAATAAAAAGGATTATATGCCATAGCAAAGTGGAATTTATCCCAAGAGTGCAAAGTTGATTTAGCATCCATAAATACATTAAAACAATCCCAATATCAATAGAACAAAAACAAAAACCATATGAGCATAGCAAAAAAGTGACAAGGCATAATGGAAAGAAAACCCTAAAAGAAAACCCTCCCAACACCAAGAATAGAAGGGAACTTCCACAATCTGATAAAAGGCATCTACAAAAACCTACAGCTAACATCACACTTGATGAAAGCCTGAATACTTTCCCCCTAAGATCAGGAATAAAAGAAGGATGCCCACTGTTATGGTTAAGTTTATGTGTCAACTTGGCTAGGTTATGGTGTCCAGTTGTTTGTTCAAGCAAACAATGAGCTGACCATTTTTGTGAGGTCATTTCGTAGATTTAAATCATCAGTAAGTTGACTGCGTCTCTGACCGATTACATCTACAATCAACTGAAGAGACTGCTTTCAACAAAGAAAGACATCTCATCCAATCAGTTGAACGTCTTAAAAAGGGAAGCAATGATTTCAGCAGTCAGGAGGGAGAATTTCTATTTCTACTTCATTCAGCCAATTCTCCTTTTCCTGTGGAATTCATTGAAAACCTTCACTGGAGTTCCCAGCTTGTGGCCTGTGCTACAAAATTTGAACTTGCCCATCTCCACAGTTGCGTGAGCCAATTCATGTAACAAATTTTATAATATTTACATTATATATATATTCTGTCAGTTCTGTTTCCCTAGAGTACGCTCACTGATAAATAACCCATGAAGGAAATCCAATTATGAAACATTTGCTCCAACTCACATTTGTTTTTAAGGTTTTATAAGCTCCTAGAAAACTTACCCTTGAGTACTATGGGCACTCACCCAAGTGTCTGCAAATGATTTATCTATATTTTGCACCGAGACAACAGTAACTACCCCAAAAGGAGGATAAATACTCCTCTAATTCTTATGAGAAAAAAAAAAAAAAAAGCAAGAAGCTGAAACTCAATAGAACCCAGAAGAGAATGGAGAGGCCAGAAGAGACTTCCATGTGCATTACCATGTGACAGAGGAGCCAAAGACCAAAGATCACTGGCAGTCAGTCCCAGAATGCCAGACCTCAAGAAGAAAGCGTTGAGCCTTCATGATGACTTGATTTGGACTTTTCCTCAGCCTCAAAACCATGAGCTAAATATTCCACTGTTTAAGCCTACCCTTTGCATGGTATTTACTTGAGCAGCCAATTTTCTTCAGACAAATGAAAACCAAAGCATACTATACCAAAACTTTTAGGATACAGCAAAAGCTATGCTCAGACCAGGACTCAGCATCATGGGATTGAGAAAGCCTTCTTGACCAAAAGGGGAAAGAGAGAAATGAGACAAAATAAAGTTTCAGTGCCTGAGAGATTTCAAACAGAGTTAAGAGGTTATCCTGGAGGTTATTCTTATGTATTATATAGATATCCTTTTTAGTTTATGGTGTATTGGAGTGGCTGGAGGGTAGTATCTGAAACTGCTGACCTGTGTTCCAGTAGCCTTGGTTCTTGAAGATGATTGCATAATGATGTAACTTTTATAATGTGACTGTGTAATTGTGAAAACCTTGTGTCTGATGCTCCTTTTATCCAGGGTATGGACAGATGAGTAAAAAAATATGGATACAAAAATAAATAATAGGGGAGATAAAGGGTAAAATAAATTGGGTAGATTGAAATACTAGTGGCTCAATGAGAGGGAGGGGTAGGGGGTATGGGATGTATGAGTTTTTTCTTTTTATTTCTTTTTCTGGAGTGACACAAATGTTCTAAAAATGATCATGGTGATGAATACACAACTATGTGATGATACTGTAAGCCATTGATTGTACACCATGTATGGACTATATGTGTGTGAACATATGTCAATAAAAATGTATTTTTGAAAACTCAATTTAAAAAAGCAGTGCTCAGAGGGAAATTTATACCTCTAAATACTTATATTAATTAAAGGAGAAGAAAAAAAACAAAAGAAGAAGAAAGACCTCAATCAGTAATCTAATCTCACATCTAGAGAAACTAATAAAAAGAAGACCAAACTACAACCCAAAGTGAGCAGAAGGAATGAAATTATAAAGATTAGAGTGGAAATAAATGAAATAAAGAACAGAAAAACAATACAGAGAATCAGTGAAACCAAAAGCTGGTTTCTTGAAAAGATCAATAAAATTGAAAACCTTTTAACAAGATTGACAAAGAAAAAGAGAGCAGACACAAATAACAAAAATCAGAAATAAAAGGTGCTACATTACTACTAACTTTATGGAAATTAAAATGATTATAAGTGGATACTATGAACAACTGTATAATAATAAATTAGATAAACTAGATTAAATGGACAAATTCCAAGAAAGACACAAAATACCTAAATTGACTCAAGAAGAAATAGAAGATCTCAACAGACCAACAGCAAGTAAAAAGATTGAATCAGTAATAAAAAACGTCCCAACAAAGAGGAATGCAGGACCAGATGGCTTCACTGGTGAATTCTGCCAAGCATTTAAAGAAGAATTAACACAAACCCTTCTCAATCTCTTCCAAAAAACTGAAGAGGAGGGAACTCTTCTGAATTCATTCTATCCTATGGCCAACATTACTGTAATACCAAGGACAGATAAAAACAAGAAAAGAAAGTTACAGACCAATACCCATTATAAATATAAATGTAAAAATCCTCAAAAAAAGAAATACTAGCAAACAATTGAACAGCATATTAAGAAGAGGATACTGACCAAGTGGGATGTATTCTTGCAATGCAAGAGTGGTTCAACATGAGAAAATCAATCAATGTAATGCACCATATCAATAGAATGAAGGCAGAAAAACCACATGATCATCTCAGTTAATGCAGAAAAGGCCTTTGAGAAAACCCAGCACCCTTTCTTGATTAAAAAAAAAAAACACTCAGAAAACAAGGAATAGAAGGGAACTTCCTCAATATGGTAAAAGGCATAGGTGAAAAACCCACAGCTAACATCATACTCAGTGGTGAAAGACTGAAGGCTTTCCCCACTATGAGTAAGAATAATACCTGCTTTCAACACTGCTAATCAACACTGTGTTGGAAATTCTAACCAAAGCAATTAGGCAAGAAAAAGAAATAAAAGACCTCCAAAGGAATATGTAAAATGATCCTTAAAATTCTAGAAGAAAGCTACTAGAGCTAATAAATGAATTTAGCAAGGTAGGGGGTAAAAGATCAACATGCAAAATTCAGTGTTTTTCTACACATCAGCAATGAACAATCTGAAAAGGAAACTAAGAAAACAGCACCATTTAAAACAGCACCAAAAAAGAATAAAATATCTAGAAACACATTTAATCAAGGATATAAAGTACTTGTACACAAAAAACTATAAATCATTGTGGAAAAAATTTTTAAAAGATTTATATAAACATAAAGATAATCATACTCATGGATTGGAAAACTTAACATCCTTAAGGTATCAAGTCAATACTACCCAAAGCAATTTACAGATTCCATACAATTCCAATTAAAATACAACAGCCCTCTTTGCAGAAACGGAAAAGCTAATCATGAAATTCATATGGGAAGGGCCAGGGACCACAAATAGCTAAAACCACCTTGAAAAAGAAGAACAAAGTTGGAGAATTACACTTTCCAATTTCAAAACTTATTACAAAACCAGAGTAATCAAAATGGTATGTTATTGGCACAAGGACAGACGCATAGATCAATGGAATAGAACTGAGAGTTCAGACATAAACTCACACATCTATGAACAACTGATATTTGAGAAGGGTGGCAAGTCCATTCAATGGGGAAAGAATAGTCTCTTCAACAAATAGTGCAGAGAAATCTGGATATCCACATGCAAAAAAGTTAAAGTAAACCCTACCTCACACCAAAAAAATAAGTCAAAATGGATCAATGACCTAATAATAAGAGCTGAAAGCACAGAAGTATTAGAAGAAAACATAAGGAAATAACTTAAAGACCTTGTATTTGGCAGTGGATTATTAGATATGATGCCAAAAGTACATGCAACAGAAGAAAAGAATTGATAAACTAAACTTCATCCAAATTACAAACTTTTATACATCAAAGGACATTATCAAGAATGTAGAAAGAGCCTACAAAGTGGAAGAAAATATTGGAAAGCTTATACTGATAGACAATTAATATCTAAAATATATAAAGAATTCCTACAACAACAACAAAAAAACAACCCAATTAAAAAAAGACCTTGACCTTGAATGAACATTTCCCCAAAGAAGACTTAATACAAATGGCCAATAAGCACACAAAAACACATTGAATAGCATACCACCTCACATCCACTCGAATGGCTATTAAAAAAAAAAACAAAAACAGAAAATAACAAGCGCTGATAAGGATGTGAAGAAATAGAAAGCCTTGTACATTGTTGGTGTAAATGTTGGTAAAATGTTAGGTCCTCTGTGAAAATCCGTTTTTCAATTCCTCAAGAAGTTAAACAAAAAACTACAGTATGACCTGGCAATCCTACTTCTCAGAATATACTCAAAAGAACAGAATGCAGGAACTTAAATACATATTTGTACACCACTATTCACAGCAGCATTATTCACTATAGGTAAAAGGCGGAAGCAACCATCAACAGATGAATGGATAAACAAAATGTGGTATATATAGATAAAATGGAATATTACTTAGCCATGAAAAGAAGTTGTACATGCTACAACACAGATGAAACTTGAAGACATCATGTTGAGTGGAATAAGATAGTCACCAAAGGAAAGATATTGTATGACTCCACTTATAAGAATCAACTAGAATATGCAAATTCAGAGACAGAAAGTAGAGTATAGGTTGTCAGGGGTGGGGACAGAGAATGGGGAATGTGGTAGATTGAATCATGTCCCACACAAAGACACATTTAAGTCCTAACCTCAGGTCTAGCAGATGTGGACTCACTTGTGAATGGGGTCTTTGAGGACCTTCTTTAGATGAGGCTAAATTGAATCCGAATAAGCCTTAATCCATGATTAAAGTTCTTATAAGTAGAGGAAATTCAGATACAGTCAGTCAGATAGTAGAAGTAAGAGGAGAGAGAGAAATCACCATGTGATGGAGGTAAAAATGTATCTACAGGTCAAGAACCCCAAGAATTGTTGGCAAACCAGTGCCAGAACCCCACAGACTCCGTGAGAAAGCACAGCCTGTCAATACCTTGATGTCTGACTTCTAATCTCCAAACTTGTCAGTAAATTTCTGTTATTTAAGCCAACCAGTGTGAGGCATTTGTCATAGCAGTCCTGGCAAACTAAGACAGGGATGTGTTAATGCACAGTAGGGGCAGTATCTCTGGGTGCTAGAAAAATTTTGGTGATAGTCGGTGGTGACGGTAGCACAATGTGATTAATGCCACTGAGTTGCAAGAATGGCAGTGAGATGGGAAATTTTATGTTATATATGTGTTATCACACTCAAAGAAAGAGAGACCAATTAAAGAGACAATGACAATTAAATGCAATACATTATCCTGGGTAATGTATTAGACTGGATGTCATAATGGAGGAGAAGATATCCAAAAGGACATAACTGAGACAACTGGGAAAAAATGGAACATGGACTATATGATTTAGAGCAATGTTAAATTTCTTGAACTTGATAATTGTACTTCATGAGGTGACATAAGTAAATATCCCTGGTCTTAGAAAATATACATAGAAGTATTAAGTGGTAAAGAAGCATGATGTATGCAACCTCTCAAAATGTTCAGAGGATAAACAGATCTAACAAATGTTGCAAAATGTTAAAAATTGGTAAATCTGGGTAGGGGGTATATTAGAGTTCTTTGCATTATTTTTGCAACTATCCTGAAACTTTGAAATTATTTCAAAATAAAAAGTGTTTTTCCTGGGCGGGCCGCGGTGGCTCAGCGGGCAAAGTGCTTGCCTGCTATGCCGGAGGACCTCGGTTCGATTCCCGGCCCCAGCCCATGTAACAAAAACGGAGAAACAGAATACAATAAAACAAGAAAATGTTTAAAAATGTTTCCCTTTCTTCCTTCCTTCCTTCCTTCTATCCTTCCTTCCTTCTCTCTGTCTTTCCTTTAAAAAAAAAAAAAAAAAAAAAAAAAAAAAAAAAGTGTTTTTCCTTTACGTCCCCTCTGAGGGGGTGCAAGGGTGGTTCAGTGGTAGAATTCTTGCACGCAGTGCTAAAGACCCAGGTTTGACTTCTGGCCCATGCACTCCCCCTCCCCCCCAAAATTCTACAAATGATGCTGCAATAACAGGAAAATCACATGCTGCATATTAAAAATAACATCTTCAAGAGGTCCTATTTACAATAGGTTCACACCCACAGGAATGCTGATTAAGATTAAAAATATGTCTAAATCAGGGTACATAATTTAATCTACTACACCAACAGAACTGAAAACATATGTCCACACAAAAACTTGTACACAAATAGCATTATTCATAAGAACCAAAAACTGAAAACAACTCAAATGTCCATTAATTACTGAATGGATAAATAAAATGTGGTCTATCTATATAATGGAACATTACTCGATTGTAAAAATGAGCGACATACGGACACATACTACAACATGGATGAATCCTAAAAGTGTTAATGCTAAATGAAAGAAACTAGCTCCAAAAGACCACATGATAAATAATTCCATTTATATAAAACATCCAGAATAGGCAAATCCATAGAGACAGAGGGTAGATTAGTAGTTACTTAGAGCTGGAGAAATAGGGAGGTTAGGGAGTGACAGCTAAAGAGTACAGCATTTCTTTTGGGGATGATGAAAATGTTGTAAAAGTGACTGTAATGATGGTTGCTTAACTCCGTGAATATACTAAAAAACACTGAATTGTACACTTTAAATGGGTGAACTGTATGGTATCAATAAAGTTACCAAAAAAGGTGTATACAATAAAAACTTCACTATTCTAATTATTGCCCATTCTGCTATTCATCTACTTATCAATAAATATTTACTTTTCTAAATAACAAATATAGATTCATAATGTCCATTTCATACTGTAACTTGCAATATATACTGAATATATATAGTGGAGGTATTTTCATGTTAGTATATATATTCCTACTTTATCTTTCTGGTGGCCCAGGGCCGGGGCTCCCTCTTAAACAGCCTGTGATAAACCTGCTTTAGCCAAGGACAAAGGTCAAGAAAGTAAACAATCTCCCCAGAGGGGAAAGAATATAACCATGGACGTAAAAACAGCATTGATCATATTTTAATCTTAGTAGAACATCAGGTTTTAGGCCCCTTTAATGATTACACTAGAGACCCAATGTCCTCATATTATATGGAATGCCTTTGTTCTAAAATCATATATTACTCCTTGCTCTCCCCCATTCCTTAGTGTGCTAAACGTCCAGATAGCTGCCACTGGAGAACTTCTGTTCATAAGTCCCAGTAAATCCTTCTCTGCGTCTGTGCCTAGTGTGTTTTTCAGTCTTACAGCAGCCCCACCCAGTGATCTGCACGAACTCAGTCTGGGCCAGAACAATCCTTTTTAATGGCTACATGATATCCTAATGCTAATACTAAAGTAATAACAGTGGCAGCTAATATTTATATGGTGTTTCTGTGTGATAGGCACTGTTTGAAGTGCTTGATATTTGTTAATTCATTTAATCCTTACAACAACCTTATGTGATCTGTTGTGTTCTATATTATGCCCATTTTACAGAGGAAGAAACTGAGACACACAAATACGTCATAATTTATTTTATCTACTGATGGACATTTAAATTGCTTCCAATTTTATTATTTTATTTTACACTTTGCCCTAGTAAACATAATCAAGCACAGAATTCTACTGTGTATTCACTCATTTGTGATGATAAATTATAGCATAAATTCTTAGCAGTGGAACTCCTGAGTCAGTGGATAGATGTATTAAAAAAATTATACACATAGTGTCAAAATGCTCTCCAAGATGGTTGCAGCAATATACATCCTCCCAGAGTGCAGGAGAGGCTCAAACCCAGCACCCTTTACTTCTGCCATATAAATCTTCCTCAGTCTCTCCCTGCACAGATCCTCCCAGTCCACAGAAACTTTCCACCCTCTACTTTAAGCCCCCAACACCCTGTGCTGGTGTCTGGGACTCCACTCAGTGACTCAGTCCTGTCTCTCGGAATCCAATCTTGCTTATATGTCTCAGTGTCTTTAATGGAACTGGAGTCCCTGAACACAGTCTGGAGTATCCTCACCCCTTGGACTCTCCAGGGGTCATTTTGCCCACAGGGATGATGCACATGGGGATCTAAGAGAGGAATGAAGGAGTGGTTTCAGTAGCCCAAAGAATGCTCCAAGAAGGGACAGAGGGGTCCTGCTGCACTACCTCTGCACCTCCCACTCACTCACCTCAGCCTCGGCCAGAATGATCTGCCTCTCCAGATCCTCAGGAATCATTTTCCCTCTGGAAAAGAAAACTGGGTGGGTAGAGAAGGGCCAGGCCAGGAAGAGGAATGATTGAAAGCAGGGTAAGGTGGAGTGAGCAATGCAGAGAGCAACCATAATGCTGGCTTTTCCCTAAGAGGGGTAAAATATCTCAGGGGGATGGTGTAGGAGACACTGGTAGACAGGAGCGGCAATTCTGCAGAAATAGAGAGGGAAGAGAGGTCCACAGGGGTCTGGGCCTGAGGCCAAAAGTTTTCTGACAGCAGGATGGCATACTGTGGCAAGCTGGGTCAGGGCCATGTGGACAGAAAGATCTTCACCTCTCATCTGCCTTGATCACTCGGACACTGTCAGTGCCAAGGCCCAGAAAAGCAGCCCCCTTCTTGATGGAGTAGTGACACTGTGAAAAAAGGCAGAGGGCAGGTTAGTAGAATGTGGGCCAGGGGCCAGGGAGGATGGGAAAGAAAGAGACCGATAAAAGTCAAGTGTAAATGATGGGATCTTCTTGACTAGGGCTTCTCAAACATTAATATACATATGAATCACCTAGATGTCTTGTTAAAATGAAAATTCAGATTCAATAGGCCTGGGGTGGGGCCTGAGATTCTACCTTTCTAACAAGCTCCCAGGTGGTACCAATGCTGCTGGTCCATGAACTACACTTTGAGCAGCAAGGATGTGGATTATGTCCAACACATGCATTCACCCTCCTCCTCCGTGTCAAATCAGAAAGCAAAGTGAACAGAAGTGTTGACCTGGCCTTCTTGATAGGAAGGAAGCACATCAGCTAGGGGCAAGCTGGATTTGGAGGAGATGGATCGGGCAAGTAGAGAATGTGAAGGGTCTCTGACTCAGCTAGTTAGAGATTAGACTCAGGAGTGCAGAGCCACGCCTGTGCCTCTTCCCCACCTCTTTTGATGTGAAGAGGGCCAAAGGTGGCAGTGCACGGAGGCCCCTCTGTTTACAATCCGGGTAACGGTGATAGCGGGCCAGGTTCATGGCGTACATGTTAGAGATGGAACCACCTGTCACAGGGAGGGGGTGGTGACAAGAAAGAGGAGCAGCAAGTCAAAACTGGAGTCCTCTGTACGAAAGAGTTGACTGAAGAAGCAGGAGTAATTGGCTCGCAAGCCAGGGCTGGGGTCTATGAATGATAGGGTGACAACCCAGAACACCCTCAGATCTGTAGCTCCTCCCTGACCATCTCAGTCCTCTCAATCTGGGCTGCCCTCAGGGGACAACCCCACCTGACAGCAGGCCTTAGAACACTGATCCAGCAACTGTTTAGCAAACACAAGGACAAAGGGGACCCACAGGGCCCAAGTGAAGGGGAAACAAAGAGGAATCACTCCTTCCTACCTGCTGCCTACAGCAAGAGAATGGTGAGGGAAATGGGGAAGGAAAGCCCTTAAAAAGGTGGGGGAAAGGGTCCTCCTTCTCACATACCAGGGCAGAAGACCCCATCCCCAGAGCTCCAGCCCACCAGGGCCCGGAGTTTCTTCAGCACCTCTTCTTCCATGAGTACAAACACAGGTGCAATTTCATAGGTATACCTGCCAGGAGAAGGATTGATGAAAAAGAGAAAGGAAATAGAGATGAACTGCTAGTTCAGACTATTACACTATAAAAGAATCAAAGAAAGGAGGTGGCAAGAATGAGTGAGGGAAGAGTCCAAAGAGGAACAAGCCACTGACAAAGAACCAGGGAAGTAAGGATGAGAAAAAAACTGGGGTCAGAAGGCATGAGAAAGCTTGAAGAATGGGGGTCCACAGGACGTGAAGGAAAAGACTACCAAGAGAGACTTCCATAAAGCAAAAACAAAAAAAGGGGGGGGGATATAATATCCCACAGTAAAGGCACGCCTCCCCCAACCCAAAATACTTTTTTTTTTGAGGTGGGGGCATGGGGCGGCTCACTGGCTAGTGTTGAGACTCTCGGTGATAATCCTCCCGGCCAGAGCATGAGGATCCAAACCTGAGAAGAGCTGGTTGAAGAACCGAGGGTGACCTGGAGAAGGGGGTGGGGCAGAGAGCTCAGTTTGGGCTGGGTACAAACTCCAGAAATTCCTTCCCCCAGAGCCCAGGACCCACAAGTCTTCACGCTGTATCGAATCACAGCCCGGCACCGTTCCAAGATCTGCTCCTGTGACTCCCCTTGGCTCCGCAGCTCCAAATCCAGCAGCTGCTTTAGTTCCTCTGGCTCCTTCCACTCACAGACCTTGGAGGATAAGCAGGTATTCTGGCTGCCCAAACTATATTTCAATAGACACAATACACTACCAACTTGCATGTAAAGCAACAATTTAGGAGTATTTCCAAAGCAATGCATGAACAAAGGTAGTGAGACCCACTATATAAATTCCTAAGGCACAGAGTGAGACGGTAGTACATACTGGGGAGAAGCCTTCTCAAAGGAAGAAAGTTCTGAGCCAGCTTTTGAAAAAAAAAAAGAGGAAAGTTAGAAGGAGAGGAGAAGAGAGAAAGGACCCACCTTCTCAGAGGCACTAGTGCCTTTCCGAACAGCCTCATCCACAACAATCCCAAACACGTCCTGAAGTAGGGCTTCCACAGCAATGGGGTCCCCATCAAGGGAGAGGAGTGGTTTAGAGTCAGCCATCAGGATAAAATCTGTGAGCAGAATCGGCCTATGTACCACGCTTGAACCTTACCAGTGAGAACCCCAACCCCGCAATGGACCCAAGACTCCAGTTTTGCAACTCAGTTCCAGACTTCATTAAACAGACATTGCCAAGTGGCAGCATTCCAGGGAGGAAGCTAGTGAAAACCAGTGGAAACAGGAAAAAAAGGCAGGCTAAGCAGGTAGAATATAGAGGCCACTGCCCAACTAATGCAAAGACTAAAGTCTTACCTTTCTTCTCAGGTCTCTGGCCAGATGGGCTAGAAGCATGGTACACAATTAGCTTTTCAGAATAGTAGGTTTATACTTCACTCCCTCTGCTGTCCTAGTCCTATCAGTCACATGGCCATGACATCACTTCTCATGACCCTTGACCTAAAGAGAACTTAGATTTGGAATAGGGACAGCAGGTTCCGATAAGTCTCCTGAATAATCATTATTTTACAAAGAAGAGGGGGAATGAGATGAAAGTCATAGGCAGAAACACATGCCACATTAACCCAGGTGTTTTTTTTTTATTAATTAACGGAAAAAAAGAAATTAACCCAACATTTAGAAATCATACCATTCTACATATGCAATCAGTAATTCTTAACCCAGGTTTGAGAAGGAGAGAGTAAGCAGGGAAGAGGGGATTCCTCTCCATGAATCAAAGAGCCCAGAGCAGAGATGTCTGTCCTGGAGCCAGGAGCAGTCCAGGGAACTGCTACAGGTCAGCCTGGGGACTAAATGGAGAGGAAGCCTAAAAGAGATCTGTTAAATGGTATGGTAGACCTCAGAGGCAAATCTCTTTTGTGTCCCAACCCCATCGGTTTTTTTCTCAGAATTGCCCCGATTTCTAAAGCACTCTTCTAGAGCAGTTAGGAAGCATTTTGTTAAACAAGTGTAGTCCTGTGCCTTGCAAACTGAAAGTGTCCAATAAACAGGGAGTCATTGTTTGAAGTGAACACAACACAATGCTGGGACTGAGAAAGACCCCCTCTTACACTAGGAAGACACAGATGCACATGCAATAGTTACAGACCAAGGCATGACTGGATGGTGATCCAAAGTGCCATCAGATTTGAGAAAAGGAGGAAACCAAAGGAGGCTGAAGATAAAGACTTGCAACAGGATTGGAGCCGAATCGTGAAAGTGGGTAGGGGGAATAGGATGGTTAAAAGGAAGGAAGTGGGGCATTCAGGGCCAGGAAGAAGGAATACTATGAATTCATGCTGGGAATAAGGATGGCTTATTCGGAGATCAAGAAGACACCCAGCTGGCTGAAGTGGAGGGTCTACATGATATGGGAGCAAAGGTAGGTAGGTAGATGTCATGGTAGGGTTCATGCGTCAACTTGGCCAGGTGGTGGTACCTGTTTGTCTGTTTGGGCAAATGTTGGCCTGTCTGTTGCTATGAGGACATTTCATAGAATTAAATCATGATCAAGGCTGCATCCACAGCTGATTCCATTTGTAATCAGCCAAGGGGAGCGTCTTCTGGAATGAGTGATGTTTAATCTAATCCACGGAAGGCTTTTAAGGAGGATTCAGAAGAGACAGTCTTTCTTCCTGTTTCAGCTGGCAAGCCTCTCCTGTGGAGTTCATTCAGACCCTCCATCGGAGTTGTCAGCTTCACAGATTGCCCTACAGATTTTGGACTCTGCATTCCTAAAGTTACACAACACACTTTTATAAATTTTATATTTATGGATATTTCCTGTTGATTCTGTTTCTCTAGAGAACCCTAACTAATACAGCTTGGTACCAGGAGTGGTTCTTAAGAAACAGAATCTTAAAAATGGGTTTTTATGAATGGTTTTCTACTCTGACTGGACTCAAAGGCACTAAGGACTCTGATCCCCATAATCAGAATGATACTGCCAATCCAGTGTGAGTTGGCAAAAAAGATAGTCAAAATATCACTATCCAATTCTTCTAATGCTTCGCTTGTATGAAGCTAGGCTCTGTTGGCTGGTTGTTGTTAGATACACTGTACACATTAATGAGTGAAAGGGATGGACTTAAGGCTTCAAATGAGAAGCTTATGTGCCATCGGACAGATGTAAACGTTTCTATGAGTGTCCTGAAGGAAAATCTTATTTCCTATAGCCGCAGACTTGAGATCTCCAAAAATCAGGCTCCTAAATCTAATTGTTAGAATAGCAACCTTACAATGTAAACTGAAATCTCAATCTTGCATGTGAAATCTCAGTCTTGCATGCTGTTTGCTATTAAAGTGAAGGCATTGATTGGAAAGGAATGGGACCCTGAAAAATGGGATGGTGACATATGGATTGATAATGATGTTGGTGGAGAGGTTGAAAACCTAGGTCAGGCTGAGTCTTCTCCACATAACCCTGTAATAATCTGCCCTGAGGTCATAGCTGCCCCACCTCCAGCCTGCCCTTACAGATGGCCACCCAACCTCCACCTGAAGGGATTAGCCTAGAGTGATTAATCTTGTTTCACCAGATGAAACTGCAAATGAATACCCTGACGCAAACGGCTTGGAAGATCTTCTAATTTCTTTCATGACCCACCCCCACTCCACCATCATTTCTTCCAGACTTATAATTAGACTAAAGTCCCATAGGTCGATAATGGTGAGGTATAAAGTATCACCATGAGGAGGTACATTATACTCCAAAAGAACTGTGTGAGTTTTCCAATTTATATAGACAGAAATCAGGGGAATATGTGTGGCAATGGATTTTAAGGATGTGGCATAATGGTGGGAGGAATATAAGGCTGGATCAGGCTGAATTTATTGATATGGGCCCACTAAGCAGAGCTTCTGCATTCAATGTTATAGCTCAAGGGGTTAGAAAAGGCATTAACAGTTTGGTTGGCTGAAACATGGATCAAAACGTGGCCAACATCACCTGAGGTTGAAATCCCAGAATTGTCCTGGTATAATGTAGATGAGGGGATCCCAGGGGCTAAAGAGACTGGAATGTTAGAGTGGATTTATCATGCAAAGCCTGCTCTTACACTCCAGGATATCCGGAGGATGTACCTTTTACTAGAACTATGAGAAATAAATTTGTGAGACTAGCACCATCATCCCTGAAGAGCTCTGTAGTTCCACTTCTCTGTAGGTCAGATATTACTGTGGGAACTTGTCACTGAGCTGGAATCCTTAAACACAACAGGGGTGACTGGATCCTGAGTTGGCAGAAGCCAGGTGGCAGAACTTAATAGCCAAAGACAAAGCGGACGTGGCTATCATAATATATAGCAGATTCAAAGCAGGAATCAAAATAATCTGACTTGCAGAGACTTGTGGCATTGGCTAGTAAATCATGGGGTACCTAGAGGTACAACAGATGGGCAGTCTACTAAATTCTTGTTTGAGCTGTATAAGCAACAGTCAAGTGAACAGAAGTCTAACTTGAATTACAAAAACAAAGAGTCACACGGCCTGTTCTAGTTTGCTAACTGCCAGAACGCAATACACCAAAATCAGAATAGCTTTTAAAAAGGGGGAATTTAATAAATTGCTGGTTTACAATTCTAAGGTCAAGAAAATGTCCCAATAAAAACAAATCTATAGAAATGTCCAATCTAAGGCATCCAGGGAAAGATACTTGGCTCAAGAAGGCCAATGAAGTTCAGGGTTTCTCTCTCAAGTGAGAAGGCACATGGTGATCAGGGTCAGGATTTCTCCCTCATCTGAAAAGGTATGTGGTGAACACAGCATCATCTGCTAGCTTTCTCACCTGGCTTCCCTTCATGAAGCTCCCCGGGAGACGTTTTCTTTCTTTATTTCCAAAGGTCACTGGCTGGTGGACTCTTTGCTTTTTGTGGCTATGTCGTTCCGCTCTCTATGAATCTCCCACTTTCCCCAAAATGTTTCTTCTTTTATAGGATTCCAGTAAACTAATCAAGACCCACCCGAATGGGTGGAGACATGTCTCTAATCCAGTTTAACAACTGCTCTTGATTGAGTCACATCTCCAGGGAGATGATCTAATTACAGATTCAAACATACAGTACTGATAGGGATTAGAAGAAAAGGCTGCCTTTACAAAATGGGATTAGAATTAAAACATGGCTTTACTAGAGTTCATACATCCTTTCAAACCAGCATATGGCCCCTTAATCAATTTCCAGACTTGAGATAGTATACAGGTCCAGAGCCCCTTGAAAGAGGGGGAGGCCAAGTCCCTTTGGGGGAGGACCCTGTTACACTGCCACAAATCTATACCATTCATCTTCCACCAAGCCTTCCCCAAGGAGACCTATGGCCTTTTACCAGGGTAACTTGCTTTGGGGAAAAGGAAATGATCAGATATTTCGGGATTATTAGACACTGGCTTAGAAGTGACATTAGTTCCAGGGGAACCAAATGTCACTCTGGCACCAAAGTGGGGACTTATGCAGTCAGGTGATCAATGGAGTTTTAGCTGAGGTCTGTAGTTATTTCCCCCAGTTCCAGAATGTATAATTGGAATAGATAAACTGAGCAACTGGCAGAATCTCCACATTGGCTCTCTAACTCATGCAGTAAGGGCTATAATAGTGGGAAAGGCCAGGAAGAAGCCACTAGAATTGCCCCTAAACCTAGCAAAATAGTAAATCAGAAGCAATACCGATTCCTGGAGGGGTTGCAGAGATTACTGCTACTCTTAAGGATTTGAAGGATGCAGGGGTGGTAATTCCCACCACATCCCTATTTAACTCTCCTATTTAGCCTGTGCAGAGAACAGATGGGTCTTGGAGGATGACAGCAGATTATTATAAGCTCAACCAGATGGTAACTCCAACTGCAGCGGCTGTTCCAGATGTAGTATCATTCCTTGAGCAAATCAATACATACCCTGATATCTGATATGCAGCTATTACTTTGAAAAATGCTTTTTTCTCAACAGCTGTTAGTAAGGACCACCAGAAACAGTTTGCTTTCAGCTGGTAAGGTCAGCAATATACTTTCACTATCTACCTCAGGGGTATATCAACTCTCCAACCCTATGTCATAATCTTGCTCACAGGGACCTTGATCGTTTCTCCCTCCCACAAGACATCACACTCGTCCATTATATTGATGATATCATGTTGACTGGCCCTAGTGAGCAAGAAGTAGCAATGACTCTAGACTTACTAGTAAGGCATTTGTCTGTCAGAGGATGGGAGATAAATCCAACAAAAATACAGGGACCTTCCTCCTCAGTGAAATTTCTAGGTGTCCAGTGGTATGGGGCATGCCGAGATATCCCTTCTAAGGTGAAGGATAAGTTGCTGCATCTGGCCCCTCGTATGACTGAAAAAGAGGCACGATGCCTAGTTGGTCTGTTTGGGTTTTGGCGTCAACATATTCCTCATTTGGGTGTGCTATTCTGACCCATTCATCGAGTGACCAGAAAAGCTGCCAATTTTGAGTGGGGACCTGAACAAGAGGAGGCTCTGCAACAGGTCCAGGCTGTTGTACCAGCTGCTCTGCACGTGGACTGTATGATCCAGCAGATCCAATGGTGCTGGAACTGTCAGTGGCAAATAGAGATGCTGTTTGGAGACTTTGGCAAGTCCCTACAGGAGAATCACATCGCAGACCCTTAGGATTTTGGAGCAAAGCCTTATCATCTGCTGCAGGTAACTATTCTCCTTTTAGAAACAGCTTTTGGCCTACTATTAGGCCTTAGTAGAGACTGAACGCTTAACCATGGGCCACCAAGTTACCATGAGACCTGAGTTGCCTATCATGAGCTGGGTGTTGTCTGACCCACCAAGCCATAAAGTTAGGCATGCACAGCAGCACTCCATCATAAAATGGAAATGGTATATATGAGATAGGGCCAGAGCAGGTCCTGAAGGCACAAATAATTTCCTGAGGAAATGGCCCAAATGCTCATGGTCTCCACTCCTGCCACATTACCTTCTCTTTCCCAGACCAGAGCTATGACCTTTTGGGGAATTCCTTACAGTGAAATGACTGAGGAAGAGAAATCTTGGGTCTGGTTTACAGATGGTTCAACACTATATGCAGGTATGCAGCACTGCAGCACCTTTCTGGGGTGTCCTTGAAGGACAGTGGTGAGGGAAAATCCTCCCAGTGGGCAGAACTTCGAGCAGTGCACCTGGTTGTTCATTTGGCTTGGAAGAAAACTGGCCAGAGGTGCATTTGTGCATTGACTCATGGGCTGTTCCTAATGGTTTGGCTGGATGGTCAGGGACTTGGAAAGACCATAATTGGAAAATTGGTGACAAAGAGGTCTGGGGAAGAGGTATGTGGACAGACCTTTCTGAGTGGGCTAAAAACATGAAGATATTTGTGTCCCTTGTGAATGCACACCAGAAGGTGACTTCAGCAGAGGAAGGTTTTAATAATCAAGTGGATAAGATGACCCATTCTGTGGATACCAATCAGCCTCTTTCTCCAGCAACTCCTGTCACTGCCCAGTGGGTTCATGAACAAAGTGGCCATGGTGGTAGGGATGGAGGTTAGCATGGGCTCAGGAACATGGACTTCCACTCACAAAGCTGACCTGGCCACAGCCACTGCTGAGTGCCCAATCTGCCAGCAGTAGAGACCTACACTCAGGCCCTGATATGGCACCATTCCCTGAGGTGACCAGACAGCTACATGGTGACAGGTTGATTACATTGGACCACTCCCTTCATAGAAGGGGTAGCGATTTGTTCTAACTGGAGTAGATACATACTCTGAATGTGGGTTTGCTTTTCCTGCACATGATGCTTCTGCCAAAACTACCCTCCATGGATTTACAGAATACCCTATCCATCATCATGGTATTCCACACAGCATTGCTTCTGATCAAAGCAAACATTTCACAGGAAATGAAGTGTGGGAATGGGCACATGCTCATGGAATTCTCTGGTCTTACCATAGTCCCCATCATCCAGAGGCAGCTGGATTGATAGAATAGTGTTGGTTTGAAAGGATGCATGTACCCTAGAAAGCTATATTTTAATCTTAATCCCATTTTGTAAAGGCAGCCATTTCTTCTAATTCATACTCAGTACTACATATTTGAAACTATAATTAGATCATCTCTGTGGAGATGTAATTCAATTAAGAGTGGCTGTTAAGCTGGATTAGGTGGAGATGTGTCTCCATCCATTCAGGTGGGCCTTGATTAGTTTACTGGAATTCTATAAAAGAGGAAATATTTTGGAGAATGGGGGAGATTCAGAGAGAGCAGAGCAGAACTACACAGCCATGAGAAGCAGAGTCCACCAGCCAGCGACCTTTGGAGATGTAGAAGGAAAATGCCTCCCGGAAAGCTTCATGAAACAGGAAGCCAGGAGAGGAAGCTAGCAGATGACGCTGTGTTTGCCATGCGCCCTTTCAGATGAGAAAGAAATCCTGACCATTTTCACCATGTGCCTTTCCAGATGAGAGAGAAACTCTGATTGTGGTCACCATGTGCCCTTCCACTTGGGAGAGAAACCCTGAACTTCATCGGCCTTCTTGTATCAAGGTATCTCTCCCTGGATGTCTTAGATTGGACATTTCTATAGACTTGTTTAAATTGGGACATTTCCATGGCCTATAAACTGTGAACTTGCAACTTTTTAAATTCCCTTTTTTAAAAGTCTTCCATTCCTGGTATATTGTTTTCTGGCAGCTAACAAACTAGAACAGGTGGAATGGCCTTTTGAAAACTCAATTATGGTGCCAACTAGGTGGCAATACCTTGAAGGGCTGGAGTAATGTTCTCCAGGAAGCTGTGTGAGCTCTGGGTCAGTGTCTACTGTATAGTGCTGTTTCTCCCATTACCAGGATCCACGGGTCCAGGAACCAAGGGGTGGAATGGGAGTGGTACCACTCACTATTACCCATGGTGATCCATGAGGAAAAGTTTTGCTTCCTGTCCCTGCAACCTTGAGCTCCGCTGGTCTACAGGTTTTAGTTCCAAAAGGGGGAGTGCTTCCATCAGAAGAAACAACGATTCCACTGAACTGGAATCTAAGATTGCCATCTGGTCACTTTGGGCTACTCATGCCTCTGGATAAACAAGCCAACAAGGGGATTACATTACTGGCTGGGGTGACTGACCCTGACTATCAGGGGGAAATAGAACTGCAACCACACAATGGAGGTAAAGAAGAATTTTCCTGGAATATAGGAGATCCCCTAGAGTGTCTTTTAGTACTACCATGCCGTGTGATTAAAATCAATGGAGGGCGGGCCACGGTGGCTCAGCAGGCAAGAACACTTGCCTGCCATGCCAGAGGACCCGGGTTCGATTCCCAGTGCCTGCCCATGTATAAAAAAAATTTTTTAAATAAAAATATTAAAAGAAAAAATCAATGGAAAACTGCAATGACTCAATCCAGGCAGGACTACCAATGGCTCTGAAACTTCAGGAATGGAGGTTTGGGTCACCCCACCAGGCAAAGAACCATGGCCAGCTGAAGTGCTTGCTGAGGGTAAAGGGAACATGGAATGGGTAGTGGAAGAAGGTAGTGATAAATATGAACTACGACCACATGATCAGTTACAGAAATGAGAACTATAATGCTGTTTTGTTCATGTTATAGTATTTAAGTTGTAAGATATAAAGTTTAAGAATGAATATTACCCAAGGACTTGCACCCTATTCTGGGGAGATTTAATGTGTTTCCGGTTGTATGCAGGACAGTTAAGTATTATTAGGTGAGGAAAAACGTGTCTTTTATTGTTTTCTATTCAGAAATTAAGTATGATTTAAGGTGATGCATATAGCTGCCAAGTTGACAAGGAGTGGACTGTCATGGTCAGGTTCATGTGTCAGCTTGGCCAGGTAGTGGTACCCGTTTGTCTGTTTGGGCAAGTGCTGGCCTCTCTGTTGCTATGAGGACATTTCATAGAATTAAATCATGAGCACGCTGGCTGCATCCACAGCTGATTCCATTTGTAATCAGTCGAGGGGAGTGTCTCCTGCAATGAGTGATATTTAATCTAATCAATGGAAGGCTTTAAGGAGGATTCAGAAGAGAGAGGTTCTCTTTCTGCTTCGGCCAGCAAGCCTCTCCTACGGAGTTCATCCAGACCCACCACTTCACAGCTGCCCTACAGGATTTAGGACTTTACGTTCACATGGTTATGTGAGACACTTCTATAAATTTTACATTTACAGATATTTCCTGTTGATTCCATTTCTCTAGAGAACCCTAACTAAACAGTAGAGTTGCACAAATTATCGGGAATCTTGAGTGGTAGCCAGGCCAAGGAATCTGAATTTTATCCTTCAGAAAACAGGAAGTCACTGAGAGAGTCTGTGGTAAAGAGTAATGTGATGAAATTGATGCTCTCAGAAGGCCAGTTTAGCAGCGGGATATAGAAGAACTGAGAGCCTGTTATATAATAAACAAAGTAAGAGGTGACCACACTTGAATAAGGGCAGAGTTGATAGGAAAGGACAGATAGAAGAATCTGCAGGTGACTTAACTGGATTACACTGAATTCAACAATTATGGATTCTTTGTCAAACTTTTCACCTGTTCAGTGAAATCCACAAGCCAATACAGCCTTTATGCACTCTGACCTTCCAATAGGCCTTGTGCCTCACTCTTAAATGTAAGCAGATAGCCAAGGTTCATCAGACACTTGAGGAAAGTCCCAAACATGAGCCACAGAGGCAAAAATAGACAAACATAAAAGGGGATTTGGGGGAAGTAGAGAAATGCAGGAAGCAGAAGAAAACTTCAAAAAAAATAAAGATACTCTGGAGGTTATTCTTATGCATTATATAGGTATCCCCTTTTTTAGTTTAAGGTATATTAGAGAGGCTAGAGGGAAGTGCCTGGAACTGTAGAGCTGTGTTCCAGTAGCCATGTTTCTTGAAGATGATGTATAATGATACAGCTTTCACAATGTGACTATGTGATTGTGAAAATCTTGTGTCTGATGCTCCTTTTATCTATGGTATGGACAGATGAGTAAAAATATGGATTAAGACTAAATAAATAATGGGGGAATAAATGTTAAATTGAGTAGACTGAAATACTAGTGATCAATGAAAAGGAGTGGTAAGAGATATAGAAAAAAAATAGGGGGAACAAAGGTTAAAATTTATTGGGTAGATGGAAATACTAGTGGTCAATGAGAGGGAAAGGTAAGGGGTATGGTATATGTAAGTTTTTTCTTTTTTCTTTTTATTTCTTTTTCTGGAGTGATGCAAATGTTCTAAAAAAATGATCATGGTGATGAATGTATTACTATGTGATGATACTGTGAGCCACTGATTGTACATCATGTATGGAATGTTTGTATGTTAAGAATGTCCATGTTTGTATGTTGTTTTGGTTTGTCAATAAAAATTTTTAAAAAAAGAAAAAATACAAAGAGGAAAGATGTTTCGGATTTCAGAGAAGATGGCAGAATAGGATAGGATGAGTTCACCCCAGCTCTATGGAACAACTAGAAAAGTGACAGAAAAACAATCAGGACAGTACTTCCAGGGTATAGTGACCAGAGTAGGTCTTCAACACTATATAGGGAGGACCTGGATGAAAAAGCAGAGGAATTGAGATGGAGAGAATGGGGTGAGTATGCTCAGTCATGATTCCACCCAAGACAAGGAGTGGTACACAGGAATGTTCTGGTCCCATAGGAACAGGCAACGTTGCACAGGCAACTGCCCTGTGGATGGCTTGGAAGATATGCCCCCTCAGCTCCAAAGCTAAGAGCTTCTTTGGCGAACCTGGAAGCCAGCAGACTTGCTTTCCCTGCGCACAGAAACCATCCAGCTAGTACACAGTGCCTACCGCTCCTCTTTCCCTATGGAGACCTGGAGCCCTCATGAGTGCACAGACTGAGAAGCTGGAACAAGGAAGCTAGCCATGCCACACCCTCGTGCCACCCCACATCCTAGTTCATACATGCTGTCATACATTTCGGGACCTCATTTTGTCTTACTGCTGCCTAATATTCCATGGTATGTATATACGACATCTTTCTTATCCACTCGTCAGTTGATGTGCACTTGGGTCACTTCCATCTTTTTGCAATTATGAACAGTGCTGCTATGAACATCATTGTACAAATGTCTGTTTGTGTCACCGCTTTCAGCTAGTCTGGTTTTGCCTAATATTGGTTTTGCCGGGTCATAGGGCCCCTCAATATCTAGTTTTCTAAGGAACTGCCAAACTGTCTTCCTAGCAGCTATACCATTATACCAGCAGTGAATTACCACCAACAGTGAATAAGTATTCCAATTTCTCCACATCCTCTCCAACATGTGTAGTTTCCTGTTTGTTTATTATTATATTTTTTATTTCATATGTTTTCTTTTCAATTTTTAAATTTTTGATTAAGCAACACGTTCATGAATTAAAAAATCAAAACAATATAAAAGTACTATAATAAAAAATCTCATTCCCACCCCATGCCATATGCCCCATTCCCACTCCCAAACCCCACAGGTAGCCATTTTTATTAGTTTCTTGGCTAGCCTTCCAGGGTTTCTAAATCAAATACTATACTAGTTTCCAGTTGCTAAAACAGATACCATACAATGGATTGTCTTAACAAAAGAAATTTATTGGCTGATAATTTCAGAAGCTAGAAGGCTTGCTTCATCCCAGGGTTGGTATCTTCTGGTTGGCCAGCCATTTTTGGGATTCCTTGGCTTTTCCATCACATAGCAATGCACTTGATAGCATCTTCTATTTTCTCTTCTGGGTTCCACTGACCTCCAGCTTCTTGCTCCTTCCGTGGCTTCTTCCCAGTTTCCCTTGCTTATAAGGACTTGAGACATATTGGATGCCCGCACTCATTCAGTTTGGGCACACCTTAATTAATAACATCTTCAAAGGTCCTACCTACAAATAGGTTCACACCCACAGGACCAGGAGCTGGGAACCAAACATGCCTTTTTTGGAAGACATGATTTAATCCCCAACAGGCTGCCTTCTAGACATCAAAAAGACATGCTCTTTCCACATGCAAAATATATTCATTCTAAAAATTAAAACAAAAAGAAAGAAAGAAAAATTCACGGACCTTCACTACACAGTGAACTCTAAGTTAAACCATGGACTATAATTAGGATTACAATTATTAAAATGTGCTACCATCAAATCTAACAAATGTTCCACACCAAGGCAAGCTATTAATAATAGGGTAACATATGGGAATTCTACATTTTATGCATGATTATTCTGTAAATCCACAACTTCTCTAATAAAGAAAAAAATACATTCATTCATCATAATAGCATTTTAGAACAATGCTAAATACAAAGTCTCATCAATATCAGTTATGGGTGTAGTTCATCCTGGGGCAAAATTCCTCTCCAACGGGCTTGTGAAACTTAGAAAACAAGTTCTCTGCTTCCAATATACAATGGTAGGACAGGCTTAGGATAACATTCCCATTCCAGAAGGGAAACATTGGAAGAAAAACAGTGGTCATGGATCCCAAACAAGTCCAAAATTAACAAGACAAACTCCATTAGATTTCAAGATCTGAAAGCCATCTGTAGATTGACCTTTTGTCCTTTGGGCATGCTCCACTCCTTCTAAGCAGTTGTACAGCAGCCGGCTCTCCCGGAACACTGGCCCCACATTAGCCCCACCCTGTGCAAGCATCAAGTGGCAGCCAGACTCTCCAAGCATCAAATGGCAGCCAGACTCTTCACAAATGCCCACCAGGGCACAGGTCCTACCACCTCCAAGAACTGGGGTGGTGGCACTCTCGCTGAACAACAGGACTCAAAACCAGCCAATGCAAGCACTGGAGCAGATGGCTTGCCCCCTCCAAGCGCAGGGGTAGACCCATTTTTTCCACATACATGGGCAGGCCCACTGTCTTAGCTGGAGATCTTTTCAGTCCAGACCTGTGCTTCCATGTTTCTATCCTTGAAGTCATTCTTCCTTCAGTTCATCCCTTCTCTGTCCCTTTCAGTCCAAAATACACAAATTTCAGAGAACCCTTGTCATCTCTGCATGCAGTTCAAGCAGGTCCAAACCATCAGACAAAAGGACTTTCAACAGCTCCATCCTGGATAACTACATTTCCAATCCTAATCTGCTCCAAGGTTATTGACAGGATCTATGTTCAGTCACACCCTCTCTAATAAATTCAGTTAAACCCTCACATGGAAGCCTGTTCTCTGGGGACTCACTTCCTAGAAGCAGAGGGACGACCCTGATAGAGCAGTCTCTGCTCCTCATCGCAGAGCACACTATCTGGACACTTTCTGAGATTGTCAAAAATTCACACTGTCTGAGAATCATCAATTGCTGGCTCCTTTGTGCTACTAAGCACAAACTATTACGTTTAATTCTCAGCTTATTCCTTTCCTCTGGCATTTTGCTATAAACTGCAAGGAGAAGTCAGACTGTACCTTCCACACTTAGCTTGGAAATCTCCTGAGGAAATATTCAAAGTTCAGCGCACAAGTACTGTTTTCAATCTGACATCAGAATGCAGTTTTGCAAAGTTCTCTGTCATTTTATAACCAGGATTTTCTTTCTTTCTATGTCCAATAACACAGTCATCATTTTCTCATTGGAAGGACTTTTTTAACATCCATCTACCGGCAGTCTCTTCAAATCAATCTAGGCTTTTTCTATCAAGCACCTCACAATTCATCCAGTCTCTAACCATTACTCAATTCCAAAGCTATTTCCACATTTTTAGGTAGTTGCACCAGCAGCACCCCACTTCCCCCCTGCCCAAAAAAAACTGTTTTAGTTTCCCAGCTGCTAAAACAAATAACATAGAATTGATTGGCTTAAACAACAGGATGTATTGGCCCACGGTTTTAAGGCTAGGAGTAGTTCAAAATTGAAGTGTCACCTGAGACTCAGAGCCCTGAAGCTATGTAAGTCAGCATTACTCCATACAGCAACTGTTAAAAAAGTTAAAGCGATCAGACTCGACTAGAGATATGAATGAAGCTAACTGATATAGGACTAAGATATATCAGAATATAGGGTAAAGGATAATATGGTCTATATTTGAAAACTTCAACTCCTGTGTGAGACCAAAGGAAGAGATGTTTATTTAGTACAAAACTTAAATTTTTGGTAGCACATCATCTAATTAAACTTGTGTGGTAAGTTTATTTGAACACCATAATGACACGGAATATTGAATAGAGAGTAAGATCTTGTTGGTTGTTATAGGTTAGTTTGATAGATCTCACACTAATTTGGGCAAAGAATAAAAAAGTATTTGCAAAGTCCCCTTGGGAACCTGAGGAGAAAGGAAGAAATATTAAACTTCCACATTTGGGGAATTCCTGATAGTCTCACAAGCAGTGGGGACAACCAATTCAAAACACTGAGCCCTTGATCTTGGGGCTCGCCCCTATTAAACTCATTCCAGCAAAGGAGAAGGTAAAGCCTACTTATAAGTATGTCTAAGAGTCACCACATGAAACCTCTTTTGTTGCTCAGTGTGGCCTCTCTAAGCCAACCCAGCAGGTGAATTCACTGCCCTCCCCCACTATGTCGGACATGACTCCCAGGGGTGTAAATCTCCCTGTCAGTGTGGGACAGAACTCCTGGGGATGAGCTGGGAAATAGCATCATGGAATAGAAAAACCCTTCTTGCCCAAAAAGGGGAAGAGAGAAATGAGACAAAATAAAGTTTCAGTGGCTGAGAGATTTCAAACAGATTCGAGAGGTTATCCTGGATGTTACTCTTCTGAATTATATAGATATCCTGCTTTAGTTTACGGTGTATTGGAGTGGCCAGAGGGAAGTACTTGAAACTATTGAACTATATTCCAGTAGCTTTAATTCTTGAAGATGTTGTATAACTACATAGCTATTAGAATGTGACTGTGTGATTGTGAAATCCTTGTGGCTGGTGTTCCCTTTATCCAGGGTATGGACAGATAAGTAATAAAATAAGGACAATAAATAAATAAATAAATGAGTGAGGCAAAATAAGCCAAAAACAAAAGTACAAATATTGTATGATCTCACTAAGAAAATACTTGTAAGAAAACCAGGGCCTAGATTATAAGCTCTTATAGCAGTCATATTTACTCCAGAGCAGTAATTTTTATTTCTGGACTTGGAAGAGCCAGAGATAAGAATGAAGCCAACCAGGTCGGGATTAAGGTAATTCAGAATATAGGGGTAAGGAAGGCATTGTCTGTATTTTAGAACTTCACCTAAGTGAAGGTATTGTCTGTATTTTAGAACTTTGAGACAAAAGGAAGAGAAGATTATTTTGTCTAGAACCTAAATCTTCTGTAGCACATAATTTAACTCAACCTGTCTGGATAGATCATTTAAACAATCCAAATACAGGGAATGAGAATAAGAATGTAAGCCTTTAATACTGTATAGCTTAGTGTAAATGCCTAGATACACCCAAGAGTGCATTAAGCAGATAATCAAAAAGTATTGGCAAAGTTCCTTGAGGAATGAGAGAAAAAATATGGAGCTATTAAACTTTACCATCAGGGAAACTCGTGATACTGTGTCAAACATTAGACACAACCTTAATGTTGAAGTTTACTCTTGTATGTATGTAGTGGAAAAGCTTAACCTATTATAGGTATGTCTAAGAGTCACCTCCAGAGGATCACTTTTGTTGCTCAGATGTGGCTTCTCTCTCTCTAAGCCCAACTCTGCAAGTGAAACCAATGCCCTCCCCACTACGTGGAACATGACATCCAGGGTTGAAAGTCTCCCTGGTGGCACAGGAGATGACCCCTGGGGATGAGTTTGGCCCTGCCACCATGGGATCAACAATGCCATCCTGACCAAAAGGGGGAAAAGAAGTGTAATAAATAAGATATCAGTGGCTGTCAGAGTTCAAATAGAGTCACGAGGCTCTTATGAAAGCTTCATTCAGACATCGCTACCTATCATAATTTGCCAACCCCCAACCCAAACCATTCCTGCAAATCCTAACAACACCTAGGGTATTATATAATTTCTACAAAGGGTCCATGCATTAGGGTAACTTTCAAGAAACCTACAACCTCCAGATGGGTCCCTGGACCAGACAAGTCCTGAAATGCAGAAGGGTCAGCCCTTCCAGAACATCAACTAGTTCCATCCTCCTATCCCATATTATCAACAGCCCCTTCCAACATGAAAAAGTTAGAATGGGCATAACCCAAATACCCCTAAAAAGTGAGAGAAAGATCAAAGGTGATGGTGGAGTTATACAGAGAAGGTAGGGTTTAACAAATAAGCATGAGTGCTGAATTATTATACTGATATTTCTTTTAGTCTCCAGTATCTTAGAGTAGCTAGAAGTAAAGACCTAAAACTGCGGAATTGTAACTCATATCAAACACTGAAATCTGTTCTACAACTACTTATTGCGATGTACTTTTAAACTTATTGCTTTTTTTGTATATATGTTATTTTTCACAAAAAAAGAAAAAAAAGAAGGAAGAGTATAACAGAAAAGATAGGATTTAACAAATGAGTATGACTGCTGAATCATTACATTGATATTTCTGTTGGTCTCCTGTGTCTTGGAACAGCTAGAAGAAAAAACAAAAAATCTTGGAACTGTAACCCACACCAAACTTTAAAATCTGTTCTATAACTATTTGTTAAAATGTACTTGGAAATTTATCACTCTTTTGCATATATATAAAATATTTCACAATAAAAAAGTTAAGAAAAAGAAAACAGGTAAAGAATTTGAAGTGTCAGCAAAGATATCTCAATAAAAACATCTTCAAAAAAATTTGAAGTGTCAGCAAAAAATGCCACTGATGACTGTGACATTCTGGGGCAGGCTGCTGGTGATCCTTGGTCCTTGGTTTTTCTGTCACATGGCAATGTCAATGACGATATCTTCTCCTTTCTCTTCTGGGGCCCATTGATCTCTAGCTTCTTGCTCCGCCCATGTCTTCTGTCTCTCCATGTCTAGTTTTCTCTGCTGATAAGGGACTTCAGCCATATTGGATTATGTCCCCCTCTCCCATTCAGTTTGGGCACAACTTAACTAATAACATCTCCAAAGGTCCTATCTAAAATGATTTCATATCCACAGGACCAAAGGTTAGAACCTGAACGTGTCCTTTCTGGGGGGACATGATACAATCCCTAACAAATGTGACTATATAGTCTTATTTTCTCCTTCTTATACACAAAAGACAGCACATAATTACTTTTCTGTATCTTGTTTTCTTCAGGTAAGATTTAATGGGCAATCTCACCATATCAGTACATAGAGCACTTATTCGTCCTTTTCTTTTGTTTTAATATAACAGCCTTATTAACATGCCATAAAATATACTTCTTAAATGTACAAATCAGTGGTTTTGGTATATTCACAAAGTTGTAGAACCATCACCACTATCTAATATTCCAGAATATTTTCATCACCTAAAAGAGAAATTCATTAGCAGTCACTCTCATTCAGCTCCATCCCAGCCTTGGCAGCACTAATACAATTTCTGTCTCTATGGACTGCCTATTCTGGATATTTCATACAGATGGAATCATACAATTGATGGTTTTCTGGGACTGGTTTCTTTCACTGAGCATAAAGTTTTCAAGGTTCATCTATTTTGTAGTATGTATCAAATTCATTCCTATTTTATGGCCCAATAATACTCCATTGTATGTATAGACCACATTACACTTATTCAAATCAACTGATGGTTACTTAAGTTGTTTCTATTATTTGACTATTATGAATAATATGACTATGAACTTTCATGTACGAGTTTTTGTGTAGACACAAGTTTTCAACTCTCTTGCCTGGATACCTGGGAGTAGATTTATTGGGTCATATGGTAACTCTATGTTTAACTTTCTGAGGAACCACGAGACTGTTTTCTAACATGCAATTTTACACTCCCATCAGCAAGGTGTGAGAGTCCCACTTTCTCCATATCCTCACCAATGCTTGTCCAACTTTTTTATATCCACCTGCATTTGTACTTTTGAAAGAGATTGCCAACATTCATAGAAGTTGAACCAATATATGAAAATGCCTGTGTTCTCAGCCTCAACAACAGTGTGTTCTCAAAATTCTGGATCTTCTGAATTTGAGGAGAAAAAAAATTTTCTCAATATAGTTTTAATTTACTTGTACCCCTGTATTAATCAGTTTTGCTGAGGTAATAGATGACTTCAAAATCTCCTTAGCTTCCAACAACAGAAGTTTACATCTCTTTCATAGTTTAGACTGAAGGCAGGGTTGGTTGCAATTCAGATTAACATGCCTTTATTCCACGACCCAGGCTGAAGAACAGCCCCTTTCAGGGACACTTTGTTTTCACAGCAGAAGGAAAAGAGCAAAAGGTGGAGAAAACCATGCACTGACTCTAAAAACTGCTCAGATCTGGCATATGATACTTCTACTCACATCCCAGTGATCAAAGCAAGTCTCAACGCCAAACAGTGGGACGAGGATGTATATTCTGCCCACAAGGGGGTACTGCAAGGCACAGGGCAATGGATGAAGATGTAAAAATCTCCTTAGAGGATAGCTGGATACAAGGCCTTTAATAGGGGTTTGCTTTCTGTTTCACCTCAGTCCACACCAGCCCACCTCACTTAGCACCTCATGAATTTGAGTTGAACCACTGGTTTCAAAGTTTTTTTTGACTCAGGCATGCCTTCTTGGTTTTCTCCTTTCATTCCTTTAACTTCCCTTTGTACTGCCTCTATCTCACAGTATTTTAAATTGTTCAAATTCTCACAGCATATCCCTCTCCAGCCACCTGCTCTTCACAGGCAAGCTTCTTGACAGAGTTATCTCTATTTCCTTCCTACTTCCTCTCCTCTCACACTTTCCTCAGCCCACCACCATCAAGCTTCCACCTTCAAAGTCACCAAGAACTTCCCTGCCTCAAATTCAATGAGCACATGTCATTTTTAACCTACTTGACTGCTCTGGAGTTGACAGTCCCACCTTGAAACATTTTCTTCTAATATCTTCATATTACTACCTCTGGCATTCTCCCTCTCTCTGACCATTCCTGTTTCCTTTGCAGTTTCACCTTGCTCTGGCCCTCCCATAAATGCTAGTTCCTTGGGATTCTGTTCCAGGACCTCTTCCATCTGCACTCTGCACATTTCCCTGGGCAATCCCACTCACTCTTAAGGCTAAATACTGATGACATCTCCATCCCAGATCTCTCTCTTGAGCCCCGGATCCATAAAGACAACTGCCTAACTTGGAAGTTTCACAAGTACTTCACACTCAACAGGTCCAAAACTAAACTGATTATCAGCCCTCTCAAATTTGCTCTTCTTCCTGGGTTCTCTGGCTCAATGAACAGCATCATCTTCCACCTGTTGTTCAAACCAGAGAGCTGAACGTTATGTTTGACTTGTTCCCTCTCTGCCCCAGACCCCTCAAATCCTACCATTTCTCTCCATCTCTACTGCCACTCCACTGCCAGAATCATTCCTAGTTTATTCTAACAGTAATAACTAATCTCCTACCTCGCAATCCTTGATGAATTTTTTTACCTTTCTCCTCTCGCTCCTTCAAAAACACCAACACCTAGATAAAGCTACACTTTTTCTCTCCAGATTATGTTGTAATGTTCTTTTCCTTAAAAAAAAAAAATGCAAAAAAGATAGTAGAGCCAAGATAGTAGAGCCAAGATTAGAACCCAAAAAAAAAAAAAATGCTTTAGGGTAGTTGGACAGTGGATCAGTGGCAGAATTCTCACCTGCCATGCCAGAGACCAGGGTTCAAATCTCAGTGCCTGCCCATGAAAAAAAAAAAAAAGCTTTAATCCATCAACAGACGAGTGGCTAAACAAACTGTGGTATATACATACGATGGGATATTATGCAGCTTTAAGACAGAATAAACTTATGAAGCATGTAATAACATGGATGGACCTAGAGAACATTATGCTGAGTGAGTCTAGCCAAAAACTAAAGGACAAATACTGTATGGTCCCACTGATGTGAACCGACATTCGAGAATCAACTTGGAATATGTCATTGGTAACAGAGACCATCAGGAGTTAGAAACAGGGTAAGACAATGGGTAATTGGAGCTGAAGGGTTACAGACTGTGCAACAGAACTAGATACAAAAACTCAAAAATGGACAGCACAATACTATCTAATTGTAACGTAATTATGTTAAAACACTGAATGAAGCTGCATCTGAGCTATAGTTTTTTTGTTTGTTTGTGTTTTTTGTTTTTTTTCCTTTTTTATATATTTTTTATTTTTATTATTATTTTTATTTTTTTCTCTATATTATCATTCTATATCTTTTTCTGTTGTTTTGCTAGTTCTTTTCCTAAATCGATGCAAATGTACTAAGAAATGATGATCACACATCTATGTGATGATATTAAGAATTACTGATTGCATATGTAGAATGGAATGATTTCTAAATGTTGTGTTACTTAATTTTTTTTTTAATTAATAATAAAAAAAAAGCTTTAAAAGAAAAAAATGGTAACTTTACAGTGGAGAAACCATCACCAATAATGGGACAAACTGACACCATGGGACTCCTGACGTGAATGACTGAGAAGCACTCAATATCACTTAAATACCACTTCTGCCTAACCAAGATGCATAACCTAAATCCAATCATGAGAAAACAGATACCTAAATTGAGGGTCATTCTACAAAACAACTAGCCTATACTCTTCAAAAATGTCAATGTCATGAAAATAAAAAAAAAATGAGGAACTGTTCTAGACTGAAGGAAACTAGAGACATTAAAACCAAATTCTGGGAGAAAAATTATGGAATTATTAAACGTTACAAACAGGGAAATCTTGTATACTGTGCCAAACATCGGGGCACCCAAATCAATAGACCAAGTCCTTGATCTTGAGGTTTACTCTTGTGAAGCTTATGTATGTAGTGGAGAAGCTTAGCCTACTTATAGGTATGCCTAAAAGTCACTTTCAGAGGACCTCTTTTGTTGCTCAGATGTGGCCTTTATCTCTCTAAGCTCAACTCTGCAAGTGAAATCAATGCCCTCTCCCTACGTGGAACATTATATTCAAGGATGAAAATCTCCCTGGTGGTGTGGAAGATGATCCCCAGGGGTGAGCTTGGCCCTGGCATTGTTGGATCAACAATGTCATCCTGACCAAAAGGGGAAAAAGTAGTGTAACAAGATATCAGTGGCTAAGAGAGTTCAAATAGAGTTGAGAAGCTACTCTGGAGGTCACTCTTAAGCAAGCTTCTGTAAGACTATTGTTATCTATCATAATTTGCCAAACCCGAACCAAAACCATTCCTGCCAATCCTAAAGAGTACCCAGGGCATTATATAAGATTCTACAAAGGTTCCATGCACTAGGGTAACCCTCCAAACTCTACAACTTCCAGATGGCTCCCTGGACCAGATAAATCCTGAAATGCAGAGGGGCCAGCCCTTCCAGAACATCAACTAGTTCCATCCCCCTATCCCATATTATCGACAGTCCCTTCCAACATGAAAAAGTTAGAATGGGCATAACCTAACTACCTCTGAAGAGCGGGAGAAAGATCAAAGGTGATGGTGGTGTTATACAAAGAAGGTAGGATTTAACAAATGCGTAGGATTGCTGAATCATTATACTGATATTTCTTTTAGTCTTCAGTATATTAAAGAAGCTAGAAGTAAAAATCTAAAACTGTGGAATTGTAACCAATACCAAGCTGAAATCTGTCTACAATTAATTGTTGTGTTGTACTTTGAAATTTATTGCTTTTCTGTATATATGCTATTTTTCATGAAAAGGTAAATAAATTTCTTCTAGCCTCCAGTGTTTTGAAGCAGCTAGAAGGAAAAATCTGAAATAGTGGAATGATAAGCCATAACAAACTCTGAAATCTGTTCTGTAACTACTTGTTGAAGTATACTTTGAAAATACTGCTTTTTCTTTCTTTTGGTTGATATATATGTCATATTTAACAATAAAAAATGTTTAGAAAAAAACAAATACGATGCGGATAAAGAATTTTTTAAAAACTGCTTTAAAGAACATTATTGGAACAACTGGTGGAATCTGAATATGGATGGTATCATAAATAATAGTATCCTATAAATTTTTCTGAATTTGAAAATTCCTGAATTTGATTATCGTATCATAGTTATGTAGTAAGAGAATATTCTTGTTCTTAGAAAATACCACATTTAGTGGTAAAGGAGCATGATGACCACAATTTTCAACAGTTCAGAAAAAAACAATACTATGCATATATTCTACATGTATTTTTTTAAATAACGACTTTATTGAGATATAACTCACATACCATAAAATTCACCCTTTTAAAGTGTACAATTCAGTGATTTTTAGTATATTCACAAAGTTATGCAGTAGTCGCCACTAATTCCAAAACATTTTCAACAACCCAAAAAGAAGCCCCCACACCCATCAGCAGTCCCTCCCTTTCCCTTTGTGCTGGTTTGAAAGGATGTATGACCCCTAGAAAAGCCATGTTTTAATCAAAATCCCATTCTCTATTCAATACAGTGTGTTTGAAACTGTAATCAGATCAATTCCCTGGATGATGTGATTTAGTCAAGAGTGATTGCGAGGTGACATGTCTCCACCCATTTGGGTGGGTTTTGATAAATTTCTAAAGTTCTATGAAAGAGGAAACATTTTAGAGAATAGGAGATATGGAGAGAGCAGAGAATGCTGTAGCACCACAAGGAAGAGTCAACCAGCTAGTGACCTTTGGAGAGGAAGAAGGAAAACGCCTCCCGGGAAGCTTCATGAAACCAGAAGCCAGGAGAGAAAGCTAGCAAATGAGTTTGCCATGTGCCCTTCCAGCCAAGAGAGAAGTCCTGCCTGTGTTTGATGTGTGCCTTCTCAATTGAGAGAGAAACCCTGAACTTCATCAGCCTTCTTGAATCAAGGTATCTTTCCCTGGATGCCTGTGATTGGACATTTCTACAGACTTGTTTAATTGGGACATTTTCTCAGCCTTAGAACTGTACACTAGCAACTTATTAAATTCCCCTTTGTAAAAGCCATTCCGTTTCTGTATATTGCATTCCGACAGCTAGCTAACTAGAACACCCTTCTTTCCCCTCAGTATACTGACTGAAAAAAGAAAAGCTGATAAAGGAAAAACACTGCAAAATACTAACTGTGGTTATTTTAATGTTCTTATTTATACTATTCTATATTTGTATAATTTTAAAAAGTAATTTCCTATCACTCATATAATTTTCTAAAAAAAAAAAAAAGGTTACTTTTAAACAACAACAAAAAGATTAAAGAAGAATTAAGGGTCAACAAGAACTTCCAAAACATAAAAATTGTCAGGTTCCAGGAATGGCCCTAGTACACCATGTGGTTTCCCAACTCCTCAATCCACAATCAGTAAAATGGTCTAAGGTGTGGCAAAGGAAGCCACATACTGCTCATCTCCATCATGCAGTCCCAACTGGCTCGCAGAGAGGGAAACGGGTTCAGCTAGTTCTGCAAACACTGAATATCCCCTTCTGCGTGCCTGGCACTGTTCCAGGTGCTGCGTGTGCCCTGTGCATTTCAGCTAACAGCCCAGCAAGGGGAGCCAGGATGATTAAAGGCATGATCGCCACAATAGAGAATGGAGTGTTCATGAAGGAAGGCAGGACTGGTGAACTCTGTTCAATCGGCCCAGGGTAGCCTTGAAAGAGAAAATTCTCTGGCTTTCCTTAAGGAGAAAGACAGCATCTGGGGAAAGATTACTAGAGAGGCTAGTAATCATTGCACCGCTATTTAAAAAAGGGGGTGGCCCAGAGGGTAGGGCCTGAGGTCGGGAAGCTGTCCATTGGGCCTGAGGTTGGAAAAGTCACAGGGAAGAAGGCATGCCTGGGGGCAAAGAGATTAGGGCAGTTGCTTCTCAAAGGGCTCCCAGCCAAGGCTTATTATTAAAAAGCTAAAATACTGCCCTCTGCAATCCACCTATTGACAAACCCCACTAATTCTACATCCATGTTAATACAGTGTCACCAACTCTCATGTGTGTACAGTGTTTTCTCTGATTCTAGACTGCAAATTCCTAGATGGAGAAGGCTATGTTTTATTCTTCTCCAAGTAAAGCACCAAACATAAAATAGTCACTCAAATATGTTAGTTTCCATCTTCCCAACTTTCTATTCCCCTCTCTCAGAGGCTTGTACAAAGGTACTCAAAAAACATTTGTTAAATCAATCAACTATTTCCAGACACTGAAAATAATGCTGCATCCCACTTATATTTCTCCACATAAAAAAGAATACGTATTAATGATATATTACTATATCTCATATTTTAATAACCTTAAGGTAGCATGCTAACAAAAACCCAAAAGCCACAGGCAGATTTAACTCCATACAAATTTTTAAATTCTGTATAAGAACAGACATGATTAAAGTAGTTAAAGATAACTTACAGCTTTATTTTTTCTGCTCATTATTGTTAAGCTGATTTTAAATTTTTCAAAATATTTTTGGGTCTCCTTGCAATTATTCTTTCATGAAAATTTTTAAATCAGCTTATGTTTCATACAAAATCCTATTTCAAGTAGAATTTAACTTAGTTTATAGCAAAAACTGATGTCTATACAATATTTAAAGTCTTTCTATTTATGGACATCAAAAAACTCTTAGTTGAATCAAGTCCTTTTGTCTTTCACTAAAGTAGTATGATTTTCTTAACATATGACTTGTAGTTTCCTATTAAGTTTATTCCTAGAAACGTAGTATATTTTATTGTGAATAAGATAGTTTATTCTATTAAATGTTATGATTATTCTTGTAATTTATTTATATATAATTTTTGTTCATTGAACTTCTATCTGGCTGTGTCTGTGTCTCTGAAGTCATTAGTTTTAGTATCTTGTCAATGGATTCTCCTTGTAGATGAATATATCATATGAAAATAATGAAAATTTTGGGTGGCTAGGGTCTCTAGAAGGATATTAGTTTTGATGTTAAACATACATGGCTTGATCCTATCTTTCAAAAGAATGTCTCAAATACTTTCCCATAAAGCATGACCATTCTCTCAAAAAAAAGTTGAAAGATAAACGCAAAAAATAGTAGAAAATATTTGAAATACAGATGACAAAGAATAATGAGTTAATATCCATAATATGGAGAGGATTTCTACTAATCAATAAGAAATAGACAAAATATTAATGGACAAAGGAAAAATTAAAATGATCAAAAAGCAATAAGCTGTTCAATGTCACTAATAATGACATGCAAATTAAACAGATATACTATTATTCACATATCAAAAATAAATTAAAACACATTAAAAATTCATAGCATCTAGTACTGCCATGATTGTGAGGAAATGGGGACATTCACACACTATTCCGAAATTGTAACATATTTTTGAAACTTAATTTCCCAGAATCTATCAAAATTTAAAATACACATATCTGATCTACAAATCTGTAAGTGCAAAAAGATAGCTATAATGATGTTCACTATGGTTTTGTTTGTTATGATACTGAAACCAACCTAAATGTTCACCAGGATGGAGTTAGACAAATTAAAGTACAAACATAAAATGCAGTAGTATGCACCAAATTTTAAAATGTGAAATGAGAGTAGATATTGAAAGCACATTTGTCTGGTGTATTGGAAGTGCTTAATAAATATGTATAAACGAAAAAGAAAAGATTTTTCTATGAAAATAGAAAAAAAGTTTGGAGATATATACAGGAAACTGCTAACAGTGACCACCTTCAGGAATACGAGACAACTCAGATTAAAAAATTTTTTTGCCTGCTGTACTCTTGTGTTCTTCAAATTTGCTAAAATAACTATGAGTTAAATTTCAAAAGGTTTATTTTGGTGACGTTTTCTTCTCTCTCCAATTTTTTTCTCTTAAGAGCAAGAGGGACCTGCTTTCAATCGCCCAAAACGTGGAGTGCTCAAAGAAATGAAGTCTGCACAAAACACAGTTGGGAATCCTTGGTTTCATATAAATAAAAAAATATATATATATATATTTGGTATCGCCATTAATTCTACCAAATTCACAACCCGAAAGCACCTACAGCAGAAACCGAGACCTAAATAGAGTGGACAATTTCTTCCATAAAGTGCCCTCTGCATAGTCCATCCTTAGCAGAACTTCTTTAATGGCTGGGGAGTGGGCGGGGTAGGGGGGCAGAATTTGATGAAAAGCTCTTTTCATTTTCCTAATTAAGCCCGTCCCAGGGGGGCAACCTGCATCACCAAATCTCCAGAGAACCTACAGTCTCCTACTGAGGAGAGTCCTAGGGCCTTTTCCAGGCGAAAAGGCCAGTGTCAGAGCGCCGGACAGTCTGGAATAGAGGGAAGCAATATAAGGTAACCGGGCCCACCTCCGGTATGCGAACACCCGCCAGGGCAGAGACCTCTCTGCAGGAACGTGAGCAGTGCAGCCTCAGGCTACTTAGGGAACGCCGCTTAAAAGGGAATTCATTTTTCAGATTGTGGTTGAGGGTACATGGCAGGAGTATGCAACAAAAGTTAACTCCTCTCCCAGCTGGCTGGCCGGCCCCCGAATATGCAGTTTTGGGCCTGATGGAAAGTTCAGGGAAAGACAACCTTGCCCAGACTTCATTAAAAGGCAGGGTACAAACTATTCTGGCCCTGCTTGTGGCTTCAGACCCAGAAACTAGGGAAAGAACGCCGGCGAAGAAGAGAATGTGATGGCGCTTTTCAAATAATTTTAGCCAGCTCAACCTGCACACCCTCTCAACGAGTATCCAGCACATAATTATGTCAGGGCCGTCGCTGCTGCCCTCAATCAAGATGGCCCCCAGGGTTCGCCTTCGCAGGGGCGCACGCGCCGACCCGCCCACCTCCCCCGCGCTGGTACCGCCCACTCCCTCGCTACACCCACACCCTCCCAAACCAGCCTCGCCCCCTTCTGACAGCCCCCGCCCGTCCAGGCGGCCGAGGCCGGAAGTGGATGTTGCTGCCCGGCGGAGAGGACGAGGGGGAGGGGAAAGTGCTTCCGGGGAAACGGGCCCCGGGTTGGTGTTTGTAAACTTGCCTCGGTCCCGGCGGGGGCAGCGGCAGCCGCGGGATTGGCACGGTGTGCTGGGAACTGAAGAAGGCGCCGCGCGGTGAGGGAGGCAGCGGGCGGCGGTGCCTGGCAGGTAAGAGCACACCCCAAGGAGCTCAGCGTCGACCGGACAGACTGCAGCGCTTCAATAGCTCGCAGGCCGCGGGGAGCCGCGCGGGAAGGGGGAGGGGAAGAGAGGAGGGGCGCGTGGTGAGGGGAGGGGGCTCGACGGGGGAGGGAAGGGGGCCGTGCGCTCGCGCACCGCCCCCCGCCCTTCGTCCGGCAGCATCCCGGGCAGAAGGGAGCGTGCTTGGAGGGGACGCGGGCGCGAGCACGCACCTCGCGCGCTCTTCTGCGCTCCCCTGCTCTCTGGTGCGGGTCGGTGCCGCGGGCGCAGAGGCAGGCGGCTGGAAGCAAGGAACGCGCGGCACTGGGCTTCGCTTCCTTGCTCTCCACCTCCGCAGTTTCCGTACCTTCGGGCGTACTCGGAGAACGGCACGTGTGGGCCGGACCGGACACACACTGCCAGTCTGGTTTCTGCTCGCCACCCAAGCGCCCAACGATGGCACCCAAGGTTTCCTTCACCACAGTTCTTCTGGCCGCGTCTCTGTAGAGTGTGAGCTTCGCGGGCCAGCCCACTGGGCACAAAAGCCCCAAATGGCCTCCGCCCCCTTCTTCCATTCCTAAGATGGTAAATTTAAGTGCTTGCCCAGTTGGCAGAGTCCCAGTTACTTTTGCTCCTCTTGGCCTCCCTTTCTTGCCTAGGAGACCAGTTTCTCCTACTGACCTAGTAAGAAAATTCTTGACTCATATTCTCTTTCTGAGCGTCACAGAGAGCGACTATCAAAAAAGTTCAGCCCACCACAGGTTGCATGATCTGAGGATGCTCTACTTAACTAACTGCCCCATCTCACTTTCTGGTTTCAGGTTTCTGAGACAGGTCGGAGCCTCATCGGGAGAATTCAACTGGAAAACCAAGAGTGGCAGACTGTCATTTTCTTCAGACAATAGGCTGGAGCCAGGCAGAGTCCAGGAATTTTTGGAACACCTATCTTCCCTTTGGAGGACACTTAGTTCTATTTGAAGGCAAAGGCAGTTCAATATGGCAGCAGGACTGAAGGGGCACAAAAGAGGAATCATTACAGTGATTTGGTGACAGTTCTTCAAACAACAGTGTCTTGAGGAAAGGTGGATCAAGAAACTCCTGAACTTTTGGGTTGCATTAAGTGAGAAGTCAGCATGGCTCAGGTAAAAAGCTCTAGAGTCCTCCTACTTCAAGATCACTGAGAAGCATATTTGCAGTTTCACTCTTGAATGCTGCCTTAGTCAACATATTGACCAACCCCAGTGAGCCAAGCTCTGTATTAAGCACCAGGGGGAGATCTAGAGGAAGGAAAGGAGACAGGCCACAGCCCCTGCCTTCAGGGAGCTTCCATTCAAATGAAGGAGGTAGGCTATACTGCATCACAGGTGCTGATGGGACATTTGCAAAGCAACCTATACCCACTTTACACATTAAGTGCTGAGGGGCACAAGGGAGTTAACAGTGGTGAATGCTTCATTTGTTTTTCTTCAACGGGAATTTATTGAGCTTGGGAATTTATTGACCTCTTGTTACACTCAAGGCATTGAGCTGGGATGCAAAGATGAAGAAGACATTGTCCCTGTCCCCAGCAAGCTTCCAGGAGAGTTGGGGTCCAGGGAGGATGGAGAAACAGTATAGTATTCATCTTTATATTCACAGCACCTTGCATAGCGGCTTGATAGTATTAGGACTCAGTAAATCTCTGTTGATTGAAGGAATGTGCAATAGTAGAGATGTATACACTGCAGAGGAGAGAGTGATATTGTTGCCTGGGTGACCAAAGAAAATGGTGCTTAAAGGATGTATAGGATTTTGCTAGATAAACAAGGAGAGAAGGACATTCAAACAAGAGGAACAGAATGGCCAGGGGTTTTGAGGCCTAAGAAAATATAATGAGGTTGAGGGGGACTGCAGGTAATTTGCTATTTATGGGACCAATTTTAGTGGGGATAGTTAGGAAAAATGATGAGGAAGAGGTGTTGACTTCTCTTGAAGAAGTAAGTGGAGTCTGGTCTGAAGGCTTTTATGCCTTATTGAGAAATTAGACTTTATTCTATAGGGCATGGGATTCTCAGGAATGTTAAGCAGCACAATGATGTCAAATCCTTCAATTTTAAAGGTCATTGCTGTTGTGAGGGGTGGAAAATGAATTAGAGAGGCAGGACAACCGGACAGGCTGTCGTAGACATATGTGCATGCATCCCTGAAGTTTCTACCAGCTTTCTTCCAGGGAACCTCCCTTATAAGTCTCACCGGGATGGCAGCCTGATGATTATAGTTTAATTGGCTTTCTTCCAGCTGCCACTTCATACACAGCTTCCTCCTTTCTATGTAGAGCAGGAGCCCTTTGGTTTCTTCTTCCTTTGTCTGTTTGTAACCCACTTCACAAAACCGTGTTTACTTTTGTTCTGAGAAGGCTGCCTTGCACTAAGCACTCACTGTGCTGAGTACTGCTATGTATTTTACATATTCATTTAATTCTCATCAACCTTGTGAGGGTAGGTATTATGATAGGCATTTTGCATTTAGGGAAACAGGCTTAAAGAGGATGAGTAACGTGCCCAAGATTATACAGTTTACACATGGCAGAGCTAAGATTTTTAACTCCAAAGCCCCTGAAGTCAGGGGAAAAAGTCTCATCTAAAGGAATTTTACTATAAGTCACTTTTAGGAAGGTTGTTGACTAATTGTTTCTTAAAAGTATTTCTTCAGTAAGAAAAATATATTCTCTAGTGCTGGCTAAACAAAGTCAGTTGAAAATATAGCAGCAAAAAGTGAAAATATGCTTAAACATCCCTTGCTTAAGTAGTCTTGTAAGTCTCTGCATGTGGGACAGAGAATGTAAAGAATTGTAAACATTAAGACATATATAAATGGGATAGGGGGTCAAAAGAAATTGAATATCCCAACTCCAAAATCATATCAAGTGGTTTCATTTTTATACCCTTTGTAATTGACAACACTTAGGGAATTTAAAACCTAAAGGGAGAAATTACCTAATTTTACTAATAAATATGTTTGTGGGATCCAGTAGAACGTATAGTTGGCACCGGTGCCAAATAGAAATGGGCTCCATGAAGCTGAATGCTTGGAAAAGGAAGGTGTAAGATCTTATGTATCTCCCATTTCAGTGGGTCGGGTGGATGGGCCTTCATGCCCACTCGCAGTTCAGGCCTAGAGATACCTTGAAAGTAATATATAGACATCCACTCACTGTACCTAACATAGTGCCAGTGACATAGACCTATCCATAATAATTATTCAGTTGATCTATAATTAAATGCTGAGGGATAATAGAAGTACTAAGTTCCTGGTGAGATTAGTTAGGGAGGACTCTTGAAGAAAGCAGGGTTTGGAAATGAGAGCTGACACTCCTTAGAGAGATGCTTCTATAGGGGATAGCAGCCTGTTTTTGCACTGCCCTGCCAGGTGACCTGACACCTCATCTCCTTTCAACTTAGGCAAGTCTCCTGGCTTGTGAAGGCCTAGCAGGTGTGAGTTTGGTTCCCACTGCAGCCAGCAAGAAGATGATGCTGAGCCAGATTGCCAGCAAGCAGGCCGAGAATGGCGAGCGGGCAGGTAGCCCTGATGTGCTGAGGTGCTCAAGTCAGGTACAGCACTTGAGTCCATTATGGCACCTGGAGGTCGGGTGGGCCAAGCTCTCTGCCAGGAGATGCCAAGCTCTGATTTCCCTGTGCTTCTATTGAGGAAAATGGGGCAAGGGGATCGAGCTGGGCAGTGAATGAATATGCGTATTTTGAAGCACTAATGAAGGTCTTTTCTCTACCTACTCTCCTTAAAACCAGGGTATGTGGAGAGGAAATAAATAAGTGCTTTCTGTAAACTTTTGGGGCAGATCTTTTACTCTCATTTATGATTTGTGTACCAGAAAGCAACATCTGATTTCCTGTCTTGTGTGGGATGGACTGTGAATTTAGATTTTATTTGTATTTAAAGGCCCACCGAAAAGACAGCGATAAGTCTCGGAGCCGCAAAGATGATGACAGCTTGACTGAGGCCTCTCATTCAAAAAAGACTGTTAAAAAGGCAGGTAATGGGGTAATCCCCCAAATTGTCACAATCTGAGAATGGGATAATCCTCCTCTTCCCTCTGTGACTCAACCTGTAGCCTTCCATAGACATTTTCATCCCTCATAACCAGTCAGTGTGGTGCTCTGATTTCATCCAGAGACCTGTTTTGTAGTTGATCTCTGTCCTCTCTGAAGCATCCCTGGTAAGATTAAGGGGTCAGGGCTAGGGAGCTTGAGATTCTTTGGCAGAGGGGCATATTCAGAGTGTTGGGTTTGACAAGGCAGACAGCTTACCCATCTACCTCTTAAGAGTCCCAAGTAGAAGGTCTTTTAACACTATGAGATGTGGGAGATGACCTCTTTAGTTAGAGTAAAGAGGAAAGCAAACCAAGCAAAATACCGTGAAGAAAGCAATGTTTGGAAATCAGGAGGGTTATTTGGTCCAGCAGCTGAAACAGGATCCAGAATAAAATGGTATCTGCATGGAGGGACTGAAATAGCCTTATGACATGCCTGATTATTGCCCTCAGGTGGTGGTAGTGGAACAGAATGGTTCTTTTCAAGTAAAGATTCCAAAAAATTTTATTTGTGAACACTGCTTTGGAGCCTTTAGGAGCAGTTACCACCTCAAGAGGCACATCCTTATTCATACGGGTAAGTGCATTGCCTATATTCACAGGGGGAGAATAGTTTTTAACTTGGTGTGTGTGTGTGCCTAGATAGCCAAAGTTGTGTTGTGTGTGTGTGTGTGTGTGTGTGTTCTGGGGGGGGTGGTGATGGTATATGGGCCAGTAATCTAACCCCAGTCTCCCACTGTTAAAGACATACATTAGAAATGGAGGAAGAATGTAAGTGAACGAGGTAGAGAGATTGCATGACTCTGATGCCACTGGGTCAGGTCCTTTAGGGCCCCACTCCCCATTTATGGTAGCTTAGGTGCCTACATATTGCTAAGAGTTAAAGTTTCTGGGGAGACACCTGGAATGAGGTCCCTACCATATATACCTCCTGACCTTCACTTCTCTCTCTGCTTGGGCTAGGGGAGAAGCCGTTTGAGTGTGATATATGTGATATGCGCTTCATCCAAAAGTACCACCTGGAGCGCCATAAGCGTGTGCACAGTGGCGAAAAGCCTTACCAATGTGAGCGGTGTCATCAGGTAAGGCTCACATGTCACCTGGTCATCTGTTCACCCACCCCATGCACAAACTTTGCACAAACTTTTACTCGGTTGAGTCCTGCCCCCAATTCCCTGCCTGATGCAGGAGGCCATGATAGGTCAGCACCTCAGGATGGCCTTATGCAACTGATCTTGGGGTTAGGGGATCATCGGAATAATTGGATTACTAGTTATGTAGTAGCAGTTTTTGAGCGCTTACTATGTGCAGGCGCTGTGATGAACATACTTAACCTAGATTATTTCATTTAATCCTTGCAACTCCATAAAGTAGCTCTTGTTATCCTCATTTCACATATAGGAAAATTGAGATTCAGAGAAGTTAAGTTTCCCAAGGATACAGCAGATAAAAGGGCTAAGCTGGAATTCAGTCCAGTGTCAGGGCTTTAGAGGAAGAGATAACCAATCTCTGCCCTGAGGGGGTATATCTGATCTGAAACAAGTGTGAGAGCCAAGACCTAAATAAGACAAGAGCAGAAGATGAGAAATGATAACAGCTAACAGTTGGTAGATGCTGTGCTAGATCTCAAGCCTGGCTCTACACTCTTACATTTAGTCTTCACGACACTAGAATGAAAGCTCCATGAGAGCAGATTTTGTCCCTTAGGTTCTCCAGTATATTGTCAGTGCCAACAACTATATCTTCCACAAATTAGATACTTAACAAACATTTGATGAATAAGAGAGCCATGACATGAGTATTTTAGCCCCTTTACAGTTGAGTGTACAGATGGAGGTTCAGATTTTGGTTCCAGAGTTTGGAACCACTGGTAACCACTGTGCACTTGTGCATCTGTGTACATGGGGGCGTAGAGTGTGTGACATGTGCCTCCTGGTGGGGAAGACAGATCTGGCCAACAGATAGCTGAGTTTCACCTCTTAGACACTTAACCCTCCCTTTTTTCTCAGTGTTTTTCTCGCACAGATCGATTACTCAGACACAAACGAATGTGCCAAGGGTGCCAGTCCAAGACTTCTGATGGGCAGTTTACTCTATAGGCGCAAGGGGCCCCAGGTGGTGGGAGTGATCAGAAGAGTCTGCTGAAGAGCGAATCTACTCTGGTTTGATGGTCCCACCACTGTCCTGTCTGCCCCTGCCACCTCCTGGAGAAGTGGACCCAGGAGACCAGAAGAGTGCATCAGGGGACAGCAGCCCCAGAGCCTCAGCTCTGTAAATAATCTGAGACTATGAGTGTCTTGGGGAAGTTCCTACAGCATTCCTGGACAGGGAGCTAGTCCCCAGGCCCTTGGCTGAGGTCATAAGAGAGGCACTCAAGGTATAGGACCAAGACTGAAGTATGGCACCCACAACCTTGGACCCCAGCTGGCAGCTGAAATGGAAAAGATTGGGGAAAGGAGTGTTTTGTTTGTTTTGTTCTTGTTTTTGTTTATTCAAAAGCAATTTCAGCAGGTAAACTGTGGATACCGATAATCTGGAGGAATAGAGTCCTGGTCTAAAGCAGCCAGCCCTCCCCCAAAATTGAGTTTTTAGTTACAGTTGATCCTCACTGTTCCACAGCCCTACACCTTACCTCCTATTTGAGGGACAATAGGATCAGAAATGGCAGCTGAGCTTACTTTGGCCTCCTTATATACTGTGGGAATAAAAGGAAGAATAGTGTTATGCAGACCAGACTGGATCCAAGAAAAATAGACAAGTACCTCTTACTTCTTCAGGGGAAGAGCAAGAGTTGTGCCCATGGGTGTTACATGACCTGTGCCACACAGGTACCTGATGGGGTCGGATCAAGTGCCTTTTGGAGGAAATTTGGGGGTTGGGGGCAACCATGAAGCCCTTTCCTTCTCTTCAGGCAATTGATCTTGGAGATAGCTTGTGGCTGCCTCTCTGCCATTGAGTCCTAAAGCCAGGCAGAGGTATTGAGCAGGAAGTCGTGGTTGTCAAGTGGGTTCTCTCTCCTTGTGCCCAACAGCCCAAGGCTAGTCCCCAATTGGTCAACAGCTGTTCAGGAAACAAAGGAATTTGGTGCCCCCTGCCATGACTGTTGAACAGTAGGAACTGTTCTCCCTGCCTAAGTCCTATCACTGTATTCCAGTAGAGGAAGTTAGGGGTCTGACCTTTAACGTCAGTAATATCTTGGCTTCCTTCTTGATGACCATCCCAGCCCAACAAAGAATGGTTTGAAGGGTAGGGAGGAGTGTGCTGTGGAGAAAGGACTGAGGAAGAAATCTATTGTAAGTTTTATTCTTAACTGATACTCTTTGCTCCAACACCACCACCCTATTCACCCACAAAAGAAGTGATCAGGGTGTGTGTGTGTGTGCATGCACGCACAGGCGTGTCTGGTGTGTGAATGTGAGTGTTGGTGTCCTTGGAGGAGATGGCATATTGAGCCAAACCCTTCTCTAGCTTTCAGCTTAGGAGAGGATGAGTGTAAAACAGACTCCTAACCCCCCTCCCCCCAGCCCCAAAGACTACTTGAAGTCCCAGAAGGAGCTGAGGAACTCGCTTTAGAGAACAGGAGGACTTTGTTTGGGAGGACTTTGTTTGGGAGAGTTTTTTAGATTGATTCAATAGACTGGTGGTTAGAGAGTTTCTAACCCAAGCCAGGGGCTTGTGAACATGAATTTTCTAAGGTGAAATGAAATAATCCTTCCTGCCAAGAAAAGTATCTTTATGGGAGGTCCTGGGGTTGGTTAACCTCCACTGTGGGCTGCCCTGCCCTGTGGGGGGTGAGGGGAACTGTCTTAAGAGTAATCCTGGAGCCTGGATGAACCTGAGTGCCAGGTTGTAGTGGGTTTCACCAGAAGCGTGGTTTCATTTCCTGGGAAATGTAGAGAATAGACTGGGCAGCAAACTCCTATGTGTTCCCTGTTCCTGGGGGAGTAAGGAGAGTCCAGCCTTGCTTCCAAGGTATGAGTAGTTCAGAGAAGAAGAAAAGCATGAGACCCTTTAGATTTTCCCTGGCAGCACCTGAGATTCTTGGGAGAAGACACTGGGGAATGTTTGCTGCCTTGTATTCTAGCTGTATGGTGACACTCCCACTTGATGAGGCCAGGAAGCTAGACCTCAGTTCTTGGACCTGCCCTGTGGCTCCTGCATGCAGGGGCATCTGCATGTGAGCCAGCCTCCTTCTTGTTAGAGGGTTCTCCTGGGACTGGGATTTTTCTGTCATTTCACCTCTGGGAATATATTCTGGGAAACAGGATCCTCCCAAAAGCGCTTTTGAAAAGGGAGGTGTTTCTCCCTGCCACTTGCAGCTAATCTGTTTGGGATAGGGGTGGGTTGGGTGTGTGTGAAGGGAATCACATAAGTGAACTATGACCCTGCAGTGGGAATGTGTGTTCTAGGTCAGGATGTGCCCTAGCTTTCTACTCGGGCCTCGGTTTCCTGTTTGGGTAGGTGGGAGCGAGGAAACTGGGTGTATGTGCAAAGGGCCATACCAAAACCTCACCTGCTATGGACTGGATGTGGGGGGAAACTCAGGAGCACATGGTTCAGTTGTCCAGGTTCTGATGTTCTGGGGCAATGGATGTGTGAGAAGAGAGAATGAGTGAGAGAAGTGATAGGGGGCCCAGGAGCCCCACCTATACCCCAGGGAAACCCCAGACTTCAGACCATGGCAAAGGGTCCTGGGTCTAATGCCCCACCCCTTCTCTGCTAGGGTGGGGCCTAGCACTGGAAAGATGCCTCAGGTGTGTTTGGAGTGAAGGGAAAGGGAAATAGGGCAGGTTCTCTCAGAGACCAGGATGTGGAATTTGGGGATCAGGGAAATATTAGTTCCAGTTCCTGGGTAGGCTGCTGCACCAGGCCCTACCAACCCTGCCCTTCCAAGCACCCCAAATGTTTTCCATCCACTTCCCACCCAACAGCCTCCTAATGTCATATAGCTACTGATTGTGCCCCATGGCTTGACATTGGAGGGTTAAATGAGAAGTGGGCCAGCCACAATTTTAACCCTCTCCCTGGAAATGCAGTTTGCCTCTACTGTGTCCTTGGGGCTTTTATCCTCAACAGTACACACACATACACACACACACATACTTCCTCTCCACCCTCTTTTTTTTTTTTTTTTTTTAATATACTTATTTTGCTATTGGGGGAGGGAAATATCAAATGAACAAGATCACTTTTAAATGGTAGTTTTTATAAGATGTTATAAACTTGTATCTTTTTACCATTAAAGTGCAGTGTATGTCCTTCGTGATATATTTAGGATATTTAAATAAACAAAGTGGGGCTTTTCTACATACTATCTCCTCTTTGGGAAGTATAAACTTTGGGGAAGCTTTTTTACAGAGGCCAGAATGGTTTTAGTGGCTTTTGTACACACACATCCCAAAATGACCACCCACCCTTCCAGCACTCTATAAACCAAGTATTTTAAAACTGTCCCCCTCTCCGCAAAGGAGCAACAAGTAGAAATAAAAACATCAATTTTGAACATGAGAAAACCCATGCACGGCTGGGCAATAAGATTTGATAAAACCAAATGCAGTGTTCTGTGGCCCTCCTACATTAGAATCACCTGAAAAGTGAATTCACTAGGCCATCCCAGTTCTGATGAGTCAGAACTTGATCATTTCCCAGGGGGCTGAATCATGATTTGTCCTGCACATTCAAGTTTGAGAATATCTTTATATCCGAAGGTAGCTGGAGGAGGAATGAATGTGAGCTTTCCTGAGACCCAGGCTAAACAGCCTGCTTTGGTGTTGGGTAGGATAAAACAAAATGACAGCTGTGGTTTGCATTAAGACTTTATTGTATGTTTGGGTGGGAAGAACCCCCACTGCTTGTGAGGTAGGAAAGAAAGCAAGGAGGAGGCAGCCCTCCTGGGTGTCACTCTAAACATGATGTAAGTTGGTGCCCACTCCTTTGTGGTAGGCAAAGAGACCCAGTCTCCACACAATTCCCATCGTCCTTTCCCCAGAGGGAAGAGCTCTAAGGTGAAACCCCTTTCTCCCCTCAAAGAGGAGGACACTGTTCCTCTTGAAAGCGGGGATTGATGGTGGTTGTGATGGCACTCTTGTAGAGAGGATTGTTGTCCTGAGGAAAGAAGTTGGAAATTACAAAGATCTCAAATTCCTCTTCCCCTTTATCTAGTCCTAAGAGGCCAACCTAGAACTTGAACAGGACTCTAGTAACTGATGGAAGTGGGCAGAAGGACAGATCAAAGTGGACGTGTCCTAGATGCCGTGTGTGGGATGGGGAAGCAGAAAGCAAGAAGGATCCAATTAGAGGAAAGCAAGTAAAACCCACTCCAGTAGGATAGGGGACAGAATCTCCTCACCTGCTTCCACTTGAGTTGCTGCTGCTCCTTCTCAAAGCGACTGTATTCTCTGCGGTCATAGATTTCCACTGAAAGCCGGTAAGCCAGGACCAGCCCCAGTCCTACTGCCACGATGCCTCCTACACAGCCCAGCACAATGGCCAGGGTGTGGTCTGCTGCCTCTGCAAGGGAGAAACAGCACAGACTTCTGAGGGCTAGAGCCTAGAGACAGGTCAACAGTTGCCCACACTGTCCCTCCCCATCTAGCCTTTCCAATCCTGCCTGACACTGAAAGCAAAAGGAGCCCAACAGTCCCCAGGGCCTTAGCCTTATCCAATTGGTCCATTACCTCTACCTTTGCCGGTGGTTCACAGTTCCACTTCCCTCCAGCCTAGTTTCCCATTATCTTTACCTCCACATCCTTAAAGTTCTGAGGCCCTGCCCATCAAACTCCAAGCACTCCATTTGACATGCTTTTGGCATCCCTGTCCACTTACTCTCTTGGGGTCTCACTCTCAGCACGACCCTGCCTCCGACTTCATCCTCCACCAGGAAGAACAATAGCTGGTTGTCCACGGTCCTTTCTTTGCACCAGCCATCATCCAGGATGGGGTTCAAAGCCAGGGTCACGTTGGCATGGGCACAAGCCATGCTGCAATTGGTAGCCAGGGGACCAGAACCAAAGGCTCCACATTCTGCACAGTCCCTGCCCAGCAGACCCCAATAAGTTACCAGCTGGGCAATGGTCACCCACTCATGCTTGCCCATACTTGCAGAAAAGAGAGCAAGCAAGCAGGAGTGGCTTCACTTGCCCTTCTGTACCCCTGCTCTCAAAATGCAGGACGTGAAGCTCACCTGTATCTCTCACATGGTGTCTTGCACCCCGGGCACTGATCACATAGGGCACCATAGTAGCCATCCAAGCACTGGCAGCGGTTGCATTTGCACTGTCCATGCCCACTGCAGAGCCCATCTTCAGGACTGATACAACTGTGTATGTCCCCACTGCATTCACAGGCTCTGCCCGAGTGGTTGGCATGACAGTGACACACTCCACATTGGCAGCGGCCAAACCCTGGGGCAGACCATGTACAAGATGACAACCATACTCTTGACACACAGTTGGACATCACAGGCTGCCTAAACTGCTTAAAAGTGACTTAATTCCCTACACGGGCCCATGCAGCCAGTCCCTCCCAAGTTGTGCCAGACCCACCTTGCAATTCACACCAGAATCTCTGATACTTGCCCATGGTGTCATGATCCTCCCAGTGCCTAAGTACCCTTGGGGGAGCCTCTGACCACACCCTTCTCTCAGCACTCTCCAGGTACCTCCACAGAGGATGCCTTCATGTCGCTCACAGCTGGCATCATCACACTCGCACAGACGCCCAGAACTCTGTCCACTGCAACTGCAGCGTCCACACTGGCACTGTCCCTTCCCACTGCACAGGGGCCCTGTCCCATTGGGGACCCGGCAGCCAGACTCTAGATCCCGGGAGGACAGCTCTGCCTCAGAGCACTCACAAAGCCGGCCCATGCGGCCAGGATTACAGCTGGGAGTGGAGAGGGGACAGAGAAAAATAGGTCAGAGAGTTTGACCAGGCCTTGACCTGTCTTTCCCAGAGCCCTTTAAACCCAAATTACCACAAGAGGGGGAGAGAGAGTGACTGAAGGGATGCTAGAGTACAGTGGTGCACCAGGGAATAGAAGAGTCGGGGAGTTCAGGTAGGGGAGGGTCTCAGCATATCTGGGTTGCTTCAGGGGATGAAATTCGGGGTGGAGCCTTGTCTTGAGTTGTTTAGAGACTCAGGTGGGAGGATAGAAGGCAAAGGAGGGGGAAACACAGGGATTAGTCATTTGTGGGAACCAGATGGGTGAAAGGAAGCAGGAGGTCCTCACTGGCACACTCCGCATTGTAGGTCTCCGCCGTCACTGCAGTAGGGAGCCTGGGCCTGGGTGTCATTGCAATCACAATCGCACAGTGTATGTAACTCCACACGCAGCTCCTCTGAGAAGCCAAGGGCCCGGAAACTCAGATTATGGGGCCCTTGGAGACAGCTAGTGGCTTGGAAGGTAACCCAGAAGTTCACCTGAGGACAGTATGGGCAGGAATAAGACTAAGATTTCACACACAAACACCAACCACTGGTCATACAAAACATTTACTAAGCGGTAGGGTCATGCTAATACCCATCTTCTAGAAACACATTTGAGGGAAACCCTCATTAAATCCCCTCAGAAAAGATGGATAGAGGACTACCCTGTGTTTTTGCTTTGTCCTCTATGCCTGCCCTCCATATTTTCCTGCCTGCTTCAATTTCCCACTCCCATCCAGTCTTCAGGCCCATTTCCTTCCCTGTGTCTATCTCGGCCAGCACTCACCGTCTGGTTGATTCGGACTTGATTGCACTGGCCCTGTTCCCCAGCCTCACCCTTCTCCTCAGGACCTCCACAGTGCGATTCATAAGAGATGTGGACCTTAGGAGTGGGTGGAGAATGTTTAAGGGTAACAGTAGATGACAGGCTCTGTGGAAAGAGAGGGAATGAGTAACCATGAGAAGGCAGAACTCTAACCCCACCTTCTGCCCTCTCCGGTCACTCCAAATTCTGCCAGAACCCTGCCCTCTGCCCTCCTTGAGGCTCCTTCCATTCTGCCCAATGAGGAGGCATATCTGGAGTAAGTAAGGACTTGTGCAAAAGTTTGAGTGGGGTGCACAGATCTGGAGGCCTATAAAACAGAATTTCAATGCAGCTGTGAGTGAGGACCTGCTAGGGGCCAGCCAGGCACTATAAAAGAGACCATCTTTTTCAAACCTCAAATCAGGACATAGAACCTGTGCGCGTACACATGTGTGTACACTATCTATAGGACAGATTCTTTAAATTGGGTTTGTCCTGAGACATTCGATACTGTCAAATTTTCTAGCCATGGGTTAAAAACACAGTCCTTGTCATCAAGAAGCTCACAATCTAATTACAAAGATAAGACCTAAACCAAGAAACATAAGAATTTTTACTGTTCCTTCCATCTCTATAAAATTCTATGGTTTCTGTGGAGAATATCCCTGAATTGTTGATAAGTTTAATGAAAGCAAACTCCATCCAGATCTCATATTCTTTGAAGACAGACTGGGGACAAATGCCAGCCCTTCCATTTGTTATCTGTGTGACCCTGGACAAGTCAGTGAGTCTTCTTGTGTCTACTTCCTCATCTGTAAAATAAGAGTGATAACAATTACCAAGCACGGGTTAAATGAGAGAGCAAACAGTGTGTGTACCTTGGACAGTGCTTGGCCTGAACTAAAACCTCAATGAATATTAGTTTCCTTCCTTGTCCAGAGCAGAAGTGCATGTTCTGTGTGTATCAGACACTTATGAACACACAGCTGAGTGAGTGGACGAACTAAGAACACTAGCCCATGCATACCGTAGGTAGGAGCTACGGAGTGTTAGATTAAAAAAACCATCACTCCCTCTTAGTTCTGCCACCTCCCAGCCAACCCTGACCCTTTTCTCCCGTTTCACAGTGCCCGCCATCCCCATTCTCCACCCCCACCCTCTAGCCCCTCACATTATACGCATCCATGATGAGCTGCACCACATTGCTGGAGTCCTCACTCAGCAACCCCACTGCAGACTTAGGAATCAGCTTACTCAGCTCCTGAGTTATGAGGAATTGAGGGGAAATGGTGGGTCACAGCTGTAGGGAGATGGGCTTCTGGGAGTCGGAGGGAGAAAGGGTCTTTGGGGGAACTGCTCTAAATAGGCTGGGGCAGTTCTCACCTGGTAAACAGGCAGTGTGGCACTGGTGACAGCAAAGATAGGCTGGATGTTTGCTGCAGAGAGGGCCTGGGCTACCTGACCCACAGAGGGGTAGTCCTAGGGTGGAGTGAGGACAAGGTAAGCATCACAGCACCCACTCACCCACCCACCCCCAAAAAACATATGAAAGATGTCCTTAGTCTAGGGACTCCAGGAACCAGGATTCCACCAGCGGGAGCAATCCTGGAGGCTTGGCAAGGTGTAGGGACATAGGAGGGGTTGGGGTGACATGGGTTTTCCTGTCTGAGCAGCTGGGAGGACACAGAGGAGGAACTGCTGGGGTACACAGCTGCGTAGTCACTGGGGAAGAGTATGAGGCTGGGGGTGAGGGTCCTTGGAGGATAGGAGGGTGTGGCTGGGATGGGGAGAGGTGGGGTAAGGACAGCGACTCACAAAATCTGGGCTGCGGCTATAGAGACCATTGCTGTCCAAGTGACAGTGCCCGTCACTGGGCATGAAAATGCCACCCAACTTCCCGTCCCCAGCTGTGTGGAATGTGTCATCTGAGGTGAACACCAGCAGCCGGGAAACATTTCTCCAACCAATCTGCTCCTGGAGTGGGGTGGAAGGTAGGCTGTGCACCTGGGTTTGGCCCTTGAGCCACCCCAGCCAGCTCCATGAGCTAAGGACTTGGCCAGATTCACTCTGAGACAGTTTGTCTTTCCCCTGCCTTCAGCTCCCAGCTCCTCCCTGCTCTCTCCCCAGCCCCCAAAACAGGGCTGCTGTCAGCCTTCGATGAATTAGAAAAACATTCCTCTTTCCAAAGATACCTTATCCCAATCTACCAAGATAAATACGCAAGTCTACAATGACTGCGGCATGAAATGAATGGCACCTACACAATTGTAGATGGCAGTCCTGACCCAAAATCGTCTCCAGGCTCACCTGGCAGAGTGCAGCCTGCAAAATGGCATCAAAGCCACCTTCAGGTGAGTCCAGATTGCCAGACACGCTCTGGCGCCCCACCTCCCGCTCGAAGGCCTCAGCATCAGCCGTCAGGGACAGCACATGGTGAAAGCTGAAGGGTGGCTGGCAGCGCTCCATCCGGGTGGGGCAGGGGTGGCGCAGCTTGGAGGGCACTGTGCTCACGAAGGGCAGCACGGTTTTGTCCACGAAGGAGCCAAAGCCTGGGAGAGGGGAGGCATGAAGGCTGTGCCAGAAGTCACTGGGCAGCAGTAGCTTGGAGGGATCAATGCTGAAGACTCAGAAGGGAGACCCATAGGAAGTGGCATGTGTGTGTGTGGCCATAGAGAAGATGCTGGAAGAAGGTGTCCCTAGAGAGCAGGCTCCAATACCTCTCCTGGTTAAAGGAATGAGATCACTAGGTGCAGAAATTGGCAGGCGAAGGAGACTAAGGGGAGGGCACAGTAGAGTCAGGCAGAGCTTCCTGAGGGACAGTGTAGGGTGTAGGAGCAGAGTGAGACCAAGCATGGGGATCTTGAATAGACAGGTGAGCATGGAATGTGGAGCCAGAGTCATTGGCATTTAGGCCTTGTCCAAGAGACCCTGGGCTGAGACAGTGCAGCAGGCTGTCCAGGTTGGGAGGTCCAGGGCAGCTGTCAGACCCCAGCCGGCTATTTGAAGACAGTCCCTCTGGACTCTGATCCTCAGTTAGCCCTCCTAATAAATGAAGGGTGGTACTGGATAGTCTCTTAAGTCTTCTCTAGCTCTGACCTTGAAGGTGGACATCTGGGGGCAGGAAGGGGAGCGCAGAGTGAGGGGTAAATGTCAGGAACCTGTGGCCTGACAGGGTCTGTAAAAAACCGGAAGAGGGTAATCCGAGGAGGGTTGAAGTCGGGTCTGCTCACCGATGCGCACTGACTGGGTGACGTTTTGCAACCGGACCAGCAGGGCGTGCCCGAGCTGGCGCACGCGCTCCAGGTCGTCCTTCATGGAGTAGCTCAGGTCCATGAGGTAGTACAGATCCACCGGGTAGCCCGCCGCGCGGAGGAAGCGGACCTGGAGCCGCTGAGGCTCCCCTGGAGGGGGGCGGGGGACGCGGGGTGCCGGTGTGAGATCAGCGGGGCGCGTTCATATCCCAACCCAAACCTGTTGCCCGGGCCCCCGCCCCCCAGCCCCTAACTCACCGGGCCGCAGGGTGATCCGCACTCCCTGCGGCGCCAGCTGGGTGGCCCCCTCGCCACGGACGCCCTGGCTGAGCGGCCGGTCCTGCAGCACCTCCTTCCGGCCGCGGGGATCCACCAGGTCCTCTGGGGGGCAGCCCCGCCCCAGCAGCTCCTCTCGCCGGGCGCAGCGCCGAGACTCCGCCTCTCCAGAGGCAGTGAAGTTCTGCGGGGCAAGTGGAGGCCCCTCGAGACTCCAGACCCCCAACAGGAGATCCTCTGCCTGGCTCCTAGAACTACCCTTCAGTCCTGGTCACCTCTAATCCCTCTCTTCTCAGTCAACCCCTATGCCCTTCTGATGCCCTCCCCTCCCCTTTCTTCCAAAGTTCCAAAGTTACCCTTGAGCCCCTGTCCTTTCCCCACTTCCTACAGCACCCTTACCCTTATCTTGATTCCCCCTTTCCAGTCACCCATCCTTCCCCTCCCCCTAGGGCCACAGACTTCCTGTAGGGGCCTCAAAAAAAGAGGGGGGTCTGGCTTCCCCTGGTCCAACCTCCCTGCATGCTCAGGCCAAAATGGGAAGTGGGTCCTGCTAAGACCCACTGTTCGTGGGAAAGGGAAAGATAGGGACAGAACAGGAGCCACCTCCTCCCACCTAATCTGCCTGGCACCCCTGGGACTGACTGGCAAGCCACAGGGGAAGGAAATGGTTATCGTGGCTTCTCAGCTGGCTCAGGTGCCAGCCTCTTGTCTGAGGATTGGAGGAGTCAGACACAGGCCTGACTGCCCTAGAGCCCCATCTCCCCACCCCCACCCTGGCACTTCTGCCTCTCTGCCTCCCACAGACCCTGAGTCTACCCTCCCAGCTTCACTCTGTGCCTCTCTCCTGGGCTTGCTCAGCCTATTCCTCTGAGAAGAACAGTTCTCTGCCCCCACCTCCAGCTGGGGCAACCCTCATACCCTGCCATTCAGTTTACTATGTCACTTTAAGGTGAAAAAAAACCAAAACCAGCCTTTTTTGACCAGCCAGGGAGAGCCATCTCCCCAGCATCTTTTTCCACCACTCACTCCTCACTAATGTGGCTCAAGAGTTTCCCCTGCAAAGTCCCAGGCTTCAACCCACCCCTGCCTCCCGACCCAGTCACAGGCTGCTACATACCAGGGAACATACGCCCCTTCCCTAAACAGATTCATAAGCCCAGTCACACCCTTTCTCACATACATACATGCATAATAGGTCCCTCTAACTACCTTTACAGGAACATGAATTCCGACGAGCACATACTTCCTTTAAATTTAGGGTCACAAGCCCTCTCCATATATTCACAAATACACAGACATAATCACACACATATAGAATCCTTGCATGTATGTGGATGTGCGCACACACACACACACACACACACAGAGGAGTCCTATGTGCACAAACTTGGTCATACAGGACTGCAGAGTGTCCCCAGGAAGCCACACCCATGCCCACACAATCAACCACAGGAGCTTTGTTCATACATCTATCTAGGCAGCACACACATATACACATAGTTCAAAGCCCACAAATCCATCCTTACCAGTTGTTTGCACCATGCACAGCTGGGATGCGAGGAGATGCAGTCCTTACAGGAGGGAGTTGGCTGACAGGACTTCAGCAGGAACTGGGGAGGATCTCCCTGTTCCGGGATCTCTCCTGGGGATGGGATCTTGGTATCCAACTGTCTCTCACCCGTGCTCAGGGCCAGCAGGAACCCAAGGACCATTGACAAAACCACCATGGCCTGTAATAGGGGTAAAGGAGGATATGTGTGTCCTTAAGATAGACCCCAAGTTCTCAGATCTCTAAACTTAGCCTGTAGTTGTCACTCTCAAAACCCTACCTCAGCTCCTTATCTCCCCCCATAGTTTCACTTCCACCAATAGATTCAGCAGTTTCCTCAAGATGCTAGTAAAGGGCAGGTACCAGACTGGGTCAGGGGCCTCAGAGAAGACCTGTCCCTCCTGGGTACAGATTTCACAAGTGGGCAAAATGACCTACAAGGGCCTGAGGTCTAGGCCTGGAGGCACTAAGGATTGCCCACAAGTATCTTCCCTGGATGCCAAGCCATACTGGAGGTGGAGCCACACGGGAAATGGACTGGATTGTAATCCTGCCTCAATCAGTTCCTGGTGTGCGACAAATCATACTTTCTCTTCCAGCCTTCGTTTCCCCATCTGCAAAGTGAGGGAACTGAATAAATCATCAGATAGTCCTTATACTTTCACATTCTTGTATTCTAAATAAAGGAAGAGAGTCAAAGATTCTAAATAGGGAAGAAGATCAGAGGGTGTGCAGGAGAGGAAAGAAGGCTGGAGCAGAGGAGAGAATGTGTGAAAGAGGCAGGGAAGGCTAGCTCTACTTGATTGACCTGGTAGCAAGAGGAATGAGGCTTAGAACACAAGAAGAACTTTCTAAAGGACTGGGATAAGGGAGGAAGGAAGGCCAGGGTCGGTAAAATTTTCTCTTTCCTGGACTTTGCAGAAAGGGGATCTCTATTGGAGAAAGAGCCTAGAGGCAAGGTAATTCCTGGAATGACCTCCGGGATAACCTAGGGAAGACCAGCAAACTCAAGAATTTTTTCAACTTATTAATTAAAAATTTTGAATAGACAATCCATTTCTTACGGGTCAAAAAACAAAAAGTTAAAACGATATGTAGGGGATACGAGGGTAGTTCCGTGGTAGAATTCTCACCTGCCATGCAGGAGACCCGGGTTCAATTCTTGGCCCATGCACTTCCCAAACAAACAAGCAAAGAAACCAGCCAACCAACCAAACAACCAACCAACAAAAACTTCAACAAAGGGTGCTGCAATAATGCGATACTCACATAGAAAAATAATGAAGTGTGACCCCCGCCACACAGCATACAAAAAAACAAAGCAGACAAACAAAAAAAAAGTATGTAGTTATTGGGACAACTGAAAAAAAATGGAATATGGCTGCAGACTTTATACCAGTGTTAAATGTTTTGAACTTGATAATTCTGTTATGTACGTGAATATCCTTGTTTTTAGGAAATGTACCTGGAAGTGTTAAGTGTTAAAGGAGCACGTTGTATGCAACCCACTCTCAAATATTTAGGTAATAAATAGATTTAGATAGACAGGTGGATGGATGGATGCATGGACAGACAGACAGAGATAGATAGATGATAGACAGATGTAGATAGATAAATAGAAGAAAGAAAGAGGGAGAGAGAGACAGAGAGGGAGGGAGGATGGGAGAGATGAAAGAAGAGAAGGAAGGAAAGAGGTCGCAAAATGCTCAAGTTGCTAAATCTGGGTATCTGCATGAGGAGATATATTGGAGTTCTATGTATTGTTTTTGTATTTTTTATTTTTACAACTTTAGTGTAAGTTTTAAGTTATTTCAAAATACAAAGTTTTTGTTTTTAAGTAATTATTAGAAGGGGAAAAAAATGTAAGATATATGGTAAGAAGTCTCCCATCCCATACCCCTTCACCCAGTTTCCACGCCCACCCCAAATAAATAACCATTGTTATTAATTTCTTATGAATCTTTCCAGAGATTGTTTTATGCATATACAAACTAATATGAATATATGTCCTTTTCAAATGGTATAATTAATTCTACAAATGGTAGAATACTTTATATACAGTTTTGCACCTTACTTTTTTTCTTTTAACTATTTTTCTTGGAGATTTTTCTACCAGAGAAGGAACTTCCTCATTCATTTTTACAGCTACAGAGATTTCTATCGCCTGGATACAGCATATCATAGTTAATCAGTCCTTTACTGATGGTCGTCTATATTGTTTCTAATGTTTTAGTATGACAAATAATGCTACAATGAAAATTCAAACTCATGTATTTACCTCACATGTGTGCAAGTGAATCTGTGGGACAAATCCCTAGAAGAACGGGTCACTAGATGAGCATCATTTGTAATAATGATGGGTACTGCCAACATAGCCTCCTTTGGGCTTGTACCAGTTTACTTTCCTATTAGCCCTGTGTGCGAGAGGCCATAAAGCATCTGCATCTCCCTCAGCCTGGGCCTAGACTCAGATTCGGATGCTTTGCCTGGATCATGGGAAAGGGCTGGGGTGCCAAACAGTGGCACACCCCATCCTGCTCCTCACCACTTGTGACTCCAGGTGCAGCGTGTAATAGAACCTCCACCCCTCCGTGGGAGGCCCAGCCAGGGCTCAGTCTCAGTGTAACCTCAGCCCTGCTAGCTCTGCACGCCTGTGGTCAGGGAGGTTGGGAGATGCTGCAGCACAAAACCCTATTTTGACTCATTTCTCATAGGAGGGGCCTCTGCTGCTGCACTTGTTCCTCAGGATGGGGCAAACCCAGAGACCCCAAACCCCATTCATCTCTCCTAAAGGGGGCTCTGGGACCCCCTGGACAGTCCTCCCCAATCTTCTCCAAACTCTACTCCCTTCCCAAGAACACATACGCTACCACTTGCTTGTCGTGCTCAGTCTGTCTGTTTCTCTCTAACCTCTTCCTATTCAAAAATTTGATTGCATCTCTCTGCTGCTTTTCTCTTCTCAACCTCTTCAAGGTTTGTTTTACTTCCTTTTTCCCACTGATTCTAACCATAAAATGGCAGAATCTTCTATTTCAAGCCCGTTTTTATAAACGGACACCTAAAGCCCAGAATGGCAAGTGGCTTGCCTGAGGTCATACGGAGAACTAGAGGTAGAGCCCAGGCAGAGAGTGAGACAGGTCAAGCCTCTTGGTTTGTCTGCTGCTTCCCTCCCTTCTAACCCAGGCAGCAGCAGCAGCAAGAGCGTTGTCTTCTCCCACCAGCCCTAATGGGCTCTACCCAATCCCCTTTCTCTTTCTTTGAGGGTCTCCTCTGCCTTCCCTTCTCTCTTCGTTGTGATTGTCCATTTTCCTGGATTCAGTTCTGTCTCCAATATACTGCTTATGAGTCTCTTCCCAACTCATCCAGACCTCCCAAGTTAAATAGAACCCTCCGCTGCCCACTTAGAGAGTCACAAAGAGGGGACACAAACCAAGGAGCATGGCATCGGGTGGTCAAGCTGCAAGTCTGTGCTGAGGATAAGAATTTGGGCAGCAGGGGTGGCAGCTGGGGAATCATCCTGAGAGAACCCTACTTTCTTAGGTGCACAGTCCTTGGGACACAGCAGACACTCAAATGACAGCCTCGTGCACCAACCCACCCCCATCTCTTTTTTCTTCCTCCCAGCCCTATTCTTGGGAAACTGATGTAAGAGAGATAGGGGTGAGAGTAGGGGGAATGATCTGTAAAACAGGAGAAGGAATCAGGGACAAGGGACAGGCATCTCAGGAATGCAGAAAGGAGTTCCAGTCTCAAATCTACTGGACCCTGGGCATTCTCAGGTCAGAGCCCACTTCCAGAAAGGCTGGGACCAGGTGAGACCTGGGCCTGCAAGGAGAGGCAGAGGCTGGTGCCCAGTACTTACAGGTGCGCGCAGACAGCCCTTCCTCTGGTGGCAGCGGCAGCCTTTGTGTACTGATCTGCATCTGGCTGGGAGGCTGCAGAGGAGGAAGTGACACGCCCCGGGGTGGGGGAGACTTGTGGGTGGGAGGGGGTGACTGATCTAGGAGAAGGTGGGGCACAGGGGAGTGGGGCTGGGCCAAGGGAGTGACAGGGATCTGGAAGAAGGAAGCTCATCTATTGAGCTCCTCTTATGTGATGGGCGAATCATGATGTTACATTTAATCCTCGCAACCACCTCAGATAGGTAATTAGTATTCCCCCATCTGACAGATGCAAAGATCGAGATGTAGAGGTAAAAAGAAAGAACTTTGCCCAAGTTCATACAACTAGTAAGGGGCTGGCCTGGGATTTAAATCCAGTCTGCCAGCCTCCAGACAGATAATTTCTCCACTTGCTCAGGTAGGAACACTAGGAAGGGAGAACAAAGGAGGCAGTGAGTACAGGAGAGAGGGGAAACTATGGTCTAATTTAAAAATGCATTGCCTTTTGTATTATAGTGAGACTTCATTAAAGGGGCTCTAGAGTCAAAGTGCCTGGGATTGAAATCCTGGCTCTACTGTGTACTAGATGTGGAACCTCCAGTAAGTTATTTAACCCTTCCTTGGGCTGTTTTCTCATCTGTCAAAGAGGCTCATAGATAAGATCGTTCTGAGAATTAAGTAATTCATAACAATTGCTTAGAACAGTGCCTGGCATGTACTGACAGCTTGGTAAGAGAATCCTTAGGGATGAGAAGTAACAGAGGGGAGAAGTGGAGAGGCTTTGAGAAATTCAGGGTCCATACAGCTGGGAAGTTGGAGGCCAGGCCCAGAGAACGAGACTGGGCAGGCGATCAAGGTGACTCTGGAGCCTGGGAAAGGGTGGAAGAGTCAAGAAGAGCAGCTGGGAGAAGCACTGTGCTGGGGGACAGCGGGTGGGGACCAGGCAAGAATAAAGCTTGCAGGGAGAACGAGTGGTGGAAAATGTTAGCATGATTCACTCCTCCACACTTGACCACAGGGAGCTCTGCGGGAATTGGGATGTGGGGTCTGTGTTCACAGGTCTATCTCCCCCACCAGGAGTGCTCCCTGTGGGCAGGGACTGACTTTACCCAGCTCCCTGCTGTAGCCACCACACCTAACAGTGCCCTTCTCATGACAGGTGCTCAATAAATGTCCCAGGGATTGTAGAAGGAAAAGGCAACGGGGGAGGACTCCTTCTCTGGGTGGGCTTCAACCATTAGAGCTATAGAACAAGACCAGCTACCCTTCCCCCAAGGCGGGGTTACCATAGTAATGACCTCTCTTTCCCTTCAGGCCCTGCGGTTTCCTCTGTAGCTTCTTTCACTTTCTTCTTCTGCTTTTCCCTTACTCTTCTCTCTTTCCCTACTCCCATATCCTCACCTGTTCTTTCCTGTATGCACGGATCATTAGTGAAGAAAGCCAAGGACCAGGTAAGCAAGGCCCTGTCCCAGGGAAGATGGCAGTCACAGAGGGTGACACAGAGGGAGGCAAAGAACAGGGGTGCACTGGTAGAGGCTAAAGGCAGCGGAGCTGAGTCTGGGGGCAATGCAGAGGTTGAGGCACCAGAGGAGCAAGGAGAGAGATTAGGAGAGAAAATACCATTGAGTTGTGGAGGTCTTGGGTGAAGAGTGAGATCAGAAGGTCCAGAGGGAGTAAATCACAAGGTAATAGTGGGATCAGAGCAGGGGTAGGGGGAGCTCTCTGGGTGAGGGGCTGGTATAAAACAGAAACATAGTAACTTAGATGCAGGCTGTGGTTCCTAACTCTCCTGGGGTCAGGGACCCCAACAGCAACCAAATGAAACTTATGGACCTCCTCCCAAGGAGAGCAGATATACAGATATTTAATGGTATGGGAATGGAGGGGAAGGGGGGAATCAGAGACCTCTGAAGCCCATTCCTGCCATCCCCAAAGGCCATAGGATCCAATGTCAAGAACCCACAGCCACCAGAGGCCCCAGACTCTCAGGTGAATTTTCATCCTATTTCCTTTGTTCGTTCTAAAGAAGCTGCAAAGTCCAGATTAGAAATTCACCCTTCTCGCTCAGCTCCCTCTCCAGGAGAGCTGGCCATTTACCTTACCACCTCCTAGAGGGAGCCACATCCCATGAGTTTCTATCACTTTATTTGCAAAAATAGAAAACTCAGCAATATGGGATACAGCGGGGTGGAGGGGAGATGTAAACAGAGGGGGAGGGGACAGCACCCTAACCCCCCAGAGAAAAAGGGGAGCCACTGGGAATTTAATTTGGCAGCTAAATATAAACTGGGGATTGGAGGCAGAAGGGAGGGGTCACAGGGGCCCCTGGGCTCCCCCTCCCAAGACCCCTGGAGGAAGAGGTCAGTTCCAGGGTGTAAACAAAAGCTAATAAATAAATAGAGGCTTCCTCTGGGTCAGGGCGGGATCAGCTAAGCAGCCCTCCCCCATCCCTAGGCCAAGCTGCTCTGTGGGTCAATGGAAGGCACTAGGAGGAGAGGGATCCCCTGGCCCCTCTGTAGTGTAGGAGGGTCCCTGCCCCGATGGCTGAGATGGCGGGCAGGGGGAGCCCAAGGCACGTGGCAGGGCTGGGGGAGTCTTGTAACGGAGGGCACAGGGTAAACTCTGGGCCTCAGCAAAGTAGTGCAGAATAGACCTGCATCTGACCTTTCACCCTCTGGCCCCCCCGACAGAAATGCAGGGCCCAGCCTGCCCCCCACCCCGAGCATGATACAGGGACAGGGGCACAGAGGGCAACAAGCACCCGGCAGGTGCACTATGCAGCATTAGGCACCAAGGGTAAGGGCAAGAGGGTGGGCTCAGCCCTCCCTGTGCACCCCCCCTTTTGGTCTCTAGTGTTCCTATTTGCTCCCAGAGGCCTAAGCACCTGGCAGGGGAACAGACTGTGGAATGGCAGAGTCTTTCTCCCACCCTAGGGAGCCTGGGACCACGGCATCAAGGGGCAGCGCTGGGATTTTAGAGTCCAGACCCAGGTTCACCCCTCTGCCCTCTCTCCTGGTGGGGGCAGGGCAGGCCCCCAGGACTGGAGAAGGAGATGTTAGAGCGGGAAAGGGATGAACACAGAGGCACCCCTGGAAACTTTGGCAAAAACAAGGAGCTGACTGGAAGGGGTGGGGAGAGGGCAGAGCAGATCCTCTCCCAGTCTCTGGTGGTGTCTGGGAGATGGTCAGTCTGTTGCCTGGAACCCCAACCCCCACAGCAAGGAAGTCAATGGCCCTGATCAGGCTGGGGGCTGCTGCCCCTTTTGCCTTGGCCCCCAGGAACCTCATCCTCACTGGAGGCCTTGGGGTGGGGACCAGATTGGGAGGAGTCATCCTCAAACATTTCGGGGTTCTCCAGCATCTCTCGGATCAGGGGAGGCATTGGGCCTGGAATCTCCATCTTCAGGGTAATGGCCCTTTCTGCACCTGCGATGGAAGAGTAAAGAGGGTAAGGCGGGCAGAGGCACATGCTCTTTGAGGCCACTAAGCATTCTCTTTCTCACTTGCCCTCTGACTTCCAACACAGGCCTGCCAACTCTTCCCCCAGCTCATCCTCTCTCTACTCTAGGGTTCCTGTGGATAGAACCACTATTCACCAGCCACCTATTCACCCCATTCTTTCAGACCATCTCCTCAAAGATCACACAGCTCCCAACTTCCAGCCCTAACTCCTAGGCATCCCACCCTCTAATATTCAGTTGTTCCTAGGCCTGTCCTTAATAAACATGTATAATAATAACTAATATTTATTGAACATTACTATATACCCAGCATTCTTCTAAGCCAACACTGTCCAACAGAACTTTCTGGGATGATAGACATATCGCTCTGTCCAAGACAGTACTCAATACCCACATGTGACTACTGCAACCGAAGAACTGAATTTTCAATTAAGTGCAATTCTGAGCACACGGTGTGTTAGTACATTTAGCCCTCTAGAGAACCTTCTGAGATACGTGTCAATAGTCCCCATTTTACAAATAAGAAAATAGAGGGACAAAAAGTAAAAGAATTTGCCTGAAGTCTCCCCACTAGTATGTGGTAAAGCTAGGGCTTCAGTGTTGGCTTCCTAGTTCTCAACCCCTCTGTTCTGGTCCGGAAGACCAAGAGCTCTGTAAAACTGGGGAGGGACCCCCTGTCTACGTGGGACATGACTCCCAGGGGTGTGGACCTTTCTGGCAGTGTGGGACAGAGGTCCTGGAGTGAGCTGGGACTCAGCATCAAGGGATTAGGAAAAACCCTAGAATGAGCTGTGACTCAGCATCAGGGGATTGAGAGGGCCTTCTTGACCAAGGGGGTAAGAGTGAAATGAGACAAAGTGTCAATGGCTGTGAGATTCCAGAGTCGGGAGGTTATCCTGGAGGTTATTCTTACACGTTAAGTAGATATCACCTTGTTAGTCAACATGTAATGGAGAGGCTGGAGGGAACTGCCTGAAAATGTAGAGCTGTGTTCCAGTAGCCATGTTTCTTGATGATTGTATAATGATATAGCTTTCACAATGTGACTGTGTGATTGTGAAAACCTGTCTCTGATGCTCCTTTTATCTACCTTGTCAACAGACGAGTAGAACATATGGCATAAAAATAAATAATAGGGGGAACAAATGTTAAAATAAATTTCGTTTGAAATGCTAGTGATCAATGAAAGGGAGGGGTAAGGGGTATGGTATGTATAATTTTTTTTGTTTTTGTTTTATTTCTTTTTCTTAATTGATGCAAATGTTCTAAGAAAGGATCATGATGATGAATATGCAACTATGTGATGATACTGTGAATTACTGATTACATATGTAGAACGGAATGATCATATGTTAAGAATGTCTGTGTTTCTTTCATCATATTTTTTTAAATTTTAAAAATTGATAAAAAAATTTTAAAAACTGGGAAGGGAAGGCTCACTCCTTACTAACCCTTGGTGCTGATGCCCCGGAGGTCAGTGATTTTCATGAGCATCCTTGGGAACATATAGGGCTGGCTGGGACGCCGGCGCCGGGCATATAGCCTCAAGGCTTCCAAAAGTGGCTCCTGCAGCTTGTCAACCTTTTCAGGTTCCTCCAGGTCCATGCGGTCTGTGGGAATAAACACAGTGGAGTGACAGTGGCAGGAACTGAAGGCAGAGTTGGGGAGGACACAGTTTACGGATCCCCAACTGACCCTCCCCTACCATCAGCCACTCACCTGCAGTCCCTGAGCCCCACTCAGGCTACTCTGCCCTGTTCTAAGCCCAGTACCTTCTCCCCTCTACCAAGAAGCTTTCTCAAATAAATCACTCCTGCCTAGATCAACCTCAGCACCAATATCTGAGGTCTCCTCGGCTCCTCCTGGCTGTGCCCCACTGTTTTGACCCATGTTCCAGGCTGCTGGGGAGCCTGCGTGTACTGGATCTGGGACATCTGTAGATGGGGCCAGGTGGAGCAATCCCAGGAGAAGGGACCAAAGGACCAACCCTCATCCCCCACCCCCCTCACCCCACCCATCCCTAGTCTCTGTGGAAAGGAGTCAGAGTAAACGCCAGGGGGCGCCCCATACCTCCACAGATGAGGCAGATGGCGCTGAGCAGCCCTGTCTCGGTGTCATCCATCTCCAGAGGCAGGAGCTGCCCGGCAAAGGCAAAGACGAGGTCTGTGAGCGGCCCAAAGCCGGCATTGTGCATTTGGGTCCGGTTCAGGGTTAGCCCATCGGAGAAGGTCATGGTGTCCTGCTCTGGGGTATACCGTGTGCAGATCCTCAGCATCTGGAAGTGGGGAAACTGGGAGGTTAAAAACAGCTCTGGTTGCCCATGACCCGGGTTCGATCCCCACAGCCTGCACATGCCAAACAAACAAGCAAACAAAAATTCTTCAAAATAAAAAGAAACAACAAAACAAAACAATAACAATCTGGCAGGGGGTATAGATGCAGATGGAGAAAGGGGGGAAATTGAGTGCCCAGGGCAGCTCGAAGCAGGCATGGGGAAAAAGGCAGAGAAAGGGAGGATCTGAGGCTTGGGGAGTATGATGGTTTGAATGCTGTATGTACCCAAGAAAAGATCATGTTATTTTTTAAACCCATTCCTGTAGAAGTAGACTTATTGTAGGTGGGAATTTTTAATTAGGTTATTTCAATTGATATGTGGCCCACCTCTTTCAAGGTGGGTCTTAATCCTCTTACTGGAGTCCTTTATAAGAGGATAAAACAAAAGCCAAAGAGAAGCTAAAAGAGAAACACCCAGAGAAGCTGAGAGAGGAAGCCACTAAAGCCAGAAACTAAAAGCAGCAAAACCCAGGGCAGAAGGACCAACAGATGTCCTGGTCATGTGACAGAGGAGTCCTAGATCACCAGCAGCCTTACTTCAGAGAAGGTATCACCCTGTTGATGTCTTAATTTGGACATTTTCATGGGCTTAGAATTGTAGACATGTAAGTTAATAAATCCCCATTGTAAAAGTCAACCATTTCTGATAAACGGTAAAGACTGATATGGTATAATCTAGGAATGCCTAGAGTGTATAATGACAGTGACTAAATGTACAAATTTAAAAATGTTTTTGCATGAGGAAGAACAAAGGAATGTCATTACTGCAGGGCATTGAAAATAAATGGTAATACTTTAAAATTTTAACTTATGTGTGAGACTAAAGCAAAAAATGCTTATTTGGTACAAAATTTATATTTTGACTAATGCAGTTCCTAATATAACTTATGTGGACAGCTTAACTGAACACCATAAGTACATGGAACCTTGAGAAGGGCATAAGATTTTGTAGGTTTGTCCAGCGTGATACCCCAATAAATCCCAGAGTGACTTGAACAGTGAGTAAAAAAGTATTTGCAGTTCCCTTGGGGGAATGGTGAGAAAGGGGGAAAATTCAACTTCCCCAAGTGGAGAATTCTTGATATTCTCATAAGCAGTAGGGACAACCAAAGCAATAGGCTGAGCCCCCAGTCTTGGGGTTTGTTCATATGAAACTTAACCCCACAAAGGATAGGCTAAGCCTACTTAAAATTAGGCCTAAGAGTCACTCCCAAGAGAACCTCTTTTGTTGCTCAGATGTGGCCTCTCTCTCCAGTCAACACAACAAGCAAACTCACCGCCCTCCCCCTGTCTATGTGGGAAATGACTCCCAGGGGTGTTGACCTTCCTGGCAATGTGGGACAGAAATCCTAGAATGAGCTGGGACTCAGCCTCAAGGGATTGAGAAAACTTTCTCAACTAAAAGGGGGAAGAGGTAAATGAGACAAAATAAAGTGTCAATGACTGAGAGATTTCAAACAGAGTCAAGAGGTTATCCTGGTGTTATTCTTACTCATTAAATAGATATTACCTTGTTAGTCAACATGTAATGGAGAGGCTGGAGGGAACTGCCTGAAAATGTAGAGCTGTGTTCCAACAGCCATGTTTCTTGAAGATGATTGTATAATGATATAGCTTTCACAATGTGACTGTATGATTGTGCAAATCTGGTGTCTAATGTGCCTTTTATCTACCTTATCAACAGACAAGTAAAACACATGGCATGAAAATAAATAATAGGGGGAACAAATGTCAAAATAAATTTAGTAGACTGAAATGCTAGTGATCAATGAATGGGAGGGGTAAGGGGTATGACATGTATGAATTTTTTTCTATTGTCTTTTTATTTCTTTTTCTGAATTGATGCAAATGTTCTAAGAAATGATCATGATGATGAATATGCAACTATATGATGATATTGTGAATTACTGATTATATATGTAGAATGGAATGATTATATGTTAAGAATGTTTGAGTTTGTTTATTGTTATATGTAAAAAAAAATTTTAATCAGAAAAAAAAAAAGCCAACCATTTCTGGCATATTGCATTTCACCAGCTTTAGCAAACTGAAACACAGAGGGAAGGTTGTGAGAAGTCAGGAGGAAGCAGAGAGTCCAGAAATCTAGGATCAAGTCTTGGGGGGAAAGGGGTTAAAGCAAAAAGAACTTGGAATCTGGAACAGGAGGTCTGGGGACTTCCAAGATGGGGTACAGGGGTTGGGGAGGCAGGACAGATAAGAAAATCTTTGTTTGGACCAAGGAATTGTTAAGGGTCTCATATGCGGGTCAGGTAGGGAGCTTGAATTTGGCTAAATCTGGGATGCTGTGTGCTTTCAGAGGTGTAGAAGTCTTCGGTGAAGTCAGTCTGGGAGGAATGAGGATGGGGGAACTGAAAAGAGATGCTCAGCTGGGTGACTGAAGGGTATACAGGCCAGGGCAGGCACAGGACCTGACCTACCAAGATGTCCAGGCACGCAGCCTTGAGTAGAGTGATCTGGTCGGCAATGCTGAGTCCTGTAAAGCCAGGCAGTCGCTTGGCAAACTCCACGATCTTGATGATGCACTTGGTGGCCAACTCACTGAACTTGTCCCACAGCCCCAGATCCAGCTGCACCCGGTGATCTGCGCTGGAGTTCTGGAGGGAAGGCAGGGTTGGAATGCAAGCTAAGCCCAGTGTCTGGGGGCTGTCTTCTTACTGCGAATACCCTAAGCTCTCCCCTCTGCATCTCCCAGGGTCCCCCTTCTCATGCTCTCCTTGTGCTAACACCGGACCATAGCCCCTAACACAACCCCTACCCATTCCTCTAAGCAAACAGCCCTCTACTCTCACTGTAGCCCTGGCTGCTCCTCACCGTGGTGTATTTGCCCAGCTGGCAGAGCGAAGGGAAGGTCTCTTGATGGGCTTTGCTGACCTTGGTGATGAGTTCTTCTAACTGGGGGCTCAGCTCATAGCTGTCAGGTGATCCTTCTTCCTTCACCTCTTTCTTCTTCTTGTTTCGGTCATTCCGCACAGCTTGGGGATGCAGGCACAAGGAGAGGGTTAAGACCCTCAGAGCCTCCCTCTGGATGTCCTCTCTCATCCTGATTTAATGTGCTCAGTCCCTATCATGAAAAGTCTATTCCCTGGGCCCTAATCAGTACCTCAGTTTCCTCATCTCCAACATTAACTCCCATTCAGGCTGGCTTTCACCAGCCCCACCCAGGGCCTACAGCGCCTGCTCCCTCCCCAGGCCACTGGGCTCCATCCTGCCCTTCCTGTCACCCTGCAGGAGCTGGGGGTGGGGGGGGGGGCAGGATATGCAGGCGGCAGGATATCCACTTATAGCCTTGGCAGCACAATGGCGGGGGGAGATGGGGGGGCACCCCAGATCCAGCTCAGGCTCAATCCCCTTAACAAGGGAGGGGACTGACAAGACCCCCACTTCCCCATGAAATGGGGAATATGAGACCCTATGCCGCATTCACTGATTCAGAGGAAGGGTTAAGCTCTGGCAGAGAAGGGGAAGGGGTGAGGCCTCCTGGGTAAACAGAGCTAATCAAATGGTCAGAGAAGAGGCAGCACCCCAGAGCAGGACAGGTCTTGGGGGCCAGGGGAGGGCGGGGCCAAAGGGAATCGGGTAGCAACCACAGAGCAGAACTGGAGAGTTCCTGCACTGGCTAGGACTAGGGGCCTACCTTCCTTGGACATTCCCACTTCGAAGCACTTCTGTAACCGGCAGTACTGGCAGCGATTCCGGGTCACCTTGTTGATGATACAGTTTTTGTCACGGTGACATGTGTATACCATGTTCTTCTGGATACTGCGGCGGAAGAAGCCCTGGAGTAGTGAGGGTGGGAGGATCACTGAGGCAGGATGCTGGCAGTACCAGGCTCTCCTAAGCCTTGCAGGTGGTCCTAGGCCTGGCCCAGTCAATTCTATGTGCAAAGCACCTGTGTGCACAGTAGCCCCCTCCACCCCACACATGCCCACCTGTTCACAGGCACAGCACCTTACCCCTCCAGTCTGGCCTCTGATCTTATCCAGGCAACTCTGAATTCCCAATTCACCCACCCCCACCACGTACACACCTTGCAGCCTTCACAAGAGCTGACCCCATAGTGGTAGCCAGAGGACTTGTCATTGCACACGAAGCACGGCTTGTAGACCCGAGGAGGTGGAGGGGGTGAGGGTGAGCTGGGCACCATCTCCTCTGAGCTGGTGCTCTGCGTCTCCACCGCTGGAGGGGAAGGAGTGATGTGAGGGTTGGGGGAGAAAGACCCCGCAGGTCTCCAGACCTCCTCATCATACACACCCTGTTCCCACTTCCTCCTCCAGCCCAGCGGTGACAACATCGCTACCATGGTACACTGGTCCCAAAAGCCATGTTCAGCCCTACAAGAAACATTCCTAGAAGACCCTCCACCCAAACAACCACTATCACTGCAGCTCACTGTAATCCTGGCCTAATTTCCACAGTCTGGCCAACTCTCCCCACAATAATGCCAATCCTAGCTCTACGTGACACAGCTCAATTCTCCAAATTCCAGGCCAAGGCCATGGGGGAAGTTAAAGTCTCTAGACTTCAGTTTCCCCAACTATTAAGTGGGTGGGTGGAGTCAGCTCTGCATTCTCCAATAACTCCTAGGTCTCTTCCTGCCACTTTGGGTGCTTGGCTCCTTGTGAGGCAGTTTACCTCACTTCTCCCCACTATAGGACAAAAGAGCTAGGGAAAGGTAGGCAATCACAGGCCACCTGTATATGGCACCTTGCAGAATGACCTGCTGGGATACTCAATAGGTAGAACAGGACCTCATTTTCTCCCGAGTGGTACAGGGGCACTAATCCCCAATTTTTTCCCTCTCACACTACCCCCTAAATCACCTCCACTGTCCTTTTTCCAAAAGACCACTGAGAGGCTGGAATAAATAGGGCCCAGGTATCAGGAAGGTAGGTTAGGGAAAATGCAACGGCCTTATTTTACAACTGAACATACTGAGGCTGGGAGGGAAAGTGACCAGCCCAGCACCACACTGCCAACTTGATGGCGGGGCCAAGGCTCTCTGGTCTTCTCACTAGATCAAAGTGATCATGAGTCAGAAAAATTGGTGAAGGGGATAATGGGGTATTTGCTCAGATTCTCAGGTCTACAAGCTGTTGGAGGTGTAGTAAGCCAGAGAAGTCTGGTGATACTGGATAAACAGGGATGATGGGGGAGGGGAGTTAGCTCTGGACCCTATTTGAGCCTGTGTCTTCATTCCTAAACTGCCTCTGCGAATAATCACAGCTCAAAAAGGGTCTCAGACCATGCCCCACATAGGATGTGGAGGACACCCTCTATTCAGGAAGACTGCCGAGTAAATCTTTTTTCAGTGCATCATTGATCTTCCGAGGCTAGGAGAATCTATAAACTACTCAACATGTAGGGCTTGTTGCCCCAATCTGGAGGGCGCACGTTAATGCAAGAAAATATTAAGACCCTCTTTAAGGAGTGTTCCACCCACCTCATGAACAACTTCTTCCTTCTAACTCGCTGCAGCCCACCTGGTCAGAAGTCAGCCCCCGTGCAGCCAGAAGGGCAAAAGGAATGTTCAGGATGCCTGGGTTCCAGGGAAGCTCCACCCAACCCACAGGAGGGAAGCCTACCCCACCCCCAACACACACTCACTCACACACACACACACACACACACACACACACAGTCAATTAACATAAGAATCTTGCTGGAATGGGATTCCCCAAGAAAAAGGAGAGAAAGGAGGGGAAGAGAGAAGGGTTCTATTCAAAACTGGGGGCGGGGCACTCCAGGAGGCACTGGTGCTGAGAGATGTGGGGAGGGCTAGGATGCCTTCTCTCCTCCTGCCCACCACGGTGTCCTCCGAGGGCACATGTTCTACCCACAGGCCTGTGCGTGGGGTGGTGCTAGCTGGGGCGCTGACGCCCTCCCTGCCCGCAGAGCGCTGCTTCATTTCCTCTCTTGCGCAAGGGTCTGGGTGCGGCCAGACTGGCATGAGGCAGTGCCAGTCAATTATAAGATTGGGGGCTGCAGGGAGCCAGGCCTCGGGACAGCTTTTCCCGCCTGAGTGGGAAAAGCTCATTCTCTACATCCCTCTAGCACACTCCCACCCACTGAACCCTAAAGTGGAGCCCAGAGGCTCGAGATCAATTTGGGGGTGTGGAATGAGCAGGACGGCAAATTGGGTTTACCCTGCTCCTCAGTCCTGGGATGAGAGCCCACCGTTGGGACGCTGCTTCTGCCGATAGCAGGAGCCCCACAGCAAGACAGCCTGGGATAGAGCAGGGGCCCCTGCTGGGGAGAAGGGGGGTGGGCTCTCCGTTTTTCTCCTTTTAAAGCCCAAATTGCTGAAATTGAGGAAATTCCTGACCAGGCTGAGCGGAGCTTCAAACAAACTCTTTATAACCGGCTGTAAACGCTCCCAGCTGCGAGGCCCAGGGCTGAGAAGCCAGGGATTCACAATCTGACACACACCTCCTCAGGGACACACACACTCTCACACGTCGACAACACACAGGGCACAAAAGCAGACATATGAAATGGGCTTCTATATCCTAACAGGACTCTGGCATAGAGGAAGACGCAGGCAGGAATAAAAGCATGCTCACTCCAGTCACACCATGGAGGTGGAGCACAAGTCACAAAGCCAACACACAACACCCAGCACTCAGCTTCACATCTGCAAGGGAACCGCTCTACCACCAGACAAACAGCCCTGCCTGCCAACGCAGCACCAGGACACTGAAACCTCCAAACATGCACAAACACACCATCCGGCCCTCCCCTCTGAGGACCTCTTTCCTTCCCTGGTTTAGAAACCCAGGACTGAACTACTTTCCCTCTGAAAGTGTGGCGGGGGGCAGGCCTGAAGTTGGCTTCATCTGCCCACCAGGACCCTAGAGGCCAAAATTATTAGTCCAAATTGAAATGCAAAACCCTACTGCCAGCCATATCCAAAAGGTTTCTATGAGCCTGAAAAAGGACTGCTGGGGCCCCACAAAATAACCCTTCCTGGGAGATTCCTCCCCCCTCTCCCCTCCCAGTTCCCCAACCTATTGGGCAATGAGAGGAAGGTTAAGAATTAGCAAGGATTTGGTGTAAAGCAATAGTTCCATGCTTTCTCCACCCTTTAAATGCCACAGTTTAAATTCTTACCCCACCCCACCCCAGAGTACAGCCTCCTGTTTCCCTCTCCCTCTTCCAATCTACCCAGCCGTTAAATTTGAGCAGCTCTGCTCTGGAATCAAAAGACCAAAAAAAAAAAAAAAAAGCCGAACTTGTAAACAGCGCTGCCGAGTGCCAAGGAGCGAGGCGCGTTGGCGGGGCTCAGTGACCCGGCGTGCGCATTCCCTCAGCGTCCGCCGCCCCGCCCGCCGCCCGCCCCTTCCTAGCGTGCCCCCAAACCCCTCGTCCCCAGACGCCCGCACCCGAGCTGCGAGCTCAGTCCCAGCCCGGGGAAAATTTGGGGGGTGTTCCAGGCTCTCCTCCCGGCTCCTCCCCATATCCCACCCCCGCCAAACACTGCGGCCCAGGCTTCAAAGACGCCTCTCATCTGGACTTCATTTTTACTGCCTCTCAGTCCCCAGCTTTTTATTACCACTCTGGAAAGGGGGTCCAGGGCCCCAGGGCTGGCATCTCCCATTTCATAGGGCAAGGAAGATGATATTTGGGGACCTAGTTGTTGAACTCCTTCTGCCGCTGTCCCCTCGAGGCCACCTCACCACACACCAGACTTTCTTTTAAACTTTTTGCTTCCTGCTCAAGTTGTGCGTGTTGGAGCCATAGGAAAAGTCACCTCTCTGAATACAACCGTACACACATTTCCAAATTTCTTTCTTTCTCAACTGGGGGTTGTGGGCTCTGGAGCCCACACCTTCACCTTGCTGTATTCACAACCCCTTCCATCCAGGCAGGAGGACACACAGGATGCACTCTCCGACCCATCACTTTCCGAAACCACCCCCACAGCCACGCAGGGGCATACGCCCTCCTGGCCTCACCCCACAAACACCCCCACACAGGGCCATGCAGACCTGCCAGCGCTGTCTGAGAGCAAGTCCCTGGAGAGACCCCTATACCCACACCCACACCACCTAGGCAAGGCGCCGAGCACTCCTGGGATTCACACGCTTTGCAAACATCTTTTACACTCCCAATTTCCCACATGGACTTTACAAATGCCAACAACGGTCCTAGGTGCCATACCCCTCTGGGTCCAGGAACCTGTGGGCAAAAAGTATCAACACGGGGGATAGATTCCTTATCCCCAGGAACTCTGGAGTGGCATCAACCACAGATCTTAGCTAAACACCCACCATAAAAACCACATACGCTCCAAACAGTTCTGCACACACCCAAAGGAGTCGCTGAGGCCCCCACATTTAAAGGGCCAGTACCCCTCTTTCCTATACACCCGCCCTCACATTTAAAGGGCCAGTATCTCCGCCTGCACCCCAGTTGCATCCCTTACACACGAAAGCAGTGAGCCCCTGCCTCTCCTGCACCCCGCACCCCACCTCCGGACTCCGGTACCTACATTGTAGACTGGTGGGTTGCGGCCAAGCAAAGGATTCAAGTCCGGCGAAACAGGAGCTGCCGGTGGCTCTGCGCAGCAAGCCGGCCCCTGGCCCCGCCGCCCCGTACAGCCGTCGCGGAGCCGGGGCAAACGCTTCCATGCAGTCGTACATCGCGACCCGGCTTGGAGGGAAGCTGGGTGCTAGGAACACCAAGGACCCGCAACCGATTCCCCCTCCTCCCCCGGCGGCGCCCCGCTCCTAGAGGGGGGGAGGGGGAGGGCTAGCATAGGGCGCCGGGCTTCATGGGGGGTAAGGGGTGGGCGGGGAAGAGGGGGATCCCCAGCAGGGGAAAGGGACTGGGCGGGGCGCGAAGCCCGGGCTGCCACTTCAGCCGCGGTCTGGCTCACTCTGGACGCCTCCGCAGCTAGCACTGGGGAGACCTTTTGTAAAAGCGAAGCCTGGAGGGGTGGGGGGTGGGGCTTGGAGAGCGAAGGGGGCCGGGCACCAAGATGAGCAGGACTGGGAGTGGAGCGCACACACACACTCGCTCCGTGGCGCGCTCGCTTGCTTAGATACACATCTGTGCATGCATTTATCTTAGCAGGCACCATGCGTTTGCAAATGTGCAATAGTGCATATACATGTCTGCACGCAGATAAAATCATATATGCGCACGCGTGTGTGCAGACACACCTGGTTTGGGATTGCTTGCGAGCATTCTCTCTCCACAACCCGGAGGCTCTGCACGCATTTGCACTTAGGCGCGTGCCCTAGTCGGGATAGGGGAAAGAGTAGAAGAACGAAGCATACGCATTTCCTTTTCATAGAGTTCTCCCTCACCTCCTCTCCCCCCACCCCCACCTCCATACTCCCCTTTTCAAACAAGTCAGTGCAGGAAGGGGTGTAAAGGATGACTAGGGGGAGGGGAACGTGGAGGTTTCCCGCGTGAGGCAGCCCTCCAGAGCTCGGGACCTGCTCTACCTTCACCCCCGCCCCACTCCCCAACCCCATTCCCAGGCCTAGCTCCTCCCTCTCCCTCCGCGCGCGCGCCGGAGAGCCGAACAGTACATTCCTGCGGCTCGGCGCGCGCGGCCTTCTCCTTCCTTCCCGTCCTCCCCACCCCGGGTCCAAGGGCCGGAGCGCGCTCCCGCCGTGAACTCTCCGGGAACCCCCCTTGGGGCGGGTGGCCGGGCGCGCTCACCTCCCCCTGACCCCGCCCCGCCCCACCCCGCCCAGGCCGTCGCCAGGGCCGCAACGGAGTCCCTCCGCCTCCTCCAGCGCAGCCCAAAGTCTACCCCTCCTAGCCGGAGTAGTCCTTCCTCCGCCGCATCCCGAGCCGCCTCCCTCCAAGTCCCCGAAGCCCGATCCCACGACTGACACTCCTTAAGCGCCTCAACTACCTCTTGCTGCCTAACTGCATTTTTAAAACACAAAACTACACACACACCCCAAAACTGTTCCTTCAGTGCTAACTGCACCTCAACCGAAACTATCCTCCTAAGTGCCAACTCCCCACCCACAGAGTTCCTACTATGCCAATTGCCCCTAAAGTGCCAAGTGCTCCCCTCCGCTATAACTGCGCTTCTAGTCATTGTCTTCAGGGTCATGAAGTATCCCAGCCATAGGCAATAACTGCCCCGTCTCCCCTTCAATTCTACACTTAGTGCCTCTCAGATCTCCACAGACCGCCTCACTGTTCCCGTGGTGCCCCTTCCGGGCACTGAGCGCCCTCACCCGGCGGAGAACAGGGTGAGGGGGGCGGGGGGTTGGCCACGTCATGAATTTGCCCAGGCAGGGCTGGGCTGAATCGGGGGCCCTGGCCCGGGGACAGCGCCAGCGGCGGCGACTCCCGGAAACCACCCCCTCCCCCGCACCCCGCCTGCCCGCCGCCCGCCCGCCGCCTGCCCGGCCTCCCGGCTGGCCGGCCCAGCCGGCTCTGTCAGCGCCGCTCACACGGGGAGCGCCCCGGGAGCGGGAGCTACGCCCGGCCCGGCCCCTTCCCCCGCCCGGCGGTGGTGGCTGGGCCAGGGCGGGGCGCGCTTTTCTAAGAATCTGTTGTACCGGGTGGGGGGCGCACTGGGGTGCTGCTGAAGTGGGCTCCGGCTTGGAAAAATAAAGAGCAGGAAGGGGTGCCAGAGTAGGCGAGGCAAGGCGGGCGCGGGGGAGGGGCCCCGGTGGCTGCGGGGACTGAGAGATGGCAGGGCTGGGGGGCGAATGGGGGACGGGGACCGACCCTGGGCTGGGAAGTCGGGCTGGCGGATGGACGGGGGTGGGGTGACGGCGCGGAATAGCTGGGCTGACTGGGGAACCTGAAGCAGGGGAATGGAGAGGGAATGCAGTCCTCTTTCCAAACAGGGTGAGTTCCTGCTTGTGCCCCAATCCCAAATACCCCCTTTCTGAATCCAGCCACACGCACAAACACACCGACACCCAAAACAAAGAAAGAAAAGGGAGTGGCAGTTTTCTAAATTGAATTGGGCCAGTGACAAAAAAAAAAAAAAAAATCGATTAAGTGCAAATGGGGAGTACCCCCAAAACAAGGTGGAGCAAGCCCTGATTAGTCAACTTCAGACTGTCAGTTCCCCTCCCACCCTCTTCCCTCCGAAATCTGAAAGGTCCCAATTAAGTCAGTCCTGCCTGGTTGGTAATTAGAACCAGAAGTGGCCAGGCCACAGGGAGGGGGGTTGGGAGAAGGGCACACAAGAAGGGGGGAGGCTTTTGGAAGCCATAAATCCTCAGCAGTCCCCACTTTCTCTTCAGCAGATGCACCCCGCTCCTCATCACCCCATCTGTGCATGCTTCCCAAGCATTGCAATGAGGGGCACTTTCTGAATCAGGCATTAGGGTGTCCACCCCACCCTTCCTATCAACCCCAAGCCCCCATCTAGACAGAGAGTATAGCCTTGGGGAGAAGGTAAGAGGGTGGGGGTGGGGGTATCTAGTGCCCCCTCTTTTCCCCAAAGTTCCCCCAGCCCTTATTGCAGCAATTAGACCCATTAGCCTTCTAGCATTTCATGGGAACCAGATGTTCTCCACCAGCCTGGTGGGAGTATGGGGGGGGGGACTACTGCCTGACTCACCCCCTTCTCTATGATCCCCACCACCACAGCACACATACACATCCTCCCCCACAGCTAGAGCCCCGCAAAGGCATGGCCCTGAGAAAAACAAGAGTGCACCCCTCCCCCACTAGCGAGGCCTTTGGTGCTGGGTTTTGCGTGGTCACCCCTCAGAGCCCCTACCACCCTGGCAAAGATGAGTTTGGCTAATGAAGGACTCTGGGAAAAACTAATTCCTTATGCCCCCCAACCCCCAACTTCTGGATGGAGCTTGAGGATAACTGGCTTTAAATTCCTCATGCTAAATTCTCCTTTTCTTCCAAAATTCTCCCTCAAAAACTAAAGCAGGGCCATTTCAAAGCAAAGCTGGCCCTGCCCCAAGGATAGGCCCTAATTTAATTGAGTCCCACCTGAAGGATGGATAGCCCAGGTCAATGGGAAGGGTCTCTGGAGGAGGGAGCAGCAGCAGAGGAGAGGTGGACTAGGAAGGTGTGAATGGGTGACCAGGCCCAAAGTAGGGATGTGAAGAGTGCTGGGCAGGATGGGGGCTGGGACCGGGTTGGGGGCCAGGAGAGGGGGGTGCAGCCTGGGCCCCAGAGGCGGTGGCCTGCCCGGCTCCCCCCGCCAGAGAGGTTTCCTGTTGCAATCAAAGCCCCGTTTGTGTCGGCCTGGAGCTGGAGCCCGAGCTGGAGGAGGAGAAAGCCGGGGAGGGGAGGGGAAAAGAGGCAGTCGGCTGGGACTTTTTCCTTGAGGAGGCCTGATCTGCGGCCTGCCCAGCTCCCTTACCCGCCTGCTTGTTCCCCTTGCCTCTCCCAGCGTCTGGGTTCTCTCTATGTCTGCACCTTTTGGCCTGTATTTCTCCCTCATCTTGTTTAAGTCTGTGAGTTTCTCTTTTTCAGTTTCTTTTAAATAGGAATTTTATTCTCCCTGTGCCCACCTGCCCTCCATTTTTCCATGTAACTTAATGTGGGGAAGCCTGGGCTCCTTGCCCGAGGGACACTAGTCCCATGGCCAGGGCACCACCTTTGAAACAAGTTCAAAGGACAAACTGGACCTCTCAGGACCAGAGCCATCTCCTCAAGAGGAGGAGAGCAAAGCTTCCCTTCCCTCCCATCACACTCCATTCTGTACTCTGACAGAGCAAACATACAACACACCAGGGTTCATCAATACAGAGATACACAGGGACACAGACCCTAGGAGTTCCATGCACACGCAGATGTGCGTGCACACACACACCTCTGCTTTCCCATGTGCACAGGCCTCTGCTTGCCTCTGCAGCACATGCTTCCCTCACTTCTCCCCTCCTCCACTTCAGGGTTCTGAGAAACCCGCCTCACCCACTCAGGCCCCTAGAGAACCCTAAGAGATGAAGCAAGACTTCCCTTCTCAAGAAGGAGATCCCCAAGGTGCCAGGGACCCAGCAGGAGGACCCAGGAGCCAGGCCCCAGGAAGAAGTTCAGGCTCCTTCATGGACTACCCCCTCCCTTAGAATAAGATAAAGAGAGTGATGTGAGGCACAGATTCATGGTGAGGGTGGCTTTGGCGTCAAACTTAGACCTCTAATCGCACTCCATGAGATGGTCGTGTCAAAATGGGACAGCATGTCAGAGAATGAGAAATGGCACCCTCTCACTCTTCGGCTACTCTACCACTCTGGGAGCTTTTCCAGACTCCAGGATCACTTCTCACCCTCCTTCCCTCCCTATTACCTCTAGATGCTGCATGCCCCACCCCCATCCAAGCTGTCTGGGCTCAATCCTTCCCCTCCTCCCCACCCTGCCGCCACCTCTCTGCCCAGGCCTGTCCCCAGCTGCCAGCCACACCCTTCCCAGCTACCTGCCCTAGTTCTGGTTCCTTCTTCAAATGTCTCCTCACAGTCCCCCACCTTCAGGGCTGCCTTTAGGGATGGAGCCCAGCCTGACCTCTTTCCCTAACTGGGCCTCACTTTGAACCCCAACCTAGATCTCAATGTGTCCAGGACACAGGAGCATGGGGGAAACATCTCTGGGAAGTATTAGGTCTCAGCATTCTCTCCAGCTATCCCCAACCCACAACCGTTCTCTTGCCCATCTCCCTCCTTACTCTAGTCCCATCAGTTGCCTGTCTCAAGACCTGGGGAAAAAAAATCAAGTCCCACATGATTGAAGTTTGTACGGTTCTCTGCAAGAAGTACATTCATGTTCCTTCCCACTTCCCCAGATCTCTGGGACAGATGCATGGGTGTGCAAATGAGGTAGAAGGAAACCCATCTGGGGTTTCCAAAAAGAGGGGCTTTGTGCTCTCTTGTTCACCTGCATGCCACCCAAATAACTCCTGCTGGACTACAGACATGCCACTGGCAGGCCTCACCAAACACCAGACACAACGTCAGCAGCCCCATTAAATACCTTCTCACCCCTCACACTAACTCTTTGTTGCACACACTGAAATTTTTGTATATGAGCAGTCTCAGAGAGATGCTGTGCGCACACAACTGCACATGGTCTGAACACACACATGCACGCCTTTTCCAGATGAACACACACTTTCCAGTGGAGGTGCCAACCCAGTCTAGTCACCCCCACTCCGAAACATACACCCTCTGGCCCCAAGTGCCCCTCCTGAAGGCAGAGCTCCTTTGCTTCCACTTTCTCTGAGTTTGTGAAGCAGAACTACAACTATAAAGGATGTATCTTTTTGTCTTTTCCTCTCCTCCTCGGCTCTATCTCTCAGCTTCTATTTCAGTCACCTTCCCTTCTTTCCAAGTGAAGCCTTCTCCTCACAAGCTTACATGCTGGCTCTTTACCCCATAGCCCAGCATCCCAGCCCTGCAGGTCATGGGCTCCCCCACTTATACTGGCCTTGCCAGGAGGAACAACTACAAAATGGGGGGAAGGCAGACCCAGAGGAGGAGAGGCCCAAGCCTTGCCTGGCTGTCAGCATTCAAAGGCTTAACCCAAAGAGGGCAGGTTTGAAGGACAAGTAGGGATCTGCACAGCCTGTGGGCAACAGGCCAGACCTGGAGGCAGGGGAGGAGTCCAGAACCCACAGGGCTAGAGGAAAAGATGTTTCTGGAACACCCCTTCTGCCTCTCAGGATTACTTATGGTACAAGAGCCATCTTCTTTATGATTATTTCCATCCTTCCCAAAACCAAGCAAGAAAGTCTCCTGACCCCACACATCTTTGGACATCTACTACTGGAATTCTTTCCCTTTTTGCAGCTTCCCCCAAATTCAGGACAGTTTTACCTAATGGCCACAGAGCCATCTGACTGGCTTCCCAGACTCCTCTGCTTCCTAGCCCGATTCCCTCCCACCTATCTGCCCCCTCCCCTGATGCAGGCAACAGCCTTAAACTTCACTAGGGCTGATCCCAGTGCTCTCTGTTAGTTGACTGACTCAGGAGGAAAGGTCAGCCTTCAACCAGTTGAACTTTATAGATCCCCAATTTTAGGCATGCTATTTCCCCACCCTATTTGAGCAGACCTTTCGTTTGCAAACAATTCCATTTGTTCCACATCCAAACCCCTTCCTTGCTACCACTGCTACCTACTCCATTAGATCAAAACCCCATCCCCTGCGTCCCATCATTATTTTCCATATCTACCCTCCGAATGCCCTCCTGTTTCCACTTGCCCTCAGCCCACCCAAGATTTCTGAGACTCACACAGAGAGGCCATCTCCTTGGGGAGGTCAGGCTGGCCCAGGCCCCGGAAGCTAGGGCTCAGCATATCGAAAGGCGGAGACCCCCTGAGTGCCCCTGGAAAGGCAAAGGGGAAGCCAGCTCCTGGGTAGCCAGATCCAGGCCCCAGGGCACCGGGTGCAAAGAGTCGCTCCTTATTGGTGGCCATGGCAGCTGCAGTGTGGGAGGCTGAGTCCCCTGGGGTCTGCAGTGGGCGGGGGAGGTCTTCAGCCACAGCCCCCGCCCATGCCCACTGCCCCAGCCTGGGGGGCTCCGTGCCCACCCTGCCTGGCCTGCCCACTGGGTCTCCAAGAGTCCTAGGAAAAAAGAGAGGAAAAGGGAGAGTGTGAGGATGGTCACTCTGAGGTTCTAAGCATCGTGGCCCCTCAGTGAGAGCCTTCTCTCTCTGTGCTGCTAGTGTCTGCCCTGCCCTGGCTCAGGGCCCTGGTGGAGGAGTAGAGGAGGCAGGACAGGGGTTATGCAGGCTCAGGGAAACCCTCCAGATTAGCTACACGAAGGGTAAACTGAGATTCCAAGGTGAGTGATAGGTTCAAGGCTTCCTGGCAGAGAGGACTCCTAGGCTAAGAAGTGACCTTTTATTAAGCACCCACTATATGCCAGGCACTATGCCTAACATTTCATTTAACCCTCACATCAATCCTGTGATGTGGGATTTAGGATTCCCATTTTGCAGATGAGATAGCTGAGGATGAATGAATGGTTTAAGATTATATGATTGTAAGTCAAACTCTCTACCAGTCTGGAGAAAGCAAATATGTATCTGCTGTAATTCTGGAGCACTTTATCTGTCTGGAGAGAAGTATAGTGTAAAGGTAAGGAACCAGACTACCTGAATTTATACCTCCACTACTAGGACCATGGGCATATGATTTAATCTCTCTGTGCCTCAATTTCCTCATATGTAAAATGGGAATAATAATAGGGCCCAGCTCATAAGGTTGTTGTGAGGATTAAATAATTTAACCTATTTAACATATGTGTTTAGAACAATGAAGGGCACATACTAAATGCTAAGTACCTCATATGATTTCTCTTTATTCCTTCTCTTGTTCCATACCTCTCTTTCAATTAGCATTCCCTTTTCTATCTTCTTCAGAACTCCCTCTTCCAGTTTCCACTCTTAATTCTTTCTGGGTCTTCAGTTATCCCTCACCCCCAACATCTCTTTCACTTTCTCCTTCAATTGCACAGACATTGATAGAACCCTCACTGTGTGTCAGGTTCAATGCCAGGGAGTTCCTCTCCTTGTCCTCATGTCCCAGTATACTTTGCTTCTCTATCTCCTTTTTCTCTCTTCTCTGGGCTCTCTTACTTCTAGAAAGCCCTCTCTGCATCCTCCCTTCCTTCAAAGGTAGTCTGCCCCATGAGATTTTCAACCTGAGCCCAGGGAAGGGGGAGAGGAAGGAGATAAGGAGGAAATGGGAATCCCAGGGCCAGGCAGGTGGTTCCTCCCCTTATGCCAGTGAGGGACAGGTTAGCTTCCCCAGGAGCTCCAGAACCATCCACCTCTCTAGGGAGTTGCTGGGCTGGGGAGGGAGTTACCGAAGCCTGGGCTCCTCCACTACCATCCAGAACTTAACTAATATAAAGATGGACAGAGAAGGACCACCAGAGAGCAAAACACATAGGGACCACGGGATGGACAAGCCCAGAGGTAGATGATGGGTATTTCTGCGTCTCTTTCCATCAGTATTATATTCTAAGATCAATATTTCTCAGTCTTTGTACCTCTGCTCTTTTCCCTTTCTTTTCTCTCTCTCATCTACTTCGGCCTTCAAGCCCCTGAGGGTAAATTGTCATGAAGGTTTCAAGAACCCAGATCCCAATACCTTTACTCAGCCCCAATGCCTGGAACATCCTTTTCCCTCACCAGGCACCGTCCATATTACCAGCTCCCTCAGACCCTTTAGCACAGTGCCTCCCAGACCCTAAAAGTCTGAGCTCTAAGCACCAAGCTCCCTCTCCTTTGCCTTCTTCCTCTACTCCCTGAAGTCCTCATACCTAGTAGAGCCCAGGTAGAGCCAGGAGTCCTGGGCCCCTGAGGCCCCTGGGCCATAGCTCAACAGGCCGGGCCACATTCCAGGTGGATTAACCCCTCCAGTGCCAAGGGTAAGAAGTTACCAGAGGTCCCCTCCCACCATCTTCCCCATCAGCTTAGACGGCAAACCAAAACCTGGCTTTCTGTCCCAGCCCTCACTGTCTTCACCTCTCTCCTGCAGGAGAGAAACAGAGAAGTAAGTGAGGGTGCAGCAGAAGGGCTGGGGGGGGGGGTGGGGGCAGGCCAGAGAGGGATGCTCAGACTCCTGCTCCTCAACAAGGCAGGAGTCTGGTGAATGAGTCAAGGATAGCCCGCCTCTCCCTGGCCTCTCTCCTATTTTGCCTCAAAGAAGGGACTCGGAGTAAAGTGAAGAGAGGAAGGGGCAGACATTCATCCCATTTCTGAGCCTTGGTGTCTGTGCTGTCCCAGAGAAGAGGAAGGAACCAAGGAATGAAGACAGTGATGCAGACAGTAAACGGAAATTCTGAACTAGGAACCCAGATGCCTTGGTTCTGCGGGACCTGTGGAAGGATGAAACACTTCTCTCCTCCCAAGATGCTACCTCAGATGGGGGGGGCAGCGGGGACTGATTAGGGGGAAGGGGCTTTTACAAAGCTGCCTCTCTTATAGCTGAGGTGGAGCTGAGGGAAGGGCAAAGGGGCTGCCGGATGGAGGGGGGGGGGCGCGTCTCCCTGCTGCCTTGCCCGCTCCAGAGGCTGGAACAAAGCCACTCTTGTCGGCTGCTCTCCACCCACTGCCCCCCTCCCCTCTGTATAAACACGACCACCTTTTTCCATGACCCTATCCCCAGCCTGGGCGGAGAACCCAGGCATCCTCTGCTCTAGCCTGGGCCCCCAGCCTGCTCCCCAGGAGACAGCAGCCAGCAGCCGGCTGGGTTTCCCTGGCCTTATGCCACCCTTGGGGGAGTCTGGACTCTTGAATCTCCACCTCTCATCCCCAGGTGCCCTCCCTCCACCTCACTGGCCCCAGGGAGGGGCAGTGCCCAGGAGGCAGGCAGGCAATGCCAGTGGAATGTGTGTGGGCATCGGAGGGCACGGGCAGGGTGGGGCAGAGGGGGGAACTGGAGGTGCCAGTTAGGTGGCTTTCTGAGCCAGGGGTGGGGGTGTGCCGGGGTGGAGGGGCGTGCCCAGTGCTGCCTACCAGGCTTTGAGCCACAGCGTGTGTGTGTGTGTGTGTGTGTGTGTGTGTGTGTGTGTGTGTGTGTGTGTGTATGTGTGTGTGTGTGTGTGGTGTGTCAATTTGGAAAGGGATACCCAAGTTTCAGGCACCCTCCACACACTACCCCCAACACACTTCCTACCCCAACCTCTTCTTTTCTTGCCTCAAGTACATGAGACACTGGCTGTGGTCCCCAAACCTAACTCAGCATCTGAGGTGTGATGGTTAGGGCATCTGAGGACCCGGACTTCAACCACCCTGAACATGGGCACTGAAGAGACTGGGCTTCTCTCCCTATAGACTCCCTCTGGTTCCCCTGTGACAACTGCCCCACCCCCCCACCCCATCATTCACACTCTTACCCTCTAACTGTAGCCATCTGCAGAGATCCCTCCTACATGCTGGGTCAGGTTGAGGGGACTGGGCAGTAACTGCTAAAGACAGAGAGGCAGCCTCAATGGGGTTCTGGGACTAGGACGTCTGTCCAATGTTCCTGCTCTCGCTTTGTTCCATTTGGGCTTCCCACCTTGACTAGAGGGAGCCAAGACTCACACCTGTAGTTAAGATGTGTCAGAGGAAATCCTGAACTGGTGGTCCAAGGAAACCTCAGAGCCCTCTATCCTATCCACTTGTCTCTCCAAACTCCTGGAATCAGAGGGGAGGGATTACTTCCTCTGTACTCTTCCCTCACCCTTCCCATGTCCAAACTGTGCTATTTCATTGGGAAGGGATGAACTTGGACTAGCTTGGACCATAAAATCCACCCCTCAGAGCCCTCCAAGGGAAGCCTGAGAGATGGCGGTTGTCCTTCCCCACAGGAAGGAACCCCATGGTTCTCACATGCAAGCCCAAAAGTAGAAGGATAGATGCTCCTTGGCTGAAGAAACCTTCCCTAAATACCCTGCCGTCCTACTCCCCAAAATGAAGGGTATTTAACCGAGCCCATCCTCAGCTTCTCTAAAATTTTCCCCATTAACTTCGTACACTAGTGCTGACCCCCAAGTCGGGGCAGGAAGACCCCCTCAAATCCTGCGGGCACCCTGGCCAGACCGTAGGAGGGAACGAACCGGCGTCGCTCCGCAGCGCCCCCTTCCCCAGCCCGCCTCCCCCTGGACCCGGGCGTCCGAGCGGGCGCGCGAGCCTGCTTCCCCGCCTGACTCACCTGGAGGGGGAGGGAGGGGGAAGGGAGGCCGCGGAGCCCCAAGGTCCCGGCGTCGGACGGTCGCGGGGATGGAGCGTCGCAGTGTCAGGGGCTCGCGGTAGTGGGGGGCTCTGGGGGGGCACGGCTCTAGGCTGGGACCGTCCCGGGGCCTCTCCGAGCCCGCCCGCCCACGTGACCGCCCCAAAATATCCGACACATTTTCTCCCAAACCGCACACTGACTCTGCAGGCGGGGACACGGAAAATATTTTCTTTCTTTTTCTCCCTCCCCACCCCCCCATCTCCCTCCCTGCCCGGCTCCCGCCTCCCCCTCCCGCCCTCGCTCCTCCCTCCCCTGCCGTCTGCCCCTGCCCGGCTCCCTCTTCGGTGCCCTGGGGCTGGGGGGCGGGAGGTGGGTGGGTGGGAGGGGGGCTGGGCGGGGCGGCCCAGGACGCCCGGGTCTCTGCCCTTCCCATTTGCTTGGCTTCCTTGGCTCCATCCCTGGGTAGGCTGGGCAAGGCTGGCAGAAGAAGTCAGTGTCCTGGGCCCCATGATGCCACTCTTTCTCTCTGGCATTTTCCCTCTTCCTGCCATTTGGGAGGACTGGTCGAGTTGTCTCTGGCCAGGCTGTGGTTTGGTGATGCCAGTTTCTCCTTCTTCTAGGGTAGGCAGTGGGGGCTGTACCCATGCCCTCTCAGGGGTGGAGTGACCAGGCAGGGGTATGCCAAGGCAGATGCCGCCACCCTTACGCTTTGCTTAGCTTTCACTGGCAGTTCAAAGTAATCTCTCACTTCCCCTTTGCTTACCAAGACCATACTTTGGTCACAGAAGCAAACTACTTAAAACTAGTAGGGTTTTTATTTATTTTATTATATTTTTTTTGAGGGGGGGGACGGGTGTGCAGGGGTTGCCGAGTGCCAGACATGCAGACCTCCTTCTCACCCTGCCTTGAGTAAAGCTCGGAGAGATAGGGCGCCTGGTCCCTGGCTGCCAAAGTCGTCCCCACCTTTAACTCTGGATCTGGAGGGAGAGAGAATGGGGAGAAGGGGGGAGGGAGACAGTGGTAACTGTAGCTGAGAGTGGGAGGAGTCTCAGGCTGGGTGTGAGGGAGAAAGCCCAGGCAGAGGGTGTGTGTGCCGTAGCCAGCTCCTGCCTGCCGGCCTGCCTGGTAGATGCGCCACGAATGTTGTTGACTCGGGATCTCCGTGTGTGTGTGTGTGTGTGTGTGTGTGTGTGTGTGTGTGTGTGTGCTTGCCTGCACCCAGATTCAATGTCTGATGGAGGCATTCTCTGACTTCAACATGACCACCGCGGACTGTCAGCCTTACAGTGGAAACCCAGAGGCTTCACTCTTCATTCTACTGAGGACAGACGGAAAGAAGAGAAGGGGCCCGAAGTCTAAAATGTGTGCATGGGCCCCAAACACTCCCACAGGGAATGGGATAGAAGTGGGGAGAGGGAGCAGTAGTAGGGGCTGGGCTAGGCTGGAGAGAGATACCCAAAGGACCTTCCCCAGCAACCCTCCTAGGGTGACCAGCACTGGGGACCTGGGCTCCTGGGTCACGTCACATTTTCCGTACGGAATTACTCTGCTCTGTCCTTGGTGCCTCCCTGGGGGCCAGGGTCTGCCCTCCCGGGAAAGGCCACTGTTGGTAGCCAGTCAGGTGAAGGGGAGCTGGGAGGGAATGGGCATATTGTGGCTCTCTGAGGAGAATTGGGAGACGTCAAACGGGGTGCAGACAAGGCCCTCCCTTTCACTCCAGGGGTGGGAAGAACTGGGAATAGGTACTCTAGGGTCCCGTCCCCAGGTGGCCTGGTTGCTGTTGACTTTGCTTGGTTACCCTGGGAGCAGCTCTCAGCAGTGTGGGAGGGGGGAGTCAGGGAGTTGGACCCAGGCGTCCAGGCAGGGGTGGGATGGCAGCCCCGCCTGTGTGGCAGGGATCCTGCTAAGAGGCTGCAATGTTAACCCCTCCTGCCCTGGCAGTGGCTCATGAAAGGAGGGTGTGCCCAGCCGTGGTTTGGGAATGGAGCCCTAATCCCCCTCCCCCTACCACATCTGTATTTGGTTTACAGAGAATGAGTCTCCTGTCCTCAAGAACCAGACGAGGGCACCACTCCCTCCCTGGCTGGGCATCCCGACACAGAACCAGGCATCTCACCCCCGTGACACTACCCTTGCTGTGTATCACCTCTCTCACTCTTCCTCTTCTTTGGAGGGGCTGGACGTGGGGGGCCAAGAGCTGAAGTCTGAAATGTGTAACTCAGGTAGCAGATGGGGACAGGGAAGCTAACACAGGGAACAAAACACTTGAGATAGCCTCGAAAGGAAGAGTGACTCTAGAGTTTCATCTGTCTCTGCCATCCTCTTTGTCTAGATTTGTCTGACTGTCTGCCTGTCTTTTTGTCTCTGGTGGATATTTGTCCATCCATCCCTCTTGGTAACTGTGATTTCTCCCTTCTGAAGCCTACTCTGTCCCTAGCCAATGACAGGAGCCTGGGGGCAATGCCCAGGAACTCCCGCCCAATGCTGGCTCCTCCTCTTGCTGCCTGCACCTACTCTACCACCCCTCCCCAGGATACAACTGGGGTCTGTTCACTAGAGCAGGCTGGAAGTGAACCAAACAGCAGAGGAAGATTGGGGGGCAGGGCAGAGGGGCCTTGGGAGAGGCTCAGATTCTTCTTCTCTCCTACCCCCCACCCCATCCCCGATCCTGTAGTGAGCCAGTGTTCTGTCCAGGGATTCCAGGAGCAGGCTTGGGAAGAGGTCCTTTCCCCACTGGAAACTGGTGGAGGGGGCTCCTTTAATTTCCCTTTTCCTTGGATCATTCCTATTTCTAGGCTTTGCTTAGTTTGTAACTGTTCCACTCTGTCACCTTGGAAACTGGAGAAATGACATCTCAGGATCCTAGGATCAGGCTTCCTTCGCTTTCTTCAGCACAGAGCAAAGACCAAAAGGAGAGTATGAAGAAAGGAAAAGGAGCCAGACATTTGTTGCACCTGCCCTGACTTTGCTATATTGCCCTAATGTTCACCTTTGCCCCCTCCCCACCAGCATAGGACACTGAATAGGCCATTTTCCCATGCCCAGTCTGGTCTGTGGGGGATGTCCTGTCTTGTGCCATGCTCAGAGGTGGCTGGCAGATGTCTGCCGGAGGAGGGGGGAGGGGAGAGGGGGAGCTTGTTACAGCCCCTAAGGACGTCATTAAGGCACGGATGTGCTGTCGGGGCTTGGCGACCAGGGCAACCAGGGAGACTGCGATGAAAACATGTTTTGTACAACATAGGTCTTCTCCTTTCCCTTCCTCCCCTCCTCTCCTACCTCCTCCTCCTAGGCCTGCTGTGTGCCAAGGCTGGTGCCAGCCCTCCCCCAGTGCTTGTTCAACTCCACCCTTTGTGCTAGGCCTATTGTGCTGCTTGCTAGCTTGTTGACTCTCCCGGAGAATAAATTTTATGGAAGTGTCCTTAGCGGCCCCAGTTCTGCTCAGATCCCTATAAAGAACAAGGCCCTGATTCTGAAACCCAGGATTAGCCTACACAACTCTAGGAATTATTCCCTGAACATGCATCATTCATTAATTCAACAAATCTTTATTAAGTATCCACTATATGCCTAGCACTGTACCAGACACTGGAAATACCCAGGTGCGGTCTCTGTACTTGCTGGCTCACTGTCTGGTGGAGGAATCAGACATTAACCAAGTAATCCTCCAAATTGCAACTGGAATAACCATTATGAGCAGGCATGTGGTACGTAAATGAATAGTAGGAGGCTCTTTCCCAGCCAGGGAGATTAGGAAGGTTTCTGGAAGAAAGGGAGGGAGGGAAAAGAAGGAAGGGCAGCGGGAAGAGCATGCACAAAGCCCTGAAGTCGGGTCCTAGCTCTCAGCCACCACCCTCAGAAAGAAAAGGGGCCTTTCATTCCTGCTCCCCACCTAAGCTTCAGCATGCCATGAGGGAGAATGGCAAGCAGAACACTGAGCCAGCTGGTCATCTTGCCCTGGAATGAATCCACCCATTCCTTCATCTCCTCCTCCAGAAAGGGAAAGAGAAGAAGAGATAGAGAAGAGGAACCCACAGGCTTAGGCCTGAGATTATACGACACAAAACAAGGCTCTGCCTTGGCAAATCCCCCAGTGTGAGGGATTCCTGCCTTTGCCCAGCTGGAGCCTTACCAGACAGAAAAGCCTTCTGTGAGCCTGCTCTGCCATGCGCCCGCCCCCAGCTCCCCTGATCCAGCCCTGACCTGTCCCACTCCCTGCGGGGAGCCTGTCTGCTTCCATGATTGCCTGGAGTATGTGTGAGGTGTGTCATTCCAGGTGTCTGCGCATGGGTGTAACTGTCTGTTTTGCACAGAACCTCTATCCAGGGTTTGGGGGTTTATCTCTCCTCTGTCCACTGTGGAGCTTCCAGTTCCTCACGCCCTGACACCAAGGTTTTATACAGGGTTTGGAGAGCGCAGAGGGGCCTGGGATCGAGGGCCCTTTGGAGAAGGGAGAAGGCCTTTCTGTGGCTGTGCCTCCTCCAGAGCTGCAAAAGAGACCGTGGGAGCAATGTGGTTAAGTTCCAGCCCTGCTCTGACCCACTTCCCTTTCTGTACCTACATCCCCTGGGGCCAGGGTATTGGGTGGGGCCAGCCGGCACCCCTCCACCCCATCCCGCATACCCATAGCTTGGACTTCCCCTTGATGGAAACTCCCAAGATTCGGGTGTCCTGCCTCCCCTGCCAACTCCCACCAACTGCCTGGTCCCATTCAGCTTCAATCAGATCTCCCTGTCTGCCAGCTCTTGGCCAGACGACATCTCCTTTCCAGCCCCACAGGGTCCCCAAGCTGTGGGCCTACTCTCTGGGGTCATCTTTGATGCCTGGCTGCCCCTTCTGATGGACTTCTTTGAAGAAAAGGTGTGGGGCCAGAGGGATGGTTGTTGAGAAGCCATCCTTTGTGTCGGGCCTTGTGCTAGTCATGTGCATTATCTAATTTAACCCCTACACAGAGGTGGCAATTATCTTCCTCATTTCAAAGAGAAGGAAACAGAACCAGAGAAGTTAAGGAAGTTGCCCGATATCGCAGAGCAAAGAAGTGACAGAGCTAGAATGGGAACCCAGGTCTCGGTGGTCCTGAGCTCTCTTCACTAAAGCAAGTTTCCTCCCCTTCTCTTGCAGCTGCCCAGCTCTCCCTTGGCTGAGAGATTTGGGAAATGCAATTCAGTCCAATTTAAGTAAACATTTATTGAGCATCTGCTATAGGCCAGGTGCTGACAAGTGCTGGAAATACAGAGAAGGTCCCTGCCCTCAAGCTCTAGGGGGGAAGATGGACGTATAAACCAGGAAGTGTCAAACTTCAGGATAATGATCTGAACAAGGTATCACGGACTGGAGAAAGAAGTGATACTTTTATTTTCTCTTTATGTACAGAATATCCAAATATAATGAACAGTATAAACTGGGATAAAGTGAACATCTCTTTAACAGACATCCAGGTGAAAAAGAAAAGAGAACATTTCCTGAACTCTGGGAGCTTCTCATGCATGTCTTTAGATCAGAATCTCCTCTCTCCCCTAGGAAGAAATCACCATCCTGACTTTCACAAATTATTTCCTTGTTCTTCTTTATAGTTTTAGCACCTACGTGCGCATCCTTAAGTAATACTGATTAATTCTGCCTGCTTTTTGAGGTTCGTCTAAATGTGTTAATCTTTTAGGTCTTACTTATTTTGCTCCACACCTTGTCTGTGAGATATATCCAAGTTGTTGCACATAGTTTTCTTTTGTTTGTTTGCATTTATTGTTGGATAATATTCAATTGTCTAAATATACTTCAATTTAGTTTTTATTCTTCTGTTGATGGACATTTGAGTTGCTTTCAGTGTAGGCAATTATAAGGAGTGCTGCTATGAACATTCTTGTACATGTTTCCTAATACATACCCGCAAGGGTTTTTCTAAGAACTGAGTCAAAGTGCATGTATAGGCTCAATTTTATCAGATAATGCCAAACTGTTTTCCAAAGTGGTTATCCCAATTACACAGGAAGCAGAACATTCTAATTAGCAACAGGTATGGGAACAAGAAGACCCACAAATTTACTTGCCTAAAACCCTTGGGTGGTTTTCCCTTTTCAATCGGAATACTCTCTGACCTTTTACCGTTATTGCTTTCCCCTTTGCTTATTGCACTTGCTGTCCTTCCGTCTCTGGAATGTTCTTCCATTAGATATCTCTATGGCTTCCTCCCTCACTTCATTCAGGTCTTTGCTAAAATGCCACTTCTCAACACCACCTTCCCCAGCCACCCCATTTTATTTTATTTATTTTGTCATTTATGTATGTATGTATTTATTTATTTAAAAAATTAACAACAAACAAAAATATTAACATATCATTCCATTCTACATATACAATCAGCAATTCTCAATATCATCACATAGTTGCATATTCATCATTTCTTAGAACATTTGCATCGATTTAGAAAAAGAAATAAAAAGACAACAGGAAAAGAAATAAAATGATAACAGAAAAAAGCAAAAGATTATACATACCATACCTCTTACCCCTCGCTTTCATTTATCACTAGCATTTCAAACTAAATTTATTTTAACATTTTTTCCCCCTATTATTTATTTTTATTCCATATGTTCTACTTGTCTGTTGATATGGTAGATAAAAGGAGCATCAGACACAAGGTTTTCACATTCACAGAGTCACATTGTGAAAGCTATATCATTGTTCAATCATCATCAAGAAACATGGCTACTGGAACACAGCTCTACATTTTCAGGCAGTTCCCTTCAGCCTCTCCACTACATCTTGAACAACAAGGTGATATCTACTTAATGCTTAAGAATAACCTCCAGGAAAACCTCTTGACTCTGTTTGGAATCTCTCAGCCATTGACACTTTGTCTCATTTCACTCTTCCCCCTTTTGGTCGAGAAGGTTCTCTCAATCCCTTGATGTTAATTCTCAGCTCATTCTAGGGTTTTTCTCAATCCCTTGATGCTGAGTCTCAGCTCCTTCCAGGATCTTTGTCCCACGTTGCCAGGAAGGTCCACACCCCTGGGAGTCATGTCCCAGCCATCCCATTTTAGATTGCAGACCTAACCATTCCTTATCCCCTTTTCTGCTTTATTTTTCTCTATTACCCAACTTCCTAGTTCCATCCACGCTCAGGCAACACTCCCTCAATCAGCAAGCAATTGACAGACTCTCTCTCCCCTAAAGCCCATAATGGCTATTATATTCAACTATTTGGGGGTTGTCCAGCTGCCCCTCCTTATTGAGCCACCTCCTTCTGAGTTACTTTTTATCACATCACCCTGTTTTTTTCCCATAACCATTCTCATGCTCTGAGATAAATTAATTTATTCATTTATTTACCTGGGTCTTTTTTTGTCCCTACCACATTACCCCCTACCCCTCACTCTTATGGGTGCCCTGTAAAAGAGGAAACTCTTTTTTTAACCAGTGACTGACACAAAAGAGACCCTCAAATAATAATTGCCCCAGTTATTTTTGTCTCCCAGAGACAGACGGACACCTCCATACCTGGGACATACCCTCTCTGGAAACTCCCAGAACTATTCATCCCATTTCCCCTGCCAACTTCCAACACCCCTGGCTCAGTCTTCCAGAGTGCTTCTGCTGCTGCCATTGTCGCTGCTGCTATTTCTTCCCCAAGTGCCCTTCAGAGGGTTGCTTGAGGACCTGAAGCAGCAGTTCTGGCCAACAGAGTTGGAGAGTGATGGGCAGGGGTCCACATTCAGGCAGCTGTCAGGGGCCTGGAGCTCATATATATATATATATATTACTGAATGAAGCAGAATGTTTCACAAATGATAGAAACTTGCCAGGTGGAGAAGAAAGGGTAGGCACTCCAAGCAGAAGGAACAGTGTGAACAAGGGACCAAAGGATGGGAGGCATGCAAGTGCACGTCATATCTGAAGAACGTGTTCTGGGCTGGTGCGGTTGGAGGGTTTTCATGGAGGGGGGAAGGGCAAGAAAGCATTGCCAGGCAGGCCTGAAAGGGGAGGGCTAGAAGAGGAGGTCTGAGCTCCCTGCAGAATCAAGGCTCAGCTGTCTTAGGTTTAATCCTAAGACACTCCTACCCCCAACAGTCCGTCCCTCCCCTTCACCCCAGCCTGGCCGCTTCTGCTGCTGAATGGACTTCTCTCTGGGTCTTCGCTTGGGACCTCGAAATAAGAAGGCTGCCCACCAACAACCGCCTGCACCCTCCCGACACAGCCCACTGGCTGTCTCTCCCTGCATTTCCTACCCCACCTCTGTCTGTGCCTGCCCCTGTCCCGCCTGTCCACCTCCCACCTGCTCCTGCACTGCCTGTCCCTCTTATGCAGCGACCTGCCCCTCCTGTCCCAGCCTTCCAGGCCCACCCTGCATCTGCTCCTGCCCTCCCTGCCCCGCCTGCCCCTCCTTGGCTTGTCCCCATACGTCCTGCATTCCCTGTACTGGTCTACCCTTGAACAGCTCCTACTCCTCACCTTGCCCCATATATCGCTCCAAAGGCCAAGCTGCCTGCCCCAGCTTCCGCTTGGGCTGTGGTGACAGCTGCAGCTGTGGCCGAGGGGCTGCCTGGGCGTCTCCAGCTTCCACTGGCTGCTGCAGCTGCTGCTTTAGGGGACAACGCACCTCTCGGGGGCACTGTCTGATAGTCTAGATGGGCTGATATCTGCTGAGACATTGTCAGTCTCCTACGGAGGCCGGCTAGGATGGGGCTTGAAGCAGCAGCTCTGGACAGAGAGGGGAGAGGCTTCACCTGGATCCCTCACCCAGGCAGGTATAGGCAGCAGACTGCACTCAGCCTCCTGGGCCCCCTCAGTGCTGGGGGGTGAGAAGGGACATCTATTTTGAAGTTCATTACTGGGTGAGCACCTGCTGGCTCCAGACCCACCTCCTCTGCAACATCTGGAATGGAAAATGTTCTCAGAGCCTCCCCCACAGTCCCTAAAGGTGAGCAAGTTGGCCATTTCTTCCCCTCTATTCAACATCCACTGGAGACTCTTCTGTGCTCGGCTCCTCTACAGGTCACATGGATAAGATGGACTCTCCCTCCAGAGGAGGTAGGAGATCATTTGTCCAGGGGTCATTTCTTGACCCTTGAACCTCCACCATATCCCCCTGATTGCACCAAGAGTTCCTAACCCCCCGACATCTCATCTTGAGTCAGTGGCCCTTGGACCAGATGAAGAGGCTGAGAAAAGGGTTCCTGGCTCCTCCCTCCCCTGGAACATTCTGACATTCTTCCTGGTCCTGAGCTTCTGGGGACCTGGTGCTTATTGCCGGGATTTCTCATCCTTCAAATCTCTTGAGAGCTCACCCAGCCTCATGACCTCAATCTGGTAGCAATAAGCCCATCTGTGGTATCCATGCCTTTCTGATTTGTGGATGAGGGGAGTTGGGAATCCTTGATTCAGGCTCTCAATTATTCTATCCACACATAGTTATAAGTTCCCTGACTCTGAAGATTTGGAGAAGCCACCAAGAGGAAGGTGGAAGTGAGAGACCAGGTATCTGCCTAGGACTGGATCCCAGGCTGAGAGCCCCTAAGTCCCCCTTCACATTTCTCAAACTCTCTGGCTCCTGCACTAGTTTGTTTCAATATATGCTTTCTTAGCCTCCTTCTCCGGGGTCCTTTGTTTTTTCCTTTCTATTTATGTTTATCTTCCCTTCTATTTTTCTACTTTGCTCTCTCTACTTTTGTTTCCTTCTTTCTATCACTGGGTTATTCTGCCTTCACATAACTTGTTTCTCTAAGTCTGTTTTCTCTGCTCTCAATCCCTCTATTTCTCCTTCTGTTGTCCCTTCTAATTTAATATCATTTTAACAGGTATCTCTTTTCCTTCTCCCCTTCCCTGTCTCGCTCTCTAGCTTCAGCTCTGCTTTCTTCCCTCATCTTTCCACCTACCCCCATCTCTGCTTTTCTCTCCTATTCTGTTCCTGGGTGCATTTTGTTCTCTCTCTTCCATGTCAATTTCTGCTTTTTTGTCTCTCCTCCTGACTTTTATGTCTAGCTGTTTTCTCACTTCCTATCTCTCTTTCTGCCTCCCCATATCTGACTTGACATCTCTCACTCTCTTTTTATCTCTCCCTAGATCCTGCAGCTGTCTGCACACTGGGCCTGTGTCATGTCCATCACACTGCTGGCTGCCCAAGGGCCAGACATTGAGCCCTCCAGTGTCTGTCTGACCCACATGCACCCCATGCCCTCAGTTAGGCAGACCAGCCTCCCCTTTCCCCACCCACTATCAGCTCTAGGCCTAAATCTCTGAAAAAATGATGCTTCTCTCAACTTATTCTGAAAGTTAGCCATTAAAAAGAACAAATTAAGCATTTGTGCTACCTTTCTTGTATAAACGACATTTCAAGGTAGCTAAATATCTCTGATGGAGAAGACTTCTAATTTATGGAAGAAATCTAGCTAACAAATGTGGAATTAGAAAAATCATCATTTTTGCAAATGATTGATCAGTTGATCAATTCCCCATCAATGGACAAAGCCAAGGAGGATGACTGATGAAGAACTTCGCAATGGAGAAATCAAGTTATCATCACCTGACTCCACTGATGAATCTTAGCACCATTAAAAAGGGCACAACCAGGCACTGTGTAGCTCCTGATGTGATACCATCTGGAGCACTCAGCAGCACCATGAAGGATTCTTGCCAAATAAAGAAACAGACAAACAAAAATGAACATGACTCTAATCAAGCCTCTAAATTTAGCTAACTTCCATTCAACAGGAAATACAGAGGATGGAGGGACAAATTAAGTGACACACAAGGAAGCAATCAAACATCCGGAACGTGAGACATTCTAAAGGTAAACTGACCCAGATTTTTCAGCTAGTCAATGGCTGAGGAAAATAGTAAGAGGGGACTTAAAAAGACCTATCCACTAAATGGAACATGTGGACCTTGTTTGGTTCCTGATTTGGACAACCCAAATAGTAAAAAGACATTTTCAGATAGTTGGGGACATTTAATTATGGATTGGGTATTTATGATGTCCAGGAATTAGTGTTAATATCGTTAGATATGAAAAAGGCTTCGGGGTTATGTAAGAAAAGGTCCTTATTTCTTAGAGATGCATGCTGAAGTATGGAGCAACATGACATTTTTTATTCTAAATATTTTGGCAAAGCGAAAAAGGACAGAAGGAAAGGAGGATAAGGGGCAAAAGTGGCAAAATCTTAATAATTTATGAATCTGCATGATGAGTATATGGGGATTCACAGAACTATGTTCTATACCTTTATGTATATTTGAACATTTTCCTAATAAAAGTTTGAAATGATGCTACTCTAGTAACTTGCAGAGTACGCCCACTTCCCTGAAAGCCAGGACCAAACCCATCATTCTACCCATACAGATCCCAACCCTCCATACCCTCTACTAGCATGTCCCAGAGCTGGACTGCTGCTTGGAGGTTGCCCTTTATCCCTCTAGTCCTTCCCTGGCACATTTCCCACGTTCAGGACTTTTCCCAGCTGTGCATCACAGGTCTGAGGTGGTCAGGGAAGCTTTAAAGAGTAAGCATATTTTGAACGGGTCTTAACGATAAACAAAGACAGTCTAAAATAATGTGGTCTTGCTTTTGGTCTCTCTCTGGCAGGTACTTCTGAGCAAAATGCAACTCAATAATGGGAGAACATGGTTCTCATTTCTAGGAAACAGAAGGCAAGGAATGTAAGGTCATCCTGTCCCATCCCCTGCCTCCATGAGGAGTAACCTCCACCCTAAAAGACAAGAGCACCAACAATTGAGAGACTTGGTATCATGGGTTCAAAAGGCTGAAGCCCAGGGCTGGGATGGAGGGCATTTGGGTTCACCAAGTCCACTTTTACTGAGTAACCTTAAGGAAATCATGTTTTTTGAATCTTAGTGTTTCTAGATAAAAGTATGAGAATCATTACCCCTTTCTACACTCCAGAAATTTACCAGCTAGGGATGAAGTAGAACTTCGGAACTTGTAGAATATAAATCTTAGCTGCTTACTTTATCATAAGAAAGTATTTCACAAAATGTAATCCCAGGCGCCCCTACATTCTACTCTCTATGGCCCAGGAAGGAGTCATAATGCCCATGGAAGGTCAAAGCTTTAGTATAAAGAAAACAAACATTTGCTAATCACCTGTGCAGGTATTTAAACTCATTTAATCATCTCAGAGACTATATAAGCTATTCGGATTGATTATAAAAGTTTTGGTAAAGCATGGTGGTGATGGGAGCACAACACTGTGGATGCGGTTAAAGCACTGAATTATATATTTGAATATGATATATTTGATCATGGTTAAAAGGGGAAATTTTAGGTTGTATATATGTTACTGCTATAAAAATTTAAAAAAAAACAGGACTGTATAACACAGTGAATCCTACTGTAAATGATGGACTATAGTTAATAGTACAATTATAAAAATGTTCTTTTGTGAATTGAAACAAAGTACCACAATAATGCAAGTTGTAAATAATAGGGTGGTAAATGGGAATTGTATTTTATGCATGATTTTTCTGTAAACCTACAATTTCTGTAATAATGAAAAGAAACCATATAAGCATGACATCAGAAAGATCTGGATTCCAGTTCTCACTCTACTTCTTATCACAAGACACTGGGCATGTTACTTAACTTTTCCATCTCTGGGGAAGAACAGTACCTACCTTATGGGTGCTGTAACAGCTAAATGAGATAATTCATCTTCAGTACTTGGCCTAGGACTCCTTAACAAAGAGCTTAGGTAAATAATACCATTCAATAAATGTTAGCAGCTAACAGGGACCAGGTATTGTTTTAAGTAATTCACATGGGTTCACTTATTCATTTGTTTATTCACCAAATATTCATTGAATGTTCACTACATACCAACCACTGTTTTAAGTATTGGGGATATAGCAAGTGAACAAAACCAACAAAAATTTGTACGGAGAAGACATAGTAAATAAATAAACAGGTAAAATATATAGTGTGTCAGATGGTGCTAAGTATCGTGGGGAAAAAAGCAGCAAAGGAGAACAGAGAATTGGGAAGAGAGCAGGTAGATTACTGTGGTGGAGGTGGTGGTGTTGCTGTTTAAACAGGATGGCCAAAGAAGGGCTCAATGATAAGGTGACATTTGAGCAGAGAACTGGAGAAGAGATGAAGGAGACAATCATGAGGCCAACTGGGAGAAGACCCTTACAGGAAAGAGTATGCAAACGCCCTGGTGGTAGCGAGTACACTGGAGAAGAACTAGAGGGTGAATGGTAGATGAGGTCAGAGAAGTAGCACAGGGCCATACATCAGAGGATTTTGTAGGCCATGATAAGGACTTTTACCTTATGCTTAGTGAGATGGGAAGCCACTGGAAGGTCCTGAAGAGATAACACTGAGGCTGAAGAGAGGCTAAATAACTTTTCCAAAGTAACACAGCTAGTAAATGGCAGAAGGTGAGAATTCAGCTCCAGGGCTGAAATTCTTAACTTGTGCTGCTGCTGCTGAACTTATTTGGGCAACAATCTCCTATGACTTCAGACAAAGAAACTGGGACACTGATCGTTCAATGCCACGCAGCTGGTAAGTGGGTAGGGTTTGAGCTTGATCTGTCTGCAGCCCATGTACGAGTTCTTTACACCACACTGCCTCCCTCAAGTGGGCCATACTGCTTGTCTGGAGGCCACTGCAGCGGGAGAAGAGGAAAACAGGAGCCGGCTTAGGGCGACAGCGTTCCTTTGGATGCTCTGGTCCTAGGTCTGGCAGCCCTGCAGACATCTTTTCCGTACCACTAGGAACGGGGAAAAGAGAGAAAATGGACCTTTAACCTAAGGAACGGAGGAAGAGAAAGAAAATGGACCTTTATTTCTGGGTGGCCCTGTAGGTATCCACGAGTCGAAGCAGCGAGTGTTGCTGGAGGACAGCGAGCAAGAGCGTTGCGTCGCCGCTTCCAGCCCCTGGGCGGCGAGAGCTCGGTGCCCGGGTGGAGACAGGAAGGCGGAGCAGGGGCGGGGTTTAGCGCCGCGTCTCCGTCACGTGTTGGGGCCATCATGGCGGCGGCCAGAGGCCAGCCTGGCTTCCGGAAGCAGGTTGTGAGGGGCGGGCACCCAGCTGGTGCCTAAGCGGGAGCGGGAGCCGGAGCGGGAGCTGGAGCGGGGAGGGCGGCCGGGCGGCCTGGAGCCGGACCCGTCCGGAGCGTCCCCGTAGGCCGGGGCAGCAGGTGAGATGGAGTCTGGGCCAGGCGTGAGCGGGTGTGGCACCGCTGGGTTGGGGGATAGGGGGCGCAAGGGGGTGCCTGTGACCTGGAGGAGGGGGATTTCGAGATGCACGCGCGTGTGATCCTGAAGCAACTCTAGAGCCCGCGCGGGCGGGAGGGATGCCCAGGACAGATGATGAGACAGAGAGAACAAAAACGGCTCCCCGGCGAGGATAGGAGTTAATAGAAGTGTGCAGAAGATGTTGTGGAAGTGGATAGCAGCCCCTTTGGAAACTGTGGACCGGGATTATTTTAGAGGAACTCCCCCTTGCTATGATATGCAAGGGTGGGGCGAATACTCAATTTCCCCTCTCCTCTTACCCCTCCCTACCCCACAGTGCCCTAGCAGACAGCTCTGGCGGGCCACTCCTCCCACCTACCCAACTGGTCCCTCCGGTCTGAGCTCTGGTTGGGGAGCGAGTCCCAGAGTGGGAAGTGGAGTTGGTTGGGGGATGGGTGGAGCTGCCTCCTGTTTAGGTACCGAGCCCCTTGACAGTGCTACTGTACTACACAATGGATGTGACTCTGCTTCCCCACCCTCTACCCAGGTCTTCCGGGGTCCGCCATGCTGGTGACTGCCTACCTCGTCTTTGTGATCCTCCTGGCCTCCTGCTTGGGCCTGGAGCTATCACGATGCCGGGCTAAAGCCCCTGGAAGAGCCTGTAGCAATCCTTCCTTCCTTGGATTTCAACTGGACTTCTATCAGGTCTACTTCTTGGCCCTAGCAGCTGACTGGCTCCAGGCCCCCTACCTCTATAAACTCTATCAGCATTACCACTTCCTGGAGGGTCAAATTGCCATCCTCTATGTCTGTGGCCTTGCCTCCACAGTCCTCTTTGGCCTGGTGGCCACCTCCCTCGTGGATTGGCTGGGTCGCAAGAAGTCTTGTGTCCTCTTCTCCCTCACTTACTCTCTATGCTGTTTAACCAAACTCTCTCGGGACTACTTTGTACTGCTGGTAGGCCGAGCACTTGGTGGGTTGTCCACGGCTCTGCTTTTCTCGGCCTTTGAGGCCTGGTACATTCACGAGCACTTGGAACGGCATGACTTCCCTGCTGAGTGGATCCCAGCTACCTTTGCCCGTGCTGCCTTCTGGAACCATGTGCTGGCTGTAGCGGCAGGTGTGGCAGCTGAGGCTGTGGCCAGCTGGATGGGGCTGGGGCCTGTAGCACCCTTCATTGTTGCCATTCCTCTTTTGGCTCTGACTGGGGCCTTAGCCCTTCACAACTGGGGAGAGAACTATGACCGGCAGCGTGCCTTCTCAAGGACTTGTGGTGGGGGCCTGCGCTGCCTCCTATCAGATCGCCGTGTGCTTCTGTTGGGTACCATACAAGCCCTGTTTGAGAGTGTCATCTTCATCTTTGTCTTCCTCTGGACACCTGTGTTGGACCCACATGGGGCCCCGCTGGGCATCATCTTCTCCAGTTTCATGGCAGCCAGTCTGCTTGGTTCTTCTCTGTACCGCATTGCCACCTCCAAGAGGTACCACCTTCAGCCCATGCATCTACTCTCCCTTGCCGTCCTCATCGTCGTCTTCTCCCTTTTCATGTTGACTTTCTCCACCAGTCCTGGCCAGGAGAGCCCTGTGGAATCCTTCATTGCCTTCCTCCTTATTGAGTTGGCCTGTGGTCTGTACTTTCCCAGCATGAGCTTCCTACGGAGAAAAGTGATCCCTGAGACAGAGCAGGCTGGTGTACTCAACTGGTTCCGGGTGCCTCTGCACTTACTGGCCTGCCTGGGGCTCCTTGTTCTACATGACAGTGATCGCAAAACAGGCACTCGGAACATGTTCAGCATCTGTTCTGCTGTCATGGTGATGGCGCTGCTGGCAGTGGTGGGGCTCTTCACTGTGGTGAGACATGATGCTGAGCTGCGAGTACCCTCACCCAATGGGGAACCCTATGCCCCTGAGCTCTAACCCAGTTCCAGGACAAGGGGGCTAGGACACACTCATGAATCCTCCCCTTCAGGGTTGTACAGATCTCTCCATAACTGATTTTGTGACTCTTGGGCCCCTCAGCCTGTCCTGGGGCCCCTCCTACCAGTGCTTTAGATTGGGGAGGACATGAGGGTGATAGACTGGAAAGATGATGTCAGAAGTTGCCTCTGTACTCCCTTTTCCCCTTCCCATTTTAAAATAAACTGCTTTAACTCGTTATTGGTTTGATTTATTCATCCTCACCTGGACCCACCTCAGTAGTTTCTGGTAAGTAGGCAGATGGAGGTCTTGAGGACAGAGGTGGAGTTAACAACAGGTTTGTTTCTCTACCCCTCCAAGACTGTCTCCAGTTCAAACAGAGCTGTGAAACTGCCTCTCAGCAGAACTGGGTGGGAAGGGCCTGCGGTTCCTAGATCTTCCTAATATCTCTTTACCCTAGGGACAGACAGCTTTCTAGTCACAGCCAGAGTGAAAGGATCTCTGGAGCACATGGGATAAATGTCCAGTGTGCCAGGCCACCGAGCAAGGATTCCAGGGGCTTGAGCTGTTGTTATGACCAGAGCTGGGGCCCTTCCTACAGGAACAAGCTTGCTCAGCACATGCATGCTGCCTGCCTTTGGCTCTGACTGTGAATGCACCATTTGTCCTGCATCATCTGGGCCCACTAGATCCTGTGTCCTTGCATGAAACTGAGTGAAGGACTACCAAGGGGAGAGAGTAGTAAATGGCTGAGGGACTAGAATATCCTGTCTGTACCTGACTATTCGCCACCCAGCCTGAATGAGAAAGAGCCACCAGAGCAGGAAACTGTACCAGTGAGAACACCAGTTCTGTGGGCCCCTCCCTGCCTCACCTCTGATGATATCTGCTTCTCCTCCCACCAAAACCAAGGTATCTCAGGGGGAAGCTGAGCCAGCCTTAAGAAGGGTGGGGATGAAGGGAGGGGAGGCTCAAGGGTGTGTCCTCTAAAGTTCCTGAGAAGGGCATGGAGGACCCACCTGTTCTGGAACAGAGATGATGACCTTTTCTTTGATCTCAGACTATTTCCCAGGCAAGAAGATGCAAGACATTCCAAAGCTTGCAAGTCCCAACCTGCATGGAGAACATCAGCTGGTGTTAGAAAAATGCTGGGTAGATGGCCTTCTGCAGGATGCAGCTGAGGAGGAGGAATGGGTGGTGGTCCCAGCTCTCTACTCAGAGCAGAAAAAACACATGTTCTGCCACCTAGCTGCAGGGTATGAAGGTTGAAGTTCAGTATGAAAACTAAATAGGTATCTTCTCCCAGACACCCAGCCCCAAATTTTAAGTCTGTTGCAATAACCCTACTTCCTCTTTCTGCCCTGTTGAGCTGGATTAGGTATATTTTATAGTTTTGTTTGTAGACTTTTTGTCTTTTCCTTCTATATTGAAGTCCTTGGTGGCAGGAGGAAATGTGTCTTATTCACCTTTTTTTTTTTTTTTAACTTTTTTTATTAATTAAAAAAAAACAAACAAAACATTAAGATATCATTCCATTCTACAAATACAATTAGTAATTCTTAATATCATCACATAGTTGCATATTCATCATTTCTTAGAACATTTACATTGATTTAGAAAAAGAAATAAAAAGACAACAGAAAAAGAAATAAAACGATAACAGAAAAAAGCAAAAGATTATACATACCATACCTCTTACCCCTCGCTTTCATTTACCACTAGCATTTCAAACTAAATTTATTTTAACATTTTTCCCCCTATTATTTCTTTTTATTCCATATGTTCTACTCTTCTGTTGATATAGTAGCTAAAAGGAGCATCAGACGCAAGGTTTTCACATTCACAGAGTCTCATTGTGAAAGCTATATCATTGTTCAATCATCATCAAGAAACATGGCTACTGGAACACAGCTCTACATTTTCAGGCAGTTCCCTCCAGCCTCTCCACTACATCTTGAACAACAAGGTGATATCTACTTAATGCATAAGAATAACCTCCAGGATAACCTCTCAACTCTTGGTTGGAATCTCTCAGCCATTGACACTTAGTCTCATTTCACTCTTCCCCTTTTGGTTGAGAAGGTTCTCTCAATCCCTTGCTGTTAATTCTCAGCTCATTCTAGGGTTTTTCTCAGTCCCTTGATGCTGAGTCTCAGCTCCTTCCAGGATCTCTGTCCCACGTTGCCAGGAAGGTGCACACCCCTGGGAGTCATGTCCCACGCAGAGAGGGGGAGGGTGGTGAGACTGCTCATCATATTGGCTGGAGAGAGAGGCCACATCTGAGCAACAAAAGAGGCTCTCTTGGGGGTGACTCTTCGGCCTAAATTTTAAGTAGACTTGACCTATCTTTTGTGGGGTTAAGTTTCATGTGAACAAACCCCAAGACTGGGGGCTCAGCCTATAGCTTTGGTTGTCCACACTGCTTGTGAGAATATCAAGAATTCAACTTGGGGAAGTTGAATTTCTCCCTGCTCTCACCATTCCCCAAAGGGGGCTTGCAAATACTTTTCCAGTCACTGATCAAATCATTCTGGGATTCATCGGGGGATCACTCTGGACAAACCAACAAAATCTCATGTGCTACCTGAGATTCCAAGTACTTATGACATACAATCAAACTATCTACATGAGTTATATTAGGAAATGCTCTAGTCAAAATCTAAATTTTGTAACAAATAAACATTTTTTGCTTTAGTCTTACACATAATGTGACATTTTGAAGTATTAGTTATCATCTGTTTTCAGCACCCTGCAATAATGACATTCCTTTGTTCTTCCTCATGCAAAAACTTTTTTAAAATTTGTACATTGTACATTTCACTATTATTATACACTCTAGGCATTCCTAGATTATACCATCTTGATCTTTACCATCTATCTTTCTTTCTGATTTCATTTATGTCCCCAGCCCTCCTCCATCATTCTCACATGCAGCTTCATTCAGTGTTTTAACATAATTATATTACAGTTAGGTAGTATTGTGCTGTCCATTTCTGAGTTTTTATATTCAGTCCTGTTGCACTATCTGCATCCCTTCAGCTCCAATTACCCAATATCTCACCCTATTTCTATCTCCTGATGGTCTCTGTTACCAAGGAAATATTCCAAGTTTATTCACTAATGTCAGTTCATATCAGTGAGACCATACAGTATTTGTCCTTTTGTTCCTGGCTAATCACACTCAGCATAATGTCCTTAAGGTCCATTCATGTTGTTACATACTTCATAACTTTATTCTGTCTTATAGCTACATAATATTCCATCTTATGTAAATGTCACAGTTTGTTTAGTCAACTGTCTGTTGATGGACATTTTGGCTGTTTCCATCTCTTGGTAATTGTTAATAATGCTGCTATAAACATTGGTGTGTAAATGTCCATTTGTGTCCTTGGCCTCCTGTCCTTTGAGTAGAGACAGCATATAGATGGGTCCTGTTTTTTAATCCATTCTGCCAGATTATGTCTTTTGATTGGAGAGTTTAATCCATTAACATTCAGTGTTATTACTGCATGGGTAGTACTTTCTTCTACTATTTTGCCTTCTGGATTTTATATGTCCTATCTAATTTTCCTTCTTTTTACCTTTACTCATAGTCTTCCTTTCTACACTCTTCTCCACACCTCTCTCTTCTGTTTTCGTATCTGTCTCTAGTGTTCCCTTTAGTATTTCTTGCAGAGCTGGTCTCTTGATCACAAATTCTCTCAGTGATTTTTTTGTCTGAAAATGTTTTAATTTCTCCCTCATTTTTGAAGGACAATTTTGCTGGATATAGAATTCTTGGTTGGCAATTTTTCTCTTTTAATAATTTAAATATATTATCCCACTGTCTTCTCACCTCCATGGTTTCTGCTGAGAGATCTGCGCATAGTCTTATTGGGCTTCCCTTGTATGTGATGGATTGCTTTTCTCTTGCTGCTTTCAAGATCCTCTCTTTTTCTTTGACCTCTGACATTCTGATGATTAAATGTCTTGGAGTATGTCTATTTGGATCTATTCTCTTTGGGGTATGCTGCACTTCTTGGATCTGTAATTTTAAGTCTTTCATAAGAGTTGGGAAATTTTCAGTGATAATTTCCTCCATTAGTTTTTCTCCTCCTTTTCCCTTCTCTTCTCTTTCTGGGACACCCACAACACGTATATTCACGCGCTTCATATTGTCTTTCAATTCCCTGAGTCCCTGCTCATATTTTTCCTTTTTTTTCCCCTATAGTTTCTGTTTCTTGTCGGACTTCAGATGTTCCGTCCTCCAGTTCAGAAATCCTATGTTCTGTCTTTTGAAATCTACCATTGTAGGTTTCCATTGTTTTTTTCATTTCTTCTACTGTGTCTTTCATTCCCATAAGTTCTGTGATTTGTTTTTTCAGACTTTCAGTTTCTTCTTTTTGTTCTTTCCTTGCTTTCTTTATATCCTCCCTCAATTCATTGGTTTGGTTTTTGATGAGGTTTTCCATGTCTGTTCGTACATTCTGAATTAATTGTTTCAGCTCCTGTATGTCATTTGAATTGTTGGTTTGTTCCTTTGACTGGGCCATATCTTCAATTTTCCTACTGTGATTTGTTATTTTTTGCTGGCGTCTAGGCATTTAATTACCTTAATTAGTTCATTCTGGAGATTGCTTTCACTTCTTTTATCTAGGGTTTTCTTGCTGGATGAATTTGTTGTCTATCTGTTCTTTGACATTCATTCAGCTTTATCTGGACCTTTAGCTTAAGTTTTGTTTAACAGAGGAGAATTTTTCAGTTCTTGTTTTCTTGTTTCTTGCCCTGCTTGTGTGGTACCTTCCCCCCCACACACACACACTTAGGAGGGTCTACTTAGATATTATAGACCCCAGCCAGATTTTCCCAGACCAAACTGGCCTCCTATCAGGAGAAAAGAGTCACCTGTGTCGGTTTTCCCTGAGGGTGAGACCCAGCTGGTTGAAAGACTTTCCTGTGAAATCTCTGGACTCTGTTTTTCTTATCCTGCCCTGTGTGTGGCGCTTGTCACACCAGGTCCCACCAGCATAAGATGATGCAGTACCTTTAACTTTGGCAGACTCTCCCTGCTGGGGGCGTGGTGGAGACAGAGGAGAGGTTGTAGGCTGGTTTTAATGGCTTCAAATTACCAAGCCCTGGTGTGTGAATTCCTTGATGGAGGGATTCCACCTGAGCTAGGCTTCACCCCTCCCCTGGGGAAGGCACAGGCTCCAGACAAGCCCCCAAAAGAGCTCACTTCTGTCTATGCCTGGGGCAGTTGCAGCCTGAAAAGTCCTGCCGCTGTATCCAGAGGCAGTCAAGCCTTTGTAGATACACAGCCACAAAAACCTCTGTTTCCTTCTTTTTTTTCCCCCTTTTTCAGTCAGTCCTGCCCCCTTGGCGCCAGGGCAAAAATGAGCAACCTCCACTTTGATCAGGTTCACCTAAGCTGGGGGCCTATTTTTAGTAGTCAGAATTTGTTAATTAGTTCCACAATTGGCATTTGATTGTGCCCAGTCCCTGCTGCTGGTAAAGTCCTTTCCTTTCCCCTCTGGGAAGCGGCCTATGGGGGAGGGGCGCTGGCTGCTGCAGCTTTGGGAACTCACGGTTCTGGGGGCTGCTCGCAGCCGGTCCAGCTGGTCCAGACTGGGGTACGCTGTGTGTCTGGTCACTGACGTGGCCCCAGGATCTGTTCTGTACTGTTTCTGGTTATTTAGTAGTTGTTCTGGAGGATGAACTAAAACGCGCATGTTGTTAAGCCACCATCTTGACCCAGAACTCTTATTCACCTTTGTCTCCCCCATACAAGTGAGCGCTTTACTCATGGCTATACTCAGTAAATGTCTGGAGAAGCGTCAGGCTAGTTTACACTTGTCTTTTCAAGAGCTGCCCATTTGGGAAGTCTATTAGGCTGTAATCTAGGGCTCAGTTGATGATTTCTTATTTGGGGTGATAGTATTTAATGTTAGAAGCATGAGAAATCTCCTTGTTCTTTTTTTTTTATTTTTTTATTAACAACTAGCTTACAAGTTATAATTCTAAGGCCATGGAAATGTCCAAATTAAGGCATCAACAAGGTGATACCTTCTCTGAAGAAAAGCTGCTGACATGTGGGACATCTCTGGCACATGGAAGGCACATGATTGCCATCTGTTGGTCCTTCCTCCCTGGTTTTGTTGCTTTTAGCTTCTAGCTTCAGTGGTTCTCTCAGCTTCTGTGAGTCTGTCATTGTCTCTCAGCCTCTCTGGACTCTGAGCTTCTGAAAGGACCCGGGTAAGGGGATTAAGATCCATCGTGAATGAGGTGGGTCACCTCATGTTCTTAAGTGATAAGAAAATGGGTAGTTAGGTGAGACAGACTAATGAGGTTCCTTTAGCTTTATCTTTGCTGAGCTTGCTTTAAAGGAGCTGGCAACAGATAGCATGGGGAAGGTTCCTTCCTGTCAGACTGACAGGATGTTAAGAACTGGAAGACATCATAGAGATTGTCTATTTAGACTTTATACATTTTTTTAAAAATTTTATTTTATTTTTAAACATATTTTTATTGAGTACCTACTCTATGCCATGCATGTAGGGCTAGGTGCTGGTGATATTTTCATTCAAAAGGAAAACCTACCTAAAAGAGAAAATTGTCTTTCCCTTTGGCATGCAGCAAGTGAGAGGCAAAGCCAAGATTAAACCTTGCCTCTTGCTACTAGCCCAGTGTCCGTTCCACCTGGGTCCCACCTGGGTCCGTTTCACCTGCCTTTTCTCCTTTAGCCCTGCTCTCCCTCCCCAAGCCCTAGCCTGGCAAAGAGCAAAAGAGTGAACTGTCTAGCCTTAGAACAATGCTTGGCCCATAGTGTATGTACTACATAAGTGTTTGCTTTTAAATTTCATTTTGTAATTTACTCAATCCATCTGAGCCTATTTGGATTTGGGTGTGAGAATGAGAGGATAGGGCTATAATGGAGTGTGTAACTTTCCAACACTTTCGAGTGGTTGGGTGGCTCCCAGCAGTGTTTATCCTACGAACTAACCAGGATGGAAGTATCCAGCTATCTGAAAGGCCCTCTACTTTGGGGTCTGTGAGCAGCTGAGTTGGGTGTCAGTATGTTCCACTTGAACTCATTTCCTCTTCCTCAAGTAGGAAGGTCAGCTTGGGGGCAGACTTGATACATACTACCATCTTTCACTAAGAGGCTTCTGATCTTCTTTCCATCCAGCTGGAAACATGATTATTTGACCAAGAGCTGTTAAGCAATCCTGAGGAGAGCAGAAAAGCATCCCAAGGAACCAGGAGTCAGTGGGCAAGGAGGCAGAAGGATTAAGGTCTGAGGACAGCACTGGGTTGAGGCCTGGAGGAAGACTTCTTTCTGGAGATTCAGTCCCTCACAGGGAGGGGAAGGGATGATCCTAGCTAAAGGTCATGACACTTTGGCTGAGTCTAGCTTTCATACCCTATCATTTTCCCCCTAATCCTAACCCTGTGGTCCTTCCTGTTCCTTTTATTATTTTTCTGCCACCATCTTCCCACAAAACCACAGAACAGAATTATAAAACAAACAAAAGTTTGTCATACTTGGGATCCGATCTAATGTTATAAAAATTCTTCATATTTATTTTCAGGTTTTTTTAAAATTGTGAAACATAACATATATACAAAAAAGCAATAAATTTCCAAGTACATTTTAACAAGGACTTATAGAGCAGATTTTAAAGTTTGGTTTGGGTTATAGCTCTGCAATTTAAGTCTTTTATTTTTAGCTACCCTAGGGTACTGAAAGCTAAAAAGAAATATCGGTATAATGATTCAGGACTCATACTCATTTGTTAAATCCAACTTTCTCTGTATAACTTCACCATCACCTTTTATCTTTCTCCCACTCTTTACAGATATTTGGGCTATGCCCATTCTAACTACTTCATGTTGGAAGGGGCGGTTGATAATATGGGATAGAGGGATGGAACTAGTTGATATTCTGGAAAGGCTGGCCCCTCTGCATTTCAGGATTTATCTGGTCTAGGGACCCATTTGGAGGATGTAGGTTTTGGAGAGTTACCCTAGTGCATGGGAACCATTGTAGAATCTTATATAATGCCCTAGGTATTCTTTTATTTTATTTATTAAACATACCAACATACAAACACAAACATTCTTACCATATGATCATTCCATTCTACATATATAATCAGTAACTCACAGTATCATCACATAGTTGTATATTCATCACCATGATCATTTCTTAGAACATTTGCATCAATTTAGAAAAAGAAATAAAATAAAAAGAAAACAGAAAAAAATTCATACATACCCCCTTACCACTCCCTTTCATTGATGATTTCAACCTATTAAATTTATTTTAACATTTGTTCCCCTATTATTTATTTATTTTTAATCCATGTTTTATTTGTCTGTCGAAAGGTAGATAAAAGGAACATCAGACACAAGATTTTCACAGTCACACAGTCACATTGCGAAAGCTATATCATTATACAATCATCTTCAAAAAACATGGCTATTGGGAACACAGCTCTACATTTTCAGGCAGTTCCCTCCAGCATCTCCATTACACCTTAACTAAAAAGGTGATATCTATATTATGCATAAGACTAACCTCCAGGATAACCTCCTGACTCTGTTTGGAATCTCTCAGCCATTGATACTTATTTTGTCTCATTTCGCTCTCCCCCCTTTTGGTCAAGGTTTTCTCAATCCCTTGATGCTGAGTCCCAGCACATTCTAGGATTTCTGTCCCACGTTGCCAGGAAGGTCCACACCCCTGGGAATCATGTCCCACGTAGAGAGGGGGAGGGCAGTGAGTTGCTTGTCATGTTGGCTGAGAGAGAGGCCACATCTGAGCAAGAAAAGAGTTTCTCTTGGGGGTGACTCTTAGGCCTAATTTCAAGTAGCTTTAGCCAATCCTTTGCAGGGTTAAGTTTCATTTGAACAAACCCCAAGATTGGGGTCTCAGCCTATTTCTTTGGTTGTCCCCACTCCTAGGTATTTGTTCTAGTTTGCTAGCTGCCAGAATGCAATATATCAGGAATGGAATGGCTTTTTAAAGGGGGGAATTTAATGAGTTGCTAGTTTACAGTTCCAAGGCTGAGAAAATGTCCCAATTAAAACAAGTCTATAGAAATGTCTAATCTAAGGCATCCAGGGAAAGATACCTGGGTTCAAGAAGGCCAATGAAGCTCAGGGTTTCTCTCTCATAGAACCAACTTCTGGTTTTGTTGATTTTCTCGATTGTTTTCATCTTCTCAATTTCATTTATTTCTATAATCTAATCTTCATTATTTCTTTCCTTTTGCTTGCTTTGTGGTTAGTTTGCTGATCTTTCTCTAGTTCTTTCAAGTGGACAGTTAATTCCTCGATTTTTGCTCTTTCTTCTTTTTTGATATAAGCATTTAGAGTAATAAATTTCCCTTTTAGCACTGCCTTTGCTGCATCTCATACATTTTAATATGTCATGTTTTCATTTTCATTTGCCTCGAGATATTTACTGATTTCTCTTATAATCTCTTCCTTGACCCACTGGTTGTTTAAGAGTGTATTGTTGAGCCTCCACATATTTGTGAATTTTCTGGAATTCTGCCTATTATTGATTTCCAACTTCATTCCTTTATGAGCTGATAAACTGTTTTGTATGATTTCAATCCTTTTCAATTTATTGAGACTTGCTTTGTGACCCAGCATATGGTCTGTCCTTGAGAATGATCCATGAGCACTTGAGAAAATGGTATATCCTGTTGTTGTGAGGTGTAATGTTCTATAAATGTCTGTTAAGTCTAGCTCATTTACTGTATTATTCAAATTCTCTGTGTCTTTATTGATCCTCTGTGGTAGTTAGATTCAGTTGTCAACTTGGCCAGGTGAAGGCACCTACTTCTCTTGCTGTGGGCATGAGCCAACGGTAGTTAAACTGCATCTTTTGCTGATTTACATCTGCAGTCGGCTAAGAGGTGTGCCTGCTGCAATGAATGACATTTGACTTAATTGGCTGGGGCGTAAATGAAATAGCGCAACGTAGCACAGCCCAAGCAGCTCGGCATACCTCATCTCAGCACTCGCAGCTAAGCTCAGCCCAGGCCTTTGGAGATGCAGAAGGAAATCACCCCGGGGAAAGTTGTTGGAACCTAGAGGCCTGGAGAGAAGGCTAGCAGAGACCATCCTGTGCCTTCCCACGTAAGAAAGAACCTCATTGGAAAGTTAGCTGCCTTTCCTCTGAAGAACAAAATAAATCCCCTTTTATTAAAAGCCAATCTGTCCCTGGTGTGTTGCATTCTGGCAGCTAGCAAACTAGAACATCCTCTGTCTAGATGTTCTGTCCATTGATGAGAGTGGGGAATTGAAGTCTCCAACTAATATGGCAGATGTGTCTATTTCTCTTTTCAGTGCTTGCCTCATGTCTTTTGGAGCATTCTGGCTCAGTGCATAAATATTAATGATTGTTATGTCTTCTTGTTGAATTGTTCCTTTTGTTAATACATGGTATCCTTCTTTGTCTCTTTTAACTGTTTTACATTTGAAGTCTGTTCTAGTTTACTAGCTGCTGGAATGCAATATACCAGAAACAGAATGGCTTTTAAAAGGGAGAATTTAATGAGTTGCAAGTTTACAGTTCTAAGGCAAGAAAATGTCCCAATTAAAACAAGTCTATAGAAATGTCCAATCAAAGGAATCTGGGGAAAGATACCTTGGTTCAAGAAGGTCGATGAAGTTCAGGATTTCTCTCTCACCTGGAAAGGCACATGGTGAACACGGTCAGGGTTCCTCTCTCATCTGGAAGGGCCCATGGTGAACACGGCGTCATCTACTAGCATCTTCCCTCCTGGCTTTCTATTTTGTGAAGCTCCCAGGGAGGCATTTTCCTTCTTCATTACCGAGGGTCGCTGGCTGGTGGACTCTGCTTCTCGTGGCTATGTCGTTCTCCTCTGCTCTCTCTGAATCTCTCATTCTCCAAAATATTTCCTCTTTTATAGGACTCCAATAAACCAATCAAGACCCACCCAAATGGGTGGAGACATGTCGTCCCCTAATCCAGTTTAACAACCATTCTTGACTAAATCATATCAACCAGGGAGATGATCTCATTACAGTTTCAATGGTTGATGATCTCATTACAGTTTCAAATATACAGTATTGAATAAGGATTATTCTACCTTTAAGAAATGGGATTTATATCAAAACATGGCTTTTCTTAGGGGGCATACTTCCTTTCAAACCAGCACATTCCACCCTCTGGCCCCTAAAAAAGACATGTTTTTCCCATATACAAAATACATTAACTTCATAACAATATCAGAAACCTTAAACCTTTCAGTAGCAATACAATGAAGTACAAAATTAAAGACAGTATAAAATCTCATCAAGTCAGTTACAGGCATGATCTGTCCTAAGGCAAAATTCTCTCCATTTGCTCTGGACCTTTGAAAACTCATAACAAGTTATTTGCTGCCAACATATAAAGGAGGAACATTCATAGGATACATATACACATTTCCATAGGGAGGAAGGAACACAGGGGTCACCGGACCCATACAGTTTCAAAAACCTGCAGGGCAAAGTCCATTAGATTTCAAAGTCTGAGAGTCATTGATCCTCAGGGCTTTAGAAAGTGGCAGTCCCACCCTTTCCAAATGCCTACACCTGCCTCTCTCTGAGTGCAACCTTGGGGGATATTGGGGAGACCACCCTTCTCTAGGCTCCACCCTCTCCAAGCATTGGGGCCGCACCCGGTTCGCTGCCATCTCTGGGGCACATGGCTCAACCTCTCCATGTCGTGGCAGCCAGGCTCTCCCCAAACCCCAAGGAATGTGCTTCACCTTTTCCAAGGCATGAGGTGGCATGACTCTTCCACTGCAACGAGGTCGAAGGCCCATTCTCTGCCTTTGGGGCAAACTCACCCTCTCCACATGCTTGGGTGGCTCCACTCTCCTGGCCCGAGGCTTCGTGACTTCAGACCTCAGTCTCCATGGCTTTGCCTCTGAAGTTATTTTCCCTCCAATGTGTCCCTTTTCTGAATCCTTCTTCTACCATTTTGCCTTTTGGATTTTATATGTCATATCTAATTTTCCTTCTTTTTACCTTTACTGATAGTCTTCATTTCTACACTCTTCTCCGCACCTGTCTCTCCTGTCTTTTCCTATCTGTCTCTAGTGCTTCCTTTAGTATTTCTTGCCAGTCCAGACTGGCAGCGGCTCTGTTTATACAGGTCCCACAGCACTCTCACTGGCTTTCTATGCAGTAGTGTTGGATCATGCCCATCAGACATAAGGAGTTTCCACAGATCTTTCCTGGATAACTCCATGTCCGATCCTGGCTTTCTCTGAAATATCTGACTGGTTTCACATTTGGTTAAATCCACACACAGGGCACTGTACTCTGGGGTCTCCCTTTCTGAAGGCCCAGAATTTTCCAGAACTTCAATTTCTGGTTTCTTTGTACCCAAGAGTTCACTTAGAACTTCAATTTCTGGTTTCTTTGTACCCAAGAGTTCAGTTCTCAGCTTATCTCTTTCCTCTTGCATTTCACTATATGCTGCGAGGAGAAACCAGGCTGCGCTTTCCTCATTTAACTTGGAGATCTCTTCTGCTAAATATCCAAGTTCATGGCTTTTAAAATCTGCCTTCTAGCCAATACCATTAGTCAACTATGCCAGATTATCTGCCATTTTAAAACAAGGATCACCTTCCTTCCAGTTTGCAATAACATGTGCCTCATTTCTGTCTAAGGCCTCATCAGAGGTATCTTTAGAGTCCACATTTCTACCAACAGTCTCTTCAAAACATTCTAGGCCTCCTCTATTAAGCTTCTCACAACTCTTCCAGATTTTTCCCCTTATCCGTTTAAAAAGCCTTTCCAACATGTTTGGTTTTTGCAAACTGCAGCAGCAGCACCCCACTCTCCAGTACCAAAATCTGTTCTAGTTTTCTAGCTGCCGGAATGCAATATACCAGAAACGGAATGGCTTTTAACAAGGGGAATTTAATGAGTTGCTAGTTTACATTCTAAGGCCAAGAAAATGTCCCAATTAAAACAAGTCTATAGAAATATCCAATCAAAGACATCCAGGGAAAGATACCTTGGTTCAAGAAGGCTGATGAAGTTCAGGGTTTCTCTCTCAAGTGAGAAGGCACATAGCAAACACAGTCAGGGCTTCTCTCTCAGCTGGAAGGGCACATGGCAAATACAGTGTCATCTGCTAGCTTTCTCTCCTGGCTTCCAGTTTCATGAAGCTCCCTGGGAGGCATCTTCCTTCTTCATCTCCAAAGGTTGCTGGCTGGTGGACTCTGCTTCGTAGTGTTGCTCTCTCTGAACCTCTCATTCTCCAAAATATTTCTTCTTTTATAGGACTCCAATAAACCAATCAAGACCGACCCAAATGGGTGGAGACATGTTGTCCCTTAATCCAATTTAACAACCACTCTTGACTAAATCACATCAACCAGGGAGATGATCTCATTACAGTTTCAAATATACAGTATTGAATAGGGATTATTCTACCTTTATGAGTTGGGATTTATATTAAAACATGGCTTTTCTTAGGGGGCATACTTCCTTTCAAACCAGCACAAAGTCTAATTTGTTGGATATTAGTATAGCTACTCCTGCTCTTTTCTGATTGTTATTTGCATGAAATATCTTTCCCAACCTTTCAATTTCAACCTATGTTTATCCTTGGTTCTAAGATGCATTTCCTGGAGACAGCATATAGATGGGTCCTGTTTTTTTAATCCATTCTGCCAGTCTATGTCTTTTGATTGGGGAGTTTAATCCATTAACATTTAGTGTTATTACTGTACAGGCAGTACTTTCTTCTACCATTTTGCCTTTTGGATTTAATATGTCATATCTAATTTTCCTTCTTTTTACCTTTACTGATAGTCTTCATTTCTACACTCTTCTCCACACCTGTCTCTCCTGTCTTTTCCTATCTGTCTCTAGTGCTCCCTTTAGTATTTCTTGTAGAGCCGGTCTCTTGGTCCCAGATTCTCTCAGTGATTTTTTTGTCTGAAAATGTTTAAATTTCTCTCTAATTTTTAAAGGACAATCTTGCTGGATATAGAATTCTTGGTTGGCAGTTTTTCTCTTTTAGTAATTTAAATATATCATCCCATCGTCTTCTTGCCTCCATGGTTTCTGTTGAGAAATCTAGGTATAATCTTATTGGGCTTCCCTTCTATGTGATGGATTGCTTCTCTCTTGCTGCTTTCAAGAGTCTCTCTTTCTCTTTGACCTCTGACATTCTGATTAGTAATTGTTTTGGAGTACGTCTATTTGGATCTGTTCTGTTTGGGGTACGCTAAACTTCTTGGAGCTGTAATTTTAAGTCTTTCATAAGAGTTGGGAAATTTTCAGTGATGATTTCCTCCATTAGTTTTTCTCTTCGTTTTCCCTTCTCTTCTCCTTCTCGGACACCCACAACATGTATATTCATGTACTTCATGTTGTCATTCAATTCCCTGAGTCCCTACTCATATTTTTCCATTCTTTTTCCTAGATTTTCTTTTGCTTGTCGGATTTCAGATGTCTCATCTTCTAGTTCACTAATCCTATCTTCTGCCTCTTGAAATCTGACATTGTTGGTGTCCATTGTTTTTTTTTTTTCATCTCTTCTACTGTGCCTTTCATTCCCGTAAGTTCTGTGATTTGTTTTTTCAGACTTTCAATTTCTTCTTTTTGTTCATTCCTTGCCTTCTTTATATCCTCCCTCAATTCATTGATTTGATTTTTGATGAGATTTTCCATGTCTTTTCAAACATTCTGGTTATTAATTGTTTCAACTCCTGTATTTCATTTGAATTTTGTTTATTCCTTTGACTGGGCCATATCTTAAATTTTCCTAGTATGATTTGTTATTTTTTGCTGGCATCTAGGTGTTTAATTACCTTAATTATTTTATTCTGGAGATTGTTTTCACTTTTTTTAACTGAGGATTTTCTTGCTGGATGACTTTGTTGTCTATCTGGTCTTTGACATTCAGTTCAGCTTATTCCAGACCTCTAGCTCAGGTTTTGTTTAACAGATCAGAATTTTTCAGTTCTTGTTCTCTTGTTTCTTGCCCTGCCTGTATGGTGCCTTTTTCTGCCCTTAGGAGGGTCTACTTAGGTATTATAGACCCCAGCTAGATTTTCCCAGACCAAACTGTGTCTCTTGTCAGGAGGAAGGAGTCACCTGTGTCAGTTTACCCAGAGGATGAGACCCAGCAGATTGAAAGGCTTTCCTTTGAAGCCTCTGGACTCTCCGTTTTTCCTTTCCTGCCCAGTATGTGGTGCTTGTCTGCCTGCAGGTCCCACCAGCATGAGGTGATGTGGTATCTTTAACTTCAGCAGACTCTCTGTGAAGACAGAGGAGAGATTGTAGGCTGGCTTTAATCATTTCACTTTTCCAGACTGTCTGGTTTGAACTCCTTGAGGGAGGGATTCCACCTGAGATGGGCCCCACCCCTCTCCTGGGGAAGGCACAGGCTCCAGACAAATACTCAAACAAGCTTAATTCTGCCTATGCCTGGGGCAGTGGAGCCCAAGAAGCCTTGCAGCTGTATCCAAAGAGCAGTCAAGCTGTAGAAACACAGCCACCAAAACGAAAGAGAAAAATCCTTTTCAGAGCAGGACCCCCATTCCTCGGACTTGCCAATCAACAGCTTAAGTTGATAATTTGTTCTGTGTATCTCCAAGCCCTATGTGCCCCCTCCTTTCCTTCAGGGCCCAGATCTTTTCAAATCTGTTTTTATTTTTATTTTTTTTCCCTCTTTCCATCATCCCTGCCCCACTGCGCTGGGGCAAAACCCAGCGACCTCCACTTTTAATCAAGGTTCAGCTGAGCTAGGGACCTATTTTTAGTAGTCAGAATTTGTTAATTAATTCCACAATTGGTGTTTGGTTGCACTCAGCCCCTGCTGCTAATAAAGTCTCTTTCCTTTCCCCTCTGGGAAGCAGCTTGTGGGGGAGGGGTGCTGACTGCCATGGCTTGGGGGACTCACAGTTCTGGGGGGCTCGCAACTGGTCCAGCTGGTCTAGACTGGGGTACACTGTGTGTCCAGTCACTGACATGGCCCCAGCAGTTGTTCTGTACTGTTCCTAGGTATTTATTAGCTGCTCTGGAGGATGAACTAAATCCCACACCTTGCTAAGCCACCATCTTGGTCCTCCTCTCTCTCCTCTCCTTTTGACACACCTCCTTCTATTTCTCTGTCACTCAGACCTCCTTCCCCTGCTTACCCTGGAACTAATGTAATGAGGTGAGTGCCCCAGGTGAAAGTTCAACAGCAAAACCGGTATCCTCCCAAGTCTCTGCCAGGCTGGGCAGCTTCCTGGGAGAAGGGATGGGTGCTAGATTCCAGGGTTTCTCTCTCAAGTGGAAGGGCACATGGCGAACACAGTCAGAGTTTCTTTCTCATCTGGAAAAGGACATGGTGAACCTGGTCAGGGTTCCTCTCTCATCTGGAAGGGCACATGGCAAACACGGCATCATCTGCTAGCTTCCTCTCCTGGGTTCCTGTTTCATGAAGCTCCCCAGGAGGCATTTTCCTTCTTCATCTCCAAAGGTCACTGGCTGGTGGACTCTGCTTCTCTTGGCTATGTTGTTCTGCTCTGCTGTCTCTGAATCTCTCTCCAAAATGTTTCCTCTTTTATAGGATTCCAGTGAACTAATCAAGACCCACCCAAATGGGTGGAGACATGCCTCCCTCTAATCCAGTTTAACAACCACTCTTGATTAAATCATATCTCCAGGGAGATGATCTAATTACAATTTCAAACATAAAGTACTGAATAGGGATTAGAAGAAATGGTTGCCTTTACAAAATGGGGTTAGGATTAAAACATGGCTTTTCTAGGGTACATACATCATTGCAAACCAGCACGATATTCTTTAGGATTGGCAGGAATGGTTTTGGCAAGTTATGATAGGTACCAATGTCTAACTGAAATATGCATAAGAGTGACTTCCCAGTTTAACCTCTTGACTCGGTTTGAATTCTCTCAACCTTATTTGTTACACTTTTTCCCCCCTTTAAGTCAGGATAGCATTCTTGATCCCATGGTGCCAGGGCCAGGCTCATCCCTGGAGGTCATCTTCCATACAGCCAGGAAGACTTTCAGCCCTGGATGTCATGTCCCACATAGCGGGGAGGGCAATGGTTTCACTTGCAGGGTTGGGCCTTTAAGTTTTTTTTACAATAAAGTAATATGCTTCTTGTAAAATAAATACAAATACAGAAATATATATTTAATATAAATATATGATATTTTATATATTATATCAAAGACATAATGTATATTGATATATAAATCCACATATATATAAATGAAGAAATATAAAATATAAAAAAAAAACAGGCTCCGTAAGAGACCTGCATGTGGGAGAGCAGCCAGCTGAGGAATTGTATCAGGAGCCCACATAATTCCTGCAGAGTTCAAGAAGCATTCCTTGTTGAGCCATGGGCTCTAAGTAATGATATCTGAAACTCATGCTAGAAAGAAACAATTTCAACTCCTCTTAAAACTTTAAAAGCCTGTGAGAAACAAAGATAACTCATCTATAGCTGATTTTTTCAGTCATGACTAGGAAAAGGACACCATCTCCTTGAAGGATTTAAATAATCTACAGGAATCTACAAGCTTAAGAAGTTTATTGCTCAATCCTTACCATTGAAGGCTGATGGTTAGCCTAGATCAGGGTACAACAAGCAAAGCCCATGAGAGTCTACATGCAAATGCTCCAGTTTGTGAAATTTAAGAATTGTAGAACTCAACCATGTGATGATTTTGGGAGCCACTGATTGTATAATATCCATGAACTGTATGTGTGTGACGATTTCTCAAAACAAAAAAAAAGAGTGGAACAGTTCCAGAAGAGGCTTTTTTCTTTTTTTTTTTTTAAGTATTTTTACTGAGAAATCTTCACATACATACATTCTATACATGGTGTACAATCAGTGGCTCACAATATTATCACATAGTTGTGTATTCATCACCATGATCATTTTTTTTTTCGACTTAGAAAGTGGGAATTTATTTGCGCATGGTCTGAGTCTAGGAAAAAATCCAAATCAAGGCCTCATGGAGGCTTTTTCTTCCTCTGAGGCTCAGTGCTGACAATTCTGGGTTCTTAGCTTGTCACACAAGGCACATAGCAGCATCGCCTGGTCCCTTCTTTTTTTTTTTTTATTTTTTTTTAATTAATTAAAAAAAATTAACAAAACATTTAGAAATCATTCCATTCTACATATACAATCAGTAATTCTTAATATCATCACATAGTTGCATATTCATCATTTCTTAGTATATTTGCATCGATTTAGAAAGAGAAATAAAAAGACAACAGAATAAGAAATAAAACGATAATAGAAAGAAAAAAACAAAAACCTATACCTCACATGCAGCTTCATTCAATGTTTTAACATAATTACATTACAATTAGGTAGTATTGTGCTGTCCATTTCTGAGTTTTTGTTTCCAGTCCTGTTGCACAGTCTGTATCCCTTCAGCTCCAATTACCCCTTATCTTACCCTATTTCTATCTCCTGATGGTCTCTGTTACCAATGACATATTCCAAGTTTATTCACTAATGTCAGTTCATATCAGTGAGACCATACAGTATTTGTCCTTTAGTTTTTGGCCAGACTCACTCAGCATAATGTTCTCTAGGTCCATCCATGTTATTACATGCTTCATAAGTTTATTCTGTCTTAGAGCTGCATAATATTCCATCGTATATATATATATATACCACAGTTTGTTTAGCCACTCATCTGTTGATGGACATTTTGGCTGTTCATGATCATTTTTTTATAACATTTGCATCACTCCAGAAAAAGAAATAAAAAGAAAAAACTCATACATACCACACATCTTACCTCTCCCTCTCACTGACCACTAGTATTTCCATCTATACAATTTATTTTGCCCTTTGTCATCCCTATTATTTATTTAATCCACTGTTGTTTTTTTTACTCATCTATCCATATCCTGGATAAAAGGAGCATCAGACACAAAGTTTTCACAATCACACAGTCACATTGTAAATGTTATACAATCATCTTCAAGAATCAAGACTACTGGAACACAGCTCAATAGTTTCAGGTAATTCCCTCCAGCCACTCTAATACACCAATAAACTAAAAAGGAATATCCATATAATGCATAAGAATAACCTCCAGGATAACCTCTTGACTCTGTTTGAAATCTCTCAGTCACTGAAACTTTATTTTGTGTCATTTTCTCTTCCCCCTTTTGGTCAAGAAGGCTTTCTCAATCCCTTCATGCCAGATCCTGGCTCATCCCGGGATTCCAGAAGAGGCTTCTTAAGATGGATTGTCATGCTGCTTGCTGAAGCATTTCCAGGTATGCAAGACTGCTGACACACGTAATTTAAGTCTTCACTTTCATCGACATAATGTTTCACATACATGGCAGTACTCAAAGTGGCAAATCCCTTGTGGAAAGAAAACTTGGTATCCATTTACTAAAAAGTAATTTTTTTAGCATTTTTAATTGTGAAATATAACTATATATACGTTTTTGCTTTATAATTACTATTAAATAATTATTAAATTATTATTAAAGCAATAACTTTCAAAATACATTTTTACAGGTATTTACAGAACAGATTTCAAAGTTTCATATGGGTTCCATTCCATAATTTCAGGTTTTTCCTTCTAGCTGCTCCAAAACACTGGAGACTAAAAGAAATATCAATTAGAAAATAAAAAAACACTTAATCTAGCCCATTTGAGATTACTGCTTTTTTGGGGGGCAGAGGAGTGAGAAGTGCAGAGGCTGGGAAATTAAAGAAATTGTCACTTTAAGTGTTTGAGATCTAGCCCACCAGATTTCTCAACATAGCCCATCAAATTTAATGTTAGTATATAAATATTTAAAAAATAAAAATATTTTTAAAAATTTGGCTGTTCTGCAACTTGTTTTTATATGTAACAGTATATCTTGATTATGTTTCTTTAAAGCTAATGAAACACCACAAAATTATGGCAATCATTCACATATCTCAGACATCTATGACAGTACATGTAAGAAACGTTTATGAATGACTGCATAGTATTGGTTAGGTCTTCGGATAGCATTTTAAGGGTTTTCCCCTTTTGGAGGCTGGCAGAACCCCTGGGAGGTAGGAAGGCTTAGTTCTACTATTCCCATTTCACAGAGCAACCATAAAGTGAGCTGAGGCTAGAACCCAGTGCCTCTGCCCAGACTTGAGTCCAAAACTCTTTCTGCCATCTTCTGCTGCCTCTTTATAAGCTTGAGATTCAGGTGAGGGGTTGGATTATGTGATGGGACTAAAGTTCATATCAGTTGGCGATTATTGGTTTTTTCTTTCTTACAGAACTTCCTACTCCTTTCAGGAAGTCAAAGAGGAGTAAAAAAGGATAAATTCTCTACCTTTGAGGAGTTTAGTATCAACAACTTATAATAAGTATGAAAATAAGTTCTACAATACTTGCTACACAGAATGTGAGCACTAATGTGTAAGCAAAAGAAAGTGAGGGCGGGCCACAGTGGCTCAGGGGTAGAGTTCTCACCTGCCATGCCCGAGACCTGGGTTTGATTCCCGGTGTCTGCCCATGCAATTAAAAAAAAAAAAAAGGAAATGAGAACTGAGAGAATTGTTGTATTCATTCACCCAATATTGATGAACACCTCCTCTCTGCCTGGCCCTGTGCCCTACAGGAGATAAGTCTGTAATGTCTGTAACACACGATCAGCACCTGCAATAATAGTACAATTTCAATGCTAAGATTCTATGGTGATGTCATTGTTCCTGGTTTGTTGTTTTTTTCATTTTTAAAAAAATTTTTATTGACACATCTTTGCACAAATACAGTCCATACATGGTGTACAATCAATGGCTTACAACATCATCTTTTTGTTTTGGTTTGTTTTCTTTTTCATAGCTGGTCTTTCCTACTAGCTTCTTAGGAGGAAAAAAATTTTGACAATGATGGAGAAAGCCGATGATAGAGAAGGATAAGCCGTCCAATAGAGTTCATGGGGGGAAAGAGGGCTTAGAGGCCACAGTTTTGAGCAGAACACTTTGGTAGAGAAAGGAAAGAAAAACAGAGCCAGCTGAATCTGTATTTTGGGGAAGTGGTTACTACTTACCAAACATAAGCCACTAGAGATTCTGAAAGATGCCACTGAATGACTTTTCGTAGTTCTTCCTGTCACACACTCCCCGGCCCCAACAAAGAGCGCTAGAACTCTGTCTTCCCCACATCACTGATGACGCTAGCAAGGCTGGAAGGCAAATGGAGAACTACAGGTTGACATGATACTCATTTCAATGTTCCTAAAATATATACATATATTTTAAGGATTCCACGAAAGGCTACGTACATCCATTTTTCCCCTAGTAACCCAAATTACGTTGAGTTCCAAATAAATTCCTTTTGTGGTCTTGCCTAGTTCTCTTCTCTTGAAATTTAAACTGGGGGGGAGGCAGGAAGCTGATTTCCTGATAGAAACTAAGTGACAGGTAGCTGAAGAATTCGGCCTTGACTAGGGGAAAGTCGGATCACCCTCGCTGGGGCAGCTGGACGCCCCGGCTAGTGTCACGTGAGGACCGGGTGAAGCGGGTAAACTACAACTCCCAGCGCGCCGCGCGGCCCTCCGGCGTTACGCAGCTCTCGCTGATTGGCCGCGGACGATATTTGAAAGGAGGGGCTGGCGCGGAAAAGCGAAGGTTACTTTGGGGTCCTTGTGCAGTGTGCAGTCCGGCTGGTAAGTTTCCGACCTGCGAAGAAGGTCGACCTCTGGGGCCGACAGGCGTGTGTGCGCGCCGAGGTGAGTGTGGTCCCCAGTACGCTGACTTAGAGGAGAGGCGGGAGCACCTTTATGATAAGGCGAGGGTCGGAAGACCTCGGCAAGTCCCGGTGGGCGCTGCAAAGCGCTAAGGAAGTCTGCTGTGGGGAGCGTTGTGGTAGTGAGGGCTGGGATCAGCCGAAAGGAAAGAAAAGCGGAAGCGTTGTTTACAGCGAGTGCCCGGCGTCCTGGCAGATATTTTTTCCGCATAGGATTATTTATCCCTTCTTGGCATGGCCTTTAAACCTTTCTCCCATTCTCCATTTAGCTCCTTACTAATCGTCTGCCCCTTCTCTAATCCGTTTCCTTTTCCCCAGCTCTGGCGCCATGAGGAACTTCAAAGGAGTCAACTTTGGTTCTCTGCTGAGCAGTCAGAAGGAGGCTGAAGAGTTGCTGCCTGAGTTGAAGGTGAGAGAGCTATCTGGCTCGGGATGCTCTTGGCTCTCCGAGCTGAGGTGGGTTGAGGGCGCTTTCTGCAGAGGAATGGAAAGGAGGGCCTAGGACTGTGGCCTCCAAGATGGTGAGAGGAGTTTAGAGCTGAGGTTGCTTGGAGCTGTGATCTAAGCAAACTTGTCCATGATTTATTGTTTAGGGTCTTTTAGAAAGAGGCAGACAAGTAGGGGACCCTCTGCTGAGCAATCCTGTTTCTAGTTCCTTTACCTGCTTCTTTCTCCAGATAGCTGGATTCACACCTTCCTCTCTTCCTAGGAGTTCCTGACCAAGCCTCCAGGTGGTCCCCCTAGCTGCCGATCTGATGCAGAGAGGAGACAAGCCTGTGATGCCATCTTGAGGGCTTGCAATCAGCAGCTCACTGGCAAGCTGGCTTCCCCTGGGCACCTGGGGATCCTTCTGGAGCTGGCCAAGCTGGCCTGTGATGGCTACTTGGTGTACACCCCGCAGCGGCCTCCTCTCTACCTGGAACGAATTCTCTTCATCTTTTTGCGGAATATTGCTACCCAGGGCAGCCCAGAGGCCACGTTCCGCCTTGCCCAGCCCCTTCATGTCTGCCTGGTGCAGTGCTCTCGCCAAGCTGCTCCCCAGGACTATGAGGCTGTGGCTCGGGGCAGCTTTTCTCTACTTTGGAAGGGGGCAGAAACCCTGGTGGAGCGACGAGCTGCATTCTCTGCTAGGCTGAAGGCCTTGAGTTTCCTTGTACTCTTGGAGGATGAAAATACCCCTTGCGAGGTGCCCCACTTTGCTTCTCCAACAGCCTGTCGAGTCGTAGTTGCTCATCAACTGTTTGATACCAGTGGGCATAGTCTGAGTGAAGCAGATGCTGATTTCCTAGATGACCAGCTCTCCAGCCATGTGATCAGAGCTTTAGTGGGTGAGGGAGGGGGCTGTCCGGATCCTCTTTCACCTCCGAGGGCCCTCTGTCTCTTGGAGCTCACCCTGGAACACTGCCGTCGTCTCTGCTGGAGTAGCCACCAAGCCAAGGCCACCAAAGCAGTAGAAAAAGCCCATGGTTACCTAAAGAACACAGCTCTGGCCCCTAGCCTTCAGCTGTGCCGGCTGGGGGTCGAGCTGTTGCAGATTGGGGAAGGAGATTCTCAGGCTGTGGCCAACCTTTTGGTCAAGGCATCAGCTGTCCTGAATACCAGTATGGAGGCACCATCACCCCCACTGCGTGCATTGTGTGACAGCTGCCAGTTTGTCCTCTCAGGCCTGGAGCGAGGCACCAAGAGATGCTGCGGACCTGATGCTATTCTGGACCTCTTTGCTTTTCTTGGCGGGTACTACTCCCTCATCCAGCAGCTGCAAGATGGTGTGAGTTAAGGGCCTAGAGGTAGGGTGGGAATGTCGTTCTTTAGATTCGCTACCAGCCTAGTTCTTTGGCCAGATCCGGAAGCCCTGGCTCTCTCCTTGGCTAGTTGCTCTGTGGACCCTGCCTGGTTACTGAGCAAATAGCCTAGGCTATCATGGGAGGGCATTGCCTCTCTCTTCTTTGGACTGTGTCAACTCTCCAGGATTCTGGACCAGTCTTCAGCCTGGAGCTCACTCTTATGTTTGTCCTTCAAACCATCTTCCTTCTTCCTTCTTCAGATCTGTGGGGACACATCCAAGCAGCAACAGTCTTTGCTTCAGATGCGATTTCAGGGACTTCACCTCTACACTGTGGTGGTTTATGAGTTTGCCCAAGGCTGTCAGGTACCATCTGAGAATTGGAATCTGGACAGGGTTACAGGGTTCTGGAGCTGCTCAACTGCCCCATGTAGAGCTTTTGGGTTGCTTCACTTTGCAGGGGGTGGGACTGGGTAGAATGGAGGTCTGGACCTTTCATAACTCCTGTTACCCTCAAGCCCTTTCTATCCCTTTAGGAAGCTGATTTGTCTGACCTGGCCCAGCTAGTGGAGAGTTGCAGATCTACTGTTGTCTGGATGCTGGAGGCCACAGAGGTCCTGTCAGGCCCAGAGTGGACAGAATACCTGGGGATGACTGGTTAGTGCCTTGGGGCCCAGCTACAGGATTCGGGGGTTTTGGGGAGGCGTCATCACTCAGGAGGCAGGCAAATAGCACTTGCTGGATAGGTCTGATCATTGTGGGGGCTCCTTAATGTTTAAGGAGGCAGTGGAAGAGGAGTTTGTAAGTATCAGTTATGCTATATTTAGTATTAGTAGAGAAGTGATGAGGCTATCTTATAACAGCAGACACTAATTTCTTTCTCATTGACTGAAATCTGTGTGGTGTTTGTTTCATGAAAATGTCTGTATCTGATAATGTGACTTTATGGCCTCTTTATAGTTCAATTTTAAAGAACATTTGTAACTCAAAATTTTTAAAACCGGGTAAATCATTCCCATGGTTCAAAATTCTAATTGTATAAAAAGGACATATGGGGAAAAGTCTCTCTCCTTGGCCACCCAGGTTCTCCAGAGGCAATTAACATGATGAATTTCTTCTTTTTAAAAATTTATTTATTAATTAAAAAAATAAAGAAACAAAATAAAACAACATACATAATCAGTAATTCACAATATCCATGATGAATTTCTTATGTAACCTCTTGGAAATATTCTCTATATATACATAAACCAAATATACTTGTTCCCCATTTTTTAATTTTTATTGAAATATATTTATGGAAAAGTGCATAGATTATACATTTATAACTTGGTGGTTTTTCACAAACTAAACATACCTATAACCAACATCTAGATCACATAACAGAGCATAACTTGAACACCAGAAAACCTCTCTGTATCCCCTTTCAGTTACTCCTCCCCCAACAGTAACTGCTGTCCTAGCAGCACATATTAGTTTTGCCTATATTTGTATTTTTAATAAATTTTCTCCCCTGTTTTACAAAAAAGCATGACCCTTCCATTTAAATCATGATCCTAGTGAATTCAGCCACTGGAAGGTTCTGGAGAAATCTTCACTTTCTTAGTGGTTGAACCAAGCCACAGAGGTAAAAATATCAGGAGTCAATCCACAGAAGATTGTAAACTGACTATTTTCCTTCACCTGTATATGTTGAGAAGCTACATAAATGAGTTTTTGGAATTTAGGGAAGTTTCATTCAATCAAGTATTTTTTGAGTACCTACTATGTGTCAAGCACTACTATGAATACTTGGGATGTGTCAGAGAGTGAAGAAAATAAAAATTCCAGCCCTTGTGTAGCCAAATTCCAGATGGGGGAGAAAAAGACTAAACAACAGACATCATACATAAGTGAATTATTAACATTTTAGAATGTGATAAGAAATATGGAAAGAAAGAAAAAGCAGAATAAGAAAGAAGATTAGGAGTTCAGGGTGGGGGAAGGAGATAGGTTACCATTTTAAGTAGGGTGGTCAGGATAGGCCTTACTGAGATGGTGATGTGAGCAAGGTCTCAGAGGACCTGAGGGAGTTAGCCATGTCAGTACCATGGCAGAGGTATCAGAGCATCCCTGGCAGAGGAAATATCCAGTGCCAAGGTCCCAGGGCAGGCGTGTGTCTGCTATGTTCAAGGAATTGCAAGGAGGTCTGTGTGGTTTCAGTGGAATGAGAAGGGAGAAGGAGGTAAGGACAGGCCAAAGTATTTCCTCTAAAATGCTGACCCCTGGAGCAAGATGAACGTAGAGTCTGACCTATGAGGTAAGGTAAGGCCATATGCAGGATTGAGAACTTGGACCATGAAAGGCAAGCACAGAGGGACCACGTGGTATGGGGTTGCCTTATCGGAGTAGAGGGCATAGGCTGACTCAGAGTAGGAAGGGGAGGGCTACCTTTTCCTCATTCTTTAGAGGTAGGGGTTCCTCTCTTGTCTGGAAGCTGCTGAGCTGATCACAGGTTGAACCTCCCTAGTACTTCCTCTCTGACTGGAGAGGCCAGTGAGATCCATTTTTACAGGCAGTTATCCTTTCTCTCCTGCAGCTTCTTACACCAGTAACTTGGCCTACAGCTTCTATAGTCACAAGCTCTATGCCGAGGCCTGTGCCATCTCTGATCCCCTCTGTCAGCATCTGGGCTTGGTGAAGCCAGGCACCTATCCTCAGGTGCCTCCTGAGAAGGTATGAGGGAATGAAAAGGGCAGGAGGGAGGTTATGGGGGTGGGAATGGGGGTCTATTCCCATTGAGTAGCTTGAAAAGCCTGGCCAGAACCCTGGCCTTGGAGTAGGGTGTTAGGGACAGCATGATGGCACCAGTACTGGTTGCAGTGTTTCCCAAACTTCACCTGCACTGTTAATTACTTAATATTTTTCTTTAAGTTGACTCTTTATATTTAGCCTTTTCCTAAGTCAGTGGTTTTCAACCTGGTTGCACATTAGAATAACCTGAGTAGACTTAAAAAAAAATACCAATCCCTGCCCCAAAACCATGACATCAGAGTCCAGGCATCTGGAGTTTTGAAAAGTTCCCCAGATGGTCCTTTGGGAAACCAGAGTGAGAAATATTTTTGTAAGCAAGAATACCTTGAAATCATAGGTTGACTGGATTGGTAGGCAGGATGGATTATAGAGGGCCTTGGGTTTCATCTTGAGTAAATTAGAGGCAAGACATTAGATTGGCATTTCGGATTTCCCAGACATTACTGTGGAGAACTGATTGCAAGGGACAAGACAGGCAGCAGGGTAACCAGGCTGTGATAGTAGCCGAGTCAGAATAAGGTGGGTTTCTGAACTGAAGCAGCTATCCAGGGGATGGGAAGACGTGGATAGTTATAAGAAGTTAAGGATTAACCTGGTAAGGACTGTCTGTGAGGGAGGGAGAAAGAAGAGTCAAGGATGGCTCTGCATTTCTGACTCAGGAGAGGGTAGTGCCTTTTGCTGAGAGAAGAATTGTGGGGAGAAGGAACAGATCTTCAGGGGTATGAATGAGGAATTTGGGAGAGGGGTGGATTGAAGTCGCTGAGGTTGAGAATACTCAGGGTATTTAATTCTTAGTGAGGTGTCTCCTGCAGGAGGACCAGATTGCCCCCCTCCAACTGGATGTATGTGTGTGCCTGTGCATGCACATGCACATGCATGAACTTGCACATGGATATGTACTTGTTGGTCCCTATCTTGAACTAGATCTGTTCTCTTTCTGGGCAGCTGCACAGGTGCTTCCGACTGCATGTGGAGAGTTTGAAGAAACTAGGTCAGCAGGCCCAGGGCTGCAAGATGGTGACTTTGTGGCTAGCAGCTCTGCAGCCTTGTGGGCCTGAATACATGGCTGAGCCAGTCAGCTTCTGGGTTCGGGTCAAGATGGATGCGGCCAGGGCCGGAGACAAGGAGCTACAGCTGAAGTGAGTTGGTGGGGAGGTGGGGAACAAAAACCTGGTTTTTGTTCTCGTGGTCATGTCCTTCCAACCTTCTGTCTGTAAAAGGCACTGATTGCTTCATCCACCAGTTATTCAAAAGGCAGTGATTGCTTCATCCACCAGTTATTCATCCACCTACTATATATCAGCTACTGTGCTAGGTATTGGGTGTATAGTGTGAATCAGGCAATGCTCTTACTTTTCATGGAGTTTATAGTTTACTTGGAAGACATAAGAAATAAGTCCGTTCCATATATGTTGTTTGTTTGTTTGTTTATTTTTGCATGGGCAGGCACCAGGAATCAAATCCGGGTCTCCAGCTTGGCAGGCGAGAATTCTGCCTGCTGAGCCATTGTGGCCCGCCCTCCATATATGTTTTGTGAAGACAATTAAACAGGGTGATTTGCTAAAAGGGAGCCCATTTAGATGGATTATTTAGGAAAGCCCTTTTTGAAGAAGTATAATGTGACGTGTGGAGGAATCCAGCATTTTAATATCTCAGGGAAGGAAATTGCAGGTAGAGAGGGACTAGTGAATATAAAGGGAAGAAACTTCATGTATTTGAGAGAGCTGGCAGGGACCGAGGGACACAGGTGAAATGGGGTGGAAGGTGAAGAGTGGTATGGAATGAGGTTGTCAAGGTAGGTAGAGGCTGGGTCACAAAGGGCTTGATAGGGAAGGAGTTTGGATACATTCCTCATGGCAGCCCAATGCAGTGTATTGAACAGAGGAACAGTGTGGTCTGATTTAGACTTCTAAAGCCATGGCTGGAAACTTATTGAGCTCTCAGCAAGCCAAGGCTGGGGACAGAGACTGGGTGCTTCATGGGCTTCACCCTGGTGCTGAGCCTCCCCTTTCTCAGGACTCTGCGAGACAGCCTGAATGGCTGGGACCTGGAGACCCTGACCCTTCTGCTCAGGGAGGAACTGCAGGCTTACAAAGCAGTGCGGGCTGACACTGGGCATGAACGGTTCAACGTCATCTGTGACCTGCTGGAGTTGAACCCCGAGGACACAGCTGCCGGGGCATGGGCCCGAGCCACACACCTGGTGGAACTGGCTCAGGTCCTCTGCTACCACGACTTTGCCCAGCAGACTGATTGGTAGGAGGAATAGCTGGGGAGGCACTCTTGCTCCTTGCCCTAGATCTTCTTCCCCTTTCTATAGCCTGTTTCCCCTCTCTACATCCCTGAGAACCCTCTTCAGTTTGTGTTTATGGGAGCTGATTCAAAGGATGAGGCAGGTATTTGTAGTGGGCACCAGCTGAAGTACGTCCTCTTCCCACAGCTCTGCCCTGGACGCTATCCGGGAAGCCCTGCAGCTTCTGGAATCTGTGAGGCCTCAGGCTCAGGATGAGGATCGGCTTCAGGATGACAAAGCGCAGGCCCTGTTATGGCTCTACATCTGTACCCTGGAGGCCAAAATGCAAGAAGTGAGTGTAGCTGCTATGGGGCTCAGCAGAACTGGATGTAGGATTGTTTATTTGAGTTCCCAGTGAGCTGATACCAGCCCTGTTTCTTACCCTGTCCTTTTTCCCATCTAGGGTATTGAGCGGGACCAGAGAGCCCAGGCCCCTAATAACCTGGAAGAATTTGAAGTTAACGACCTGAACTATGAAGATAAGCTCCAGGAAGATCGTTTCCTGTATAGTAACATTGCCTTCAACCTGGCTGCAGATGCTGGTGAGGGCCGTGAGGATGAAGTCTGGTGGAATGGGGTCCCTGCCACGGCTTCCTAAGAGCAGACTAGGGCCTTGTTGGAGTAAGGGAGAAAGGGCAGAGGATGTTATGGAGAAAGCTGGAATGGCCCATGCTGAGGAAGAGGCTGTCTTTTCTCACTTACAGCTCAGTCCAAATGTCTGGACCAAGCCCTGGCCCTGTGGAAGGAAGTACTTACAAAGGGGCAGGCCCCAGCTGTGCGGTGTCTCCAGCAGACAGCGGCCTCGCTGCAGATCCTAGCAGCCCTCTATCAGTTGGTGGCAAAGGTAATGGGGCAGGACATTAGGTGCCAACAAAGGCCAGACCAGAAACTGAGCTCCTTCACCTCATTTGGTCTGTGAACCTGCTGAGGAGCCAGTAAATTCAGCAATTAAGAAAAGTCTGTAGTCAGTCTACCTGAGTTCCAGTCCAGGCTCTCATCATTTAGTATCTGACCTTAGGCAAGTTACTTAACGTTCTAAGTCCAGGTATTCTTGTCTCTAAAATGGGAATAATAATACCTACCTCATAGGGTTGTTGTTAGCATTTGATGAGATAATGCGTGGAAGATGTTTTGCATAAATGGAGTACTCAAATATTGCCCATAATTATTATTCATTATTAGATAATTTGAGGCCAGTTACTCAGGAAAATAAATAGGTATCTAAATGTACAATTTTATATTTTTACATGTAGTTTTCAGGGGGGTTCAAACACTGAAGCTCTTCCCTGGACCTCACATTAGGACCTCTGAAAAACGACATTGCACACAGAGGGCCACTAGGCCTTATTTCTAACATGGGGAGCCTATTAAGCTGCCTCAGCTGTAGATTTGAGATTTGGCTCTAGCACAGGTCTGTTCTGTGAAGTTGGACAAGCACTATGTGAGTTTTAGTGTTTGTATCTATAAAAGTGGGCCTAAAGTTTCTGTAAGGATTCAATGAGTTGATGCATATAAGCCTTGGCGCACTTGGCATGGAGTAAGCACTCAGTAAATCCTGGCTATTGATAATGATTGACATCTAGGTTTTGAAACAGAAGAAGGCAGGATGGTCTGCAGGTTCCCTTGCTGCTTTGGTCTTGGGCTCCTTGAGGATGGTAGATGATTTTTGTGTCTGTATAGCCACATTCTGTCTACGCCCTAAGGTCAAAACACAATCCCAGAGAACTAGGGAGGAGAGGGGAGAAATAGAAGCATGAGCAGGAGTCGGGTAAACTTGCTTCTCTGGGTTGACCAGCCCCTGCAGGCACTGGAGGTCTTCTTGCTTCTACGGATTGTCTATAAGAGACTGGAAGATCATGCAAAGGCAGTTGGCTCTTCCTGCCACATTACCCGGCTACTTCTAACACTCGGCTGTCCCAGCTATGCCCAGGTAAGTGCCCAGCTAGCCTATCCTGGGAGCTGATGGGGGAGAACTGGCCTTAGAGGCTTATTTTTTGTGTGTCTGAGAAGATAGGATACTGGAGGGGCAGCTTCTCTGCCTTCTTCCAATACGTGATTGGAGTATTTTAAAGTGTAGAGTGATTGGAAGGCAGCTGTAGGAAGTGGAGGCTTCTTTATCTTTCTCATGCAAAGTCAGTCACAGCTCCAGGAATATGTCACAGGTCCTGTATTTCCCAACCACTTCTGTTGCTGTAGTTGATACTTCATCACTCACTTAGAACTACTACAGTGTTTTCCAAACTGGTCTCCTGCCCTCCAGTTTCTCTCTTTTCCACTTCATCTTTTTTTTTCCCAACAGTTTTAGCCACACACCATACGATGCATCCAATGTTATAGTCATTGGCTTTTGGTATTATCACAGAGTTATGCATTCACTACCACAGTCAATTTGAGAACATTCTCATTGCCCCAGGGGAAAAAAAATCCCATGTCCCTTATGCTCCCTATTATGGACACTTAGCTTTGGTATAGTACCTTTGTTATACTGGATGAAAGAATATTGCAGTGTTACTGTTAACTATAGTGCTTAGTTTGTATTTTTCCCCATATACCACCCTATTACTAATGCCTTGTAATAGTGACATACATTTTGTTCTAGTTCATATAAGAACTTTCTTATATTTGTAGAATCAACCATAGTAATCATCCACCACAGGTTTCACTATGTTCTATAGTCCTATGTTTTATCCTCAAGCTTTCCTTCTAGTGACATACATGACCCTAACCTTCTACTTTCAACCATACTCACACTCAGCACTGTTAGTTACACTTACAATATTTTTACCATCACCTATATCTATTTCCAAATAGTTACAATCAACCTTATTAAAAATTTTGTACACCTTAAGCATCGTCTGCCCATCCCTTACCCTCTTTCTATTTCCTGATAACCTATAATTCCCAGAGAGTTGCTCATTATACTTAGTTCATATTCATGAGACCATTCAATATTTGTCCTTTTGTATCTGGCTTATTTCGCTCATTATGGCCTCAAGGTTCATCTACATTGTCATATCAGGACTTCATTCTTTCTTACAGTTGCATAATATTCCATCATATGTATATACCACAATTAGTTTATTACTCATCAGTGAGTAATGCTGCTGTGAACATCAGTGTGTAAATGTCTGTTCACATCCCTGTTTTTACTTCTTCTGAGTATATTCCTAGTAACAGGACTGTTACATTATTTGGCAATTCTATACTTAGCTTCCTGAGGAACCACCAAACTGCCATCTAAAGCTCCTGTACCATTCTACATTTCCACCAGTAGTAAATAAGTGCTCCTGTTTCTCCATATCCTCTTCAGCACTCGAGTTTTCTGTTTTTCTGATGGCCAGTCTAGTAGATGTGAAATTATATCATTTTGTGGTTTTAATTTGCATTTCCCTAATAGCTAGTGATGACCAGCTTTTCACGTGCTTTTTAGTGATTTGTATTTCCTCTTTGGAAAAGTGTCTATTCAAGTCTTTTGCTCATTTTTAATTTTTTAATGCAGTTTTATTGAGATATATTCACAAAGCATAGAAGCCATCCAAAGTATATTATCACTGTTTCACAGTATCATGACATGGTTGTGCATACAGCCCCATGATCAAATTTAAAACATTTTTCATTACTCCAGAAAAAAAATTAAAAGAAAAAAGAAAACCCTAATCTCCCATACTCCTTATCACCCCCATATTAGTGACCCTCCAGTTTCTTTCTCTGTAGGAAGAGGAGGCTTCTTTCTCTTTCTATTGGTGTGGTACATTTTTACTGCTGATACAAGAGTATTAACATATTACTATTAACTATAGTCCATAGTTTGCAATAGGTACATTTTTCCCCATATATGCCTCTATTAACTCCTTATAATAGTGTTATACATCTGCTCTAGTTCATGAAAGAACTTTTTTATATTTGTACAGTTAATCACAGACATTGTCCACCATAAGATTCACTGTGTTTTAACCTCCAACTTTTCTTCTGGTGACATACCAGAGTCCAGACTTTCCAATTCTACCTCACTCATACACCATTCAGCACTGTTAATTATTCTCATAATAACATGCTACTGCTGTCACCTCTGTCTTTCCAAATGTGTAAGTTCAACCTAGTTAAATATTCTGCACATATTAAGCAACTGCTCCCCATTCTGTAGCCTTATTCTATACCTAGTAACCTATATTCTATTTTTTATTAATTTTTTAAAACATTACAACAAACAAACATTCTTACCATATGATCATTCCATTCTACATATATAATCAGTTATTCACAATATTATCACATAGTTGTATAGTCATCATCATGATCATTTCTTAGAACATTTGTATCAATTCAGAAAAAGAAATAAAAAGAAAATAGAAAAAAATTCATACATACCATACCCCTTACCCCTCCCTTTAATTGATCACTAGCATTTCAATCTACTAAATTTATTTTAACATTTGTTCCCCCTATTATTTATTTTTAATCCATATGTTTTACTCTTCTGTCAATAAGGTAGATAAAAGGAGCATCAGACACAAGGTTTTCACAATCACATTATGAAAGATATATCATACAATCATCTTCAAGAAACATGGCTACTGGAACACAGCTCTACATTTTCAGGCAGTTCCCTACAACCTCTCCATTACACCTTAACTAAAAAGGTGATACCGGTTTAATGTGTAAGAATAACGTCCAGGATAACTTCTCGACTCTGTTTGAAATCTCTCAGCCATTGACACTTCGTATTGTCTCATTTGACTCTCCCCCCTTTTGGTCGAGAAGGTTTTCTCAATCCCTTGAGGCTGAGTCCCAGCTCATTCTAGGATTTCTGTCCCACGTTGCCAGGAAGGTCAACACCCCTGGGAGTCATGTCCCATGTAGGGAAGGGGAGGGTGGTGAGTTTGCTTGTTGTGTTGGCTGGAAAGAGAGGCCTCATCTGAGCAACAAAAGAGATTCTCTTGAGGGTGACTCTTAGGCCTAATTTTAAGTAGGCTTGACCTGTCATTTGTGGGGTTAAGTTTCATATGAACAAACCCCAAGATTGGGGGCTCAGCCTATTGCTTTGGTTGTCCCCACTGCTTATGAGACTATCAAGAATTCTCCACTTGGGGAAGTTGAATTGTCCCCCTTTCTCACCATTCCCCCAAGGCGACTTTGCAAATACTTTTTTATTCACTGTTCAAAACACTCTGAGATTTATCGGGACATCACTCTGGACAAGCCAACAAAATCTCATGTCCTACCAAAGTTCCATTTACTTATGGTGTTCAATTAAGCTGTCCACATAAGTTATATTAGAAACTGCACTAGTCAAAGTATAAATTTTGTACCAAATAAACATTTTTTTGCTTTAGTCTCACACATAAGGTAAAATTTAAAAATATTAATTACCATCTATTTTCAACACCATGCAATATTGACATTCCTTTGTTCTTCCTCATGCAAAAACATTTTTAAATTTGTACATTTAGTGACTATCATTATACACTATAGGCATTCCCAGATTATACTATCTCAGTCTTTATCGTCTATCTTTCCTTCTGATTTCATTTGTGCCCCCAGGCCTCCTCCCTCTATCATTCTCACATTCATCTTCATTCAGTGTTCTAACATTGCTGTATTACAGTTAGGTAGTATTGTGCTATCCATTTCTGAATTTTTACAATCAGTCCCGTTGCACAATCTGTATCCCTTCAGTTCCAGTTACCCAATATTTACCCTATTTCTATCTCCTGTTTGTCTCTGTTACCAATGAAATTCTCCAAGTTCATTCATTAATGTCAGTTCATATCAGTGAGACCATACAGTATTTTTCCTTTTGTTTCTGGCTAATCTCACTCAGCATAATGTCCTTAAGGTCCATCCATGTTGTTACATACTTCATCACTTTATTCTGTCTTACAGCTGCATAATATTCCATTGTATGTATATACCACAGCTTGTTTAGCCACTCGTTTGTTGATGGACATTTTGGCTGTTTCCATCTCTTCACAATTGAAAATAATGCTGCTATAAACATTGATGTGTGAATGCCCTTCTGTGTCTTTGCCCTCGTGTCCTCTGAGTAGCCACCTAGCAATGGTATTGCCAGGTCATATGGCAATTCTATACTTAGCTCCCTGAGGACCCGCCAAACTGCCTTCCACAACGGTTGTACCATTTGACATTCCCACCAACAGTGGATAAGTGTGCCTCTTTCTCCACATCCTCTCTAGCACTTGTCGGTTTCTGTTTTTTGATATTAGCCATTCTGGTGGGTGCGATCTCATTGTGCGATCTTGCCTAATAGCCTGGGAAGTTGAGCATCTTTTCATGTGCCTTTTGGCCATTTGTATGTCCTCTTCTGAGAAGTTTCTGTTCAAATCTTTTGCCCATTTTGTAATTGGGTTGGCTGTCTTTTTGTTGTTTTGTTGAACAATCTCTTTATAAATTCTGGATACTAAACCGTTATCTGATATATTGTTTCCAAATATTGTCTCCCACTGTGTAGGCTGTCTTTTTAATTTCTTGACGAAGTTCTTTGATGCACAAAAGTGTTTAATTTTGAGGAATTCCCATTTCTTTCTTTCTTTCTTCAATGCTCATGCTTTGGGTCTAGGAAACCACCTCCTGTTATAAGATTTGTAAGATATTTCCCTACATTTTCTTCTAACAGTTTTATGGTCTTAGATCTAATGTTTAGGTCTTTGATCCATTTTGAGTTAATTTTTGTATAGTGTGTGAGATTATAGTCTGTATTTTACATATTATAATTAGTTCATATCAGTGAGATCATAAAATATTTGTCCTTTATGTCTGACTAATTTCACTTAACATAACATCCTCAAGCTTCATCCATATTGTTGCATGCTTCAGGACTTCATTCCTTCTTACTGCTGAATAATATTCCATAATGTGTCTATACTACATTTTATTTATCCATTCATCTGTTGGTGGACACCTGGGTTGTTTCCATCTTTTGGAAATTGTGAATAATGTCACTGTGAACAGTGGTGTGCAAATGAGACCCTGCTTCCAGTATGAATAATGCCACTATGGACATTGGTGTGCAAATGTCTGTGCAAATGAGACCCTGCTTCCAGATATTCGCGAGTAGCGGGATTGCTGGATCATAAGGCAACTCAATACTTAGCTTCCTAAGGAAGCACCAAATGGTCCTCCACAGTGAGTTTTCCATTTTTAAATTGGGTTGTTTGTCTTTTTATTGTTGAGTTGTGGGATCTCTGTATATATTCTGGATATGAAACCCTTATCAGTTATGTGGTTTCCAAATATTTTCTCCCATTGAGTAAGTTGCCTTTTTACTTCTTTGACAAAGTCCTTTGAAGCACGAAAGTATTTGGGTTTGATGATATTTCCATATATCTATTTCTTCTTTCATTGCTTATGCTTTGGGTGTTAGGTCTAAGAGACTATCTCCTATGACAAGATCTTGAAGATGTTTCCCTGCGTTTTCTTCTAGGAGTTTTATGGTCCTAGCTCTAATGTTTAGGTCTTTGATCCATTTCCATTTAATTTTTGTATATGGTGTGAGATGTGGTTCCTCTTTCATTCTTTTGGATATGGATATCCAGTTCTCTCAGCACCATTTGTTAAAGAGACTATTCTGTCCCAGTTGTCCACTTCATCTAACTAATGCTAGAATGATTTTTTTTTTATTTTTTAAATGTTTTTTTATTGTTCAATATAATATATGTACAAAGTAAAGAAAGAAAAAACAATAATTTTCAAAGTACACTTCAACAAGTAGTTACAGAACAGATTTTAGAGTTTGTTATGGGTTGCCATTCCACTATTTCAGATTTTTCCTACTAGCTGCTCCAAAACACTGGAGGCTAGAAGAAATTTTTTTTTCTTTTTTTTTTGTGAAAAATAACATATACACACGAAAAGCAGTAAATTTCAAAACATCACAGCAGTTAGTTGTAGAGCAGATTTCAGAGTTTGGTATGGTAGAATGATCTTTTTAGGCACAGATCTGATTTTCTCTCTTTCCTGGTGAAAAGATTTCAGCAGCTCTTCTGTTGCTTAAAGGATACTGTAAAGATTCTTTACCTTGTATTTTACATACCTTTTATTTTCTGGTCACTCATTTTTTCTTAGAACTTCTAACATGAACCTTATGCCACATCTGTCCCAGTTACTGTATATTCCCTGTACATGCCTCCCTGTCTTTATTCTTTTTTAGTCCCTCCTCCCTAAATGAAACCTTTCTTCTTATTTTGTTCATTCAGTTTTGCTGAATTTCCCCTTCCTCAGAAAGCATTTTACATATCCTCCTTTTCAAGGATGAATCAATCACTTTATCTGTGCCCCCATACCACTGGATACCATATATGGCATAGTATCGTGATTACCCATGTCTGCACCTCAGCTACATTGCAAGCTGTTAGAAAGTTGGCCTTGATTCCTCTTTATCCAGCTTTGTCTTTCTAGAATAGTGGTTAACCCGAAAGTGTTAAATGAACCTTTGCATGAGTGAATGAATAATTCGTATGCAGGTTATAATATTTTAAATAACATAATATTTCATTGGACATGTTCAGCATTGGATTGCTTCCATAGGTATACCTCAGAGAGGCAGAATCAAGCCTGAAGTTTCTTGATAGTACCACTGACATGCACCTGCTCCTTACTCTGACCTGTGATCTACTACGAGGCCAACTCTACTGTGCTCACCAAAAGGTATTTCTCACATTCTTCATCTCTGAGGGTCCTGCATGTTGGAAAGATCTCAGGATTGCTCTGGGTATTTTTCAAGCTTCTGAGATTCCTTTAGAGCAAGGAAGAATGTTCCTGCTCCCAGAAACAGTAGTATTCCCTAGCCTTGCCCTTTCCAACTGTTGAGCAGTTCTCCTCTAGTAAAAACTGTATTTATTTTTATCTTTTTCTAGTTTCCTTAGTGGGGAGGGGGCAGCCTGTCCTGTTACTAGAAACTGGGACAGTGGTTATTGTGGGAAGGCACTGGGGAGTCCTACAGTATCCAAAGACTTGAGTTTTCTCACATACAACCTGATCTGTGTGATGTGCCAAGGTAATGGGCCATATAATCTCTAAGGGCATCTCAAGTTCTGAAATGCTTATCTCACTTCATGATTTGCTCTCCTCTGGCTCTCTCTGCTCCCAGGTACCTGAGGGTGTCTCTCTCTTGCTGTCTGTGCTTCGGGATCCTGCCCTCCAAAAGGCATCCAAGGCTTGGTACTTGCTGCGTGTCCAGGCCCTGCAGCTATTGGCAGTCTGCCTTAGCCTCTCATTGAACAGCCTCCCTGTATCCTTGTGGGAGCAGCTCTGTACCCAAGGTAAAAGAATCGGGTGGATGGCCCTTCTTGAATAACGTGTTTGGTGTATCTGCTGTCAGCTCTTCTCAGTCCTCACCCCCTCCCCGCTCTGCATCTTTGTAGACAAGCCTACTCACCATCTGCACAGAGTAGGCCTGGAAGGACAAACAGTTGACTAGTGACTGCCTGCAATACTATACTGAAAAGGATTCTGAGACCCACCCTGTGAGCTAAGAGGGGGTGAATTCTGCGACTGACTGGCTCTGTCTGCCTTAGGTGCACGAGGAGAAGGGTGGCAGTATGCTTTGAATTTGCTGTCCTAGTAGTTGGAGGTGGTAGATGCTTTTCCTTTTCCAACCCTTTCTTTCCTGCACCAGATAGGCTCCTGAACTATCTGCTCATTCCCAGGAGCTGAGGAAGTTCAGGCCAATCATCCCCCTTCTTTCTTCTACCCCACCTACCCCAGGCTGGCAGACACCTGAGATCGCACTCATAGAGTCCCATAAGCTCCTCCGAAGCATCCTCCTGCTAATGGGCAGTGATGTGCTCTCGGTTCAAAAAGCAGCTGTGGAGACACCGTTTCCAGATTATGGTGAGTCTGTCAGGAGAGCAGCACCCTGCAGGAATGGGAAGATGAGGGGTGGGGTTGGCAGTTTTGTGTTCAGAGGATCTAAGCTGTATCTAAGCGATGATGGTCTGTTCTCTCTCCTTTACTACAGGTGAAAATTTGGTACAAAAATGGCAGGTTCTTACAGAGGTTCTAAGCTGCTCAGAGAAGTTGGTCTCCCGCTTGGGCCGCCTGGGAAGTGTGAGCGAAGCCAAGGCCTTTTGCTTGGAGGCCCTGAAACTGACAATGAAGTTACAAATACCGCACCAGTGAGTAGAGGCCAGAGAGATGCCAATTCTGGAACCTGCGTGTCACATATCCTTAACCATGTGTTCCCAAACTATTCCACAACTAACATGATCTGTTTAGAGGGATTGGTGGAAGAATACATTCCTTGGCTAAATAAGTGGGAAAGGCTGGGTTAACCAAGGTTAGATGTGTTTTGTTTTGTAATTTTTTGCAGAATTTCTCATGTCTTTTGATAGTTAATAGGCATTATGCATCTCCAAAAGGGAAATCTAGTAGTATGCAATATTTGCCTAAATTTATTTGCTCAAAGGATCCTTTTTAAAATGAAGGAATATAGCTTGGAAAACCCTGCCCTAATACATAAGGGTGAAGTGGAATGAGAAGGAAGGACAGAGGGCTGTCCCCAGGGGGTCTTTAAGTCATTCTTAGAGAGTGAAGGCTTTGTAAAGCCTGGAAAGAGTGTGATATGACTGTTTGAAAAGGGGGCAAAGAGGAATAATTTCCAGAGGAAATTAAAAGGATTCCACTGACTGGTTCTCATCTCCTCTCCCAATAAGGTGTGCCCTGTTCCTGGTGCTGAAGGCAGAGCTAGAGCTGGCACGCAGTGACATAGACCTTTGTCAGTCTGACTTGCAACAGGTTCTATTCTTGCTCGAGTCCTGCACAGGTGAGCAGCCATGCCTCACACTCCTGGGGGACAATGAGCATCACTGGTATACAACACAACACGTCTTTTCTTTTCTTTTTTCCCATATATATATATATATATATGTATGTATATATATTTAACTAGAACTCAGATAATTTATTTTAATACTCAGGGAAACATTTAGAATAATTCTAAATTTATAATATCATTACCTTTAACATGTCCCGAAAACAAACCCTTTCCTTGCCACTGGAGAAGTTAACTTAATTCATCAAGGTAAAGTTGCTAATACTTTGCTTCCCACAAATACCTAGATTTAGCCAGGGTCTCTAGTCACAGAAGTGCAGGGACATATCTTATTTATCACTGTATCTCATGTAACTCATAGTATCATACCTTGACTATACAACACATCTTTATATGAGGTTTGTTTCTTTTCTAAATCAAAGACTTACTTTGTCCCAGGGCAAAGCTCCCTTTATTCAGACCATCAGGTAGTCTGATCAGGACTTAGTCTACCTGGTTCTAGTTTTTTGCACTGCCTAATACATTTTGCTATTTAAATTAAATTAAAAATTTTTTTTTTAATTTTTAATTTAGTTCCTCAGTCACACGAGCCACATTTTATGTGCTCAGTAGCCACACATGGCTGTGGCTACTGTATTTGGCTAGCACGAGTATAGTGTCCTTGGGAGGACTTAAGCTAATAATAAAGCATTGTATTTATGGTACATTTTTTTCTTATGACCCACTTTTACCTCTGGTATTTTATTTGACCTACACAATATTCTATGACCTGTGCAGTCAGGTGGGAACATAGAATTGTTTTGATTTATGAAATGAGAACTTCTGAGAAGTTCAATGCTTTGGGTCAGAATGACAGAGCTATAAAGGGCAGGGGCCAGGATTAAGACTGGGCTTTCTGAGCTACAGATGTGGGGACTTTGTGGGATGCAGGGAAGAAAACGTTATGAATTTTATCTTAAAAAGAAGCCATACTCATCATGGGATCAACAGTGTCATCCTGACTAAAAGGGGAAAAAGAAGTGTAACAAATAAGGTATCAGTGGCTGACAGAGTTCAAATAGAGTTGAGAGGCTACACTGGAGGTCGCTCTTTGCATGCTTCAGTTAGACACTGCTATCTATCATAAGTTACCAAACCCCAACCAAAACCATTCCTGCCAATCCTAAAGAACACCTAGGGCGCTATATAAGATTCTACAAAGGTTCCATGCATTAGGGTAACTTTCTAGAAACCTACAACTTTCACATGGGTCCCTGGACCAGGTAAGTCCTGAAATGCAGCGGGGCTGGCTTCTCCAAAACATCAACTATTTCCATCCCCCTATCCCATATTATCGACAGTCCTTTCCAACTTGAAAATGTTAGAATGGGCATAGCCCAAATACCCCTAAAGAGTGGGAGAAAGATCAAATGTGATGGTGAAGTTATACAGAGAAGGTCAGGCTTAACAAACACATATGATTGCTGAATCATTATACTAATATTTCTTTTAGTCCCCAGTATCTAGAGCAGCTAGAAGTAAAAACCTAAAATTGTGGAATTGTAACCCATACCAAATTCTGAAATCTGTTCTACAACTAATTATTGAGATATGCTTTGAAATTTAAAAAAGGAGAAAACAACAACAACATGTGGTCTTACTTGTAATTAAGAAATGTTTCCATTAACAAAAAATATCAATTGCTGTTTTATATATATAACCTGATATTTAGAGATAAGAATGAAGCCGAACAGGTTAGGGTTAAAGTAATTTAGAACATAGGGGTAAGGAAGACAGTGTCTATATTTTAGAACCACACATACTCTTTGAGACCAATGGAAGAAAGTTTTATTTGATCTGGAACTGAAGTTGTCTGTAGTGCATAATCTAATTCAATCTATCTGTACAGCTCATTTGAACAACTGAAACACAGGGAGCACAGATAAAGAAAGAGGTCCTTTAATCCTGTATAGCTTATTGTAATGCCTGGATACCTCCTAGAGTATATTAAGCAGATAATCAAAAAGTATTGGCAAAGTCCCCTGAGGTATGGGAGAAAAATATGGAACTATTAAACCTTACCATCAGGGAATCCCCTGATACTGTGTCAGACTTTAGGGACACTCACATCAATAGGCCATGCCCTCGATCATGAGGCTTAACTCTTGTGAAGCTTATGTAGGTAGCGGAGATGCTTAGACTACCAATAGTTGTTGCTCAGATTGGCCTCAGTCTCTCTAAGCCCAACTCTGCAAGTAAAATCATTGCCCTCCCACCTACGTGGGACATGACATCCAGGGGTGAAAGTCTCCCTGGTGACATGGGAGAGGGACTCCCAGGGATGAATCCAGACCTGGCACCATGGGATCAACAATTCCATCCTGACCAAAAAGGAGGAAGTGTAATTAATAAACTACCAGTGGCAGAGAGAGTTCAAATAGAGCCTAGAGGCTACTCTGGAGGTTTCTTTTATGCAAGCTTCAGGTAGACATTACTACCTATCATTTAGTCTCCAGTATTTTAGAGCAGCTAGAAGTAAAAACCTAAAATTGTGAAATTGTAACCCATGTCAAACTCTGAAATATGTTCTATAACTAATTGTGGTGCTGTGCTTTGAAATTTATTGCTTTTTGGTATATATATTATTTTTCACAAAAAAAGAAGGAAAAAAGTCAATTATGATGACAAAATATTTAAGCCCTCTAACATCCTATATTATGGAGCAGCTAGAAGGAAAAATATGAGAGGATCGTATAGTAGCCCATGACAAACTTTAGGATCTGTCCTGTAACTACTCGTTGAAGAGTGCTTTGAAAACTATTGCTTTTTTATTTCTTTGCTTTGTATGTATGTTATACTATACAAGAAAAAAAAAAGTTCAAATGAACATACATGCATGGGCTTACTTCTGGAGTCTCTTCTATATTCTGTGTCTATCCTGGTGCCAGTGCCATCTTGTTTTGATCAGTGTTGCTTTGCTTTGTAAAATGTTTCAGAGTTGGGAATTGTGGGTTCTCCAGCTTTGTTCTTCCGTTTCCGCATTTTATTGTCTTTTTGGTGTCCCTTGTAATTCCATATAAATTTTAGGAACATTTTTCGCTATTTAAAAAGGACTATTGAGATTTTCATGGGGATTCACTAATGTGTAGGTGAATATTATTGCTTCTTAACATTACGAAGTCTTCAAATCCATGAGTACGGGATGTTTTTCTATCTTCATGAACTAATTTCAGCAAAGTTGTGTAGCTTTCATTATACACATATTGTACCTCCTTGTCTAAATTTACTTCTAAGTATATCATTATTTTCTTGCTGTTGTAAATGAAATTACTTTTGTAATTTCTTTTCAGATCGTTCATTGCTGGTTTATAGAAATAAAATTGAATTTTGTGCAATGGACCAAAAAAAGCCATACTATTTAGTATGTCAGTACAGTAATATTTGTGCTTGATTTATAAATAAGTAGCACACATTCCATGGAGTGGGCCTTGGAGTAGCTCAGGAGATTCTTGGTACCATTTCTCCCGGCCTTGTGATTATCATTGTGCTTTCTCCCCAGAATTTGGTGGGCTGGATTCTGTGACAAAGAAGGTCCACCTGCAGAAGGGGAAGAAGCAGGCCCGGGTTCCCTGTCCTCTGCAGCTCCCAGAGGAGGAACCCTTCCTAAGAGGCCCTGCTCTGGAGCTGGTAGCCACTGTGGCTAAGGAGCCTGGCACTACAGCACCTTCTACCGTCTGCTCCCCAATCCTAAAAACCAAGCCCCAGCCCAACGCTGGCTTCCTGTCCCACCCGCCCACCTGTGACTGCTCACTCTGTGCCAGCCCTGTCCTCTCAGCAGTCTGTTTGCGCTGGGCGTTGGTCACAGCAGGAGTGAAGCTAGCCACGGGCCATCAAGTCCAAGGTCTTGATCTACTGCAGGTCGTGCTAAAGGGTTGCCCTGCAGCCACTGCGCGCCTTGCCCGAGCTCTACAAGCTTGTCTTCATCACAAAGCACCCCCTTCTCCTGTCCCGGGCCTCTTGGATGAAATCTTGGCTCAGACATACACACAGCTGGCAATGGAGGGCCTTAGCCGGCCGTCAGACAAGAGCCTGATAAAGGTCCTGGAATCAGGGCTGAAGTTTGTGGCAGCACGGATACACCACCTGGAACCCTGGCGAGCTAGCCTACTCTTGATCCGGGCCCTTGCAAAGCTGGCTGGCCTCAGTTGCTGTACTACCCAACTTTTTGCAAGCTCCTGGGGTTGGCAGCCCACAGTGGTAACAAACCCCCCAACCTCAGAGCCATCTAAGACTCGGAGCCAGAAATATGCAGGACGAGGGCGCCAACGGTGCACTGCTAATCTGCCTCTCCATAACACCTCTCTGAAAGGTCCAGAAAGTGGAGGGCCACCCTCTACACCCAAGCCCCTGGGCCGGGGCAGGCAGGCTGGTCCCTGTATCCCCTTCACTGTATTTGAGGAAATCGTCCCTACAAAGAGCAAACCTGAGGTTCCCAAGGCCCCCAGGGTACAACAGAGGGTCCAGACACGCCTCAAGGTGAGGTGGGAATGTGGCTAAAGTTGTGTTGGTATCAGGTGGGAGTGGTCCTGGGGCGAGAAGTCCTCAGAGCAGGTCATCTCCATGGACTAGAGTCCCAAGGCCCAGTGGAACATTAATCTCTCATTAAGTATTCCATAGCAAGACTTAGTACCAAGGCTACCTTCGTTTCAGATGGGAGGCACTTACCTTAACTCTGTGGTTCCTTTCCCTTTTTATCCTTCCTTTCACACCCACACATAAATGCCCAGACAGAGAGTGGGGAGTGTAAGTGGAAAATTAAATCTTCTGGTGGTGTCTGCTGGTGCCTCCACAGCACCACCTGCTGTCAGAAAGATGTCTGTTGCCACTGAAAGCCCTGGGTCCCTCTCCCTTTTCTATCAACGCCAGGTGAACTTCAGTGATGACAGTGACTTGGAAGACTCTGTCTCAGCTGAGGCACAGCTTGTGCAGGAGCCTAAGAAACGGGGTGCTGCTTCCCGGGGCCGGGCTCGGAAGGGCCCAAGCTTGAAGATTGATGGAGCAGCTGCCCCAGGCTTGAGTGGCAGGAGCCGGAGGATCAAGAAGGTGGTATCAGGACTTCGTGAGGAGCAGGGCTCCCAGAAGGCCCATTGTAGCCATGCCAGGCTGGGCCCCGAGGTCATGAGGACCATCCCTGAGGAGGAACTGACTGACAACTGGATGGAAATGAGCTTTGAGATCCTCAGGGGCTCTGATGGGGAAGACTCTGCCTCAGGTATGATGACAAGTGGGGAGGAAGAACGTGTATATGTTTGTTGGGGGTTGCCCTTGCCCTGGGACCAAAGCACAGGAAATTACTAGCGCCAAGAGTAGTATATAAAGTTGTTTGTTTTTATAATTTTTTTTTTTATTAGAAAGTTCTTTTGCCGCCTAGAAGGGAAAGCAAAAGGAATGGTAGGAAGAGAGAACTCTGGGAAAAAGTCATATTCTCTTCTCAGGTGGGAAGGCACCAGCTCCAGGGCCTGATGCAACCATAGGGGAATGTGAGGTGCTGAGACGGGATGCCAGCAAGGAAGAGTTGTCCATTCCGTGCCCAGACAAAGACAGCAACAGGGACCCTGGTCCTCGGCCCTGGCTCCCCTCTGTGGCTGTTGGTAAATATGTTGACCACTGGAGTCTGCTGAGGCTGAGCCTCTAGGTCTCTTGATCCCAATGCTTTTCCATTCTGCCCATGGTTCTAGTTGGCGGGTCTCCAGCTGGATCTGGTAGCCTTTAACCCTGCATTTGAACCCTATTGTTTGAATCCCAGCTCTTTCCCTCTACTAGCGGTGTGCTAGTCACTTCACCTCTCTGAGGCTCTATTTCCTTAACAGTAAAATGGAAATAATTTTACTTCCCAAAGAGTTGGGGGAGGATGCATTTAATTTATGCACACTGTCCTCGGTAAATGTTCACTGCTGTTTTCCACGTGGGAAATAGGACTTCTTAAGAAATTCCTATCACCTAAGAAGTAGGGGATTCATCTGTAGGAAGTGTCTTGACTTTCCTCTAGGTCTCTCTACCCTGGATTCCATCTGTGACTCACTGAGCATTGCTCTCCGGGGAGTCAGTCACTGCCCTCCTAGTGGACTCTATGCCCAACTCTGCCGCTTCCTGGCCTTGTGCCTGGGCCACCAGGATCCCTATGCCACTGCCTTCCTCATCACTGAGTCTGTCGCCATCACCTGTCGCCATCAGCTGCTCACCCACCTGCACAGGCAGCTCACGTGAGTGCTCCCCAGTATTCATGCTGAGGACAGGCTGGAGGGAGGGTCCAGACTTCAAAGGAAGGAGAAACTCACGTCTACCTGTACTGCCTGTAGTAGAGCCCAGAAGCACCGAAGATCACTTGAAATGGCAGACCAGTTGCAGAGGCTGAGCCTTCAGGAGAGGCCTGGAGATGTCCCTCTGGCCCGTATCCAGCACCTCTTTTCCTTCAGGGCTTTGGGATCTGGCCCATTCCCCCAGCCTGAGAAGGAGAGTTTCCAGGAGCGCCTGTCTCTGATTCCCAGTGGTATGGTGGCAGGCTTCTGGTTGGCTCATCTGTCTTCTTATACATCTCCTTATTGAGAAGTTAAATGAAGGAGTTTAAGGCATTAGTTACTTTACATGATCCTTATGGAAAGGCATGCCAGATCTTTTTTTTTTAATTTTTATTGTGGTAACATATGCCACATAATGTTACCCATTTTAACCACTTTCAGGTATACAACTCAGAATTCAGTGGTGTTAGTTCTATTTACAATGTTTTGCTACCATCACCACCATCCATTACTAAAACTTCTCCCTCACCCCAGACCTCAGCACCATACCCATTAAGCATTTAACCCCATGGTAATCCTTTTTCATTTAACCTCCACTTTGAGTTTCTGGCAAATTCAAGTGTCTTTCTTCAGAAGTGAATTCTGGTGTCTGGGGTCTTCCTGCTCTAAAAGTGAAATGTATTACAGATTATTTGAGTATCTCACTGTGCATGGCCCTTTTTGTTAGCAGCCGTGAGAGACTCTAAGAAGTACAAGACATGGTCCCTGGTCACAGTGAGCAGTTAGGGCAAGGGAGAGAGTACCTGAACCCAAATAACCAGGGATGGCTTCTTGAAGATTTATTTTGAGTTGTCTTGAGTGATGGATTGGGATTAAATGCAGAAAATAGGAAAGGGAATGCCTAGTAACAGCTGAAATGTTTCTGAGTATGTTCTCCGTGTCAGGGGTGATTGTCTGTGTGCTGGCCTTGGCCACCCTCCAGCCTGGAACTGTGGGGAACACCCTCCTGCTGACCCGGCTGGAAAAAGATAATTCTCCAGTCACTGTGCAGATCCCCACTGCCCAAAACAAGGTAGGTTTCCAGGACCAGGGTGCAAAGTAGGGCTGTGGGGGGCTTCTGGTTAAGCTGCTCACATTCTGTGGCTGGGGGATGGAGAGATGGCATTTATGTGACCAGCAGAGATCTTACAACCCCATGTCCCAAAGCTTCCTTTGAGTTCAGCCCTGAATGAGTTTGATGCCATCCAGAAGGCACAGAAAGAGAACAGCAGCTGTACTGACAAGCGAGAATGGTGGACAGGGCGGCTGGAACTGGACCACAGGATGGAGGTTTGTGTTCCTAGGACAAGCTGAGGTCACACCTGCCCTAGGAATGACCCAGGGGATGCTAATGTCTTCTCTGCCAGGGGTCCCAAGTCAGTGCTGAGCTACTGTGAGTCCTTTCTGAAAGTATAAAGCATGAATTTAAAAATTGCATGACTTTAATCAAGAGGCCAGAACTTGAAGAACTTATGGCAATGGAATGTTTAAAGACACACAGAAGATGAAGGCTGTAAGCCTAAGTATCAGCTGCCTGGCAGCAGCTCTCCTGGCTCACGTGTTCACAAATTTGTCAAAAAAAAAAAAAGATTGTCTATAATAAACAGTCTTATCTGTAGCCTCCCACAGGCCCACCAAATGAAAAATGTTTCTAGCTTCTTGCCTTTTCAACTGGCAGAAAGAAGTATAGAACAAATATCCATGGTGGAAAACCTATTTCCTCATTTCCAGAAAGAAACTTGTCTTCCTTCCTCTCTCTTCTCCTGTACTCAGGTTCTCATCACTTCCCTAGAGAAGGATGTGTTGGGCTGCTGGAGAGGGCTGTTGCTGCCATCCAGTGAGGACCCTGGCCCTGCCTGTGAGGCCTCCTGCTTACAGGGGTTGCTGCAGGAATGTGGCTGGAAATATCCTGACCCTACCCTGCTAAAAGTGAGTTAGAAAAGCAGGGAAGGGGTAGAAGCAGTAAACTTCATTCTTCTCCACAAGCCCAATAGCCATTTTGACTGGGGCTAGGGTTTACGGCACCCATGAACCTGTGTTCCCCTGCAGGTCATGCTCAGTGGTGCCAGTACCCTCAGCCCTCAGGAAATTCAGGCCCTGGCCTATGGGCTGTGCCCAGCCCACCCCAAGCGAGCCCAAGAACTTCTGATTGAAGCGATAGGACGTCTTCAAGGTCAGACAGTGCCAAACAAGAAGCACCTTGTCTTGGTGCTGGACAAGGTAAGGAGCTAGGAGGGTCAGAGGGCTGTGCCTGATGGGCAGTGGGCACCAACCTACTCCCACACTTATTTTTCCTCCTGTCCATACCTGGTTAAGGACAGTAACATCTGATTGCCTTTTGTGTAGGACCTGCAGAAGCTGCCATGGGAAAGCATGCCCACCCTCCGGGCACTGCCTGTCACCCGGCTGCCCTCCTTGCGCTTTCTGCTCAGCTACTCTGTTATCAAAGAGGTGGGGCTTGGGGGCCTTCCTTCAACTCGAGAGAGCTGAAGGAAGAGAGAGGCAGAGACCTGGAGAGATGGGAGAGGGTCTTAGGAGTGGGTTGGATGTGGAGAGGGGCTGTTGGAGCTTGGGCCTCCTGGTCAGACCAGGGTCCTGATCAACATTATCTACTCTTCAGTCTGGGGCCTCATCCGTGCTCAGCCAAGGGGTGGATCCACGCAACACGTTCTACGTCCTGAACCCTCACAATAACCTGTCAAGCACAGAACAGCAATTTCGAGCCAATTTTAGCAGGTCAGGGAAGGGGCAGGGGTGAGGGCAAGAAGACGGGTGGGGAAGGGTAGAAACAACTTGTAGGGGCAACATGTCCTTGTCTCCACCTTCTACCTAATGTTCCCTCTCCCCTCTTTGCCACATGACCCCTGCCATGCAGTTCCCTATTCTCACTCCTACCTTCTCCCCACAGTGAAGCCGGCTGGAGAGGGGTGGTGGGGGAGGTCCCAAGCCCGGAACAGGTGCAGGCGGCCCTGACTGAGCATGACTTATACATGTGAGTGCTTACACCAGGGAGCGGGGAAAGGGGTAGTCTCAGAGGATGGAACATCATGGTCTGCTTTGGAGCTTTAAAGCCTCTGGCTGACTCAGGATATTTCTGGAGACATGGACAGAGACCTGCTACTGCTAGTTTGAGGCTGACCTCACCTGTTTCTGCCCTAGCTATGCAGGCCATGGGGCTGGTGCCCGCTTCCTAGATGGACAGGCTGTCCTGCGGCTGAGCTGCCGGGCAGTGGCCCTGCTGTTTGGCTGCAGCAGTGCAGCCCTGGCTGTGCATGGAAACCTGGAGGGAGCTGGCATCGTACTCAAGTACATCATGGCCGGCTGGTGAGTCTTGGGTCAGGTGCATCCTAAAGCATTAAAGCTCCTGCTCCTAACCCCAAGTTCTTTCCGAAATCTGAACTCTGAATCTCTCTTGTGACTCACTTTCCTCCCATCCTAGTTTCCTGGCATGCCTGGTTGAGCCCTTTAATGCTTTGCCTCTTCTAACCTCCTCTTGGCACTGTGGGACGAGGGAGTCCCTCCTTGGCTGGATCCTCTCCTCCTCCCACCTCCCAGCAATGTTTACTGTGTATTTGTTTGAGATCCCTTATTATTTTGTATTTCTTCCTTCTCTCTTCCCAGTCCTTTGTTTCTGGGTAACCTCTGGGATGTGACTGACCGTGACATTGACCGCTATACAGAGGCTCTGCTGCAAGGCTGGCTTGGAGCAGGCCCAGGGGCCCCCCTCCTCTACTATGTCAACCAGGCCCGCCAGGCTCCCCGTCTTAAGTATCTTATTGGAGCTGCTCCCGTGGCCTATGGCTTACCTGTCTCCCTGCGGTGACCCCTTGGAGCTATTGTATATCTGGTAGAAGCCAAGTGACTCTGTTACCCCCCAACTTAGATTTTATCCTTAGAATAAATATTTTTAAGTGATTTCAGTGTTTTATATGAAATATTTCCTTTTAACTTAACCTTAATAAAGATATGTCACCTAAATACTGTTTGTGTAGCTCATTTGATAACATTTGTGGACTTCCTGCTTCCTCCCCACTAATCCCCCCCGGCCCCCACCATATGGTACTGTAAGTGCATGGGAACAGCTTTCAGGAGTTCAAATCTGAGAGCACTGGGGATAAAAGGCAAAACCACAGGACAGAGCTGGGCCTGGCTGGGTCTCAGCAGACAAAGCTGAAGGAGAGAGGGGTAATAAAATGCTCTTAGTGGGAACAGAGGCCCAGGGAAAAGTAGGGACCCATTGTGAGCAACTTGGCCAAGTGCCATCACGTCTGTCTTGTCTTTCTCCTCAGGTATCCTGGGTGTGACACTAGCTTGGTGCCTCTGTTATCTTGCCCCCCTTCCAAGTAGATGTCAGTGGCTGCTGTTCCTCTTTCACGTACAGCTGCTACACACTTGTCAGTGCCATGGACTTAAGCAGCAAATTCTGTGGGATTCTGCTCCCTGTGTATTTTATTTATTTATTTATTCATTTGTCTTCTCAACTAGATTGTAAGCTCCTGTGAAGTACAAATTATATCTTACGCTAGTGTATTCCTCACATCTAGTATATGGTAAATACATTTTGTGCTGAACTTGTTAGTTGTAATGGTACCTTCTTACTGTTCTCTCCACCTCTGGACACTCTTCATCTTCATTTGACCAAAGGACCGTTTTCACAGTGCTATGCCCCCTCCCACAGAACTTCACAGGCTTCCTCCTGGCCTCTCAGTTGCCACTCACGTGGATTTTTACCACTCACATGGAGCAGCTTACGCTGCTTGTGGTAATGTCCCGGGTACTTGTCTTATCTTTAAGATTTTTAAGTTCCTTGAGGACAGACGGCAGAAATCTTGCTTGCTACAACTTTACTGTGCTATGCTTGGGATGCTTTGTGAAAGGGATGCGCTCTTACCTTCTCGAATCAAAGGCGAATCTCGGGAATTTCCAGCCCCTCCTTCCTGGGACGGAGGAACATAGAGATATCCGGCGCAGCGAGGCCTCCTGGCGCTACCATCGAGATGCGCAGAGGATGGCTAGAGCGTAAAGCGCCGAGCCGACTTCCCTTTCATTAGCCCTCCTTCTCAATATGGCGCAGTCAGTTAACATCACGGAGTTGAGCCTGCCGCAGCTAGAAATGCTCAAGAATCAGCTGGACCAGGTGGCGACGGACCCCTGAAACACCCTTTTCCCGCCTCACAGCTCCCCTGCCCAGGCGGACTCCTCGCCGCCATTCCTCCCCTGTTTGGGAAACCTCCCTTCCAAGGCGAAACCGCCACCGCATCCCCGGTCCTGTCCCCTCTTCGGCCAGACTCCCCTGACGCTCCAACCCGTTGACCATCTTTCCTGTTCTCTGCAGGAAGTGGAGTTCCTGTCCACGTCCATTGCCCAGCTCAAGGTGGTACAGACCAAGTATGTGGAAGCCAAGGACTGTCTGAACGTGCTGAACAAGAGCAACGAGGGTATGAAGTAGGCGTGCGAGGGCCACACGCAACATAGGGAGTGTGGTTAGCCAGTTTCCCCTCTCTTCCCGCCGCTTCATCCAGTTTTCCTTACCCGAGGCGCGAAAACAATCCATTGCGTATTGTAAGAGCCCTTTGCATGTTCCATACCTAGAGTTGAAATGTACAGAACTTTCCTCTGTTTCTGTTGCCCCTGTTTCGTCCTTTTCATACTGGGTGCTGTACTATGTTGGAGTTCCCTGTAACGTTTTAATGTTGGCGCTGCCAACCTTCCCCAGGTGTTTGTCTTAATTCCTTTCACAGGGAAAGAATTACTTGTCCCATTGACCAGTTCTGTATCCTTTCCACAGGAACTGCTGCCCTGACCTCTCCCATTCACCCCTTCCCCCTCCACAAAGAGGAGGTAATTTTGATTACTTCCGAGTCCCTTTCATTCATGATTCTGAAAACTTCCAGCTCTCTTTTTTAATCTGGGGCTGCCTACCATCCAGCTACTGCCTTGTAAATTACCAAGGGGTGTGTAAAGTTGAGCTGCATTATTTTCCTTTGCTGTTTGAGGATATTAATCTAATATAGGGACAAAACTGGTAGTTTACACTTTTGCTAATAATCTGGATAGACGACATAGCAGTAGAAGAATAGGGTATAGAAACAGTGGTTGGCTCTGTTCCTTTTTCTTTTTCTTTTTTTTTTTTTCCGCATGGAGAGGCACCAGGAATTGAACCCAGGTCTCCAACATGGCAGGCAAGAATTCTGCCACTATTGGCTTTGTTTCTTAATCTTCAATTTCAGCTTAATTGTGGCTTTTTTTCCTAAATTGCCATCTCTGAGAAGCCTGGATTGTGTCCACCTATTAAGTGTTTTTGTTGTATGAACAATTTATGGCAATAGGTAGTCTGAGAACTGACAGGCTAAAAGAGAAACAAAGGAATAGCAGTACAGTAGGGAAAGGTTAAATAATCATTAAATTCATTAGGAACTAGGTAGTACAGGGTTGGAGGTATTAAGGGGAAGTGAGTCTGGGTTTTCACCTTTACTACTCTAGAAAAGTAGGAAAACATCATTGTATCTAATCTTTCTGGAAGAGCTAATGGGAAGAATTTGAGAATTGCTTGTAGGGTGGGAGATGGGGTCAGGGCAAGAGAGTGTGCTAGCATGTGACATTCTCTCCACAAGGAACCACTTTTTCTCTGCCTCTCCCCATTGGAGTTTTTAAGTATAGTTCTAAGGGCTTCTGATTATTCAGAAAAGGTTATATTCAGTCCCTTTGCCTTGAAGCTTTCTAGAGAAGGTGTGCCTTCAAAGGCCAAGCAGACTGACTTACTGGAATTGTGGTTCATACTGGGATAGTTTTTCCCTTAATCCTTGCTTCTCAGATGTACGTCCCTGGTAAGCTACATGATGTGGAACATGTGCTCATCGATGTGGGAACTGGCTACTATGTAGAGAAGGTGAGTTTCTAGAAGCAAATGGGTGCCCTTGTGAGCAAGAAAAGGGAGCTTAGGAGAAGATCTAAGCTGTGATATATGGTGTCTCCTCTTACCTCTCATTTACCTCTGACCTGTGCAGACAGCTGAGGATGCAAAAGACTTCTTCAAGAGGAAGATAGACTTCCTCACCAAGCAGATGGAGAAAATCCAGCCAGCTCTGCAGGAGAAGCATGCTATGAAGCAAGGTAAGCTTGACGTAGGCCATGTTTTGTCCCTTTCTACCTCCATGATTAAGAACATGGATTGCAGTGTGAACCCATAGGGTTTAATCTTGACTGGGTTAAAGCCATATCTTTATTTCTCTTCCTTTGGTGTTTTGGTGTGTTATTCTCTAGCTTTTGTGTACTATCTGTAGATTTCTGGGTTGGGTGCCTAGGATGGAAATCATGTCCGCTCTTACAGAGGTCTTATTTAATGGAGATGGAGTAGGGGATAAGATAATGTAAATGAGTATACAGGAAAGAAACATAGCACTAAGTAAGTACTAGTGATTGCTACCTTAGCTGCATGTTAGAATCACCTGGGCCTGCTCCACACCAACTAAATCAATCTCTGGGACCTTGTTCCTTAGGCATCAGTGTTTTTTAAAAGCACCCCAGTTACACAACCAGGATTGAGAACCCCTGTTCTAAACGCAAAAATCTTTTCCACGTTATATCTTGCAGTTAAGTTTGGCTCATTTAATACCATAATTTGTTCATTTTAGCACATTGACACATTGTAGGCTATAAGTTTGTACCTAGTGTGTCTGTCCCCCTATCACTGGTTAAAAATTGTATTAACAAACTGTAGCTGGTTGTCTCCCTTTGCTTTTCTTAACTCTAGGTCCTCTCCTTCCTTTAGCACTGGCCAGTGTCTGAATCTTCCTTTTTCTTCCCCAGCTGTCATGGAGATGATGAGCCAAAAGATTCAGCAGCTCACAGCCCTGGGAGCAACACAGGCTACTGCCAAGGCCTGAGCTTGTTGCAGAAATGGGGTTAGAGGGCACCCTGCTTCAGGGGCCTGGACTTCGTAGGAGTGGCTTTTTGGTGTGGGGAAGATAAGGGCCTTGTGTTTAATGCTAATAAATGTCATTTGGGCACAGTGTTGGTCTTTTCTTGCATTAATCAGGTACTGTGTTGGGGTTGGAGGTGTCCGGGAGAGTGGGCTCCTGCCCAGTGCGTGATAAGCTGTGAAGCGGTTCCCACTTTGGAGGCCCCACACGGGATCCCTAGGAGGAACTGAGAAATCTTGCCCTGCTTAGCAATGTAGTCCTGTGAGGGCTCTGTTGCCATGGGGACGGCCGGCAAGCGGAAGTGGGGCCAAGCGGGCTCTTCCCTTTCCGGGTTGAAGTTCCGCCTCCCCGCCGCGGGAGCCATATGGGTCATAGCTTCCTGTGCCATCTCCGCCAGTCACTTTCGTGGCTGTCCCCTTTCCAGGCTCGACTCTGCATAAGGAGCCTGGCGTCTGTCCCGGCCCCCAAACGACCCCGCGGCGACCTCATGGCACCGCCCCGAATCGGGACGCATAACGGCACCTTCCATTGCGACGAGGCACTAGCGTGCGCGCTGCTTCGCCTCCTTCCCGAGTACCGGGTATGGTCCGTGAAAATTAGCCCTGCACCTACCCGCGTGCTTCCGGGATGGACTGCGTTCTCTTTAACTCTACGTGTTCCAGCCCGTTCTAACTGGATCCCTCTGGTAGCACCCCTCCCACCCGCTCTGGCTCCCCTGTAATATATTAATTCCCTGCCTGCTCACCTCCCATGTATTCCGTAGGATGCAGAGATCGTGCGGACTCGGGACGCCAAGATATTGGCTTCGTGTGACATCGTGGTGGACGTCGGCGGTGAGTACGACCCTCAGAGACACCGATATGACCATCATCAGAGGTGAGTTCCCAGATCTCATTTCCTTTACCTCTTTACTTCACCCTTCCTCTGTCCTTATCGTCTACCTTGGTCCGTATCAGTGAAGGGAATTGGCCTTCGTTGAACTCAAACTCCTGAGTCCCGCAGGGAGTACATCCTCCCATCCTTCCAATTTCTGTCTGCCATTCACCCACCTTTTTGCCCTTAGACCTTTCTCACCCCTGACCTCTACCCATGCTTCCCTTGGCCCCCAGTCAATCCTGACTCACCTTCTTCAGCTCAGACTCTTTTCCTGCCAGCACCGTTATCACCCTAACTAATGCCCTTTCTGGGATTAATCCATTCATCTGCTCTTGCTGCCACACATGGGGCTGCTGGGCCCACATGATTGTAGTGATCGTTGGCAGTTTAAATAGGCATAATCTACCTCATTCAGACTCTTCCACTGAGAAATTTTTCTTGTCCAAGTGTGTTCATAGTACCATTCCAGTCCCCCTTCCTTCTCTTCAAGCTCTCTACCTCATTAAACCCCCTCAGTGATTGTCCCTGACTTCTACTCCTCAAAGAAAAGTGAACTTTTCCTGCATGAACTTCCTCAGTTTCCCACCCCTGAATACCCTGAACTCTCTCAATCCTTTTCAGGAAAAAGTGGTCCCTTGTTTTGGAGATTAGTCCTCTGCCCTTCTTCCAATCTATTACTTCCTTCTGCTTGGCTTCCCCTCACAGGTCTCCCACCAGCGTTTCTATTCTTCCCTACAGCCCAAAACTGTCCAAAACATCTCCCATCTTGAAACAAAGGAGTGAACTCAAAACAGAAAACCCCATCAAATCCACTACACTGTTCAAAGTAGTCATCTCTGAGGGATCCTGAAGACATTTTAAGTTTCTATATTTCTCCATCTCTTTTCTTTCCTTCACCCTATTTTTCTTAAACATTGTACTTCTTACTTTTATAAATGGTGTCTAAAGGGAAACCTCCCCTTAGTTACAGCTTAAGCTCTCACTGTCAGTCACTCTTCAAAAGAATAGCCTATCCTGGCTCTACCTCTTCCCTTCCAATTAATTCCCCTCCAACCAGCTGCAGTAGCCTTCACACCCATCTCAGTTGGCTTAGGGTCTCACTTTAACTGACCTCCTTGTGGCATATGACATCATTGACTACTTCCTCTTTGCTAACGGTTCTAGTTCATATACTTTTTCTAAAAATTATACAATGTCTGGAATATAAGACATAAAATGAATGCACACAAACCTATTTCCCTACCTAAGAATGGAAACATTGCCATAACCTTTGCATCTGTTCTTGTGAGCTTTTTCCCTAGCCCTCTCTCCTGTCTCCCTCACAAGTAAGAATGTTGTTCAGTTCTCACAATGGATTTTAGCGTATGTGTATTTCTATAAATGATGTATTGTTTAGTTTTGTTTGTTTTTAAACTTTATCAGGGAATGTTAGTGTATCATCAATCTTTATACCCTGTGTATATTTTATATATATTGTATTTGTACAATAGTTAATAATAAAAATCATTAAAAAAGAGCTCCCTAAATGATTCTGATGGACTGGTATTTGGAAATAACAGCTGTAGTTTTTATTTCCTTAATATGTAACACCTGCTCCTTATTCTCTGTCCCACTGCTGTTCAAATTTCTGCCCTCCTCATTCACCTGGACCATTACAGGTAATCTTGCATTCGTTCTCCAAATGGGCTGGCATGATGCTCTAAAATGCACTTGCCTGCTTAAAATCCCTCAGTGCCCCTCCCCCACCCCACTCCATTGCCTACAGATAAAAATCCAGATTTCTTTTTTTTACATCAATTTTTTTCTTTTTTATGAAACATAACCACATACAAACATAAACATTATCATATGATCATTCCATTTTGTTATGTAATCAATTACACACTATCATCACATAGTTGTATATTCATCATCATGATCATTTCTTAGAACATCTGCATCAATTCAGAAGAAGCAATAAAAAGAAAACAAAAAAATCATACATACCATACCACTTACCCCTCTCACCAGCATTTCAATCTACTAAATTTATTTTACCATTTGTTCCCCTTATTAGTTATTTATTTTTAATCCATATGTTTTACTTGTCTTTCAGTAAGGTAGACAAAAGGAGCATCAGACACAAGGCTCTCACAACCAAACAGTCACACTGCAACAGCCATATCATCATACAATTTCTTCAAGAAACATGGCCACTAGAGCACAGCTCCAGTTTCAGGCACTTCCCTCCAGCCTCTCCATTACACCTTAGCTAACCAGGTGATATCTATTTAATGCATAAGAATAACCTCTCAACTCTGTTTGCAATCTCTCAGCCGTAAATAGTTCAGATTTCTAAGTGTGACATAATCTGGTCTTTGTCCTTCCAGCTTTATCTTTTCTTTTCTTCCCTCCTTTTTTTTAACGGTGGTAACATAAATACAACATAAAAATTTCCATTTTAATAACTTTCAAGAATGCAGTTCACTGATGTTAACTACATTCACAATGTTGTGCTGCTATCACCACCATGCACTACCAACACTTTTCCATCAGCCCATCTTTATCTTTTTTTTTTGCATGGGCAGGCTCTGGGAATTGAACCTGGGTCTCTGGCATGGCAGGCAAGAGTTCTGCCACTGAGCCACTGTCTCACTGCCCATCTCACCTTTATCTTTTGCCATCCACTCCTCCTCCTCCAGGCTGCCTTTCTTGCAGTTCCATGCAAAGACCTGTCACTTAGCCATTGTACATGTTATTCCCTCTACCTGGAATGCCATTTCTCCTTCACCTTTTGTCAGTTTGGTGAACATGCACTAAAAATTGTCAGGACTGATCTGAAAGGGTCTCTTCTCAATCTTTTTCTCATCCTCACCCTTCTTTTCCTTGTTTATAACTTTGCTAGAGCACTCAGTCATTTGTTTGTCCGTAATGAGTGCTGAGCTCCTTGAAAGCAGGGAGATTCCAAGCCAAGATCCATGTTGACCCCTGAGGAATAGCCAAGCATCCCTAACTGGGCTTCCTCCCAATTTACTCTCCATCACCCCACCCCATGACTGTCTGCACAAGCGCGCATGCACACACAAACATACACACTGTCGGTTAATTGAAGCCCCTTCACCTCAGCCCCACCTCCCTAACTCCTCAGGTCTTTCACGGAGACCATGAGTTCCCTGTCCCCTGGGAAGCCGTGGCAGACCAAGTTGAGCAGTGCAGGACTCGTCTATCTGCATTTTGGGCACAAGCTGCTGGCCCAGTTGCTGGGCACTAATGAAGAGGACAGCACGGTGGGCACCCTCTATGACAAGGTAGGAATCCAAGGACAGAGATGCCCCCAAGCATATCTCTCATAGGCTAGTTAGGGTTGGTGCTCACGCACACTCAGAAGTGGGTCTAAGGACATTGGGATTCCCACCCCATGGCTGGTTGCAGCACTCACTCTGCCAGTCAGGCTCAGTTTCTCACAGGGGAATGCTAATATCTCCCCTACTTACATCCTGAGATGGTTAAGGAGCAGATGTGATAATATGTGGGAAAGGGCTTTGAAAAGCATAAAGCAGTATTTCCCAGTTTTTTTTCTCAATCTGGAACACCTCAGATTCAGTTCATAAGTCAAACCTCAGATTCAGTTCTTTTTTTTTTTTTTTAATCAATACATCTATGTAACCTGTACTCCAGAAGCTGCTCCTATAGCCCCATCCTAGTGAATGTATCCTCATCCCCACCATAGGTAAACACCATCCTGACTTCCAACATCATACATTTGTTTTGCCTAATCAAAAAAAATTTTATTAGAGAAGTTGTAGGCCATTCTTATTTTTTGTATGTAGGCTGTTGAGTTCAATCCACAGACTTTGCTTGCCTTTTTTTATGCCCCACCTCCACCCCCACCCCCATGACATAGCTTTAGTGTGCTCCGATATTAACAGGTTAAATTAGAATTTGGGGAACACCAAGGTTTTAGACTGGGTCAGTTTTTTCTTTTACTGCTGAAGGGTTTCTTAGCAATTGACTAAATGAAACCCAAGTTTTAATTAAGCATCAAACTGGGGTCCAGATAAGGAGATGCTGGGCACAGAGGAGTTTGTCTTTTGGCTCTCCCTCAGAGTACTGTACCATATGTGTATGGATATATAGGCCTTTATAAGACATTTTTGCATAAAGCGCTGGCATCAATTCTGCCCCAAAACGCTTGCAGCAATCCTCCAGTTTCCTAGCTGAGGCTCAGGAGATGCAGCAACTGTTACCTCACTAACCATGTTATCCAAATAGCCTACTTTTGGCCCACCTGGAGTCTTACCTTCTCTCAGCCATAGGAATCTATTCCCACAGAGCCCCTCAAGGAAGAGTCAGCAGCTCCCTCCCCACACAGGCTGGCCTTGTTTCAGGCTCCATGCTGTAGCATAGTGAGCGCTAGAGTAGGAATCAGGGGATCTGAATTCTAGTTCCAACAGTGTTAGCTATCTGACCTTGAGCAAGTCTCTGAACTCTCCAGTTCCTCCTTTACTCATCCGATTAATGTTGAGAAATCCTCACAGGGCCATGGAGAGGATTAAGTGAGTATGTGTGAATATACTTTGATACCTATAAAACTTTAAGCAAATGGTAAGTAACCTCAAGAGCATTTCCCTTGCTGCTGCCTTAGATGTATGAGAACTTTGTGGAAGAAGTGGACGCAGTGGACAATGGGATCTCCCAGTGGGCAGAGGGGGAGCCTCGATATGCACTGACTACTACCTTGAGTGCCCGGGTCGCTCGACTTAATCCTACCTGGAACCAGCCCAATCAAGACACTGAGGTAGGGAAGACCTCATGGGGAAGAAACCACGAGGTATGTAAGAACCTCAGAGGGAAATGGAGTGTTTGCCACTCCAAAGTCCTAGGAAAGTAAAAAGTTTGGACCAGCACTGTGGTTGATTCCTACATGATTCCCAGGCAGGATTCAAGCGTGCAATGGATCTGGTTCAAGAGGAATTTCTGCAGAGAATAGACTTTTACCAGCACAGCTGGCTGCCAGCCCGGGCACTGGTGGAAGAGGCCCTGGCCCAGCGATTCCAGGTATAGGCATAGGAGGAGGCCCTATGGCTCAGGGATCAGTGACTGCTGTCAAGCTGCTGGTCAGCAGGGGCTCCTGGTTTTCCCCTAATCTTTCTAGCCCTGCCCTAAATTCCTTTCAGGTCGACCCAACTGGAGAGATAGTGGAACTGGCCAAAGGCGGATGCCCTTGGAAGGAGCACCTTTACCACCTGGAATCTGGACTCTCTCCCCCAGCGGCCATCATCTTTGTTATCTACACTGACCAGGCTGGACAGTGGCGGGTACAGTGTGTGCCCAAAGAGCTCCACTCTTTCCAGAGCCGGTGAGGCCCCACCCTTCAGACCTTCACACTTGTTTCAGTCCTATTAGAGGAAACTGCCAACCTCGGTCTCTGCTTTGCTCCCTTCTCTCAGTTCCTCAGACCTTCATTTGCTCACTTGTAGGCTGCCCTTGCCAGAGCCATGGCGAGGTCTTCGGGATGAGGCCTTGGACCAGGTCAGTGGGATTCCTGGCTGCATCTTTGTCCATGCCAGTGGCTTCATTGGAGGCCACCGGACCCGAGAGGGAGCCTTGAGCATGGCCCGTGCCACCTTGGCCCAGCGCCTATGCCTTCCAGAGCCCCTAGTCCAATAAAACTTTCATCTCATGCTTACCAAGTCCTTGCTCATCATTGCCCTACACCTGAGAACTTGCTCAAATTTAGGAAAAGTTAAACATCTGATGTGTCAGACCCTTTCCTAAGTATTTTCCCACACTACTGACTAAGCTTTGCTTTCTTCGTGTGAAACCATCCACTTCCAGTGGTAGGATAACTTGACCAAAATTGGCTAAAAAGCGACAGAGCCAGGATCTTAACCCAGAGTCCATGTGCCCCTCTTCCCCTGACTATATATCACTGTAACTCCCTGGAAAAGAGAGAGTCTGGTAACTGAGTGGAAAACAAAGTTTTAATTAGAGGTGAGTATTTGGGGAGTAGGGCCGAGCAGGTGATGGCCCTGGGAGAGGGTCCCAAGGAGCAGAGTTTAGGGACGTCTCAGTAAAGAGGGGCAGATCATGAATAGCGCCTCCACCCCCAGCTGGGGGTTCCTGGGCCCGGCCAAGCACTGGGCTAAAACGTGGAAACTGGGCATTGACAAAATACAGAGGGATGTGGGCAATTCGCCCTGTGGACCAGCACTGAAGAGAGAGGGGAAAGAAAAGCTTGTCAGACAGAGTCTGGGGCCAAAGACAGCCAAAAGGCAGAACCACACAGCAGCCAAGGCCCTGATCTGCTCCAACCCATCCCCAGCAGCCTGGTTTACTCACCACAGTGAGCAGAGCACCTTTGTTGAAAGACGGATGGAAAGTGATAAGTTGGGCCTGTGCTCCTGGTTCCCCCTGGATAATACCACTAAGGGAAAAGGAAAAGATGAGCAGGCAACTAGAGGCAGAAGGGAGGTGTCATGGAACACAGGTTTGGGTGTGGAAGGTTGATGAGGAACTGAGAACTTCTGACCTGTCTGGCACTTACCAGGGAAGCAGCTCAAACACAGGACTATTGCGAGTACGAAAAAGGAGGATGATTGATTTACCGTCCAGCACATGTGGATTTCCTATAAGAAATGCATCCAGGAATAGGGAGGAACTCCAGAGGCAGAATCCCAGTGCAGGGCAGAAAACTGCAGGCCAGAGCATGGCCACACCCGATCCGTGGGGTAACACACTGAGCAAAGCCCTTCTTCCCCACCTCTTACCTTTCATAAGCACAGCCAGACGTTCCCCGCTGGGGTCCCAAACCATGGAATGAGCCTCTCCCCCAAGTCTATGGACCAGAACAGTAGATTGGCCTCTTTCACCTTCCTTACACTGCCCCTCCCACACCCACCCACCCAGATCACCTCTTCTCTCCATCTGGTGTCTGTACTGTCGTCTCAGACAGATCTGCCACAATTGTTGCTGACTTTGCACCTCCAACGTGTCCCTTTTCATCGCCTGTAGATAAGGGCAAAAGCTCTTAAGTACAGGAAACATGAGCCTCTGGACCTCCTCCACCTCCCCACTGCAGGCATTGACACCTCTGAAATCTTCTGAGCTTCTGTAATTCCGTTTATCCCTCAGAATAGCCTCTACCAGAGGGTTCCAGGCTGCCTCTGACCACCCAGATACTCCAAATTGTGAAGCATTGCCCCTAACTCACCACAACGTTCTGGAAATGACAAGGAATAAATCAGCGGTTCCCCAAAGACACTGAACAAAAGTCGGTTCCCATCTGGGCTCCAACAGCCAGTCTGGAGTCAAGGAGCAAAAGGAAGGGAAAGGGTGCTCTGTAAGGTAATGTAGGAGGGAAAGAAGTAGGGGAGGTAGAGAGACAGGCTTGCCTCAGGGGTCCATTGGAATAACAACCTTCACCCCACACCCAGCTTCTTACCTGGCAGCGTCCTGATAGAGTAGGCCACCTCTCACAAGTCCACATTTGGGCTTCCCAGACTCTGAGCCAGAGAGAGGCAGATCACAGCTTAAGGCCTCTGGATTCCAAAACCTGAACATATCTCCCTCTGTCAGTCCCAAGGGTCAGGTCAAAGAAAGGAAATGGGGACATTTCCACTCACCGAAAGACATGCCCTTCCACTCACCGAAAGACAGCTGAAGGGGTGGTAGCCAGGACTTTGCTGCCATCTGGGGACCAGAGAAGGTTGGTGACTCCACCTCCTCGGAACCAGGGAAGGGGGACACAGGTCTCTGTTGAGATATCCCATACCTAGGAGAATAGGGGGGCAGGACAGTGGCAGAGAAAACTTAAATATCCCTATCATCTTTCATTCAGTGGACTGCCATCTTCTAGGTACAAAGATCCAGAAAGGGAAGGAAGCAGGAAAGGGATTATTAAAACAAAAGGAAAAAGGTTTATTTTTATAATATATAACAGGCAGAATTTTAAATCTGAGAAGTCTGGATGGTAGGAACACCTTCCCTGGATAAGTTAAAATTGAATGAACAGAAAAAAAAAAAAAGATTGAATGAACAATTATCCTTCTCCTTCCCCCGTAATATTTTCCACCAGGTGGAGAATGCTGTTTTCTCAAGACTGAAACGAACAGGAGTGGTACCAACTTACCAAGATAGCAGCATCCACAGGTGAAGCTGAGAGCAGCCGCCCCCCATTGGGGGCCCAGGCCAAGCTAGTGACAGGTGTGTGTCCAGGGTGAAAGAGCACTTGGGCACAGCCAGAAGATGGTCTATCTCGGGGAAATGGATGATAATGAGTCAGAAGAAGCAAACAAAAACGTCCCACAATTCTTTTTCCTTTCCTCCTTCTGTTCAACCCTCCCATCCTTTCTGAGCTCAAATCCGGGTTGGGGAAAGGAGTTAAGATTATGGAAATTAAAGAAAACAATGGTGAACAAAGACCAGTAGGTCTGCACAGGAGAACGAGTGATCAGCATCTCTGCAAGAGGATGAACTGTCATTATAGCAGGAGGGCCTCAGGGAGACACTGACTTCTGATCAATAAAGTTAAGAAGTGCTGAGCTGGGGAGCTGCCATGCCCTGCCTTGGATGAGTCTTCTCCCCATAGGACCGTCCAGCCTAGGATGTGGGATAGTCTAGGATGTTACCTCAAGGTTCAACCTCTTCTCTTTCCAGAGTTATCTGGAAATCCCTGCCTTTTCTTGTTTGAATTTAGTCCCCCTCCTCTAGCATAGGATATGTTCCTCCTATGTTCCTATGGTGTTTTCTGCATCTGTCATAAAAACGCTGATATATGGATCGAACTCCGTCACTAGGCTGGGAACTACTGATGGTTCTAGCTCAGTCTTATTCAGCTCTGTATCAGAAAAGCCATGCACTTGGCCTGATTAATGCAGGCTACTTAATGCCACCCTCACCTTTTCCCACCTAACTATAACCACCTTTAGCTCCAAGAAGATCTTAGGTCACTGATCTACGTCTTCTTTTGAACTCTCTTTTCAGGACAGTTCACATAGATCCATCTCATTCTTTTCAGAGGCTCTATTGTATTTCATTAAGTAGATAAGCCATAATTTATTCAATTGTGCTTCCATGGGTGGACATTTCAATTGTTTGTAATTTTTTGTTATAAACAAAGCTGCAAAAAAAACTTTTCTTTGTGTCTTTTTGTACCCAAGCCATTATTTGTAGGGGATAGATTATTACTTTTTTGGGGAGTGGGAGAGATTATTAAAGTAGAATTTACTGGCAAAACAGGCTTATACCTTAAAAATAATAATAATAAATATGCCAACAAATTCTTTTATCTAGGTATGAAATATCTTTAAATAAGGAAATTTATCTTCTTTTAAATATTTTACATTTTATTTTGTTTTACTACTGTACTTAACTTCAAAAATAATTAATAATGGTGATGATATCTGTCTTCACCTTGATGTTATTGGAAACTTCTATTTTGTGTTTTCAGCTAGAATGTCTGCTTTTTGGGAGGCAGGTTTATTGATGAAAGCATTCCTTTCAATTTGCTAATGTAATAAATCACATTCATAGATTTCCTAATGATTAACTTCTGGAAAACCCTACTTGGTTAAGCTGTTTTATTATTTAATATGCTTTTGGAGTCCATTTACTAACATTTTAAGGTTTTCATCTGTGCCCCAAAATTTTCTTTCTTGTACTATCTTGGGTTTAGGTATGAGAGTTATGTTAGCTTTATAAAAATAAATGAGGATGTAATGCCCACAAGAGAAACCAGTCTCCAGTGTCTTGGAACAGTTAGAAGGAAAAACCTGAAATTGTAGAACTGCTACTCATATCAAATTCTGAAATCTGTTCTCTAACTACTTGTTAAAATGTACTTTGAAAATCACTGCTTTTTTGGATATATATTATATTTCACAATAAAAATAATTTTTTTAAATGCCAAAAAAATAATAAATAAAAAATAAGGATGGATTCTGGAAAGAGTACACTAATGGAAAAACTGGTGAAACACAAAGTGTGGAGTTACTAGTAACATACAAATGTTAGTTTCTTCATTTTGATAAAAACAACATAGTAATATTACAATGGGGGTCTGGTGAGAGATATAGTGAACTCTGTACGACCTTCATAACTTTTCTAGAAAACTAAAATTATTACAAATAAAAAGTATATTAAAAGGGTGCATGGGTAGTTTACTGGTTAGAATGCCAGCCTTCCATGCAGGAGACCCGGGTTCGATTCCCAGACCATGCACCCTTAAAAGGGAAAAATAAATCAGCCGACTTTCTAAATTTTTCTATGATGCAGGGTAATTCAGGTTAACATAGAGATTTTCTATTCTTTGACATCAAATATAACTCTTGTAAATCCATCTTCTTTAGTGGTAGAACCCAACCTTTCAATTTTAGAGTCAACTGTGATGGAGTAAAAAGTTTTGATATATATTCACATACCATACAGTCCATCCAAGGTATACAACCAGTGGCTTTTAGTATAATCTCACAGTTGTACAATCATCACCACAATCAATTTTAGAACATTTTCATTACTCCAAAAGGAAAAACCCCATACCCCTTAATAATCCCTCTATCCTTCTCTAGCCCTAAATAATTACTAATCTAATTCTGTCTCTATAGATTTATCTGTATTTAAAGAATATTAAAATATTATTGTTAAATATTATCCGTAGTTTGCATTAGGTATACTTTGCTAGAAATTCAAACATTTCCTTTAGATTTTAAAATTTGTTGGCCTGCAAGCTGTACATAACATTTTAATAATTCTTCTGATTTCTTCCATATCTGTGGTTAGGTCCCCTTTCCCATTCTGAAAATATACTATGATTTTCTCTTTTTCTTTAGTTGGGCTGGCCTAAAGGTCTTCATCTTTATTCTTAAAGAAACAGTTTCTAGTTTTATTTTTAGTTGGTTATCATGGGGATTTTTTCCAATTTCACTAGTTTCCTATTCATTCCCTCCCTTCTTTTCCTTTAAACTTATATTTCACAGCCTTCTGGAAGAGACATGTCTTTCTAGTCCATCATCCATAGATACATCTTCCCACAATCCCAGAAGCCCCTAGTTTTGTCCCTTTCTCTAGATACGAGCAATCTCAAAACCTCTTCTCTGGAGAATTCCTGATATTCTCACAAGCAGTGGGGACAACCAAAGCAATAGGCTGAGCCCCCAATCTTGGGGTTTATCCATATGAAACTTAACCCTGCAAAGAACAGGCTAAGCCTACTTAAAATTAGACCTAAGAGTCACTCCCAGAGAACCTTTTGTTGCTCAGATGTAGCCTCTTTCTCTAAGCCAACGTGGCAAGTGAACTCACTGCCCTCCCCCTCTCTACATGGGACATGACTCCCAGGGGTGTGGACCTTCCTGGCAAGGTGGGACAGAAATCCTAGAATATGCTGGGACTCAGGACCAAGGGATTGAGAAAACCTTCTGAACCGAAAGGGGGAAGAGAGAAATGAGACAAAGTAAAGTGTTAATGGCTGAGAGATTCCAAACAGAGTCGAGAGGTTATCCTGGAGGTTTTTCTTACTCATTAAATAGATATCACCTTGTTAGTCAAGACGTAATGGAGAGGCTGGAGGGAACTGCCTGAAAATGTAGAGCTGTGTTCCAGTAGCCATGTTTCTTGAAGATGATTGTATAATGATATAGCTTTCACAATGTGACCGTGTGATTGTGAAAACCTTGTGTCTGATGCTCCTTTTATCTACCTTATCAAGAGACAAGTAAAACATATGGCATAAAAATAAATAATAGGGGGAACAAATGTCAAAATAAATTTAGTAGACTGAAATGCTAGTGATCAATGAATGGGAGGAGTAAGGGGTATGACATGTATGAATTTTTTTTCTATTGTCTTTTTATTTATTTTTCTGAATTGCTGCAAATGTTCTAAGAAATGATCATGATGATGAATATACAACTATGTGATAAAAAAAGAATGTTCATATTGTATGTTGATTGGCTTTTTTATTAAAAAAATAAAACACCTCTTCTCTGACCTTAGGTCTACTTCTCCCATACCCATTTTAAGTTCTGTAAGGACAAAGAACTTTCCTCCCAGACCTCCTCGCCACTGCCCTACCCTAGCATGGCTGCAACCTTCAGGACAAGTTAAGGCAGAAGCTGCAGGGACTCACCGGGTCGACAAGGAGGTAGGGTCCAGGGTCCATATGAGAATGCAGCTCTGGCAGGCCACAGCCAAGACAGAGGCACTGAGGGGCTTCCAGGCTAGAGCTGCCACATTTCGCTGCAGCCGGTGCTTCAGGGAGGGAACTATAGTGCTGGGGTAAAAGGATAGGGAGATGAGCCAAAGCAGGGACACCAAGGCTCAGGGGACCTGAGTATAGGTCAGGGAAAGCTACAGAAATAAAGCCTAATCCACCCAAGGCCTAGGTATATTGTGGGAGAGAAGAACAGGGTTATCAAGGTTGGAAAGAGTATATACCTAGTTATGGAGCCTCCCTAATCTCAATTCTGGAAGGGGTCTTGTGGACCAGGGTCAGGAAATACACGACTCCTCTGGGACCAAGGGTGAAGATGGAAGGGGAGACTGATCCATGGGGACTGAAAAGTCAAGAGTCCGTCTGGTACGTCCCACACACCTGTTGGCATTATATACACGGATAGAATCATCCAGCAGGGCCACTGCAAACTTGTTGGTGTGGGGGTGCCATGCAAAGACCCTCAAGCAGCAGCTGGACCTGGAACAGGAATGAGCATGAGGAGTAAACCTGCACCTACTCATACCCTAGAAGCTGGGATTCCCTTCTCTTTCATTTGAGGAGATGTTTGGTTTTTAATTTTACTTTTATTTCTTTTTTTCAGGGAGGAGTTTGAAGAACAGTCAGGAAAGGAATGAGAAAGTCTCTGCCTTGATTTCCTTCTTCCCAAAAGAAGTTCCAATGTTCATGACATTTTCACAAAAGTCCTATAGCTTTGTATGCTCACCAATTAGTGACTTGGGCAAATTCAGCAATCAGATCTTCACTCTTGAGCTGCAAGAACAAAGTGGACAGAGGACACACTGGGAACAGAGGACTTGTCCCTTCAATGTTCTCATAGGAGAGCTGGACCACTCCCACCCTTCCTGACCTTAAGGGATGGGAAATAGACAGGGGGTAAGGGACAGGGGAGGAAGCCAAACTTACAGAGAGGTGGGGAAACAGGGACCCATGGAGGGAGGAGGCCCATCGACAGAGTGCTAGGGTCCAGCTGGATGCCGTCTTCACCCACTTAAACACTGGGGAGTTGAAGAAGCAGCTGTAAGTAAACCATTCACAGGGCCCTTCCTGGATACTCTCTTAGGCCAGACACAAGCAGGACAAACCACTCCACAAGTCCTTCTGCCCAGCAAGTGCTCTGGACACCCACTCAGGGGGATGTAGATAGAGGGGAGAAGAGAATACCAGTGTAAACAACCTGGCCAAGAAAAACAGAGGGAAAGGGGCTGGGCCTAGAGTGATGGGGTGAGGGAGAAAATATGGAGAAGAGACACCAGCCACAACACTAGAGATAGCTAGAAGAAGACACTTACCCTCTTCCTCTGAGTTTGCAATTTCATTCAGCACCCCAAAAAGGCCCACATCACGCCTGATGTAGAGAGAAAGCTGTGAGTCAGATTGATCTGACCCATTTAGTGCCCCTCCTACAGTTTCTTTCATACACTCAATAAAAATAAAAGCAAAGAAACTCACATTTAATGAGTGCCAATTATGTACCAGGCACTTTATATATTGTCCTTTCATTTAATTATCACACTAATCTTCTGAATAACATTATGCCCAGTTTACAGATGAGGCAACTAAGCTCGGATGTCTTACAGGGCTTACTGAGCAGGTTAAGGAATCAGAACTTGCCCTAAAACAGTGAATGGAAAGCCACAGAAGGGTTTTAAGCAGAAGAATAAACTGAACACATTCACATTTTATAAAGATCAGTCTGGCTGCAGATTAAAGTGGAACAGGAATGAGAGAAGGAAATCAGCTAAAAGGCTACTGCAGTAACCTAGAAAAAAGGTAAAAGTGGCCTGAGTCATTGGGGATGGGGAAAAAAAGTAGACAGAGTTATGTGGAATGAGCAAGATCTGAGGATTAATTAGACATGTTAAGAGGGAGAGAGCAATATCAAGGCAACACCTAAGTAATAATGATAGCGGCTACTACTGCTTGAGCACTTACAATGTGCCAGGTGCTAGGCTAAGTGCTTCATGTGCATTTTTAAATTTAGTCAGCATCACAATCTTACAAAATAGGCATTATTATCATTTGCATTTTTAGATGAGAGGACAGAGGCACGAAGAGGTAAATTAATATGACCAAGGTGTCCCAGCCAGGAAGTAGCAGAGTCGGAATTCAACCCCAGTCTCTCTGCCTTGAAGCTTACACTCAAACCACTTGTTCCTGAATGAGTGGTAAGTCCATTTCTTGAGATGAAAAACCAGGGAAGCAGCAGGTTAGAGAAGAGAAATGAAGAGATCAGTTTTGAACATACTGAGTATATCAAACCTGTACAATATTCAATTGGGGATGTTTGCAGACAAATGAGCATTCACGCCTAGAGCACCAATCTGAAGTCCAGGGATAAAAAGGCAGTACTAAGGAAGAGGGCTAGGACACAGTCCAGGGAATGCTAACATTTAAGAGACATCAAAAAGAGGAGCTTCAGAAAAGGCTAAGCAGCAGCAACCAAAGAGGGAGGAGACAAGAAAGAGCCCAGGATTGAATGGCTTTTTAAACACAGAACTGATGTTTAATGTTACTCACACAAAGAGGCATACAAATTAAACTATACTGCAATACCAAATATCAAAATTCGACAACACGTGTGGTGGGATTGCAAATATGCACAATTTCAATGGAGGACTATTTGACAACCAACTCACACAATTACAAATGAACATACCCTGTGAACCCAGAAACTTCATTCCTAGGAATAGATCCTATAGATGATAATAATAATAACAGCTACCATTTAGAGGGGTTAATAAATGCCAGATATCATATTCTAAGTGCTTTACCTCTATTAACTCATTTATTCCTCACCATGACTGTGTAAGATAGGTTCCATTTTACAGATGAGGAACCCGAGAGACACAGTAATTTACCCCAAGGTCACACAGCTAGAAAGTGGCATAGCCAGGGACTGAACATAGACACTGTGGCTCCATTCCCACATGTGCAAAATGAATGACTTAAGTATGAGACTATTCAGTGCAACCATATACCAATCTTGATGAACTTCAGATAAAGGTTCAGAAGTTTGAGACATGAGATGGGGCCAAGAAAGAGGTTGACATAATCAAACCAGAAAGAAAGGACGGCAAGTCAATAGAGATGAAATGGAACTACTGTTGCACAGCCTTGGGTTCCACAGTAAGAAGTTGATATGATGAATGAAATAAAGGCTCTGGGCAAGGGAGAGCTTGGATGAAACAGCCTTTAGGAGAGCAGCCCAAGGCAGAGGGGTTGCGTCCTCATTTTCCCCAGGATCTGCAGACCCTGGCTCAGGAGACCCTTTGCCATGCCTCACCAAATGTTGATGCATCTCTTCCAAACTCGCTCCCGGTGGTGGATGAATGCGGTTCTTGTGCCATGGTCCAGCCTCCCAGGGGGTTTCAGGGGATCCTTGGTCAGGTGTAGGACAGGAAGATTGATCCACTATAGCCGAGAAATGAGAGATGTAACAGTGAGTCAGTCTCTTCCCCAGATTCCTGCTGAACACCCTGCCATCTCCAAACCATAGCTGGACTAAGGGTAAGTGGCTCCAGAGACATCTTTCCCATTGCCACAAAGTTAACGTTTCTGAGTATGGAAACAGGACTTAGCTTTCTCACCTCTAATACTGGAATATTTCACAGGGTTGCTGTGATTCTTAAATCATACAGCATTTGTGGAAAACACCTCAGAGCATCTTTCTTAAATAGCAAACAATTAATATCGGTCTTTCTTCCCTTTTCTTCCAAGGAACACCACGGAGGTTGTACCTTCCCATTTCTCCCAAACTTTAAAACACTCTCCCTGATCTCACCTCCCACTCTCAGACCCTCCTACTGTTCTGTACCCTCCGTTTTCCCAACCCCGCCACCCATTCGTCTCCGTTCTTTCCAAACCCTCTAGGTCCACCCCACAGCTTCTCAGCATCTTCAGCATCCCTCATCCTCCAACTTCACCCCTAAAACACATTCCAGCCCCTTCCATTCTTCTCCCGCCTTGGCCAGGATATCTCCAGTCGGCCAGTCCTCCCGGTCTCTGCCACCCTCCTGCTGCCTCCGTTCCCATTCCCCCGACTCTGCCCGGATGCCTGCAGGTCCCCGCCGTGCTCGCCCAGACCACCTGGCCCCGGAAGTCGGGAGGCGGGCTGTCGTAGCTATTGCCTGTCACCAGCTCATTATTGTGCTCGTATAGGGTGACTTGTCCCCTGGGCGGCGGCGGAGGGAACAACCCCAGGGAGCACATCGTTCCGGTCTCGAGAAGTCTGGGGTAAGCCAACAGCCAGCAGGCGCCTGCGCCGATCCCACTCTTCCAACTCAGTTCCCGGGCTAGATTCGGATGCGGACCGGTAGCCGCAAGGGACAAACAAGCTTTGCAACTCTCAAAGGAAGAGAAGCGAAGGACGCGGGCGCGTTCCTGGGCCAACTTCCGGAGTTTCCTCGTGCACCTCCTGGCGGCGGGAGGGGGAAAGGCGCCGACAAGTTGGCAGAACCCTCCCTGGTTAAGGACCAATGAGGTTTCTTTTCCTGTGAGACTGATGTTTTTCTCAGCTCCGGATTCCCAATACCGTCTTCAACGCACTTCTCATCGCTTGGGAAGTCCGAAATAAGCCACGTTCAGGGAAATACCTATTTAAGCCCTCCCAGACCTGTGGATCGCCCAGAGGGAAATACAGGCAGTGTCACAGGAGCTGGCTGGAAGCTGAGGGATAAGCCTCATGCGGGAGGAAAGTCAGAAAGGAGACCTTGGGAGGGACAGTGCTGCTCTCACAGCAACCCAGAGTTCTCAGGATTAGGCGTCCTGGAAGGGAAAGTGGGTACAGCTGGAAAACAGTAACATTTCCTGTGTACGTGTTATGATAAGCCCTTATATAATTGTTACAACAACCCCACGAGATGAAGTGGGTTCTGTTATTATCATAGCCCCTTAAGGAACGTGAGACAGAAGAGATTGGACCTAGAAATACCAAACAAGGCATTCTGACTTCAGAATAAAAGAGACATGAGTCATTCACTTTAACTCCGAAGGATGAAATTAGACCTAGAGTCTAACACAGAACAGGTGCTCCTCTTATAACTGTATGTCTTTGGAAAACGTCATTGAATTCTCTGAGCTTCAGTTTCCTCATTTGCAAAGTGTCCTAATTATTTCATATGGTTATTTCCCATACAAAAAATAGTGGACATTGAAGCCATTTAATAAATCATAAATCAGAGTTATGTGCACTGGGTAACCAAGAGCACATAACTCTACCATCAAATAGGTGTTCTCAGGCATCAGTTCATTCATTTAGCAAATGTTAATGAGCAGTTTGAAGGGCTATGCTCTGGGGACACAAATATATAAAACATTGTCCCAACTCCCAAAAGCGGTCGGCCTCATTGGACAATCAAGAAAATCTAACATTCTTGGATTCCGTTATCTACCTCTCCTTTCTGCCTGAAAATTCCTCCTAGATAGTAGTAAGTAAGTAAGTAGTAAGTAAGAAAGTAATCCTAGATCAGAATACAAAGGGCTCCAGAATCCATCTCTAAAAATGCCTTTCACCTGAGAGAAGGCCTGAGGTGGGGGGGGGGGGGAAGGTGTCCTCTCTAATGGAATACTTCCTAAATGTTAATGTATTTGTGACATCCAGGGGAATCTTGTTAAAATGAAGTCTGGGGTGGCACTGAGAATTTGTAGTTTCAAAAAGCCTCCAAAGTGATACAGACCACACTTTGAGTGGCTCCAACCCTTTTCCATTAGCCCAATTTAATCTGCAAGATTAGTTCACTGTCACCTGGAAAATCAAAGAAAGCTTAAAAGAGCCTACCATTTAAACTGGGCTAGTTTGGGGAACCTAGACGCCAGGAAAACTGTAATTGAGAAAAGAGACAGGGCAGTCTTGAAGGAAAACAGGGACTTAATATCTGATGGACTGGTGGAAAGTAATGAGAACCCACCAAATAAGTTAACAGTCAAGACACCATCCAAACGATACCCTGAGAAAGTTATCACTCCCACCTGCTACTCTCACTATCCCTTCCACGAAACCTCCGTTTTCACCCTCAAGAGGTAATAATTATTGTAGAAATCTCCCTCTCACCCTGTAGTGTGAGCTGAAGACAAGGAACAGAACTAGGGCATTCCTATCTTCCCTTCCCCATATCTCCCATTTAACTTTTTTTCAACGTTCTTCACAATTTGCGGGTTCTAGAGAAGACCAAGCCCAGGCCTGGGGCGCACCGGGCTAACGTCACCAGGGGGCGCGGCGGCCCCGGCGATACAGCGAGTGTGACCTACCGACCCTGAGGCTCAAAGCTTTGGCGGGCGGTCTCCACAGCCCCTCCCTAAGACCCGGGCGCGAAATCGAGGCAGACCACGGACCACTGCCTGAGACTTCTAAAAGAAGCCCCCTCCTCTGGGAGGCTAGAGGCCCCGCTGGAACCGTCGTCCCTGGAGCCCGGCCGCCATGCCTTACGCGACCCGCCCGAGCGCGGCGCCCGGGCCGGGGGTCGGTAACCAAGCGCACATGGCCCGCCTGGCCCTGTTTGTCCTGGCAGCGAGCCGCCGCTATTTGAGGCGGTTTTTATCTCCCAGAAACCAGCAAAACCCCAAGGAGTCTAGGGAAGATGAAAGGGGCAGAGGGGCCGGGGAGGGGAGGGCCGCCAGGCTGCGGCGGGCGGGAGCTGGCACCGGACAGGCGGGGATCTGGAGGCAAGAGGGCCAGGCCCGGGGCGGGGGGCGGGGGGGTCCCGAGAAGCCCGCCTAGTGGGGTGGGGGCGGGAGCCCCGGGGTCCACCTCAGGCCTCTTCCTCTCCTAGACCAGGTCCAAGGCCTACCCCATCCCCCACCCCACCCCCAAGCCTTACCGCCTACGGTCTCCTGCCCCCTCCCCCCCAGTCTCTCTTCCGCCACAGCCCCCAGCCCCTAAACAACTCCTCTGGGATTCCCATTTCTTCAAAGTGCCTTTGAAGCAGCCCGCCCCGCCGCCTGAGGGCAGGGGGTTTCGCACCTGGGCGGGCGCAGGATGGGAAGGGGACTAGTGACTGGAGGTCTCCCTGCTGACTGACTCGGACACTCTGACCACTTCCACCCGTTCCTACGCCACCAGCGCAACTCCGGACCGGGTGAGATGGGACATCGACAAGGGGCGCCGCCCGGAGTCCAGCCCAGGCCGAGGAGAGTCGCCTGCGAGCTCCATCAGTCCAGAGGGGGAGATCTAGGGGACGAAGCCGCACAAAGCCCTATTGTGGCTGGTGGATCGCCGCCACAGTGTAGCTTTTGTTCCTCCGCTAACTCGGGGGCGGTTTACGTGACAGGCCGGGCCGGCCCGTGGGGAGCCGCACCACGCACTCAGTAGTCCGCGCTGCGACCGCGGTGCCCGCTTTCGGGCCGGGTCACAGTCCTGGCCAAAGTCCTATCGTGCAGAGTACAAGAAAGGGCAGAGGCAGGAACCACACTGCCTCCACTTTCCCAACTCTGTAGAGAGAACTGAGCGGTCAAAAGGTGAACGTAGTGGGTAGGGCCTAGCTCACCAACTATTTTACCGTTAGTAATGTGCAAACGTGCCCAAGAGAATGCCTACAGGATGTCCCCAGTTTGCTAAGGAAAAATACTGTGGCCCACCCTATGCCCTTCCTCATCCCCTTTTCTCACAGTTCAGTATTTCAAATCAAACTTTTATTTATTAAATTAAAAAAAAAAAAAGACTCCATGAGGGCATGGATCCCTTTCCTTCCACAATATTACCCTCTCCCCAAACTCCAACGGGTTTTACCCTTTAACTTGGGGCCTTGAGAGAGCAGAGGACAGAAAAGGAAGATCCAGAGTCACAGGAAAGGCATTCAAAGGCACAAAGCGGTTTTAACAGTCACTGGAGGTGGAGTTGGGAGCCATCAGAATTCCCAGGTGGGGAGACTGTAGATGCACCCCTAAATCAGCTTTGCTCTATAATTTCTTCTTTTTCATGGCTTCTAGGCACCACACCTAACACAGTGCCTTGCACATAGTAGGCACTCAGTAAATGCATGGTTTACTTGAATCTGATCCTAGAGAAAGCTTTCTGCACCAATTCTTCAGGAAAGGCACCTTTAAAACAATGTCCTCCCTCTGTTAGGTGGGCTTCCCCAAGAGAGCATGTCTAAGATAGCAGTGACAAACTCTCCATAACCACGGCAACAGGAGCTCAGCCTGACTGGGTCATGGTGCTGAGAGAGGGGCAGTGGGAAGAACCTACTCTGAGACCTAGCCAACTGGGGTACATTCCAGTCCTTCTCCTCTCCATAGAACTTGTGGTTTCACAGCTTCTGTCTGGGGCTGGGGATATTAGGGATCCCCTAATTGAGAGATAATCCCATCAACTCGTTAACAGATCTAGCCAACCAACTGTTTTAGCAGAGACTCCATTAATAGAGAAACCCCATTAACTGAGATCCTGATGATAGAAATTCGATTAGCAAGATCTCCACTAACACTTTGTTTTTATAGAGATGCATTTGACTACCATTTCCTTAGAAGAAATGGACCTCCTTCCCTCCCCAGCTTACTCTATATGACCCGTCATCATAACTTAGATAAATAGAATTATTATTATTACTATTCGTTACGCTTGGTACACAGAGGTTAAATACACAGACCCAGAGGCAGCCTCCCTGACCCAGGGATCACCCATCTTTGGGATCCGATCCCCAGTGGTCTGTCCCCCTCTTGGTACCCTGCTCCCTGACGGGTCACTAACCGCAATCCCCTTAACTTTGGTACCTAGTGAAGGGGCCACGAGGGGACAATAAATTATCATCATCATCATCATCATCATCATCATCATCATTGTTGTTTGGAAAAAGGAAGAAGGCTCTGGAGAATGAAAGGCAGTGGAAGAAGAAGTTGGGAAGACTGGAGTCTGAAAGCTGAGGGATAGAGGTAAATAAGCTTTAGGAGCAGAAAGGATGCATGTCAAGGAGTTAATGAGATGGAGAAATAAAGAGTTGGGCACCCTCTCTCCCTTGGCCAACACGACAAGCAAATTCACTGCCCTCCCCCTCTCTACATGGGACATGACTCCCAAGGGTGTGGACCTTCCTGGCAACATGGGACAGAAATCCTAGAATGAGCTGGGACTCAGCACTAAGGGATTGAGAAAACCTTCTCAACCAAAATGGGGGAGAGAGAAATGAGACAAAGTGTCAATGGCTGAGAGATTCCAAACAGAGTCGAGAGGTTATCCTGGAGGTTATTTTTACGCATTAAATAGATATCACCTTTTTAGTTAAGGCGTAACAGAGAGGCTGGAGGGAACTGCCTGAAAATGTAGAGCTGTGTTCCAGTAGCCTCTTGTTTCTTGAAGATTACTGTATAATGATACAGGTTTCACAATGTGACTGTGTGATTGTGAAAACCTTGTGTCTGATGCTTCTTTTATCTACCTTACGGACAGATGAGTAAAACATATGGATTAAAAATAAATAATTAATAGGGGGAACAAATGTTAAAATAAATTTAGTAGATTGAAAAAAAAAAAAGAGTTGGGCACCCAAGTGGAAGGAAAGTGAGGTGGTGTGGCAAAAGCAGGAAAGTGAGAAGCTGTGGCAAGAGAAGAGCTCAGGAAGCCACAGTGAAGGAATGAGGCACAAGGGAAGGGTTTGAAATGAGACTTTGTGGAAAGCTGGGCTTATAGAGAAGGAAGAAGGTGAGATGAGGAGGCATGCAGGAAGATATCCAGGCCCAGAATGGCCAGGGGAGAGATGGAGAGAACCCCAATGGGGAAGCATGCACGGGACAAAGTGGGTGAAGGGCAAGCAGTGGTCCACTGAACCAAAAGAGGCTGACATGGCAGCCCTAGGGCTGGCGCTGGAGACCCTGCATCCAGCTCAGATCTCCAGCAGGTTGCTCTGCTGCTCTGGGCTGCCTCCAGCGGTCTTCTCTGGGGGTGCTGGTGAGGCCGAAGGTCGAGAGGTCTGACTGGCTTCCTCTTCTCCTGCATTGCGGCCCTCCTCCAGCTCTTTGGGGCCACTGGGAGGTGGACCAGGACCTGGCTCGCCATGGGTGCGCTGGTGTTTGCTCAGATGGTCGCTTCGGGTAAAGCGCTTAGAGCAGAGTAGGCAGGTGAACTTCTTCTCCCGGGTGTGAGTACGCACGTGGCGCTCCAGCTCATCCGAACGGGTGAACCTCTTGCCGCAGAAGAGCCAGTTGCAGACGAAAGGCCTCTCACCCGTGTGCCAGCGCAGGTGGGCCTTCAGGTGTGAGGCCTTGCCATACACCTTGCCACAGCCAGGGATATGGCAGCTGTGGATGGGCTTCTTCCGCAGCCCAGCTGCTGCTGCCCCCAACCGCTCTAGCTCTTGGCAATTGGGGCAGTCACAGGAGGACCGCCCAGCCCCATTGCCCCCATATCCACCACTGCCCCCAGGGCCTGTGCCCCTTGGGGGTTTGGTCCCACCACTCCCCTCCAGCTGCCCACTATTGCCCACTGCCTTTGGTTTATAGACATCCTGGGGCATAACATGCTGGGGCCCTGGTTGCAGGAGGTGGGGAGCTGGGTAGGGGGCTGGATTAAGGGGAGCAAAGTCAGATGGGTAGGTAGGCAGCTGGGGATTTAGTGGAGGCTGAGCAGGGCTTGTGGGCAGTGTCCCTTGAAGCCCATCACCCTGGCTCTGACCACTGCCTAGCCAGTTGCCCCCAGGGTGCATGTCCCACCAAGGAGCAGGAGCGTTGCCTGGGCCTGATGAGATGCCTGCATGGATGCCCGCCTTGTACCAGGAGCCATAGGGGTGTGCCATGTCCAGGGAGGTATAGACACTGGGCAGGCAGTCAGAAGAGCTGTGCCCTTTGGGCACTAGTAGCCCAGGGTCCTGGGTACCTGTGGGCCCAGGGAATGAGTGGGAAAAGGGAGGGTACTCATTGGCATAGCCCGAGGTGGGTGCTGGAGGACTGCCTGCAGGTGAGAGGAGCCCATTGGTGCTTGAAAAGGGGGTTGGGTAGGCATCCCCCATGGTTTTGGGGACAGAAAGGTCACTGCCCACCGAGTAAGGCTTCTTAGCGCCTGCTTTGCCCAGTGTTGTTGAGTCCCGCAGAGGGCTGGAGCCACCAAATTTGCTGCACGCTGCCGTCAGCATGGCCAAGGGACTGGAGCCATAGTGAGCTTCCTCCTGTGGGGAGAGGAGGAGGGGCAGAATGAGGGGCAAAACTCTGGGACTGAGCCCTAGAGAAATGGAAGACAGAACAAAGGGGTCAGGAAGGAGTTGAAGAGGATGGGGAGTTAAAGGTATCAGGGAGGAGGCTAGTGAAGCCTGGGGGCCAGGGTCAGAGCTAAAATGGATTCATGGAAGGAGAGCAGAGACCCAAGTCTGCAGCCTAATGCCCCAACCCTGGAGGCTTAAAGCAAAGCTTGTTTTTGGGTTGCTAGCTTGTGTGCTCAGGATCTGCTAGGAGAAGACAGGTCTTAAATAGCTTTGAAAAGGACTAGAGATAGAAGCAACACCTGAGTGAGATGAAAATTTGGGATCATGATCCTTGGAATTGGGTTTAGAGCAGAGGCCATGGTCAAAGGCTTGGAAAGGAAAGATGAGGCCCCAAGAGCAGCACTGGGAGAAGGCTGAGTATCAGGGGACTGTAGTTTCCCCCATCCATATTTCCCCATCCTCACCCTATATTCCGTTTCTTGCTTCTGCTTCAACCCCTGACTTAAGCAGCAGCCTGGTCTCCCTGAGGTCAGGTCCTTGGGTCCCTGGTAAGGAATCTCTTGGCAGAGACTGGGGCTGGAGAGCAAGAGGAAGTGATGGCGGAGACACTGGGACATTGAGAGGGAACAGGGCTGCTGCCAAGCCAGGATTGCGGCTGAGGCAAAAATGTCTTTCAAGCGGGTAGTAGGCACCTCCTGCTTTGTGGCACCAGCTGGTACCCCTTTGAGGGCTAGAAGAGCCCGAAGTCCTTATGCCACTCCAAGGCAGGGAACTGGGGTGGCTAAAGGGCTGGCTCACAGACACATTCCACCATGCCTCAGCGTCCCACGAAGCTGGTATTTCTTCCCCCTTCTAGCACAGTGAGTGAGGGAAGACATGTATGTGTATGTAGGGCAAAGGGGACTTTTAGAAATGCAAAGAGTCTCCTAATGCCCACCATGCTGCTGCTCCCAGGGAAGAGGCAGGCCAAACCACCCTTGAGACATCACCCTCAAGAACTCATGGCCCCTCCCTGGGTCAGCCTCAGGACCTCCCAGGAGAAGATGCCCTCGAGAATTCCTGGCAAAGACAGGCATCCATTACTGAGAATCTTACCAAAAAAAGATGACCTCAAAAGCTGACCCCATAATCTTTGTGTGTCTCTCCTAGCAACCTAGTTCCCTGATTGAGATCCTCAAAAGCTACTGTGCCTGGTGCTTTCCCAGTAAAGCTGAGAAAGAACCCAAGAATCCAGAGTTCCCAGACCTGCCTGGTAACTCCTAGCTTTTGGAAGGTGTGTATTATACTGATCCTAGATGTAGGTCTGGGGATCTGAAGGTTGCAATGAGTGTGTGTGTACAGTTCCCACCCCGGATTGTTCTCCAAATGTGAACCTGCTGCACCCCACACCCAATTACCTCTCTTTGAAGTCTGCTAACTCCATAGGCTCCCAGACTTGAGCCATTAAAAGCTTTCCCAAATCTGACCATAGTAAATCCCCAGGATCCCCCCATCCACCCCCAGCCAGGGTTTTCCTGGAGCCGCTGATCTTCCATGCAGAGCATGGGGTGAGGCAGGGTAGCTGATGGGGCAGCAGTCAAATTCTAGCAGAAAGGAGAGGTAGAAACTCTGAGTTTGAAGGAGAGAGGCAGAGACCCAAAGATATGAAGAGCAAAGGACCCAGCATAGTGTCAGAGACTGACATAAAAGTCCCACTGGAATGGAGAAAGGGGGAACAGAGTGGGAAAACTGTCACTAAGAAGCAGGAACGTACAGATACCCCAAAGAGCAGAAAAGTAAAAGGACAAAAGGGAGGGACAACGAGGAAAGTAGAATAAATAAAAAAGGAGAGCTGGCTGAAGACACTGGGATTAGAAAGCAAAGGAAACCAGAGAAGAAAGGAAAGGAGGGAGAAAAAATAAAAGGGGAAGGCCGAGGAAGAAGGCAGACTTCCTACCTAAGAGAAAACCACTGTGGCACTGGGCCCCAGAAAACCCCCAGACCAGGCCACTCCTCCCTTCTTCTCCCCCCCTGACTGCCCCCTCCCCCTCTGCCCAGCCCTGCCCGGCTCCGTTGGTTTCCCTGCGGTCGGTTTATTTTTAAAAACGCCGACGCGGTCCCCCCCGCCTGCCCGGCCCTCACACTGTGGCCACAGGGGCCTCGGCCAAGCCTAGGGACCCCACCCAACTGTGGGGAGGAAAGGAGGGGTGAAAGAAGGCAGCTAGCCCCAGGCCAACCAGAGACCCCAGCCCTGGGGAGAGGAGACCCACAGGGCCCCTGTGGGCAGGGAAAGGAAAGCAAGTAACAAGATTCCCCATCAGGCTGTACTGGAGGCCAAGAGCTGGGCACAGGATTGTGTTTCACCACAGCCTCAGTTTCCTTCTCTGGCTGATTGCTCTCTCCCAAGAATTGGGAAAGGTTCCTGGTTAATGGTTCTGAGTATACTCCCTATATATAATCAAGTGTATTACCTTTCCAGGTCCTAGGAGTCCAGCCTTCTAGTTGTTTTCCCCCCATCTCCACCCTACCATCCATTAAGGAAAAAAAGAAAAGAAAACAAACAAAAAAAACAGACTTAAAATATGGAAGGGGAGCCTGCTCAAATGTAGAGGAGAGGAAAGGAGTCTGATGTTTTCAAGGAGCTAATGGTCCCCCGCCTGACCTCCCACTGGAAACGCTCACTATACATCTGAGGATTAACAGGCCATAGATTCTGAGCATCCAAAGGCCCGGTTTCCATTCCTCATCTTTCTCAGCCTCTTCCCAAATTTCTTAGCTTTCCCAGCTTCACAATTCTCTAGTCCTACCTAGCCCCCCACTTCTCTCTCTTCTTATTCTCCTACATTTCAGCCAGTCCAGGTGAACCTCCCATCAAGAAACAACTGCTCCCCTCTCAATCCCAAATTCTTCCCACTACCAGAGAGCCCACTCGTCCCAACAGAGGGATTCTGGTGGTGGTGGTAGAGATGGAGAGCCCATGTGCCCAAAGGCTAGGTGAAAGGGATGGAGGGCCTGGAGTGTCTTTGTACTGGAGGCATCTCCAGCTTATTGGGATTGAGGGAACATGAAATCCTAGTGTCTCTGACACATTCCTCTTGCCAAGTGCTGTCACAATCCCATGTCCTTTTAGTAGGCCCATGGACTATCCCCTCCCCCAGATACCAGTGCCACGCTGGCAAGTCTGGCACAATGCCCACTCCCACTGACACTGCCCTGCCCTGGATGGATCCAGGATTTCCACGTACCTTATTTCTCCAGCTTCCTCAAGACCACAGTGTTTCAAAGATGGCCCAGTATAAAGCCCGTAGGAGAAATGGCAGAGTGAGCTATCTGTCCCCATTGTGGTTGAGGGATAAGTCAAGCCTGAGGACGCTTGCCTTATACAGAGCAGTGACAAGGGACATAGTGCCCACCCTACTGGCTTGCTTGCCAATCCCACAGACTCAGTCACAAACTCACACTATCTCACAGCCTTACAAATACACCATTCCCCACTTAGACTAACAGACACTCTGTTAGCACAGTTACCAGAACACCTGTGTCCTCACAAAACCAGCTGTGTGCAGGCCTGTTGCTTTACACTCCAACACATATAGTCAGGCCAGTGAATACAGATGTTAAAAGACTCCCACCCCAGCTGACAAATATTCTCTCCTGCTGACTAAATGACATTGCTTCCTGTTTGGTCCATCACCCCTGGGACCTGAGCTAGGGCACTGGGAATAGAGATGGGGGCTTCTGAGGGAATCAAGAAAAGGGAAGGTTCAAGGCTACTGTAGGGGCCTAATGTTCAGGAGGACTCTCTGACACCAAATCCCTGTAGAGGGATTCAGAAAGCAGGTGGAGATAGATACAGAAAAATGGAGTCAAGGACCAGAAGAAGGGAGAACTCAGGACACTAAACCAGGCTCTGAGTAGCAGCAAGTCCTCTATTCCCAATCTCCTATCCAGGTCTCCTCCACCTATGCACATTGGCACCCAAGAAGCCCTGGTAGAATCAGTGATTTCTCAGGGCCCTGAACCCTGACTTCCCTGGTATCCCAGATTCCTCCAACCCCAGAGCCAGAGGCAAGGGATGCTGGGGTCCCAGCCCGGGAGGGAAGTGGCTCAGTCTGCCCTGGAGCCTCCCACTCCCAAAATAGAGCTGAGTTTGTCTTTGGCTGAAAGCTAAATATTTGTGAGCCGGGCAGGCGGCCTCAGACCCTGTCCCTCCCCCTTGGTTCCCTCTCAGGCCTGGGCTCAGCTCCCCTGGTCAGCCCCCCCACATGCACAGACTGTCCTTCTTCCTTCTCTCATAGCTCATCTCCTCTCCTAGACATACCAGCCCAGAATCCCAGTCCCCTCCTCACACACAAACCAGACAAGATGCTGCTTAGGCTAGGATTCCCAAGAGATGGCACCTCCAAACAACTCTATCTAGTTGCTACTCCATGCCCACCCAACCTGTCCTCTCTGCTTCTCTTTCCTGATCTCTTACCAGCTTATCTATTTCCCACCCCTCTCTCCCTACTCTCCCTCTTTTCCCTTCTTTCTCCACACTTTTTTCACCCCTCAGAGTTGGTGTGCTTGGCTGACCCTTGGGATCCATGACTTTTCCTAACTCAATCCCCTCTTACCTTCCTTTGCCTGCGCTCCCACCCCTAGTCCTGCTCCGTTCTCCCCTCTCGGCTGCCCTCTGCTCCTCTCTCCTCTGCTCCCCCCTCTTCTGAGGTTACTCCTCTTTCCTCATCAGAGGGGCCCCTGGAAGTGACAAGCGCCACAGCTACTGTCTGTGTGAGTTGGAGGGTGGGTGGGCAGGGAATGGGGCCATTAAGACTGTCGCTAGTTTCATGGGAGGAGGAGGGGAGCAGTTACCTCAAGCAGGGAGGACGCCATCCTGAGACTGGGGTGCGGGTCCCAAGGAGCCAGGCAGATGGAGAGAGCCAAGCCGGAGAGAGGGAGAGGGGAGAGGGAGGGAGAATGGGAGAATGGGAGAGAAGAGATCTAAAGTTAGAAGGGACTGGGGGGGTGGGGGGGGGCTGCTCTCTGTCTGTAGGGATCCACCCTCTAATTACAGCTTTCCCAGCGGAGAAGACTCCAGATCCAATGAGGAGGGTGAGAGAGGGAGGCAGAGGGTCCAAATTTCCTGCTCCATTTGCTGAGCTCCCCAAAGAAGGGATCTGTGAGGGAGAGGAGAAAAGGGGGCACCCAGTAAAGGGGCAGGAATCAGGAAGGGGGGTGGATAAGAACATGGGCAAGTTGTCAGGGCTTCCTTGGGAGTACTGAGAGGGGAAAGGTTAAAGGGATGGTAGACCCAAGTGTCCTATGTACCCCCAACAAACCCATAGTCATTAGTGAAAACCTATCATGTACCTGGGGAGAATCTGGGGCTGGGTGTCCCGGGTCTCTTCTCTGAAGGTCTGGCAGTGAGGGTGCAGGCAAAGGATGGCCAATGAGTCCTGGGAGGGATCTGCTCCCCTCCCAGGCCAGCTCCACTCCTGTTCCCTCTCAGGCTCCAATCTTACGCTTCTACTCTGATTCCAGAGTCCTTGCTGCTGCTTGGCTGCTGCTGCTTCTGCTGCTGCTGCTTCTGCCGCCGCTGCCGCCGCCGCCGCTGAGGAAAGGAACAGGAGGGAAAAGGAACAAACCCCAAACCACTAATTAGAGATCCGGGGGGGAGGACGGGGGATTGGGGACGACACTCACAAAGAGACTGGAACATACTGACATACACACTCATGGACAAACACAAGGATGATACATGCACACGTACACACACACAGGACTGCCCACACAGACACGGCCACTGTCGTGAATGAACACAAACTCACACACAAATGTACACAATGACATGGCTGGAGGCACCCTAGCTTGTTTTCCCGGTCACCTACCTTTTGATTAGGAGTGCTGTATGTGTGTGTGTGTGTTCTATGAGGTGGCAGAGAGGACATGCTCTGGGATAGAGGCTTCTGCTGCCCAATGCACAGGGTCACTGAGGTAGGTTCTAGAGCAAGGCCTAGAGGGAAGGGATGGAGAGTGGTGGAGGGCTTGACACAGGCTTGCCGGTTCCCGGTCTTCCTCCCAATGCCTCTGTTTGACTGCTGGGAAGTGATACCTCGGCCTACCTCATCCTGTGGGGGCAGAACCTGTATCTTCTAATTCTGAACAAGTCTAAGGCAGACAGGACTAAGGGTATGGGTTGATGGTCACTGGGTCAACTCATCCATGCCCAGGCTTGGCCCTTTGAATCAACTCCCAGCCACCACCGCCACCACCTCCGCACTAAAATAAAAAGAAATATTCCATCTTTCCTTGCTAGTTACCATCACTGGGCCCCTCTTAGCCAAGGGTCTACTCTCCATTCTTTGATGGATAGGTCTTCTCAGCAGTAATCATGCTTTCCTGGGAGAGAGCTCCTGGTTCCCTTTCTCATTGTCATGCATCAGTTTCCCTCTACAGCAGGAAGAATTGGAGTTAGAGCTTAAGCAGGACTTCCAACTTTGATTTCCCATCAAAATGGGGAAGAAGAAAGGTATCATCTGGGTTGGGAGAGGGAAAACAAAAAGGTCTATTAACTGAAACCTGGACTCTGGGTAAGCTTATTGGGAGAGAGGGCCGGGCAGCCCACGTGGTATACTGGCATCTCTTCCACAGAGGGGCCAGCCAGCTGGGATTGTTTCACAAGTTATTCCCAAACACACACCTCTGCCCCCTCACAATCCTGCCCCTCAGTGTCCTTTCCCATTCTTACTCCCCAACACAATTTTCCTCACTTTCTCTTTCTGACTCTGAGTGCCCATTTCCTTGCCTCTTTTGTTCTCCCAACTCTCCAAGGAAACAGTGGGGAAATGGGTTGAGCAGATGGAGGCCCAGAGACGGTTACACAGCAATCTGGGTTTAACCAACAGGCAGGAGCAATGTTCAGGTTAGGACCCAGGAGTTCTGGATTCCTGCCCCTTCATTTGACTTGAACCCTGTAAACCCATTTTTGAGGAAAGGGTTAGGGAGGGAATCAGGGTGGACAGCAGACAAAGAAGCAAAAGAAAAAAACACATAAAGACAGAGAGAAACACAGAGCAAAAGAACTAGAAGAGAAGCTATGAAGTATGAGAAAGAAAGGGACTGCTTTAAAAAGGCAGAGAACAGAAAAGCCTAAAAAGGAAAGGTAGCAGGCCTTGAGGAACAAAGATGAGACAATGAGAAGACAATGGAAGGACAAAAAAATAGCTGGAGGCTGGCCAGGTCTGGAGGAGAGGGAGGGTTAAGTGGCCGGGCAGGTGGGGGTGGTGGGGGGTGGCAAGAATGGAGTATAAATAGCCCATAATTGTGTCTGATGATTACACGGGCCACCCCACCCGTCTGCCCAAGAGGAAGTGCCCATGGTGGGGTGTCCCAGTAACCTCATGGTGTCCCAGTAACCTCGTAGTCTCCCCCTTGTGGGGAGGGTCTGAACTGAAGTGCTAGATGAATTCCTGGGACCCCCAATTCAGAAGTTGGGTAGAAGCTGGGGTAAGGGGCCTCGGAGAAATTAAAATCAATTCACCAGAAGCAGAAAAGTCAGAGAGTAGTTAAATCAGGCAGGCAACTGAGGCAGAGGAGAAAAGTCTAGATTCTGGAGAAGAGATGGCAGGTGAGAGAAGAGGTTGGCACGCAAACAAGATTGGGGTACAAAAGGAGACTAAAAGGGAAAAAAGAGGAAGGATGGAAAAAGAGGCAGAGTTGTGGAGAAGAGATGCATGAGAGAGGGTCAACCTTCCCCACTCCCATGGTAGACGTTAAGCCCTAATCCTATTTGAGAAGGGGCAGATGTGTTCAAATCCCAGAGTGTTAGGGAAGAAAAAGGAGGAACAGGGTCCCCAGGACAATGTGAGTAGGACCCCTGATGTCCCAATCCCAGTATGATAGTCCCCGAGCCCAGAGCCCCTTATCCAAAGGTCTTGCCTAAACCAGGCAGAGGAGCTGACTGAAGCCCCAGCTGCCTTCCTCACGCCTGTTGCCTTCAGGACCTGGGATCTGAACCTATACCTTTTTACAAGATAGTTCTCAGCCTAGCTGGGCCCCTGGACTCCTGGGCCCAGCCTCCAGCTCCCTTCCCAGTGCCCCCAGGGGCTGAGGGCAGCAACTAGGAGCCCTGACCAAGGAACTGCCTCCACCCTTACAGGCCTCGCTCTGCCCAGCCTCCCAGGGGGTGGGGCAGCCCAGGCAAAGGCGCCATGTGGCAGGGGCGGGTGGAGGCTGTGGCTCTGGTCCTTCCAGTATAAACCCCCTAGGCATCTGGTTTCTATCCACCACCACCCACCACCCTGGGGGCCTCTCAGCCTCCACCCCTGGCCACCCAGACACTGAGCTCTGAGAGATGGATGCCCCTGTAGGAAGGGGTGGGATGGGGCCTTTCTGCTCTCCCAACCCCAGAGCTGGGCTGAACCACAAGGGACTGAAGGACTGCTTCCTTCTCTCCCTCCCCTAGGAGAATCAGGGTGGGATTGATTTCCAGGCTAGAGGGGATTGAATCCAGAACTGAAGCAGGTTCTTCCTAATGGCTTTGGCTCTTTTTGGAAAAATTAGTAGGAGTGGAGAGAGCATGACAATTAGGAAGAGTGGGAGACCTCTAACCTCCTACTCCTTAGGGAAGCTACCTCCTTTCACACCCACTGACCCCTGCCTACCCTCCTGGGCAGAGCTGACTCTGCTAGCCCTAATCCAATGGGACTCCTAACTCTTTTCTTTCTCATTATAAAAGGCTTGACTACCGTAGAGAGAATCACCAGTAAACAATGATCAGAGCCCCTAAAATACAGAGATTGACACATACTCTTATACACACCTAGTGAGCGACACACACCTGCACATATGGTGGATAACACCCAATTCCTACACACACACACACACACACACACACACACACACACACACGTATACTATGGAGACACACACTGACGCAAATTGATATTCTTATACTAATCAGATGATGTTTACATTAAGACACTTGTCCTAAGCCCAATCACAAAAATGCAAATAACAGTGTACATACGTGAACAGTCCCACAATAACCCTGAATAACTCCTGCATGGACACATAAAGATTTGCATCAATACACACATTTACATATATGGCAAATATCACATACATACATGCAGGTACATCATTAGAGCTTTACAGATCTCGAGATTCCTTAGGTCTCCTAGAGGGCATTTAAGAACCTTTCTTCATATAAAAATATGGAGATAGGGGTGATGTAGGGGCATTGCCAGTCCTTACAAATTGTTACCTCAACTCCTACTAATGTCAGGACCACCAATGTAATTTGGGGGGACTCACTGATCTCTTACTCCCCACGCTACCAGAATTCCAAGACCCAGAAGCCCCCAGTGAACTCCCAGACCTGGGGAACCCCAGCTTCCCAATCCTCACCCAGGCCCCCCCTGTTCTGCGGCCCCGCTGACTCATCTCTCCCTCTGTGGAGCTCCCCAACCACAGGGGCCTGGAAAAGAAGCCTGGAAAGTTGTACTCATGTCCCGGGCCCCTGGTCTGGCCACTACTCCACCCTCTACCCCATTCCCACCCCCCATGCACCCAGGCCTAGGGAAGGAAAAGGAGGAAGCCTTTGCCTTCACTGGAGACCCAAGGGACAGAGAACACAGAAGGGAAGGACAAGGGAAGAGACATAGAGATAAACAGATGTGATGGTGATAGAGATAATAGACCTGGAGGGACATCTGCTAATCTGGTAGGCACCTCCAAAACAGTGGAGCTGGTGACCAGACCTCAGGGAAACCCATTCTGGTGATAGCAGTATCCAATAATGGCTTCAGGATTTGGACTCTGTCCAGTGCCTTGACCCAGCATTCTGAAACTAGGTTCTGGGAGCTTAGGGAAGAAAATCCAATTCTGGAAGTCAAAGTTGAGGACATTGGAAAGAGGGGAAGATTTTAAGAGGCCAACTACCTCTGTAAAGGACCTCTGTTGGGCTGAGCTCCCTACTCCAGCACATACGTATACACATTTGTATATGTACACATACCCCAACCTCCTGCATCTCTGCTACCTTTCTCCATCCTCTTTCTCTTCAGGTGCCAGGGCAATAAAGCAAGATTCCTCTTCTCTGAGCCTCAGTTTTCTTAGTTGACTTTTAAGCCCTGAGGTAATACCGCAGTTCCAGGGAGGCAAAGCAGAATCAGAAAGGGAAGTACTGTGGGAAAAGAAGGATGCAAGGGACAAAGAGGAAAGTGGAAGGAAGGGGAGGACTTAAGGCCTGACTCAGGAATAAGGGAAACTGCCCTAGAGAGATGTTCTCTCCCATGGATCACCATTAAATTAAGACCCTGGTCATCCCCCAAAAATGCCTCCTTGGTGAAAACGATACCCTGGAATCTGATAAATGAACTGTATTAGTGTCTTTAAATAAAGAGAACCTGGGGTGATGGGGTCCTGATTATACCTTCTATCCTGAGCAATGGGGCTGGACAACCCAAAGAATAGTCCTTCAAAATCCTGGAGACTCTTCTATCCACTTTCTCCAATCTGAACTAATTATATTTGAAGCAGTTGTTCTGAGATGTGGAATGGACCTGAGAACATTCTTTCATTCAACAAATGCTTGGAGGGCACCTATTTGAAGCAAACACACACAGTGCTAGGCTTGGGCATAAACAAACCAGACCAATCCTTGGCCTCACACACTAAAAACTAACATAAAAAGTGATGACTGATAAGATAGGACAGACAAGTAACTAACATAAAGAGTGATAAGCGTTTTGATAGAATAATTTCAGGATGCTATAGGAGACAAGAGTGAATCTAAGGCAGTGTTGAGGAACTCAAGGAAGTCTTCCTGGAAGAGAGGATGACTAACTTAAGAAACTGAAGGATGAATAGGAGTTAGCCAAGTAAAGAGAGGAAGAATGTTATAGGCCCAGAGGCATGAGGGATGAATAACATTTTTGAGGTGCTGAAAGTTGAGTGTAGTTGGAGCATAGAGTAGAGGCTGATGGAGAAGATCTAATCAACTATATAAGATCTGGACTTGATCTTAAGGGCAACTTGATCAAAAAGGGAATATTTGTATGTTAGAAAGATGATTCTGCTTACAGAGTGGAGAATGGAATAGTGGTTTAGAGCCAGGCAATTCTGGCCAAATCAGCCATTTAGCCATTTACTTTGGTATATGCTTGAACTGGTTATTTAACCTTTGATACCTTAGATTCCTCTTCCATAGAATGGGAATACATAACGCATAAGGCTTTCCAAGGTTGTTACAAGGATCAGAAATAATATGTGCAGAACTCAGCATAGTGTCTAGCACTTAGTAGTTGCTCAGTAAATGGTGCCTGTTAGTATTGCCATAGTTTGGAGAGGGGCAAAATTGGAGGCCAGGAGACCAGCCTGTTGCAGGTGTCCAGGCAAGAGGTGAGATGTGGCCAATAGCAGCACAGGGGATGAGGAGAAGATGGAGGGAGGGCCATTTAGGCTGTGATACAGAAGAGACTTAGTAACTGACTGCATGTGGCAGGTGAAGAAGAGGGAGGAGTCAAGGGTGTGAAGTGCACACAGGACCGTCAGATCTGAGAATGGTCCTTGACAGCCACAGAATCTGGCAGACAGGGTGAAGGGACCATGCTGTATCTGAGGGCCTGGCCCCCAGCCTCCCAGGAGCACCCCCTGGCCTGCACTCTGCCCTAATCCTTCCTTAACTATTTCCCCTTCCCTTTCTCACCCATGCTGCCTCTCAACCACCTCCTCGTTTTCTCCTCCACCTAGGAAATCCCTATAAATTCTGAGGCCTCCTAGGCCACCTTTCTCCATCCTTATTTTTTCCACTACCAGGGTTAAATGAGAGTGCTGAGGACTCAGCCTCCAGCAGGACCACCTTCTCTCCGCACACCCCCAATCGGAGGCGCCCCTCTGGATCTCAAAGCACTGCTTGACAATTTCGCCATGGAGGTCTGAGGTAAAGGGGGTCGGTTGTTGCCAGAATGGGTGACCGCAGACGGACCAGTCAAGAGGTCGGGGTCTGCGGGGAGAGAGCCAGGGCCTCCCCAGCCGTCTCTCTCAGCCTGTGCGGGACTCAGCACAGTGCCTCAGTGTCCCCGCGCAGCCGAGAGGCGGAGGGGCGTGCCGGCGGGGGGGGGGGGGGGGGCGGGGCCCAGGCGGAGCCGGCCAGGCCGGGCGCCCGGGCAGGAGGCAGCTGCATATCTGCGGTCCCGACCACAATTGCTGGGAGTCGCGTCCCGGAGACTGGCGGCGCTGACTCTGCCCGCTGCGGCCGCCGCGGCGATTAGAGCCCGAGAGAGAGCGCCAGCCAGGGCGGGGTTGGGGGTGGGAGCGGCAGGGGAGCTCCGTGTGCCCCTTTGCCCTCCGCTCCAGCCAGTGCCCCCAGCTGCCCACTGTCCTATCTCACCGGCCTGAACCTAGGATAGGAGTCCTGCTTCCCCAGCCCTGGCTTTCACAAGAGTTGCGTCCAAGGCTGTCTCCTCTGGACCCTGTAGTGCCCGAGGTCCCAATGGTCCTAACATTCCGTTGACCCCAGGCTCCCAGACTCATGTTCTGGATCTCTCTTCCCTCACCCCGCAAAGCCCTGAATCTCAGGGCTCCTCATTCCCTTATCCACCCCCACCCACCTCACTTCCAAGTTCCCCAGAAACACCCTCTAGACAAAAGTAGTTCCAGGCGTGGAAGAAAAGGGCCAGAGACTGGAAAGGACAGGCAGCAGGGGCCAGAGCACCCCCTGCTGGCTGGCTGGAAGTCCCTGCCCTTCCCCCTCCAGCCGTGACCTCCAGCTGTGGTGGTTGGGAAGAGCTAGCCTCTTTGATCTAGGAGCGTGGCCATCCCCTCCAGGCGCTGCATTAACCTCCATTATCCCAATTAGGCAGCCCTCCCAGTCCTGGAACCAAGCTTCAAAGCCCCCCTCAGTAGAGAGAAGGAGGGAGCTCAATCCTCTGCATCCCCCTATCCCCACCCTGCCCCCAAGCCACACCACTTTCAGACTAGACCCAGGTGTCCTGGTCCCCAGCTTAAGGACATGATAGCAGGGCCAGGAAAGGAACATCCAGGAGCCACCCAGATCCCAATTCGTAAACTTTGCTAGGAAAAGAACCAGATAAGGAAAGGTACCCTCTTTTGCTGGCTCCCACTTTTCCTGCATTAGAAGAAGATCTAGGTGGCAGTGTCCAGGTTCCTGGCTGACGGGAGCTTCCTATCAGTGTATCCTCATTTAATCCGTGGAGCATGGAGCCAAGAGCCATCCCCCACCCCCACCCTCAATCCTATTGCAATACTCCCTTCCACCCTCCCTCTTGGAACAATTTCCGATGGGGGAGCCAGAGAAGGGCCCAGCACAGTGGCCGCTTCCTGGAACATTTTCCTGTATCCGAAACCGCGGCTCCCTCCCCAGGGACCAACTGATCAAGGCCAGATGGGAGCAGGGATGGGGGAGGAAGAGAGGGAGCCAGGCTCTCTCCATCACCCCCTCCCAACACACATGCACACCACAGGGAGTCCCCGCCTGGACACACAAAGGCTGACACAGTACACAATCATGGGCACTCACAGCGACACACAAACCACAGAAACCAGGTCTCAGAAGGAGACATACAAAGTGACATAAACACATATAACATCACAGATGATCACACACTCCCCACCCAGCCCCTCACTCCCATAATGTCTCCTTGGGCCTGGACCTTCCTTGCCAGATAAAGAGACCTTAGTAATCCAAAAATACTGAGGTAAGACATCAGGAAGGCTACCCTTGGTGCTGCCTTCAGAGAGATTTCTATTTACCCTGAGTTCATGCCTCCAGATTCCTGGGATGAGCCATATGGTGTCCAGTGGACTCACTCATGGCAGCCAAGGCACAAAGAGAGGGCAAGAATGTGTAGCTGCACAGAACTCAGGGAGCCTGGAGGAGGAAGAGGAACACTAGGCCAATTCCTGGGAATAAACAGGGAGCCTGGGACTCTGGGGTCCTGTGGCCTCACTCTTTTTAGGGGAGCAAGGGGAGGGGAGCTGGTATGTGTGTATTTCTGTCACTTCTTTATTGGGGCAGGGAGAGCTGGCTGCTGGTATATGTATGTATATACCTGTCCACATATGTATACATATAGAAACAAGGACAGAGCTCAGGTGGGCTGGGAAGGTTAAGCTCTTTTACAAGAGAACGTTAGAAAGAGACTGATTTCAGACGATGATCTCTGAGGCGCACCTTGGTGGGAAGCCAGCTCTGTTGACTACCTTCCCTGTGGCCTCACTGTTTTTTTCAAACTAAATTTATTTTATCATTTGTTCCCCCTATTATTTATTTTTATTCCATATGTTCTACTCGTTTGTTGACAAGGTAGATAAAAGGAGCATCAGACACAAGGTTTTCACAATCACACAGTCACATTGTGAAAGCTATATCATTATATAATCATCATCAAGAAACATGGCTAGTGGAACACAGCTCTACATTTTCAGGCAGTTCCCTCCAGCCTCTCCATTACATCTTGAATAACAGGGTTATATCTACTTAATGCATAAGAATAACCTCCAGGATAACCTCTGGACTCTGTTTGGAATCTCTCAGTCATTGACACTTTGTCTCATTTCACTCTTCCCCCTTTTGGTTGAGAAGGTTTTCTCAATCCCTTGATTCTGAGTCTCAGCTCATTCTAGGATTTCTGTCCCACGATGCCAGGAAGTTCCTGTGGCCTCACTCTTGACCACCATCCCAAGCTTTCTCTGATCTCCCTATCTCAGTCAGGGTGATTGAGAAAGAGGGGGTCTGTGCCCCTAGATCAGTCCATTCTTGAGCCTTATCCTCTTTTGCCTACCGCCTTTCCAATACAGGAATCTTATTCTTAGCTCCCACATGTTTGCCTCCTGCTAGAAAGGGTACAGATTTGTGTATGGATACAGCATGAGCTGTAGATTGGAGCTACATAGTCTGCTCTTTTCTGGAACAGCTCTCCGGTTTAGGGAAATATTTGAATTTGGAAAATTCCAGAAAATCTGGGATAGTGGGTCACCATAGAGAGATGAGGGAAATGATCATCATAAGAAGAACCAAAGCTAGTCAGTCTGGCCAAAAGTCACTGTGTCTTTTCCTCAATATTATGGCTCAGTTAAAAGGCATATCCTCTGATTGTATAATGATACAGCTTTCGCAATGTGACTGTGTGATCGTGAAAACCTTGTATTGAATGCTCCTTTTATCTACCTTATCTACAAATGAGTAAAACATATGGGTTAAAAATAAATAAATAATAAGGGGAACAAATGTTAAAATAAATTTAGTAGATTGAAATGCTAGTGCTCAATGAAAGGGAGGGGTAAGGGGTATGGTATGTATGAATTTTTTTCTGTTTTCTTTTTATTTCTTTTTCTGAATTGATGCAAATGTTCTAAGACATGATCATGATGATGAATATACAACTATGTGATGATATTATGAGTCATTGATTATATAACAAGAAGGGGATGATCATATGGTAAGACTGTGTTTGTATGTGGTTATGTATCATAAATTTAAAAAAAAAATCACATTTGAAAAAAAAAAAGGCATATCCTCCTCTTTCTCTAGCTCACCTGGGGAGGTTATACCTCAAGTCATCTTTACTACCTGCCTAGTAGCTTATCTCTCTAACTATCCAGAAGTCCTTTATTTGGTATAAACTTCATCTTCCATCTTCCTCTTTAGTCTATAGTTTCTTGCTCTAGCCCCAGTATAAGGCCTATTAATCAATTTAGAGGTCAATAGCATTTATTCGTGTTCCCCTGGATGGAAATACTATAAAGAAATTGCTACATAAGACCCTTGGTCCTTTCTCTTTGGATGCTTAGCAGCCTGCCTAAGGAAAATGACACTCGTGAAAAAACTAGGGCGCATATTTGAAAGCACAGATGATTCACTTTACCTCTCAGTGCCTCTGTTTCCTCATCTGGAAATGAAGAAATTTGATTACATCTAATTGAAAACCACTGACCTAAAAGATCCCTTTCTGATTTAGCTCAGGAATGCTAGCATGGATCTTTAATAATGGAATTCATAAATAAAGAGCATGTTAATATGTTAAATAAGAAAAGTTATGTCACCAAGTCAGTAGATGCTCAGAAAATATTTCACAAAATTCAAGATGGCTATTCTTTTTTTTTTTGTATGCTGTATGGCAGGGTCACATTTCATTATTTTTCCATGTAAGTATCCCTATATTGCAACACCATTTGTTGAATTTTTGTTTGTTTTGCTTGTTTGTTTTTTAGGAAGTGCATGGACCAGTAATCAAACCTGGGTCTCCCACGTGGCAGGTGAAAATTCTACCACTGAACTACCCTTGCACACCAACATGGCTAGTCTTAATAAAATCCATTTGAAAATAACGGAACAGGATTCAACAAATGGTAGAGATTATTAGTATTTCATTTCCTTCCAGGCCTAAAGTTCTAGTATTTGGAAATAATTTCTTGGAACTGAAATCAGATCTGTTGGAGTTAGGGAGTGGGGAGGGAGCTCTGATTTGCAAAGAGGAAAACATCTTTAGATGCAAAGAGGCAGACATTAATCACCTGTGATGAGATAGAAATGATCTCCCAAATTTCCTGACAACAGGCCAGTGCTTTATTTCAGCTCAAAACAAACCAAAACACAGAAAAACAACCAAAACCAAAACCAAAACAGAATGCAATTGACTAAGCTCCTATTACCTCCCTGGCACTGGCCATCTTTCTTGGGATCAAGAAAGATGAAAACTATAAAAAACAACCAACCCTTGCCCTCAAGCAGCTGATAGGCTAAATAGAGAACTGTAGGCTTAGGTTGGGAATATTCTCTTTTCCAAAGCAGAGTGTGTGGTGTAGTAGGACCCAGTGGACAGTGCCTAGTAGTGCTTAGCACAAAGGGCATCAGGGCAGGGACTCTAAAGCAAAGGGAAATTTTGTGGGAAATATTTTAATATTCTATGTTTTTTTTTTTTTAAAAAAAGCTTAAAGTAACCATCATGACAAAAATCATACTTTTATTGTACTTCCTTCCTGCCTTTATTCTATTTTTCATATTGCTTCTGTCTTAAAGTTCTCATGGTAAAAGTGTATATCACAATCTTTCAAGAGCTTCTGAACTTTACGGGTCTTAATTCCTTCCAGATCAGTTCAGTGTGCTGGATTAGCAGGATTTTCAAGGGTGTGCTATGAATGGAAAGGATTCCAAAGAAAGAGCCCTTGGGAGGAAGGGCAGGATGAAAAGAGCCTTTTTCAGACAAGACCTTCCCGAGATCTGCAGTTCTGGAGAAAGGCCAATGAGCAAGGCAAATCAGTACCACCAGGTGGCAAGAATGAGCTGCTCAGTGACCACCTATCATCCAAGCTCCAGGATTTCCAGGCAGGCTGCCTGAGAGGAGAGCATTAGCACCTTTTTGTAGGGTGCAATGACAGAAGGCTGTTAGCGCTGAGGCAGGCGCTGGGTTGGGAAGAAAGTGTCAGAACCTGATGGTACTGATTCTGCCCCTCCTCCAGAACAAAAATCAGTTTATTATGATTATTATTTTGAAAATGATCATTCCATAGGAAGAGTGCTGGAAGAACTTTTAAGATCATTTTCCAAACTCTTTATTTTGCAAATGGGGATCCTGAGGCTCAGGGAGGATAAGGCACTTGTCCAGGGCCACATCCAGTATCCTGACTCCTAGGCCAGAAATTCAACAAATGCCTAGTCTATTTCCTGCACCACCTGTGGGCTTTCCATCCGTTCACAGACATTCGCTGAGCATCTATTATGCGCCAGGTAGGTGGCAGAAGTATGGAATATAGCAATTAATGAGAAGGGCACAATTTAGTGGAAGAGAGCTGCTACACAGCTTTACTTAATTAAGACACTGGAAAGCAGTTTGAGTAGTGGTTATACACACACTGCCTTGGAAGTCAGACAGACTAGGGTGTGAACTTAAACTCTACCACTTAACTAGTAGTGCAACTCTTTGAGCGCCAGTCTTCTTGTCTGTAAAACAGGGGTAAATGACCCTCACAGAAAACTGACATGATTTATAAAAATTCACTGTGTTTAGAAGGAAATTTATAGCTATAAATACCTACATTTTTTAAAATTCTTAAATTAATAATCTAACATCACACCTTGAGGAACTAGAAAAAGAAGAACAAACTAAATCCAGAGTTAGCGGATGAAAGGAAATGATAAAGATTAGAGTGAAGATAAATGAAGTAGAGAATAGAAAAACTATAAAATCAATGAAACCAAAAGTTTGTTCTTTGATCAACAAAATTGACAAAACTTTAACTAGACTGACATTGAAAAAAGAAAGAAGATGCAAAGAATTTAAATCAGGAATAAAAGTGGGGACGTTACTACATAGTGACAGAAATAGAAAGGATTATAAGAGAAACTATGAACAATTGCGCACCAGCAGATTAAATAATCTAAGTGAAATATACAAATTCTTAGAAACACACAAATTACCTAAACTGACTAAAAAAGAAATAGAAACTCTTCAACAGGCCAATAACAAGAGAATAAATCAGTAATAAAAAGCTTTCAATGAATAACAAGTCCAGGACCAAATGGCTTCACTTCTGAATTCTACCAAATATTCAAAGAAGAATTAAGATCAATCCTCAAAAATTTCCAAAAACATTGTAGAGGGTGGAACTATGACGCCAGCATTACTCTGATACCAAAGTAGGACAAAGCTAACGCAAGAAAATAAAATTATAGACCAATATCCCTAATGAATATAGATGAAAAAAGTCCTCAATAAAATATTAGTGAATAGAATCCAATAGCACATTAAAAGGATTATACACTATGACAAGCTGGGATGTATCTCAGGAATACAAGGGAGGTTCAGCATAAGAAAATCATTCAATGTAATATACCACATTAATAGAATGAAGGGAAAAACCCACATGATTATGTCAGTTGATGAAGAAAAGGCATTTGACAAAATCCAACATGATTTTTTGATAAAAACACTCAGAAAATGAGGAATAGAAGGGAATTTTCCAAACACAATAAAGGGCATATATGAGAAACCCACATCTGTAAACCCACAATTTCTTTAAAAAAAAAAAAAAAAAAGCCCACAGCTAACATCATATTCAATGGTTAAAGACTGAAAGCTTTCCACCTAAGATCAGGGACAAGACAAGACGAGGATCCCCACTTTCACCACTGCTATTTACCATTGCACTGGAAGTTCTAGCCAGAGCAATTAAGCAAGAAAAAGAAATAAAGGCATCAATTTTGGAAAGGAAGAGTTAAAATTATCACTATCCACAGGTGACATGATTCTCTATATAGAAAATCTGAAAAGATTCTCAAGAAAGCTCCTAGAGATAAAAAACAAATTCAAAAAAGTTGTAGGGTACAAGGGTAACACCCAAAAATCAGTATGCTTCTATATAGCAGCAATGAACAATCTGAAACAGAAATCAAGAAAACAATTCCATTTACTATAGCATCTAACAGAATGAAATATGAAGGAATTACTTTTACCAAGCATCTGAAAGACTTATACATGTAAAACTATAAAACATTGCTGAAAGAAATTTAAAAAGACCTAAATAAATCCAAGATATCCCATGTTCTCACACTGGAAGACTTAATATTGTTAAGAGGTCAACAGTATCTAAAGCAGTCTACAGACTCAATTCAATCCTGATAAAAATTCCAACAGCCTTTTTGCAGGAACGTAAAGGTCAATCCTCAAATTCATATGAAATTGCAAAGGGTCCTGAAGAGCAAAAGCTGTCTTGAAAAAGAAGAATAATGTTGGAGGACTCACACTTTCTGATTTCAAAACTTACTACAGAGCTATAGTAATTACAACAGTGTGGTGCTGGTATAAGGATAGACATGTAGACCAATGGAATAGAATTAAGAGTACAGAAATAAACCCTCATATCTATGGCCAATTGATTTTGACAAGGGTGCTAAGTCCATGCAATGAGGAAAGAATAGTCTCTTCAACAAACTGTGTTGGGAAAACTGGATATCCACATGCAAAAGAATGAAATTGGACCCTACCTCTCACCATATATAAAAACTAACTCAAAATGGATCAACAACCTAAATATAAAAAGCTAAAAGTCATAAAACCCATAGAAGAAAGCACAGGGAAATATCTTCAGGACCTTGTATTTGACATTGGATTCTTAGATATGACACCAAAAAGAAAAAACAAATAAACTGGACTACATCAAAATTAAAAACTTTTGTGCATCAAGGACATTATCAAGAAAGTGAAAAGACAACCTACAGAATGGGAAAAAATACCCGGAAACCATATATCTTATAAGGGTTTAATATGCAGAATATATGAAGAACTCCTATAACTCAACAACAAAAAGTTTAAAAATGGGCAAAGGACTTGAATAGGCATTTCTCCAAAAAAAGATACACAAATGGCCAATAAGAACATGGAAAGATGCTCAACATCATTAGTAGTCAGGGAAATGCAAATCAAAACCACAGTGAGATACCACTGGCTATTATTAAAACTAACAAACAGAAAATAACAAATGTTGGTAAGGATGTGGAGAAATTAGAACCCTTATATATGGCTGCAGTAGAACCTTTGTTTATTGCTGCTGGTAGGAATGTAAAATGGTGCAGCTGCTGTGGAAAATAGTCTGGCATTGCCTCATAAAGTTAATAAAACATACAATTACGATATGACCCAGTGTTTTAGTTTGCTAAATGCTGAATGCAATATACCAGAAATGGAATGGCTTTTAAAAAGGAATTTATTAAGTTACAAGTTTACAGTTCTAAGGCCATAAAAATCTTCAAATTACATCATCCAGAGAAAGATTCTTTGACTTAAGAAAGGCTGACATCTGTCACATGGGAAGGCATATGGCTGATGTCTGCTGGTCTTTGTTCCTGGTTCCATTGCTTCCAGCTTCTGATGCCAGTGGTTTCCTCTCTATGTATCTGTGGGCCTTCACTTAGCTCCTTCAGGTCAGAAATCTGGGTTATGGCTTGCTTGGCATCTCATGGGAAGCACATGGCAATGTCTGCTGGGCTCTGCATCTCCAAATGTCTGTGTCTAGGTATCTGCTTTCTCAGCACTCCAAGCATCTCCAAATGTTTGCCTGTGTTGGCTCTGAAACAACTATTCTCCAAGTGTCTGCATCTGAGGTTTCTCAAAAATGTTTCCCCTTTTAAAGGGGATTAGCTAGTAAGCTAATCAAGGCTGACTTTGAATGGGTGGAGTCACATCTCCACAGCATCAAAAAGCTGTTCCCACAATTGGGTGTGCCACATCTCCATGGAAGTAATCTAATCAAAATGTCATGCCCACAATTGAGTGGATCAGTCTCCATGGAAACAATCCAATCAAAGGTTTCCACCCTAAACAAGACTGGATCAGGATTAAAACATGGCTTTTCTGGGGTACACAATTGTTTCAAACTAGCACACCCAGCAATCTCACTTCTAGGTATATTAATCCAAAAGAATTGAAAGCAGGGACTCAAACAGGTACTTATACATTGATATTCACAGCAGCGTTATGCAAAATCGCCAAAAGGTGGAGATAACCCAAGTGTCCATGAGCAGATGAATGGGTAAACAAAATGTGGTATATACATACAATGGAATGTTATTCAGATAAAAAGGAATGAAATCCTGATATATGTTACAACATGGATGAACCTTAAGAACATTATGCTAAGTGAAATAAGTCAGACATAAAAGGACAAATATTTTATGATTGGATTCCACTTATATAGAATATCCTGAAAAAGCAAATTCATGGAGGATGTAGATTACAGATTACCAGGGCTGGGAGGAGGGGAGCTGGGGAGTCATTATTTAATGGGTACAAATTTTCCATTTTGGGTGATGATGATAAAAATGTTATGGGAATGGATGGTGCTGATGATAGCACAAAATTATAAATGTAATTAATGCTGCTGAATTGTACCCTTAAAAATGGTTGAAATGACAAATTTCATGGCATACATATAATTCCACTTGTATTTAAATATTATCACAATTAAAAAGTTTTTATTTTTAAAGAAAAAGAAACAAATTCACTGTGTGCCATGTAGTAGTTATTAAAAGTGCTAAATGCTAGAAGATCTGCCCCCAACTCAGTCTGAGAACCAGAGGAGACATCTCAGAGAAGGTGACTACTGGATGGGAACTTGAAGTATAAAGAAGAGACACATAGGGGATGAGGGAGGAAGAGGTCAGGGGGCCAGAGGAGGGAGGTTGGCAGGGAAGAAATAGGGCAGATGACCTTGGGGGAACAGTAACAAACACACACTGATTCACCAATCCTCCCCCAACTCCTTCAAACATGGATTTTTCCCTTTCCGGAATGTCATATTGTTAGAATCATCCTTTATGTAGCCCTTTAAGACTGGCTTCTTTCATTTATTCATCTATATCATTGTATGGCATGATAGATCATTCCTTTTTGTTGCTTAGTTATTATTCCATTGTACTAATGTACTACAATTTGAAGAACTTCAAATTTATGGCCATTATAAATAAAGTCACTCTAAATATTTTTGCTAAAAAACAAACAAACAAACCATAACTTATGAGATGAAGCAAAGGGAAATTTATAGCCCTAGGATGTACAATTAAAGAAAGGAAAGAGGGCGGGCCACAGTGGCTCAGTGGCAGAGCTCTCGCCTGCCATGCCAGAGACCCGGTTGGATTCCTGGTGCCTGCCCATGCAAAAAAAAAAAAAAAAACACAACAGGATAAGCTGAAAGAACAGTAAATTAATCCCAAAGGAAGCAGAAGGAAAGAAATAACAAAGATTAGAGCAGAAACTAATGAAATGGAGAATAAAAAAAACAGTGGAGAGAATAAATAAAACCAAAGTTGGTTCTTTGAGAAGATCAATAAAATCAACAACTAAAAGGCCAATCTGTCATTCCCAGGGTTAAGCCTGGCCCTAGCACCAGGGGATCAACAATGTCTTCCAGACTAAATGGGGGCAAAACTGTAACAAAATAAGGTATCAGTGGCTAAGAAAGCTCAAATGGAGCCAAGAGGCCATTCTGGAGGCTACTCTTATACAAGTTTCAGCAAGATACTGCTAATTGCCATGATTATTTTTTAATAGTTTATTTTATTAAACATACCGACATACAAACACAAACATTTTTACCATATGATGCTTCCATTCTACATATATAATCAGTAACTCACAACATCAACACAGAGTTGTATATTCATCATCATGATCATTTCTTAGAACATTTGCCTCAATTCAGAAAAAGAAATAAAAAGAAAATGGAAAAAAATTCATACATACCATACCCTTAACCCCTCCCTTTCATTGATCATTAGCATTTCAATCTACAAATTTATTTTAACATTTGTTTTCCTGTTATTTATTTATTTTTAATCCATATGTTTTACTTGTCTATTGATAAGGTAGATAAAAGGAGCATCAGGTACAAGGTTTTCACAATCACACAGTCACATTGCGAAAGCTGTATCGTTACACAATCATCTTCAAGAAACATGACTACCGGAATACAGCTCTACATTTTCAGGCACTTCCCTCCAGCCTCTCCAATATACCTTAAATAAAAAAAGGATATCTATATAATGCATAAGAATAACCTCCAGGATAACCTCTCTACTCTGTTTGAAATCTCTCAGCCACTGACACTTTATTTTGTTTCATTTCTCTCTTCTTCCTTTTGGTCGAGAAGGTTTTCTCAATCCCTTGATGCTGAGACCCAGCTCATTCTAGGATTTCTGTCCCACGTATTCATGACACCCCCAGGGAGTCATGTCCTACATAGAGAGGGGGAGGGCAATGAGTTTGCTTGTCATGTTGGCTGAGAGAGAGGCCACATCTGAGCAACAAAACAAGTTCTCTGGGGATGACTCGTAGGCCTAATTTTTTTTTTTAATAGAACATTTGCATCACTCCAGAAAAAGAAATAAAAAGAAACAAGAAAATCTCATACATCCCATACCCTTACCCCTCCCTCTCATTGACCACTAGTATTTCCATGTACCCTATTTTTTATCCTTACCCTCCCATTATTCATAATTTTTTTTATTAATTTAAAATTTAAAAAATATATAACAACAAACACAAACATTCTAACTTATGATCATTCCGTTCCACATATATAATCAGAAATTTACAATATCATCACATAGTTGCATATTCATCATCATGATTTCTTAGAACATTTGCATTAATTCAGAAAAAGAAATAAAAAGACAACAGAAAAAAATTCATACATACCACACCCCTTATCCCTCCTTTTCATTGATCACTATAATTTCAATCTAAATTTATTTTAACATTTGTTCCCCCTATTATTTATATTTATTCCATATGTTGTACTCATCTGTTGATAAGGTAGATAAAAGGAGCATCCGACACAAGGTTTTCACAATCACACAGTCACATTGCAAAAGCTATATCATTATACAATCATCTTCAAGAAACATGGCTACTGGAACACAGCTCTACATTTTCAGGCAGTTCCCTCCAGCCTCTCCATTACATCTTGACTAACAAGGTGATATCTATTTAATGAGTAAGAATAACCTCCAGGATAACCTCTTGACTCTGTTTGGGATCTCTCAGCCATTGACACTTTATTTTGTCTCATTTCACTCTTCCCCCTTTTGGTCGAGAATGTTTTCTCAACCCCTTGATGCTGAGACCCAGCTCATTCTAGGATTCTGTCCCACGTTGCCAGGAAGGTCCACACCCCTGGGAGTCATGTCCCAAATAGACAGGGGGAGGGCGGTGAGTTTGCTTGTTGTGTTGGTTGGAGAGACAGGCCACATCTGAGCAACAAAAGAGGTTCTCTTGGGGGTGACTCTTAGGCCTAATTTTAAGTAGACTTGACCTGTCCTTTGTGGGTTTAGGTTTCATATGAACAAACCCCAAGATTGGGGGCTCAGCCTATTGCTTTGGTTGTCCCCATTGCTTATGAGTATATCAAGAATTCAACTTGGAGAAGTTGAACTTTCCCCCTTTCTCGCCATTCCCCCAAGGGGACTTTGCAAATACTCTTTTATTCACGGTTCAAATCACTCTGGGATTTATCAGGGCATCACTCTGGACAAACCTACAAACTCTCATGCCCTACTCAAGGTTCCATGTACTTATGGTGTCCAATTAAACTGCCCACATTGGTTATATTAGGGAATGCACTAGTCAAATTATAAATTTTATACCAAATAAACATTTTTTGCTTTAGTCTTACACATAAGTTAAAGTTTTAAAATATGAATTACCATCTATTTTCAACATGCTGCAATACTGACATTCTTTTGTTCTTCCCCATGCAAAAACATTTTTAAAATTTGTACAGTTAGTCACTATCATCGTACACTCTAGTCATTATACCACCTCAGTCTTTATCATCTATCTTTCCTTCTGATTCCATTTGTGCCTCCAGCCCTCCTCCCTCTATCATTCTCACATTCAGCTTCATTCAGTGTACTAACATTATCGTATTACCGTTAGGTAGTATTGTGCTATCCATTTCTAAATTTTTACAATCAGTTCTGTTGTACAATCTGTATCCTTTCAGTTCCAGTTACCCAATATCTATCCTATTTTTATCTCTTGATGGTCTCTGTTCTTAACTGAAATTCTCCAAGTTCATTCATTAATGTTAGTTCATATCAGTGAGACCATACTGTATTTCTCCCTTTGTTTCTGGCTAATCTCATTCAGCATAATGTCCTCAAGGTCCATCCATGTTGTTACATTCTTCATAATTTTATTCTGTCTTACAGCTGCATACTATTCCATCATATGTATATACCACAGCTTGTTTAGCCACTCATCTGTAGATGGACATTTGGGCTATTTCCATCTCTTGGCAATTGTAAATAATGCTGCTATAAACATTGGTGTGAAAATGTCCATTTGTGTCTTTGCCCTCACGTCCTCTGAGTAGATACCTAGCAGTGGTATTGCCAGGTCATATGGCAATTCTATACTTAGCTTCCTGAGCACCCACCAAACTGCCTTCCACAGTGGTTTTACCATTTGACATTCCCACCAGCAATGGATAAGTGTGCCTCTTTCTCTACATCCTCTCTAGCACTTGTCGTTTTCTGTTTTATTGATAATGGTCATTCTGGTGGGTGGAGATGATATCTTATTGTGGTTTTGATTTGCATTTCCCTAATAGCCAAGGAAGTTGAGCATCTTTTCATGTGCCTTTTGGCCATTTGTATTTCCTCTTCTGAAAAGTGTCTGTTCAAGTCTTTTGTCCATTTTGTAATTGGGTTTTCTTTTTGTTGTTGAGTTGAACAATCTCTTTATGTATTCTGGATACGAGACTTCATCTGATATATCATTTCCAAATATTGTCTCCCATTGTGTAGGCTTGTCTTTTTGCTTTCTTGATGAAGTTCTTTGATACGCAAATGTGTTTAATTTTGAGGCGTTCCCATTTATTTCTTTCTTCAATGCTCATGCTTTGGGTATAAGGTCTAGGAAATTGCCTCCTCTTATAAGATTTATAAGATATTTCCCTACATTTTCTTCTAAAAGTTTTATGGTCTTAGGTCTAATGTTTAGGTCTTTGATCCATTTTGAGTTAATTTTTTATACAGGGTATGAGATATGGATCCTCTTTCATTCTTTTGCATGTGGATATCCAGTTCTCTAGGCACCATTTATTTCAATAAATACCATTTATTGAAAAGACTGTTCTATCCCAGGTAAGCTGGCTTTACTGCCTTATCAAAGATCAGTTGTCCATAGATGAGAGGTCAACATTTGAACAATCTATTCAATTCCATTGGTCAGTGTATCTATCTTTATGCCAGTACCATGCTGTTTTGACCACTGTAGCATTGTAATACACCTTAAAGTCAGGTAGTGTGAGACCTCTGACTTCATTTTTCTTTTTCAGGATATTTTTAGCTATTCGGGGCACCCCGCCTTTCCAGAGAAATTTGGTTATTGGTATTTCTATTTTTGAAAAGTACGTTTTTGGGATTTTAATTGGTATTGCATTGAATCTGTAAACCAGTTTAGGTAGAATTACATCTTAACTGTATTTAGTCTCCAAACCATGAACATGGTATCCCCTTCCAATGATTTCTGTTAGCAATTTCTTGTAGTTTTCTTTGTATAGGTCTTTTATATCTTTAGTTAAATTTATTCCTAAATATTTTATTCTTTTGGTTGCAGTTGTAAATGGAGTTTTTTCTTGAATTCCCTCTTAGATTATTCATTACTAGTATATAGAAACACTACAGATTTTTGAGTGTTGATCTTGTAACCTGTCACTTTGTTGTATTCATTTATTAGCTCTAGCAGTTTTGCTGTAGATTTTTCAGGGCTATCAATATATAGTATCATATCATCTGCAAACAGTGATATATTTACTTCTTCCTTTCCAATTTTGATGCCTTGTATTTCTTTTTATTTTCTAATTGCTCTGGCTAGAACTTTCAACACAATGTTGAATAACAGTGGTGATACTGGACATCCTTGTCTTGTTCCTGATCTTAGGGGGAAAGTTTTCAGTTTTTCCCCATTGAGGTTGATGTTAGCTGTGGGTTTTTCATATATTCCCTTTATCATGCTGAAGAGGTTCCCTTCTATTCCTATCCTTTGATGTGTTTTCAACAGGAAAGGATGTTGAATTTTGTCAAATGCTTTTTCTGCATCAGTCAAGATGATCATGTGGTTTTTCTGCTTTGATTTGTTTATATGGTGTATTACATTAATTGATTATCTTATGTTGAACCATCCTTGCATATCTGGGTTGAATCCTACTTCGTCATGATGGATAATTCTTCTAATGTGGTACTGGATTCAATTTGCAAGAATTTTGTTGATGATTTTGCATCTATATTCATTAGAGAAATTGGTCTGTAGTTTTCTTTTCTTGGAGTATCTTTGTCTGGCTTTGGTATGAGGGTAATGTTAGCATCATAAAATGAGTTAGGTAGCCTTCCCTCCTCTTCAATTTTTTTGAAGAGTTTGAGCAGGATTGGTACTAATTCTTTCTTTAATGTTTGGTAGAATTCACATGTGAAGCCATGTGGTCCTGGACTTTTCATTTTTGGGAGCTTCTTAATGACTGATTCAATTTCTTTACTTGTGATTGGTTTGTTCAGGTCGTCTATTTCTTCTCGAGTCAGTGTTGGTTGTTCATGCCTTTCTAGGAAGTTATCCATTTCACCTACATTGTCTATTTTATTAGCATAAAGTCGTTCATAGTATCCTCTCATTACCTTCTTTATTTCTGCAGGGTCAGTGATTATATCTCCTCTTCCATTTCTGATTTTATTTATTTGCTTCCTCTCTCCTGTCTTTTCTTATCTGTCTCTAGTGCTTCCTTTAGTATTTCTTGCAGAGCCAGTCTCTTGGTCACAAATTCTCTCAGTGATTTTTTTTTGTCTGAAAATGTTCAATTCCCCCCCCCCCCCTTTTTTTTTACATGGGCAGGCACTGGGAATTGAACCCATGTCTCCAGCATGGCAGGTGAGAACTCTGCCACTGAGTCACCGTTGCCTACTCTCCCCTTCATTTCTGAAGGACAATTTTGCTGGATATAGAATTCTTGGTTGGCAGTTTTTCTCTTTTAGTATCTTAAATGTATATCATCCCACTGTCTTCTTGTCTCCATGGCTTCTGCTGAGAAATCTATGCATAGTCTTATTGGGTTTCCCTTCTATGTGATGGATTGCTTTTCTATTGCTGCTTTCAGGAGTCTCTCTTTCACTTTGACATCTGACATTCTGATTAGTAAGTGTCTTGGAGTATGTCTATTTGGATCTATTCTGTTTGGATTTGTAATTTTATGTCTTTCATAAGAGTTGGGAAATTTTCAGTGATAATTTCCTCCATTAGTTTTTCTTCTTCTTTTCCCTTCTCTTCTCCTCTGGGACACCCACAACATGTATATTCATGTGCTTCATTTTGTCATTCAATTCCCTGAGTCCCGGATCATATTTTTCCATTCTTTTCCCTATATTTTCTTTCACTTGTCAGATTTCAGATGTCCTGTCCTCCAGTTCACTGATCCTATCTTCTGCCTCTTGAAATCTAACATTGTAGGTTTCCATTGTTGTTTCCATCTCTTTTACTGTGCCTTTCATTCCCATAAGTTCTGTGATTTGTTTTTTCAGACTTTCTGTTTCTTCTTTTTGTTTGTTCCTTGCCTTCTTTATATCCTCCCTCAATTCACTAATTTGATTTTTGATGAGGTTTTCCATGTCTGTTCAAACACTCTGAATTAATTGTTTCAACTCCTGTATCTTATTTGAATTACAGATTTGTTCCTTTGATTGGACCATATCTTTAATTTTCCTAATATGATTCATCATTTTTTGCTGGCATCTAGGCATTTAATTACCTTAATTAATTTATTCTGGAGATTGTTTTCACTTTTTTTACCTAGGATATTCTTGTTGGATGACTTTGTTGTCTATCTGTTCTTTGACATTCAGTTCAGCTTACTCTGAACCTCTAGCTCAGGTTTTGTTTAACAAATCAGAATTTTTCAGTTTTCTTGTTTCTTGCCCTGTCTGTATGGTGCCTTTTTTCCCCTCCCTTAGGAGGGTCTACTTAGGTATTATAGACCCCAGTCAGATTTTCTCAGATCAAACTGGCCTCCTCTGAGGAGGAAAGAGTCACCTGCATGTATTTTCCCTGAGGGTGAGACCCAGCAGTTTGAAAGACTTTCCTATGAAGCCTCTGGACTCTGTGTTTTTCCTATCCTGCCCAGTATGTAATGCTTGTCTGCCTGCAGGTCCCACCAGCATAGGGTGATGCGGTACCTTTAACTTCAGCTGACCTCCCTTCTGGGGGCGTGGTAGAGACAGAGGAGAAGTTGTAGGCTGGCTTTAATCACTTCAGTTTTCCAGACCCTGGTGTCTGAATTCCTTGAGGGGGGGATTCCACCTGAGCTGGGCCCTACCCCTCTCCTGGGGAAGGCACAGCCTCCAGACAAACACTCAAACAAGTTTAATTCTGCCCATGCCTGGGGCAATTGGAGCCTGAGAAGCCCTGCAGCTGTATCTGAACAGCAGTCAATCTGTAGAAACACAGCCATAAAAAAAGAAAAAAAAGCCCTTTTCAGAGCAGGACCCCCATTCCTTGGGTTTGACGATAAAAATCTTAAGTTGGTACATTGCTCTGTGTATCTCCAGGTCCCTCCTTTCCTTCATGGCCCAGACCTTTTCAAATATTTTGTGCTGTCCATCCAAAAAAACTCTGTTTTTTTTTTTTTGTCAGCCCTGCCCCCTCTGCACTGGGGCAAAAAGCAGCAACCTCAGCTTTTTCTCGATGTTCAGCTGAGCCGGGGTGGGGGGTGTTATTTTTAATTATCAGAATTTGTTAATTAATTCCACAATTGGAGTTTGGTTGCACTCAGCCCCTGCTGCTGGTAAAGTCTCTTTTCTTTCTCCTCTGGGAAGCAGCTTGTGGGGAGGGGCGCCGGCCTCCGGGGTTTTGGGGGACTCATGGTTCTGGGAGGTCTCACAGCCGGTCCAGCTTCTCCAGACTGGGGTATGCTGTGTGTTCGGTCACTGATGTGGCCCCAGCAGTTGTTCTGTACTGTTCCTGGCTATTTACTAGCTGCTCTGGAGGACAAACTAAATCCCACTCCTCACTAAATTGTCATCTTGTCTCCTCGGCTGCCCTATCCTTACTGTTGACACCTCTTTTCAACATGAAAAAGTTAGAATGGACATAGCCCAAAGACTCCTATAGAATGAGAGTAGGATCAAAGGAGAAGGAGGAGTTATACAGAGAAAATAGGATCTAACAAATGAGTATGACTGCTGAATCACTTATGATATTTCTTTTAGCTTCCAGTGTTTTGGAGCAGCTAGAAGGAGCAACCTGAAAATGTGGAATGTTACCCATTTCAAACTTTGATATCTGTTTTGTAACTACTTGTTAAAATGTACTGTGAAAATTGCTTTTGTGTGTGTGTATATATGTTATATTTCACAGTAAAAGGTGTTTTAAAAAAACTGAAAATAACGAGTGTTGCTGAGGATACAGAGAAATAGGAACCCTGCTACATTGTTGGTAGGAATGCAAAATGGTGTAGCCACTGTGGAAGACAATTTGGTGGTTCCTCAGAAAGTTAAACATAGAATTACCATATGACCTGGCAATTCTATCCTGCAATATATACCCAAAAGAAGTGAGAACAGGGACTTGGACAAATTTTGTACACAAATTGCGCTGGTTTGAAAGGATATATGTCCCCTAAAAAAGCCATGTTCTAATCTAAATCCCATTTCATAAAGGCAGAATAATCCCTATTCAATACTGTATGTTTAAATCTGTAATTAGATCATCTCCCTGGAGATGTAATCCAATCAAGTGTGGTTGTTAAGCTGGATTGGGGGAAATGTGTCTCCACCCATTTGGGTGGGTCTTTATTAGTTTCTGGAGTCCTATAAAAAAGGAAACACTTTGGAGAATAAGAGATTCAGAGAGAGCAGAGAAGAACGATATAGTCACGAGGAGCAGAGAGCCCACAAGCTAACGACCTTTGGAGATGAAGAAGGAAAATGCCTCTTGGGGATCTTCATGAAACAGGAAGCCAGGAGAAGAAGGTAGCAGATGATGCCGTGTTCACCATGTGCCCTTCCAGATGAGAGAGGAACCCTGACCACATTCATCATGTGCCTTTTCAGATGAGAGAGAAACTCTGTGTTCGCCATGTGCCCTTCCACTTGAGAGAGAAACCCTGAACTTCATCGGCCTTCTTGAACCAAGGTATCTTTCCCTGGATGCCTTCGACTGGACCTTTCTATAGACTTGTTTTAATTGGGACATTTTCTCAGCCTTAGAACTGTAAACTAGCAATTCATTAAATTCCCCTTTTTAAAAGTCATTCCATTTCTGGTATATTGCATTCTGGCAGCTAGCAAACTAGAACACCAATGCTTATTGCAGCATTATTCACAATAGCCAAAAGGTGGAAGCAACTGAAATGTCCATTAACAGATGAATGGATAAACAAAATGTCCTATATCCATACAATGGAAAGAAGTGAAATGCTGGTACATGCTACAACACAGATGTGGAATAAGCCAGACGCAAAAGCACAAATATCATATGGTGTTTCTTATATGAAATATTTTGAATAAGCAAATTCATAGAGTTAGAAAGTAGTATAGTACTTACCAGGGTGATCAGAGGAGGAAATGGGAAGTTATTGCTAAAAGAGTAGGAGTTTTTGTTTACGATGATGAAAGTAGCCTGGAAATAGAGCCTGGTAAAAGTTATGCAGTATCATCAATGTACTTGATATCAAAGAATTGTTTTAAAATGGTTAAAATGATATTTATGCTATGCATATTTATCAAAACTAAAAATAAATTAATTTTACCCCCTCCCAAATGTAATCTATTTTAAAAAATGAACGTTGTAATAGTTATTTACAGACTACAATGGCAATCCCTTTGCATGACCTCAGTTACTCTTTCCAAGAGCCTTATCAACTAGGCAAATATTGTCAGATCTTCTTATCAAGGAAAAGAGAAGTTTAGAGATGTAAAATGACTTGCTGAAAGTCACTCAGCTGATAGGTGCTGGGTCTCTCAGGGTTCCTGTCTCTGCTCCTAGTGGCTTCTTCTGTAGCCTGAGGGAATGGAGAAAGGTAAAAAGCTGTCTGACTCTTTTGCACTGGGAATCAGACTTGATATTACACGATAGTCTACTCGGAGGTGTAGGGGAGGGGAGGTGAATGGGACAGACATCTCAGAAAGAAGGAATGCTTATCCTGAGTCCTGAAAGATTGAAGGTGATAGCAAAGTCAAGAAGGAAAGAAAGGGGATCCCAAACAGAAGAAGCAGCATGTGCAAAAGTGGAGTGGCATAGTGGACACTGTATGTTTGGAAAGCTGCAAAAAGCTCAGAGTTGGGGAGGGGGTAGTGGATGACTGAGGGGAAGACAGGGGCCAAAACAGAGGGCTGCCTTTGTCATCCTAATATATTTATGCTTTATCCTAAGATAATGGGAAGTCAGAGAAGGATGTGGAACAAGGAAGTGAAATGGTCAGATATTTATTTAGAACAATCGCTATAAGAAAGTATTATGCAGAACTATAAGAGAACATTCCTCATACATTTTTTTCTGATTTCAGAAAGCTAGCTATTAATCTCTAAAGGAATGAATAAGTAAAGTATATGCTATGCAATAATTAATGAACTAGATATACCTATAGCAACATGTAGAAATCTTAAAAACAGTGAGTGAAAAAGCAAAAGATTTACAAAATAATTAAACTCTTCGTGCAAATTAAATACACCCACAAAAGGATACTTACATATTTGGGGACAAACAACAGTATATTAGATTGGGATAAGATTATAACGATAAGGGGGAGGGAAAGAGTTTAGGAATGAAAAAAAAATAAACAAGAGATGAACTTTGTATGAACCCAAATGATGGCAGTGCACTATGAGCTAAGGAATATGATTAACCTAACTCTGCATGTAGATTGAAAAAAAATGTCCACATCTCAGACTCTTATTCTCTCATTTAAAATCCTTCAAACATTCCCCATAATCTAGAAGATAAAGCCCAAAGTGTCCAGCAATACTTAGTTGCTTGTAAACACCTCTCCCCCGCACTCACCCTAACACACACACATTAGTACCTGAATGTGTATTCTCGCATTTGTCTTTACTATCTGCCTGGACTGTCCTTATAGCTCAGTGGTTTTCCACTATGGCTGCATATTGGAATCACTTACAAACTTTTAAAATGTATAGATACCTGCCAGATTTCTCTCCTGCTGTGCCTGACCCAGGTTCGATTCCTGGTGCCTGCCCATGCAAAAGAAAAAAACTATAGATACCTAAGCCTCAACCCCAGAAGTACCGATTTAATTGGATTGCAATGGAGCCCACGAATGGATTTAAAAGATCCTCAGTTAAGGTGGGCCACGGTGGCTCAGCAGGCAGGAATGCTTGCCGGCGATGCCAGAGGACCCGGGTTCAATTTCCAGTGCCTGACCATGTAAAAAAAAAAGGATCCTCAGTTAGATTAAGAATTATGATCTACTTAACAACAAAAACACATACAAGCCAATTTAAAAGTGGGCAAAAGACTTGAATAGACCTTTCTCCAAAAAAGATATACAAATGCCAAAAAGCACATGAAAAGATGCTTAACGTCATTAGCCATTAGGGAAATACAAATCAAAACCACAATGAGATACAATTTCGTACCCACTAGAATGGCTACTATTAAAAAAAAAAAAAGGGAAAAAATAAGTATTAGAAGCTATATGGAAAAACAGGAAAACTTGTTCATTGTCTGTGGGAGTGTAAAATGATGCAGCCATTGTGGAAAACAGTTGTAGCAGCTCCTCAGAAAGCTAAACACAGAATTACCATATGACCCAGCAATCTCACTCCTAGGTATATACCCTAAAGAATTTAAATAGGGACTCGATCAAATACATGCACGTCAATGTTCATAGCGGCATTATTCACAATTGCCCAAAGGTGAAAGCAACGCAGGTGTCCATCAACAGGTGAACAGATAAACACATTGTGGTATATTCCATAAAATGTAACTGAATATTCCAGCTGAATAAATATAGCTAGAAAAACAAATGAAGTTTTGATATATGCAACATCATGGATGACCCCTGAAGACATTTTGCTGAGTGAAATAAGCCAGACACAAAAATACAAATATTGTATGATTTCACTGATGTGAAATAATTAGAATAAGCAAATTCATAGAGCCAGAAACTAGAACACAGGTCACTAGGGGCCAGGATGGGGGTAGGGAATGGGATGTTAATACTGAATTGGTACAGAGCTTCTGTTTGTGGTAATGGAAAAATTTTGGTAATGGATGGTGGTGATATTAGCACAGTACTGTGAATATAATAATACCACTGACATATATTAAAATGTGGTTAAAAAGGGAAATTTTAGGCTGTGTCTATGTTACTAGAATAAACATTTAAAAAACAAAACATAGGACTGTACAACACAGTCAAACATGAACTATAATTAATAGAATAATTATAATAATATTCTTTTGCCAATTGTAATAAGGAACTCAAGCAAACTGTTAATAACAGGGAAAACCGTAACTTTGTATTTTCTGTAAACCTATTTCTTTAATTTAAAAAAAAATTAAAAAAAAAATGGATCATGAATTCCTACTCAGAGCAGGTGTTTCCAGCCTGGATTAGGGTTCCTTCTGTATTCAGTTTTATCACTGTGCAGTTTCTGCCAAATTATCTAAATAGTTCATCTCAGGATAGTGGGATTAATCAATCAAATCAAACTTTTGTATCCCACTCCTCTGCCTAAAACCTTTCAGTGTCTCCTCTTGGCCCCAAGATAAGGTTGAGACTTCTTAATGAGGCCAATAACTCCTGGTCCTGGTTTATCTTCTTTCATCCATTCAACCATTATCAAGTATCTGTTATGAAGCAGGCTCTATGCCATTCATTGTGGATAAAGAGGCAAATAAAAACAACATAATCTCTGCTCTTGTGGAGCTTCCAATCTTTTTGGGAATACAAAATTGAACAAGTAATTGCACGGTTATATGGGACCCAAGACTGTTCTAGTTGAGGAAAGATTCCATGCAGAGATGATAGTTAAGCTGAGTCCAGGAAGGTGATTGCGATTAAGTTGTGGGTGGAGGGGGAGAAAAGAGCGTTAAGGCAGAAGGAGCAGCTTCGTGCAAGATCCCTGAAGTGGAGGAGAACATGCACATTGGAAGGACTGAAAAGATGTGTGGCCAGGAGGAGGAGACAGTGGCCAAACTTGAAGGCCAGATGATCCGGAGTTTTATAGGCCAAGTTAAGGCTGGAGGATTTTATCCCAAGGGTGGCTGAAAGCTTTTAAAGGTTTAGGCAAGAGAGTGTAATACAATCAGATTTGCATTTTGAAAGATCTCTGTGGGGTAGAGTACAAATTGAATTTTGGTGTTCACAAATCTCATTATCCTCTCTCTCACAGAGAGTCTTTTGGTTTCTTTTACAGATGGTTAAATTCATCTCCTATGACTTGCTTCTATTAGCTAAATTATCAGAAAGTGACCCTGTATATAAACTCTTGAGGATGGCAGTGGAATTTCTCATCGTTGTTGAGTCATTCAGTAAACACTGTATTTTGTACCTTGCATAGGTCCAAGCACAAGTGCTGGTGATATGAAGATAAATAAGACCTGATACAAGGTATAACAGGAAATGACAGACAGATTCAATGTGTAAAAAGAAAATTCTATTGAATAGATAGCAAAAAATAAAAAATAATAAAAGTTAAAAGGCAAGTGAATGAGAGAAAATATTTCTAATATATTCTTTAAAGGATTAGTATCCAGGACATAAAAAGTATATTTAAAAATGTGAAATGCTCCCCCTACGTGGAACATGACATCCAGGAGTGAAAGTCTCCCTGCTGGCGTGGGAGATGTCTCCCAGGGATGAGTCTGCCTCTGGCATTGTGTGATCAACAATAACATCCTGACCAAAAGGGGGAAAAGAAGTGTAACAAATAAGGTATCAGTGGCTGAGAGAGTTCAAATAGAGTCGAGAGACTACACTGGAGTCACTCTATGCATGCTTCAGTTAGCCATCGCTACCTATCATAGCTTGCCAAACCCCAACCAAAATCATTCTTGCCAATCTTAAAGAATACCTCGGGCATTATATAAGATTCTACAAAGGTTCCATGCACTAGGGTAACTTTCCAGAAACCTACAATCTCCAGATGGGTCCCTGGGCCAGATAAGTCCTGAAATGCAGAGAAGCCAGACTCTCCAGAATATCAGTTCCATCACTCTATCCCATATTAGCGACAGCCCCTTGCATAGCCCAAATACTCTTCAAGAGTGAGAGAAAGATCAAAGGTGATGGTGGGTGGAGTTATACTAAGAAGGTAGGGTTTAACAAATGAGTATGATTGCTGAGTCATTATACTGATATTTCTATTAGGCTCTAGTATCTTAGAGCAGCTAGAAGTAAAAACCTAAAATTGTGGAATTGTAACATATACCAATCTCTGAAATCTGTTCTACAACTAATTGTTGTGATGTGCTTTGAAATTTATTGCTTTTCTGTATGTAAGTTGCTTTTCCCAAGAAAAGAAAAAAAAAGGAGGAGTTATAAAAGAGATGATAGGATTTAAGAATTGAATATCATATCGATATTTCTTTTAGTCTCCAGTGTCTTGCAGCAGCTAGAAGGAAAATTGAAGAACTGTAACCCATAACAAACTCTGAAATCTGGTTCTATAATCACTTGTTACAACGTACTTTGTAATTTATTGCTTTTTTGTACCTCATATTTCACAATAATATGATGATTAATGAAGATTAAACAAACAAATATGTAATTTCAAGGAAATAAAACACAACCAGGTGCAATAGTGATCACTTGGGAGTTGCTACAATGAATAGATAAAAGTAACATAAAAATGGCATATTAATGCATATAAAATATACTTCTATTTGCTAGAAACCATTTATTGCTTTAAGTTTCTCTTTTAAAATATGAATAACTTATGATTTGTTATTCTCATACCTTAAAAGTTTCAAAGACATAAATTACAATTATTGTATTAAGGAACATTACTATGATTATATCTAGCATTTTGTGTTTACAACTTTTCCTTTGTGCACCTTTAGCCTCTGTCTTCCACAAAAGCCAACCCATCTAATAAACATGTGTCAAATAATTTTAAATTTTATTTTACTAAAAGTTTATTAAAAGTATTAAAATAAAATATATCAGAACTTATTAAATTTTTTAAACTTTTCTGCGTAATTTTTATTGTCCATGTTAATGAGAACATGCATATGTTAGATGCTTAATAAATATTTTCTGAGTTTAAAAAAAAAGTATTGGTAGAGTCCCTTGAGGGTAAAGAGGGGGGAAAATATATATATAAATAAAAATAAATAAATAAATATAATATATAGAATATACATATATATATATGTATAAAATTATTAAACTTTCCCATCTGGGAGACTCCAGATACCCTCTCAACAATTGGTGACTCCCAAGAAATAGGCCAAGCCCACTATTTGGGGGCTTGCCCTTATGAAACTTATTTCTGTAGGTGAGAAGCTAAGAATACCCATACTGAGGCCTAAGAGCTGCTTCCAGGAAATCTTTTTTGTTTTCTGTTGCTCAGATGTCGCCTCTCTCTCTCTCTAAGCCCAGCTCTGCAAGGGAAATCATACTCTGCCCTACGTGGAACATAACATTCAGGGGGTGAAAATCTCCCTGACAACGTGGGGCGTGACTTCTGGGGATGAGTCTGGCCCTGGCATAGTGGGATCAACAATGCCCTCCTGACAGAAAATGGGAAAAGTGTAATAAAATAAGGCATCAGTGGCCAACAGAGATAAAATAGAATCAAGAGGCTATTTTGGAGGCTGCTCTTATATAAGCTTCAGTTAGTGCTAATTGCCATGGTTTGCTAAACCCCAATCAACATCACTCCTATTAACTCTTAAGAACACCTAAGACTGGCACTAAGACTCTATAAAGGTTTCATGCACTGTTTGCTATAATTCCCAGAGGCTTCCTAAATCAGATAAATCCTGAAACCCAGAGGGACCAGTCTCTCCAAGATTACTGATTGATTACATTCCCCTTTCCTTTAGTGCTGATACTCTTCTCAACATGAAAAAGTCAGAATGGGCATAGCCTAAAGATCCTTATAGATCGGGAAAGGTATCAGAAGAGAAGGAGGTATAACAGAGAAAATAGGATTTAACAAATGAGTATGGCTGCTCAATTGCTATATTAATATTCCTTCTAGCCTTCAGTGTTTTGGAGAAGCTAGAAGGAAAAATCAGAGATGGTGGAATCGTAGCCCATGACAAACTCTGGAATCTGTTCTGTAAGTGCTTGTTGAAATGTGCTTTGAAAATTATTGTTACTTCTTTTATATATATGATATATTTTACAATAAACTATTTAAAAATGTAAAATGCTGATGGATGGATGGATGGTGGGTGGATATAATAGATGAACAGATAGAATTATATGGAGAATGTGACAAAATATTAAAAATTAGTGGATCTGGTTATCTGGTTAGGGTTATGTTGGAGTTCTCTGTATTGACTTTTGTGTTATTTGCATCTGTACTGTAAATTTTTTTTAACTTTATACACTATATGTGTATGTTTATGTATTGTTTATATATACCTGTATGTTTGTGATCTGCTTCATTCACTGACTATTAATTGCATATAGCATACTGATGTGTGGCTGCGGTCCATTCATTTTCACTGTCATATAGTATCCAATATTTGAAGATATTGAATTTGTGCATGCCTTCCACTTTTATTGATTTTTGGGTGTTACCAATTTCTTTTGTCATAAGCATTGAAGCTGAGAGCTTTCTTATAGATGTCTCCCAGTATACATGTACAAGAGTTTCTCTGTGCCATTTAGGAGTAGGATTACTGGGTAAACTATGTGTATAGTTGACTTTGCCCATTGTTTTAGTTTTCTAATGCTGCCAGAATGCAATACACCAAAAATGGGCTGGTTTTTATAAACAAATTTACTAATTTGGGAAGGCACGAGGTGACATCTGCTGGGCTACTCTCCAGCTTCTGGGTTCAAACGACTTTCCTAACATGGTTCCTTTCTGCATCTCCAGATATCTGGGTCTGACTCCTCTCTTTGAATCTTTTTAAATTTGTTGAGACTTGCTTTGTGACCCAGCATATGGTCTATCTTTGAGAATACATGAGCACTTGAGAAAAAGGTGTATCCTGCTGTTGTGGGGTGTAATGTCCTATGAATGTCTGTTAAGTCTAGCTCATTTATTGTAATATTCAAATTCTCTGTTTCTTTATTGATCCTCTGTCTAGATGTTCTGTCCTTTAATGAGAGTGGGGAATTGAAGTCTCCAACTATTATGGTAGATGTGTCTATTTCCCTTTTCAGTGTTTGCAGTGTTTGCCTCACGTATTTTGGGGCATTCTGGATCGGTACATAAATATTTTTGATTGTTATGTCTTCATGTTGAATCATTCCTTTTTTAGTACATAGTATCCTTCTTTGTCTCTTTTAACTGTTTTACATTTGAAGTCTAATTTGTTGGATATTAGTATAGCTACTCCTGCTCTTTTCTGGTTGTTATTTGCATGAAATATCTTCTCGCAACCTTTCACTTTCAACCTATGTTTATCTTTGGGTCTAAGATGTGTTTCCTGTAGACAGCATATAGAAGGATCCTGTTTTTTAATCCATTCTGCCAGTCTATATCTTTTGATTGGGGAGTTCAATCCATTAACATTTAGTGTTATTATTGTATGGGTAGTACTTTCCTCTACCATTTTGCCTTTTGTATTTTATATGTCATATCTAATTTTCCTTCTTTCTACACTCTTTTCCACACGTCTCTCTTCTGTCTTTTCATATCTGTCTGTAGTGCTCCCTTTAGTATTTCTTGCAGAGCTGGTCTCTTGGTCACAAATTCTCTCATTGATTTTTTGTCTGAAAATGTTTTAATTTCTCCCTCTTTTTTTTTTTTTTACTGCTTGTGTTGTAGGTGTAATTTTTATTTTATTTTATTTTATTTTTTTATATGGGCAGGCACCAGGAATCGAACCCAGGTCTCTCCCTCATTTTTGAAGGAAAATTTTGTTGGGTATAGAATTCTTGGTTGGCAGTTTTTCTCTTTTAGTAATTTAAATATATCATCCCACTGTCTTCTCGCCTCCATGGTTTCTGCTGAGAAATCTACACATAGTCTTATTGGGTTTCCCTTGTATATGATGGATTGCTTTTCTCTTGCTGCTTTTAAGATCCTCTCTTTCTCTTTGACCTCTGACATTCTGACTAGTAAGTGTCTTGGAGAACGTCTATTTGGATCTATTCTCTTTGGTAATAGATCAAAATTACCCTGCACTGCACTTCTTGGATCTGTAATTTTAGGTCTTTCATAAGAGTTGGGAAATTTTCAGTGATAATTTCTTCCATTAGTTTTTCTCCTCCTTTTCCCTTCTCTCCTCCTTCTGGGAAACCCACAACATGTATATTTGTGTGCTTCATATTATCATTCAGTTCCCTGAGTCCCTGCTCATATTTTTCCATTTTTTTCCCTACCATTTCTGTATCTTGTCGGATTTCAGATGTTCCGTCCTCCAATTCACTAATCCTAACCTCTGTCTCTTGAAATCAACCATTGTAGGTTTTCATGTTTTTTTCATCTCTCCTACTGTACCTTTCATCCCCATAAGTTCTGTGATTTGTTTTTTCAGACTTTCCATTTCTTCTTTTTGTTCATTCCTTGCCTTTTTCATATCCTCCTGCAATTCATTGATTTGGTTTTTGATGAGGTTTTCTGTGTCTGTTCGTACATTCTGAATTAGTTGTTTCAGCTCTTGTGTATCATTTGAACTATTGGTTTGTTCCTTTGACTGGGCCATATCTTCAATTTTCCTGGTGTGATTTGTTATTTTTTGCTGGCATTTAGACATTTAATTACCTTAATTAGTTTATTCTGGAGATTGCTTTTACTTCTCTTACCTAGGGTTTTCTTGCTAGATGAATTTGTTGTCTATCTGTTCTTTGACCTTCAGTTCAGCTTTTTCCGGACCTCTAGCTTAGGTTTTGTTTAACAGAGGATAATTTTTCAGTTCTTGTTTTCTTGTTTCCCGCCCTGCTTGTATGGTGCCTTTTCCCTCCCCACCCTTAGGAGGATCTACGTAGGTAGTATAGACTCCAGCCGGGTTTTCCTGGACTAAACTGGCCTCCTATCAGGGGGAAGGAGTCAACTGCATCAGTTTTCCCTGAGGGTGAGACCCAGCAGGTTAAAAGACTTTCCTGTGAAGTCTCTGGGCTCTGTTTTTCTTATCCTGCCCAGTATGTGGCATGTCTGCCTACCGGTTGCACCAACAAAAGATGTTGCGGCACTTATAACTTTGGAAGACTCTCCCTGCTGGGAGCATGGTGGAGATGGAGGAGAGGTTGTAGGCTGGTTTTAATGGCTTCAAATTGCCCAGCCCTGGGGTCTGAATTCCTTGAGAGAGGGGTTCCATCTGATTTGGGCTTCACCCCTCCCCTGGGGAAGGCACAGGTGGGAGACAGCCCTGAAAGCAGCCCGTTTCTGCCTATGCCTGGGGCAGTTGCAGCCCAAGAAGTCCCGCTGCTGAATCCAGAGGCTGCCAAGTCTCCGTAGAAACACAGCCACTAAAACCTCCCTTTCCTCCCCTTTCCTCTTTTTCCGTGAGCCCAGTGAGCGAACTCCTCCTTGAGCTGGTTTAGAGTCTCTTTCCTTTCCCTCTGGGAAGCTGCCTGTGGGGGCAGGGCGCTGGGCGCCGGCCGCTGCGGCTTGTGGAACTCACGGTTTTGGGGAGGCTTGCAGCCGGTCCAGCTGGTCCAGACTGGGGTACGCTGTGTGTCCAGTCACTGACGTGGCTCTGGGAGCTGTTCTGTACTGTTTCTGGTTATTTAGTAGTTGTTCTGGAGGACGAACTAAAATGCGCACATTGCTAAGCTGCCATATTGGCCCTCTTTTAACTGTTTTACATTTGAAGTCTAATTTGTTGGATGTTAGTATAGCTACTCCTGCTCTTTTCTGGTTGTTATCTGCATGGAATATCTTCTCCCAACCTTTCACTTTCAACCTATGTTTATCTTTGGGTCTAAGATGTGTTTCCTGTAGACAGCATATAGAAGGATCCTGTTTTTTAATCCATTCTGCCAGTCTATGCCTTTTGATTGGGGAGTGCAATAACATTTAGTGTTATTACTGTACGGGTAGTACTTTCCTCTACCATTTTGCCTTTTGTATTTTATATGTCATATCTAATTTTCCTTCTTTCTATACTCTTCTCCACACCTCTCTCTTCTGTCTTTTCATATCTGTCTCTAGTGGTCCCTTTAGTATTTCTTGCAGAGCTAGTCTCTTGGTCACAAATTCAGACATTTTCAGACAAAAAATCACTGAGAGAATTTGTGAATTTGTGTACTGTAAATTTGAAATGATTTCAAAATAAGAAGTTAAAAAAATATAAACTGCTACATTTTACTATAAGACCCAGCTATTAAACTCCTAGGTATTTAGCCAAGAGAATGAAAAAACAATCACCCAAAGAGTTGCACAGGAATTCATAGCAGCTCTGTTCATAATAGTAAAAACCTGAAAATAACCCAAATGTCCATCAACAGGTAAATGAATAAATAATTTGTGGTATGTCCATAAAATGGAATACAATGCAGGAACAATAGGAAACAAGGTACCCAAAACATGAATGAATTTCAAAGACATTATGAAGCTACCTTCCCCCCAAATAGAGTACATACTCAATGACTCCATTCCTATAAGGCTCTAGAAAATACAAATCTAATCTACAGTGATAGAAAGCAATTCAGTGGTTGCCTGGGACAGGGGTGGGTGGTAGTTAGCAGAGACTATCTGGGAGGATGGGGCACAAGGGAATTTTTTAGGGTAATAGAAATTCTGTACTTCATTGTTGTGGTGATTACTCAGGTACATACCTTTGGCTAAACTCATTATTTAAAATGGGCATACTATTGTATAAAATTTACATTTCACTAAAGTTGATTTTTTTTATCTCAAAAAACAAACCCCAAATAAGACCATCAGTAGGTAGAAAATATTTATGGTATTTTAAACAAAGATTTTTTCCTTTATATTGAATTTTCTCTGCTTGAAATGTAATTAATATCTAATATGCATAAATTGCTTAAGGCCAAAATTCAATAGAAAAATGGACAAAAGATATAAAAAGACAATTCCACAGAGTACAAAATACAAAAGGACAATAACATAGAAAAGACACTTCTTGCATATCACAATAAATCGGGAAAATATAAATTTCAATAACAGGAGCATTTTCGGCAAGATAGCAGCTTAGTGAAATGCAGAATTTAAGTTCATCCTCCAGTGTAGCTAGTAAATAGCCAGGAACAGTATAGAACAACTGCTGGGGCTACATCGACCAGACACAGTGTATACCAGTTTGGACTGGTAAACCGGCTGAGACCCCACATAGAACTCTAAGTCCCCAAAGCCACAGAGGCCAGTGCCCCTCCTCAATGAGTTTAGCAGGCCGGTTCCCCAAAAGGAACGGAAACAGACTTTACTAGTAGCAAGGGTTTAGCATAACCAAGCTCCAATTGTGGAATTAATTAACAAATTCTGACTACTGAAAATAGGCCTCCAGTATAGATAAACCTGGAATAAGCACTAAAGGTACTAGGAGTTTTTGCAGAGAGAGGGGGTGGGGCTGATGGAAAAAAAAACAACAAAGGCTTTTGAGTCAGACAACACAAAATACTGGAAAAGGGCTAGACCCCAAGAAAAGGGAGGCACAAAGAGCCTGGAGATATATACAGCCACATCCCAACTTAAACTCTTGATGGACAAACCCTAGAAGTGGGGGTGAGGGTGGTGTACGCCCTCTGAAAAGGTTTTTTTGTTGTTTTTGTTGCTTTTCTAGTCCTTAACTGCACATGAGATAGTGCTGCAAGCCTTCTCAGGCTTCTGCACTGCCCCAGGCAAGGGCAGAATTAAAGTTGTCTGAGTGACAGAGTAACGAGTCAGGTGAAAGGAGTTAACTCCCTAAAGGCTGTACCTTCCCCAAGCAAAAGGAGGGGCCCAGCTCAAGTGGAATCCCATCTTCAAGGAATTCAGGCTCTAGGGACTGGAAAATTGAGGCGATCAATGCCAGCCTATAACCTCACCTCTGTTTCATGCCCTGGCAGGGAATCTGCTGAAATTAAAGTCACCACATCACTTTACTCTGATGGGAAGCCATGGGCAGACAAGTGCCACATGCTGGGCAGGATAGGAAAAGCAGAGTCTAGAGGCTTTATACGAAAGTTTGACAACCTGCTAAGTCTCACCCTAAACTGATGCTGGAGACTCTTTCCTCCTGAGAGGAGGCCAGTCTGGTCTGGGAAAATCTGATTGGGGTCTACAATATCTGCAGAAACCCTCCTTAAAAAAAAATTCTCCATATAGGCAGGGCAAGATACAGAAAAACAAGAACTAAAAAATTCTGATCAGTTAAACAGAACTTATGCTAGAGGCCCTGAATAAGTTGAACTGAATGTCAAAGAACAGATAGAGACCACAGCCATCCAGCACGAAAACCCTAGATAAGTGAAAACAACCTCCAGAATAAACTAATCAAGGAAATCAAATGCCTAGATGCCAGCAAAAAATAAGTTATACTAGGAAAACCAAAGATATGGCCCAGTCAAAGGAACAAACCAACAATTCAAATTAGATACAGGAGTTGAAAAAACTAACTCAGGATGTTTGAACATACATGGAAAATCTCATCAAAAATCAAATCAGTGAGTTGAGGGAGGATATGACGAAGACACTGGGTGAACAAAAAGAAGAATTCGAAAGTTCGAAAAACAAATCACAGAACTTATGGGAATGAAAGGCACAATAGAAGAGATGGAAAAAATCAATGGAAACCATCAATACATTTGAAGAGGGAAAAGAAAGGATTAGTGACCTACAGGACTAGAAATCTGAAATCTGACACACAAAAGAAAATATAGAGAAAAGAACAGAAAAATATGAGCAGGTTCTTAGGGAACTGAATGACAACATGAAGTATACAAATATACATGCCGTGGATGTTCCAGAAGGGGAAAAGGAGGCGAAAGACTAATAGAGGAAATTACTGAAAATTTCCCATCTCTTCTGAAAGACAAAAATTACAGATCCAAGAAGTGCAGGATATCCTAAACAGAATAGATCCAAATAGACATACTCCAAGACACTTAACAATTAGATTGTCAGTTGTCAAAGAGAAAGAGAGAATTTTGAAATAAGCAAGAGTAAAGCAATTCATCACATACAATAAGACTATGTGTAGATCCTCAGCAGAAACTATGGAGGTGAGAAGGCAGTGGTATGATATATTTAAGATTCTAAAAGAGAAAAACTGCCAACCAAGAATTCTATGTCCATCAAAACTGTCCTTCAAGAATGAGAGGAAGATTAAATACTTTCAGAATTTGTGACCAAGAGATGGGCTCTGCAAAATATACTAAAGGGAGCACTACAGGCAGACAGGAAAAGGTAGGAGAAAAAGGTCTGGAGAAGAGTGTAGAAATGAAGACTATCAGTAAAGGTAAAAAATGAGATGTGACATAGCAAATCCAAAAGGCAGAATGGTAGAAGAAAGTACTGCCTTTACAGTGATAACACTAAATGTTAATGAATTAAACTCCCCAATCAAAAAACTGGCAGAATGAATTTTTAAAAAACAGGACCCATCTATATGCTGTCTATAGGAGACTCATTTTAGAACCAGGGACAAAAATAGGTTGCAAGTGCAAAGTTGGGAAAAGATATTTCATGCAAACAACAATCAGAAACGAGCAGGAGTAGCTATACCATTATCCGACAAATTAGACTTCATATGTACAACAATTAAAAGAGACAAAGAAGAACATTATATATTAAAAAAAGAATAATTCAACAAGAATACATAATAATTATAAATATTTATGCACCAAGCCAGAGTGCTCCAAACTACATGAGGCAAACACTGACAACACTGAAGGGAGAATAGACACCTCTACCATAAAAGTTGGAGACTTCAATTGCCCACTCTCATTAATAATAGAACATCTAGACAGAGGATCAATAAAGAAACAGAGAATTTGAATAATATAACAAATGAATAGACTTAACAGACATTTACAGAACATTACACCCCACAACAGCAGGATATACATTTTTCTCAAGTGCTCATAGACCATTTTCAAGGTTAGACCGTATGCTGGGTCACAAAGCCAAGTCTCAATAAATTTAAAAAGATTGAAATCATACAAAACACTTTCTCAGATCATAATGGAATGAAGTTGTAAATCAACAACAGACAGAGGGCCATAAAATTCACAAATATATGGAGGCTAAACAACACTCTCTTTAACAACCAGTTGGTCAAGGAAGAAATTACAAGAGAAATCAGTAACTATCATGAGGAAAATGAATATGAAAACACAACATATCAAAATTTATGGGATGGAGCAGTGGCAGTGCTAAGAGGGAAATTTATTGCCCTAGATGCCTATATTTAAAAAAAAGAAAGCAAAAATCAAGGAATTGACTGTTCACTTGGAAGAATGAGAGAAAGAACAGCAAACTAACCTCAAAGCCAAGAAAAGAAAAAATAACAAAGATTAGAACAGAAATAAATGAAATTGAGAACAAGAAAACAGTCAAGAAAATCAACAAAACTAGAAGTTGGTTCTTTGAGAAAATCAATAAAATTGATAGACCCCTACTTCTAGGTTGACAGAGAGAGAGAGAGAGAGAGAGAGAGAGAGAGAGAGAGAGAGAGAGAGAGAAGATGTAAATAAATAAAATCAGAAATAGAAGAGGAGATATAGCCATTGACCCCACAGAAATAAAGGAGGTAATGAGAGGATACGATGAACAACTATATGCTAATAAACTAAATGTAGATGAAATGGACTTCCTTGAAAGGCAAGAACAACCAACACTGACTAGAGAAGAAATAGATGACCTCAAAAAAAAAAAAAAATCACAAGCAAAGAGATTGAATCAGTCATCAAGAGGCTCCCAAAAAAGAAAAGTCCAGGACCAGATGGCTTCACATGTGAATTCTACCAAGCATTCATGAAAGAATTAGTACCAATTCTGCTTAAACTCTTCAAAAAAATTGAAGAGGAGGGAAAGCTACTTAACTCATTCTATGAAGCCAGTATCACCATAATACCAAAGTCATACAAAGATATTACAAAAAAAAGAGGAAAAAAAAAAAAAAGAAAATTCAGACCAATCTCTCTAATGAATATAGATGCAAAAATCCTCAACAAAATACTTGCAAATCAAATCCAGCAGCACATTAAAAGACATTCACCATGACTAAGTAGAATTTATCCAGGTATGCAAGGATGGTTCAACATAAGAAAATCAATTAATGTAATACATCATATCAACATATCAAAATAGAAAAACCACATGATGCAGAAAATCTCAATTGATGCAGAAAAGGCATCTGACAAAATTCAACATCCTTTCTTGATGAAAACACTTCAAAGGAGGGGAATAGAAAGGGGAACTTCCTCAAGATGATAAAGGGAATATATAAAAAAAACACAGCTAACATTATCCTCATTGGAGAAAGCTTGAAAGCTTTCCCTCTAAAATCAGGAACAAGACAAGGATGTTCACTGCAACCACTGCTATTCAACACTGTACTGGAAGTTCTAGCCAGAGCAATTAGACAAGAAAAAGAAATAAAAGGCACCCTGTGCTGGTTTGAAAGGAAGTATGCCCCCTAAGAAAAGCCATGTTTTAATATAAATCTCATTTCTTAAAGGTAGAATAATCCCTATTCAGTACTGTATATTTGAAACTGTAATGAGATCATCTCCCTGGTTGATGTGATTTAGTTAAGAATGGTTGTTAAACTGGATTAGGGGATGACATGTCTCCACCCATTTGAGTGGGTCTTGATTAGTTTCTGAAGTCCTATAAAAGAGGAAACATTTTGGAGATTCAGAGAGACTCAGAGAGAGAGCAGAGAATGCTGCAGCACCATGAAGCAGAGAGTCCACCAGCCAGCGACCTTTGGAAATGAAGAAGGAAAACGCCTCCCGGAGAGTTTCATGAAACAGGAAGCCAGGAGACCAAGCTAGCAGATGACACCGTATTCACCATGTGCCTGTCCAGCTGAGAGAGGAGCCCTGACTGTGTTTGCCATGTGCCTTCTCACTTGAGAGAGAAACCCTGAACTTCATCGGCCTTCTTGAACCAAGGTATCTTTACCTGGATGCCTTTGATTAGACATTTCTATAGACTTGTTTTAATTGGGACATTTTCTCAGCCTTAGAACTGTAAACGAGCAACTTATTAAATTCCCCCTTTGAAAAGCCATTCCATTTCTGGTATATTGCATTCTGGCAGCTAACAAACTAGAACACACCCAAATTGGAAAAGAAGAAGTAAAACCATCACTATTTGTAGATGATATGATACTTATGTTGAAAATCCCGAAAAATCTACAGCAAAGTTACTAGAGCTAATAAATGAGTACAGCAAAGTGGCTGGATGAAAAATCAACACCCCCAAATCAGTAGTATTTCTATACACTAGTAATGAGCAATCTGAGGAGGAAATCAAGAAAAAAATTCCATTTACAATAGCAACTGAAAGAATCAAATATTTAGGAATAGATTTAACTAGGATACAAAAGACCTGTACACAGAAAACTACAAGAAGTTGCTAAAAGAAATCATGGAAGACCTAAATAAATGTAAGGGTATACCATGTTCATAGACTGGAAGACTAAATATAGTTAAAATGTCAATTCTACCCAAATTGATTTATAGATTCAATGCAATACCAATTAAAATCACAAAAATTTACTTTGAAGAAATAGAAAAACCAATAACTAAACTTATTTGGAAGAGAAGGATACTCTCAATAACTAAAACTATCTTGAGAAAGAAAAATGAAGTGAGAGGTCTCATACTACCTGACTTTAAAGCATATTACAAAGTACAGTAGTCAAAACAGAATGGTACTGGCATAAGGATAGATAAACTGACCAATTGAACAAATAGAGTATTCAGATATAGACCCTCTCATCTATGGACAACTCATGTTTGAAAAGGCAGTCAAACCAACCCTCCTGAAACAGAGCAGCCTCTTCAATAAATGGGGCATGGAGAACTGGATATTCATATGCAAAAGAATGAAAGAAGATCCATATCTCACATTCTATTAAAAAATTAACTCAAAATGGATCAAAGGCCTAAACAGTTCAGCTAAGACCATAAAACTTTTAGAAGAAATGTAGGGAAATATCTTATAAAACTTGCAATAGGAGGTGGTTTCCTAGACCTTACACCCAAAGCATGAGCACTGAAGAAAGAAATAGATAAATGGGAACGCCTCAAAATTAAAACTTTTGTTCATCAGAGAACTTTGTCAAGAAAGTAAAAAGGTAGTGTATGCAATGGGAGACAATATTTGGAAACCACATTATCAGATAAGGGTTTAGTATCCAGGATATATAAAGCGATTCTCCAATTAACAAAAAGACAAACAATCCAATTTAAAAATGGGCAAAAACATGAACAGACACTTCTCAGAAGAGGAAATATAAATGGCTAAAAGGCACATGCAAGGATGCTCAACTTCATTGACTATTAGAGAAATGCAAATCAAACCCACAATGAGATATCATCTGACACCCACTAGAATGGCCAACCCCCCCACCAAAAGAAAAAACCATAAAATGAAAAGTGCCTGGGAGGATGTGGAGAAAGAAGCACACTTATCCACTGCTGGTAGGAATGTACATTTTACAACAGCTCTGGAAGGCAGTTTGGTGGTTCCTCAAGAAGCTAAATACAGAAAATTCATATGATCCAGCAATCCCATTGCTAGGTATATATTCAGAGGACATGAGGCAAGGACACAAACGGACATTTGCACACCAATGTTTATAGCAGCATTATTTATGATTGCCAAGAGATGGAAACAGTCCAAATGTCCATTGGTGGATGAGTGGCTAAACAAGCTGTGGTATATACATACGATGGAATATTACACAGCTATGAGACAAAATAAAGTCATGAAGCATGTGACAACATGGATGGACCTTGAGGCATTATACTGAGTGAAATTAACCAGAGACAAAAGGACAACTACTATATGGTCTCACTTATATGAAATGACATTAATGAGTAAACATTGAGAATTGAAGTTAAGACCACAGGTTATCAGGAGATAGAAATACAGTAGAGATTAGGCAATTGATGCTGAAGGAATACAGATTAGTGTAACAAGACTGACTGTAAAAATTCAGAAATGGATAGTACAATAATATCCAATTATAGCATAATAATATAAGTATATTGAATGAAGCTGAATATGAGTATGATAAAGGGAGAAGGTCTGGGGGTATGTATGAAACCAGAAGGAAACTGTTTTAGTTTGCTAGCTGCCAGAATGCAATATACCAGAAACGGAATGGCTTTTAAAAAGGGAATTTAATAAGTTGCTAGTTTACAGTTCTAGGCCAAGAAAATGTCCCAATTAAACAAGTCTATAGAAATGTCCAATCACAGGCATCCAGGGAAAGATACCTTGATTCAAGTAGGCTGATGAAGTTCAGGGTTTCTCTCTTAAGTGAGAAGGTACATGGCAAACACAGTCACAGTTTCTCTCTCAGCTGGAAAGGCACATGGCGAACACGGTGTCATCTGCTAGCTCTCTCTTCTGGTTTCCAGTTTCATAAGCTCCCCGGGAGGCATTTTCCTTCTTCATCTCCAAAGGTCGCTGGCTCATGGACTCTCTCTCTGCTTTGTGGTGCTGCAACATTCTCTGCTCTCTCTGAATCTCCTTCATTCTCCAAAATGTTTCCTCTTTTATAGAACTCCAGAAATTTACCAAGACCCTCTCAAATGGGTGGGAGACATATCGTCACCTAATCCAGCTTAACAACCACTCTTGATTAAATCACATCTCCAGGGAGATGATCTAATTACAGTTTCAAACATACAGTATTGAATAGGGATTATTCTGCCTTTATGAAATGGGATTTAGGTAAAACATGGCTTTTCTAGGGGACATACATCCTTTCAAAACAGCACAGAAACTTAGAGGATAAAGACTGAGATGGTATAATTTAGGAATGCCTAAATCGGACAATGATGCTAATTAAATGTACAAATTAAAAAATGTTTTTTGCATTAGGGAGAACAAATGAATGTCAATATCACAGGGTGTTGAAAATAGATGGTATATGGGAAAAAGTACAATCAATGTAAGCTAGGGTATACAGTCAATAGTAACATTCTAATATGCCTCCACTGAGTGTAACAAAGACATTATATCTAAAGTAAATGTCAACAGGCAGATGGCAAGGGAAAGGGGAACAGATGCTTTGCAGAAGAAAAGGGAATATCTTCAGATAGATTATGGTGGCAAAGGCATGTCTATACACTTAGGTTGGATTGTATGATGGGTGAATAAAATTGTTCAAAAACGAACAGAGAGAAACAAGTGCTAAAGAAAATGTAGAGAAAGAGATGTACCTATTCACTGTCAGTAAGGAAACTGCGAGGTGTAGCCCCTTGAAGGGCAAAATCGTGGTTCCATGGGAGGTTTGTGGGGCAGGGGTGGGGCTGAGGGTTTGCCATATGATCTTGAAACACTGTTGCTCAGAATATACCTGGAGGAACTGAGAATAGGGACATGAATGAACATTTATACATTGCTGTTTATGTGGCAGTGTTCCAGATTCACAATTACTGGAGGCCAATCCACAACAAATGCAGGTGGCCTAAGGGTGCAATGACAGAGGAATGGAAGGGGGAACTATGGTGTGTATATACAGCAGACTACTGAGTGGTGCAAGAAAGAATGAAGTTGTGAGGCATGCAACTAGGTGAATGAATCTTAAGGACTGTATGTTGAATAAAATATCAGGAACAAAAAGACAAATATTATCATGTCTCTATCATATGAACTAACTATAATATAAAACCCAGTGAACTAAAGTTGAGAGTATGGGTTATCAGGTTGGGGGCTATTGTAAAGGGTCCTAGACTGTAAGCTCTTATAGCAGTCACATATACTCAGGAGGTGTAACTATTAATTCGAAATTCTGAGATACTGAGCTGTTTGTGTATAACATGGTCCTTCCCAGAAACTCTAGGTATTTATGTGACACCTAAGACTCAGTTAGAGCTCTAAAGCTATGAAAGTCAGCAGTACTCTATACAGAACTGTTTAAAAATTGAGAAAGTAACCAAACTTCGAGTACAGACATGAATGAAGCTGATCTGGATAGGACCAAGGTATATCAGAACATAGGATAAAGGATGATATCGTCTATATTTTAAAACTTTAATTTCTGTGTGAGACTGAATGGAGAGATGTTTATTGGGTGCAAAATTTATATTTGGGGTTGTACTTTCCCTAATTTACTTGGGTGGTTAGTTTTGTTGAACACCATAAGTACAGGGAATCTTGAATAGAGTGTGATATTTTGTTAGTTTGTCCAGATTAGTGTGATGCCCCAATATATTCCAGAGTAATTTGGGCAGTGAATAAAAAAGTATTTGCAAAATCCCCTTGGGGGACAGGGGGGAAAGGAGGAAATATTCAACTTCCCCATTTAGAGAATTTCTCATATTTTCACAGGCAGTGGGGACAGCCAAATCAATAGGCCAACCCCTCGATCTTGGGATTCGTCCCTATAAAACTTATTCCTGCAAAGGATAGGCTAAGCCTGTTTAAAATTAGGCCTAAGAGTTACCCCCAGAGAATCATTTGTGTTGCTCAGATGTGGCCTTTCTCTCTAAGCCAACTCAGCAGAGTTGAATGAACTCACTGCCCTCTTCCGTACATGGAGCATGACTCCCAGGGGTGTAAATCTCCCTGCAATGTGGGACAGAACTCCCAGGATGAGCTGGGACCCAGCATCAAGGGATTGAGAAAGCCTTCCTGACCTTTCAGGGGGAAGAGAGAAATGAGTCAAAATAAAGTTGCAAAATAAAGATCTGAGAGATTTCAAACAGATCTGAGAGGTTATCCTGGAGGTTATTCTTATGCATTATATAGATATCCCTTTTTAGTTCATGGTGTTTTGGAGTGTCTGGAGGGAAGTACCTGAAACTTTTGAGCTGTGTTCCAGTAGCCTTGATTTTTGAAGATGATTGTACAAAGATGTAACATTTACAATGCAAGTGTGTGATTGTAAAAACCTTGTGTCTGATACTTCTTTTAGCTAGGGTTGGACAGATGAGTAAAAAATATGGATTAAAAAAAATAATAGGGGGGACAAAGAGTAAAATAAATTAGGTAGATGGAAATACTAGTGGTCAATGAGAGGGAGGGGTAAGGTGTATGGTATGTATGGGTTTTTTCTTTTTTCTTTTTGTGTATGGTATGTATGGGTTTTTTCTTTTTATTTTTTTTTCTGGAGTGATGCAAATGCTCTAAAAATGATCATGGTGATGAATACACAACTATGTGATGATATTGTGAGCCACTGATTGTACACCATTTATGGAATGTGTGTGTGTGTGTGTGAAGATTTCTCAATAAAATTTTTTTTTCAATAATGAAATTGTCCAACTGACAAAAATTTTTAAATTGATGAAAATTCAGAGAAATTATCTCTTTCATGATATGGTACGAGTGTAACTGGAAATATTTTGGAAGATAATTTGGCAGTGTATCAAAGTTTAAATCTGCATAATGTTGGCTCAGAAATTGTAATTCTAGAAATCTATAACAAAAACACTAGTAAGCAAATGTATCAAGGCTAACCGTGTGCCAGGTTTCTAACCACACCTCAATTATTATTTTCTCATTTTAAAGGTTAGGTAAGTGAAGCACAGAGGCTCAGTGACATGCCCATGGTTTTTAGCTAGTAAGTGGCAGGATCTGGATTTACACCTTAGAGTCTGTCTCCAGAATTTGTGTTCTTTAATCATTATGCTATACAACTCTCCACTCTTTCCTAAATGCCATATGTGGGCACAAATATATACATACAAAGATATTTGTTATAGCAGAGTTTGAAATATTAAACTAGAATGAAATAAACTAGCATGACAACATTCTTAACATTTTTAAGTTTAAAAAACAGGCTAGTATAAAACTTGTAATACCTATTTACCTAAAAATATTAACAACAAAGAGATACATGTGAACAAAGTGCATAAGCTGAAAACAACAAAGGTTTTTCTGTTTTTTCACTGTTGTACCCTCATTGCCACTCTAGAACAGTGCTTGGCATGAGTAGGCATCGAATAAATATCTGCTGAATGTATATAAATGTATGTATACATATAGAAAAGTGATTGGAAAGCTGCAAACTAAGCTGCTAATTGGTGAGAACAGTTTGCCCTGACTCTGGGAGAAGAGAGTATGGCATGATGGGAGATATTTGGTGAAGGGAGATGTGCAAATACCTGCCGTTTTAGTTTGCAAGCTGCTGTAATGGGATATACCAGAAACAGAATGGGGAATTTTTTTTTTATAGGGGGAATTTATTAAGTTGCAAGTTTACAGGTCTCAGACTGTGAAAATGTCCAATTTAAGGTACCAACAAGAGGTTACCTTCACTCAAGAAAGGCTGATGAAATTCGGAATTTTCTCTTAGCTAGAAGGGCACATGGTGAAATCTGCTAACTTTCTCTCTCAGCTTCTCCTTTCATGAAGCTCCTCTTAGGGCATTTTCCTTCTCCAAAGGTCTCAGGCTGCCTGGGCTCTTTCCAAAATGGTTCCCTATCAAAGGGCTCCAGTAAGCAACCCCGCCTTGAATGGGTGGAGACACATATCCATGGAAACCATCTAATCAAAAGTTGCCACTCACAATTGGGAGGGTCACATTTCCATGGAAAGAATCAAAAAGCTCCCACTCAACAATACTGAATGAGGATTAAAGGACATGGCTTTTCTGGGGTAGAGAACAGATTCAAACTGGTACACCTGCCCAATTCTGTTAACAATCTTCTCCAAAGATATGATGTTTACGTGTTACTTGGGTGGCAAAAGTAAACACAGACATATACTTACAACAAAAGCAAAAATAAAAGACCAATTTTTGTTCAATTTCTCTACTTTTCCAGTTAAATATTAATATTGTCATTTTATAGGTGAGGCAACAAAGGTTCAAAGAGGTTAAGTAACTCACCCAAAGTTGCATGGTTAAAAAGCCTGGATGTGAACCTTGATCTGTGACTCTAAAACCCAGTTTCATTTCATAACACTGTATTTATAAATGTACAGACAAGTAAGTGCAACAAGTAAGTGCAAAATGTTGTAGGTCGCAAGAGAAAAGACCGCAGGGGTTACAGTATGTGTGGGATGGTTGGGGGCAGGGTGCATAATGTAAATGTGTGGCCATTTCTAGGGAGAGAAGGATGTTTCTGGAAAGTATTCCAGAGTTGAAGTTTAATCTAAGACTTTAAAAGAGAGTTCTTTAACTACAGGGAAAGTGTCCTCTAGGTACACACCTGTGTGTATGTGTGTTATCAGTTGATGTCATAGAGACAACCAACCACTTGGCCTATTTTGTGAACAATAAGTAGGTGAGTGGGCATGGCTAGAGTTTTTACTTACACCTGTAAGTGAAAAGTGGTGTCTGGGAAGATTTCATTTTATTTGTACAATAGGATGAGATCTTTGTTCAATAAGATAAGTTTCCCTAGAGCCACAGTGTGGAGCCTATTTTGAAGAGGATCAACCTAGAAGCAAGGAAATCAATCTATAATTGTAGCAACCAAACTAAACAATTTTGGAGGTGGGGATATTAACTAAAGCAGTGACTAGGGGTGTGGAGAGAAAGGAAGGGATGGATCTGAAAGATCTTTGTGGAATAAGACTGACGAGACTTGAGAACTGATATCACGTGCAGTGAGGAGGATTGTGGGAGAACCCAAGTGGGAGAGTAGATGTATGTACTTCCACTGCACTTAAGACAGAAAATTGTAATTAGCTGCGTATGAGTCTTCTCTACTAGGCTGTAAGTTCCTTGAGGCAGGACCATGGTCTCGTTCATCTTAGCCTCCCCAATGTCTAGCACCCTGCCTTGCACAGAGCATGTTTCAACACTGAATGAAAGAACATCAGTAGAAAGATTGGTTTGGTCTGGAGTGGAGGTGACGGGAGAGGAGAATGCTGGGCATGTAAATAATCACACAGGTTGGGAGGCAGGAAGTTCTCTAGCCTACTCCCTACTACCTCAGCCAAGGTCAGAAGACTGCCCAGGGAGACTGCTTAAATTTCTTCGAGTCCATTCCTCTGGGTCAGTCATGTGGTGGGATAGATGCTGACTGCCTGGGAGTTGGGTGACTTCAGAAGAGTGTCTCCCCCTAATTCTGCCCCCCACCCCACGTGAAACTGGTCGAAAAAAGGCTCTGTAGGAGAAGTCTCAGACTTCTACTTACCTCCTCTAAACCACAGAGATAGATGGCAAGAGGAGGCATGCCTCTGGCATTACGCCATAAACTGGTGTGGCAAGGGGTGAAAAGGAGAGAGCAGCTGAGAAGGTGCTAAATTCTAGCAGAAAGGAATGATCTTGGGACTGAGACTGGGGTTGTGAAAGCAGAAAGGAGCCCGTAGGTATTTTAATTATTATTATTTATTTACTTAAAAAATTTTGCAATAACTTATTTAAAACTTTCTTAAATCTGAATAGAGAAGAAAATGAACCTGATACACCCATAATTCAGACTTAATTACTAATATTTGCCATATTTAGCACAGTTGATTTTTTGAAGTATTTACACCATGACCTTAAACCCTTTGATATTTAAATATGCATTGCTAAGAAAAGAACATTTTCTTAGTCTCAATGCTTTTATCATACCCCCAAATTAACAGTAATTCCTTAATATCATCTAATACCCAGTTCATATTTAATTTTTCTCAAATATTGCCCAACTGTCTTTTCATAGTTAGTTTGTTCAAAACAAGATCACAATACATGAGGTTGTTATGCCTCTTAAATCTCCTTTAAGCTAGAGCAGTTCTTCTGTCCCTCTTTTTCTTTGTCATTGACTTGAAGAAAGAGTCACTTGCCCTAGAGAAAGTCCCATCATTTTTAATTTTCCGATTTGCTTCTTTGAGTATTCACGTATCTTCTTTTTCTATCTTCTGCAAACTGGAAATTAGTTCTAAAGATTTGCTTAGATTCAGATTCAACAGTTTTTGAAAGAATATTTGTTGGGTGATGGGGTATGCTTCCTATTGTATTATAAGGGACATATAATGCACATAATGTTGGAGGCACTGTTTTTGAATTTGCTGGAGAAGACTAAGCCTCACAGGCATAGGCAACCAATTGCCCATAGACCCAATAGTTGGGCCCCAACCTCCTTCTCCTGGTCTGTATGGGCATTGAGTAGGTTGTACTCAGGGAGAAGCATCAGCTAAAGGAGTTTCATGTTGGTAGACTGAACTGGTAAGACCCTGTGGACAGCACTGAGGAGAGGGTCAAAGGACAGAGGTACCGCATAAGCAGTGAACTTCCCTTCAATCTGCCATGTGCACCTTGCAGGAATGAAGAATAACCAGACTAAATTCCCAAGGGTTGGGGAAGGGACCATTCTAAAACCTGGTCACTCTGTCCTGCCACCCTCTACTTGTGGAGAGCAGAAAGTCTTCCTTGTCAGCTCTGGACCCTTCATGGTAGTGGTGGTGGTGGAGTGGCTCAGGGAAAAATCCTAACTCCCTACACTCAGTTTTTCTTGTTCTGTGGCTTCCACTTCCCGTTTAAAATACTCTTGGTTAGCTCTTAAGAAGAGCTACTTGTTAGAAGGTCAGAGCTAGGAGGAACCTTGGGGTCATTTAGAGTCATCCCCTCTTTGACACATGTCCATTGTCCCTCGTCCTTCCTTAGAAAGGACAGAACAGTGCATTTCCTCACACTTCAATCTTTCCCATTCTACCTTCATAATCTTTACTGTAATCATGTACCCACCACTTGTTCCATATTAATTATTATCTTTTCTTTGTCGTGAAATCACAGGCTTAATAGGTAGTTCAATTTCTTTCTAAAATCCAGTAAATGAACACATAAAGAAATAGGCAAATTCCACCAGTGCTAAGTGCCCCATACTTCGGGAAATGCTGAAGAAAGAGAATTGGAGTCAGGGAGTCTAGCCTAATTCTGCCTTGTGATCTTGATTGGCTCCTCTCAAATTTTAAATTAATTTCCTAATCTGTAAGAAGGAGATAGGTGTCAGTTATTCTATTGTGAGTAAGAAAGATAAATTCTTCCTGGAAAACTCCCAGGGACTTTTGTCCGGGTACCTCTGATATCCTACAGTGGTGAAGGGAGGGGAAGGCCAGAAAGAACAAAGGAAGTGGCAAAGGTTAAGGCTTTAGGTAGGTGAGGGAGGGGAGGCTGGTGAACTCTGGAGGCAAAAGCCTGTGGGACTCCTGCTCTCTCCCACCTTCCCCCCTCTCCCACCTCCCTGGCCAAAAAAACAAAAAGGAATTGACAGTGCTTCAGGACCTTTCCCCTAGATGAACTACCCACCCGACCTGCTTTTTTACCCTGGGGACAGTGAAGACTTGAAGAGGTTAGGAGTCAAACCTCCGAACTTCAGCGGGCCTCCGGGAGGAGGGAGGGCAAAGCAGGAAGGAGGGGTTTGTGGTTAGGGAGAGCCAAATGGCCCACCCCTAGCCGGAAACGGGGGGTGGAGAGGCCGCTGCCCAGCCCACAGCAGTCGTCCAGGGCTGGGCCTGAGAGGCCTGCAAACCCCACCCCATTCCTTTAGGCACCTCGTGGCCCGGGCCGGTTTGTTTACGAATCCTCCTACTCCCTCCCCCGACCCAGCCCTCTGCCCGCCCCCAGGTTGGCCCTGGTTCTGGGAGGGTGAAACAGGACCAGCCTGTGGCCTTCTACCTTCACTGCCCTCCCCTTCCTTCCTCCAGCCTCTGTCTTGGATGACCGGGGAGGGCAGGTCCTTTTCCCACATCTGTTAAGCCTGTCTGGGGCTATTCTCCCTTTCTGGGAGAAAAAGTGTAGCTCTCTCCTAAGATCTGGACTCTGGAGGGACTAAAGGCTACTATCCCAGGAGAGGAAGAAAGGGAAACGACTTTATTTTTGGGTTAAAAAAAAAAAGGCTGAATTGCCTGGCAAGTCCCCAGGTGCCCTTGGGGTGCAGGAGTGGGGGTGGGGTAGGGTGGGGTGAGATGGGTTAATGGTGAGGGTAAATCAGCCTTAACTACCGTTTCCCACGCTCCTGGTATTGCCCTTACTGCAGCTCCTAGCAAGGTTAGTTCAGTTCATTGCGGGGGCTGGACATTTTAGGGGAGGGAAATGTTTTGGTGTGTTAGTTCCAAGCTGAAGTTCCTAGGGGTCAGATTTAAATGTTCAGAAAAGCTAGTTTGCCTGTCTGGAGTTGAGGCTCTCCCACCCCTCCAGTTGCCTTGAGCCTATCTTCCTAACTCTCAAGGATGCACATGGGTTGTACACATGGGAACTTGCAATTTCTCTTCCTCTTCGTCATCAGGCCTCAAATTACCTTTGCTTTTACGTGGCAAAGGGTCTTCAAGCTCCAGAGACTTATCAGCTGGTTTACAGTCTGGACTGTCTTCTTGCAGACCTCTTCAGAAAAGAGAATATTCAAGAAGGTTGTGGGCTACAGTTCAGCTCCAACAACAACTAAATTGTATTTTTAACTACACTTCTCTAAACTCACAGAAAAACTCATCCACCTCCCACCCAGCCCACCCCACTCTACCTCACCCCAGCCCTTCTTCCTCCTTCAGGATCACCAAAGTCATAGGTTTGCCAAAGGACTAAATAAATACCTTCCTAGTACAAGGTACAGAGTAGGCAGGGATGAATCACAGGGAAGAAAGATAGGGAAAGGGAACTGAAAGAGTCATTTTAAATAATGATAATAACATTGAGAATATTTGCAGCCAGTCCTAGACTTATCAACAGGTTCTGGGTTTCCCAAACAGAATGAAACCCAGCTTACTACAGTTCTTTTCTGGATAAGGCTCTTACCTTTTCACGGTCATTACAGAGGTGTGTAATGATCCATCCAGATTTTAGAAACACCACTGCACTGTAAATACCTTAACCTGTGATATGAAAAACTTAGGCTTGCTTTCTTATTCCGAGAGATGGAAAGCAAGTGTTAAGAAACCTTGAAACTTATTGTCTTGTCAGAGTATTCTTTTTCTTTTCTGACCTTATTGACCTTAGAGTAGTTAGGACTGGTGAAATAAAATTTCATTGGTCTGTTTTGTCCTTAATAGATCTAGCTGAAAGCTTACTAAGAAGGAAGTTTACAGTGACGGTATAAAAGAATTTTGAATCATCTGTGTATTAGATAGATAGAAAGATAGATAGATATAGATATTTAATTAGAATGTCAGAATTCTCACCTGGCTTGCTGGAGATACGGATTTGATTCCCGGTGCCTGTCCATGCAAAAAAAAAAAAAAACCCTACAAAGATATTTAATTAAAGTTATGGGTTTACAGAACAATCATGCATAAAATTCAGGATTCCACATACCATCTTAGTATTAACGCCTTGCACTGGTGTACATTTACTACAATTGATGAAGACATTTTATAATTGTACTATTTTTATAATTGTACTATTAATTATTGTCCATGTTTAACTTAGGGTTCACTAATTGCGTTGTGCAGTTCATCTGTGTATTTTAATTTGTAAAATACTCCTAGTTATAAGATAGCTAAATGGGTAACTGACCAAAGCTGAAGAGTGGCTTCAAAATCAGGAAGAATGATTTAACCTGCTGTGTAAGACAATCAAATGAAGGCTGAGAATCAATTCTTAGCACTGTGATCATCTGGAAATCTTTTCAGGATGGTGGGGACTAGGTTTCACCTTTCACTAAGTGTTTGTGTCAACTACATGCTAGATAGAGAGTATACAAAATGAAAAGCTATCATCCCTACTCTCAAATTACCTACTCTATTTGAGGAAGACTAGGGTCTTAACAGATAACTCTCATGGAGGTATGTAAAAACAAAACAAAAATGCATAATGGACAAATGTTCATACCAGGGGAGGTAGGAAAGAGCTCACAGGAATCCTTCTTATCAAAGTTAAGAATAACAATTTGTTTGACAGCCCAGAAGGTCTGGACTTTGGAGACAACCCCCCCCCAAAAAAAAAAAACCCTATGGTTTTGGGTGAAACTTCAACAAATACTAAGTACCATGAACAGTAGTGGATGATGAGCCTAAATAATGAATAAGTGCAGTACAGACCATACTGCATACAGGAATGCCACCATTTTTCCCATGTGAGGCTTACTACACAGCCAGGCACAGTCTGTTCATAAGAGTGGTTCTGAAGTAAAACAATCCTCAAATGATCCACATTGCTTCAAAAAAACTTTTTTTTAAATTTTCCACATTGCTTTTTAAAAACAGGAGTAACTTCAATGATGTCACAGATGGTTGCATAGACTGACACTGATGGGTGAAGGATTTGAGAAGTCTTGAAATAAACGTATTCATTCAATTGGGGGGGGGGTTGTGGGGACTAAATCTAAAGAAAATTCACAGGAGAATAGATCATAGTTCATTAGCTCTCAGGTTCTCTCAGTAAGGAAGGATATGACCAGGACAAGCCTCACTGGCTAGGCACTGAATTCTGTGTTGTCCTAGAAGGAACAAAGGGAAAGGATTGTAAAAAGGAAGGTGGCTATTGTATTTCTGGATCAAAATCTAGGCCTTTTCCTCAGAACCTGGGATAAAATTAGAGCCTACTTCTCATTTCAGGCATAGACCAGCATAGAACCACGGAAAAAAACAGACTTTGAAGCTGAACAGAACAGTCACAATTAACTAAAGGATCTGAGCCTTAGTATTCTCATCTGTAAAAAAGGATGATAATCTCTTCAATCGGTGAAAGGATTAAGCTCGACAATATAAATGTTAGTTTCTTTCCCCCGCCCTAGACAGCTTAGGTGTGGCCCTTTGCTGAATATGCCAAACAGCTGTTTAGAATCTCCAGAGCATGGTTTACAAGATTGAGTAATGCTGGTTTTTCCCTCCAGGAAGTTTCTTCCTTCCAGTTTCTTCCCTTACTATTTACCAAACTCTGGTTTAGGAACTAATTACTTGAAAAAGCCACTTAAAAATTCATGTTCTCAAACCTTTCTCGGCTCCCGTGCGTTATCGTGGGCACCAGGCACTGCCTTGACGGGAAGAAGCACTCCGGCGAGTTCGCGGAGCTGTATGTGCCGCGGCAACGCTCCGCCAGCAGCTTCACCATTGGCACCAAGGACCACACTCCCGTCCAGATCAATGGGACCGAGCTGCACAAGGTCACAGGCAGGTTCAGCAGCCAGTTTAAAACTTACAGTCTGCGAGGAAATTCGCAGGATGAGGAAGTCAGATGACACCATTCCTGGACTGGCCAAGGCTGAAGGCATCACTTTAGAGAACTTCCTATTGAACAGTCATGGATGTGGAATATTTGTAATACAAAGTAACCACCTCCCCACCCCCACCCCACACTCCTCTCCCAATCATATTCTGAAGACCCATTCTACCCTCTAACCCACATTTACTAGGTCTAGGGTGGGGTCTAGGAACCTGATTAAGAAATACCCCATAGGATTCTGATATAGACTAGTCTTTGGAAACTTTAATCCAGGGAAAGATGCAAGGAATTGTACGTAATGTGATGAGTTTTATAATAAAGGTGTACAAAGAAGATTGAGCTGTGCAGGCAGTATGGGCAGAAATTTTCTTTTCAGGAGGTAGAAGGTAGCAATAAAAGTTTTTAAAACAGTTTTTTAATTAAGCCCATTTATATAAACAGTAATACAAGGAACTGTGAATAAATTTCTGTGGATTACTCTGGGTTGGAATCTGGCACCTACAAACTTATTTTTGTGACCTTGGCCAAGTTACCCCAATTTTTTCCCCTGTAAAATACATAATAATGTCCCAAATACTTAAGTTCTATCTTCCTTATAAGAATTACTTAAGAAATGCAAAGTCCTAATGGACCTAGGTATCTAATACAGCAGGCACTCCACAATCATTTTCTCTCTTCCAGCCCCTGTCCAAATCAGCAGCGGCCTCACTTCCTACCTTCAAAGGGCTTAACATCTTTTAGGAGAATCCAGACTTTAAAACATGACAGCATATAATGAAGTGCTGTAATGCAGATAATAAAGTGACAACATACAAGATACAAGTACTAAAAGAATAACTTCATGTCATTTACAAGCCACCCAGGCCTTCTCCACCAAAACTAGGGTAAAGGGGATGCAAAATGGAGGACAGAATTCAGGTGACTTGTGCAAAATCTTCTTTCATCACTGTGGTTATAAAAAGCAGTAACTCGGCTATCTTGCTTTATGTTTCGGCGATATTTACAATTAAGGGCGGGGGTGCGGGTATCGGAGAAGCAGTTCAGGACTTGGAGTACGGAAGATTCCCTAACGCGCTTTAGCCTGAAAGACAAGCTCTTGAAAACTAAACCGGTCATTAAGAAACTAGTGCCTTTGTCGGATAATTTAATGAAATGGCGTTCGCTGGACTCTCTTGCAAAATTGGTCATTTAAGTGTTAACTACTTTTGCAAGCGCTGACGCCAAATTTCGTGATGCCTGCACTCAGAGGGCTTACACCCACACTCTAAGGCATTCGTCCGCCAGGGGAGGAATGAGACGTCAGCGTTGCCTTTTAAAGGCTGTTAAATAAGGACTCAAACGAGCCAGAGTGGATGGGTGGAAATTCGCGCCAAAAGCGACTTCTTAGTCCTGGGCCTGACACCTGTGGAGTTGGAAAGCTCGGTTTAAGCATACTACCTAATAACTAAAGACGTCTCCTGGGAGGGCCAATATGGCGACGGTCTTCTCCTGGCACAGCCCAGTCCCCTCCCACCATGGGCGGCTCTAAGTAACGCCCATTAGTCAATATGAGGGAGGTGTCTGGATTACCTAGCCCCCTCGTTGGGCCGAATGACTGAGCGAGACGCCAATTCTCCCTTGGCCACTCCAAGTTCCCGCCCTCAGAGCTCATTAGGCGGGTAATTGGCTTTTCGTCCACGTCAATATGAGTCCTAACCTGTCTCTTTTCAGATTTTACCCAATCATAACTTTCCTGACTGCCCGCCTGATATCTGATTGGTTTTAATCTGCTTCATCCTATCCCATTCCTGCCTACTTCTTACTTCTCCTCCCCAGGACTTTGCCCAGGCACGTCCAAGATTCTGGTTGGTCGTTGGTCTGTCACTCCTATCAAAGTTCTCCCTATACCTACCTCTCAGGGAGCCCGCCTGGCCGTTGACTGGTTTCCCTGAAAGCCCGTCATGTCTAGCTCCTGCCCACTTTCACTTCCTGCATTTTTCATTGGTTTTTAAAATTTTGAAGGCGGTCTTTTTGGGCGGACACCAGGTACGCAACTCTGCATTACACGCCCTAGAGCGCAAGCGAGCCTTGCCATTGGATAATCTGCCCGCCTTTCTTCTGCAAGTCCCTCCTTTCCCCCTCCCTCATTGGGCGGGGCAGCAGCGAAGGGGCGGAGCCTAGGCCGGGCTTGTGGCGCGCTGCTCCCTCCTCCTTAACCCCCCCTCCCTGTCCGGTCTAGGTTCGCTTGCCTCGTCAGCGTCCGCGTTTTTCCTGGCCCCCCCCAACCCCCCCGGACAGGACCCCCTTGAGCTCGTCCCTCAGCTGCCACCATGAGCGGTAAGGATGAGTCCACTCCGAGCTTAGGGGTGGGAGGGGAGTAAGGGGGCGCGCGCAAGGACCGACCGGGCGGTCCCCGCCGTGAGGGGGGGCGGGCGGGAGGCGGCGGCGGCGGCCTTGGTCCCGCCCGGGGCGGAGGGAAGGGAGGGAGAAGGGGCAGTGGCGGGGCCTCCGAGGAGGAGGGGGATGGGCCGCCCGCCCCGGGGGAGGGGGCAGCGTGGCCTCGCCCGCCCCCTGCCCGCCCCGGCCACGGGGGACGGGCCTTACCCCCCACTACTCGTCCGCCTGCCTGAGGCTCCTCCTGTGTGGGGCTGGAGCCGCGGGGGCGGCCCGAGTGCTGCAGGCCCCGCCCGGGCCAACCGCCTCCCTGGTTCGCCCTCTGGTCACCGCCTGCCCCAAGGCCCTCCCTCCCCTTCCCCTACATTTCCCCTCCCCCCACCGGCCCGCCCTTTCCACGCCCCTCACCCCGAAACCGCCCTTTCCCTCTAGGACCCGCCCTCTTCCCGCCCCGAAACCTCCTGATATCTAACCCCAGACCCCTTTTACCGGTTTACTGTATTCGCGGGTTTCCCCATCGCACACATTTTTTACCTTTTCTTTACCGGTTTCTCCTTCTCTTCTCTTGCTACTTTATACATTCGTATTTTTCCTCCATTTTCTTTAACCATAATTTTAGCAAGCTTCCCATCCACCCACATGTTGTTTTTTGCCTTGCCTCTCCTTCTCCTTTTTTTCTCCCGCATACTTTTTCTTATTTTAAAACTTTCAACATGCCCACAGTCCCTCATAGTTCCAATCCCAAAAGCATATTTTGAATGTTTTCAGAGTTTAATTTTGTGCAAAGAAAAATTGAGGCCCAGTTCTGGCACCACTAAGCTTATTCACAGTCTACAGTTTTCTCCCTCAGTCCACTTTCTTTACCTTGGCGTCCTTCACCTTTCTCTTAGTTATTTCTGTTTCATCATAGCCTCCTTTGTCACTTTACCCTTTCTCACTTTACCTTGTTTCTTCCCTTAACTTTAAGTTGTTTGCCTTTTCGTTCTTTTTAGACCAAGATCACTCCATGGATGAAATGACAGCCGTGGTGAAGATTGAAAAAGGAGTTGGTGGCAACAATGGGGGCAGTGGTAATGGTGGTGGTGCCTTTTCTCAGGCTCGCAGCAGCAGCACTGGCAGTAGCAGCAGTGGAGGAGGGCAAGTAAGTGATAGTGGGACACAATGAAAGAAGGTATTGAGGGGATGTAAGTGCTTCTAGATAATTGCCTTACTCTTTGCAGAATAAAATTTAGGAAGAAACAGAACTGTTTTTCAGGTGGGGAAGTAAGCACAGAGAGACGACTACCTTGGAGATCTTCAAAGACAGGAATTTCAGCAATATAGATAGGCTGGCTTTTTGTTTCTGTTTTTGCTCATGTGTCTGCACTATTTTGCTCTATGTTATGTACTTCCCCCTGGGTTGGTAGCTTGTTATCACTAACTCCTTTCCTTTTCTATATTTTCTGGCTAGGAATCCCAGCCATCCCCTTTGGCCCTGTTGGCAGCAACATGCAGCAGAATTGAGTCACCCAATGAGAACAGCAATAACTCCCAGGGGCCAGGCCAGGCTGGGGGCACAGGTGAGCTGGACCTTACAGCCACACAACTCTCACAGGGTGCCAATGGCTGGCAGATCATCTCTTCCTCCTCTGGGGCTACTCCTACCTCAAAGGAACAAAGTGGTAGCAGTACCAGTGGCAGCAACGGCAGTGAGTCTTCCAAGAATCGCACAGTCTCTGGTGGGCAGTATGTTGTGGCTGCTACACCCAATTTACAGAACCAGCAAGTCCTGACAGGACTACCTGGGGTGATGCCCAACATTCAGTATCAAGTAATTCCACAGTTCCAGACTGTTGATGGGCAACAGCTGCAATTTGCTGCCACTGGGGCCCAAGTGCAGCAGGATGGTTCTGGTCAAATACAGATCATACCAGGTGCAAGCCAACAAATCATCACAAATCGAGGAAGTGGAGGCAACATTATTGCTGCTATGCCAAACCTCCTCCAGCAGGCTGTCCCCCTTCAGGGCCTAGCTAATAATGTGCTCTCAGGACAGGCTCAGTATGTGGCCAATGTACCAGTGGCCCTGAATGGGAACATCACCTTGCTACCTGTCAATAGCGTTTCTGCAGCTACCTTGACTCCCAGCTCTCAGGCAGTCACGATCAGCAGCTCTGGGTCCCAAGAGAGCAGCTCACAGCCTGTCACTTCAGGGACTGCCATCAGTTCTGCCAACTTGGTATCATCGCAAGCCAGTTCCAGTTCCTTTTTCACCAATGCCAATAGCTACTCAACAACTACTACCACCAGCAACATGGGAATTATGAACTTTACCACCAGTGGATCAGCAGGGACCAACTCTCAAGGTCAGACACCTCAAAGGATCAGTGGGCTACAGGGATCTGATGCTTTGAACATCCAGCAGAACCAGACATCTGGAGGCTCACTGCAAGCAAGTCAACAGAAAGAGGGGGAGCAAAACCAGCAGACACAGCAACAACAGATTCTTATCCAGCCTCAGCTAGTTCAAGGAGGACAGGCCCTCCAGGCCCTTCAAGCTGCACCATTGTCAGGGCAGACCTTTACAACTCAAGCTATCTCCCAGGAAACCCTCCAGAACCTCCAGCTTCAGGCTGTTCCAAACTCTGGTCCTATCATCATCCGGACACCAACAGTGGGGCCCAACGGACAGGTCAGTTGGCAAACTCTTCAGCTGCAGAACCTCCAAGTTCAGAACCCACAGGCCCAGACAATCACCTTGGCCCCAATGCAGGGTGTTTCCTTGGGACAGACCAGCAGCAGCAACACCACCCTTACACCCATTGCCTCAGCTGCCTCCATCCCTGCCGGCACAGTTACTGTGAATGCTGCTCAACTCTCCTCCATGCCAGGCCTCCAGACCATAAACCTCAGTGCTTTGGGAGCTTCAGGAATCCAGGTGCACCAGCTTCCAGGCCTGCCGTTGACTATAGCAAATGCCTCAGGTAAGGCTTCTAATCTGTTGTATTTATTTCCAGAGCTAATTCTAGTATCTCAACTCGGAATTGTTGCTTCTCTCCCATCTTGGAAATGAAATAGAGCCTTTTGGGATAACTATTTCTTGAGGGCTAGTCATTTAGGCAGTAATTAGAGAAATAGTAATGATTCTTCTATTAAGTCATTGGAAACCGAATTTACTGAAGTAATTTTTTCAGTTACTCTAATGGGAAAGGAGCACTTCTGGGAGATGTCCTGGGTTCCCTGTGTCTTTGGTGCTGTACCTTTGATGATGTAGACAGGGTTGGCAAAATTGTTCTGTAAAAGGCCAGATAGTAAATATCTTAGACTTTGTGGGCTTTCTGGTCTCTATCACATTCTTTTGTGTGTGTGTGTGTTTCAACATTTTAAAATATAAAACCATTCTTAGTTCAAGGGCTGCATTTGGCCTATTTGCCATAGTTTGCCAACCTTGTGTAGATTTTGAATTGATTATAAACTTGACACATTTGTAGAACAGATATTAAGTCATCAGCTACTTCTCATGAGCTGTTAACTCCTAAGCAAGGGAAAAATGATTTGGTGTTGAAAAATCAGAGAAAGTTTTTTCAACAAAATAAGTTCCCTGGTTAATCTTGAGTTAGCTGGAATAACCCATTCTCTGAGCAAGTGGCCAATTAAGGTTTCATTTTTTTTTTTAAACTGTTAACCTTAAAAGCAGAATTCCTTCACCTCCCATCACTAATTGTATATATTTAACAAGCTTCCTAGGTGATTCTGATAGTTCTTTTGTAGTGAACCACTCCCTAGATTGCTTTAGAAAGTATTGTATATGGTTTGGAAGGAAGGGAGAAGTGGGAAAACGTGGGACGTGGAATAGAGTGGGGAGGAGGAGTGGAGAGGAGTTAGGCATAAGGAATGTATTCGAGAGAAAGGGAGGAGGTATACATTAGAATATGTATTGAATCAGTTGGCCACTACGTTCATTTATTTTGAACTATGTTTACTATTTGAAATTTAAAATGTGTACGTAAAGAAAATGGAGGAGGAGTTTTCTTTAGAATTTGTTGTTTTTAAATTCCATTGTGATGGAGCAAATATTTCTTTAATAAAGTAGAATAAAAGTATATGCATACAGTATACTTCTTTATATTCTGACATGATACATAAAAATTATGAGAATTAGATTAATACTACTGAATTTTTAGTTGTATTAGAATGTATGTAGGTTTATGAATTGTTTACTTTTATTATAGAGTTCTCATTTCTTCTGGGCTGGTTCTTATGTAAATAGTAATAAGTAGAAAACCATATTTCCTGTCTTGCGGTTTTGGAAAATCTTGGGAGAGGCAGGGAAGTCTGCTAAAATTTCTTAGATTCTTGAAGTATTTTAAAAATGACTATATTTTGAACTTTAATAAGACAGTAATTTTCTTAGCATATTAGAGGCATGGAAATATAGAATTAGAGCTGATAGAGACCTAAGAAATTATCTAGTTCAGCTGCTTTAATTTTTAAATAAGGCATCTGAGATATGGAGAAGCTGTTAAGTGATAAAATGGGAGCCGACCTTTGGCAGAGCTAGTGCTCTGGGTTAGTTCTCAGATTCTTAGTCTAGGGCATTACCTACTAGTTTGAACCCAGAATTCGAGAAATCCTATAGATTGTTAAGACCGTTTTAAAAAATGTGTCTTTGTTTCTTAAAAAATTAATGCTCTAGAGCTGACAGGTATTTTGTAAGTTAAAAATGATGAGAAAAGTTTTGTAGAAACAGAACTCAGCCGTTTGGAAAGTTAGACTCTTTCAGTTAATGTACACCAGCATGTTTGTTTTCTCTTTCCTCTTAGATTGTTGAATCTAGCAGTTTTGTTCTTCTTCAGAGGAGAGCATGGCTGTGGGATTGCTCCAGTAAATAATTTGGATTCTTGGAATATCTAGGTTTATAAAACGTAGGCTGTAGAGAAAAGTTATGAGGCACTCTCATTGCTAAATCATGCTCTGGGGAAGGCTGCCATTTAATATGTCATAGGATAGAGCTACCTAACTGTTATTGATGGTCTCTGAGCTCAAGAAAATGCATGTCTTCTGTAAGGTAAACAACAGCTTGATGTTTACTTATGAGAAAATGAGGCACTGAAAGGCGGTTTTGTGAGAGATTTGATTGTTTGCTGTATAGTGGTTTCTGGAGATACACGTTTCCTTTCCTTTTGGTTAGTCTTATTGTTCAACATTTTCCCCCCCTTTAACTGATCTGTTTATAATAAAAGATAGTAAAACTATTTCCTGGAAATGTAATGTTGTTCAGCTGCTGCCTAGCTACCACAAATTTTCTCATTTAACTCCCTTTTCTCGTACATATATTACTGCAAAATTTCAACCTTTTGGCATTATGATATAGTAGAAACAGTAGAGGATGTGAAAGTATGTGGTAAGAAATAAATATAATTCTACAAAGTGGGGTATATCGAAAGACAATTGGAAGTCGAGTTACAGTTTATACCATTTTATTCAGAACACCAAAGTTGTGGCAGCAGCAAGGAAACCATTTGCCTGCAAAAGCTAAAGCAGCTTTGAGGCCAGGGAACTTGTGGGCAGTTTTATAAACTGAAAAAAGGAAGTTGACTAGGGTTGGTTGATTGGAGTAGGGACCTGTTAGTCTTGCAGAGGTGTGTTAAATATAAGCAGGGCTTTATTTTTAATTGGAGTAGGTTTACTTAACTTAGGGGCTTAATTGGCTTCTCAGGATCAAGTGTTCTGGTAGGGAGTTACTGAAGAGGATACTTGTCACGTAATTCTATGCTAGTGGGGGAATTTAATTTTTGTGTGGTTCTGAGAAACCCAGGAACTATTTTTGACTATCAATTCTCCCCTTTTGCTCATTCACTTAGTTACAAGGGTTTGACCAAAGACATTACTGGTTTAATTCACCACTAGTTGTTTCTTGTGTCTTGTGAATTATCTGTAGCTTGGTTTCCCAAGTCTGCAGAGTTATTTTAATATTGTTGTTGTGTCATTTGTTGGCTTTATGGCTGTGCAATAGCTTTTAGGAGTTGAGAGCCAGACAACAAATGAGGGATATTTTGTGCATTGACTGAAAAGATAACAAGTGTTCCTGTTAGGATATCTCTGAGTCAAGGTCCCTGGGAACCCAAACCAATATTTGAAAATAAGTTGCCTGCACCAAGGGAAATCAGGTAGCCCCCCCCTTTTTTTAAAGCTGATGTGAGCCTATTTCACTTATCCTATTTTATTTAAGTGTAACAGAATAGGACGGTAGCAACTATCTGAGATAACCTAAGGATGGTATTAGAATGATCAGGTGCAGCTCCTGTCAGGAGGATCAGGTAAGATGAAAAGTCTTTTGAAAGAGAAGAAAAGGGGTTCATATTAAATAGGGTCCAAGGATCTTGAAATGGGAAGTGAAAGAGTAGGAGGAGATAAAGAGGCATCAAAGGAAAAAGGAGGATAAGAAAAGTATTTCTTCTGTTAGAGGAGGGTGTCCTTTGGTTAGGGGTCGTCTGCTTATTCCATGGGTCTTGAGTTAGCTGTCCACATCAGATGCCATCTGCTTCTGAGATCCTCTTGTCAGTTTTAGTTTGAGGTCTGAAATGAGAGTGACCTCCCAAGGGTTTGGAGCACTTTTTAGTTGTGACATGTGGACCCACAAGGTCAATTCCTTGTAGTTTTTACAGTGGTGGTACTGGTTAGTAAGACTTGATAAGGTCTTTTATCTAGGTTTTAAAGCAGTTTTTCATTGGTATTTCTTCCAGTATAACAAGTTTCTGGATTGAGGGTCATGTCAGATTTGTGAATGGTGGAACTGGGTTTATGCAGTTAGTCCTTTATAATGATTTAAAATTTCTGATTTGTGATGGACTGAAGTCTGGTATGGTGGGAGAAATAATGAGTGTCGTGAGTCTTTCCATTATAATTTTATATGAGGATAGCAGATATTTTCTCAGTGGGCTAAGTTTTACTGGCCCATCAAGATTTAAGGGAATAACCCTAGGCCATGGTCAAGAGAGGGATTTAGCTAATTTCAGTTTTTTTTTTGTTGTTGTTATTTTTATTTGTTAATTAAAAAAATAAAGAACAAACAAAAACATTAACATATTCTGTTCTGCGTATATAATCAGTAATTCTCAATATCATCACATAGTTGCATGTTCATCATTTCTTAGAAATTTGCATCAATTCAGAAAAAGAAATAAAAAGACAACCGAAAAAGAAATAAAATAACAGACAAAAAAAGATTATGCATACCATACCCCTTATCCCCCGCTTTCATTTATCACTAACATTTCAAACTGAATTTATTTTAACGTTTGTTCCTCCTATTACTTATTTTTATTCCATATGTTCTACTCGTCTGTTGATATGGTAGATAAAAGGAGCATCAGATACAAGGTTTTCACAATCACACAGTCACATTGTGAAAGCTATATCATTATTCAATCATTATCAAGAAACATGGCTACTGGAACACAGCTCTACATTTTCAGGCAGTTCCCTCCATCCTCTCCGCTACATCTTGAATAACAAGGTGATATCTACTTAATGCGTAAGAGTAACCTCCAGGATAACCTCTCAACTCTATTTGGAATCTCTCAGCCATTGATACTTTGTCTCATTTCATTCTTCCCCCTTTTGGTCAAGAAGGTTTTCTCAATCCCTTGATGCTGAGTCTCAGCTCATTCTAGGTAATTTAAGTTTTAAGACAGCATTCATTTGTTGTTGTTTTTTTCTCTTGATCATTGAGCATGTTTAGGGACAGTGATGCTTTTGTTTGATGTGTAAGACCTCCCAAACTTCTTTGATGATAGTTCTAGTTAAATTTGTACATGTTGCTTGAAAGAATAACAGAAATCCCCAGGTGGTAGAAAGCAAAGTCTGGTAGCTTTTTATTTTTTGCAGGCGTGTATGGGCCTGAAATAGAACCCAGGTCTACCACCATGGCAGGTGAGCATTCTACTGTTGGTGGTTCTACCACTGAACCACCAACGCTCTAATAGCATTTTTTGTTTTTTGGGTTCATTGTCCGGGAATAGAACCTGGTCTCCCACATGGAAGGCAGACTCATTGTCTGGGAATAGAACCTGGTCTCCCACATGGAAGGCAGGCATTCTAACCACTGAACTACCTGTGCACCCCCTCTAATAGCTTTTTTTTTTTTATTTTTTTACATGGGCAGGCACTGGGAATCGAAACTTCGTGGCCCACCCTCTAAAAGCATTTTAACTGATGGGAGGATAGTAGCCTTCCAGCAAGGAAAAGCTTTTATCCATCTAGAAAATATACATCTGATAACAAGGACATATTTATATCCCATGGAAGGATACAGTCATATAAAGTCCCTTTAAAGATATTTAAAGTTTCCTGTTGGTCAAGTTTTGTGACCCGGTCCTACTTTTACAGTTTTACCAAGATTATGTACTTGACGCATAGAACATGATTTACACACTTGCCCTTCCTTCTCATTTAAAGCCCTTTTTTGTTGAACACAAGGCTTTGACCTGTAGTGGATTGCAAACACTTTTGGTGAAGCATTAAAGTAAAACGAGGTAAATTTTGTGGCATGTAATATTTTCAAAGAAAAACTGAAATTATGATATAATACTATATTGTTGTTAATGACATTGATAAATCTCTAAGAATTTTATGCAGTTTCTGAAATTAGAAACTCTCTTTTAACAACATTTTCTGTGCATCTCATAACATTAAATAAACCTATTTCTAGCATCTCTCTCTTTTTAAAAGGTGAAAGAACACCTCCTTTTTGATTTTTCCAGGGGTTCTCTGGAAAATTCCAAAGACAGTTTGAGATCAAGACGACATCATTTAGGATTTGAAGGCAAGATGTCAAAAGTTGACAGGTTTGAATATTTGGTTAAATATGACGATAGGTCATTGTGAAACAGTATTTGGCCTTTTTTTTTTAAACATAATTGTAAATAAACTCTTTTAAGGTGAGGATACTCTTTCTTTTAAACAGCAAAGGTCAATAAGTTCAATATAAAGCACAGGAACTTTTTCTAAGAATATTTGCATTCTAGGCAGATTACTCAGTTGAGATTAAGAAAAATCTTTCATAACCTTTTAAGAACAGACCAATAATTTGAGAAAATTTGTCATTTTAACAGAAAACCAATTCAGCTTTGCTTGAATATAAATATACTTGATATTAGAACTCTGAAAGGGTAGTTCAGTGCCTGCCATGCAGGAGACTCGGGTTCGATTCCAGGCCTGTGCACTCTCCCCACTCCCCCCCTCCAAAAAAAAATTCAACAAATGGTGCTGTAGTAATGGGATAGTCACATGGAAAAAGAGTGAAATGTGACCAGCATGCAGCATATGGGAAAAAAAAAACCCTCTTGAAAAAAATCTTATAAACTTGTCAGATCCTATCCAAGTTTGACCACAAAATGTAAACGTTCTTTCTTTGAACTTTCTGTGACTTTCCATGTTTTTTATGTTTTGTTCTATTCTTTCCTCATTCTGGAGCAATAGGTTATTTTACTTTAGAACACAATTACTTTGTTTTTTTAATAAAAACACATCCTACTTACCTTGTATATTTAAATTACCAAAAGGATCTTGGAATTTGGCTTTAGACTGACATATTATTAAAATGTAATTAATGTTGAAGTAAAGTTGGTCAGAATAGTAACAGAATTTGTTTAAACATAAATTTATATTTCTTATCGTTAATATCTAGTAGATGTAATGCCAGTTTATTTGATGAGTAAACATTAAGGAAGAACATACACAAGTAGAATAAATTTTATTCTGTCAACCATGGCGAATCAGCCATGAGTCAGATAAACTGAATCAGAAACACAGAGACAAAATACAGATGTATTTATATCCTATAGAAGGATGTATAAAGTTCATTTAAAGATAAAGAGTTCTTTTATATAAAAGTTATATAAAAGAGCTGGCTTTCTGTTCTTGGTCTATTTTTATATTTTTATCAGAACTGCATTTCTGGAGGTTTTAAAGATTTTCTTTGCTTTGATATATAATCTTATAGAAGTTCTGCTCTATTTTTCAGGTTTTTTTTTTTTCTTCTTCTTTTTTTTTTTTTAACCCTCATATGTATTGTGAAAAGAGGGATCCTGTAGTTCCTTTCCAGGTCAGTCCAATCAGCTTTTGCCATCCAGGATTTAGCATCTGAGGTTCTAACCAACATGTGTGCAAGCTGATATATTTCAGGTAACCCTGAATCATATGACCCAAAATAATTCTAAATTTTTCTAAGAGTATTTTCTGCTCTTGTTTGGGTTTAGGGAAATCTTTTATGATAGCTGTATGTTTTGCTTTAGTCTACGGTTTAAATTCTGTAGTTTCCTGCAAATCTGGTTTATGGGAGGATGGAACTTTAAAAACACTGGCATTTTGAAATTTTAGGAGAATTGTTGAGAACACGTGGAGAGTCTGGACAAGGAGAAGAGAAAGGAGGAGTTGACAGAGGTGCAGAAACAGAAAGGTCAGGAGGATAAAGGAAGTGAGGGAGAGCTGGATATAGAGAGGGAACTATAGGACCAAAAGGGAAAAGATGTACTAGGGAAACAAGTCCAGTTTGTTGTGATATAACTTTGTCAAAATGCTCATTAGCTTTGGCCAAATAATATTTTAGTGAAGCAGTTAAACAAACAAACATATTTTATTGAAATATCACACACCATACAGTCCATCCAAAGTAAGCAATCCATGTCTCATAATATCATTGTATAGTTGTCATCATTATCATTTTTAGATTATTTGCATCACTCCAGAAAAATAATTAAAAAAGGAAAAAAACATGCATCCCATACCCTTTGCGCCTCCCTCTCATTGATCCACTAGTATTGTAATCTACCCGATTTTTTTACCCCTTCACATCCCTCAATTATTTATAATTTATATCTATAAATAAAGATAAATTATTTATTTATTTTTTGTCCCTTTTTTTTTTTTTTTTTTTTTTTTTTGGCATTGGCAGACTCTGGGAATTGACCCAGGTCTCCGGCATGGCAGGTTAGAATTCTGCCCCTGAGCCACTGTTATACTGCTCTGTCCTTATTTTTTTACTCATCTGTCCATATCCTGTACTGAAAGAATTTTTTCATTAGAGTTTTGTTTCGAGGCTTCCACCTATCAATAAAAAATACTGCCTGTTGGGCCTGAGTTTGTTTCTTTTCTAAGGCTCCACTCACATGAACAATTTTGTTCATATAAAAAATTCCTCAAAGCAGCCACTACAAAGATAAATTGTCTTTCTTTAGATCCAACCATGAACAAGAAAGTCACATGTAGCAGGTCCATAGTGCAAGTACATATAAGAAGCAGGAGTTTTTGGTTTTTTTTTTATTTAAAAAAATTTTTTTAAATATAACAACATACAAACATGAACATTCTTACCATATGATCATTCCATTCTTGGTATATAATCAGTAACTCACAATATAATCACATAGTTGTATATTTATCAGCATGATCATTTCTTAGAACATTTGCATCAATTCAGAAAAAGAGATTGAAAAAAAAAAGAAAAAAACTCATACATACCATACTCCATACTCCACCCTCTCATTGATTGCTAGTATTTCTATTTACCCAATATATTTTAGCCTTTGCTTACCCTATTTTTTTTCTGTGCTCCTTATCACTTCCTTTCACTGATCACTAGTATTTTAATCTACTAAATTTATTTTAACATTTGTGCTCCCTCTTATTCATTTATTTTTTATTTTTATTTATTTATTTATTTTACATGGGAAGGCACCGGGAATCGAACCCGGGTCCTCGGGCATGGCAGGCAAGCACTCTTACCTGCTGAGCCACCGTGGCCTGCCCTGTTCATTTATTTTTAATCCATATGTTTTACTCATCTGCCATAGCGTAGATAAAAGGAGCATCACACACAAGGTTTTCACATTCACACAGTCACATTGTGAGAGCTATATCATCCTACTATCATCTTCAAGAAACATGGCCACCAGAGCACAGCTCTACTTTTTCAGGCACTTCCCTCCAGCCTCTCTAATATACCGTAACTAAAAAGGTGATATCTAATGTGTAAGAATAACCTCCAGAATAACCTCTCGACTCTGTTTAATATCTCTCAGCCATTGATACTTTGTCTGTTTTCACTCTTCCCCCTTTTGGTTGAGAAGGTATTCTCAGTCCCTTGATGCTGGGTCTCAGCTCCTTCTAGAGTTTTTGTCAGTCCCTTGATTGTGAGTCTCAGCTCATTCTAGAATTTCTGTCCCATGTTGCCAGAAAGGTCCACACCCCTGGGAGTCATGTCTCACGTAGACAGGGGGAGGGCAGTGAGTTTGCTTGTTATGTTGGCTGGAGAGAGGCCACATCTGAGCAACAAAAGAGGTTCTCTAGGGGGTGACTCTTAGGCCTAATTTTAAGTAGGCGTGACCTATCCTTTGTGGAGTTAAGTTTCATATGAACAAACCCCAAGACTGGGGGCTCAGCTTATAGTTTTGATTGTCCACATTGCTTGTGAGAATATCAAAAATTCAGCTGAGGAGGATGAATTTTCCCCCATTCTCACCATTTCCCCAAGGAGACTTTGCAAATACTTTTCCACTCACTGATCAAATCACTCTGGGATTCATCGGGGTATCCCTCTGGACAAACCAACAAAATCTAATGTCCTACCCAAGGTTCCATGTACTTAATGTTGTTCAACCAACTATCTGCATAAGTTGTATTAGGAAATGCACTAGTGAAAATATAAATTTTGTACCAAATAAACATTTTTTGCTTTAGTCTCACACTTAAATTGAGATTTTAAAATATTAATTACCATCTAATTTCAGCACCCTGCAATAATGACATTCCTTTGTTCTTCCTCATGCAAAAACATTTTTTAAATTTGTACATTTAGTCACTATCATTATACACTCTAGGCATTCCTGGATTATACCATCTCAATCTTTATTGTCTATCTTTCTTTATGATTTCATTTATGCCCCCAGTCCTACTCCCTCTTTCATTCTCACATTCATTTTCATTCATTGTTTTTAACATAATTGTATTACAGTTAGGTAGTATTGTGCTGTCCATTTCTGAGTTTTTATATTCAGTCCTTTTGCACAATCTGTATCCCTTCATCTCCAATTACCCAATATCTTACCCTATTTCTATCTCCTGATGGTCTCTGTTACCAACGAAATATTCCAAGTTTATTCGCTGTCAGTTCATATCAGTGAGACCATACAGTATTTGTCCTTTTGTTTTTGGTTAATCTCACTCAGCAAGGTGTCCTTAAGGTCCACCCATGTTGTTACATACTTCATAACTTTATTCTGTCTTAACAGCTGCATAATATTCCATTGTATGTATATGCCACAGTTTGTTTAGCCACCCATCTTGATGGACTTTTTGGCTGTTTCCATCTCTTGGTAATTGTAAATAATGCTGCTATAGACATTGGTGTGCAAATGTCCGTTTGTGTCCTTGCCCTCATGTCCTTTGAGTAGAGACAGCATATGGATGGATCCTGTTTTTTAATCCATTCTGACAGTCTATGTATTTTGATTGGGGAATTTAATCCATTAACATTTAGTGTTATAACTGCATGGGTAGTACTTTCTTCTACCGTTTTGCCTTTTGGATTTTATATGTCATATCTAATTTTCCTTCTTTTTACCTTTACTCATAGTCTTCCTTTCTACACTCTTTTCCACACCTGTCTCTTCAGTCTTTTCGTTTCTGTCTCTAGTGCTCCCTTTAGTATTTCTTGCAGAGCTGGTCTCTTGGTCACAAATTCTCTCAGTGATTTTTTTGCCTGAAAATGTTTTAATTTATTCCTCATTTTTGAAGGACAATTTTGCTGGATATAGAATTCGTGGTTGGCAGTTATTCTCTTTTAATAATTTAAATATATCAACCCACTGTCTTCTCGCCTCCATGGTTTCTGCTGAGAGATCTACCCATAGTCTTATTGGATTTCCCTTGTATGCGACGGATTGCTTTTCTCTTGCTACTTTCAATATTCTATCTTTTTCTTTGACCTCTGACATTCTGATTAGTAAATGTCTTGCAGTTCGTCTATTTGGATCTGTTCTCTTTGGGGTATGCTGCACTTCTTGGATCTGTAATTTTAAGTCTTTCGTAAGAGTTGGGAAATTTTCAATGATAATTTCCTCCATTAGTTTTTCTCCTCCTTTTCCTTTCTCTTCTCCTTCTGGGACATGCACAACACGTATATTCGTGTGCTTCATATTGTCATTCAGTTCCGAGTCCTGCTTATATTTTTCCATTGTTTTCCCTATATTTTCTTTTTCTTGTTGGATTTCAGATGTTCCGTCCTCCAGTTCACTAATCCTCTTGAAATCTACCATTGTAGGTTTCCATTATTTCTTTCATCTCTTCTACTGTGCCTTAATTCCCATAAGTTCTGTGATTTGTTTTTTCAGACTTTTGATTTCTTCTTTTTGTTCATTCCTTGCCTTCTTTATATCCTCCCTCAATTCATTGATTTGGTTTTTGATCATGTTTTCCATGTCTATTCGTATATTCTGAATTAATTGTTTCAGCTCCTGTATCTCATTTGAATTGTTTGTTCCTTTGACTGGGCCGTATTTTCAGTTTTTCTAGTGTGACTGTTATTTTTTGCTGGCATCTTGGCATTTAATTACCTTAACTAGTTTATTCTGTAGAGTGCTTTCACTTCTTTTGCCTAGGGTTTTCTTGCTGGATGAATTTGTCATCTCTCTGTTCTTTGATATTCAGTTCAGTTTTTACTGGACTTCTAGCTTAGGTTTTGTTTAACAGAGGACAGTTTTTCAGTTCTTGTTTTCTTGTTTCTTGCCTTGCTTATATGGTGCCTTTTCCCCCACACACCCTTAGGAGGATCTCCTTAGGTGTTATAGACCGCAGCCAGATTTTCCCAGACCAAACTGGCCTCCTATCAGGAGGAAAGAGTCACCTGCGTCAGTTTTCCCTGAGGGCGAGAGCCAGCAGGTTGAAAGACTTTCCTGTGACGTCTCTGGTCTCTGTTTTTATTATCCTGCACAGTATGTGGTGCTTGTCTGCCTGCAGGTTCCACCAGCATAAGATGATGCGGCACCTTTAACTTTGGCAGAGTCTTCATGCTGGGGACATGGTGGAGACAGAGGAGAGGTTGTAGGCTGGCTTTAATGGCTCCAAATTACCAAGCCCTGGTGTCTGAATTCCTGGAGGAAGGGATTCCACCTGAGTTGGGCTTCACCCCTCCCCTGGGGAAGGCACAGGCTCCAGACTAGCCCTCACACGAGCTCGTTTCTGCCTATGCCTGGGGCAGTTGCAGCCTGAGAAGTCCTGCTGCTGTATCCAAAGGCAGTCAAGCCTTTGTAGAAACACAGCCACAAAAACCTGTTTCCTGTTTTGTTTTTTTTTTTTTCCCATTTCCGTCAGCCCTGCCCCCTTGGCTGGGCAGAAATGAGTGACTTCTGCTTTGAACAGGTTCACCTGAGCTGGAGGCCTATTTTTAGTAGTCAGAATTTGTTGATTAATTCCAGAATTGGTGTTTGGTTGGGCTCAGCCCCTGCTGCTGGTAAAGTCTCTTTCCTTTCCCCTCTGGGAAGCAGCCTGTGGGGGAGGGGTGCCGGTCTTTGTGGCTTGGGGAACTCACAGTTCTGGGGGGGCTCGCAGCCAGTCCAGCTGGTCCAGACTGGGGTACACTGTGTGTCTGGTCACTGACGTGGCCCTAGGAGCTGTTGTGTACTGTTTCTGGTTATTTAGTAGTTGTTCTGGAGGACGAAGTAAAACGCGCACATTGCTAAGCTGCCATCTTGGTCCAGAAGTCCTTAGTCTATCTTTTGCAAGGATAAGTTTCTTATGTACAAATCCCAAGATTGAGGGCTTGGCCTATTGCTTTGGTTGTCCCCACTGCTTGTGAGAATATCAGGAATTCTCCGCCTAGGGTAGTTGAATTATACCCCTTTCTCGCCATTCCCCCAAGGGAACTTAGAAGCATGAGTTTTCCTGAGCAGAGGAGAGGGGATTTAGAGTGAGAAGCAAGTACCCATTATACTGTGGTGAGACAAAACCCTGCTTGTGGATCTTATTTCTTGGGCCCCGGAGCCCTTTTGACTCAGCCATTCAGGAAACCATTCTGACCTCAGTGGAACACCTGGAGAGTGGAAGGACTAGACAGGCATGTAGACCAGACCAGAAGCATCTGTACAGGCAGAAAGGAAGGCTTGTGCCACGTTTTTTTTTTTTTCATTTTTATTAATAAAACCAATCAACATACAATATGAACATTCTTTTTTCATCACGTAGTTGTATATTCATCATTGTGATCATTTTTTAAATTAATTTTTAAATTAAAAAATATATAACAGCAAACAAATGCAAACATTCTTAACTTTTGATGATTCCGTTCTACATATATAATCAGTACTTCACAATATCATCACATAGTTGTATATTCATCATCATGGTCATTTCTTAGAACATTTGCATCGGTTCAGAAAAAGAAACAAAAAGGTAACAGAAAAAAATTCATACATACCAATACCCCTTACCACTCCCTTTCGTTGATCACAAGTATTTCAATCTAAATTTATTTTAACACTTGTTCCCCCTATTATTTATTTATTTTTAATCCATATGTTTTACTCATCTGTCCGCAAGGTAGATAAAAGAGGCACCAGGGCGGGCCACAGTGGCTCAGCAGGCAGATTTCTCGCCTGCCATGCCAGAGACCCATGTTTGATTCCCATTGCCTACCCATGAAAAAAAAAAAAGAAGCATGAGACTCAAAGTTTTCACAATCACACTGTCACATTGTGGAAGCTATATCATTATACAGTTATCTTCAAGAAACATGGCTACTGGAACACAGCTCTACATTTTCAGGCAGCTTCCTCTAGCCTCTCTGTTACACTTTAACTAAAAAAGGTGATGTCTGTTTAATGCGTAAGAATAACCTCCAGGATAACCTCTTGACTCTGTTTGGAATCTCACTCAGCATAATGTCCTTAAGGTCCAGCCATGTTGTTACATACTTCATAACTTTAGAATGTCTTACAGCTGCATAATATTCCATCGTATGTATATATCATAGCTTATTTAGCCACTTGTCTGTTGGTAGACATTTGGGCTGTTTCCATCTCTTGGCAATTGTAAATAATGCTGCTATAAACATTGGTGTGCAAATGTCCATTTGTGTCTTTGCCCTCATGTCCTCTGAGTAGATATCTAGCAATGGTGTTGCCAGGTCATATGGCAAGTCTATACTAGCTTCCTGAGGAACCACCAAACTGCCTTCCATAGCAGTTGTACCATTTGACATTCCCACCAGCAGTGGATAAGTGTACCTCTTTCTCCATATCCTCTCCAGCACTTGTCAGTTTTCTGTTTTATTGATAATGGCCATTCTGGTGGGTGTGAGATGATAACTTATGGAGGTTTTGATTTGCATTTCCCTAATAGCCAGGGAAGTTGAGCATCTTTTCATGTGCCTTTGGCCATGTGTATTTCCTCTTCGGAGAAGTGTTTGTTCAAGTCTTTTGTCCATTTTGTAATTGGGTTTCTGTCTTTTTGTTGTTGAGTTGAACAATCTCTTTATATATTCTGGATACTGGACCTTTATCTGATACATATTGTTTCCAAATATATATCCAGTATATATTGTCTCCCATTGTGTAGGCTGTCTCCCATTGTGTAGGCTGTCTTTTTACTTTCTTAAGTTCTTTGATGCACAAAAGTGTTTAATTTTGAGGTGTTCCCATTTATTAATTTCTTTCTTCAGTGCTCTTGCTTTGGGTGTAAGGTCTAGGAAACCGCCTCCTAGTATAAGATTTATAAGATATTTCCCTACATTTTCTTCTAACAGTTTTATAGTCTTAGATCTAATGTTTAGGTCTTTGATCCATTTTGAGTTAATTTTTGTATAGGATGTGAGATATGGGTCCTGTTTCATTCTTTTGCATGTGAGTATCTAGTTCTGTAGGCACCATTTATTGAAGAGATTGTTCTGTTCCACGTGAGTTTGCTTGACTGCTTTATCAAAGATCAGTTGTCCATATATGAGAGGGTCTATATCTGAACACTCTATTTGATTCCATTGGTCAATATATCTATCTTTATGCCAGTACCATGCTGTTTTGACCTTTGTAGCTTTGTAATATGCCTTAAAGTCAGGTAGCGTGAGATCTCCAACTTCATTTTTCTTTATCAGAATACTTTTAGCTATTTGGGGCGCCCTGCCTTTTAAGGTAAATTTGGTTATTGGTGTTTCTGTTTCTGAAAAGTAAGTTGTTGGGATTGGTATTGCACTGAATCTGTAAATCAATTTAGGCAGAATTGACATTTTAACTATCTTTAGTCTTCCAATCCGTGAACATGGTATGTCCTTCCATTTATGTAGGTCTTCGGTGATTTCTTTTAACAATTTCTTAGAGTTTTCTCTGTATAGGTCTTTTATCTCTTTAGTTAAATTTATTCCTAAACATTTTAGTCTTTTGGTTGCAATTGTAAATGAAATTTTTTTTCATGATTTCCCCGTCAGATTGTTCATTAGTAGTTTATAGAAACACTACAGGTTTTTGAGTGTTGATCTTGTAACCTGCCACTTTGCTGTACTCATCTATTAGCTCTAGTAGTTTTGCTTGGATTTTTGGGGGTTTTCGACATACAGTATCATATCATCTGCAAACAGTGAGAGTTTTACTTCTTCCTTTCCAATTTTGATGCCTTGTATTTTTTTTTCTTGCCTAATTGCTCTGGCTAGAACTTCCAACACAATGTTGAATAACAGTGGTGATAGTGGACATCCTTGTTTTGTTCCTAATCTTAGGGAGAAAGTTTTCAGTTTTTCCCCATTGAGGATATGTTAGTTGTGGGGTTTCATATATACCCTTTATGTTGAAGAGGTTCCCTTCTATTCCTATCCTTTGAAGTGTTTTCAACAGGAAAGGATATTAAATTTTGTCAGATGCCTTTTCTGCATCAGTCGAAATGATCATGTGGTTTTTCTGCTTTGGTTTGTTGATATGGTATATTACTTTAATTGATTATCTTATGTTGAACCATCCTTGTATTACTGGGATGAACCCTACTTGGTCATGCTGTATAATTCTTTTACTGTGCTGCTGGATTCGATATGCAAGAATTTTGTTGAGGATTTTTGCATCTATATTCATAAGAGAGATTGGTCTGTAGTTTTCTTTTTTTGTAATATCTTTATCTGGTTTTGGTATGAGGATGATGTTGGCTTCGTAGAATGAGTTAGGAGACTTTCCCTCTTCTTCAGTTTTTTTGAAGAGTTTGAGCAGGATCTTTCTGGAATGTTTGGTAGAATTCACATGTGAAGTCGTCTGGTCCTGGACTTTTCTTTTTGGGGAGCTTCTTAATGACTAATTCAGTTTCTTTACTTGTGATTGGTTTGTTCAGGTCGTCTATTTCTTCTTGAGTCAGTGTTGGCTGTTCATGCCTTTCTAGGAAGTTGTCCATTTCATCTACATTGTTGAGTTTATTAGCATAAAGTTGTTCATAGTACCCTCTCATTACTTCCTTTATTTCTTTGGGGTCAGTGGTTATGTCTCCTCCTCCATTTCTGATTTTATTTATTTACATCCTCTCTCTTCTTCTTTTTCTCAGCCTCTCTAAGGGTCCAACAATCTTACTGATTTTCTCATAGAACTTCTGGTTTTCTTGATTTTCTCAATTGTTTTCATGTTCTTAATTTCATTCATTTCTGCTCTAATCTTCATTGTTTCTTTCCTTTTGCTTGCTTTGGGGTTAGTTTGCTGTTCTTTCTGTAGTTCTTCCAAGTGGACAGTTAATTCCTCGATTTTTGCTCTTTCTTCCTTTTCGATGTAGGCATTTAGGGCAATAAATTTCCTTCTTATCACTGCCTTTGCTGCATACCATAAATTTTGATATGTTATGTTTTCATTTTCATTTGCCTCGAGGTATTTACTGATTTCTCTTGTAATTTCTTCCTTGACCCACTGGTTAAGAGTGTGCTTTTGAGCATCCATATATTTGTGAATTTTCTGGCTCTCTGCTTATTACTGATTTCCAACTTCATTCCTTTATGATCTGAGAAAGTGGTTTGTATGATTTTAATCTTTTAAAATTTATTGAGACTTGCTTTGTGACCCAGCATATGGTCTATCCTTAAGAATGATCCATGGGCACTTGAGAAAAAGGTGTATCATGTTGTTGTGGGTGGGGTGTAATGTTCTATAAATGTCTGTTAAGTCTAGCTCATTTATTGTATTATTCAAATTCTCTGTTTCTTTATTGTGTCTCTGTCTAGATGTTCTGTCCATTGATTGAGAGTGGGGAATTGAAGTCTTCAACTATTATGGTAGATGTGTCCGGTTCTCATTTGAATGTTTCAGTGTTTGCCTCATGTATTTTGGAGCATTCTGGCTCAGTGCATAAATATTGTGCCAATTTTAAGGACGAGAGGTAACAACAACTTAATGTCTATTAATACCAAAGCGAGAGGACTGGCAAACCACTTACCAGCTGGGGGTTAGCTTATTGAGTCTCACCTATAGAGCGGTATGCCTCTGAGAGAGATAGAAAAGAGTAATTGTGGAATGGGGAATGGATGAACAGGAGGGACAGAGAAATGAAATCAAATGGAGCGTCTGACAATAGAACCAAAACCAAAGAACTGAAATTAAAGAACTGAAACCAATGGTACCTAAACCAAGTCCTGAACAAAAGGTTACTGAACTTGATAAAAGCAGTGGAGTTTAGATATAGGAAGCATTTACCTTGGGGCTGCAGAGTTGTGGCAACCCAGGAGTAGACACAAGGGCTCTCTGTTGTGGGTACTTCATTGTTTGTTCACCATAACCTGCATCCCGGGAGGTGTTTGTTGGTGAAACCTTTAAATTTGTCGAAAGACAAATCAGAGTTGTAGTTTACAGCATCAGAGCACCAAGGTTGTAGCAGCAGCAAGGAAACCATTTGCTTGCAAAAACCAAAGCAGCTTCAAGGCTAGGGAGCTTGTGGGCAGCTTTATAAACAGAAAGAAGGAAATTGGCTAGGTTTTGTTGATTTGAGTAGAGACCTGTTTGTTAGTCTTATAGGGGTGAGTTAAGTATAAGCAGGGCTTTATTTTTAACTGGAGTAAGTTTACTTAACTAGGGGACCTTATTGGCTTTTCAGCGTCAAGTGTTTCTGAAGAGGATGCTTGTCACATAATTCTGTGCTAGCTTGGGGAATTTAATTTTTGTGTTGGTTCTGAGAAAACTCCAGGAACTATTTTGGATTGTGTTTATCAGGTTATTATTACATGATTGTAGAAAATTGCAGCTTCCCTGGTGTCTACTCAATGTATTTACACAAATTATTTCTTAAAAATCTTTTATGCTCCTGTTGATTTTGACTCTGTTTTACTTCTGTTTGTTGAAGTAAAGGCACATAGTTTGAACCAAAATAAGCCAGCACCTCTATGTTTCTGTTTTGCATGGCTCTGCCCCTGGTGGGTGGTAGGTAGTGAAGAGGGGACCACCCAGTAAACTGAGCCTAGTTTACAAACAGTGAAAAGATCTGTGGGCTCTTCATTTTTTTATTTAAAAAGTTTTTTTTTTAATTAGCAGCTTTCTTTTTTATCAGTACCACCCTTTCCTTTCATTTTGTGTCATATTCTGGTAGAACTTGTTTGTTTTTCAGTTTAGAGCTTCAGATTTTTTTCTCAGCCACTGCTAAATCCTGTAAATTTTTATTACAGGTTGAGGGGAAGCAGACTTTGAAAGAATGAGTTTGGATGACTTTGTGGGAGTTCTGCCTAATAAAGAAAGAGTGCATTGCTGGGCTTTGGCAGGAGAATAGAACGTATTTCCCTGATTGCTGTAATTCACTTGAGAAGCAAATTTCAGGCACTGAAAATAAAAAGTTCACATTTGTTTGGTTTTATCAGGGTCAGGAAAATGTTTCCTCTTAGAAGTTAAGTTGAACAATGTGATACTGGGGTTGATTTGCCAACTGTGTCACTAAACTTGGGGTCAGATTGCTGAGACCTAATTTGTTAAAAAGTTGTACTTAGACTGCTGCATTTGAACATTAGTGATAAGTAGGTTTAGATTCAAAATTATCATTCCAGTGCAAAGGGTCATACGAGAGAATTTTCCTTTTTGAAAAATGATATACTTTATTAAATATAACATCAAATGTTTCTCCATCTCTAGCCTTCTTTAATATTCTGCACATTTTTTAGGATGATGTTAGAACTTTTTAAATGGTGAGTTCAATTAAGTAGAAAAGGTGTCCTTTGAAACCTAGGTGCTCTAATGAATTTAAAAATCAGTGGGATACCAGAAGACAGTCTCCCAACTGCTTCTATTTATTCATTCCAGTGGCTTTCTGTAAATGACATCATTGTTAAGTCATGGTGCATTGTGTAATGTGTTCTTAATTAAATAACTAGAGCACAAGGATGCTTAGTGTTTTAGAAAAGTTATCTGTTCTCCTTTCCCTTTAATTGTTGTATTCTGTAAAGTAGCATGCAAATATTGCCGTTAATAATTTCTGCTTGTCCTTTACTTCCCATTGTTTTGTTTTCCCTCCTTGAAAATGTTTTAAAATGTAAGATGCTAGCCTCCTATATTCTGGAGCAGCTAGAAGGAAAAAATATGAGGATCATATGGTAGCCCATGACAAACTCTGGGATCTGTTTTGTAACCACTCGTTGAAGAGTAGCTTTGAAAACTATTGCTCTTTTATTTCTTTGCTTTGTATGTATGTTATATTATACAATAAAAACAGTTAAAAAATGTAAAGTGAACATCTGTAGAAAGCTTCATCACATAATACTTTATAAATTACTTACTGGCTATGTGTAAACAGTTTGGATGCTAATAATTACTAATTGGTTGAATTTTTTTCCACTTTGCTGTTTTAATTGAAGAATAAGCATGTTTTTTTTTTTTAACAGAACGTGTATCATAAAAGTGTACTATTCCTTTCTCTCACAGTTAGCAGTATTATACCAGGCCTTGTGTGCACTGAAACATTTCTTTAAAATGTAGTTGTCTGCATTATGACTATATCATTAATATTGTGCTAGGTTTTAATAGTTGTTCCCCTTAGAAGACTCTGAAAAACATTTATATAGAAAGTCTTTTTTTTTTCTTCCTGGGTCATAATTTGAATTTGTACTTTTACTGCAATGATTTTTAGACTCTGAATAGCTTATGGAAACCGGGCAGTATTACTTGTTTGACAAGTTTGTGTGTGCCTGTCTAATTTACTATGACTCGTCCTTCCTACATTTCTACTATATATCTACTTCCTACTCCTTAATAGTAATTCAGCAATTTTTAACAACTTTGAAGAAGGGTCATTACAAAGACTTACCCTGTAAGAGAGAAGAGAATAAGTTAAAAATTTTCAAATCTCTGAAAATAAAAAAAATGGTTTTCATGGAAAAGTAAATGTTTACTGCAAATAATTTCAGTTAGGTTAATGCTATTGAGAAGGGTCTTTTCAAATTGTTCAGTATGTTCATTGAATGACTATTTTGATGGCTTAAAAGTTATATACCTCTTTGCAAATATAATACATTTAAACCATTCTATTCATGTTAATGTGAATTAGACTGAAGATTACTATAGCTAGAGACCCCCATCTAATCCAGTACTTTCATTTTTTTTTGTATTTTTTTATTGATTAAAAAAAAAGAAAAGAAATTAACACAACATTTAGAAATCATTCCATTCTACATATGCACTCAGTAATTCTTAGTTTCATCACATAGATGCATGATCATCATTTCCTAGTACATTTGCATCGATTTAGGAAAAGAACTAGCGAAACAGCAGAAAAAGATATAGAATGTCAATATAGAGAAGAAAATTAAAATAATAATAATAATAATAAATATATATATAAAAAAGGAAAAACAAAAACAAAAGATACAAACAAACAAACAAAAAAACTATAGTTCAGGTGCAGCTTCATTCAGTGTTTTAACATAGTTACATTACAATTAGGTATTATTGTGCTGTCCATTTTTGAGTTTTTGTATCTAGTCCTGTTGCACAGTCTGTATCCCTTCAGCTTCAATTACCCATTATCTTACCCTGTTTCTAACTCCTGCTGCTCTCTGTTACCAATGATATATTCCAAGTTGATTCTCGAATGTCAGTTCACATCAGTGGGACCATACAGTATTTGTCCTTTAGTTTTTGGCTAGACTCACTCAGCATAATGTTCTCTAGGTCCATCCATGTTATTACATGCTTCATAAGTTTATTCTGTCTTAAAGCTGCATAATATTCCATCGTAGGTACACACCACAGTTCGCTTAGCCACTCGTCCGTTGACGGACACTTTGGCCGTCTCCATCTCTTTGCAACTGTAAACAATGATGCTATAAACACTGGTGTGCAAATGTCCGTCTGTGTCTTGCCCTTAAGTCCTTTGAGTAGATACCTAGCAGTGGTATTGCTGGGTCGTAATCCATTCTGCCAGTCTGTCTTTTGATTGGGGAATTCAGTCCATTAACTTTTAGTGTTATTACTGTTTGGATAATATTTTCCTCTACCATTTTGGCTTTTGTATTATATATATCATATCTGATTTTCCTTCTTTCTACACTTAATTCCATACCTCTCTCTTCTGTCTTTTCGTGTCTGACTCTAGTGCTCCCTTTAGTATTTCTTGCAGCGCTGGTCTCTTTTTTTTTTTTTTTTTTTTTTTTTTAAAAATTTTCTTGTTTTTTATTGTATTCTGTTTCTCCGTTTTTGTTACATGGGCTGGGGCCGGGAATCGAACCGAGGTCCTCCGGCATAGCAGGCAAGCACTTTGCCCGCTGAGCCACCGCGGCCCGCCCTTAGCAGCGCTGGTCTCTTGGTCACAAATTCTCTCAGTGACTTTTTGTCTATAAATGTTTTAATTTCTCCTTCATTTTTGAAGGACAATTTTGCTGGATATAGGAGTCTTGGTTGGCAGTTTTTCTCTTTTAGTATTTTAAATATATCATCCCACTGTCTTCTAGCTTCCATGGTTTCTGCTGAGAAATCTACACATAGTCTTATTGGGTTTCCCTTGTATGTGACAGATTGTTTTTCTCTTGCTGCTTTCGAGATCCTCTCTTTCTCTTTGACCTCTGACATTCTAACTAGTAAGTGTCTTGGAGAACGCCCTATTTGGGTCTATTCTCTTTGGGGTGCGCTGCACTTCTTGGATCTGTACTTTTAGGTCTTTCATAAGAGTTGGGAAATTTTCAGTGATAATTTCTTCCATTAGTTTTTCTCCTCCTTTTCCCTTCTCTTCTCCTTCTGGGACACCCACAACACGTATATTTGTGCACTTCATATTGTCATTCAGTTCCCTGATCCCCTGCTCAAGTTTTCCCATTCTTTTCCCTATCGTTTCTGTTTCTTTTTGGGATTCAGATGTTCCATCCTCCAGTTCACTAATTGTAGCTTCTGTCTCTTTAAATCTACCATTGTAGGTATCCATTGTTTTCCATCTTTTCTACTTTGTCCTTCACTCCCATAAGTTCTGTGATTTGTTTTTTCAGATTTTCTATTTCTTCTTTTTGTTCAGCCCATGTCTTCTTCATGTCCTCCCTCAATTTATTGACTTGGTTTTTGAAGAGGTTTTCCATTTCTGTTCGTATATTCAGCATTAGTTGTCTCAGCTCCTGTATCTCATTTGAACTATTGGTTTGTTCCTTTGACTGGGCCATATCTTCAATTTTCCGAGCGTGATCCATTATTTTCTGCTGGTGTCTGGGCATTTGATCAGATTTCCCTGAGTGTGGGACCCGGCTGGTTGAAGGTTTTTCTGTGAAATCTCTGGGCTCTGTTTTTCTTTTCCTGCCCAGTAGGTGGCGCTCGTGGCGCTTGTCTGTCTGCGGGTCCCACCAGTAAAAGATGCTGTGGCTCCTTTAACTTGCCAATCCGAATCTTGCAGTCGGCCCGGGAAACCGCGCGTGAAGGGGGGGTCGCTGGCCACCGCGGCTTGGGGGAGTACCGGTCCAAATTGCCCAGCTGGCCCGAGACGCCAAGTGTGGCGGGAGGGAGGGCCCTGCTATCCAACGTTCCCAGTCGGACCGGGAAGCCACGTGTGTGGAAGGGACCCCGGTCACCAGCCGCCCCGGCCCGGGACAGCACGCGCCCCTCAGGTATCTCACTGCAGCGGATTCTCCCTGCCCGTTCAGCCGTTCCAGCATGGGGTACGCTGTCTTTTTGGTCTCTGTCGTGGCTCTGGGAGCTGTTTCATATTGTTTCTGTTTCTTTAGTTGCTGTTCTGGAGGAGGAACTAAGACCCGCGCGTCTTACTAAGCCGCCATCTTCTCCGGAAGTCCCCAGTACTTTCATTTTTACTGAATTCTAGGTGTAGAAAAGATTTAATGACATCCCAAAGGTCACTGAGGCTATTTACAGAGTGACATGTCTTTTGCTTTCAGATCAGTAGCCTTTCCTACTTAATACACTACTTTCTGTTACCAGACTTCTCTCAAGTAGAAAAATTGGTTTGTTTCTTTACCCAGTTTAATTATTTTGATAACAAAAAAAAGCAAACAAAATTGTTAAGCAACTTTTTTTTTTATTAATTAACGGAAAAAAGAAAAAAAAGAAATTAACCCAACATTTAGAAATCATACCATTCTACATATGCAATCAGTAATTCTTAACATCATCACATAGATGCATGATCATCGTTTCTTAGTACATTTGCATCGGTTTAGAAGAACTAGCAACACAACAGAAAAAGATATAGAATGTTAAACAACTTTTTTATAACCTAATTTATGAATCAGAGTTATTGTAACCTGATTGAATAACTTGATTTTATTTAATCTGTAATAACATGAAATATAAGTAACCAATGAAATGATCAAAACATAGAAAGAGGGTGGGCCACGGTGGCTTCGCAGGCAGAGTTCTCACCTGTCATGCCAGAGACCCAGGTTTGATTCCTGGTGCCTGCCCATGTAAAAAAAAAAAAAAAGAAAAAAAACAGAAAGAGAAGAACAACAAGAAGGCAAAAGAGGAAAAGAGGTCACGGTCTTACATAATCAGTCTTTGAAAACTAGAAGGTCAGCTTTGTTGTATCTGGTGTGCATGTGTAAGAGAGAAAGAAAAGAAAGAGAGATTATCCCCACTCCCCCCTTCTATTGTTGCAGTTAGGAAGAGGTGATCTGTTTATTTGACTGTTCCCTTTCTTCTGTTTTCACTTATATGTTTGAGACATTTTTATAGCAAACTTTATCTGATTGTTCCCCATTTGTTTTCCATGTTATCCTGAAAATTCCCTTTCAGTGCCTTCCTTCCCCTTCTCTCCACATCTCTAATTTTTTTTTTTTTTAATCCCAGTGTGCTTGTTGGGGATATGGTTTAGTTACATCTTGAGAGACTGTACAGAGCCCAATTTAGTTCAGGCCGTAAATAAACAATATATGTCTTATAGTTATTGGTGTTCTGTCTGAAAGTACTCTGCTTAGAATTCTTTGGCAGTTTCTTATACTGTAGGAAAAAGTATATTTTAATTTTATGTAAATTATATCAAAGGTTTTAAAAAAAGCCCTAGCCTGAAAAATACTTGTAATTTTCCAGATAATTGAAACGTTTCTTTGGCTTGATGTTCCTTTAAAAGAATATCTACTGGCATTATCCCAGTTTGAAAGGCCTTGTTTAGCCATAAATGCTGTTGAAAAAATTCGATAATACTCAGTTCAGTTAACTTCAGTTCACATAGACATTTAGTTAACTTTGGTTCATATTATTCAGTTCATATATTTAGACATCAGTATACTCAGTAATATAATTGCTCCCAATAGGCCTAAGAAGAATGAGAGACGAAAGTGTGAAAGAGGAAATGGGTTCCAATTGTTTGCTTCATTTATAGACAAATTTAGAAAAACTTATTGGGAATTTATTATGTGCTGTATGCTCCGGACTCCGGGAGTTCAGTGAAACAGATGTGTATCTTGCCTTTATGGAGTTCCATTTGCTGTTGAGCTATGATTAACTACACTGAGTCTTCAGAGGGGATCATTTCCCACTCACCTATTCTTTTCTTTCTTTCTTTTTTTTTTTGGTGAGCGTGTCCCAGGTCTCCTGCAAAGCAGGGGAGAATTCTACCACTGAACTACCTGTGCATTCCTGCCTCCATCCAGCTGTTCTTGAGAGTTGCGTGAAAATGTGAAATTGTAGGGCCACAAGTATTTTGGTTTTATATCGTAGTCTCTTGGTACTATGTTACATGCTATTTTATTTTTTTAAAGAGGCTATCATGTCCTTCTATTTTCTTAACTGTTTATCCTTTTGTTTATAATGTCGGCCCATGATTAAAAGCAAAAGCATGGAAAAGAGGAACGTGAAATACATAAATATTATGATTTATTTAATATCTTTGTTCACTGATAAATCCCTATCATTTCTATATTTACAGGGAAAAATTGTTGAAAATTAAAGAATATACAAAGCAATGTAGTTATTATTGCACCTTTGCTTTTAGCTTCTATAAACAAACATAAAAGCCACATTTTCATACTATATTTTTAGTTAGAACTACATTTTATGTTTTTCTACCTGAGCAATTTTCTTATGTGTGTTTTCTTATTTCCTAACCAGTGGAGCAAGAGAGCATTGATACATTCTTGCTGATAGTCAGCTGCTTTTAGATTATTTAAATCTTGAATATTTGTAAAGTAAGTTACTTAAAATGGAGTTGAAGGGTTGAGATTTGAGACAAGAATTGTTGCAGTGTAACATTGCATAAGAAAAATGATCACATTGTATGATGTGTTTGAGCATGCTTTAAATGATAAATCATTCTTGTAAGGTAGCTAGTAATTGCTTGACTTCCTCTTTTAATTACTGATGTATAGGGAAGCAAAGATGTCTTGTTGCTGGAAAGCACTTCCCTTTGTTGGTGTATTGAAGTCTCCCACTGTTGTTGAAACTCTTTAGCTCCCTTCTTTTTTTTTTTTAACATAACAACATACAAATATGAACATTCTTAACATATGAGCATTCCATTCTTGGTATATAATCAGTGACTCACAATATCATCACATAGTTTTATAGTTATCACTGTGATTATTTGTTAGAACATTTGCATCACTCCAAAAAAGAAGTAAAAAGAAAAAAGAAAAAAACTCATATATACCATACTCCATATCCTTCCCTCTCATTGATTGCTAGTATTTCCATCTATCCAATATTTTACTTTTGTTTCCCCTATTTTTTTCTATACCCCTTACCACTCCCTTCATTGATCACTAGCATTTCAGTCTACTAAGTTTATTTTAACATTTATTCCCCCTATTATTTATTTATTTTTAACCCATATTTTTTACTCATCTGTCCATACTGTAGATAAAAGGAGCATCAGACACAAGGTTTTCACGATCACATAGTCACATTGACCATGGCTACTGGAACACAGCTCTACAGTTTCAGGCACTTCCCTCTAGTCTCTCTAATATACCTTAAACTAAAAAGGGGATATTTATAAAATGTGTAAGAATAACCTCCAGCATAATCTCTCAGTTCTGTCTGAAATTTCTCAGCCATTGACACTTTATTTTGTCTCATTTCTCTTTCCCCCCTTTCGGTTGAGAAGGTTTTATCAATCCCTTGATGCTCAGTCTCAGCTCATTCTAGGATTTCTGTCCCACATTGCCAGGAAGGTTTACACCCCTGGGAGTCATGTCCCATGTAGAGAGGGGACGGGCAGTGAATTTGCTTGTTGTGGTGGCTGAGACAGGCAGGCCACATCTGAGCAACAAAAGAGGTTCTCTGGGTGTGACTCTTAGGCCTAATTTTAAGTAGACTTAGCCTATACTTTGTGGGGGTAAGTTTCATGTGAACAAGCCCTAAGACTGAGGGCTTGGCCTGTTGCTAAGCAGTTGTCCCGATTGCTTGTGAGAATAGCAGGAATTCTCCAAATTGGGAAGTTGAATTTCCCCGTTTCTTGCCATTCCCCCAGGGGGACTTTGCAAATACAACTATGTTGTCTCATCAAGTAATGATAATTTTGGTAGTGTGTGTGCGTGCACGCATGCTTGATTTAAATCATCTATTCCAGAAATTTCCAGGTGAAAGCAGAAAATTAAGAAATCCATTAAAGTCTAAACTATCACTTTGGGAATTTGGGAATTTGAGTTCCTTCCATTTATCTACATAATGAGATAATGTAGCAGGATGATGATACCTGCTCAGTTCCTCATGGTAATGTAGATTCATAAATGCACAAATATATACAAATATCTTTAAGACATTTTGTAACTACTCTGTGTATAATTTTAGATATGTTAGTGTTTTAGATCTTAAATATCTATAGGGCATAATCCATCCTTATTTTCTTTATATAGAGCATACTTGGTACCATAAACGTGAAGAAAAAACACACTGAAGGAAGAACACTGCCTACAAAGGCTTGCTAATGTTATTTATAGTTTCATTGTGGGAAATATGAACATTCAAAACATTTATTTTGTAAAGAGCTGTACAGTCAAAATTTAAAAACTTTTTTAAAGGGCAAGAAAAAAATCCAAAATAACAAAAGTATGTTTAAAAATAACTAAAATGAAGGTGGGCTATGGTGGCTCAGCAGGTGGAGTTCTTGCCTGCCGTGCTGGAGACCCAGGTTCGATTCCTGGTGCCTGCCCATGCAAATAATAAAATAATTAAAATGGGTTGCTTTTTTATCTGTCCGCTCATAATCTGTTCTTTGTACAGTAAATTAAAATTCAAAGTACCTTAACAATCCTAGAAATCAGAATCATCCACAGCCTGATCATCCTAAATATTAGTATTTCCCTCTTTGCTTCATGTACTTGCTCATATTCTTAAATTCTTTTTATAGTTTTATATTTTGTTTTTACCCCTACTTAATAGTCTCAACAATATTTTTCATGTTGTTACATGGTCTTCATAGTTTTGTATGTTTGCATTTTGAATATAACTTTGTTTTTGTTTAAATATTTGTTAACATCCAAACGGTGTAAATATTATTAGAAATCGAAGTAAAAATTATTTGAAATTTCAGTCTCCAAAGATATATGCACTGTTGAAATTTTGGCGAACTTCTATGTTTTTGTACATTTACATTCAATAAATAAATCTATATTCAATTTTATTAAAACTCAAATAGGATCATACTGACCACAATGCTGTATAAGCTACTATTTTCACTGAACAGTATATTCTTTCCATGTCAGTAAATTTTCATCTGCATCATTTTAAATGATCATATGGTAATTCCACAGTATGTTTGTACTAGGGTTTGTATAACCTTATTGATGTAATTTATTTCAAAAGTTCAATATTATAAGCAATGCTGTGATGAGCATCCCTAATATCCTTTTTAGATTAAAATTCTGTAGGTATTAGTGAATCATCGGTTTTCTTCTTACTCTGTTTTGATATTTACAGCTAAACTGACTTTCAGAAAACTAGCAGTTTATACTCCCATTTTTTCAGTCTTTGCCGGTACGATATAAAAGTTGTTTTGCTTTATTAGCATTTTATTATTAGGGAGTTACTTTTTTTTTTTCCTTTGGTGAATAACCTGTTTTTAGTTTAAACATTTTTCTTTTGAAGTTTTTTTTTTCTTTTTTTAATTAATTAAAAAAATTATAGGAAAGAAATACAGACATTGTTAATATGTGATCATTCCATTCTACATATATAATCAGTAATTCACAATATCATCACATGGTTGCGTATTCAACATCATGATCATTTCTTAGAACATTTACATCAATTCAGAAAAAGAAATAAAAAGACAACAGAAAAATAAAACGAAAACAGAAAAAAAAACTATACACACCATACCCCCTACTCCTCCCTTTCATTGATCACTAGCATTTCAAACTAAATTTATTTTAACATTTGTTCCCCCTATTATTTATTTTTATTCCATATGTTCTACTCTTCTGTTGATATAGTAGCTAAAAGGAGCATCAGACACAAAGTTTTCACAATCACACAGTCACACTGTGAAAGCTACACCATTATACAGTCATCATCAGGAAACATGGCTACTGGGACACAGCTCTACATTTTCAGGCAGTTCCCTCCAGCTTCTCCACTGCATCTTGAACAAGGTGATATCTACTTAATGCGTAAGAATAACCTCCAGGATAACCTCTTGACTCTGTTTGGAATCTCTCAGCCATTGACACTTAGTCTCATTTCACTCTTCTCGCTTTGGTCAAGAAGGTTCTCTCAATCCCTTGATGTTAATTCTCAGCTCATTCTAGGGTTTTTCTAAGTCCCTTGATGCTGAGTCTCAGCTCATTCCAGGATCTCTGTCCCACGTTGCCAGGAAGGTCCACACCCCTGGGAGTCATGTCCCACGCAGAGAGAGGGAGGGTGGTGAGACTGCTCTTCGTGTTGTCTGGAGAGAGATGCCACATCTGAGCAACAAAAGAGGTTCTTTGGGGGTGACTCTTAGGCCTAAATTTTAAGTAGACTTGACCTATCCTTTGTGGGGTTAAGTTTCATATGAACAAACCCCAAGACTGGGGCTCAGCCTGTAGCTTTGGTTGTCCACATTGCTTGTGAGAATATCAAGAATTTGACTTGGGGAGGTTGAATTTCTCCCCGCTGTCACCATTCCCCAAAGGAGGCTTGCAAATACTTTTCCACTCACTGATCAAATCTCTCTGGGATTCATCGGGACATCACTCTGGACAAACCAGCAAAATCTCATGTCCTACCTGAGATTCCAAGTACTTATGACGTTCAATCAAACTATCTACACAAGTTATATTAGGAAGTGCTGTAGTCAAATTGTAAATTTTGTAACAAATAAACATTTTTTGCTTTAGTCTCACACATAAGGTGACATTTTAAAATATTAATTGCCATCTGTTTTCAGCACCCTGCAATAATGACATTCCCTTATTCTTCCTCATGCAAAAACATTTTTAAAATTTGTACATTGTACATTTCGCTATTGTTATACACTCTAGGCATTCCTAGATTATACCACCTCAATCTTTAACATCTATCATTCTTTCTGATTTCATTTATGTCCCCATCCCTCCTCCCTCTGTCATTCTCACATGCAGCTTCATTCAGTGTTTTAACATAATTATATTACAGTTAGGTAGTATTGTGCTGTCCATTTCTGAGTTTTTTATCCAGTCCTGTTGCATAGTGTGTATCCCTTCTGCTCCAATTACCTAATATCTTACCCTATTTCTATCTCCTGTTGATCTTGGTTACCAACGACATATTCAAAGTGTATTCACTAATGTCAGTTCGTATCAGTGAGACCATACAGTATTTGTCCTTTAGTTTTTGGCTAGTCTCACTCAGCATAATGTTCTCAAGGTCCATCCATGTTCTTACATACTTCATAAGTTTATTCTGTCTTAAAGCTGCATAGTATTCCATCGTATGTATATACCACAATTTGTTTACCCACTCGTCTGTTGATGGACATTTTGGCTGTTTCCATCTCTTTGCAATTGTAAATAATGCTGCTATAAACATTGGTGTGCAAGTGTCCATTTGTGTCTTTGCTCCTAAGTCCTCTGAGTAGATACCTAGCAATGGTATTGCTGGGTTGTATGGCAATTCTATATTCATCTTTTTGAGGAACCGCCAAACTACCTTCCACAGCGGTTGCACCATTTGACAGTGTGCCTCTTTCTCTGCATCCTCTCCAGCACTTGTCATTTTCTGTTTTGTTGATAATGGCTGTTCTGGTGGGTGGGAGATGATATCTTATTGTGGTTTTGACTTGCATTTCTCTAATGGCCAGGAATGTCGAGCGTCTCTTCATGTGCCTTTTGGCCATTTGTATTTCCTCTTCTGAGAGTTGTCTGTTCAAGTCTTTTTCCCATTTTGTAATTGGATTGGCTGTCTTTTTGTTGTTGAGTTGAACAATCTCTTTATAAATTCTGGATACTAGACCTTTATCTGATATGTTGTTTCCAAATATTGTCTCCCATTGTATAGACTGTCGTTTTACTTTCTTGATGAAGTTCTTTGATGGACAAAAGTGTTTAATTTTGAGGAGCTCCCATTTATTTATTTCTTCAGTGCTCTTGCTTTAGGTTTAAGGTCCATAAAACCACCTCCAATTGTAAGATTCATAAGATATCTCCCTACCTTTTCCTCTAACTGTTTTATGGTCTTAGACCTAATGTTTAGATCTTTGATCCATTTTGAGTTAACTTTTGTATAGGGTGTGAGATACGGGTCCTCTTTCATTCTTTTGCATATGGATATGCAGTTCTCTAGGCACCATTTATTGAAGAGACTGTTCTGTCTCAGCTGAATTGGCTTGACTGCCTTATCAAAGATCAAATGTCCATAGATGAGAGTGTCTATATCTGAGCACTCTATTCGATTCCATTGGTCAATATATCTCTCTTTATGCCAGTACCATGCTGTTTTGACCACTGTGGCTTCATAATATGCCTTAAACTCAGGCAGTGTGAGACCTCCAGCTTCGTTTTTTTTTCCCTCAAGATATTTTTGGCTATTAGGGCACCCTGCCCTTCCAGATAAATTTGCTTATTGGTGTTTCTATTTCTGAAAAGTAAGTTGTTGAGATTTTGATTGGTATTGCGTTGAATCTGTAAATCAATTTAGGTAGAATTGACATCTTAACTATTTTTAGTCTTCCAATCCATGAACATGGTATGCCCTTCCATCTATTTAGGTCTTCTTTGATTTCTTTTTAACAGTTTCTTGTCGTTTTCTTTGTATAGGTCTTTTGTTTCTTTAGTTAAATTTATTCCTAAGTATTTTATCCTTTTAGTTGCAATTGTAAATGGAATTCATTTCTTGATTTCCCCCTCAGATTGTTCATTACTAGTGTATAGAAACACTACAGATTTTTGAATGTTGATCTTGTAACCTGCCACTTTGCTGTATTCGTTTATGAGCTCTGGTAGTTTTGCTGTGGATTTTTCAGGGTTTTCGACATATAGTATCATATCATCTGCAAACAGTGATAGTTTTACTTCTTCCTTTCCAATTTTGATGCCTTGTATTTCTTTTTCTTGTCTAATTGCTCTGGCTAGAACTTCCAGCAGAATGTTGAATAACAGTGGTGATAGTGGACATCCTTGTCTTGTTCCTGATCTTAGAGGGAAAGTTTTCAGTTTTTCCCTATTGAGGATGATATTAGCTGTGGGTTTTTCATATATTCCCTTTATCATTTTAAGGAAGTTCCTTTCTATTCCTATCCTTTGAAGTTTTTTCAACAGGAAAGGATATTAAATTTTGCCAAATGCCTTCTCTGCATCAGTTGAGATGAGCATGTGATTTTTCTGCTTTGATTTGTTGATATGGTGTGTTATATTAATTGATTTTCTTATGTTGAACCATCTTTGCATACCTGGGATGAATCCTACTTGGTCATGATGTATAATTTTTTTAATGTGTTGCTGGATTCGATTTGCTAGAATTTTGTTGAGGATTTTTGCATCTATATTCATTAGAGAGATTGGTCTGTAGTTTTCTTTTTTTGTAATATCTTTGCCCGGTTTTGGTATGAGGGTGATGTTGTCTTCATAGAATGAATTAGGTAGCTTTCCCTCCTCTTCAAGGTTTTTGAAGAGTTTGAGCAGGATTGGTACTAATTCTTTCTGGAATGTTTGGTAGAATTCACATGTGAAGCCGTCTGGTCCTGGACTTTTCTTTTTGGGAAGCTTTTGAATGACTGATTCAATTTCTTTACTTGTGATTGGTTTGTTGAGGTCATCTATTTCATCTTGAGTCAAAGTTGGTTGTTCATGCCTTTCTAGGAAGTTGTCCATTTCATCTACATTGTTGTATTTATTGGCATAAAGTTGTTCATAGTATCTTGTTATTACCTCCTTTATTTCTGTGGGGTCAGTGGTTATGTCTCCTCTTCCAATTCTGATCCTATTTATTTGCGTCCTCTCTGTTCTTCTTTTTGTCAATCTTGCTAAGGGCCCATCAATCTTGTTGATTTTCTCATAGAACCAACTTCTGGTTTTATTGATTTTCTCAATTGTTTTCATGTTCTCAATTTCATTTATTTCTGCTCTAATCTTTGTTATTTCTTTCCTTTTGCTTGCTTTGGGGTTAGTTTGCTGTTCTTTCTCCAGTTCTTTCAAATGGACAGTTAATTCCTGAATTTTTGCCCTTCTTTTTTGATATAGGCATTTAGGGTAATAAATTTCCCATTTCTGAGTTTTTACATTCAGTCCTGTTGCACAATCTGTATCCCTTCAGCTCCAGTTACCCAATATCTTACCCTATTTCTATCTCCTGATGGTCTCTGTTACCAACGAAATTCTCCAAGTTTATTCATTAATGTCGGTTCATATCAGTGAGACCGTACAGTATTTGTTCTTTTGTTTCTGGCTGATCTCACTCAGCATAATGTCCTTAAGGTCCATTCATGTTGTTACATACTTCGTAACTTTATCTTTTGGAGTTTTTGTTTCTTAAAAGATTTACATGAGCCCCTTGTAAAATGGAGTTATTAAGCTTAAGTTATATATTGAAAATACTTAGAGGCTGTTTTTTTGTTTGTTTGTTTAGGATGGGATACATTTCATTATAACAGTCTTTTAAATTTCCAAGTAGTGTAATTTATTAATTTTTTTCTTTGATTTCCTTTATTTCTTTTTTTTAATTAGGTAGTTTTTCTCTTTTCCCAAATCATGAAAGTATTAACTCATTTTTTCATTTAACACATCTATTCGCTGACACTTTGTTGTAAGAAATGAGGTAGGAATTCAGTTTTATTTTTCTTTCTTAATGGTTGGTCATTTGACTTAAAGGTGTTTATTGGATTATATTTTTCCCTTTAATGATACAGGTTGACATCTTCATCATGTAAAACATTTTTATGTATATGTAGATATTTTAGGGAAATTCACTGATCTGTTCATGCTCATCCCATTATACTTTGTTTTAATAATTCTTCCTTTAAAAACGTGTTAATATTTTCCCTCATTACTATTTAAATCTTTTTCCTGATTAGGACTTTGGTTTTCCAGATTATTTTGCGAAATTTTGTCAGGTTTCTCCAGTAAGGCTTTGTGTGCTTTTTATTATGATTGACTCCTTCATAGTACACTTTTGTTGTTTTCTTATTAAACTTATATCTTTCTTGCTATATTTAAACTTAGCATTTTATGGTTTTAGTTGCTGTTGTGAATAGGATCTTTTCTTATGTTGGTAATAGGTTCTTGTTTGCATATAGAAAACGTGTGGATTTATGTCTGTTAGTTTTATAACGTCCATTTCTTCTGTAACTCTATTGCTTTTAATAGTTTTTAATGGTTTCCTTTGGATTGCTAGGCATAATATCGTTTCACCTACAAATAATTTTTTTTCCTACAAATAATTTTGCTTTCACTTTTCTAATATTTATACCTCATTTCACTCTTGTCTTATTAAATAGTAGTGGTAATAGTAGGGATCCTTGTCTTAGATTCACTTTTAAGGGTTTGTTTTGTGTATTTATTTATTTATTAAACATAACATACAAACACAAACATTCTTACGATATGATCATTCCATTCTTAATATATGATCAGTAACTCAAAATATCATCACATGGTTGTATATTCATCATCATGACCATTTCTTAGACATTTGCATCAATTCAGAAAAAGGAATAAAGAGAAAAAAGAAAAAAAATTCATACATACCATACCCCTTACCCTTCCATTTCATTGATCACTAGCGTTTCAATCTACTAAATTTATTTTAATATTTGTTCCCCCTTTTAATTATTTACTTTTAATCCGTATGTTTTACTCATCTGTCCATAAGGTAGATGAAAGTAGCATCAGATACAAGGTTTTCATAATCACACAGACACACTCCGAAAGCTATATCATTATAACAGTCATCTTCAAGAAACATGGCTACTGGAACACAGCTCTACATTTTCAGGTACTTTCCTCCAGCCTCTCCATTATACCTTAACTAAAAAGGTGTTATCTTTATAATGTGTAAGAATAACCTCCAGGATAACCTCTCGACTCTGTTTGTAATCTCTCAGCCATTGACACTTTTTTTTGTCTCATTTCTCTCTTCCCCCTTTCCAAGGGTTTTCTCAATCCTTTGATGCCCGGAAGGTTTACACCCCTGGGGGTCATGTCCCATGTAGAGAGGGGGAGGACAGTTAGTTTGCTTGTTGTATTGGCTGTATTAGGCCTAAGAATCATCCCTAAGAGTCACCTTAGCATTTATGCATATTTGGGAAGGGTTGCAATATCAGCTATATATAGTATATATATATAATATAGTATATCAGATTATATAACTGTTCTAGGGCAATTGTTCATGCATAAATTTAGAGATCCCTGTCATAAAGATATCCAACATGTATGTCTATGTATGTATTCAATTGCTCACTTCAGGGATCTCAGGAATGTGTGGATCAGAACAGTTGCTTCATTAACATTCAGATTTTTATGTATAATATATTTTTTTATTTCAAATAGGTAAAGTTTGTATATATGAAGAGTTATTGAAGGGAAGATGGAAAAATGGTAATAGTTAATTTGTTAGGTTGATAGTATTTAGGGTGTACCCACTTTTTTGAAAATTCCCAGTTACCATTATTAGTACTATAAATATTTTTTGAAGGTTAGTCATAGAACATGATAGATGGCTACTCTTACTCATTTTTCTTTGGTCTCTACTACAGAAATTAATTTGGTCTTGTTAGTGGGAGACAGTCTCTAGGATACTTGGGTTTTAATTACTTCTCATCTGTCCTGTATACATCTGTACTTTTTCAACATTCACTCATATATCATACAGCATCTCATTCTATATTCAAAAAATTTTCTGGTAATACAAAGTTTAATCCTCCTGCATTGTTCCATTTAAGACAAACTTATGCATTCAGAAAGGTTATTTCTGCAGTGCTAATCAATACCACGCTATTTTAATGGGGATTGAATGTATATATGCAATATATATAATATAATATATAATTTGACAACAGTTCTGATATGATTATCCATTTTCAATGATGAATTCAGTGATGAGAAACAAAATGGTAGATTACTTGCATTTTTTATAGTGTTCTTTTATTGCTATTGTTTTAGAGACAATTGGCAATTGAATTTGATCTTACAAAGAACTCCCCTAGATAAGTTCAAAATAACATACTGTGAGTAGTAAAGGTGCATATGTAGATAGAAGAAAAAAAAATACTGAAAGTCTTATTTTGACCTTTTCTCATTTTTCTAATACATTATGATTTATTGAGTATTTCCTCTGTGCCAGGACAGTGCTAGGTATGCTTTATATTTATCATTTAATCTAGTATAATTATATCCTTTTTTGCTGATGAGGAAAGTGAAGCTTGGAGATTCTATGTAACTGGTGCCCTGCTGGCAGTGGTGCCAGCTGAGCCCTGATCCAGGTTCGATAGTCTCAAAACTAAAATAATTTAGAGACAAGAGGGCCAGTAGGCATAAGTAGTAAAGTTTATTTAAAAAGAAGTTTATTAAAAAGAGAGAGTACATGTTAGAGAGTTTAATCTGGGCATGCTCAAGGAAGGGACACGCACTGAATGGAGTGAGCCAGCTTCTTTTATAGGAATGTTTTACCAGTCATAGGTTTCCTTAGTAACCTTTTGAATACTAGGTGTCTTTTTTGTTCTGGTAGGAGATAGCTAGGAAAATTCATGGTTTGTTGTCACATACCTAAAATTTGTCTTTGGGCAAATGGTCAACAATCTTTATGACCCTATCCTTCCTGTTTGCTTTGGGCCCAGAATTTTACAAGTTTTATAGTTTGGGGAGTTTGCAGTTGTTTTGCGAGTTTTGGGGGCTTCATAGAAATTTTTGTCCCAGGAAGTTTGCAGCTCTATTTGAGTTCCTTTGGCACTAGATAAGAAACTAGGGATTTGGAGTTGTCTGTTAACTCTTTCAGAGGTAAATAGGAAACCAGGAACTTACAGTTGTCCTATTTTATCCTGATTCAGTTGCCCCGTGAAAGAGTTCAATCCTTTTTATCTGTTTTTTTTTTGATTATTATTTTTTTAAAAATCTGTTTTTACATGGGCAGGCACTGGGAATCGAACAGGGTCTCCGGTATGGCAGGCAAGAACGCTGCCACTGAGCCACTGTTACCTGCCCAATCTCTTTAGTCTTAATGGGAGATTGAGGGATAAATTTTTGATATTTTCAGAGAGTTCAAAGAGTACATGTAGGAATATGCATAAGTGTTGACAATATTGGAAGGGTTAGGGGATATTGGAAAATGCAAAAATATTATTTTACAATCCCTCCATCCCACCACTTTTACAATCTTTGTGTCACCTCTGCTGTGTAAGTTCTGAGCGTGGGAACGGGGGGTTACAGGTTTGCAGCTTGCAATGTTGAGATATGAGAAAACAGTAGCATTTGGGGGAAGACATATGTTCTAGTTTACTCACTGCCCGAATGCAATATACCAGAAACACAATGGCTTTTAAAAGGGGGAATTTAATAAGTTGCTAGTTTACAGTTCTAAGGCCGAGAAAATGTCCCAATTAAAGCAGGTCTATAAAAATGTCCAACCTAAGGCATCCAGGGAAAGATACCTTGGTTCAAGAAGGCCGATGAAGTTCAGGGTTTCTCTCTAAAGTGAGAAGGCACATGGCAAACAGTCAGGGCTTCTTCTCAGCTGAAAGGGCACATGGCAAACACGGCGTCATCTGCAAGCTTTCTCTCCTGGTTTCCAGTTTCATGAAGCTCCCTGGGAGGTGTTTTCCTTCTTCATCTCCAAAGGTCACTGGCTTGTGGACTCTCTGCTTGTTGTGCTGCGGCATTCTCTGCTCTCTCTGAATCTCCTTCATTCTCCAAAATGTTTCCTCTCTTATAGGACTCCAGAAACTTCTCAAGACCCACCCAAATGGATGGAGACATGTTGTCACCTAATCCATCTTAATAGCCTTTTCTTGATTAAATCACACCTCTAGGGAGATGATCTGATTACAGTTTCAAGCATACAGTATTGAATAGGAATTATTCTTCCATTTTATGAAATGGGATTTAGGTTAAAACATGGCTTTTCTAGGGTCTATACATCCTTTCAAACCAGCACAGCATGTATGTTCTGGCTCACTTAGAACTGCTTAGCCCTCCTCTTTGTTTATTTTGTCATATAATGATGTCCTGGTCACACTTGTGTGTGGACAGCCATTCTGTGTGCTGGTGTACAGTTGAATCAGGAGTTCTGGTGCCCAGGACGCATCTTTAATAATTATCCAGCTTGAGCTGTTCCAAACATGTCACAGATGTGCAGGTCCTGTTTAGATGTACTCTGACGATAGAGATAACATATAGAACAGAGAAGGAATAGTTATAGAGCGTATAAGAATTAGGTAGTTGCCACTTTGGGGGACATGGGTGATTAATAGTAATATTCCATGGGAGACTAGTGTTACTTAAAGCTAGAACGTATTTGCCAAATACTTTAGTTAAAACAAGGGTTTACTTTTTTCTTTTTAAAACATAACTAGGGTTACATTAACAAATAGTACATAATTTGTGTACTTGCCTTGCTTCTTTTAAAAGCCTCTTTTTGTTGAAGATGAATTTCTGATTTGTAGTTTAGTTGGAAATATTTTTAGAGAAGCATAGAGTGAAACAATGCAATCAACGAGGAAATTTAATTATAACACAATATTTTTATGCAACTTTTGATATATTAAATGAATTTAGCTGTTTATAGCATGTAATTTTATAAGGTGAAAGAGTAAGTTTTTGCAACTGTTTGGAATAAAATATACATACTTTTTTAGGGTTGACCTTAAGAAAGCAGTGTTAAAGATAGGTTTGAAACAATACATGTATTTTTTGTTTAATTAAAGTTGAGGAAGAGGCTTAGAAGCTTTGTTTTGAACAACTCAGGGTATTTTATTGTTAATACAAACATAAGAAGTTATTTTGCCAAACTTGTTGCTTTTTATACTACTACTTAAAAGGAAAATTCTGTACTGAAGAATGATTTAAGAAAATTGTCACTTAAACAGAAAACTGAGTTTTAGTTTTGCATTAATATATTTTAGACCCATTAAACTTTCCTTAACTTTGACCACAGTTTCTCTCTCCATGAACTTTCTAAACCTTTCATATATATTCACGTTTTGTCTTATATTTTCCTCATTCTGTAACAACCATTCATTCGATCTTAGGACAAAACTATACTCTTTTCCTTTTAACGAAAAAGCAACGTCTTTATATCCTTCATACTTAAGTTACCAAAATTATTTTGGAAACTGTCTCTAGGCAAACATCTCACACCATGCAATTACCATCAAAATAAAACTTGTCAGAATAGGGGGTGCAAGGGTAGTTCGGTGGTAGAATTTTCACCTGCCATGCGGGAGACCCGGGTTTGATTCCTCGCCCATGCACCTCCCAAACAAGCAAACAAATGAAAAAAAAATTCAACAAAATGGTGCTGCAGTAAGGGAATGTTGACATGCAAAAAAAAAAATGAAATGTGAACCCCACCATATAGCATACAAAAGTAAAAAAAAAAAAACTTGTCAGAATATACATAATGCATTTTGAAACAGTTTAATTTCACTATTTGCCACTTAGTTGCAGCCCTTTAATGCCTACTTTTTAATGTTTTGGTTTGGGTTTATACCTCAGTGGTTGGCACTGAGAGTATAGCTTGGATTCTTTCACATGACAGAGCGCTCCCCTGGGGTGAGGACAAACCGCAGGTAAAGAACCTTTTGTAAGGCAATTTGAGCTTTAGAAGATGAAACTAGGTAACTTTGGCTAAGGAATTAATGGTAGGAGTAGTGTTGCTGGTGAAACTTTGTCTTTTAGGACTGCATATTAATAAATCAGATATTAATAAATCATCTCCATACTGAAAGAGGGAATTAGACTCCAAATTCAGGAAGGCTAGGTCCTGTACCTCATGCATTCCCAAAAAGGTGAGAGCCCAAGACTTCGCATCTACTTCCACTATGGCACAGGCTTTAGAGGAGAGAGGATCAGAATGAGACAGAATTTGTGGCTTCCCTATCAATTTTAAAAATTAACGGTCTTACCTACTACATCTAGAGGCATTCAGGGCTTCATGATTTCAGTATCCCTTCAAGATCCAGGGAGCCATTGGTCCCTTCAGTCCTTGTCAGGGGCGGCGAACAGGGCTTTTGGAGAGGCTTCACTCTCCCTTGTAGGCCTGGCGTACTCTTAGGCCCAGTGTCCTGCCTTCCCACCTCATGGACAGGGCTCTGGAGGCTCTCTCCATCTTCAGGACTCCTCTAGTGTTTGGGGGCCCTCCTGCTTCCAGTGCCCCAACTCTCCACATTGATGACAGATTCCTGGTGACTTCTGCCCTGAATGGCCCTGAGGTGGCTGTTTACTGTTCATAGCTAAAATTATGAGCCGTTACTTATTCCCGGTTTGTCCTTTCTTTCATCCTCTGCAGCCCTGTCTTGGTTATTAGAGACAGAAGAGACAGTTCTCATAAGGTCATTTATAGGTGTTTGGGGTCCTGAGGACATCTTTTGCAGTTTTCTTTTTATGTCAGAAGCTGACTGGTTTATCCAGTAGATTTTTAGCGTAATTTGTCCTTCCTCAGAATTTGAATCTACATTAGTATAAATTTTTCTCATAGCCTCCGCTATTCTCTCCTGTGTTTGTCCCTGCTGTTCCCTGTACAGCTTGTCTGCATGCCCTTGGACTTCTATCCAAATCCTCCATTTCCCCTTGGAGTGCAACAGGAAAAGAGAATATCTTGGATGTCTCCCTGGTGAACCTGTGTGTGAGGACCAGGTTTTTAAATTCCTCTAAAGACTTGGAGGGTCCTCAGAAAGTTTTCCCAGTTGCTTCTTACACTCTGATAAATTGGTCATAGAAAAAAGGAAGGTGGGCCCTTATAGTTCCCATATCCCCATTGGCTATTTCCCAGAAAGGATACATTCCATTTCCTTTGGAGCTGCTTTTTCCCTTCTCTGGGAGGTGGTAAGGGGCTCCACTGTGAGTATCCCGCTGGACTTGAAGAAGGAGGGACCTCAGTGAGCTTGGAAGCCTCTTCCTTTAAGTCTTTTTGAGGTTTTAAATTTGGAGTTTAGCTAATAATGGGTCATTTAAAATATCTGCCTTCTTCCTTTCATGAGCCAGAAGGGATTCAACTCTTAATTCCCCCTTAATATAACACATCTTACAAGCTCTGCTCATTTCCTTGTCCTGATATAGAGCCTTAAAGAACTAGACATAAGGAATTTCAGACTATTTCCTTTCTCTTTTACGGAAAAGCTTTAACTGGAGAATGGTGTTAAGCCCAAGAGTGCCGTTTTCTGGCCATTCTTCTCCACCTCCCCCCCCCCCTTTTTTTTGTTATTGGAGTTCACTGTGTTGTATAGTCCTATGCATTTTTTTTTTTAAACCACATACAAACATGAACATTCTTACTATATGATCATTCCATTCTTGGTATATAATCAATAACTCACAATATCATCACATAGTTGTATATTCATCACTATGATCATTTCGTAGAACATTTGCATCAATTCAGAAAAAGAAAAGAAAAAAGAAAAAAACTTACACACACTATACCCCTTACCCCTTCCTCTCATTAACTGTTAGTATTTCCATCTACCCATTATATTTTAACCTTTGTTTCCCCTATTTTTTTCTATACCCCTAACAGCTCCCTTTCATTGATCATTAGCATTTCAATCTACTGAATTTATTTCAACATTTGTCCCCCCTTTTATTTATTTATTTTTAATCCATGTGTTTTACTCATCTGTCCATAAGATAGATAAAAGGAGCATCAGACACAAGGTTTTCACAATCACACAGTCACATTGCGAAAGCTATATCATTATACAATCATCTTCAAGAAACATGGCCACTGGAACACAGATCTGTATTTTCAGGCACTTCCCTCCAGCCTCTCCAATATACCTTAACTAAAAAGGGGATATCTATATAATGCGTAAGAATAACCTCCAGGATAACCTCTTGACTCTGTTTGGAATCTCAGCCATTGACGCTGTATTTTGTCTCATTTCTCTTTTCCCCCTTTTGGTGGAGAAGGTTTTCTCAATCCCTTATTGCTGAGTTTCAGCTCATTCTAAGATTTCTGTCCCATGTTGCTAGGAAGGTTTACACCCCTGGGAGTCATGTCCCATGTAGAGACGGGGAGAGCAGCCTTGTTGTATTGGCTGAGAGAGAGAGGCCACATCTGAGCAACAAAAGAGGTTCTCTGGGTTTCACTTTTAGGTCTCATTTTTAAAAAAATTTATTTATTAAATTTTTTTTGAACTAAAACATCAACGTATATAATCAGTAATTCACAATATCATCACTTAGTTGCATATTCATCGTTTCTTTAGAACATTTATATCAATTCAGAAAAAGAAATAAAAAGACTACAGAAAAAGAAATAAAATGAACACAGAAAAAAAAGAACAGATTATACATACCATACCCCTTACCCCTTGCTTTCATTAGCATTTCATACTGAATTTATTTCAACATTTGTTCCCCCTAGTATTTATTTTTATTCCATATGTTCTACTCGTCTCTTGACAAAGGTAGATAAAAGGAGCATCAGACACAAGGTTTTCACAATCACACAGTCACATTGTGAAAGCTGTATCATTATTCAATCATCCTAAAGACATGGCTACTGGAAGACAGCTCTACATTTCTTTTTTTTTATTTTATTTTTTTATAGCTTTTTATTAATTAAAAAGAAATTACAAGAAAGAAATGCAAACATCCGTAATAAATGCTCATTCCATTCTACATATATAATCAGTAATTCACAATATCATCACATAATTGTATATTCATCACATAATTTCTTAGAACATTTGCATCAATTCAGAAAAAGAAATAAAAAGACAACAGAAAAATAAAAAGAAAACAGAAAAAAATACATATATATGCCATACCCCTTACCCCTCCTTTTCATTGATCCCCAGCATTACAAACTGAGTTTATTTAAACATTCGTTCCCCCTATTATTTATTTTTATTCCATATGTTCTACTCATCTGTTGACAAGGTAGATAAAAGGATCATGAGACACAAGGTTTTCACAATAACACAGTCATATTGTGAAAGCTATATCATTATATAATTATCATCAAGAAACATGGCTACTGGAACACAGCGCTACATTTTCAGGCAGTTCTCTCCAGCCTCTGCATTACATCTTGACTAACAATGTGATATCTATTTAATGCATAAGAATAACCTCCAGGATAACCGCTCAACTCTGTTTGGAATCTCTCAGCCATTGACACTTTATTTTGTCTCATTTGACTCTTCCCCCTTTTGGTTGAAAAGGTTTTCTCAATCCCTTGATGCTGGGTCTTAGCTCATTCTAGAGTTTTTCTCAATCCCTTGATGCTGAGTCTCAGCTCATTGCAGGATTTCTGTCCCATGTTGCCAGGAAGGTCCACACCCCTGGGAGTCATGTCCCACATAGACAGGGGGAGAGTGGTGAGTTTGCTTGTTGTATTGGCTGGAGACAGAGGCCACATCTGAGCAACAAAAGAGGTTCTCTTGGGGATGACTCTTAGGCCTAATTTTAAGTAGGCTTGACCTGTCCTTTGTGGGGTTAAGTTTCATATGAACAAACCCCAAGACTGGGGGCTCAGCCTATAGCTTTGGTTGTCCACACTGCTTGTGAGAATATCAATAATTCAACTTGGGGAGGTTGAATTTTCCTCAATTCTCACCATTTACCGAAGGGGACATTGCAAATACTTTCCCACTCACTGATCAAATCACTCTGGGATTCATCGGAGCATCACTCTGGACAAACCAATAAAATCTGATGTCCTACCCAAGGTTCCATGTACTTATGTTGTTCAACCAACTATCTACATAAGTTATATTAGGAGATGCACTAGTCAAAATATAAATTTTATACCAAATAAACATTTTTTAATTTAGTCTCACATATAAATTGAAATTTTAAAATATTAATTACCGTCTGTTTTCAGCACCCTGCAGTAATGACATTACTTTGTTCTTCCTCATGCAAAAACATTTTTCAATTTGTACATTTAGTCATTATCATTATACACTCTTGGCATTCCTAGATTATACCATCTCAGTCTTTATCGTCTATCTTTCTTTGTGATTTCATTTATGCCCCCAGCCCTCCTCCCTCTATCATTCTCACGTTCAGCTTCAGTCATCCACCTCCTGATTTATGTTGAGGCCAAGCAACATTACAATAAGAAATTAGCTTTTTTCCCCCCTCAATTCACTGGTCAGCAAATTATTTCGATCTTTCAAGTTGCAGGGGGGCTATTGATCAAGATGGTGGACGCACTGCCCATTATTCTGAAAGGAGATATACAGAAGGATGTTCATTTATTGGGGTTCAACATCTTGTTCACCAGCTGAATTGTACCCTTGAGATACCTACTTGCGCCGGGGTGTCCCTGTGGGGGAAAAAAACCTTAGATGTTAGAAGACAGGATGTCTTGAATTCACCCCTTGACTTCTAAGCAGGATCCAGAGATCTGGTCAGCCAACACCCCAGTGGCTCTGGGCTGGATTCAGAGGGCTGGTGGATTCCTCACCCTGGTGGCTCAGAGCCGAACCTCTGCTCCTTTCCCAACTCTGGGGGCAGAAAATAAGCTCCATGCCCGATCTAAAAACCACTACAAACAGAGAAGGGACAGAGGTCTCATTTAGTTAAGGCCTGCATTCTCCTTTGGGATGAGAAGGTTGATGTTACAAATAGTATGTGAATGATATATAGGCTATATGCAAAGGAGGAGGTAAGCACAAATACCTGAAGACTTTCCCTTGGAGAAAGGGAAGGGAAAAGGAGTGGGCATGACTTATGAAATGCTGGTCTCAAGGACCGGTATCTTAGATGGAAGATGCTGCTCTCCTGGCATCTTTTGAAATCATTCCTGGCTGCCTCGCCAAAATATGTAACCGGTACCCTTCTGGCAGTGGTACCAACTGAGCTCAGATCCAGGTTCGATAGTCTCAAAACTGAAAGAATTTAGAGACGACAGAGGCCAGTAGGCATAAGTAGTAAAGTTTATGAAAAGAGAATTTTATTAAAAAGAGAGTACAGGTTAGATTAATGTGGGCATGCCCGAGGGAGGGACATGCACTGAGTGGAGTGGGCCAACTTCTTTTCTAGGAATGTTTTACAAGTCATAGGTTCCCACAGTAACCTTTGAATACTAGGTGTCTCTTTTTGTTCCAGGAGGAGATAGCTAGGAGAATTCATGGTGTGTTGTCACATACCTAAAACTTGTCTTTGGGAAAATGGTTAACAATCTTTATGACCCTATCCTTCCTATTATTAACTAAGAGTTTGCTTTGGGCCCGCCCAGAATTTTACAAGTTTTTATGGTTTGGGGAGTTTGCAGTGGTTATGCGAGTTTTGGGGGCTTCATAGAAATTTTTGTCCCAGGGAGTTTGCAGCTCTGTATTAGTTCCTCTGGAGCTAGATAAGAAACAAGTGACTTGAAGTTGTCTGTTAACCCTTTCAGAGCTAAATAGGAAACCAGGGACTTGCAGTTAGTCTTATTTTATCTTGCTTCAGTAGTAACTTACTCAGCTTCACTCAGCTAGTAAATGGTGAAACCTAGGCAGCTGTACCATAACAGTGCATTACAGTGTATATGCAGTGGTCCTTATTAATTTTAAGCATCAGTGACTCTCAGTAATTTAAAAATGTCAATTGATGGATATGAGTAGTCCAAAAGTCAGTCGTAAAAACCTGATTAAAATCCATCCAGGGGAGGAATTAATTGTATTTCTATCTCCTCTAATTCAGGGAAATGGTGGAGGTATAAAATGAAGTCCAAAATTAATTTGATCACTACTGTGGAACACTCCTGTTTTACTAAACTCAGCATGCGTCTTGATTCTCTTAATCTTTATGCTCCTTCCCCACCTTTTCCTCTTTATGGTGTGTATATGTTATATTTTTTAATGATTTTTAGTTCTACCATTCTGAATATTAATAGATAGTTATAGCTAATTAGGAGGAGGGTTATTAAAGTGAGTCCCTTTCCCTAGGAAGTCATCATTGTGGTGAGAGCCAGAGACAAGATAAGACAATTCTATTTCATTTCTCTCTTGAAAAACAGTTTTCATTATGGAATCATGTTGACAGCAATGAAAAATAGGTGGGAATTCAGAAAATTTTCAGTATATTAAATTTATTTTGAAATCCTTAGTTCTCTTTAGTTTTCTTATACCTGGAACTCTGTACCTTTGGATTCATAATAATTAACATAAAACTAGAGAGTGTTTAGTAAGGAAACATTACCAAAGCTGGGGGAAAAAATCTAGTTTCATTTGAGGGACATCTGAATGATCTTGTACTTTTTTCAAATGGTCCCATTTAATATTTGTGTCTCCTCCAGTCTCCCAGGCTGTTTTTTTCTTAAACCCCTTGCCTGGAAAGGTGAACTTTAAAAGCATTTATCTTATCACTTGGTTACAGTGACACCTGTGGTGAGAGCATTTGCCACCACTGTGTTAATTGCCCACTACTTAAGGAAAACTACCCATTTTCTGAGATGTGAAGAGCCAGTTCTTAAATCTAAGAAACATTGTTAATTATACCACAAATGGAGGGAGGTGTGTAGGCTTAATTTTTTTTGTTTTGCAGTGTTTTTTTTTTTTTTTTTAGCTTTTAAAATTGTATAACATATATACAAAACAAAGAAAGAATAAAGTAATAGTTTTCAAAGCACTCTTCAACAAGTAGTTATAGGACAGATCTCAGAGTTTGTCTGGGGTACCATACCATCATCTCAGATTTTTTTCTTTAAGCTGCTCCAGAATATAGGAGGCTAGAAGAAATATATATATTTTTTATCATCATAATGATTTTTTTTCATTTTTGTGAAAAATACCCCCCCCCCAAAAAAAAAAGAAACAAAAGAAACCAAGCCCAAAACAATAAATTTCAAAGCACAGCACAACAATTAGTTGTAGAACAGATTTTAGAGTTTGGTATGGGTCACAATTCCACAATTCTGGTTTTTACCTCTAGCTGCTCCAAGATGCTGGAGACGAAAAGGAACACCAATCCAGTGATTCAGCAATCATATTCGTTTGCTCCTACTCTGTACTACGACTCTGCCTACTCTGTGCTACCCTACCTTCTCTGTACTACTCTACCATCACCCCTGATCCTTCTGTCCTGCTCTCTAGGGGCATTTGGGCTGTGGCCGCTTGAACCTTTTCGTGTTGGAAGGGGCTGTCAATAACCTGGGGTAGGGAGATGGAACTAGCTGATGTTCTGGAGATCCTGGACCCTCTCGGCTCCAGGACCTGTCTGGCCCAGGAACCCATTTGGAGGTTGTAGTCCTCCAGAAAGTTACCCCAGTACATGAAACCTTTGTAGAATCTTATATATTACCCTAGATGTTCTTCAGGACTGGCCGGAATGGTTTTGGTTGGGGTTTGGCAAGTTATGATAGGTAGCACTGTCTAACTGAAACTTATATGAGGGGGACCTCCAGAGTAGCCTCTCAACTCCATTTGAACTTCTCTCAGTCACTGATACTTTATTAGTTACCCTTCTTTCCCTCTTTTAGTCAGAATGAAATTGTTGATCCCACACTGCCAGGGCTGAACTCATCCCTGGGAGTCAGCTCCCAGTGTAGGTTTTTTTTTTTTTTTTTTGACTTTTAAAAAGTGGAATTTATTAAGTTGCAGGTTTACAGTTCTAAGGCTGTGAAAATATACAAATTAAAGCGAGGCTATAGAAATGTCCAGTCTAAGGCACCCAGGGAGGAAGATACCTTGGTTCCAGAAGGCCGATGACGTTCAGGGTTTTTCTCTCAACTGGAAAGGCACGTGGGGAATCGTGGCAACATCTGCTAGCTTTTTCTCCAGGCTTCTTGTTTCATGGAACTCCCCTGGGGGTGTTTTCCTTCTTCATCTCCAAAGGTCTCTGACTGCATGAGCTTTCATGGCTCTTTCCAAAACGTGACCTCTTAAAGGGCTCCAGTAAGGAATCCCACCTTGAATAGGTGGAGACACATCTCCATGGAAACCATCTAATCAAAAGTTACTACCCACTCCCCCTAAGATCAGGAACAAGACAAGGACGTCCACTATCACCACTATTATTCAACATTGTGTTGGGAGGTTCTAGCCAGAGCAGTTAGACAAGAAAAAGAAATACAAGGCATCAAAATTGGAAAGGAAGAAGTAAAACTATCACTGTTTGCAGACGATATGATACTATACGTCGAAAACCCGGAAAAATCCACAACAAAACTACTAGAGCTAATAAATGAGTACAGCAAAGTAGCAGGTTACAAGATCAACATTAAAAAATCTGTAGCATTTCTATACACTAGTAATGAACAAACTGAGGGGGAAATCAAGAAACGAATCCCATTTACAATTGCAACTAAAAGAATAAAATACCTAGGAATAAATTTAAAGAGACAAAAAACCTATATAAAGAAAACTACAAAAAACTGCTAAAAGAAATCACAGAAGACCTAAATAGATGGAAGGGCATACCGTGTTCATGGATTGGAAGACTAAATATAGTTAAGATGTCAATCCTACCTAAATTGATTTACAGATTCAATGCAATACCAATCAAAATCCCAACAACTTATTTTTCAGAAATAGAAAAACCAATAAGCAAATTTATCTGGAAGGGCACGGTGCCCCGAATTGCTAAAAACATCTTGAGGAATAAAAACAAAGCTGGAGGTCTCGCGCTGCCTGACTTTAAGGCATATTATGAAGCCACAGTGGTCAAAACAGCATGGTATTGGCATAAAGATAGATATATCGACAAATGGAATCGAATAGAGTGCTCAGATATAGACCCTATCATCTATGGACATTTGGTCTTTGATAAGGCAGTCAAGCCAACTCACCTGGGACAGAGCAGTCTCTTCAATAAATGGTGCCTAGAGAACTGGATATCCATATGCAAAAGAATGAAAGAAGACCCATATCTCACACCCTATACAAAAGTTAACTCAAAATGGATCAAAGATCTAAACATTAGGTCTAAGACCATAAAACAGTTAGAGGAAAATGTAGGGAGATATCTTATGAAACTTAGAATTGGAGGCGGTTTTATGGACCTTAAACCTAAAGCAAGAGCACTGAAGAAGGAAATAAATAAATGGGAGCTCCTCAAAATTAAACACTTTTGTGTATCAAAGAACTTCATCAACAAAGTAGAAAGACAGCCTACACAATGGGAGACAATATTTGGAAATGACATATCAGATAAAGGTCTAGTATCCAGAATTCATGAAGAGATTGTTCAACTCAACAACAAAAAGATAGCCAACCCAATTACAAAATGGGAAAAAACTTGAACAGACACCTCTCAGAAGAGGAAATACAAATGGCCAAAAGGCACATGAAGAGATGCTCAATGTCCCTGGCCATTAGAGAAATGCAAATCAAAACCACAATGAGATATCATCTCACACCCACCAGAATGGCCATTATCAACAAAACAGAAAATGACAAGTGCTGGAGAGGATGCGGAGAAAGAGGCACACTTATCCACTGTTGGTGGGAATGTCAAATGGTGCAACCACTGTGGAAGGCAGTTTGGCGGTTCCTCAAAAAGCTGAATATAGAATTGCCATACGACCCAGCAATACCATTGCTGGGTATCTACTCAAAGGACTTAAGGGCAAAGACACAAACGGACATTTGCACACCAATGTTTTTAGCAGTGTTATTTACAATTGCAAAGAGATGGAAACAGCCAAAATCTCCATCAACAGAAGAATGGCTTAACAAACTGGTATATACATACGATGGAATATTATGCAGCTTTAAGACAGGATAAACTTATGAAGCATGTAATAACATGAATGGACCTAGAGAACATTATGCTGAGTGAGTCCAGCCAAAAACTAAAGGACAAATACTGTATGGTCCCACTGATGTGAACGGACATTCGAGAATAAACTTAGAATATGTCATTGGTAACAGAGTCCAGCAGGAGTTAGAAACAGGGTAAGATAATGGGTAATTGGAGCTGAAGGGATACAGACTGTGCAGCAGGACTAGATACAAAAACTCAAAAATGGACAGCACAATAATACCTAATTGTAAAGTAATCATGTTAAAACACTGAATGAAGCTGCATCTGAGCTATAGGTTTGTTTGTTTGTTTGTTTGTTTGTTTTACTATTATTATTACTTTTATTTCTTTTCTCTATATTAACATTCTATATTTTTTTCTGTTGTGTTGCTAGTTCTTCTAAACCGATGCAAATGTACTAAGAAACGATGATCATGCGTATATGTGATGATGTTAAGAATTACTGATTGCATATGTAGAATGGTATGATTTCTAAATGTTGGGTTAATTTCTTTTTTTCCGTTAATTAATTAAAAAAAAAAGTTACTACCCACAATTGGATGGGTCACATCTCCATGGCTAATCAAAAAGTCCCCACCCCCAATATTGAATGAGGATTAAAGGACATGGCTTTTCTGGGGTTCACAAGAGATCCAAAATGCCCCAGTGTAGATATTTTTTAATGATGAAAGTTACATAGCACATTATAGAAAATGTGGAAAATAGGGGAGAAACAATACTGTAATAGCACTCTCCATCATAATCACCAGTTTGGTATGTTTTCTTCTACTTTATTTTTTAATGTACATGTTTATTTAACATACGTTACTCTGGGTATGCATATAAATTTTTTGTCTTGTTTTGCTCAGTTAAAATTATGATGCAAGCATTTCTCTGTGTTGTTAGACTTCAGTTAAATGTAATTTTTACTGTCTTCCTAATATTCTGTAAAATTACTTAACTTCCTTATAGTTTGTAATTTTAAGCCACATCTTACATTGCTTTTATAATGAATATTTTTGTTCAAATGATTTTTTTCTATAATTGTATTTTTCCAGTGATGAACTTTTATTATTTATTAATTTTTTAATTATTTTTTCCCCTTACCCCTCCTGTTCACCGATCTCCAGCATTTCAGTCTACTAAATTTATTTTAACATTTGTTCCCCCATTATTTATTTATTTATTTATTTATTCAAGGAGAGAGTTTATTATTAGGCACAAAGCAGGAATTATTTATTTTTAATCCATATATTTTTCTTGTCCATCGATAAGGTAGACAAAAGGAGCATCAGACACAAGGCTTTCACAGTCACACTGTGACTCACATATCATCATACAATTATCTTCAAGAAACGTGCCTACCAGAGCACAGCTCCACATTTTCAGGCAGTTCCCTCCAACCTCTCCATTACATTTTGACTAACAAGGTGATATCTCTTTAATGCATAAAGACACTTTATTTTGTCTCATTTCACTCTTCCCCTTTTTGATTGAGAAGTTTTCTCAATCCCTTGATGCTGAGTCTCAGCTCATTCTCGGATTTCTGTCCCACATTACCAGGAAGGTCCACAGCCCTGGGAGTCATGTCCCACGTAGAGAAGAGGAGGGCAGTGAGTTTGCTTGTTGTATTGGCTGGAGAGAGATGCCACATCTGAGCACCAAAAGAAGTGCTGCTGGCGATGACTCTTAGGCCTAATTTTAAGTAGGCTTGACCTATCCATTGTTAAATTTCATATGAACAAGCCCCAAGATTGGGGGCGCAGCCCCTGTTGCTTTGGTTGTCCCCACTGCTTGTAAGAATATCAAGAATTCAACTTGGGGAAGTTTAATTTTCCTCCTTTCTCACTGATCCCCGAAGGGGACTTTGCCAATACTTTTCTATTCACTGTTCAAATCACTCTGGGGTTTATCGAAGCATAACTCTGTACAAACCTACAAAGTCTCATGCCCTACTCAAGCTTCCATGTACTTATGGTGTTCAGTTAAGCTGTCTACGTAAGTTATATTAGGAAATGCACTAGTAAAAATATAAATTTTGTACCAAATAAACATTTTTTGCTTTAGTCTCACACGTAAGTTAAAATTTTTAAATATTAATTACCATCTATTTTCAGCACCTTGCAGTAATGACATACCTTTGTTCTTCCTCATACGAAAACATTTTTTTAATTTGTATGTTTAGTCACTATCATTATATACTCTATGCATTCCTAGATTATACCATCTCAGTCCATATCATCTATCTTTCTTTCTGATTTCATTTTGTAATGCTTCCTCTTTTAAAGGATTCAAGTAAGCTAATCAAAACCCACCTGGAATGGGTGGAGTCACATCCCCATCTAGTCAGGTTAATACCCACAATTGAGTTTGTCACATCTCCATGAAGACAACCCAGTCAAGTTTCCAACCTACATTATTGAATGGAGATTAAGAGAAACATTTCCTCCCACAACATTGGATCAGAATTAAAACATGACTTTTCTAGGGTACATAACTCCCCTCAAACTGGCACAGCCCCCTATTATTTATTTAGTTCTATCATTTTTTTTTTAAAACTCATCTGTCCATACCCTTGATAAAAGGAGCATCAGACACATGGTTCTCACACTCACACAATCACACATTGTAAAAGCTATGCCATTATAGAGTTGTCTTCAAGATCTAGGGTACTAAATTTAAAAAATTGTTTTTGCATGAAGAAGAACATGGGAATGCCATTAGTGCAGGGTGTTGAAAATTGATAGTAATTAATATTTTAAAATTTTAACTTATGTGTGAGACTAAAGCAAAAAATGTTTATTTGGTACAAAATTTGTGTTTTGACTAGTACATTTCCTAATATACCTAATGTAGACAGCTTAATTGAATTAATACTCTCACAAGCAGTGGGGACAATCAAAGCAATAGGCTGAGCCCCTAATCTTGGGGTTTGTTCATATGAAACTTAACCCCACAAAGGATAGGTCAAGCCTACTTAAAATTAGGCCTAACAGTCATCCCCAAGAGAACCTCTTCTGTTGCTCAGATGTGGCCTCTCTCCAGCCAACACAAGCAAACTCACCGCCCTCCCCCTGTCTACATGGGACGTGACTCCAGGGAGTGTGGACTTTCCTGGCAATGTGGGACAGAAATCCTAGAATGAGCTGAGACTCAGCATTAAGGATTTGAGAAAACCTTCTCAACCAAAAAGGGGAAGAGCAAAATTAGACAAAATGAAGTGTCAATGGCTGACAGATTCAGAGTCAAGAGGTTATCCTGAAGGTTATTCTTATGCATTAAATAGGTATCACCTTGTTAGTCAAGGTGTAATGGAGATGCTGGAGGGAACTGCCTGAAAATGTAGAGCTGTGTTCCAGTAGCTATGTTTATTGAAAATGATTGTATAATGATATAGCATTCACAGTGTGGCTGTGTGATTGTGAAAACCTTGTCTGATGCTCCTTTTATCTATCTTATCAACACACGAGTAAAACATATGGAATAAAAATAAATAATAGGGGGAACAAATGTTAAAAGAAACTTAGATTGAAATGCTAGTGATCAATGAAAGGGAGGGATAACGGGTGTGGTATATATGAATTTTTTTCTGTTGTCTTTTTATTTCTTTTTCTGAATTGATGCTTAAGAAATGATCATGATGAATGTGCAATTATGTGATGATATTGTGAATTACTGATTATATATGTAGAACGGAATGATTATATGTTAAGAATGTTTGTGTTTCTTTCTTGTCATCTTTTTAAAAAAAGTTTAAAAATTAATTTGAAAAATTGAAAAAAAAAGATCTAGGGTACTGGAACACAGTTTAACAGTTTCAGGTACTTCCATCCAAACACTCCAGTACACCATAAACTAAAAAACGGTATCTATATAATGCATAAGTATAACCTCCAGGATAACTTCTCAACTCTATTTGAAATCTCAGCCACTGAAAGTTTATCTTGTCTCATTTCTCTCTTCCCCCTTTTGGTTAAGAAGGCTTTGTCAATCCCTTGATGCCATGCCCTGGCTCATCCTAGTAGTTCTGTCACATGTTAACAGGGAGATTTACATGCCTGGGTGTCATGCCCCATGTAGAAGGGAGAGCAGTGAGTCCACCTGCTAGGTTGGTGTAGAGAGACAGTGTGCATCTGAGCAACAGAAGAGATTCTCTGGGGGTAACTCTTAGGCCTAATTTTAAGTAGACTTAGCCTGTCCTTTGCAGGTATAAGTTTCATAGGGGCAAACCTGATGATACATCATCATTAAAAAAAATCTTTCCCATTTTATTATGTATTGCGTCTGATAATATCTGTTTTGAAGTTCATCTACCTCCATCTTCTTCCACTACCCCACAGACCATCTTCTTTCTTTATTCCACTACATTCCTATACTATATTCATAATGTTCCCTGTGCCTGGAGTCTGTTTTCTTTCTGACAGTGTTTACCTGGCTAACATTTATTATGTATTTAAATCGTTTTTTCTCTGGTAAACTGTGAGCTCTTCCACAACGAGAACTATGTCTTTGAATCTTCAGAACTTAGTAGAATATTTAGGAATAATAGGTAGTAAATAAGCGATAAGTATTTCTACACTCTGCTTTTAGAAAGTCTATGTAGTACAGGGCACAATAGGAATAAACCCTGTATGAAACCTGAGACACGTTTGTTGACATTTGTGTATAGTTAAGACCTTTAAATGATCATACATATATACATGTATATATGTATATATATGCTATAATAATTCTATAACTGTAATCAGGGGAAACTTAGTATGGAATAAGTAATTGTAAAACAAAATGAATGGATTTGTATGGAGTACAGGTTTCTAATAAATGAACAAGGGTTTGCATTCTGGAGCAAAAGGAAATGTCTACTGTATTATTCTGGAGCTGGCTGCCAGTGATCTTTGGTCCTTGGCCTTTCTGTCACATAACTGCACATGACTTTGTCTTTTCCTTTCTTTAGGTTCTGTTGACTTCTAGTTTCTTGCTCTGAGACTTCTTTTCCTGTGTCCAGTTTCCTTTGTTTATAAGGACCTCAGCCATATTGGATTAAGGCCCACCCATATTGTTTGGGCATCCCTTAATTAATAATATATTTACAGGTCCTATCTACAAATGGGTTCACAGCCATAGGACCAGGGGTTGGGACTTGAGCATGCCTTTGGGGGGACATGATTCAGTCCCCAAAAGGAAGCCATAGAAGTTATTAAAGAAAGTATAAATTGAAATTAAAAAAACTCAGAAATGAGGTGATTTGTGAAGAGAATTTGGAGAGAGAAATGACCTCAGGGAAAATTAAAAATAAAACATCTTGTCAGGAATAAATGAAACTAAAAGAAATATGAGTACATTAATAAGTACAGCAAATAATGCCTCAATAAAATAAAAAGACCCTTTTAAAAAGTAAAAGAATATAATTTTTATTTGTGGTGGAAAAGATGCATGCTTTTAAAATAAAAGAAATGGAAGAAGAAGTAAAGAAGTTGAAAGAAAATGATATATATTTCAGTTAGAGAAGAACCTCCATTCACATGAACAAAATTCCAGGGAAGAAAACCAAAGCCATAAGACAAAAGTGCAGTGGGAGGGTGGTGCAGCAGTGGCTCAGTGGCAGAATTCTTTTTTTTTTTCTTTTCTTATTATTAAAAAAAAATTTTTTAAGAAACATAACAAAAGCAAACATTCTTAACATATCATTCCGTTCTACGTATATAATCAGTAGTTTACGAAATCATCACATAGTTGCATATTCATCCTCATGATCATTTCTTAGAATATTTGCATCAATTCAGAAAAAGAAATAAAAAGAAAACAGAAAAAAATTCATACATACCATACCCCTTACCCCTCCCTTTCATTGATCCACTAGCGTTTCAGTCTACTAAATTTATTTTAACACTTGTTCCCTCTATTATTTATTTTTATTCTGTATGTTTTTCAGTGGCAGAATTCTTGCCTTCCATCTGGAGACCCAGTTTGATTCCCAGAGCCTGCCCGTGAAAAAAAAAAGTGTATTGGGAAACTCAAACCAGAATGGTTTACACTGCCATTACTCCATTAAAACTCATACACCACCTAGTGGACTTTAAGAAAAAAAAAATTCCTTGAGGAGAATAGGGTGTTTAACTTATTATGATGATTTCCTTGAAAGTTCATGATCAGCACACTTATCGCTTTGAGGAAATTAAAAAAAAAAAAAGCATGTATCTGCTGTAGCAGTTTTAAAAACTGATGGTAAAGGCAACACTGGATTAGGCAAAACTATCATTAAACTGTTTCTCTGGTTTACTAGTTACTTTCATCATGGAAAGGAAAAGCTTAATTTTTTTTCATTGCTTAACCAGTACCACATTTTAAGATACAGCTGCTTCTTTAAAAAAAAAAAAAACTCTTTGAAAAGGTCTGGAAACAGATTTTGGGCTGATGTTGGTCTTTGTTTCATTCCTCTTTTTTTGTTAAATGAAATTTGAAATAGTTCATTTTATCTGACCCCCCCACTCCCAGTTTCATATTTAAAAAAAAATCCTTTCAAATCGGGGTGGAATGAGAATTTGGAAGAGTATTGGAGGTAAGGTTTTAGAGTCCTAGTATCTAATTCTTTGTTTCCTCTTTACTGAATCATGATCCGTTTTGAATCTTATTCTTACATTTCTGTGAAGTATAGAAAGTTTTACCTCTACTTTACCCAGTTGAATAAGTAAAAAATGGGTTGGGGAGAGTTTTGGGGGAGTAATGGATTGCTTTTCAAGATTTAAAAGTTAGGTTAGCTTGGGCAATAAATGAAAGAAGATGTTAGCTTGCTAATGTCATTTCCAAAGGAATTTTTTGATAGGTTTCCACTGGTGGTACTATCTAGTATCCTGCCTTAATGGCTAAGCTACATGGGCTCTTTTTTTTTTTTTTTTAAAGTTTTTATTGTGTAAAATAACATATATACAAAGCAAAGAAATAAAAAAGCAATAGTTTTCAAAGCACACTTCAAAAAATGGTTACAGGATAGATGAATAAAAAAATAAGGACAAAAAATAATTAAATAATAGAGGGGGATAAGGGATAAAAAAGAAATTGGGTAGATTGCTCTACTTATGGTCAATGAGAGGGAGGAGAAACAGGTATGGGATGTATGAGTTTTTTCTTTTTATTTCTGCTCTAAAAATGATCATGATGATGAACACACAACTATGTGATGATATTGTGAACCACTGATTGTATACTGTAGATCAGCTGTGTGTGTGAAAATTTCTCAATAAAAATATTAAAAAAAAAAAAAATGGTTACAGGATAGATCCCAGAGTTTGTCAATCCTCTCGTTTTTCCTTCTAGCTGCTCCAGAATATAGGAGGCTAAAGGTCTTAAATACTTTATCACCACAATTGACTTTTTTTCCTTCTTTTTTTGTGAACAATAACATATATACAAAAAAGTCATAAATTTCCAAGCACAGCACCACAATTAGTTGTAGAACATATTTCAGACTTTGCCATGGGTTACAATTTCACAATTTTAGGTTTTTACTTCTAGCTGCTCTGAACTAACTGGAGACTAAAAGAGATACCAATTTAATGATCCAGCATTCATATTCATTTGTTAAGCCCTATATTATATGTATAATTCCACCATTGTCTTTGATCTCTCCATACCTCTCTTTGGGGTTATTTGGGCTATGGCAGTTCGAAATTTTTTATATTGAAGGGTCTGTCACTAATATGGACTAAGGAGATGGAACTATCTGATGTTCTGGAGATGCTGGGCTAGGTTTCAGGACTTATCTGGACCAGGGGCCTATCTGGAGGTTGTAGGTTTCTGGAAAGTTACTCCAGTGCCTGGAACCCTTGTGAAGTTTTATATATTGCCCTAGGTGTTGTTCTTTAGGATTGGCTGGAATGGTCCTGGTTGGGGGTGGCAGGTTATGACAGGGAGCAAGGTCTACCTGAAGCTTGCATAAGAGCACCCTCCACAGTAGCCTCTCGGCTCTATTTGAGCTCTTTCTGCCACTGATACTTTATTAATTGTGCTTCTTTTCCCCCTTTTGGTCAGGATGGAATTGTTGATCCCATGGTGCCAGGTCTGGATTCATCTACATGAGCTTATTTTTAAGGATAAATTCCCACTAGTGGGAGTTTCCATTCAGTAACAATTATAGATTTTTAGGAGATTGATTAAACAAATATCTTTTTCCTCATGTGATTTTGCCACTTCTCCAGATATTTTCCTAATAATATTAGCTACAATGTGTTGAAATCTTGCAGTATGACAGGCAGTATGGTAAGCTCCTTTACTTATATCATTTCATTGTTTTTCACAAGAAATGTATCATGTTGATAATATTTTATCTCAGTTTTACTGATGGAGAAACTGATAACTAAAGAAGTTATTAGTTTCCTTCGGTCAGAAAGCTAATCAAATGGTGGTGCAGGGACTTGGATTCAAGTCTAGTACAGGGATTGCTGGGTGTTTTAGTTTGCAAACTGCCAGAATGCGATATACAAGAAACAGAATGGCTTTTAAAAGGGAAATTTATTAGGTTGCAAGTTGACAGTTCTAAGACTGTGAAAATGTTCAAATGAAGGTAAGACTATGAAAATGTTCAAATTAAAGCACCAACAAGAAGTTACCTTCACTCAAGAACGGCTGATGAAGTTTGGGGTTTCTCTCAGATGGAAGTGCGCACATGAAGTCTGCTAGCTTTCTCTCCCGACTTCTTGTTTCATGAAGCTCACCCCGGGATGTTTTCCTTTTTCATCTCCAAAAGTCTGGGTACATGGGCTCACATGGTTCTGAAGCTGTTTCCAAAATGATTCTTAAAGGGCTCCAGTAAGCAACCCCGCTTTGAATGGGTAGAGATGCATCTCCATGGAAACCATCTAATCAAAAGTTATCACCCACAATTGGGTGGGTCACATCTCCATGGGAACAATCAAAGAGCTCCCACGCAGCAATATTGAATAAGGATTAAAGAACTTGAGTTTTTCTGAGTATACCACAGATTCAAACGGCCACACTGGGACATATGCTAATTCTATATTTAGCTTCCCAGAGAACTGCCGAACTGTCTTCCACAGTGACTGTGCTGTTTTACATTCCTACCAGCAATGAATGAGTGTTCCTATTTCTCCATATCCTCCCCAATACCTGTAGTTTTCTGTGTGTTTTTTTTTTAATATTACCCCTCTAGTAGGTGTGAAATGACATCTCGTTGTGGTTTTGATTTGCATTTCGCTAATAGTTGGTGATGTTGAGCGTCTATTCATGTGTTTTTTAGCCATTTGTATATTTTCTTTGGAGGACTGCCTATTCAAGTTTTCTGCCCATTTTTTTAACTGGGTTGTTTGTCTTTTTATGTTGGAGTTGTAGGATTTCTTCATATACTCTCAGTATTAAACCCTTATTAGATACATGGTTTCCAAATATTTTCTCCCATTCAGTAGTTTGTCTTTTTTACTTTAATTACTGTACAGGTAGTACTTTCGTCTACGATTTTGCTTTTTGGATTTTATATGTCACATCTAGTTTTCCTTCTTTCAACCTTTACTCATAGTCTTCCTTTCTACACTCTTCTCCACACCTCTCTCTTCTGTCTTTTCGTATCTGTCTCTAGTGCTCCCTTTAGTATTTCTTGCAGACCTGGTCTCTTGGTCACAAATTCTCTCAGTGATTTTTTTGCCTGAAAATGTTTTAATTTCTCCCTCATTTTTTAATTTTATTTATTTTTTTATTAATTAAAAAAAATTAACACAACATTAGAAATCATTCCATTCTACATATTCCCTCATTTTTGAAGGACAGTTTTGCTGGATATAGAATTCTTGGTTGGTAGTTTTTCTCTTTTAGTAATTTAAATATACCATCCCACTGTCTTCTCATCTCCATGGTTTCTGCTGAGAAATCTATGTGTAGTCTTAATGGGCTTCCCTTGTATGTGATGGATTACTTTTTTCTCTTGCTGCTTTCAAGATTCTCTCTCTTTGACCTCTGACATTCTGATTAGTAAGTGTCTTGGAGTACATCTATTTGGATCTGTTCTCTTTGGGGTATGCTGCACTTCTTGGATCTGTAATTTTAAGCCTTTCATAAGAGTTGGGAAATTTTCCGTGATAATTTCCTCCATTAGTTTTTCTCCTCCTTTTCCCTTCTCTTCTCCTTCTGGGACACGCACAACACATATATTCGTGCGCTTCATATTGTCATTCACTTCCCTGAGGCCCTGCTCATATTTTTCCAATTTTTTCCCTATATATATTTTTTCTTGTCAGATTTCAGATGTTCCATCCTCCAGTTCACTAATCCTATCTTCTGCCTCTCAAAATCTACCATTGTAGGTTTCCATTGTTTTTTTCATCTCTTCTACTGTGCCTTTCATTCCCATAAGTTCTGTGATTTGTTTTTTCAGACTTTTGATTTCTTTTTGTTCATTCCTTGCCTTCTTTGTATTCTCCCTCAATTCATTGATTTGGTTTTTGATGAGGTTTTCCATGTCTGTTCGTATATTCTGAATTATTTCATCTGCTGTATCTCATTTGAATTGTTGGTTTGTTCCTTTGACTGGGTCATATCTTCAATTTTCCTAGTGTGATTTGTTATTTTTTGCTGGCATCTAGGCATTTAATTACCTTAACTAGTTTATTCTGGAGAGTGCTTTCACTTCTTTTACCTAGGGTTTTCTTGCTGGATGAATTAGTTGTCTATCTGTTCTTTGACAATCAGTTCAGCTTTTTCTGGACCTCTAGCTTAGGTTTTGTTTAACAGAGGACGATTTTTCAGTTCTTGTTTTCTTGTTTCTTGCCCTGCTTGTATGGTGCCTCCCCGCCCCCCACCTTAGGAGAGTCTCCTTAGGTATTATAGACCCCTGCCGGATTTTCCCAGACCAAACTGGTCTCCTATCAGGATATCAGGAGGAAAGAGTCACCTGCGTCGGTTTTCCCTGAGGGTGAGAGCCAGCAGGTTGAAAGACTTTCCTGTGACGTCTCTGGTCTCTGTTTTTATTATCCTGCACAGTATGTGGTGCTTGTCTGCCTGCAGGTTCCACCAGCATAAGATGATGTGGTACCTTTAACTTTGGCAGACTGTCCCTGCTGAGGGCATGGTGGAGACAGAGGAGAGGTTGTAGGTTGGTTTTAATGGCTTTAAATTACCAAGCCCTGGTGTCTGAATTCCTTGAGGGAGGGATTCCACCTGAGTTGGGCTTTACCCCTTCCCTGGGGAAGGCACAGTCTCCAGAAAGCTCTCAAACAAGCTTGTTTCTGCCTATGCCTGGGGCATTTGCAGCCTGAGAAGTCCTGTTGCTGTATCCAAAGGCAGTCAAGCCTTTGTAGAAACACAGCCACAAAAACCTGTTTCCTTTTTTTTTTTTTTTCTATTTCCGTCAACCCTGCCCCCTTAGTGCCAGGGGAAAAATGAACGACCTCTGCTTTGACCAGGTTCACCTGAGCTGGGGGCCTATTTTTAGTAGTTAGAATTTGTTAATTAATTCCACAGTTGGTGTTTGGTTGGGCTCAGCCCCCGCTGCTGGTAAAGTCTCTTTCCTTTCCCCTCTGGGAAGCAGCCTGTGGGGGAGGGGTGCCGGTCTTTGTGGCTTGGGGAACTCACAGTTCTGGGGGGGCTCGCAGCCAGTCCAGCTGGTCCAGACTGGGGTACGTTGTGTGTCTGGTCACGGACGTGGCCCTAGGAGCTGTTGTGTACTGTTTCTGGTTATTTAGTAGTTGTTCTAGAGGGTGCACTAAAATGAGCACATTGCTATATCGCCATCTTGGCCCCTCTGTCTTTTTACTTTTTGTGCTAAAGTCCTTGGAACAAATTTTTAATTTTGATGAGGTCCTGTTTACTTATTTTGTTTTGTGGCTTGTGCTTTGGGTGTGAAATCTAAGGAACCATTGCCTGACACAGCATCCTTAAGGTGCTTCCTTTCATTTTCTTCTAGGAGTTTTATAGTCTTTATTCTTATCTTTAGGTCTTTGATCCATTTTGAGTTAAATTTTTTTTTAATTTTTTAAATTTTAAATAAAAAATATGACAACAAACACAAACATTCTTAATATGTAATCATTCCGTTCTATGTATATAATCAGTAATTCACAATATCATCACATAGTTGCATATGAGTTAAATTTTTTATATGGTGTGAGGTAGGCATCCACTTTCATTCTTTTGCAAGTGGATATCCAGTATTTCCAGCACATTTTTTTTTAATGTAGGATGTGACCTTGATTTTATTAGTAATAAAATCTGGTCAAAATCTGACCCAATTCCAGGCCTGGCCTTTAAAAGCTCCATTTGACCTTCCAGCTTGCTCTTAGTTTAGGCTCTCTCTCTCTTTGCAGACTGTGTATTCTAGATTATCTAGCTGTGAAATACAGGAGATCCACCTAACACATCAGACTCTGCATGGATAAGAAATAAACCTTTGTAGTGTTAAGCCACTGAGAAGCTGGAATTCATTTTCTGTTACAGCATATCCTAGCCTATCCTGAATAATGCAACCATTTTTTAAAAAAAGCATCTGTGGCAGTTAGATTTAGTTGTGAACTTGGCCAGGTGAAGATGCCTAGTTCTATTGCTGTGGACATGAGTCAATGGCATGTGAACCTTATCTGTTGCTGATTACATCTGCAATCAGGTAGGAGGCGTGCCTGCTGCAATGAATGATGTTTGATTTAATTGGCTCGTGCTTAAATGAGAGAGTTCAATGTAGCACAGCCCAAGCAGCTCAGCATACCTCATCTCAACACTCACAGCTCAGCCTGTGCCTCTGGAGATGCAGAAAGGAATCACCCCGGGGAAAGTTGTTGGAACCCAGAGGCCTGGAGAGAAGGCCATCAGAGATTACTTTGTTCCTTCCCACATAAGAAAGAACCTCAGTTGAAAATTAACTGCCTTTCCTCTGAAGAACTATATGTTAACTAAATAAATCCCCTTTTATTGAAAACCGATCTGTCTCTGGTGTGTTGCATTCCATATATTCCCTTTTATCATTTTAAGGAAGTTCCCTTCTATTCCTATCCTTTGAAGTGTTTTCAACAGGAAAGGATGTTGAATTTTGTCAAATGCCTTTTCTGCATCAATCAAGATGATCATTTGATTTTTCTGCTTTGATTTGTTGATATGGTGTATTACATTCATTGATTTTCTTATGTTGAACCATCCTTGCATACGTGGGATGAATCCTACTTGGTCATGATGTATAATTCTTTTACTGTGTTGCTGGATTTGATTTGCTAGAATTTTGTTGAGGATTTTTGCATCTGTATTCATTAGAGAGATTGGTTTGTAGTTTTCTTTTTTGTAATATCTTTGTCTGGCTTTGGTATGAGGGTGATGGCTTCATAGAATGAGTTAGGTAGCTTTCCCTCCTCTTCAAGTTTTTTGAAGAGTTTGAGCAGGATTGGTACTAATTCTTTCTGGAATGTTTGGTGAAATTCACATGTGAAGCCATCTGGTCTTGGACTTTTCTTTTTGGGGAGCTTTTTAATAACTGATTCAGTTTCTTTACTTGTGATTGGTTTGTTGATGTCGTCTGTTTTCTTCTCGAGTCAAAATTGGTTGTTCATGCCTTTCTAGGAAGTTGTCCATTTCATCTACATTGTTGTATTTATTAGCATAAAGTTCTTTATAGTACCCTCTCATTACTTCCTTTATTTCTGTGGGGCTAGTGGTTATGTCTCCTCTTCCATTTCTGATCTTATTTATTTGCATCCTCTCTCTTCTTCTTTTTGTCAGTCTTACTAAGGGTCCATCAATCTTTTTGATTTTCTCATAAAACCAGTTTCTGGTTTTATTGATTTTTCTCAGTTGTTTTTGTGTTCTCGATTTCATTTATTTCTGCTCTAATCTTTGTTATTTCTTTCCTTTTGCTTGCTTTGGGGTTAGTTTGCTGTTCATGTGTTGCATTCCAGCAGCTAGCAAACTGCAAAGCATCTTAATATCTCCATGTGCTTCTAGGTTTGATTTACTTTACATATTTGGCTGCAAACTTGTTTGCTACACTGAAGTTTATAACTTGTACATAGTTTCTTCATGATTGTATTTTTCCCCTCATTATATGTCTATTGTTTAATGCTTTTTCCTTGCATTCCATGCCAACTGATAATATCTTGCCATTCATGCTTTTCCTTTACATTTATCCTGTGTGTCTTTTTCATCTCCTAATTTTCTCTTATCAATTTAAAGACATGGTCCATTATATTGTCTTGTACTATTTCTGATGAAAGGTCATGAGTGATTCTTGTTTTTGTTCCCTGTATGTAATATATCTTTTCCTTTGTTTTAAAATTTTTCTCTTTATTATTGTTTTTTTTCCCCTACCTTTTTTTTTAACAGTTTAATTTTATTGCATCTTCATGTTTTTTAATTTATTTTTTTCTGCATGGACAGGTGCCAGGAATCAAACCTGGGTCTCCAGTATGGCACGCAAAAGCTCTGCCTTCTGAGCTACTGTGGCTCGCCCTTTTATTGCATCTTTAAAATCACAACTAGGTCTAGCATCTTGTTTTCATTTCTGCACAACTCTTTGATCTTATTAACCAGCCTAGTGAAGTGTTCCTTTTTCAGAGACATAGATATCATCCAAAATTTTTCTTGGATTATCCTTGTTTTTAACTGTTGTGACTTGCTGAATCAAGGCAGCTGACTTTGATACAAGGTCAGTGCCATTTTCTTCAAGAATTAACTCATCTTTCTGGGCTTGAAATACTGAGCAAGCAGCATCTGGCCTCATCCAAAGTCTGGGGATTTACTTTTCACCCAAGAAATTTTGGATTCCATCAAAGATGGAGTTCATGAATAACAATGTTGGTGGGAAAGTGAACATACACAGACCCCATCTTGTAGCAGAAGTCCAGTGTAACACCCCTGATCATGTCTTGTACACAACTACAGGTGGTGCACACTGTAGCCAGCTTTCTGTTTTTCCACCATCTGTCAGCCTGAAGCCTCTTCTTTTTCTTCCCAAGTAGACTGACTTCTACATTGATGTGATTGAAAAACTTCCACAAGGTTCCCCTGGGGCTGTTCATATTAACTGCACCCCTTCAGCATGGTGTCCACATTTTCTGAAATGTCAACGGTCTGGTTGTTGAGAATGGTCTATATTCTCACATTAGAGGCTGGAAAGAGCCCTGTCTTTAAATTTTTTCCCCCTCCTGCAAGTAGCAGATTTTACTGTGCTCCACTTTGGACTACTTAAAATCACAGCCATTTTTCCATTTCACAAAGTTCTCCTATCATTAAAAATGGTACAACCGCTCTTTTAGTTTCTAGGGCTACTGTAACATAGGGCCATGAATCGGATGACTTTAACACACGTCCATTCTCTCCTGGTTCTGGAGGTCAAAAGCTGAAAATCAAGATTTTGGCAGGAAGGGTTGGTTCCTTCCAAGGCTCTGAGGGAGAATCTCCTCCATGCCTTTCTCCTGGTTTCTGGTGGTTGCTGACAATCCTTGGCGTTCCTTGGCTTGTAGATGCATCAATGCCATTTTTGGGTCTGTCTTCACGTGGCCTGCTGTTCTATGTGTCTGTGTTTCCCAAATCTCCCTCTGCCTTTCTTTCTTTCTTTTTGATGTTTGTAATCATTTGTTTATTTACGAATATGTAACATTAAATGCACATTTCATGAGATAACACCCCTTACTGTCTGAGTTGCACTCTAGCATTTTCTATATTCTGCCTTTCTATTTCCTAATTATAATTTTAAATGTTTTTATTGTGAAATATAATATATATACAAAAAATAAAAGCAATAATTTTCAAAGTACATTTTAACAAGTAATTACAGAACAGATTTCAAAGTTTGGTATGGGTTACTATTGCAGATTTTCAGGTTTTTCCTTCTAGCTGCTCTAAAACACTAGAAGCTAAAAGAAATATCATTATAGTGATTGAGCAGTCATACTCATTTGTTAAAGCCTTTCATCTCTGTTATAGCTCCTCCTCCTTTGATCCTACTCCCATTCTATAGGGGTATTTGGGCTATGCCCATTCTAACTTCTTCTGTTGAAAAGAGGTGTCAACAGTATAGGAGAGGGGAATGCAGTTAGTTGATATCCTTGGAGAGGCTGGCCTTTCTGGGCTTCAGGACTTCTCTGGCCTAGGAACCCTCCGGATGTTATAGGTTTCAAGAAAGTATATTTAGCACCTGAAACTTTTGTAGAGTCTCAGTTAGAGCACTGGGTATTCCTTAGGGTTAACAGGAATGATGTTTATTGGAGTATGGCAATTAGCTATATCTAGCTGAAGCTTGTGTAAGAGAAGCTTCCAGAATAGCCTCTCAACTCCTTTTCAACTCTCTTAGCCACTGATACCTTACTTTGTTACATTTCTTTTCCCCCTTTTAGTCTAGAAGGCATTGTCGATCCACAGTGCCAGCCAGGGCCAGGCTCAATACTGGTAGTTGTGTCCCCCCCCCGTTGTTAGGAGACTTTCAGCCCCTGGATATCATGTTCCATGTATCAGGGAGGTTAATAATTTTCTTTGCAGGGCTGGGCTTACGAGAGAGAAGCCACATCTGAGTAACCAAAGAGGTTTCTTGAAAGCAGCTCTCAGACATAATTATAGGCAGCCTTAACTCCTCTGTTACGGAAATAAGTTTCATAAGGGCAAGCCTCAAAATCAAGGGCTTGGCCTATTGACTTGGAAGTCAGTCCTAATGTTTGAGAGAGTACCAGAGGTTTCCCACATGGAAAAATTTAATATTTTCATGTGTTTCTCCAGTCCCTCAAAGAACTCTACCCATACTTTTTAATTATCAACCCATCAAAGTGTGGGATGTTCCAGGTATTACATTAAGCTGTACAGAGTTAGAAGGCTTTGTTCCCACTCTGAGCTCCCTGTGTTTGAGTTCTTAAATGTAGAGCTATCCAGACAGGTCAATTAGATTGTGTGTTACAGAAAATTTAGGTTCTAGACAGAATAAACCTCTCTGCCTTTAGTTTCATTCAGTAGTGAAGCTCTAGAGTACGTATGCTATCATCTTTTGCTCTGTATTCTGATTTACCTTCATCCAAACCAGATCAGCTTCATTTTTATCTCTAATTGAAGCCTGATCTCTTTTTCTGTTACTTTAACTATATTGTATGAAGCAGTGCTGACTTTCAGAGCTGCAGAACTCCAGCTCTGAATCTTAGTTGTCACAGAGGCACTCAGAGTTCCAGAGAAATACCAGCTTATACACAGATAAAGCTAGTAATACACTTACAATTTCAGACTAAGCATGGTTGCTGTAAGAGCTTACAATCTAAGATCCAATTTTCTTGTTAGTATTTTCTGAAAGAGATCATAGCATAGTTCAACTTCCCCATTTGGAAAATTTATGATATTCTAGCAAGCAGTGGGGACAACCAAATCTACAGGCTGAGCTCTCAATCTTGGGGGTCGCCTTTATGAAACTTTTTCCTGCAAAGGACAAGGTAAGCTTACTTAAAATTAGGCATAGGAGTCAACCCAGAGAACCTCTTGTTACTCAGATGTGAATATTTCCCCCTATCCCCCCATTCCCCCAAGGAGACTTTGCAAATACTTCTTTATTCACTGTCCAAATCCTCTGGGGTTTATCAGGACATCACACTAACCTGGACAAACCAACAAAATCTCATGCCCTATTTAAGATTCCATGTACTTATGGTATTCAACTAAATTAATTATCCAAGTTAAATTAGGAAATGCACTAACTAAAATATAAATTTCGTGCCAAATAAACATCTCTCACTTTAGTTTCACACAGAAGTTGAAGTTTTAAAATATGGAAGATGTCATCCTTTACCCAGTCTTCTGATATACCTTAGTCCTGTCCAGATCAGCTTCATTGATATCTCTACTTGATGTCTGATCACTTTTTCAATTTTTTAAACAGTTCCTGTATGGGGTACTGGTGACTGTTGTAGCTTCAGAGCTCTAGCTCTGAGTCTCAGGCGGCCAGCACCATTTTTGAAGATGCTGTTCTTTCCCAATTGAGTGAAATTCATACCTTTCTCAAAAATCAGTTGACCATAGATTCTTGGATTTATTTTTGGACTCTCAGTTCTATTCTTTTGTTCTATATAACTGTTCTAGTGCCAATATCACACTGTTTTGATTACTGTAGCTTTCAAATATGTTTTTTTCCTGTGGGTTACATTGTTTAAATAGTTTGAAAGACACTAGTGTAGAGAGCTTTGTAGCATTTATTGATTTTGATTTAATTAAGACAGAAATTAGGGTCAGTTCACACAAATTTTATCTTTAAAAGCAAATAGCAGTCCTGTTTCCTATGTATACAAAATAAAAATAAATTTGGCCAAAAAAAAAAGCAAATAACAACATCAGATAATATAATAGAGTATGTGCTTGGTATTGTTGTCCCTTTTTCTAGCATTCTAAAAAGCCTCCAGTCTCAAATCAAAACTTTCCTGGAGTATGTAGCTCTTTGCTGTCCTTATCATGTCAAATCTATAATATACATGTACTCTCCCCTGCTAAATATTTAGACACAGTTTATCTCATATTGTGAAGGCAGAATAATGCATTTTCCCCCATGCCATCATCCTTCAAGTTAGATCAGGTTTTGTATCATTTCTAATTTGGAATCCCTGGAAAGTCTTATTTTTAGTCATTTCCATTTGGTTGGTTCCAAAGCTTTTTTTTTTTTTAAACATGGGCAGGCACCGGAAATTGAACCCGGGTCTCCAGCATGACAGGCAAGAACTCTGCCTGCTGAGCCACTGGGTTCAGCCCTCCAAAGCACTTTTAATTCTGAACACACCTGGGAGCGAATGAGATATTTTTGGATAGCTTTCTATGACAGTATATAACTTTTATCTGTTTCTTTTTAATGATTCCTTAGTAGTCCATTGTATGAATTCATCATAAGTTACTTGTTTAAAGAATGTTTAGATTCTTTCTAATTTTTTGTTATTACAAAGCTTCAGAAAACATTATTGTCACATATCTTTGTGTACTGCTGAGTTTATCATAGGACATTGCTTATTCAAAGAAGATGTGCATTTAAGTTTTTTAGCAGTATAAATTTTTAATAATAAAGCCTCTAAAAGATTGTATGAATTTATCACCAGCTTTATAGTAAAATGCCTCTTTCCCCATATCCTTGCCAATGCTGTAGAGTTTTAGCTTTTGGTAATCTGATAGGTGGAAAATTACAGTTGCATTTTATAATTATAAGCGAGATTGGCTATTTGTATTTTCAAAGATGATTTTTGAGATTTCAGATATGAAGAATATAGTGAATATGGCTTCAAAATTTTGAAGAAATGGTGCCAAGAATGTAGGTGTCACGAAGTTATTTGAGGTTATGATGACCTCTTTCCTTCCTACCTTGAACCTTTTTTCTCCTAATTCAGGTGATCATGGAGCTCAGCTTGGCCTCCATGGGACTGGTGCTGATGGAATGCATGATGACACAGCAGGCGGAGAGGAAGGAGAGAACAGCCCAGATCCTCAACCCCAACCTGGTCGGCGGACTAGGCGAGAAGCATGCACCTGCCCCTATTGTAAAGACAGTGAAGGAAGGTGAGTTTACCTAGCCATTCTCTTAAAAGTATAAGGAAGAAATTTTAAGGGATTTGGAGATAAGGAGAAGAGGATTAATTTTTTAATACTTATAATACTCAACAGTGTTGCAAGAGAATCAGAAATAGAACATTTGAACAGGTTATATTATAGGGTCTTGGTTCCAACTCTGGTTCTTTCATTGAGTCTTAAGACCCTGAACCTTAATTAGGTACCTGCTTACATCTGGAAATAAGGAAATCAGGTTGAGTCAGCCTGTCTAATGATTGTTACCAATTGTCTGTTTTGAGATGGTTTTAACAAAGCTGCTTGCTGCAAAACAACCTTGCAAAGAGAAAGAAACTTCCTATTGTAATGATTTTTTTTCAGTTTTTGAGAGTCTTGTTTTAGACCAAACTGCTGATTCCAGATAGAAAGTTTTGATGGGGAATCTAAAGCATTCTGTAGAGCAAAGGTCTGATAAATCTGATGAATTTTCTCATCAGTACTACCTTTTTTTTTTTAATTTGTTCAAGATTTTTTCAATCTGCAAACATTCAGACTATCAAAATGGTACTACTGAATTTTTTTACAGTATATAAATATTTCATATAAATTTTTTCAAAATGTAGATACTATTTTTAAAAGAATATTTTTTTTTTTGAAGGAAAGAAAGAGAAGGAAGGAAGGATGGAAGAAAGGGAAACATCTTTATTTTTATTATATTTTGTTTGTTTGTTTGTTTGTTTTACATGGGCTGGGGCCGGGAATCGAACCGGGGTCCTCCGGCATGGCAGGCAAGCACTCTTGCCCGCTGAGCCACCGCGGCCCGCCCTAAAAGAATATTTTTATTGATAAAACAACATATAAACATTCTTTTTTATTTTATTATTTTTTTAACTTTTTTATTAATTAAAAAAATTAGCAAACAAAACATTAAGAGATAATTCCATTCTACATATACAATCATTAATTCTTAATATCATCACATAGTTGCATATTCATCATTTCTTAGAACATTTGCATTGATTTAGAAAAAGAAATAAAAAGACAACAGAAAAAGAAAACGATAACAGAGAAAAAAAAAGATTATACATACCATACCCCTTACCCCTTGCTTTCATTTACCACTAGCATTTCAAACTAAATTTATTTTAACATTTGTTCCCCCTATTATTTATTTTTATTCCATATGTTCTACTCTTCTGTTGATATAGTAGCTAAAAGGAGCATCAGACACAAAGTTTTCACATTCACAGAGTCTCACTGTGAAAGCTATATCATTGTTTAATCATCATCAAGAAACATGGCTACTGGAACACAGCACTACATTTTCAGGCAGTTCCCTCCAGCCTCTCTGCTACATCTTGAACAACGAGGTGATATCTACTTAATGCGTAAGAATAACCTCCAGGATAAACTCTCAACTCTGTTTGGAATCTCTCAGCCATTGACAGTCTCATTTCACTCTTCCCCCTTTGGTTGAGAAGGTTCTCTCAATCCCTTGATGTTAATTCTCAGCTCATTCTAGGGTTTTTCTCAGTCCCTTGATGCTGAGTCTCAGCTCATTCCAGGATCTCTGTCCCACGTTGCCAGGAAGGTCCACATCCCTGGGAGTCATGTCCCATGCAGAGAGGGGTAGGGTGGTGAGACTGCTCGCCATGTTGGCTGGAGAGAGAGGCCACATCTGAGCAACAAAAGAGGCTCTCTTGGGGGTGACTCTTAGGCCTAAATTTTAAGTAGACTTGACCTATCCTTTGTGGGGTAAGTTTCATATGAACAAACCCCAAGACTGAGGGCTCAGCCTGTAGCTTTGGTTGTCCACACTGCTTGTGAGAATATCAAGAATTCAACTTGGGGGAGTTGAATTTCTCCCCGTTCTCACCATTCCCTGAAGGAGGCTTGCAAATACTTTTCCAGTCACTGATCAAATCACTCTGGGATTCATCAGGGCATCACTCTGGACAAACCAACAAAATCTCATGTCTTACCTGAGATTCCAAGTACTTAGGATGTTCAATCAAACTACCTACATGAGTTATATTAGGAAATGCTCTAGTCAAAATATAAATTTTGTAACAAATAAACATTTTTTGCTTTAGTTTCACACATAAGGTGACATTTTAAAGTATTAGATATCATCTATTTTCAGCACCGTGCAATAATGGCATTCCTTTGTTCTTCCTCACGCAAAAACATTTCGTATAAACATTCTTAACAGTTAAACATTCCATACATGGTATACAAAATGTGGCTCACAATATCATCACTTTGTTGTGTATTCATCACCATGATCATTTTTTAGAACATTTGCATCATTCCAGAAAAAGAAATAAAAAAGAAAAAACTCATACATACCATACCCCTTACCCCCCCATTGACCACTAGTATTTCCATCTACCCAATTTATTTTAGCATTTGTTCCTCCTATTATTTTTTTATCTATATTCTTTACTCATCTGTCCATACCCTAGATAAAAGGAACATCAGACGCAACATTTTCATATTCACACAGTCACATTGTAAAAGCTATATCATTATATAATCATCTTTGAGAAACAAGGCTACTGAAACACAGTTCTACAGTTTCAGACACTTCCCTCTAGTCACTCCAAAGAACCATAAACTAAAAAGGGGATATCTTTATAATGTGTAAGAACAGCCTTCAGGATAACCTCTCGACTCTGTCTGAAATCTCTCAGCCACTGACACTTTATTTTGTCTCATTTCTCTCTTCCCCCTTTTGGTCAAAAAGATTTTCTCAATCCTTTGATGCCAGGTCCCATCTCATCCCAGGAGTTCTGTCCCATGTTGCCGGGGAGATTAATATCCCTCAGAGTCATGTCCCACATAGAGGGAATGGCAGTGAATTCGCTTCTCATGTCAGCTTAGAGAGAGAGAGAGTTCACAGCTGAGCAACAAAAGAGGTTCTCTGGGGTGACTCTTAGGCCTAGCCTATCCTTTGCTGGAATAAATTCCATAGGGGTGACCCTCAAGATCAAACACTTGGTCTATTGATTTGGTTGTCTTCATTGCTTGCTAAAGTATCAGAAATTTCTTCAAAGGGAGAAGTTGAATATTACCCCTTTCTCCCCAAAATGTAGATACTATTACCTAACCCATAAACGGTTTTGTTTTCAGAAACAAAACTTTCACATACTTCTGAGGACCTAATTAGCAGCTAGTTATTCAAGTGAACACAAATTTGTTTTTGCAGTTTTCAAGTTTTTTTTAACTGCTTCATAAAATAACGCCTAAATAACTGAGGCATCTTTTGTTCAAATATTTTATTTCTAACATTAAATTACATATTCTAATTATTTTCATAAAGAAATGAAAAAAGCTACCAATTCCTTTGCCACAAACTCAAACAGCACAACGCAAAACACAATCCAACTACACTTACCTATTTCTCCCTACTCAATAGTATTTTTAGACATACATCTATATACTTTTATACTTATTTTTATTAGTCAGTTCTAATTCATTTATATAAATTAGAAACAGCTGCTTTATAATGAATTATCTTTAAAATTACCTTCTGTATATTGTTCCTTCTCCCCACCAAAACTGAGCATATATTATTGAATAGTATCTCTGGAGAGTTCTACATTCTTTTCTTTTCCCCATAGTCACTACTTTTGAAAGAGAATAGAATTAACAAAGCCACAGGCTTTTTTTTTTCCTTTATTAGAGAAGTTGTGGTTTCACTAAATAATCACACATAAATACAGGATTCCCATATACCATCTGATTATTAACACCTTACATTGAAGGGGACTTTGTAATAATTGATGAAAGCACATTTTTATACTTGTATTATTAACTATAGTCCATGGTTTAACTTAAGGTTCATTGCTTGTGTAGTACACGTCCATGTATTTTTTTTCTGTAACATTTCCCCTTTTAACCACATTCAGATATATATTTCAGTGCTGTTAATTACTTTCATAATGTTGTGCTATCACCATCATCCATTACCAGAACTACAGTCTGTTACATGCCTTTGAAAAGTATGTTAAAGTTTTGTCTCAATACAAATAAGTACAAGAAAAAAACACTGTAACAACAAAAAAAGAACCAAAACAAAAATAAAACGTAATTTCATTTATTCATAGGTTAGCTTAAATTACAAGAAAAGCAGACCAGGTTCCCTGAATCAAAAGCATTGAGTAAAGTACATTTACCCTCCAGCAAAGTTTAAAGTGGATTTAAATTTTGAAGGAAATTCTCTGATTTCCACCTAAGTGTGATTTCATTTCCCTTATGGTTTTTTCCCTCTGCTAATATCTGCTATTAAAACCAAGAAATGTCCCTCTTGGAAATCGATCCAGTGCCCACTAATGGATCACACATGGAACAAATTGGTTTGGCAGAAACGTTTCTGAACTGATTCCTGAAGGGAGCTTGGGATCTGCTCCATATGGGATATATATTTTTTTTACATATTTTGAGTTAAGATCCTAGTTCCTGGCTTTCAACTTTTTTTTTCAGCCCATCCTCCTCTTCCACTGAAATCCCTAATATTGTCCCGGATTTTCAGCTTTTAGTCTTCCCCATTTTTTTTTGGCTCTTGGCTCTTAATCTAGGAGCAAAGTTTTATAGTTGGAAAATATTTTCCTCAAAAGCTTTTCTCATTAAATACGTTCCCAGCTAAAAGTAATATCCATTAAAGAGGAAAACTGATAACATGAATTCTGGGTATTAAGAACAAGAACCAACTAAGATTAATCTTTCCATACTAAAAAGAAGCCTTTTAAAAATTAAAGTTCAATTCATCAGTTACAACAAATATAGAACACCAGTGCAAAATGTTATTAATAGAGAAAACTGTGTGTGTGAGGGGGATATGTGGGAACTCTGTACTTTCTGCATGATTTTTCTATAAACCTAAAACTGCTCTAAAAAATTAATATAAAATAAAAGTTTGGGTTAGTTTTAAGTTGGTCAAATACTTGCTGTTGATACTTCATGGCTCTTTAATTTCTGTATCTAGAATAAATGATGAATAGTTGTATTCTCGCTTGCAGGGGCTCTGGGGACCCAGGCAAAAAGAAACAGCACATCTGTCACATCCAAGGTTGTGGCAAAGTATATGGCAAGACGTCACACCTACGGGCACACTTGCGCTGGCACACAGGCGAGAGGCCATTTATGTGTACCTGGTCGTACTGTGGGAAACGCTTCACACGTTCGGATGAGCTACAGAGGCACAAACGCACACACACAGGTGAGCAGAAGCTGGGGAAAAGAGACATAATAATAGACCACATTGGAAAGACACTAAATAAATACACTTATGAAATAATTAAAAGTTCAGAGCACCTTGTATTTGAGACTAACTCTGTGGGTCACAACTGGAGTTGGAGTTAATCTGGAAAACCTTTAAAAGAAAAGAACTCCATTTTGAGTGGAATTTTGAAGAATTGATCCATTACTCTTCTTAGTCTCTGTCCCGTCTTACCTTTCTGCTAATTTTACCTTCCTTACTGAGTCCTTCTCAACCTATATTTATGTTTATTTTTCTTCCCCCAAAAGGCAAGGATATTTTCCAGCTTCTTGTGTTTTTTTTACCTTTTAAAATCACCTTATTCTGCCTAATATAGTTTGAAAGCAGTAAATTGGCCAAGGTACCCCCATTTCTAAGATGTCAGCTTCCTTATCTTCTTTCTCTTCCTTTACCTAGGTGAGAAGAAATTTGCCTGCCCTGAGTGTCCAAAACGCTTCATGAGGAGTGACCATCTGTCAAAACATATCAAGACCCACCAGAATAAGAAGGGGGGCCCAGGTGTAGCCCTGAGTGTGGGCACTTTGCCTCTGGACAGTGGGGCAGGTTCAGAAGGCAGCGGCACCGCCACCCCTTCAGCTCTTATTACCACCAATATGGTAGCCATGGAGGCCATCTGTCCAGAGGGTATTGCCCGCCTTGCCAACAGTGGCATCAATGTTATGCAGGTGGCGGATCTCCAGTCTATTAATATCAGTGGCAATGGCTTCTGAGATCAGGCACCCGGGGCTAGAGACATATGGGCCATACCCATCAACCCCGGGATGCAAGGTAGCATGGGTCCAAGAGACATGTGGGAGAAAGAGCCATGAGGCATTAAAATGCATGGTGGTGGGAAGAATTGGGAGAGGGATACAAGAGAAGAGATGGGGTCCTGGCACCTACCTATGTTATTTGTGCCTGCTTGAAGTGGGAAACATTAGTGAAAATTCTGTTGGTGCCACCCTCTGATGAGCATTTGTTTGACCCCAGACCATTTCTTCTTACATTTCTTACCCCCACCCCCCCCTTCCTGCCTTTCCGTTTTCAGCTCCCAGTGATGGGTTCCCCCCCTTTCCTAAAGCCATCATGCCTTGATAAATATATATGATCATTGAAATACTTTTTAACAAAAAACAGATTCTATATTATATATATCTATATATATAAAAAGATATATGGAGATGCATTTGCAGGGGTTGGCTGGGAGAAGGAAAGAAACCATTCTGTGACCAAAGTACCTTGGTCATTTTTTAATATTGCCTTATTTCCCTATGGCTGAGCCTTGTTGGACACATCAAGATTTTCTGTAGATGTTGTCTTGGCTTCCCACCAGATTAAGCATTCATATGCTCTGCTTTTAGTTTATATATACATACATAATGTTTTTCCTCTTAATTTTGTCTTTCTATTTGGGATCAGCTTCATGCACTCCTTTCCTGACTCAGCCCTTTGTCTCCCCTTCTCTCACCTGAACATTTCATGTTTGTTTTTTATTGTGATCCCTGAATGAGGCACTTCTATCAATAGTCCTTTTTTTTGGCATGGGCAGGCACCGGAAATTGAACCCAAGTCTCCGGCATGGTAGGTGGGAATTCTGCCACTAAGCCACCATTGCACCACCCTGTCAATAGTCTTTTAAAATCATTAATCCCAGCAGCAGAATGGAGAAGGCTTGAAAGCCCAGGCTGATGCTTGAGGTAGCTGTAGAGGGAGTATGTAAAAAACTACTGACGCAGGCACCCTCTTGGCGCTGGAGAGTCAAACACACTTCCCTTCACTAACTGCTCTAAGCATTAAGAATTGGAAGTCTTTCTATGGAAATGGACAGGAGACCCTTTGAAAGTGATAATCTGGGATCAGAATGTATAGTCTGTTAAAGAAAAAAAAAACATGATGCAAGCTTTTAATAGAAAAATGATGTGCTCAGAAGAGGAGGTGACTCAGAGGAGTTGAATTCAGCAGTGAGTTAATGGAATATTTGAACTTTTGTACAGCTGTCTTCCTTCCAAAGTAGCTCTAGACTTTGATGTGTGGGCTTCTGGGTTTTCATTCTAAAAGGAAAAACATTTCCTTTTTTGAACACCCCCAGTAGTTTATTTCCCATTATGTTATTAGGGAGCGTCAACCATTGAATCTGTTCCTGGTTTCTATTCTGCAGAACTCCATCCATGTACTAGTGGAAGGCAGAGTTATGTTCTCTTCCCTTAACTCTTTCTCTGTGTACATGAGTGATTCCTAAAGGAAAAGGAAGCACAGGATTATGGGGATCTTAGCCTAGAACAAAAAGGAATCTTGTCTTACCACTGTAGTTTAGCGGAGAGATCAGGAAAAATCATCCTGCTTTTTCCGTGGCCTAATTCCAGAAGAGAGTAATCCAAAAATTATAGCGGCAGGGAACTCAGTGCATTTGGCACTGAGATTTAAATGCAACCAGAATTGTCCTCAAGGCCCAGCCATTAAAGCTTCTTCTCTCTTGACCTTCTAATATTTTTCAGAGAGCTTTTCACTGTGAGGAAGTGTGGAAATGGCTGTGTGTATGTGTGTAATCTGTTAGATAGGGGAAAGGTTTTCTGTTAGCCAATTCTAAAATAGATCTGCAATAAAAAAACTACCCTGATCTGATAGAAAGTAAAATGTTTGTGAAAGATTGTGTATGTAAATGTGTGTTCATGCCTGTATATATCTACACAAAGACGTGAAATTATATTTGAAATTGTTGGAAAGTAAATCAAAACGAGATCAAAATGCCTTTCAGGCCCATTACCTTGACATCTGTCTTAAAACCTGGATGTTCCTGAGATAATTCCTTTGCTTATGCTGTAAATCAGTTACAATTATGAATGAGGGGTATTCAGTTGCACTTTTAAAAGAGGAAACTTTTTTTGTCTGTTTTAAGTGAACCAATATCCAGGTCTATAGCAGAGTCCTAGTTCTTTTCATAGGTCTTTAGCCTATAGATGATGCTACAAATAGATGAGGCTATGCTTCTATTATATATTTTATATAAAATCCATCCAAATTAGGGCTTGGGTAAATTTGTGTTGTTTTTTAACCTGAAATACAATAACCGTTAATATTCTGAGCAATAGTTCACTCCATTTGGTCCTTCAACATTCAGGAACTATTGCAAGGAACTTTAACCACATCACATTCTGTTAGTTGTGAAGTACAAGTCATCCATGCCCAGCTGCTATGACATCCCTTTATTCCCACTGAAAGATGGAACTCAGAACCTTTTATTTTTTGTCTGTAATCATGTACTTTGGCATCTTTAGGAGGAAGGATTTGGAAAACTCACTAGAATGTGCGGTATTTTGCTACAGCATTTCAAGGAATGAAATCTCCTCCAGTGTGGAATTATTAGATATAAATTAGCTTAATGATACTGAGGGCAACAAGCTTTTAGAAGGTTATTTGATGATGTATCTCTTTTGGACAGAAAGCTGCTGGTTTACCCTTAACTCCTTCCTTACCCTTACTGTAAGTGAACTTTTTTTCCATTTGCCCTATTCCATTCTCTCCAGGGAAGCTCCAGATCCAGTATTTTGTTTGGCCCCAAAACTAAAGCAACTTCTGCTTTTGTCTCCCAGCAACAATGAGCCACTCAGTCTTTTCCACAGAAGGTTAGGAGCCTACATTCCTCAAGTCAAGAGCTCATTACTAAAAATCACCTTTCTTTGAACTTTTAGCCAGCAGAAATTAATGTAACTGACAGTCATATTGAGTCTGAATTTTTTTTTCAAGAGTCACTTTTTTATTTTATTTTTTTAATGACCAAACCTTTTAGGGAGGGGTATGTCCAGAGGAGTAGTAATGTTAAAGCGCTCATTCCCTTGTCCTTTCAAGTCACCCATTCACATTCATTTGTTTATCTTTTGACTGTGTTACCTTTTACCCAGAACAGTAACAACCCATACCACTTCCTTCAGGGACCTCTCAATTGGCACCCTGTTTTAGGGTGCTGTGCAGAATGCAATTAAATGGCTGTTTCTCAGTCTGGTTCAGAATAAATGGAACCCATGATCCCAAAAAAGTATAGACTGAAGTGCGGGGTAAAGATTATGATTGGGGGAGGGGAGGGTTGGAGACAAAAGCTGTAAATTACTATGGCTGATTTATTTCTACTATATACATATATATATTTTTTGCTTTTGTATATCCTATATAGGAAACTAAGCATTGTATTTTTTTAACAAATCTGAGAAAGCACTATGAACTGCAGGTGTTTGACTTACAGAATATATTTTGTATTGTTAATATCTTCACATTGTGTGAATACTGGAAGCTGCAGATCTTTGCTAGGACGCAATAAATTTATATACTTTTTGAGGGGTTCTTCTCGGGGTGCTAATAAAGCCCCTATTATGCTTTGGGGGGGGCCTGGTGCTATGTGCTTGAAGTTTTCATTCAACTATAAGTACCCTGATGCCTTTTGGACCTTGGAATCCGATCAAAAGATTTTTGAGATCGAAAACCAAGGAAATGAGGATAGTCTAGCTGCCTCAAGTGAGGGTTCCTTTTCATAGTTCTGCTACTCCCTGTCTGAAGCTGGATAGTCTCTTGTGGTTGGGAGGAGAAATGTGAAATCTCAAAGTGTCATCTCCCTTAGAAGAGACCCAGCTACGTATGTGCAAGGATGAAAGGTGGCAGCAGTAGTTTTGGGGAAGGGAGGAGGATATGGCACTTCTCCAACACCGGAAAACATTGCTTTTGAAAACTGCTGATAAAATATGGGCAGGTTATTACTTTTGTTTGGGAGCCTGTGCTCTCCCTGGTGCCTCTCTTGGCTCTACTCCTGAGATACAGACCTTTTCCAGGAGGATGAGCAGACCAGCTTTGAGGTTGACCCGTTTCTTTTCTTTGTCTGCCTTTCTTAAACACCAGCCCCCCAGGAAGACATTAAGCAGCCTTAAATTTAAGTTTCTACTCCCTCTTTGAAATTTGGCTCACTTGCCTCAGATTGAAGGCTAGGAAAGGAGAAAAGGATTTAAAAAAAAAAAAAAAAGCCCCTGGCTTCATTCCTCCCCTAGGTTTTTTTCAAATCTGACTTCCCCAAACCCAAAAAGATTTCCTCCACAATGTTCATTTGTGAGAAATGAGTATTTTGTTCTATTTTCCCCCTTCCTTCTCATCAGACTCTCAGCCCTTGCCTTGTCTCACTAAAAGTATAGAGATATAATATGTCCCTCAATTCCCCAGAGTTCCCAACTCAGAAAAAAAGGTGGGGCTCAGGCTACAAATAGTGAGGACTTTGTTGATACCTCTCGTTGGATGTATATTTTCCTATATCTCACCTTCAGGAGCTATACTGTGCCTTCTCTACTTGGAGAGTGAGCTTCATCTACCCAGCCCTCCACTTTTCCAGCAAATTCTTTGAATTGTGTGAATTGAGGTTGGGTTTTCGTATTTTTGATCACTGGGAGAAATTCCGGCGGCATTCCACAGCCCTCACCTGTAAACTACGGCAGAGAGACTTTGGGAAAGATGGGGAAAATAGGTTGAGATTGACCTGGAGAGACCCTTTCTACACATGCCAATGGCAGCTGCCCCATGGCCTGCTTCCTCTTCCTGTGGCTGTCATCCCTTGGGGGGAGGGGCGGTGCTCCAATCTCTGGTGCCTAAAACAAATTTAGTTCTCTCTTAACACTGGCAATAACCAGTTTCCATACCACTGTTGCCTTTTTGAACCTCTTAATAATCTCATGCTGTGTTTGTTGTTGGTTCTAATTTGATTATCACCAGGGCTATGTGGGGAAATAATTTTAAATACTAGCTCATCTTTCTTGCTTTTTTTCCCACTTTGCTCTTGTGTATGTATGATGCTAATCTCTTGTATTTCAGTTTCTTCCTGTTCTTGTGTATTTTCCTATCTTGTCACTCTCCTTACCTTTCCTCTCTGGGTGTTTGGGGCTTTTTTTTTTTTTTTTTTTGGCCTTTTTGTACAAAGATTAGTTTCAATGTTAGTCTGTAGCTCCTTTGTAAACCAATTAAAATGTTTTTTAATAAAAAGTCATGTCTCTGGTGTGTTGAGAGGGTTGAATATGGGGGGAATGTGATTTTAACTTCATGTTCTGAAACCAGCAAAGGTTTTCATCTATAATATGTTGCTAATCAGTGCAACAGCACCACGTTTAACTCCCTGGTAAACAATCCCAGATCATTGTACTATGACTTCATAGAAATGTGAAGGACCAGGAGGAATACGGGCAGCCCAGCATTTTTTTAAATAAGCTTTCATTTTGGAATAACTTTAGATTTTTCAGGAAAGTTGAAAGATTATGCAGGGAGTTTACATATACCCCTTGTTCCATTTCCCCAGCTGAATTATATTATCGTGGTACATTTGTCAAAAGAAATTGATGTATATAATTTGCTAACCTCGAGACATTATTTGGGTTTCACCAGTATTTCCATTAATGTCCTCTTTCGATTTCAGGATCCGATCCATGTTACCACATTGCATTTAGTTGTCATTTCTTCCCAGTGTCAGGTTTGTGACAGTTTCTCTGTCTTTCCTATTTTTTCATGGCCTTGATAGTCTTGAGGTGTATAGGCCAGGTTTCCTGTAAAATATCCCCTGATCTAGGTTCCTCTAATCTTTTTCTTTTTATTAGATTAATGTTATCATTTGCGTTTTGGAAAAGAATAACAGAAGTGAAGTGCCCTTGTCACATTCTACACATCCTATAAGTGTACATGATGCCTATATGCCATTACTGATGATAACCATCATTGTTTGGTTAAATTAGTGTTTGCCAGGTTCTCTGGTTTGAAGTTATAATTTTTCCCTTTTCCTACCTATTCTAGTCTTTGGAAATGAGTCTGTAAATCTAGCCCACCCTCAATGGAGTTGATGAGAATTAAGCTTCACCTTCTGAAGGAGATAGTATCTACATAGATTACTTTGGAATTCTTTTTGTAAGGAAGAGTTGTCTCTTCTCCCCTATATTATATCTGTTCAGTCATTTATGTTATAAATATAGTATGGACTCAGGTGTATTTATTTTGTATTTTGTATTATAATCCATTGCTGTGTTATTTGTCACCCGATTGTCCCGGTTTTAGCCATTGGGAGTTCTTGTGTCCCTCTGACATGTTTTTTATTTTTATTTTTTTTGAGAACTTTTATGGGTTTTATTTTGAGTACTTTCTTACTCTGATATACAAGATCATTCAGGATCATCTTGTATTTTCCCTGCCCTAACCCTACAATCAGCCGTTTCTCTAAGGTTCCTTTTATTTAGAAACTAAGATCTATAGCCCCAACATATTTTACATTCAGTTATGCTCTACCTCATGATCCATATGTGGACTGTGGCCCCTTCTGAAACTGAAATAGAAGTTATTCTAACAGTCTTCCCTATTTTCCGTCGGTCTGTGGTTTCAATTCTCTTCCTACCAGCCAAGAATCCTTGGTCAATTGTTTATACTATGTTTATCAGCATTTTCAATTATTTTGTTTGTTTAACTTGCATCTGCTTTGTCAATCACTCAAAATGGGTAAACTCAGCCATTTTGACTTTCTTATGTACTCATTAGCATTATTATTTTGGATTTATTGCAGGGTTCTTGTTTTTTGTTTTTGAAACCTTAAATGGGCTGTGTCATCCATTCACTCAAACATTTATTGAGTTCTTAATATGGGCACAGTGCTAAGTTAGGTCGAAGACAAAGGTTAATAAGCTAGGCTCTGCCACCAAGTACATCAGAATCTGGTGAGTGAGACAGATGTCATTGATTCCAAAATTCCCAGCACTGACCATCCTATTTTCAGCAGATGACTTGCCTGGACAAAATATGGAAGCATGAATTTCTTCAAATTTCCCTATCGTCTCACTGCAAAACATCTATATATTTACTAATTTACCCGCTTCTGTTTATGGAGAAATACTCCTTTGCAAGACCAACCCTGCAACTTGTGTTCTGAACCCTATTTTCTGTTATTCTTTATTTCACTGGTATTTTCTACTTCTTGTATCTAAAATCTCTCCATTGGTACCTTTCACCAGCCTACAAGCATGTTCAAGTCCTTCCCCCACCACACCCCCATTTTCAAAAGACTTCTCTGCTACTTCTTCAAGCTACTAATCTAGTTCTTAACATTTCCAAAGTTAGTGAAAGTAGTTTACACTAATTTTTCTCTTGTATTCACTCCTTAGGCCACTGTGTACTTTGTTCAGAACTCATCATATATCAAAAATGTTCTCATGAACAGAAATCTGGTAGCCAGTTTCATTGTTCTCTTTTGGTTAGCCTCTTAGACTTCTCTGCAACAGTGTACTTAGTCTCCTTCACAGCCACTTCTTCCTCTGGCTGTCCCTTAAATATTGGTGTCCCTGTCTTGTGTCCTTTCCCCACTCTCCCCCTTAAACAAGCTCCATCCACTCATTAGCTTTACATACATGTTGATTACTCCCAAATCTTGAACTCTAACTTTTTTACTGGAAAAGTTGCCTGCCTACTGGACACGTTCATCTAGATGTTATATAGATAACGCAGAGACAACATGTTATTTTGTGTTCACCATCTGCCTCAACAGTATGACCTACTACTTGATACCTGAAACCTCAGAATAATGTTTTAATTCTCCCTTTCATCCACAACATTTATTTGATTACCAAATCCTGTCAATTCTACCTATACAGTGTATCTTAATGTTTTCTTTTCTATTTATTTCCATTGCCTTAGAACTCTCCTTGGTTGCTGCTTATGTCTTGGAATTCATCTCCCTGCTTCAAGTCTCCCTAAGCTTGTTGTCCATCTTCCACATTGCCACCAGACACCTGCCTAAAACTTTTTGCTTTTATGAAAAGCCTAGCTCCTTGATAGAGAATTGCAGTCCTGTCCAATATGGCCCCTATTTACCCCTCTAGAATTATTTCCTGCCTCTTCTGTCATGCTCTTTTCTCCTGCACATCACCCCCCACACACACTGCCCACCAATACACACACTTGTGTTCACACCCGTGTCTATCCATGCTGTTCCCTTTGCCTAAACAACCATCCTCTTACTTCTTACTGTGTTTTTCTTTGAAACACTTTAAATAGTCCCTGCTGTGTCAACCCTCTGGACACCTTTCTTCCCTCTTTCTATGCCCCAGGCAGAATTAGCTTAATTTTTCTGCTTGTTCCTTGCTCATACCCTCCTATGACACATAATTTTCTGGTTATTCATTTATTTGTCTGCCTGTCTTTCTAGACTATGAGCTCCTGGAGGGCTGGGATCACACCATTATCTTTGTAGAACAAGCATCTAATGAATGTAATACCTTTTTCAGACTAGGACCTAATAGATATTTGCTGAATATAATAAATAACCAACTCACTTCAGTCCTGAAGCCAGTGGGGTCAAATGTAGAACAGTGGGATTGTACACCATGTATGGAATGTTTGATTGTTAAGAATGTTTGTGTTTGTATGTTGTTTTGGCTTGTCAATTAAAATAAAGTAAATCAATGAGCCACTGTAGGCTTGAATTGGGTACCCTAATGAAGGTCCTTGTGTTTGTGGAATCCAGGAAGCCTTTATTCCAATGCTCAGGTTATTTCTCAGGACGTTCGTCAGCTCTGATTCTTTCCCCCTCTATCGCCATTTCAAACTCCAAGCCCTCATTACCCATAGCAGGTATAGTTTCCATAACCCTGGCTGGAATGTTCCTATCTTTGAAAGGAATAGTTACCCAAGGCCATGGGTGAGGAGAGTCTGCCTTACTGCCTCACCTTCATCCCAGTTCCCATTATAGAGGAGATAAAGTCTCCTGAGACATTCCAGACACAAGAAGCTATTTGTCCTTCACTCCCCACCTCTACTCCCCCAACCTATCTGACCTAGGAGCTAGTGAAGGAAGATAACATTCCACCTTACTGGTGGGCCCTGTAGACTTCTAGTAGAGTTCAAGAAAGGATAGGCAGCTGTCCATCCACCCAAGTCCTGGTCCTTCCTCCAGTTGCTACCTTACGACTATAGTAGGTTTTACCCTCTCTTTCATCATGCTTTACAGGAGAAAGGCCCCACAAAGTCAGTACTCAGACCTTCATCCCTGGTCCAAGCCATCTCATTCACGAAAGGTTTTCCTGGCAGCTAGGACACCACAAGACTCAGAAAACAGGGAATTAGTCCCCTCTGACTCTCATTCCCATAGCAGCCAGCTGATCACAGGTATGGAAATTATTACTTAATACTATTGCTTCTTACTCTGGGGAAGTCTGGTAGAGTTGGACTCCTGTAACTCTGTTGTAGCACAAGCCATAGGCCTCTTTGTCCACTTCCATTTTGATACCCCTCTGCACACCTTGTGCCCTACCTTCACATTTTGTGGTCCCTGCAGCTTAATACACGTAGCAGATGGGCTATGTGCGTTAGTGATCAAATGAGGCACTTTCTAACCCCTTAGTTGCTGCCCTAAGTTTCTCCCATATCTACCGACCTCTGGTGGTGGGCAGTTTGAATTGTACCCTCCCTTTCTAGTCAGTGGCCTGCTATAGGTAAATACCAGTGAACATTTCTCAACAACCTAAATTCAAATATTCAAATATCTTATTAAATGGGAGTACTTTTATTGCTGAATTTTAAATTTTATTTTAGGCAGCATGGTATAATGCAATGAGCAGAGCTTGGGCTTTGGAATCAGACTTACCTATGTCCAAATCCCAGCTCTGCTATTTCCTAGTAGAGTGATCTCAGGCAAGTTACCTAAGTTCAGGTTTCTTACCTATAAAGTGTAGATGATAATAAATATCTTAGTGAGAATTATATAAGATGATTGCAAAACACATAGACCTAGCTGTGCCCTAGCATTTAGTAGGTGGTCAATAAAAATATGTTTATCACTTCCTCAATAATGGTGATTTGTTCAGAGTCTGAGTCAATGTGATTTTTTAAAAACTTTTTTTGTTGTATAGTATAACATATATACAAAGCAAAGAAATAAAAACAATAGTTTTCAAAGCACTCTTCAAAAAGTGGTTACAGGATAGATCCTAGAGTTTGTCATGGGCTACCAAACGATCCTCTCATATTTTTCCTTCTACCTGCTCCAGAATATAGGAGGCTAGAGGGCTTAAATACTTTTATCAACACAATCAACTTTTTTTCCTTTTTTTGTGAACAATAGCGTATTTTAAAAAGCTATAAATTTCCAGGTACATCACCACAATTAGTTGTAGCAACGTGATTTTTACAAATGTACTGTAGTGAAATACACATACAATAAAAATTTGCCATTATAACCATTCTCCATGTGATTTTTAACAATTTTTTTTTCTTTTTTTTTGAATGGACAGGCACCGGGAATCAAACCCGTGTCTCTGGCATGGCAGGCAAGAATTCTGCCACTGAGCCACCTCCATGTAATTTTTAAACTGAGGAATTTATTTACATAAATACGTTCTGAGTTTGAAAAATGAAGTCAACTCTAGTTTTGTACTGTGAAGGCTCTTCTGGCAGTGCACCTTCTGCCCAGGAAGCTGCACGTCTGCACCCTGAAAATATAGGTTAGAAGGAATCTTGGGCACAGCTAAGTGGCTCTGAGCACTTGACCCCACTCTGGTTTATAGCCTGAGAAGTGCTGACAGGTTTCAGCACCTTCTTTCAAAGTGAGCAAAGAGCAAAATTTCAAATTCAGGCATCACTGGGTTCGCAGCTGGCCTTCTAAAGCTCCCTCCTGCTATGGAGAGAAAAAAGGAAATAGTTAGAGAGGCTGGAGGATGGTTCTCTGCTCCTCCCTTTCCCTGCTTTCCTCCACAACACCCTCTCCCCCACAGCAGCCATCTCCCCCATAGAGACTGAGATAGGAGAGAGGGGGGCGGAGTTGGGGACTGAGGGATCCAGAGCCCCACAGTGCCCCATATCTGAAGGAAGCTCTGGCAGGGGTCAGCTGTGCTGGCTCTTGCTCTCCTCCTCTTCCTGCCATCCTTCAGCAGAATGCTGGGGACTCTGGGGCTTTGGGCACTGCTCCCCACAGCTGTACAAGGTAAGTACTTACAGGGAGGGGCAGGGTCTTTCCACCTGCCCAATGAGCAAAAGGGGCACTTGATGCAGCAGCCACCCCTTTGGAAGAGTGGTAAGTGGGGTGGGTGAGTGAGAGAGAAGGGGAGAGCCATGTATCCCCATGGTGGGGGTCAGATTCCAGGCCTCTGCTTACCCTGTTTCCTCCTGTGGCTTTCCCATGCTGACCCTGAGATGTGAAACATGTTTTATCTCTCCTTTTGGCTGCTGTTTTTGCCCCTGCATTCACTCCCATCTTGAACCCTCTCCTTTCCCCACCCTGGACAGCAGCACCCCCAAGCAGGCGAACCTGTGTGTTCTTTGAGGCCCCCAGAGTGCGGGGAAGCACAAGGACCTTGGGGGAACTGCTAGATGCAGGACCAGGGCCCCCCAGGGTTATCCGCTGCCTCTACAGCCACTGCTGCTTTGGGATCTGGAACCTGACCCAAGACCAGGCACAGGTGGAGATGCAAGGTGAATGGCAATGTATATGGCAGGTGATAGCTAGGGTGGGAGACAGGCATATCCGTGGAGTGGGGGTGGTAGTGGACGGGGAAGGGGAGAAATGGAATGTGTGGAGGGAAAGAAAGGCCCTTGTGAGATGGAAGAGATACATTTGACAGAAAATTGATTTATCCTCTGTTCCCAGATCCCACTGCAGGCTCTCTCTCTCTCTCTTCCCCTAATCCCACCCCATCAGGATGCCGAGACAGTGATGAGTCAGGCTGTGAGTCTCCCCGTTGCGACCCAAGCCCCCGAGCCCACCCCGGCCCCGGCTCCACTCTCTTCATCTGTTCCTGTGGCACTGACTTCTGCAATGCCAATTACAGCCATCTGTCTCCTCCAGGGAGCCCTGGGACTCCCAGCTTCCAGGGTCCCCAAGCAGCCTCAGGTAGCCACCTGGGGCAGGGAGGGGTGCTGGAGCTGGGTGATGGCCAGTACTCAGGTTAGGATGAGAGGTAGAACCCGGGCCAGTTCTCACCCTGCCCCTGCCCCCTGCTTCCCTTCTCCTGGCCTTGAGAAGTTGGTTGCCTTAGTGACCTGGAGATAAGGGGGCTTGTGAACAGGGTGGATGGGGGTGGCTCAAGGAGCAAGTTCTCTGAGGGGGTGGAGAAAGGGGAAGAAGAGCAGACAGCATGTTTGGGGCAGGGCGCACCAGCCTGCGTTTCTTGCCTTGATGTCCAGGCGAGTCCATCTGGATGGTGCCGGTGCTGCTGGGGTTGCTCTTCCTCCTGCTGCTGCTGGGCAGCATCATTTTGGGTACTGATCTGCCCCCTCCCTCCCTTTTTTTTTGCATGGGCAGGCACCGGGAATCAAACCTGGGTCTCCAGCATCATAGGCGAAAACTCTTCCTGCTGAGCTACCATGGCACACCCACCCCCCTTCCTCCCTTGTGAATGCAAGACACTATCCCAAACACTCATCCTTCTTCAAGCTCACCTGACCCTATGGTCCTCGGGTCTCTCTAGCCTGTCCCCACTATCTCCCACACAGCTTCCTCCCCACAAAGCCCCTTTCCCTGTCCCCAGGCCTCTGTCCCCTGACCTGGACATCCTTCTGTGCCCCAGCCCTGCTACAGAGAAAGGCCTGCAGAGTGCGAGGGGAACCTGAGCCCGAGCCAGACTCAAGCAGGGACTGGAGTGAGGAGCTGCCCGAGCTGCCTGAGTTGTCCTTCTCCCAGGTGCCCCAGAGAGGGAAGGAGGGAGGCAGGGAAGGGCTCCTCTGGGCACTCCAGGAGGTTGTGCTGGGAGGAAGCTTCACCCTGATTACAACTCAAAGGCCCGCACCCAGCACGATGTCCCCACCAGGTCCTGCGGGAAGGAGGCCACGCAGTGGTGTGGGCCGGGCAGCTGCAGGGGGAGCCTGTAGCCATCAAGGCCTTTCCCCTGAGGGCTGTGGCACAGTTCCGAGCTGAGAGAGCTCTGTACGAGCTGCCAGGCCTGCAACACAACTGTATTGTCCGCTTTATCGCTGCCAGCCGGGGCAGCCCAGGCCCCCTACCCTGTGGGCCCCTCCTGGTACTGGAACTGCACCCCAAGGTGAGGACCAAGGAAAATGTATGTGTGCGTGTGCCCAAGGGAGGGAGGACGGAGGGTGGCAGGGAAGAGGGTAGGTGGCAACAAGGCCCTGTCCACGCTTACTCTCTGGCCTTAGATTTTCTCTTCTTTGTAAAATGAAAACCAATTTTACTTATTTGTTATTACAAAATCAATACATGCTAATGTTTTTAACTCATAAAATATGGATAAGGAAAGGGAGAAATCAAAATAATTCATTCCCAATCTTAAGGAAATATCTACAAGTATAGCCCTCCAAACTCATTCCTATATTTGTTCAACAAGTATTTGCGAACTATATGTAGGGTACTGTGTTAATTACTGGGAAGCTCACACAGTCCCCTGCTTTAATATAGACAGACAGGAGATAAATGGATCAAATAGACACAGAAATAAGTGCAAAATGTTAAGAGTGTTAAGTGCTACAGAAGAGGGGCCATGGTACTATAAGAGGGAATAATGAGATTTGACCAAGTGTGGGACTCGACCTTCCTGAGGAGTAATGGCTGAGCTGGATCTGTAGGGAGAGGGGAAGTTAATCTGGGAAGCGGGTGAGGACGGAACCATGGTAAAGCAATGGCCCTGTGAAAGGAGGAGCACTGACCAGTTCCAGGAAGACTGAGGATGAGGGGAAGGACAATGAGAAATAAGAATAAAGAGGAAAAGATAGACAGGTGCCAGACCATGGCATTTGGGTCTTTTAAAAGTCAGCTTTAGTTTCTACACCATTTACCATCTACTTCGTGCTATGTATCACACTAAGCAATTTAAACATATTTGCATACCTAACTTTAATAAATTAAACACTATGAGTCATCAGTTGTAACAGATATCCCACACCCATACAAGGTGTTGATGGTGGGGTGTTGCATAAGAATCCTGTATTTTATACATGATTGTTCTGTAAACCCATAACTTCTTTAATAAAGAAAAAAAATTCAAACAAAAACCACTATGAGGAAGTAATTAACCATATGGGGTCAGAAAAAGAAAGTCATTGCCCAGACTCCTTGGATCCTTTTCTCTGTTATCTTATCATTCTCCTGCCTCTCTCCTGTTTTCTCCTCCACCAGGACAGTCTTTGCCTGGGTCTATGTGGAAGACATGCCCTCTCCCCATGACCCCCCATTCCCTCGCCTCCTCTTCTCATAGTGGCTCAACCCCTTCAACCTGTTTCAACACACAAAAGCAGTGGTCCCTCCTGGACTTAATCAGCACCTACAGCTGTCTCACCTCTAAAATTTTGAATTCCAGAGAAAGTACTGTGATTATGTACCTCAAAGTCCAGCCCAAAAAACACTTAAAAGCAAAACAAATTGCTGTGACTTCCCCAGACAGGGTAAGTCACTCCTGCTTTATGTCCCACAGAATTGGATTCATTCTTCCTTCAGGTGATTTACTGTATTCTGCACTTACACATTGTTATCTGTTACCTGTCACAGAGTTTCTTGAAGTCAGCCACCATTGTCTGATCATGGTTTCTGGCATGCTGAGGTGCTCAATAATATTTGTTGAACAAAGAGTTCTATTGCTTCTTTTCCTCTGATTTCCTTTAGATGCTCGCCCACTGCTCTCCTTCAGCGGCTCTTCCTAATCCGAGCCATACAGGCCTGACCCCAGGACATTGAGGGATATCCCTGCCTAACTTGCCCTGTTTTCCCTCTTCTATTTCTGTCTTTGTCCTAAGTCCGTGGTGTGGTGGTTAATTATGAATGATACCGGAGTCACACTGCTTGGGTTCAAGCTCCACTTCTCTCTCATCAAGTGACTTCAAAGAAGTTCACCTAATTCTCTCTAAACCTCCTCATTTGCAAAATGGAGACGATGAGTATCTACCTTCTAGGTTTGTTGTGAGGATTATAGGAGACCACGTGTATGGGGCCTGGCCCAGTAAGTGGAGAGCATGCTTGAATTATAGTTATTATTTTTCCTGTCAATCTGACTGTTGCACATTCTCCACTGCCTGTTACCTGGACCTGGGTCTGGTACGGTGCAAGGAAAGGAGTCTGTCAGCTGCTCTCAGCTCCCTGAGATGGACCAGGTCCCCAACCCCCAGCTTTGTGTGCTCCCCTCTCCTCCCTACTTCTCCCCAGGGCTCCCTGTGCCACTACCTGTCTCAGCAAACCAGTGACTGGGGAAGTTCCCTGCGGATGGCACTGTCCCTGGCCCAGGGTCTGGCATTTCTCCATGAGGAGCGCTGGCAGAATGGTGGGTGAGCCAGGGCCAGGAAGCAGAGGAAGTTGGGAACCACACTATTATATTAATTTTCCCTTAGTTTGATGGGGAAGGATTGGGTCAGAAGAGAGAAAAGGATCCTTGACCCTTTGATTTTGGCTTCCTCCACAGGCCAATATAAACCAGGTATTGCCCACCGAGATCTGAGCAGCCAGAATGTGCTCATTCGGGAAGATGGGTCATGTGCCATTGGAGACCTAGGCCTTGCTTTGATGCTCCCTGGCCTCACTCAGCCCCCTACCTGGGCTCCTACTCAACCCCGAGGCCCAGCTGCCATCATGGAGGCAAGTGTTCTGCATAGGGGTGAGGGCCAGGATGATAGCAGTGGTGCTGATGGTGATGCTACTGTTGCTACAGCAACAATACAATGGAACCTGTAGCATTTGGGACATTGCTCTAGTGGGTGGGGGGGATGTGGCATGGACCAGTGTTGCCGTGTGAGTTGCCATAGAGATGAATCTTCACCTTCCTCACCTTGCACTCCAGGCTGGCACCCAGAGGTACATGGCACCAGAGCTCTTAGATAAGACTCTAGATCTACAGGACTGGGGCTTGGCTCTCCGGCGAGCTGATGTTTATTCTCTGGCTCTGCTCCTGTGGGAGATACTGAGCCGCTGTCTGGATTTGCAGCCTGGTGAGGATGGTTGGGACAGTTCTTTCCTTCTGGTGATCCACCCAACTGTTCTTGCCCTCCACCCACCCCCTGACCTTGTTCCCAAAAGCCCTGCCCCTCCTCCCTTTGGCCTCTCCACATGAGAGGCATCCCCAGGGCTAACTGACAACTATCCCCATGTGCCTTTTCCTAGACAATAGATCATCACCTTTCCAACTGGCGTACGAGGCAGAACTGGGCAGCAGCCCCACCAGTTGTGAGCTATGGGCCTTTACAGTGGAGGAGAGAAGGCGACCCTACATCCCATCCACCTGGTACTCCTTCACCACAGTAAGAGACCACAGGCTGACTGACTAGGAACCCAGAAAATGGGGGCTGGGAATGAGGTTCAAGGACTTCTCTGCCAGGCCTAGCTCTTCCCCTCCTATCTCCTCTCATCTCCCATGCTCTCCACTCTTTGACTCAAGTTCAACTGGAGCTGGGCAAACTTACTCTTGCCCTCAATTCACCTCTTCCACCCTAAGTCTCACAGCCCATCTCTCCACCAGAGACACAGATATTCCTCCTGCTCATCTCTGCCCAGTCTGTCTCTCTGCTCTCCAACCTAGCTTAGCCCTGTCTATCATTGCCCTCCTCCAGGAAGTCCTCCCTGACTTTGCATCTGTTCTAAGCTCTGTCCACAAGATGGCTCCTCTCCTGGTACATGGGAGCCCAAAATTCAGTCCAATAGCTCCTTGTTCTGTCCTAAACATCCATGTTCCTGCCTGTGACCCCAAAAACGGCAGCCCCAGGCATAAAGGGTTAAAGCTGCACAGTGAAATTTTATGCACAGATAATTTCTTAATGTAATTGCCCTTCTACCTGGTGTGAAGTTTCCACTACAAGGGTCTGTTGGGTTAGATCGTAGAAGGCCAGGCATTATTTCCAGAAGACTCTGGTCGCCTGAGAGGAAAGAAAATAATGTCCCATCAGGATGTTAAGCCTTTAACTTGAATTAACTCTTCAGATGAAAAGGAAGACCCTATGGTCCACCTCACAAGGAATAAGATGCAGAAGGCTGGATTTAAGTGGGGAGTGGGGGTGGGGGTAGAGAGGATCCAGAAGGGATCAAAAGTGGAGTGTTCCAAATGGGAAAGGTGAACACTGAGGATGCCCTTTTAACCTGATACATGGGGGCCACTCCAGATGCTGGAGCCAAGCCTGCCTCCTGGTCATTCTTCCCAGGAAACTGGTGGGCTCAGGGAGCTCCTAGAGGACTGCTGGGATGCGGACCCGGAAGCACGGCTGACAGCTGAGTGTGTACAGCAGCGCCTGGCTGCCCTGGCCCAGCCTCAAGAGGTCTACCCCGGCCCAGAGGGCTGTGCACACAGCATTCCACCTGTCTGCCCAGGAGACTGTCCCTCGACTCCTGGCCCCTGCCATTCTCCCCTGTACACCTCAGTCTAGTGTCTGCTAGTGTTCAGTTAGGAACTTGCTCCAGGAAATCTTAACCTACTTGTGTCATCTCTCATGTGTAAATATGCAGTTTATATGTAATCTATGCAAATATCGTGAGTATATGCCTCTCCAGTCTGCCTCACTGCCCCGTTTCCCACTTGCTGGCACCTTGATGCTGTGGGCATCCAGTCTGCACCAATTCTGACCAGTGCCTGGGAGTAGGTATGCACAGGTCAACATTATTAGTCATTAGAGAAATGCTAGTAAGGATATGGAAAAATTGGAGCCCTCATGCATCACTGGTGGGAATGTAAAATCATGCAACTGCTGTGGAAAGAAATTTGGCAGTTCTTCAAAAAGTTAAAAAAAATTACCATATACCTGACAAATCTACTCCTAAGTATGTACCCATATGTTTGAAAAGAGGGACTTAGATACTTGTACACCAATGTTCACAGCAACATTATTCACAGTTGCCAAAAGATGGAAGCAACCCAAGTGTCTTTCAATAGATGAATGGATAATCAGTATGTGGTATATACATACAATAATAAATCCAGCAATAAAAAGGAACAAAGTGCTAATATGTGCAAACCTTGTAAATATTATGCAGATTGAAATAAGCCAGATATAAAAGGACAAATATTGTGTGATTTCATGTAAATGAAATACATAGAATAAGCAAATTCATAGAGACTGAAAGTAGATTATAGGTTATTAGGGACTGGGAGTCGGGGAAATGAGGAATTACTGCTTAATGGGTATAGTATATCTGTTTTGGGTGATAAAAGATTTTGGTAATGGATGGTGGTAATGGTAGAACAACATTGCAAATAAAGTTAATTCTACTTAATTGTACACTTAAAGTAGCAAAGTTTATGCTTTTTAACATACATGCTATGGCAATAAAAGACAACTACACGATATCTGGGTGCAAAAGTGTATGGTAAGATGATGGAGGGAGATGCTTGAGGGCTCCCTCCCCTCACACTAAAGCTTTGAACAACCAGTAAGAACTGGCAGAAACATCTTTGTCAAAATTCCAGAAAACAATTGAAGGACTGCAGTAACAGCACCAATGCCGAATCAAGAAAAAGGCTACTCCAAAGCAGTAAGATCTCATGGTGTCCTGGCTCGCCCTTCTGCCAGCTCTCAACTGCCATGCTCCCAGCACAAATTCCTAGTCCTGGTTCTGGAGGGGGTCAGGGTAATTCTCAGACATATAACTGGGAGTGTATATGTTTGGTTCAGTGTGTCTGGTGGTAGCTTGAGGGACTTACCATTCCAGGACTTGCCTGTAGATGGTGGCTCACTGAACTCTCCTACAGAATGCTGTGGGAGAGCAGTCCAGTCTGGGGCCAGGGACTGCTGGCTGTAGGACAAGCAGTGCAGTGGCCAGGACTGTGAGGAAAGTATTTCCACTGGCATGATGAGGGGCTTTAACACCACTACAGCAGCATTGCTCCTTGGTCAGTCACCAGCTACCTCTATGTCCTTGGACGAGTTAGCTAATCCTTTGAATTTCAGTTTCGTTACTGGTAAAGTGTGGATAAAAACACCTAAGCCGTTTACAGGGTTAGTTTAGGGAGAGAAAGAACAGGTGATAGGGCATACCCAGGCCTGGCTGTAGGGGAAACTTGGTAAATGCCAGCAGTTGTGACTGGGTGTTGAGATGATCTCTAGCCCCTTTCTAGCTTGGGTATTCTCAAGTTCCATGATTAATCTTGGGAGAGACTGTCTACTATCAAGTCCTGAGACCTCCCCTTCCTTCACACGCAGATTTCCAATTTTCTGCAAGCAGCATCACTTATAGCCATCAACATAAACTGAACACATCAAAATCCAAGCTCCAATTACTGCAGGGTGCTGAAAATATATGGTAAATAATATTTAAAAATTTTACCTTATGTGTGAGACTAAAGCAAAAAATATTTATTTGGAACAAAATTTATATTTTGGCTAGTGCATTTCCTAATATAACTTATGTAGACAGCTTAATTGAACACCATAAGTACATGGAACCTTGAGATTTTGTTGGTTTGTCCAGAGGGATGCCCCGATAAATCCCAGAGTGATTTGAACAGTGAATAAAAAAGTATTTGCAAAGTCCCCTTGGGGGAATGGTGAGAAAGGGGGAAAATTCAGCTTCCCCAAGTTGAATTCTTGATATTCTCACAAGCAGTGCAGACAATCAAAGCTATAAGCTGACCCCCCAATCTTGGGGGTTGTTCATATGAAACTTAACCCCACAAAGGATAGGTCAAGCCTACTTAAAATTAGACCTTAGAGTCACCCCCCAAGAGAACCTCTTTTGTTGCTCAAATGTGGCCTCTGTCTCCAGCCAACACAGCAAGCAAACTCACCCCCCCTCCCCCTGTCTACATGGGACATGACTCCCAGGGATGTGAACCTTCCTGGCAACATGGGACAGAAATCCTGGAATGAGCTGAGACTCAGCATCAAGAGATTGAGAAAACCCCCAGAATGAGCTGAGACTCAGCATCAGGGGATTGAGAAAACCTTCTCGACCAAAAGGGGAAAGAGTGAAATGAGACAAAATAAAGTGTCAATGGCTGAGAGATTCCAAACAGTGTCGAGAGGTTATCCTGGCGGTTATTCTTACGCATTAAATAGATACCACCTTGTTAGTCAAGATGTAGTGGAGAGGCTGGAGGGAACTGCCTGAAAATGTGGAGCTGTTTTCCAGCAGCCATGTTTCTTGAAGATGATTGTATAATGATATAGCTTTCACAGTGTGACTGTGTGATTGTGAAGGAAAAAAATCCAAGCTCCAATTATCTGAGGGACAGACAAACAAAAGGTGGTATATACATACAATGACATATTTTTCAGCCAAAAAAAGGAATGAGGTGCTGATACATTGCTGCAGCATGCATGAAACTTGAAAGCATATGCTGGGTGAAGGAAGCCAGATAGAGAGGGCTACATATTGTCTGATTTCATTTTTTAAAAATATTTTTATTGCTAAAGCTTAACATACAAACATTCTTTTTTTTGTTTTGTTTTGTTTTTTATTAATTAAAAAAAATTAACTAACACAACATTTAGAAATCATTCCATTCTACATATGCAATCAGTAATTCTTAATACCATCACATAGATGTGTGATCATCATTTCTTAGTACATTTGCATCGATTTAGGAACATACAAACATTCTTAATATTCAAACGTTCCATACATGGTGTACAATCAGTGGCTCACAATATCATCACACAGTTGTGTATTTCTCACCATGATCATTTTTTTAACTTTTTTTATTAATTAAAAAAAATTAACAAACAAAACATTTAGATATCATTCCATTCTACATATACAATCAGTAATTCTTAATATCATCACATAGTTGCATATTCATCATTTCTTAGTACATTTGCATCGATTTAGAGAAAGAAATAAAAAGACAACAGAAAAAGAAATAAAATGATAATAGAGAAAAAAAAGACTATATACCATACCCCTTACTCCTCGCTTTCATTTACCACTAGCATTACAAACTGAATTTATTTTAACATTTGTTCCCCCTATTATTTATTTTTATTCCATATGTTCTACTCTTCTGTTGATATAGTAGCTAAAAGGAGCATCAGACATAAGGTTTTCACTTTAACAGAGTCTCATTGTGAAAGCTATATCATTGTTCAATCATCATCAAGAAACATGGCTACTGGAACACAGCACTACATTTTCAGGCAATTCCCTCCAGCCTCTCCACTACATCTTGAACAACAAGGTGATATATACTTAATGTGTAAGAATAACCTCCAGGATAACCTCTGGACTCTGTTTGGAATCTCTCAGCCATTGACACTGTCTCATTTTACTCTTCCCCCTTTTGGTCGAGAAGTTTCTCTCAATCCCTTGATGTTAATTCTCAGCTCATTCTAGGGTTTTTCTCAGTCCCTTGATGCTGAGTCTCAGCTCATTCCAGGATCTCTGTCCCACGTTGCCAGGAAGGTCCACACCCCTGGGAGTCATGTCCCACACAGAGAGGGGGAGGGTGGTGAGACTGCTCGTCGTGTTGGCTGGAGAGAGGGGCCACATCTGAGCAACAAAAGAGGCTCTCTTGGGGGTGACTCTTAGGCCTAAATTTTAAGTAGACTTGACCTATCCTTCGTGGGGTTAAGTTTCATGTGAACAAACCCCAAGCCTGGGGGCTCAGCCTATAGCTTTGATTGTTCACACTGCTTGTGAGAATGACCGTGATCATTTTTTAGAACATTTGCATCACTCCAGAAAAAGAAAGAAAGAAAAAAAAACCTCATATATACCATACCCCTTACTCCCTCTCTCTCATTGACTACTAGTATTTCCAGATGAATGAAATATTCAGAATAGGCAAATCTATAGAGATAGAAAGCAGATTAGTGGTTGCCAGCGTCTGGGAAGAGGGAAGAATGGGAAGATACTGCTTAATGGGTCTTGGGAAAGGTTGCATATTGTGAAGTACTTAATGCCTTTGAATTGTGCACTTTAAAAATCATTAGAATGGTGCATTTAATGCTATGTGTATTTTACCTAAATTAAAAAAATTATCTCAAAAAAAAAAAAAAAAAGAAAGGAAAAAAAATCCAAGCTACTTTCTCCCACTCACCAACAGGCCTGCTTTCCCTTTGAATGAGAATAATACCATCCTTGTCCGGTTCCTCTAGGACCAAGAGAAACTTGGTGTCGTGAGAGTCAGAGAAATGGGGAAATGACCCAATGCTTCCACCCCTGCCCAGTTAGTTCTTCTTCAGTCACACTGAGGTCCTGGGCAGAGCCTGCTTTTTGTCTCTGTCTCTTTTCTTTCCTCATAGGCATGGCAAGCCCCAACAATTCTATTTGTTTCTTGGCTACTTATTTATCCTTTAGCCACCCCTTTCTGGATAATCTTTTTTTTTTTTTAACTTTTTTTATTAATTAAAAAATTAACAAACAAAGCATTAAGAGATAATTCCATTCTACATATACAATCAGTAATTCTTAATATCATCACGTAGTTGCATATTCTTCATTTCTTAGAACATTTGCATCGATTTAGAAAAAGAAATAAAAAGACAACAGAAAAAGAAATAAAACGATAACAGAGAAAAAAAAGATTATACATACCATACTCCTTACCCCTCGCTTTCATTTACCACTAGCATTTCAAACTAAATTTATTTTAACATTTGTTCCCCCTATTATTTATTTTTATTCCATATGTTCTACTCTTCTGTTGATATAGTAGCTAAAAGGAGCATCAGACACAAAGGTTTTCACATTCACAGAGTCTCATTGTGAATGCTATATTATTGTTCAATCATCATCAAGAAACATGGCTACTGGAACACGGCTCCACATTTTCAGGCAGTTCCCTCCAGCCTCTCTGCTACATCTTGAACAACAAGGTGATATCTACTTAATGCATAAGAATAACCGCCAGGATAACCTCTCAACTCTGTTTGGAATCTCTCAGCCATTGACACTTAGTCTCATTTCACTCTTCCCCCTTTGGTTGAGAAGTTTCTCTCAATCCCTTGATGTTAATTCTCAGCTCATTCTAGGGTTTTTCTCAGTCCCTTGATGCTGAGTCTCAGCTCATTCCAGGATCTCTGTCCCACGTTGCCAGGAAGGTCCACACCCCTGGGCGTCATGTCCCACGCAGAGAAGGGGAGGGTGGTGAGACTGCTCGTCATGTTGGCTGGAGAGAGAGGCCACATCTGAGCAACAAAAGAGGCTCTCTTGGGGGTGACTCTTAGGCCTAAATTTTAAGTAGACTTGACATATCCTTTGTGGGGTTAAGTTTCATATGAACAACCCCCAAGACTGGGGGCTCAGCCTATAGCTTTGGTTGTCTACACTGCTTGTGAGAATATCAGGAATTCAACTTGAGGAAGTTGAATTTCTCCCCACTCTGACCATTCCCCGAAGGGGGCTTGCAAACACTTTTCTAGTCACTGATCAAATCACTCTGGGATTCATCGGGACATCACTTTGGACAAACTAACAAAATCTCATGTCCTACTTGAGATTCCAAGTACTTATGACATTCAATCAAACTATCTACATGAGTTATATTAGGAAATGCTCTAGTCAAAATATAAATTTTGTAACAAATAAACATTTTTTGCTTTAGTCTCACATATAAGGTGACATTTTAAAGTATTAATTATCATCTATTTTCAGCACCCTGCAATAATGACATTTCTTTGTTCTTCCTCATGCAAAAACATTTTTAAAATTTGTACATTGTACATTTCACTATTATTATACATGCTAGGCATTCCTAGATTATACCATCTCGATCTTTACCATCTATCTTTCTTTCTGATTTCATTTATGTCCCCAGCCCTCCTCCCTCTATCATTCTCACATGCAGCTTCATTCAGTGTTTTAACATAATTACATTACAGTTAGGTAGTATTGTGCTGTCCATTTCTGAGTTTTTATATTCAGTCCTGTTGCACAATCTGTAACCCTTCAGCTCCAATTACCCAATATCTCACCCTATTTCTATCTCCTGATGGTCTCTGTTACCAAGGAAATATTCCAAGTTTATTCACTAATGTCAGTTCATATCAGTGAGACCATACAGTATTTGTCCTTTTGTTCCTGGCTAATCACACTCAGCATAATGTCCTTAAGGTCCATTCATGTTGTTACATACTTCATAACTTTATTCTGTCTTACAGCTGCATAATATTCCATCTTATGTAAATGTCACAGATTGATTAGTCAGCTGTCTGTTGATGGACATTTTGGCTGTTTCCATCTCTTGGTAATTGTTAATAATGCTGCTATAAACATTGATGTGTAAAATGTCCATTTGTGTCCTTGGCCTCATGTCCTTTGAGTAGAGACAGCATATAGATGGGTCCTGGTTTTTAATCCATTCTGCCAGACTATGTCTTTTGACTGGAGAGTTTAATCCATTAACATTCAGTGTTATTACTGCATGGGTAGTACTTTCTTCTACTATTTTGCCTTCTGGATTTTATATGTCCTATCTAATTTTCCTTCTTTTTACCTTTACTCATAGTCTTCCTTTCTACACTCTTCTCCACACCTCTCTCTTCTGTCTTCGTATCTGTCTCTAGTGTTCCCTTTAGTATTTCTTGCAGAGCTGGTCTCTGGGTCACAAATTCTCTCAGTGATTTTTTGTCTGAAAATGTTTTAATTTTTCTCTCATTTTTGAAGGACAGTTTTGCTGGATATAGAATTCTTGGTTGGCAGTTTTTCTCTTTTAATAATTTAAATATATTATCCCACTGTCTTCTCGCCTCCATGGTTTCTGCTGAGAGATCTGCCCATAGTCTTATTGGGCTTCCCTTGTATGTGATGGGTTGCTTTTCTCTTGCTGCTTTCAAGATCCTCTCTTTCTCTTTGACCTCTGACATTCTGATTATTAAATATCTTGGAGTATGTCTATTTGGATCTATTCTCTTTGGGGTACGCTGCACTTCTTGGATCTGTAATTTTAAGTCTTTCATAAGAGTTGGGAAATTTTCAGTGATAATTTCCTCCATTAGTTTTTCTCCTCCTTTTCCCTTCTCTTCTCCTTCTGGGACACCCACAGCACGTATATTCATGCGCTTCATATTGTCTTTCAATTCCCTGAGTCCCTGCTCATATTTTTCCATTGTTTTTCCTATAGTTTCTGTTTCTTGTCGGATTTCAGATGTTCCATCCTCCAGTTTTGAAATCCTATGTTCTGTCTCTCGAAATCTACCACTGTAGGTTTCCATTGTTTTTTTCATCTCTTCTACTGTGTCTTTCATTCCCATAAGTTCTGTGATTTGTTTTTTCAGACTTTCAGTTTCTACTTTTTGTTCGTTCCTTGCCTTCTTTATATCCTCCCTCAATTCATTGATTTGGTTTTTGATGAGGTTTTCCATGTCTGTTCGTACATTCTGAATTAATTGTTTCAGCTCCTGTATGTCATTTGAATTGTTGGTTTGTTCCTTTGATTGGGCCATATCTTCAATTTTCCTAGTGTGATTTGTTATTTTTTGCTGGCATCTAGGCATTTAATTACCTTAATTAGTTTATTCTGGAGGTTGCTTTCACTTCTTTTATCTAGGGTTTTCTTGCTGGATGAATTTGTTGTCTATCTGTTCTTTGACATTCCGTTCAACTTTATCTGGACCTTTAGCTTAAGTTTTGTTTAACAGAGGAGAATTTTCCAGTTCTTGTTTTCTTGTTTCTTGCCCTGCTTGTGTGGTGCCTTCCCACCCCCCACCCCCCACACACACACTTAGGAGGGTCTACTTAGATATTATAGACCCCAGCCAGATTTTCCCAGACCAAACTGGCCTCCTATCAGGAGGAAAGAGTCACCTGTGTCAGTTTTCCCTGAGGTGAGACCCAGCAGGTTGAAAGACTTCCTGTGAAGTCTCTGGACTCTGTTTTTCTTATCCTGCCCAGTATGTGGTGCTTGTCTGACTGCAGGTCCCACCAGCATAAGATGATGCGGTACCTTTAACTTTGACAGACTCACCCTGCTGGGGGCGTGGTGGAGACAGAGGAGAGGTTGTAGGCTGGTTTTAATGGCTTCAAATTACCAAGCCCTGGTTTCTGAATTCCTTGATGGAGGGATTCCACCTGAGTTGGGCTTCACCCCTCCCCTGGGGAAGGCACAGGCTCCAGACAAGCCCCCAAAAGAGCTCACTTCTGCCTATGTCTGGGGCAGTTGCAGCCTGAAAAGTCCTGCTGCTGTATCCAGAGGCGGTCAAGCCTTTATAGATACACAGCCACAAAAACCTCTGTTTCTTTCTTTTTTTTTCCCCCTTTTTCTGTCAGTCCTGCCCCCTTGGCGCCGGGGCAAAAATGAGCAACCTCCGCTTTGATCAGGTTCACCTAAGCTGGGGGCCTATTTTTAGTAGTCAGAATTAGTTAATTAGTTCCACAATTGGTGTTTGATTGTGCCCAGTCTCTGCTGCTGGTAAAGTCCTTTCCTTTCCCCTCTGGAAAGCAGCCTGTTGGGGAGGGGCACTGGCTGCCGCAGCTTTGGGAACTTACGGTTCGGGCGGGTGCTCGCCGCCGGTCCAGCTGGTCCAGACTGGGGTACACTGTGTGTCTGGTCACTGACGTGGCCCCAGGAGCTGTTCTGTACTGTTTCTGGTTATTTAGTAGTTGTTCTGGAGGACAAACTAAAACACGCACGTTGTTAAGCCACCATCTTGACCCGGAAGTCCCCTGGATAATCTTTAAACATGATTTTCAGTATGTCTTGCCTGGGCTCAATTGTCTACTTGCCTTTTTGTTTTTTGCATGGGCAGGCACCAGGAATCGAACCCCGGTCTCCGGCATGGCAGGCGAGACTCTGCCACTGAGCCACTGTGGCCTGCCCTCTACTTGCCTTTTTCACTAGAATGCTGTAAACACCATTTACAGAGGAGGAAGCCAAGGGCTCGGAGAAGTATAAAAATGTGCCCAAGGTACACACCCTTTAAATAAAAAAGAGCAAGGATTTTCAGTCATTAAAAACAATGTTTATCCATAGAACTATACAAAACAGAAAGTGAATCCTCATATAAACTATGAACTTTAGTTAGTATAAATTTTAATAATATTGGTTCATCAATTGTAGCAAATGTACCACACTAATTGCAAAATGTTAATAATATGGAAAACTGTGTATGTATATGGAGGCGGTATATGAGAACTCTATTCTATGATTTTTCTGTACAGCTACTCTAAAAAAATGGAAAGAAAGAAAAACACAACAACGATGTTTATGACACATCTATGGCCAATTGATTTTTTTTCTTTATTAGAGAAGTTGTGGGTTTATAGAAAAATAATGCACAAAATACAGTATTCCCATACCCCACCCCACCACCACCGTCTTGCATTGGTGTGGAACATCTGTTACACTTGATGAAAGTGCACTTCTATAATTGTACTATTCAATTTTGGGAGAAGAATTTGAGCAGAATTGGAGTTAAGTCTTGGAATGTTTGGTAGAAGTCCCCTGTGAAGCCAACTGGTATGGGACTTTCCTTATTGGGAGGTTTTTAAAATTACTGATTCAATCTCTTTACTATTAATTGGCTTATTGAGATGTATTTCTTTTTTTTATAAATTCATTTTTTAAATACCAAAAAGCACCAAACAAACATTCTTAACTTTTGATCATTCTGTTCTACATATATAATCAGTAATTCACAATATCATCATATACTTGCATATTCATCACCATGATCATTTCTTGGAACATTTGCATCTATTCAGAAAAAGAAATAAAAAGTAAACAGAAAAAAATTCATACATATACAATACCACCCACCCTTCCCCCTCACCAGTCACCAGCATTTCAATCTAAATTTATTTTAACATTTGTTCCCCCTATTATTCATCCTTGTTCCATATATTTTACTTGTCTGTTGATAAGGTAGATAAAAGGAACATCAGACACAAGGCTTTCACAATCACACAGTCACGTTGTGAAAGCTATATCATTATACAATCATCTTTAAGAAACATGGCTACTGGAACACAACTCCACATTTTCAGGCAGTTCCCTCCAGCCTCTCCTCTACATCTTGACTAACAAGCTGATATCTATTTAATGCGTAAGAATAACCTCCAGGATAACCTCTGGACTCTGCCTGGTTCTCTCAGCCACTGACACTTTACACTGTCCCATTTCACTCCTCACCCTTTTGGTCAAAAAGGTTTTCTCAATCCCCTGGTGCTGAGTCTCAGCTCACTACAGGACCTCTGTCCCATGTTGCCAGGAAGATCCACACCCCCAGGAGTCATGTCCCACGTAGACAAGGGGAGGGCAGTGAGTTTGCTTGTTGTGTTGGCTGGAGAGAGAGGCTACATCTGAGCAACAAAAGAGGCCCTCTTGGGGGTGACTCTTAGGCCTAATCTTATGCAGGCCTGAACTATCCTCTGTGGGGTTAAGTTCATATGAACAAACTCCAAGATTGGGGGCTCAGTCTATAGCTTTGGTTGTCTGTACTGCTTGTGAGAATATCAAGAATTCAACTTGGGGAAGTTGAATTTTCCCCCTTCTCACCATTACCCAAAGGGGAGTCTGCAAATACATTTTTATTCACTGTTCAAATCACTCTGGGATTTATTGGGGCATCACTCTGGACAAACCAACAAAATCTCATGTCCTACTCAAGTTTCCATGTACTTATGGTGTTCAGTCAAGCTGTCTACATAAGTTATATTAGGAAATGCACCAGTCAAAATGCAAGTTTTGTACCAAATAAACATTTTTTGCTTTAGTCTCACACGTAAGGTAAAATTTAAAAATATTAATTACCATCTATTTTCAGCACCCTGCAGTAATGACATTCCTTTGTTCTTCCTCATGCAAAAACATTTTTTTAATTTGTACATTTATTTTATTTTATTTATTTTAAAGCCATTGAAATCTTATCCTTGTTAAAAGCTCAAAATGTCCCATATCTACTACTAGAAACCTCTTCCATTTGGCCAGTTTTTGATAGATCTCTGAGAAGTCTTGGAGAGCGTCTTTGCTACCTTGTAAGTTAAAATATTCCAGGCTCATCTTGATCATTTCCTGCTCCAGATCTGGAATCAGCCATTTCTCTAGGAAGCTCTAATTTCTTTTAGTAGGAAATGGTATTTCAAGACCAAGCATTTGGATGGTCATTGACAAACCTGATTCAATTTATGTATCATAGGGTTATTATTTAATGTTATTTTTATTACATCTGTATCCCTTTTATTTCCCCCCGTAAACCCTTATTCACAAGGACACATTATAGAATTAGAATAGCCTATACCCAGTGGTTTTATCCCACTTTAACACCCACAACAGTATCAAAATAATACTGAGAATACAACTACCAAATACAGTTTTTATGTGGTATCCTCATTCTCTCTTTTCACAGTTGTATTATTATCTACATCTTCAGCATATGGTCATTATATACGGTGCTCTCCCTTCCCTCTTTACCTTAACCTATAGCCTTCACTCTACAAGCAGACATAATTAATGATTACCAACAACTTAGGTTGATGTCCTTCTAGTCATTTTGGATGTTTGAAGCTTGTTTTCTAGATATCTCAAGAAAGGCTTATGGGAAGTCTGTTTCCCACCTTCTTCCATGTTGATGGTACTCAGTGCCCAAAAGTCTGTTCTACCAGATATAAAATCTTTGGCTCATATTTTCTTTCCTTAAGAATCCTAATATTCTTTGAAACGTTATTTCATTTTTTTCTGATGTAAAACCTTGCTGTGAGAGTCAGATGATAATCTTGTTTCCTCCTATACTCAAATGCTCAAAGGATTTTTTTTCTCAATCCAAGTTGTTTTACTGGAATGTGTCTTGGGGTTGATTATTCTGGGTTGATTATTCTGGGTTGATGGTCTCAGGTAAACAGTGTTTTAGTTCAGTATGTGATTTATTTTTCAGAGAAGTTTTCCTAAATTAGTTTTTAGTATTTTTTCTGTCCCTTTGCTTTGATTTTTTTTGAGAATTCCCATTATATTAGATCTTCAGTATTTGTCACTTCTCTTGATACTTATCATCTTTTCAGTATTTAAATATTCTACCTCTCACCTGTTTTCTTACGGGATTTTCTACTGGGTTTATTTGTTCTTGTATTCCAGTTTAGTTCTTATTTCCAATCTTTCTTGAGTTCTGCCACTTCCTTTTTATGTTTCTCTAATTCTTGTTTATGTTCTTTCATGTCTTATACCATTTTCTGAGTGTTTTTAGCTCCTTTATTTTGTAGACATATCTTCTTGGCCTGCTTTTATTTTATGTAGGGAAATTTTGCTTGTTCTTTCTCCTTAACTTTGTATGGGATTTGATCTAGATATTATGCAAAAATTATACCAGATTCAATTTATGTATCATAGGGTTATTATTTAACATTATCTTTATTACATCTGTATCCCTTTTCTTTCCCCTTGTAAACCCTTATTCACAAGGACACGTTATAGAATTAGAATAGCCTATACCCAGTGGTTTTATCCCACTTTAACACACACAGCAGTTTCTTAAATTTTTAGGAGTAGGCATGTTCAGTAGTTTTTAAAACGTCACAGATTCATCTGTTGTTTTCATGTAGCGTTTTTAAAAAATGTCTTGGAGTTGTCTGTAATGGCGCCAGTGAGGCCGGCAGCAAGGTGGGAAGTTGGGAGTTTTGGGTCACGTTACGAAGGAGTTTCTCTGGTTGGGTGCAAGAATAAGAACGTGAAACAGAAGAAGTGGAATCCTAACCATCTGAAGGTCCATGCTGGGAGTGTCCATGAGGGGCAAGGCTTTGCTTTTTGAGGAAAACTGAAGATTCAGCAAAATTACAAGAAGTTACTGTGGAAGACAAAAAAGGCTCAAGCATCACAAGAATCCCAGTTCACAGATCAATATCCTGATTATCTGAAACATCTCTATTTGGCTGAAGAGGAGAGACTTAGAAAGCAACTTTAAAAAGTTGACCAAACTTCCTCTGAAAAACAAGTTGACTAACCTTTGCCAGGACAATGTAGCATTGATCTGGCTTTATCTGAAGAACAATGTAACATTGACCAGCCTCTACCAGCCACCCAAAGTATCAAAGCAGTAAATTCCATTGCTACTTCAAAGAAAAATAAAAAGAAAACATCAAATCAAAAAGCACAAGAAGAGTATGAACAGGTACAAGCTAAGTGTGCTGCTAAGAAACAAAAATTTGAGAGAAGAAAACAAGAGAGAGGAGAAGCTCACAGGCTCTACAAAAAGAAGAAAATGGAAATGTTCAAAATATTGAGCAAAAAGACTAAAAATGTTCAACCAAATTTGAATTTACAAATGGAGTATCTTCTTCAAAAAATACAAGAAAAAATTAAATAAGACATTTTGTCATTAATCAAGGGTTAAAATATCTGCTGTCTCTCTCTTGGGTTCCTTTGATTTAATGCATCGGTTTTTAGTTTCCTAGCTGCTAAAGCAGATACCTCACATTGGGTTGGCTTAACAACAGGAATTAATTGGCTCACAGTTTCAGAAGCTAGAAGACTTGCTTCTTCCCAGAGTTGGCATCTTCTGGCTGGCCAGCAAACTTTGGGGCTCCTTGGCTTTTCCATCATGTGGCAGTGCACATGGTGGCACATTTTCTTTCTCTTCTGAGTTCCATTAACTTCCAACTTTTGGCAACTCCCTGTGGCTTCTCTTTCTGTCTCGAATTTCCTTTACATATAAGAACTTCAGCAATATTGAAGTAAGGTTTGCTTTCATTCAGTTTGGGCATACCTTAACTAATAACATCTTCAAAGGCCCTATTTACAAATGGTTCTCATGCACCAGACCAGGGGTTAGGACCTAAATGTGCCATTTGTGGGGGCATGATTCAGTCCCCAGTAGCCTCCTAATAATTGAATAATTTTTCTCAACATAAATTGAATTGCTAAGTAATCTGAAATGTCACAAATATATTTGTTCTTATAAAAGAAATTTTTCTATATGAGCTCTACATAATATAATTTCTTTTTTATTTGCCTCTGAAGAAAGGTTGATGTGAGGAACTGAAAGAACCATCTGTTTCTTTCAGGCTCAAATGCTCAAATATGTAACATTTTGGTATCAGGAAATTTGTGTGAAATAAAATGTTTGAAAGTTAGGGAACAGAGATTTCAATGATGCATTTCCATGAAATGTTTTAATTTGGGAATCCGCTATTAATGGTTTTAAATTCATTTTAATGATAAGGGAGTCAAAAACTTCCTTGGGCTTTGTATATCTGTTTTTATTTTGAATTGAGTACATGTTACAGGAAATATACATGTAAAGAAGATTTTACTCAGAACTAGGTGCTGAAACTACCTTCCCCCACCTTATAAGGATGTGACCGTCCTAAAGCAGTTTGGTTTAAGAACTTCAGCTGATATCCCATTCCCTTGAATGGAAGCACATAGCTTATTTGTTGAAGAGCTTTTAAATGGCTATGGAAATGCAGCATTGTCATAGCAAGAATTACGTTTTCCATATCTTGTAGGATCCTATAAACTAAGAACATTGTTGCTAGAACCTCTTACTCCTCATGGTACCCTTATGAGCCAAGAAGAGCTACTGAGATGCTTCTGCTCCTGCCCTGTGTTGACCACTTGGATTCATTTCAAAATGAGAACAGCTTTACTGTAGTCATTACAAGCTAAAGGACTGTACAATAACTGTGATATTTATAACTCATATCACGTAAAATTTTAAAATGGTAACAAATGCTGCCTGAAATTAAATTAAGGTTTTAGAGAAAAAAAAATGTCTTATGAGATTTCCCGAATTTGTTTCCCTCTCTGATTTCCTCTAGATCTTTTTTCCTTTATTTCACTTTCAGCATTTTCTCCTCTAGAGGTCCCTGCCCTCAAAAAGAACCCTAGATAGATTCAGAAATTCAGATGCTAAAGTATTCTAAGCCCATCAAACTCTCTATTGGAATGGACAAAAACCTTGCCAGTTTTAGCTGCTTTTCTCAGATAAGCCCACCATACTTTCTAGAGTCTACCTGTGAGCCACTTTGGAGTTCATTCTTGAGCCTTAGTGCCTCCTTCTGCTTTGTCTCACAGAAGCTTATTGCAGGGCTGTGGCCGTTTATCCCCGCCTTCTTGTCTTTGGAGGATATACCTTGGTTTTGCTGCATATGTTGTCCTTCGGTTAATTTTGTTGTTTTTTTAAACAAAAAAAAAAAATTTTTTTTGCCTCTTTGTTTTTTTAAAGGCAAAATGAATAACAATGATCCATCTTTACAGGGCTATTGTAAGGATTAGAAATAATACATGTTAAGAACCTACTTACAGTACTTAAACAATTTAAAAAATGGTAGCTAAGGAATTCTGGGGAAGACAGTGGTAGAAGTATAGTTTTAGATTTTTTCTTTGTAAAAGAAAACAAGTAATAAAATCCTATAGGGAAAAGAAAATTAATTTGTATATTTAGTCACTATCATTATATACTCTAGGCATTCCTAGATTATACTATCTCAGTCTTTATTGTCAGTCTTTCTTTCTGATTTCATTTGTGCCCCCAGCCCTCCTCTCTCTATCATTCTCACATTCAGCTTCATTCAGTGTTTTAACATAATTGTATTACAGTTAGGTAAAAATTGTGCTGTCCATTTTTGAGTTTTTACATTCAGTCCTATTGCACAATCTGTATCCCTTCAGCTCCAATTACCCAATATCTTACCCTATTTCTACCTCCTGATGGTCTCTGTTACCAATGAAATTCTCCCAGTTTATTCACTAATGTCAGTTCATATCAGTGAGACCATATAGTATTTGTCCTTTTGTTTCTGGCTAATCTCACTCAGCATAATGTCCTTAATGTTCATCCATGTTGTTACATACTTCATAACTTTATTCTGTTTTATGGCTGCATAATAGTCCATCATATGTATATACCACAGTTTGTTTAGCCACTCGTCTGTTGGTGGACATTTTGGCTGTTTCCATCTCTTCGCAATTGTAAATAATGCTGCTGTAAACATTGGTATGCAAATGTCCATTTGTGTCCTTGCCCTCATGTCCTCTGAGTAGATACCTAGCAACGGTATTGCCGGATCATATGGCAATTCTATATTTAGCTTTTTGAGGAACCACCAAACTGCCTTCCACAGCGGTTGTACCATTTGACATTCCCACCAACAGTGAAAAAGTGTGCCTGTTTCTCCACATCCTCTCCAGCACTTGTCGTTTTCTGTTTTATTGATAATGGCCATTCTAGTGGATGTGAGATGATACCTCATTGTGTTTTTGATTTGCATTTCTCTAATAGCCAGGGAAGTTGAGCATCTCTTCATGTGCCTTTTGGCCATTTGTATTTCCTCTTCTGAGAAGTGCCTGTTCAAGTCTTTTGCCCATTTTGTAATTGGTTTGTGTGTCTTTATGTTGTTGAGTTGAGCAATCTCTTTATAAATTCTGGATACTAGACCTTTATCTGATATGTCGTTTCCAAATATTGTCTCCCATTGTGTAGGCTATCTTTTTACTTTCTTGACGAAGTTCTTTGATGTGCAAAAGTGTTTCATTTTGAGGAGTTCCCATTTCTTTCTTTCTTTCTTTCTTCAATGCTCTTGCTTTGGGTATAAGGTCTAGGAAACCACCTCCTAGTATAAGATTTATAAGATATTTCTCTACATTTTCTTCTAACAGTTTTATGGTCTTAGATCTAATGTTTAGGTCTTTGATCCATTTTGAGTTAATTTTTGTATAGGGTGTGAGATATGGGTCCTCTTTCATTCTTTTGCATATGGATATCCAGTTCTCTAGGCATCATTTATTGAAAAGACTGTTCTGTCCCAGGTGAGCTGGCTTGACTACCTTATCGAAGATCAATTGTCTGTAGATGAGAGGGTCTATATCTGAACACTCTATTCTATTCCATTGGTCAGTATGTCTATCTTTATGCCAGTACCATGCTATTTTGACTACTGTAGCTTCATAATACGCCTTAAAGTCAGATAGCATGAGACCTCCGACTTCATTTTTTCTCTCAGGATACTTTTAGCTATTCGGGGCAACCTGCCCTTCCAGATAAATTTGCTTGTTGGTTTTCTATTTCTGAAAAGTAAGTTGTTGGAATTTTAATTGATATTGCATTGACTCTGTAAATCAATTTAGGTAGATCTATTTGTTTTTAAGTCAATGTTGGTAGCTTTGTGTTTCCAAGACTTTTCTATTTCATCTAGGTTATCTCATTTATCGGCATTCAGTTATTCCTAGTATCCTCTTATAGTCCTTTTTATTTCAGTGGGATTGGTAGTAATATCCCCATTTCATTTCTGATTTTATTTATTTGTATCCTGTCTCTTTTTTCTTTGTCAGTCTATGTAATGGTTTGTCAATTTTATTTATTTATTCATTCTCTCTTATTTTTTTAAACTTAATTTATCTTCACTTTAATCTTTGTTACATCCTTCTGCTTGCTTTGGGTTTAGCTTGCTCTTCTTTTTCTAGTTCTTCCAGTTTTGAGGTTAGGTATCTATTCTGTAGACTTTCTTCCTTTTTTAGGTAAGCATTTAGAGCTATAAATTTCCCTCTCAACACCATCTTTGCTACATCCCATAAGTTTTGGTATGTTGTATTTTCATTTTCATTCACGTCAAGATACTTCTTAATCTCATTTCTGATTGTTCTAGTTTGCTAGCTGCCAGAATGCAATATGCCAGAAACAGAATCACTTTAAAAAAGGGAAATTTAATAAGTTGCTAGTTTACAGTTCTAAGGCCGAGAAAATGTCCCAATTAAAACAAGTCTATAGAAGTGCCCAATCTAAGGCATCCAGGGAAAGATACCTTGGTTCAAGAAGGCTGATGAAGTTCACAGTTTCTTTCTCAAGTGGAAGGACACATGGCAAACACATTCAGAGTTTCTCTCTCATCTGGAAAGGCACATGGCGAACACGGCATCATCTACTAGCTTCTCCTGCTGGCTTCCTGTTTCATGAAATTCCCAGGAAGGCATTTTCCTTCTTCATCTCCAAAGGTCGCTGGCTGGCTGGTGGACTTCTGCTTCTCGTGGCTATGTCATTCTGCTCTGCTCTCCCTGAATCTCTCATTCTCCAAAATGTTTCCTCTTTTATAGGAATTCAGAAACTTATCAAGACCCACCCAAATGGGTGGAGACATGTCATCACCGAATCCAGTTTAACAACCACTCTTGATTAAATCCCATCTCCAGGAAGATGATCTGATTACAGTTTCAAACATACAGTATTGAATAGAGATTATTCTGCCTCTATGAAATGGTATTTAGATTAAAACATGGCTTTTCTAGGGGCATACATCTTTTCAAACCAGCACACTGATTTACTGTTTAACCCATTGGTTGTTTAAAAATATGTTGTTTAGTTTCCAAATATTTGCAAATTTTCCATTTTTCCCCTCTATTATTGATTTCTAGCTTCATTCTGTTGTGATTGAAGAACATAAATTGTATGATTTCAATATTTATAAATTTATTTAGACTTGCTTTGTTACCCAATATGTGGTCTGTCCTGAAGAATAATCCATTCAGGAAAAATGCGTATTCTCTTTTTATTGGGTGAAGTGTTCTATATATGTATTAGGTCTAGATGGTTTAGAGTATCCTTCAAGTTTTGTAGTTCCATATCGATCTTCTGACTAGATTTTTCTATCCATTACTGAGAGTGGTGTGTTCAAGTCTCCTACTATTAATGTAGAATCATCAATTTCTCCCTTCAAATCTGTCAGCATTTGCTTCATATATTGGGGGGGGGGGGCTCTCTTGTTAGGTGCATGTATATTTCTAATTGTTATATCTTCTTGTTGAATTGTCCCCTTTATCACTTTATAATGACCATCTTTGTCCCTTGAATGATTTTTGACTTAAAGTCTATTTTAACTGATATTGGTATACCACCCCAGCTCTCTTTTGAGTACTACTTGCATGATATTTTTTCCCCATCCTTTCACTGTCACCCTACTTTTATCTTCAAACTTAAGGTGAGTCTCTTATAGATAGCATGTAGGAGTGTCATACTTTTTTTTATCCATTCTACCAATCTTTGCCTTTTGGCAGGAGAATTTTATCCATTTACATCTAAAGTCACTATTGATAAAACAGGATTTTATTCTACCATTTTGTTATTTAGCCTTTGTAAGTCTTATACATTTTTGCCCCTCACTTCTGTTAATGCCTACTTTTATATTTACTTGATTTCTGTGTTGTCCTATATTGAGTGAATTCTCATTTCTATCTGGATATATTTTTCATCTATTTTTCTTGTGGTTACCATGTGTAAAAATTCCACTTCCTAAATATAATAGTCATATTTGGTTTGATAGTAACCTGACTTCAATAGCATACACATATACTTTTTTCCTATACTCCTCTGCCCCCCATCTTTTTTTGTATTTGTTACCACTTATATCTTTGCACATTGTATTCTTTTTTAAAAAATATTTCTATTGTAAACTTAACAAACAAACATACAAACATTCTATACATGGTGTATAATCAATGGCTTACAATATCATCACCATGTTGTGTATTTCATCACCATGATCTTTTTTTTAACATGTGCATCTCTCTAGCAAAAGAAATAAGGAAGAAAAAAGAAAAAACTCATACATACCATACCCCTCACCCCTCCCTCTCATTGATCACTAGTGCACATTGTATTCTAAAACCATAGATTTATCATTATTTTTCAAGAATTTGCATTTTAATTTTTATAGGAATTAAAAGTGGAGTTGTATACCAAACAATACACTACAATAATACTGGTATTCATAATTACCCAAAGGGTTACATTCACCACAGGTCTTTAGTTCTCTATGCCGCTTTCAATCACTGTCTCATTTCCTTTCCTTTCAGTCTGAAGAACTCCCATTAGCATTGCTTGTAGGGCAGGTCTAGGGGTGATGAATTCTGTCAGCTTTTGTTTATCTGACAATGTGTTAATCTCATTTTCATTTTTGAATGAAAGTCTCATCGGATATACAATTTTGGCTGGCATTGTTTTCTTTCAGTATGTTAAGTATTTCAGCCTACTGCCTTCTTGCCTCCGTAGTTTCTGATGAGAAATCACAACTCAATTTAATTGGAACTCCCTCATACATAGCCTGTTGCTTTTCTCTTGCAGCTTTCATAACTCTCTCCTTGTCCTTTCCATTCGATAGTGTGATCAATATATGTTTTCGTTTGCTAATGCTGTTGGAATGCAATATACCAAAATGGGTTGGCTTTTATAAAGGGGATTTATTAAGTTATGAGTTTACAGTTCTAACGCCATAAAAATGTTCAAACTAAGGCATCCAAAGAAAGATACCTTGACTCTAATAAAAGGCCGATGACATTCAGTGTTTCTCTGTCACATGGAAAGGCACATGGCAATGTCTGCGGACTTTCTCTTCTGGCTTCTGGTTTCAAATGGCTTCCCTGGGGGCATTTTCTTTCCACATCTCCAAATGTCTCTGTCTGTGTCAGTTCTTAGCTTTTTCCAAAATGCTTCCCTCTTAAAGGACTCCAGTAAGCAGATTAGGACCCACCTTGAATGAGCAAAGATACATGTCCATGGAAACCACTTAATCAAAAGGTCCCACCCACAACTGGGTGGGTGACAGCTGTAAGGAAAGAATTAAATCAAAATGTCCTACCCTAAACAATGTCTGCCCCCGCAAGATTGGATTAGGATAAAGAATATGGCTTTTATAGGGTTCATAACAGTTTCAAACTAGCACAATATAAGACAGGGTATATTTTTCTTCATGTATATCTTGTTTGGTATTTTCTAGGCTTCTTGGATGTGCACATTCATGTCTTTTGCTAAGTTTGGGAAGTTCTTGGTCATTATTTCTTTGAATATTCCTTCTGTCCCTTTCTCTCTTTCTTTTCCTTTTGTGATTTCCATAATGCATATATTGGTGTGCTTGACTGTGTCCCAGAGGTGTTTTAGGTTATTTTTCCTTTGAATAATTCTTTTTTCTTTCTATTCTTCATCCTGACTCATTTCAAGTGTCTTGTCTTCAAGTTCACTGATTCTTTTTTCTGCCAGCTCCAATGTGTTCTTGAAATCTTCCTGGGCATTTTTCATTTCAATTATTGTGGTCTTTAATTCCTAGTGGTTCTGTTTGGTTCCTTTTTCAAATTTCTATCTCTTTACTAGGACTCCATATTGCTCATTCATTGTTTTCCTGATATCTTTTAGTTCTTTCTCTGTATTTTCCTCTATCTCCTTGAGCATTTTTATATGTACAGCATGTTTAATAATATGCACTATGCAAAAGCTTTGTGTTGCTGTTAGCGACATCTATACCCACCCACCCTCCTTATTCACAAGTGTACCTCTACTAAACACAATTACATCACTAAGCCTGTTAGTTTGAAAAAGTCTTAAATTTGTTCAAACTGAAACATCTTTGTATAGAGGTTCCACTCATTTGTCTTGGCATTATAGACTTCCACTGTATTCAAAAATTCATTGCCATCAAATCCTCCCACTGCATAAATGGTATTCCCTACCGTTGCAATCCCAGCATTGCTCCTTGGTGATGTCATGTTTCCCATCATCTTCCATTCATTTCTAGTTGGATCGTACATCTCCACACAACTGATGGCATGAGAACCATCAGAGCCACCATCTACAAACAATTTTCCATCAAAAACAGCTACTCTAGCTCCTCACCTAGCCACATTCATAAGTGCAATTAAAGTCCAGGTGTTATTTTCAGAATTGTGAAGTTCTACTGTGTTCAAACAATTCCAAGACTCTGCATCTCCTATTATGTACAAATAACCACCAAGCTCACAGTCTACAGACTGGTTTCCACGGATGTTAAGAGGAGCACAACTTGTCCACGACTTTGTTATGGATCAAATACATCACAATTTTTCAGTCCTTTTTGAACATATGGATCAGAGCCACAGATGACATATAATTTCCCATTCAGAGCACACATTCCTGCATTACAACAGTTAGTTCTCAATTCTGGAACAGGAATCCAGCCATGTATGTTTGGATCATACATCTCTTCACAACTCAGGTCATCTGAATGGCCATTTGATCCACCTACCACATAGAGCTGGCCCATGAATACAGCCATTTGAAATCGGGCTCTTGGTGTTCCTCTCTGTTATAGCCACCTGCAGCTATAAGTCTGCCATTCATCTCTTCTGTTTCCAGACCAGATCATATGTACTGCATAGGAGACATGGGCTTTTCTATTAGTTCATCTGGTTGAATCTCAAAGCTTAAACTCTTAATTAGTCTTGTTGTACTTGTTGGTGAGCTCTGTGGACTGTTTCACCCATGAAGAAAAATTACACAGAGTATACCATCCAGCACAGCCAGGCACGAGTAAGTGTTATTTGAAATCTTTCCCAAAGCAACTGTTTTCTACTCATGCTTAGGGCTTTGTACTGTAGCATTTGGAGAAGAGAGACATCCAGTGGAGCTGCTACTTATCCGCTTATGGCCACTCTCATGTGGTGGCTTTTTCTCAGACTCTACAATGTGTGCCTGCACAAACTGAATGTGGTCATCATCACTGCCAAACACCTCAGCCTGTCCATCTAGTAGATTCCCATCAAGCAGCTTGTGATCAGCTGAGTAGTACGAGGTTTGAACCTCTTTCATCAGCTCTTCAAGACTATCTCCATTCTCCCAGATACTATGCTGTACCCAGTTGATTACCTTTGTATACAATTTGCCATTGCTAAGCAAGCAAACATTATCTTCTAGCATTACCTCCAACTTTAGTCTTGGAAATTTAAGAAACTCTTCCTCTTCTGAAATTTGTAACAAATGCTCCTGAATATAGGCATCAACCTTATTCAACAAACAGGAGTCTCCCATACAACTTGTGAAATTTCGGTAAGAGACGCAGCTGGTAGCATCCATTCTAGACAGTAAATCATCATCACAAACGTGCTTTACTCGGTCCATCTTCAGCCTTTTTTGTCGCAGAATATACATCTTTTACTAATTCCTCATCAGCTTTCAACTGAGCAGTATAGGCATAATTCAGTAAGACTTCAACAGCTTCTGGGTTGAGATCATCGAACTTAACATTAGAAACTCCATGAGGATCACTATCAGTATTAAAGATTTCAAATGAAGAGAGACTACAGCAAGCCAGGACTGCTCTGTGTGCTAACATCTCATGGCCACAGACCTAAAATCCACCATTACAGAATTGGCCACTTTTCCCCAGGGCATTTAATTTGGCAACTCAATAAAATTTTCATCTTCAAACATTACGTATCCATTGGGAATCATTTTTCCTTGTAAATTTGGCTATTATACTGGTGAGAAATTTATTTCTGGGAGGTCTTAAATAATCTAAGGACACAGGAGTGCTAAAATGCAGTACTAGTTGAAGTATGAAGCCAAGTGGTTGAAGAGAAGGCAAATGTGTCTTAAGCTCTAATGGTGATTCCAAAATGATCAGGCTTGAAAATGATGTAATCGACTTCTTAAGAGCTATAGACATGAATTTCTTCTGTGATAATCATGCATCATAATCTGGTTCCTCTCTGAAGAGATAAAAATTCATTCTGGGAGCTTCAGTGGGGAGCAGGAGGAAGCGGGCGGGAATGGGAAAGAACTTGGAGCTGACGTGGGGGGTGGGGTGGGGCTACGATCTATCGATCCATCCGGTGGGAGGATCAGCGGCCAGTCCAAGAGCTGTGAGCAGTGCGGAGTGTCACCGGAGGTTGGCAGGGAAGCGCTCGCTGGCACAGTAGCAGAAGGAGCAACTGCGCCGAGCAGCCCCGAGTGCCGGATGGCCACGCGCGTCCGGGAGACACTGCCTCCTTGAGCATTTTTATGATACATTTTGTTAAGTCTTTGTTCAGTATGTCCACATTCTCATCTTCTTTGGTGGTGCTTTCTGGATTTTTTCCCTCTTCCTTTGGACGAGCCATCACTTCCTGATTCTTTTTTTTTGTCATGTATTCTTTTGTTGCAACTGTACATTGTAATATTTTAAAATGTTAACTCTGGGATTTATGCCTTGTGTTGTCTGTTTCTTGATATTATAAGCAGCTGGTGATAAGACAGATTTTCTTGTGCTTCAGTGCTCTTACCAGGAAGGTCTGCCTAAGGTGAATGCAGTGTGCATGGTTTTCTGTCTTTCTGGTCTGTGTTGTATCCTGGGCTCTTGCTTGTTAGTTGTTTTGGAGCTCCCTGTTCACAGAAGTTTGGTGCCCCTCTGTTTCCCAGGAGACAGACTTCCCTCTCCTGGGTATTTGAAGCCAGTAGGTCTTTGCCCCAGATTGTCTGCTTCTATGCTTGTTATACTCCTTTCATTATCTCCAGCTGCATTTGTCTAGAGGACAAATTCTGGGAGGGGGGCACACTGGAGGGGACTTTCCCAAGTCAGTCTTTCCCACCAAAAACAGGGTCAGGGACCCATAAAGGGGGCACAGACTGGCTCTAAAGTGTCCCTGGGAATGGATCAGGAAGGGCACCAAGAGCTTTTCTGACAGCTCCCCAAAGCTGAGCTTTTCTAGCCTGCCCTGAAAATGCAGCCCTTCAACTAACTGTCCCTCACAGCCCTGAAGAAGTGCAGCATCCTTAAGTTTCCACCTCTGTTGCCACTGCAGTCCTGTATGGGTACGGTTGAAACAACAGTTGCCCTCAGAGTCAGGCCCCCAGTGATCCAAAGTCACTAAGCAAAGCCATGATCAGTGATCAGCCATACCCATCCTGTTATGGGGAATAGGAATTTTATATCCCTTTCTGTCACCACTGAGCCAGCCAGGGGCTGAACCTCTTGGCAGCCAGTCAGGAGAATGGGGGATGGGTGCCAGTGGGTGCTAGCAGCTGCTGCACAAAGAAAGAAATTTATTGTCTGTGCCAGTTTGAAGCTGTTATGTACCTCAGAAAAGCCATGTCTTTTTGCTGATCCAATCTTGTGGGGGTAGCCATGTTTCTTTTAATCCTCATTGAACGTTGTAGGGTGGAAATCCTTTGATTGGACTGTTTCCATGGAGATGTGACACACCCAATTATGGGTGTGACCTTTTGATTAGATGGAGATGTAACTCCACCCATTCAACATGGGTCTTGATTAGTTTACTGAAATCCTTTAAAAGGGGAAATATTTGGAGAAACCTCAGATGAAGATGCCTACACAGACATTTGGAAATGCAGAAACCCCAGGAGTCGCCAGGAGTTGAAAGAGCCAATATTGCTTCAGAGTCAACAGAGATACAGACATTTGGGGATGCTTGGAGGACTAATAGAGAGAGAGGATGCCTACATATGGATGTTTGGAGATACAGAGCCCAGTAGATATCACCATGTGCCTACTCATGAGATGCTAAGCAAGCTGAAACCCAGAGTTGTGTCCTGGAGGAGGTAAGTGAAGGCCCACAGACACTTAGAGAGGAAAGCACTGGCATCAGAAGCCGGAAGCAACAGTACCAGGAATGAGGACCAGATATCCTTCTCTGGATGACTTAGTTTGGTCATTTCTATGGCCTTAGAACTGTAAACTTATAATGTAATGAATTCCCTTTGAAAATACATTCCGTTTCTGGTGTGTTGCATTCCAGCAGCTTCAGCAAACTAAAACCGTTACTTTAACTGTTTATTGTATATAGCCATACTAACTTTCAGGTCTGTAGCACTCCATTTCTGGGTCTTAGCTGTCATGGAGTTACCCAAAGTTCCAGGGAAATGCCTGCTGATACACATATAGCTCAGTGTCTCAGAATCTAGAAATACACTTACAACATCAATCTAAGTGTGGCTGCTGTAATGGCTTACAATCTAGACTCCAATTTTCTTATCAAGTATTTTCTGAAAGAGACCTTAGCATACTTGTTCTTTTGTTTCTGGCTTATTTTGCACAACACATCATCCTCAAGTTTTATTCAATTCATTGAGTGTGCCTCTCGATGTCCTTCCTTTTTGTAGCCACTCCATGTTCCATCACAGGGCAATTCAGTATTTAGTTTTCTGAGGAACCGCCAAACTCTTCCACAGCAGCTATCCTATTATACATTCCCACAGGCAGTACATGAGTGTTTCAATTTCCCCACATCCTCTCCAACATTTGTAATTTTCTGTTTGTTTAATAGCAGCCATTCTTTTTTTTTTTTTTTTTATTAGGGGACTGTGGTAATGGAGTGAACTGAGAAACACTTCTCCCAGATTTCGTGTCCTTGCTTTCTTTGATTCTCGTTTCATTCTGGTTTGTGCAAGTTTAGTACATTTTTCTATTTTGCTTAATTGGTTCAGTAAACAGAATAATATTTTGCTTGTTTCAGGCTAATATTGAATCTTCTGACAAGCTTCAGGGGTCATTGCTCAGGTCTGGGTCCTTTAATTTATTTTTTCTTCCTTGTCACAAAACCCAAGGATTCAACCTATTTCATTTCTTCTTTTTTTTTTTTTATTTATTTATTTTTTATTAATTAAAAAAAGAATTAACAAAACAATTAGAAATCATTCCAATCTACATGTACAATCAGTAATTCTTAATAACATCACATAGTTGCATATTCATCATTTCTTAGTACATTTGCATCGATTTAGAAAAAGAAATAAAAAGACAACAGAATAAGAATTAAAACAATAATAGAAAGAAAAAAAAACAAAAAAAACAAAAACAAAAAACCTATACCTCACATGCAGCTTCATTCAGTGTTTTAACATAATTGCATTACAATTGGGTAGTATTGTGCTGTCCATTTCTGAGTTTTTATATCCAGTCCCGTTGTACAGTCTGTATCCCTTCATCTCCAATTATCCCTTCTCTTTTTTTTTTTTTTTTTTTAATTAACGGAAAAAAAGAAATTAACCCAACATTTAGAGATCATACCATTCTACACATGCAATCATTAATTCTTAACATCATCACATAGATGCATGATCATCATTTCTTAGTACATTTGCATTGGTTTAGAAGAACTAGCAACATAACCGAAAAAGATATAGAATGTTAATATAGAGAAAAAAATAAAAGTAATAATAGTAAAATCAAAACAAAACAACACAAAACAAAACAAAAACCTATAGCTCAGATGCAGCTTCATTCAGTGTTTTAACATGATTACTTTACAATTAGGTATTATTGTGCTGTCCATTTTTGAGTTTTTGTATCTAGTCCTGTTGCACAGTCTGTATCCCTTCAGCTTCAATTACCCATTGTCTTACCCTGTTTCTAACTCCTGCTGAACTCTGTTACCAATGACATATTTCAAGTTTATTCTCGAATGTCCGTTCACATCAGTGGGACCATACAGTATTTGTCCTTGGTTTTTGGCTGGATTCACTCAGCATAATATTCTCTAGGTCCATCCATGTTATTACATGGTTCATAAGTTTATCTTGTCTTAAAGCTGCATAATATTCCATCGTATGTATATACCACAGTTTGTTTAGCCACTCTTCTGTTGATGGAGATTTTGGCTGTTTCCATCTCTTTGCAATTGTAAATAATGCTGCTATAAACATTGGTGTGCAAATGTCCGTTTGTGTCTTTGCCCTTAAGTCCTTTGAGTAGATACCTAGCAATGGTATTGCTGGGTCGTATGGCAATTCTATATTCAGCTTTTTGAGGAACTGCCAAACTGCCTTCCACAGTGGTTGCACCCTTTGACATTCCCACCAACAGTGGATAAGTGTGCCTCTTTCTCCGCATCCTCTCCAGCACTTGTCATTTTCTGTTTTGTTGATAATGGCCATTCTGGTGGGTGTGAGATGATATCTCATTGTGGTTTTGATTTGCATTTCTCTAATGGCCAGGGACATTGAGCATCTCTTCATGTGCCTCTTGGCCATCCGTATTTCCTCTTCTGAGAGGTGTCTGTTCAAGTCTTTTTCCCATTTTGTAATTGGGTTGGCTGTCTTTTTGTTGTTGAGATGAACAATCTCTTTATAAATTCTGGATACTAGACCTTTATCTGATATATCATTTCCAAATATTGTCTCCCATTGTGAAGGCTGTCTTTCTACTTTCTTGATGAAGTTCTTTGATGCACAAAAGTGTTTAATTTTGAGGAGTTCCCATTTATTTATTTCCTTCTTCAGTGCTCTTGCTTTAGGTTTAAGGTCCATAAAACCGCCTCCAGTTGTAAGATCTGTAAGATATCTCCCAACATTTTCCTCTAACTGTTTTATGGTCTTAGACCTAATGTTTAGATCTTTGATCCATTTTGAGTTAACTTTTGTATAGGGTGTGAGAGATGGGTCTTCTTTCATTCTTTTGCATATGGATATCCAGTTCTCTAGGCACCATTTATTGAAGAGACTGCTCTGTCCCAGGTGAGTTGGCTTGACTGCCTTATCAAAGATCAAATGTCCATAGATGATAGGGTCTATATCTGAGCACTCTATTCGATTCCATTGGTCGATATATCTATCTTTATGCCAATACCATGCTGTTTTGACCACTGTGGCTTCATAATATGCCTTAAAGTCAGGCAGCGCGAGACCTCCAGCTTCGTTTTTTTTCCTCAAGATGTTTTTAGCAATTCGGGGCACCGTGCCCTTCCAGATAAATTTGCTTATTGGTTTTTCTATTTCTGAAAAATAAGTTGTTGGGATTTTGATTGGTATTGCATTGAATCTGTAAATCAATTTAGGTAGGATTGACATCTTAACTATATTTAGTCTTCCAATCCATGAACACGGTATGCCCTTCCATCTATTTAGGTCTTCTGTGATTTCTTTTAGCAGTTTTTTGTAGTTTTCTTTATATAGGTTTTTTGTCTCTTTAGTTAAATTTATTCCTAGGTATTTTATTCTTTTAGTTGCAATTGTAAATGGGATTCGTTTCTTGATTTCCCCCTCAGCTTGTTCATTACTAGTGTATAGAAATGCTACAGATTTTTGAATGTTGATCTTGTAGCCTGCTACTTTGCTGTACTCATTTATTAGCTCTAGTAGTTTTGTTGTGGATTTTTCCGGGTTTTCGACGTATAGTATCATATCGTCTGCAAACAGTGATAGTTTTACTTCTTCCTTTCCAATTTTGATGCCTTGTATTTCTTTTTCTTGTCTAATTGCTCTGGCTAGAACCTCCAACACAATGTTGAATAATAGTGGTGATAGTGGACATCCTTGTCTTGTTCCTGATCTTAGGGGGAAAGTTTTCAATTTTTCCCCATTGAGGATGATATTAGCTGTGGGTTTTTCATATATTCCCTCTATCATTTTAAGGAAGTTCCCTTGTATTCCTATCTTTTGAAGTGTTTTCAACAGGAAAGGATGTTGAATCTTGTCGAATGCCTTCTCTGCATCAATTGAGATGATCATGTGATTTTTCTGCTTTGATTTGTTGATATGGTGTATTATATTAATTGATTTTCTTATGTTGAACCATCCTTGCATACCTGGGATGAATCCTACTTGGTCATGATGTATAATTCTTTTAATGTGTTGTTGGATACGATTTGCTAGAATTTTATTGAGGATTTTTGCATCTGTATTCATTAGAGAGATTGGTCTGTAGTTTTCTTTTTTTGTAATATCTTTGCCTGGTTTTGGTATGAGGGTGATGTTGGCTTCATAGAATGAATTAGGTAGTTTTCCCTCCACTTCGATTTTTTGGAAGAGTTTGAAGAGAATTGGTACTAATTCTTTCTGGAACGTTTGGTAGAATTCACATGTGAAGCCATCTGGTCCTGGACTTTTCTTTTTAGGAAGCTTTTGAATGACTAATTCAATTTCTTTACTTGTGATTGGTTTGTTGAGGTCATCTATGTCTTCTTGACTCAAAGTTGGTTGTTCATGTCTTTCCAGGAACCCGTCCATTTCCTCTAAATTGTTGTATTTATTAGCGTAAAGTTGTTCATAGTATCCTGTTATTACCTCCTTTATTTCTGTGAGGTCAGTAGTTATGTCTCCTCTTCCATTTCTGATCTTATTTATTTGCATCCTCTCTCTTCTTCTTTTTGTCAATCTTGCTAAGGGCCCATCAATCTTATTGATTTTCTCATAGAACCAACTTCTGGCCTTATTGATTTTCTCTATTGTTTTCATGTTTTCAATTTCATTTGTTTGTGCTCTAATCTTTGTTATTTCTTTCCTTTTGCTTGCTTTGGGGTTAGCTTGCTGTTCTTTCTCCAGTTCTTCCAAGTGGATAGTTAATTCCTGAATTTTTGCCTTTTCTTCTTTTCTGATATAGGCATTTAGAGCAATAAATTTCCCTCTTAGCACTGCCTTTGCTGCGTCCCATAAGTTTTGATATGTTGTGTTTTCATTTTCATTCGCCTCGAGGTATTTGCTAATTTCTCTTGCAATTTCTTCTTTGACCCAGTCGTTGTTTAGGAGTGTGTTGTTGAGCCTCCACGTATTTGTGAATTTTCTGGCACTCTGCCTATTATTGATTTCCAACATCATTCCTTTATGGTCCGAGAAAGTGTTGTGTAAGATTTCAATTTTTTAAAATTTGTTAAGACTTGCTTTGTGACCCAGCATATGGTCTATCTTTGAGAATGATCCATGAGCACTTGAGAAAAAGGTGTATCCTGCTGTTGTGGGATGTAATGTCCTATAAATGTCTATTAAGTCTAGTTCATTTATAGTAATATTCAGATTCTCTATTTCTTTGTTGATCCTCTGTCTAGATGTTCTGTCCCTTGATGAGAGTGGTGAGTTGAAGTCTCCAACTATTATGGTATATGAGTCTATTTCCCTTTTCAGTGTTTGCAGTATATTCCTCACGTATTTTGGGGCATTCTGATTCGGTGCGTAAATATTTATGATTGTTATGTCTTCTTGTTTAATTGTTCCTTTTATTAGTATATAGTGTCCTTCTTTGTCTCTTTTAACTGTTTTACATTTGAAGTCTAATTTGTTGGATATTAGTATAGCCACTCCTGCTCTTTTCTGGTTGTTATTTGCATGAAATATCTTTTCCCAACCTTTCACTTTCAGCCTATGTTTATCTTTGGGTCTAAGATGTGTTTCCTGTAGACAGCATATAGAAGGATCCTGTTTTTTAATCCATTCTGCCAGTCTATGTCTTTTGATTGGGGAATTCAGTCCATTGACATTTAGTGTTATTACTGTTTGGATAATATTTTCCTCTAACATTTTGCCTTTTGTATTATATATATCATATCTGATTTTCCTTCTTTCTACACTCTTTTCCATATCTCTCTCTTCTGTCTTTTTGTATCTGACTCTAGTGCTCCCTTTAGTATTTCTTGCAGAGCTGGTCTCTTGGTCACAAATTCTTTCAGTGACTTTTTGTCTGAGAATGTTTTAATATCTCCCTCATTTTTGAAGGATAATTTTGCTGGATATAGGAGTCTTGGTTGGCAGTTTTTCTCTTTTAGTATTTTAAATATATCATCCCACTGTCTTCTAGCTTCCATGGTTTCTGCTGAGAAATCTACACAAAGTCTTATTGGGTTTCCCTTGTATGTAATGGATTGTTTTTCTCTTGCTGCTTTCAAGATCTTCTCTTTCTCTTTGACCTCTGACATTCTAACTAGTAAGTGTCTTGGAGAACGCCTATTTGGGTCTAATCTCTTTGGGGTGCGCTGCACTTCTTGGATCTGTAATTTTAGGTCTTTCATAAGAGTTGGGAAATTTTCAGTGATAATTTCTTCCATTAGTTTTTCTCCTCCTTTTCCCTTCTCTTCTCCTTCTGGGACACCCACAACACGTATATTTGTGCGGTTCATATTGTCCTTGAGTTCCCTGATACCCTGTTCAAATTTTTCCATTCTTTTCCCGATAGTTTCTGTTTCTTTTTGGAATTCAGATGTTCCATCCTCCAAATCACTAATTCTATCTTCTGTCTCTTTAAATCTATCATTGTAGCTATCCATTATTTTTTCTATGTTTGCTACTTTATCCTTCACTTCCATAAGTTCTGCGATTTGTTTTTTCAGTTTTTCTATTTCTTCTTTATGTTCAGCCCATGTCCTCTTCATGTCCTCCCTCAATTTATCGATTTCATTTTTGAAGAGGTTTTCCATTTCTGTTCGTATATTCAGCATTAGTTGTCTCAGCTCTTGTGTCTCATTTGAGCTATTGGTTTGTTCCTTTGACTGAGCCATATTCTCAATCTTTTGAGCGTGGACAGTTATCTTCTGCTGCTGGCGTCTGGGCATTTATTCAGATTTCTCTTGGTGTTGGACCCAGCAAGGTTGTAATATTTTTCTGTGAAATCTCTGGGTTCTGTTTTTCTTATCCTGCCCAGTAGGTGGCGCTCGTGGCACACGTTTGTCTGCGGGTCCCACCAGCAAAAGGTGCTGTGGGACCTTAAACTTTGGAAAACTCTCGCCGTCCTGGGGGTTCGCTAGCTGAGGCGGCTTGAGCCGGCCCGGGGTCCGAACGCAGGGAGGGTTGCTGGTCGCCGCAGCCAGGGAAAGAGCCCGTCCGAATTTCCTAGTCGGCCCTGGGCAACAAGCGTGGCGGGAGGGCGCCAGCGGCAGCGGCCCGCCCGAGAGAGTGCACGTTCCCCGGGAGTCACGGGTTTGGAAGGGGCCTCCCCCACCCGTCACCGTTCTCCGCGGCCTGGGGGTTTCCGATCCAATTCTTTCAGTTGGTCCGGGGGCTGCGCGTGGTGTGGGCGCCAGTCGCCTTGGTTTCAGGGGACCACCTCTCCAATTCTCCCAGCCGGCCCGGGAAGGGGGAAGGGAGTAACTCCGGCCGCTTGCCACCCCGCCCGGTAAGGCCCGCGCGCCTCGGCGATCTCACCCGAGCTGCTTCTCTCAGCCAGCCAGCCGTTCCAGGATGGGGTACGCTGTCTTTTTTATCTCTGTTGTGGCTTTGGGCGCTTTCTGTATCGTTTCTACTCCCCTAGTAGGTGTCCTGGAGAAGAAACTAAGATCCGCGCGTCTTACTAAGCCGCCATCTTACAGGAAGTCCTCAATAGCAGCCATTCTTACAGGTATGAAGTGATATCCCACTGTCTTCTTTTTTTTTAAATTAAAAAAAATTTTTTTTAATTTATTTATTAATTTAAAAATTAAGAAACCAAATAAAACATCAACATACATAATCAGTAACTCACATCATCATTTAGTTGCATATTCATCATTTCTTAGAACATTTACATTAATTCAGAAAAAGAAATAAAAAGACAATAGAAAAAGAATAAAGCGAACACAGGAAAGAAAAAAAAAAGATTATACCTATCATACCTCTTACCCCTCGCTTTCATTGCTCACTAGCATTTCAAACTAAATTTATTTTAGCATTTGTTCCCCCTATTATTTATTTTTATTCCATATGTTTTACTCCTTTGTTGACAAGGTAGATAAAAGGAGCATCAGACACAAGGTTTTCACAATCACACAGTCACATTGTGACAGCTGTATCATTATTCAATCCTCCTCAAGAAACATGGCTACTGGAACACAGCTCTACATTTTCAGGCAGTTCCCTCCAGCCTCTCCATTACATCTTGAATAACAAGATGATATCTACTTGATGCATAAGAATAACCTCCAGGATAGAAATAGGGTAAGATATTGGGTGATTGGAGCTGAAGGGATACAGACTGTGCAACAGGACTGGATACCAAAACTCAGAAATGGACAGCACAATGCTACCTAACTGTAATATAATTATGTTAAAACACTGAATGAAGCTGCATGTGAGAATGATAGAAGGAGGAGGGCTGGGGACATATTGAAATCAGAAAGAAAGATAGATGTTAAAGATTGAGATGGTATAATCTAGGAATGCCTAGAGTGTATAATAATAGTGAAATGTACAAGGTACAATTTTAAAAATGTTTTTGCATGAGGAAGAACAAAGGAATGTCATTATTGCAGGGTACTGAAAATAGATGGTAATTAATATTTTAAAATGTCACCTTCTATGTGAGACTAAAGCAAAAAATGTTTATTTGTTACAAAATTAATATTTTGACTAGTGCATATCCTAATATAACTTATGTAGATAGTTTGATTGAATGCCATAAGTACTTGGAATCTCAGGTAGGACATGAGATTTTGCTGGTTTGTCCAGAGTGATGCCCCAATGAATCCCAGAGTGATTCGATCAGTGAGTGGAAAAGTATCTGCAAAGCCCCCTTCAGGGAGTGGTGAGAACGGAGAAAAATTCAACTTCCCCAACTTGAATTCTTGATATTCTCACAAACAGTGTGGACAACCAAAGCTATAGGCTGAGCCCCCAGTCTTGGGGTTTGTTCATATGAAACTTAACCCCACAAAGGATAAGTCAAGCCTACTTAAAATTAGCCCTAAGAGTCACCCCCAAGAGAGCCTCTTTTGTTGCTCAGATGTGGCCCCTCTCTCCAGCCAACACAACGAGCAGTCTCATCACCCTCCCCCTCTCTGCGTGGGACATGACTCCCAGGGGTGTGGACCTTCCTGGCAACGTGGGACAAAGATCTTGGAATGAGCGGAGACTCAGCATCAAGGGATTGAGAAAAACCCTAGAATGAACTGAGATTTAGCATAAAGGGATTGAGAAAACCTTCTCAACCAAAAGAGGGAAGAGGGAAATGAGACAAAGTGTCAATGGCTGAGAGATTCCAAACAGAGTTGAGGGGTTATCCTGGAGGTTATTCTTATGCATCAAGTAGATATCATCTTGTTATTCAAGATGTAATGGAGAGGCTGGAGGGAACTGCCTGAAAATGTAGAGCTGTGTTCCAGTAGCCATGTTTCTTGAGGAGAATTGAATAATGATATAGCTGTCACAATGTGACTGTGTGATTGTGAAAACCTTGTATCTGATGCTCCTTTTATCTACCTTGTCAACAGAGAGTAGAACATATGGAATAAAAATAAATAATAGGGGGAAGAAATGTTAAAATAAATTTAGTTTGAAATGCTAGTGATCAATGAAGGCAAGGGGTAAGGGGTATGATAGGTATAATCTTTTTTTTTTTCTTTCCTGTGTTCATTTCATTTCTTTTTCTATTGTCTTTTTGTTTCTTTTGCTGAATTAATGCAAATGTTCTAAGAAATGATGAATATGCAACTAGGTGATGATATTGTGAATTACTGATTATGTATGTTTTATTTTGTTTCTTATTTTTTTAATTAATAAATAAAATTTAAAAAAAAGAATAACCTCCAGGATAAACTCTCGACTCTGTTTGGAATCTCTCAGCCATTGACACTTTGTCTCATTTCCCTCTTCCCCCTTTTGGTCGAGAAGGTTTTCTCAATCCCTTGATGCTAAGTCTCAGCTCATTCTAGGGTTTTTCTCAATCCCTTGAAGATCCTACTGCTTTTAAGTGACCTTTTTCTTGACTTGGCTCTCAATCTATTACTACAATCTTTTAATTGTTTTCTGGGACTTTTAAGAAAGATGTTTCTACTAGTTGTTGCTGGTGGTTCAAAGCTTCTGTGGAGGCACATAGCTCTGAAACATCTCTTTCTGCCATCTTCTTCAGGGATGGGGCCTCCTCTGATCAGGTATTTCAGATTACTGGGATGTGAAGTTGGTGGGCTCTGTGAGTTGCTATGCTAGTTTGAAATTTTCTTGTACCCCAGAAAAGCCATGTTCTTTAATCCTTATTCAATATTGCTGGGTAGGATTTTTTTTTATTGTTTCCATGGAGATGTGACCCATCCAATTGTGGGTGGCTACTTTTGATTAGATGGCTCCAATGTTGATGTGTCTCCACCCATTCAAGGTGGGGTTGCTTACGGAGCCCTTTAAGAAGGAACTATTTTGGAAAAAGCTTCAGTGCTGACAAAGCCCACACAGCCGGAGATCTTTGGAGATGCAAAAGAAAAACACCCTCAGGTAACCCTCATGAAATGAGAAGAGAAAGCTAGCAGATGTTACCATGTACCTTTCTAGCTGAGAGAGGTATTCTGGACCCGTATGTCTTTTTTAAATCAAGGTATCTTTCCCTGGATGCCTTAATTTGCATTTTTATAGCCTTATGACTATGAACTTGCAACTTAATAAATTTCCTTTTTAGAAGCCATTCCATTTCTGGTATATTGCATTCCAGCAGCTTTCACAAACTAAAATAGTGGCCATTGTTCCAGTGCCCCTCAGGGAACAGTGGCATTGGAGGCAGTACTTTTTTTTTCCTCTTTTCTTTTTCCATTCCCCATTTGAGAGCAAAAAGAGTTTGGAAAGCCACAAACTGATGACTCCAGTCCTTTACAACAATAAAAAAAAGGACCTAGCAATTCCAAAAGAGTAAGAGAACTAGATTTTCCTGAACAGTAACAACATTCCCTGAATGCCCAGTTCTCAACAAAAAAATTGCAAAGCACACAAACAGGAAAGTATGGACCATTCAGAGGGAAAGAAGAATTTGCCAATGTATGAGGACCTCATACATTAGAACTATTAGTCAAAGACTTTAAGTTATTTGTCTTAAATATTGTCAGTGAGCTAAAGGAATCCATATGAAAAGGCCAAAGGAAATTAAGAAAACATTGTCTGAACAAAATAAAGAAATAGAAATTATAAAAATGTGCCAAACAGAAATTTTGGAGCTGCAAAATAAATAACTGATAGTAAAAAAGGATTTGCAAAGTCCCCTTGGTGAATGGTGAGAAAGGGGGAAAATTCAACTTCCCCAAGTGGAGAAATCTGGATAGTCTCACAAGCAGTGGGGACAATTAAAGTAGTAGGCTGAGTCCCCAATCTTGGGGTTTGTTCATGTGAAACTTAACCCCACAAAGGATAGGTCAAGCCTACTTAAAATTAGGCCTAAGAGTCACCCTCAAGCGAACTTCTTTTGTTGCTCAGATGTGGCCTCTCTCTCCAGCGAACACAACAAGCAAACTCACCTCCCTCCCCCTGTCTACGTGGGACATGATTTCCACGGGTGTGGACCTTCCTGGAAATGCAGAACAGAAATCCTAGAATGAGCTGGGACTCAGCATCAAGGGATTGAGAAAACTTTCTCAACCAGAAGAGGGAAGAGGGAAATGAGATAAAATAAAGTGTCAATGGCTGAGAGATACTAAGCAAGTCGAGAGGTTATCCTGGAGGTTATTCTTATGCATTAAACAGATATCACCTTGTTGGTCAAGGTGTAATGGAGAGGCTGGAGGGAAGTGCCTGAAAATGTTGAGCTGTGTTCCAGTAGCCATATTACTTGAAGAGGATTGTATAATGATATAGCTTTCACAACGTGACTGTGTGATTGTGAAAACCTCGTGTCTGATGCTCCTTTTATCTATCTTTCAAAGATGAGTAAAACATATGGAATAAAAATAAATAATGGGGGAACAAATGTTAAAAGAAATTTAGTTTGAAATGCTAGTGATCAATGAAAGGGAGGGGTAAGGGGTATGGTATGTATGAATTGTTTTCTGTTGTCTTTTTATTTATTTTTCTGATTGATGCAAATGTTCTAAGAAATGATCATGATGATGAATATGCAACTATGTGATGATGTGAATTACTGATAATATATACAGAATGTAATGATCATAATTAAGAATGTTTGTGTTTGTTATATTTTTTAAAACATTTAAAAATTCATAAAAAAGAAAAATAATAACTGAAACAAAAATATCATTAGACAGATACACCAGCAGATTTCAACAGGCAGTATAAAAGATCAGCATTTGAAGGAAGATAAGACAATTGAAAAAAAAATGAAACAGAAAAATGAACAAAGCCGGAGGTTCCTGTGGGACACCATCAGAAGGACAAGAGAGAGAGAAAGGGGCTGAAAAAGTACTTGAAGAAATATGGGCTGATTCTTATGCAAGATTCAGTTAGACGTTGCTATCTACCATAACTTGCCAAGCCACAATCAAAACCATTCCTGCCAACCCTAAAGAACACCTAGGGCATTATATAAGATTCTACAAAGGTCCATGCACTAGGGTAACTTTCGAGGAACCTACAACTTTCAGTTGGTTTTCCCTGGAGCAGACAAGTCCTGAAATGCAGAGGGGCCAGCCTCTCCAAAATATTAACCAGTTCCATCCGCCATCCCATATTATCAACAGCCCCTTCCAACATGAAAAGTTGTAACTGGCATAGCCCAAATACCCCTTAGGAGTGGGAGAAAGATCAAAGGTAATGGTGGAGTTATACAGAGAGGGTAGGGTTTAACAAATGAGTATGATTGCTGATTCATTATATCGATATTTCTTTTTGTCTTTAGTGTCTTGGAGCAACTATAAGTAAAAACTAAAATTGTGGAACTGTAACCCATACCAGACTCTGAAATCTGTCCTACACCTAATTGTTGCAGTGTCTTTTGAAATTTATTGCTTTTTTGTAAAGATGTTATTTTTCACACACACACAATGCTGATTGTGATGATAAAAAAAGAATAAATGAGGTAATACTTTAAAACAAAACAAAACAAAAAAGATATATGAGCTGAAAACTTCCAAAATTGGTTGAGAGACATAAATATATACATCCAGAACATTCAACAAACTCCAAGTAGTATAGACTTTCAGAGATTTATGCTAAGACACATTACAATGAAACTGTAAATGAAGAGCAACAAAAGAAAGAATAGATCAAATTGACTTTAACGAAATTAAAAACTTTTATGAATCAAAGGACATTATCAAGAAGGTGAAAAGACAGCCTATAGAGTGGGAATAAATATTTGGAAATCATATATCTGATAAGGGTTTAATATCCAGAATATAAAGAACTCCTGCAACTCAATAAGAAAAAGACTAACAACCCAATTTAAAAAAATGGGCCAAGGATTTGTATAGACACTTCTCCAAGAAAGATATTTAAATGGCCAATAAGTATATGAAAAGATGTCAACACCATTAGCTATTAAAGAAATGCAAATTAAAACTGAAATGAGATACCACTTCACTCCTCCTAGGATGGCTATTATTAATAAAACTGAAAATAACGTGTTAGGGAGGATTTTAGAAATAGGAAACACAGTGTCCCTTTTCTCTTCTAGTATCCCATCCAGGATATAATACTGCAGTTAGTCATCATGCCTTCTCATGAAAAAAGCCTGGCCTTTTCTCAGGCTTCCTTGTTTTTGATGATCTTGACAGTTTTGAGGACTACTGGACATACGTTTTGTAAAATATCTATTTGGATTTGTCTGTTTCTCTCATGATCATAGGTTTATTTATTTATTTATTTATTTGTTTGTTTATTTTGCATGGGCAGGCACCAGGAATCGAACCTGGGTCTCCGGCATGACAGGCGAGAACTCTGCCTGCTGAGCCACTGTGGCCTGCCCGGGTTTATTTTTATTTTAATATAGCCCTTTATTCACGAGCATATATCTGTATGTGACTCTTTTTTTGGAACATGATCCATTTTCAATAATTTATGGAGCTTCCATAAACACTATGGTGTTTAAAAAACTTCTTATTTGGAAATAATATCATATTTAAAGAAAGTTGCACAAATAATATAGAAATAATCCAGAAACCTCCAATATACCCCCAACACACATATCCAGATTTACCTGGTTTTAACATTTTACCACATTTTTATACCATGCTATCTACCTAACCAGTTTTTCTACATATTTAAGAGTAGACTGCATACATCATACTCCTGCAACACTTTAACTTCCTTGTATATTTCCTAAGAACAAGCATATTCACTTTTTTTTTTATTTGGAGATGAGAGATCAGTAGTTTTATTTCTTTTAACTGTTTCTGAAAGGTTTAGGAGGTGAAAGGATGAGAAAGAAGGAAGGTAGACTGGGAAAAGAAGGAAGGTAGACTGGGAAATTTAAGGTGGGTGGGTTTATTTCTGTGCTCCCAGGCAGAGCTCACCGAATCCAAGATGGAGGGAGGTAAGTCTGCACCTGGGTGATGGCGTGGGCGGTTTTTAAGCAAGGGGGTCAGGTGACATCCGGAAGGGGCAGGTCTCCAGAGTCAGGTGTCCGGAAGGGGCGGTTCTCCGGAAGTCAAGTGTCTGGAAGGGGCGATTCATCAGTTCCAGAAGTCAGGTGTCCGGAAGGGGTGGTTCCAGAAGCCATGTGGGGAGGGGTGACACAGCCTCCGCAGCTCCAGTTGCAGTGCCCTTCCCCATTCCCCTGACCTAACATTCCAGCCTTTTTGTGATAATAGGGTGTCAAGGTTCTTATGGCTACTTCCTGCTGCACTGGGGCGAAGTGGGGTTGTCATGGTCAGGGTAGGGAGGAGGTTAGTTATAGGAATCAGGTGAGGAGGGTAGGTGGTGGTAATGGTGCAGGAGCATTTGGTTGGCTGCTACCTGGGACAGTTCCTTTATGTATCCCTGAAGGAAGTTGAGGAGACAGGGAGCTGCTACCTTGATTGTTACCCTGGGCTCGACGAGGGTGATCGGGGTCACTGAGGCCAGGCATTGTTAGTCATCGGTGGCCAGGCCCAGGACCGCCAGTGGTGGGTCAGGGGTTGGAAGGATGGCCCCTCCACGGCCAGGCGCCGAGGGGCAGTTACTTTTCCAATGTCCCTTTTTTCCACAGAGAGGGCATTGTCCCTTGGGTGGTCGAGGATTGGGGCACTGGCAGGACAGTGTCCATCGAGGCCGCATTTGAAGCACTTTGCTGGCTGTGGATTAGTTGTAGCCAGTGTCTTGTCAGTTGAAGTGAGCCGCAGAGCCACAATCAGGGGTTGGGTTTGTAAATTCACCCTTCGGCAGTCCCGGGATTCCTTTTCTGCCCTCTGCAACTCATCACAAGTATTAAAAATTTTAAAGGCTGTATTTACCAGGTCACGAAAAGGGGCCTGAGGACCGTCCTCAATTTTTCTAAGCTTGTGCCTAATGTCTGGGGCTGACTGGGATATAAAATGTGTGGCTAAAACGGTTTTACCAGCCTCTGAGTCAGGGTCTAGGTGGGTATATTGGGAGAGGGCTTCTGTGAGCTGGTTTAGAAAAGCGGCAGGATTTTCTTCAAGATCTTGAGTAATCTCCCTCAGCTTATGGAAGTTTACAACTGTTCTAGTTTGCTAGCTGCTAGAATGCAATATACCAGAAATGGAAATGGCTTTTAAAAGGGGGTATTTAATGAGTTGCTGGTTTACAGTTCTAAGGCTGAGAAAATGTCCCAATTAAAACAAATCTATAGAAATGTCCAATCAAAGGCATCCAGGGAAAGATACCTTGGTTCAAGAAGGCCGATGAAGTTCAGGGTTTCTCTCTCAAGTGAGAAGGCACATGGTGAACACAGTCAGGGTTTCTCTCTCAGCTGGAAGGGCACGTGGCAAACACAGTCAGGGTTTCTCTCTCAGCTGGAAGGGCACGTGGCAAACACAGTGTCATCTGCTAGCTTTCTCTCCTGGCTTCCTGTTTCATGAAGCTCCCTGGGAGGCATTTTCCTTCTTTATCTGCAAAGATTGCTGGCTCATGGACTCTGCATCTCATGGCTACATCGTTCTGCTCCCTCTGAATCTCAAGCATATTCACTTTTCTGAGCACATTAAGTACAATTATTTTGAAATTTGAGAAGTTTAACATTGATATCTAGCATACAGTCTATATTCCAATTCTTTCAATTGTCTCAGTAATGTCCTTTATGGCATTTTCTCCTCCATAATTAGATCCAGTCCAGGATCACGTATAGCATTCTATTGTCATTGTCTCTTTAGTCTCTTTTTATTTTTATTTTTTAAATTGTGATAACTTGTATACAACCTAAAACTTCCCATTTAGACTGCTCCCAGGCATACAGTTCAGTAGCATTAATCATATTCACAATGTTGTGCTATCAGCACCACCAGGCATTAGCAATACTTATTCTAATACCCCAAATGCAGACCCTGCACCGCTTATGCATTTCCCTTCCCCATCTCCTATTTTGGTAATATATACTACTTTCTGTTTTTATGAATTTGCATATTCTAGTTATTTCATAAGAGTGGACTCAGACAATATCTTTTTGTGTCTGGCTTGTTTCATTCAACATGATGTCTTCAAGTTTCATCCATGTTAAATAGCATGTATCAGAACTTCATTCCTTTTTACAGCTGGTAATATTCCATTGTATGTACATACCACGTTTTGCTTATCCATTTAACTGTTGATGGACAGTTGAGTTGTTTCAAGTGTGAATAATTCTGTGATGAACATTGCTGTACAGGTATCTGTTCAGTATCTGCTTTCAATTCTTTTGGGTATATATCTAGTAATGGAATTGGCAGATTATGTGGTAGTTCTATGTTTAATTTTCTGAGAAACTGCCAAACTGTTTTCTGTATTGGCTGTGCCATTTTATATTCCCACCAATGATGTCCAATGGTTCCTATTTTTCTGCATCCTTGCCAGCACTATTTTCTGTTTTTTGTTTTTAATTTTTAAAAAATTTTTTATTAATAAAAAAAAATTACAAGAAACACAAACATTCCCAACACATACACTCAGCAATTCACAATATCATCACATAGTTGCATATTCATCATCATGATCATTTCCCAGAACATTAGCATCAATTAAGAAAAAGAAATAAAAAGACAACAGGAAAATACAACAAACAGAAAAAAAAATTTTTACATGCCATACCCCTTACTGATCCCTTTCATTGATCACTAGCATTCAAACTAAATCTATTTTAACATTTGTTCCCCCTATTATTTATTTTTATTCCATATGTTCCTCTCATCTGATGACAAGGTAGATAAAAGGAGCATCAGACACAAGGTTTTCACAGTCATACAGTCACATTGTGAAAGCTATATCATTATACAATCATCATCAAGAAACATGGCTACTGGAACACAGCTCTACATTTTCAGGCAGTTCCCTCCAGCCTCTCCATTACATCTTGGATAACAAGGTGGTATCTACTTAATGCATAAGAATAACCTCCAGGATTTTTTTTTAATAATATGCATTCTAATATATATTAGAATTGGTGTGTGAAGTGATATGTCATTTTTTTAATAGTAAAAACATATATGTTTATATTTATCTTTTAAAAAGACATTTAAGTATGCATGGGTGTTTCAGTGGTAGAATGCTCATCTTGTATGCAGGAGACCCAGGTTAAATTCCCAGACCATGCAACCTGCCCCCCCCAAAAAAAGACATTTTATAAATTGAGTAGATGGAAACACTAGTGGTCAGTGAAAGAGAGGGGAAAAGTGTATGGTATGCATGAGTTTTTCTTTTTATTTCTTTTTCTGGAGTGATGCAAATGTTCTAAAAAATGATCGTGGCGATGAACACACAACTGCATGATGATATTGTGAGCCATTGATTGTACACCATGTACAGAACGTGTGTCTGTGAAGATTTCTCAATGAAAAAAAGAGACGTTTAATAACAATACATCAGAAGATTGGATTAGCCTCCCACCCCACCAATTTCCACACTGCCAATGTCGTTGGGTTTTTTGTTATTTTTTTGGCATGGGCAGGCTCTGGAAATCAAACCCAGGTTTCCGGCATGGCAGGCAAGAACTCTGACACCAAGCCACTGTTGCCCGCCCTGTCGCTGGGGTTTTGATTTGCATTGTTCTAAAAACTAATGATGCTGAACATATTTTCACATGCTTATTGTATTTGTATATATTCTTTGGAGAAATGTCTTTCAAGTCATTTGCCCTTTAAAAAAATGTTTTGTGAGATATAACATATATATAAAAAAGGGATAAATGTCAAAGTACATTGTAACAAGTAGTTATAGGACAGATTTCAGAGTTTGGTATGGGTTAAAATTTTAGGTTTTCCCTTCTAGCTGCTTCAAGACACTGGAGACTAAAAGAAATAGTGATATAATGATTCAGCAATCATACTCATTTTTAAAATCCTATCTTCTCTGTTATAACTCCTCCTTCTCCTTTGATCTCTTTCCCAATTTTTAGGGGTAGTTGTACTATGCCCATTCTAACTTTTTCATGTTGGAAAGGGCTATCTATAATATGGAATAGGGGGATGGAACTAGTTGATGCTATGGAGAGGCTGGCCCCTCTGCGTTTCAGGATTTATCTGGCCTAGAAATCCATCTGGAGGTCGTAAGTTTCTGGAAATCTAAATAAAACTTTTGTAAATCTCATGTAGAGCCCTAGGTGTTCTTTAGGGTTGGCAGGAATAGTTTTGGTTGGGATTGGCAAACCATAGTAAATAGCAATACCTAGCTGAAGCCTGCAGAATAGCCTTTCTACTTTATTTGACCTCTCTCAGCGACTGATATTTTGTTATAATTCTTTTCCCCCATTTGGTCAGGCAGGCATTGTCGATCCTACAGGGGCAGGGCCAAACTCATCCCTGTGTTTCATGTCCCATTTCCAGGAAGAGTTTCACCCCTGGATGTCCTGTTCCATGTGCCTGTTTGAAGCTATTATGTATTCCAGAAAAGCCATGTCCTTTAATCCTCGTTCAATATGGCTGGGTGGGATCTTTCTGATTTCTGATTATTTCTGTGATGATGTGACCCACCCAATTGTGGGTGGGAACTTTTCATTAGATGGTTTCCATGGAGATGTGTCTCCACCCATTCAAGGTGGGGTTGCTTACTGGAGTCTTCTAAGAGGGAACCATTTTGGAAAGAGTCACCAGAGCCAACAGAACCGACATAGACAGAGACCTTTGGAGCAGGGGGAAAACGCCCCAGGGGAAGCCTTATGAAATGAGGAGAGCAAGCTAGTAGAAGTCACTATGTGCTCTCCCAGCTGAGAGAGAAACTTTGAACTTGATCGGCCCTTTTTTGGAAATTTTCATGGCCTTAGAACTGTAAATTTGCAACTTAATAAATCCCCCTTCCCCCCTTTTTTTGGACTTTTAACTTTTTTTATTGTATAGTATAACATATATACAAAACAAAGAAATAAAAAAACAATAGTTTTCAAAGCACTCTTCAACAAGTAGTTACAGGACAGATCCCAGAGTTTGTCATGGGCTACCACATGATCCTCTCATATTTTTCCTTCTAGCTGCTCCAGAATATAGGAAGCTAGAGGACTTAAATATTTTTTATCATCACAATCAAGTTTTTTCCCTTCTTTCTTTGTGAAAAATAACATATATACAAAAAAGCTGTAAATTTCAAAGCATAGCACCACAATTAGTTGTAGAACATATTTCAGAGTTTGACGTGGGTTACAATTTCACAATTTTTTTTTTTTTTTAAAGAGAGAGGGAGGAAGGGAAGGAAAGAAAGACAGAGAAGGAAGGAAGGATGGAAGGAAGGAAGGGAAACATCTTTAAACATTTTCTTATTTTTATTATATTTTTGTTTGTTTGTTTGTTTTTTACATGGGCTGGGGCCGGGAATCGAACCGGGGTCCTCCGGCATGGCAGGCAAGCACTCTTGCCCGCTGAGCCACCGCGGCCCGCCCCAATTTCACAATTTTAGGTTTTTACTTCTAGCTGCTCTAAAATACTGGAGGCTAAATGAGATATCAATTTAATGATACAGATTTCATATTCATTTGTTAAATCCTATCTTCTTTGTATAACCCCACCATCACCTTTGATCTTTCCATACCTCTCTTTAGGGTTGCTTCAGCTATGGTAATTCTACTTTTTTCATATTGGAAGGGTCTGTCACTAATATGGGGTACGGAGATGGAACTAACTGATGTTCTGGAGAGGCTGGGCTAGGGGTCAGGACTCATCTGGACCAGGGACCCATCTGGAAGTTGTAGGTTTCTGGAAAGTTATTCTAGTGCCTGGAACCCTTGTGGAGTCCTATATATTGCCTGTAGTGTTCTTTAGGATTGGCTGGAATGGTCCTGGTTGGGGCTGGCAGGTTATGATGGGTAGCAAGGTCTAACTGAAGCTTGCATAAGAGCAACCTCCAGAGTAGCCTCTCAGCTCTATTTGAGCTCTCTCTGCCATTGATACTCTATTAATTGTACTTCTTTTCCCCCTTTTGGTCAGGATGGAATTGTTGATCCCACAGTGCCAGGTCTGGATTCATCCCTGGGAATCATCTCCCACTTCGCCAGGGAGACTTTCGTCCCTGGATATTATACCCACATAGGAGGGAGGGCAATGATTTCACTTGCAGAGTTAGGCTTAGAGAGACTGAGGCCACATCTGAACAACAACAGAGGTCCTCCAGAAGTAACTCTTAGGCATGCCTATAGGTAGTCTAAGCTTCTCCACTATCTACATAAGCTTCACAGGAGTAAGCCTCCTGATTGAGGGCATGGCCTATTGATTTGGGTGTCCCTAAAGTTTGACACAGTATGAGGGAATTTCCTGATAATAAAGTTTAATAGTTCCATATTTTTCTCCCATTTCTCAGGAGACTTTGCCAATACTTTTTTATTATCTGCTTAATATACTCTAGGATGTATCCAGGCATTACAATAATCTATACAAGATTAAAGGACCTCTTTCTTATTCTTTGCTCCCTGTGTTTCAGTTGTTCAAATGAGCTATACAAATAGGTTGAATTAGATTTTGCACTACAGAAAATTTCAGTTACAGGCCAAATAAATCTTTCTTCCATTGGTCTCAAAGAGTATGTGTGGTTCTAAAATATAGACAGTCTTACTTACCCTTATGTTCTGAATTACTTCAACCCGAACCTGTTTGGCTTCATTCTTATCTCTAAATATCAGGTTATATAAATAAAACAGCCTCTCAAAATCCAGAAATAGTAATCACCACTCCAGACTGAATGTGTCTGCTCTAAAAGCTTACAATCTAGGCCCCTGCTTTCTTATGAACATTTTCTAAAGGTGACCACACCATTTTTGTTCTTTTGTTTCTGGCTTATTTTGTCTCACCAAGTGTCCCACATTGTTGCATGCCTCACTTTGTTCTTTTTTGTGGCAGCACAACCTTTGTTCATAAGTATACACCATCGTTCGCCAATCTACTTCTCCATCAGTGCATCCTTCAACCACCTGCATTCATTGGGCATCATGTAGAGGTCCCCAAGTCCACTGTCCATCAAATATTCTCAATTTTAGATAATTTCATTGTTCCCAAGAGAAAGAAAACCAATGAACACACCCTTGCCAAATAGGAAATCTAAACCTCCTCTTAACTCTTGTCACTCTCCCCATTTATTTACCTCTGCCGTTGCTGTGGTAGTGCTGATGGTTTCCTTTTGAAAATGGCTCATAACATGCAATAGCACTTTACCCCCTGTACCCTGGACTTAAACACTCTTTGTACAAGAATCATATCTTTGAAATAATTCTTGCGAGAACTGATTTATATTTCTAGTGTAAATCAGTGTGACACACAGGTCTATACAATACCTTTCGATCTTGTTCATCAATATGGTAATATTACTTATAGACCCACTAGAGAACCACCTTCACTCCTATCTATTCCCTTACATTGGAGTTCAACCTCATTAGCTAATGATTCACCCATCTCTAGCTTCTATGTATCTCTAAGTCTTCTATATTCTGTATTATAAGCCTTTGATTTTATCTTTATGCTGGTCATAAAAGTGGAATCATACAGTATCTATCCTTTTGTGTATAGCTAGTTTCACTCAGCATTATGTCCTCAAGACTCATCCATCTTGTCATGTGCACAGGATGTCATTTTGTCTTACTGCTAATTTGCCCCTTTTTAAAAGCCTTTCTATTACTGCTTTATCGCATTCTGGCAGCTTACTGACTAAAACATCCCATGTAGGGAAAAAGTAATGATTTTACTTGCACAGTTGGGCTTAGAAAGAGAGAGGCCACATCTTAGCAACAAAAGAGGTCCTCTGGAAGTAACTATTAGGCATAACTATAGGTAGGCTTAGCTTCTCTGCTACATAAATAAGAGTGACAAGAGCAAGCCTCAAGATCAAGGGCTTGGCCTATTGACTTGGGAGTCTCAAATATTTGAGATAATATCAGGGGTTTCCCCAGTGTATAGCTTAATAGTTCCATATTTTTTCTCCTGTCCCTCAAGGGACTTTGCCAATACTTTTAAATTATCTGTCCAACCTGCTCTGGGATGTATCCAGACATCACATTAAGCCATTAAAGAATTGCAAGCCCTCATTCCCCATTTGCCCATTTTTTCACTGGGTTATCTTTTTACTGTTGAGTTTCAGGAGTTCTTTATATATTCTAGGTTTTGATATATGATTTCCGATTTATGTATATTTTCTTTGGTTGCTTGTGCTCTAGTGTAGAGTCTAAGAATCAATTGTCTAATAAAAGGCCATGATAAAATTTCCTTATGTTTTCTTCTAGGAGTTTTATTTCTTACATTGAAGATGATCTTTTTTTTAAAAAAAATATTCATATTTAGTTGTGGTAAAATATAGAGAACATAAATATCATTTTAACCATTTTGTCAACAATTCTTTGGCATGAGGTACATCGATAATACTGTGCAAATTCTCCACTGTTTATTTCAAGATTATTTTCATCATCTGAAACCATAACTCATACTCATTTAGCAAAGCATCTCCATTCACCTTCCCCCAATCCCTGGTAACCACTATTCTACTTTCTGTCTCTATGAGTTTGCTTATTCTAATTATTTCATATCAGTGATATCATATAGTGTTTGTCCTTTTGTTTCTGACTTATTTTACTTAACATGATATCTTCAAGGTTCATCCATATGGTATTATATATCAGCAGTTCACTTTCTTTCATGACTGAATAATCTTCCATTGTATGGATACAGGTACATTTGTTTATCCATTGACCTGTTGATGGGGCAGTTGAATTGTTTCCACCTTTTGGTTATTGTGAATAATGCTGCAGTGAACATTGTTGTGCAAATACCTGTTTGAGTCTCGGCTTTCAATTATTTTGGTTTCTCTCCAACATTGTAATGCACATGGCAGTGTCTTCTTTCTCTTCCTGGTTCCATTGACTTCTAGCTTCTTGGTTTTCTCATGGCTTCTCTATAAACCCTCCAGTGACCAACCTGACACAGTGGTCACATGTAGAATGGTGCAGCTGCTTTGGAAGACAGTCTGGCAGTTCGGAAGAAAGAGTACTATATGGCTCAACAATTCTACTCCTAGGTATATTCTCAAGAGAATTGAAAATATATGTTCACACAAAAACTTGTACACGAATGTTCACAGCAGCAATATTCATAATAGTTCAAATCTGGAAACAATCAGTATTTCCATTAACTGATGAATGGATAAACAAAATGTGATATATACATACGATGGAATATTTTGGGGGACTAAAAAGTAATAAAGTTCTGATGCGTGCTACAACATGGGTGGGAAGGGGAATAGGAGAAGGGGTGGAGATTGACTGCTAATGGATATCAGATTTCTCTTAGGGGGGACAAAAATGTTCTAAAATTAGATAATGGCAATGGTTGCACAACCCTTTGACTATGCTAAATACCCATGAATGGTACACTTTAAACAAGTGAATTGTTTGGTGTGTGAATTATAGCTGTATAAAGCAGCTTAAACAAGACAAATAATTGTAAACATTTAAATTCTGAAAGGCACTATACCTATATAGATATATCAATAATTTCTTTCAAACTCAACAATCTTCCAAGAAAGTCATAATACACTTACATATAAATTGCCCTAGAGCTTTAAAAAATGTGGAAGACATTCCAATTAATCTCTGATATTTAGCATAACCCTCCCCCTGAAAAATCTATCAAATATACTATTGGTATGCAAGATATTACCATTGGGGGAAGCTGGGTAAAGGGAACATGGGAGTTTTTTGTTTTTGTTTTTGGGTGCGTGGTCCAGGAATCAAACCCAGGTCTCCTGCATGGAAGGCGAGCATTCTACCACTGAACCACCCGTGCACCCTAACATGGGAGTTTATATACTATTTTTGCAGTTTCTTGTGGGTCTAAACTTAACTCAAAAGAAACATTTTGAATCCAAAGGCTTTGGTTTAAGATAACAAACTCAGTGTAAAATTTATCTTTCATAGGAGATAAATATTGTATCTTGCAAATTTTGGACATATTGTTTTCATTATGGTTTAGTTCTAAGCATTTAACTCCCATCATGGTTTCCGCTTTGACCCGTGAGTTATTTGTAAGACTTTGTTGTTGTTTTAAATTTCCAGATGTATGTTTATATTTTTTATTTCACATTGTGGTCTGGACTATGGAACGTATTCTACAATTCTTTGAAATTTGAATGATTATCATTTGAGACTTGTTTGGCTTAGAACGTGACCAATTTTTATAAAAGTTCTTGAAGTGTTTAAAAAGAGTAACTATTCTTGAATTTTGGAGTGCATGGTTCTATATGTTCATGAAATCAGGTTTGTTAATTGTGTTGTTCAAAAAACGAAAAGAGGCTATTAGGGCAATTCATGTGAGAGATGATAGTAAGTTGGGAACAGGGAAGCTGGAGAGAAGTAAAGGGATTCCAGGTTCATTTGGGAGACAAAATGGACAAGTCATGGTGTTCCATGGCTGGAAGAGGTGAAGGAGACAGAGGTGTCAAGGATGATGTTTCTTTGCTTAGGGACTGAAGGAAGCCGACAATGTTGAGGGCTTAAGGCTGGGACTTGGCAGCCGGCTCTTCCCTAACGCTTTGTACTTTTGCATCACAACACCCAACATGGCGCTTCTCACACTACGCGGCTTTGCACGCACTACCGAAGGCAGGAAGGCGTTCCTTCTATGCCTCGCTGCTCCTTTGCCCTGGCCCGGCCTTCTTCTCGCCGGTCTCAACTAGCCCCACCCCCAGGAGATTACCTTCCTGCCAACTCGTTTGCACTGGTCTTGCCCTTAAATGGCCCAGCTCCGCCCCTGGTGCAATCATTTCCTCCTAGTCGGAATTACGGAGATTGACGAGTCTATTTTCCAATCATAATGCCGAATGACCACTTAGTTTCCAATTAGACGGTAGCAGAGGCGGGTGTTGAAGCATGAGATAAAGATGATCAGGAAGTGGGAGCTAAGGTTGCGACGGACTAATCAAGCCGAGGCGGTGCTGTAAAGGTGACGGAGCGTCTGGATTCCCCAGTTTCCTCCATTCTCCATTCCTGGGGCAGCGGGTCTCTTCGCAGCTTGGAACTAGGATCTCCATCCCCCCTTTTTTTATGGGGATGGGGGTGTGTCCAGATATTTAAGCGTTTGAGGATTTTTTTTTGAACCCCCTTCCTCGCTCGGCATCGAGGTGTCCTTCTCTTAGCCAGTGGTGGGGTCCTGCCTTCCCCTTCCCGGGGTTAGTAAAGTTGTTTGAGATCCTCCCTTGCCCTTGGTTAAAGTCCTCCCTACTCACTAACAGGGAAGGTGATGAGGGAACAGTGAGATTCGTGGACTCTGCCCCTCTTGTGAGGGGGATTGAGACCTCCAGCTGTGGCCAGAGGTAGTGGAAGGTGGAGGGGCAATGGGAACTAGGTTCCTGTGATTAGGGAGGGAACAAGGGATAAAATAGGCATTGAGGACGAAGGAACGAGTGGAAGAAACGTTTCTTAAGTGGAGGCAAGTGAGAGAACCCTCTCGGGCAGGAAGCGTTAGGGTTGGGCTGGGGCTCAGAATCCTCTTCCCAGCTCAGAGCCGTCCGCTTTTAGCCTCATTTCTTTCTCCTCAGGCTGGGGGAAACACCTGGACATGTGGAATCCCAGTGCAGGTAGGTGTTTGGAAGTCTCTTCTCCTATCCCCCCTCTTAACAGGAAGTTTCTATGTTAATTTTTCCCTGCTGCTCCTCTTCCCGCAAAGCAAAGTCCTTAGACTAGTGAAACCAGAGTTCACAGCTTCCCAGCTTCTGCTCTCCCCAGCCCTTCCAAGGACATTCCCTATTTCTCTCCCCTACTCCTATACTCAGGTGTGTCTATCCCATCCCCCCCCACCCCCATTCTCTTTCCTCATCATTCCATATCCCTTTAAGTAGTGGGTGAGAAACTGAGTTCCTTTGGTGTGTGTGTGTGTGTGTGTGTGTGTGTGTGTGTGTTTTGGTTGTTGCAAGAGGCCCTGGGCAGTTCTAATCTTTATTCTCTGTTTCTTTCATCAGGACAACCAGGGCCAAATCCGTACCCCCCCAACATCGGGAACCCTGGAGCTTCCAATCCTGTCCACCCACCACCTGTCAATCCTGCCTTTCCCCAGGGCCCCTTTCCCACTCCTGGAGTTCCCCAGGCAAATCCAGCTTTCCCCCCGGGTGCACTCCCTCATCCTGTGCCTCAACCAGGGTATCCGGGATGCCAACCCCCAGGCCCCTACCCACCTCCTGGTCCCTATCCCCCTCCATACCCACCAGCTGCCCCTGGCATGCCTCCTGTCAATCCCTTGGCTCCTGGCATGGTAGGACCTGGGATGGTGATGGACAAGAAGATGCGTAAGAAGATGAAGAAAGCTCATAAAAAGATGCACAAACAGCACAAGCATGGCAAGGTGAGGGTTTGTCTGAAGCCTGACTAGGGAGGGTGTGCCACCCTCAGAGGAACTGAGCAGGTGGGGGTTGGGTGAGGGAAGTTTACTGTCTGCGATCGTGGGGTGGCAGTTGTGGTTCTCTGGTAGATGATTCTTCCTTTTTTGTGAAGGATTCCCACTGGAAAGGAATCTGATACTTTTGAGAAGAATTCTTACGCTTATTAGGCCTCATATCTGGGAGGTACAAGGCTAAGGTTGAATATCAGCTCAAAAGCCACTCAGAACTTTGGCTGCCCTTTTCTGCCCCCGTGCATGTTGTGGCAAATTGGATATATCCACTGAAGTTGTCAGAATGTCAATAGGGTCAATTCTTTCGCAAAGCAAATTCTTATATAATATTTAACAGAAATAAAAATCTGGACCTCCTTGCTGAAGTTCCTTTCTCTCCTTCAGTTTTCTCCTGTTTGTTAGTTACCCGAGCCTTTTTGTCCATCAGGGAAACTGAGGACCTGAGCTAATGAGTGACTCTTAGCCTCAAACAAAGCCTGAGGCTAAGAGAGTTTCATGTTTGATCCCTTAAGGGCTAAGTATCCTTTCTTCTACAAGAACAGCTCACAGTTCAACTCTAGGAGGATTAAACCAATCTGGATCTCTTGGAGGCTTCAATTTACATCTTAAGGCCTAGTATTTATTTGCCCTGTGGATGTGGGCTCTAATTCCTGATTGTGGGTCTTTCGTGGAAATCAGAGGTGATAGAAAGGTGAGATTAAATGGGGGGAAAATTACCCCAGTGACTTAAAAATGGGTTTATTGTTGATTTGGAGTTATGTATGTGACAACCCTTGAATAGGCTCCCCTATTTTTTTCTGGAGCCTGACTAGGGAGGGTATGCCTGGTCAGGCTCCAGAAAAACACTAGGGACTGTGCAGGTAGGGGTTGGGTGAGGGGAGTTTACTGTCTGCAATCCGGGGTGGCAGTTGTGGTTCTCTCACTTTCCTCACTTTCTCCCAGTTGGGTTTGGGAAAAGTAGAGCTGCATGCACACACAACTGCTGTTTCTACTCAGTTTTCTTAAATTTGTAGCCACTAGGGACTTTTCATACAGTTAATCAATAAGTATTTGTAAGGCAGCAGCCGCTTTCCTAGCACTGTACTAAGCTTGTGCTTATTATTTATTCCTTGCCTAGGTATTAACTCAAGGTAAAGAAAGTGGAAACTTGCTTTAAAAGTAATGCATTAAATTCTCTGCAATGATTTGGAATGGTTTAATCCATCCCTGTTTGCGCTCTGTCGAAGGAAACCCTTGCCTTTTCTGTATACGGGAAAGTCTGGTTCAAGACTCCTGGAAGCAAGGGGCACTGGGTGGAGGGATGAGGCACCAAAGGTTGGCCACTGGGATGGTCAAAGGTCATTTGGATCTGATGCTATCTCCTCTCCCGTTTCCCCTTGCAGCATTCCTCCTCCTCCTCTTCCAGCAGTGACTCTGACTGAATACAGGGTCTGGACCCTTCCCTCAAGTCTCACCAGTTCTGCTCTCCTGTCAAGCCTCAGATGCCATGTTGTACTGGGGAGATTAGCCCATGTGCCTCCTGCCCGAACCTCACCCTGAGCAGCAGCTCAGTCCTACTGGCTAGGGAAAGTGGGAAGAGGATTGTCCTGGGCTAGCAAAGGCCACCTTTTCACTTCTTGAATAGAACTTTTAGCTGATGAGTTTAGCAGAGGAACTGTTTTTTTTTGAAAATGGTGAGCACTTTAAGCTAAAGGCTGAAGAAAAGTTTAAGATCTGTAAAATGTGATTTTTCACTTTCTTTTGTAATAGTGGTTGGGGGATGTCGTGGAAATTTAATTATGGAAAAAGAACCTGTACCTCTTTTGTAATGGCACACTTGGGTGATTTTGGTGGTAGATACATTTCCCAGCAGGCCTTTTATTGTTTGCCTTATCTGCCAGGCTGCTGGGAAATGGAGTTCAATTGGTTGGTGACCTCTAATTTGCCATTTTGGAAACTCAGCTCTACTCCTTAGCTCAGTGTGCTATCTCAGGTCCTGTTCTTATTCTACAGCTCTCTGTTCAAATAAAGCTATTTCTCCTGGTCTCTGTTTACCTGTGCCATGTCCTTGGTCGGGCCGAGCACACCCTACTATTTTTGCTGTCTGTCCGCATTCCTTTTAAAGAATATCAGTTTTATAGTCAGGAGCCAGAGCATGAGTGTGGAAGATAGCATATCATTCCTGTTTATTAAGTGGGAGGAACCTTCAGAATTGGTTCATGCTTATGGAAGGAATCTTTACTGTCTTCCCTTCTGTGAATGGATTTTGGCCTTCTGTATAAGTGTGTGTATCTGCTACAGAGGTTCTCAACCCTGGCTGTCCAGGATGGGCCCTATCAATCAAAATTTTAAAGAAATTGTGTGGGTGATTCTTGAAAGGTTTAGGAGGCAAAAGGGTGAGAAAGAAGAAAAGTATTGAGCAGAAAACAAAGGATGGATTTACCAAGTGAATGGTGGAGTGGAGCTGGGAAAAGCCTGTGTTTAGGCACAGAGTTAAAGGCTACATAGCATGTTTGGGAATCACAGATATCCCAGTGGGGTTAGATTGATTTCCTGGAAAATTGTTCACTGAGGAACTGTCTTCTGGATGCAGAAGTTGTAAAGATAAGACAATTCCTGTTCTTCAAGAGCTGCAAGATCCAAAGGAAAAAGCAAACATGTAAATATGTAATTATAACAAAGTAAAAAGGAATACAATGCGAGTGCAAAGGAATGAATGATAATCTCATTGGAGAAATGAGCGAGGTCTGGGCTGGGCCTTAGAATGAGAAGTTTCCCGTTTTGTAAATACAATCAATCATCGGACGTTTACTGAGCATTTGTTCTGTGTTGGACATTGAGTGCTTTACATACAAACTTGTGTGATCTTCACAGCACCTCTATGAGGCAGTTTCTAAAAGGTCTTTACTAGGAATTTATGGGCCCATGGTGCACTTTTGCAGCTTTTTCTAAATATCAGGGGCAGACAGGATGATGAGAAAGGTGCCCAGCAAAATCTGACCATCCTGGGAGTCCAGGCTTACATTAGTATACTTTTTTGGACTTCCATTAACCTTTCCTCTTTCTCCTGTTAGTAAAGATAGATGTTATAACATGTCAGGATGCTATAACATTATCTCCCTTAGCTTATTACAATTAACTGGCTTGGTGTACAGTTTTTTTTTTTTTTTTTTTTAATGCCCTCTACAATCAGGTGACCACATGGTTCTTGAGGTCAGCTTACCTTCTCTGATAGTTAAATTGAGATATGGGCATAACATAAGCAATGAGTCCTTCTCAAGTCCTTGTTTTGATAGAGAGCCAAAAACATGTGGGCATAGGAAATTTCTGACTACTTTCCCTGTCTTTTACAGACTAGAGGATGATATTGTAATTGAGAGTCCCATTGTAGGGCTATGCTTCCCCAGCTTACATTGACTGTTGCATTTCCCATTTTTTCTGGGAAAGGAAATAGAGGAGCCTCACTAGCACCAGTGTGATCATGTGGCATCCCAATACACATCAGAGCTGGGCATCTCCCTTCGCCAGCCCAATCTCTTGGGAACATGGGGAGTACAGTCACGGGGCATCCCCAGGACAGCTTTTCTGAAAGATGTCTAGACTTACACTTCCAGGGATTTCCTGGGCCTTACCTGGAAGAATTGCAGGACAATACTCTTGAGCATTGTCCTTCCTCTCTGCCAGTCCAATCTCTTCAGCCCATGGGGAATGAAGTCACCATGTGTCCCCAAGACATGTCGCCAGGCATCCCCAGGACATCTCCCTGGGAGTTGTCTATATCTATGCTCCCACAGTACGGTGCTTGACCCACCTAAGAGAAGTCTAGGACAAAGCTCCTGGAAATACCTTCATCTTCTAGTTTCCTGTCTTCTGAGGCCTAAAAGGTGCGTGTACTCTAGAAGAAGGAAAGCCACAGTGGATCTTAATAGAGACTGAAAAGATCAAGTACTGGAAGGGAGACACTCCCATTGGACAATATTTAATTCCCATGAGCACAGACCAGAGGTGACTGTTAAAGAATGTTAAAGAGAACATCTTGTTTGGTACAAGAATCCTTAGCCCAGAATTCTGTGTTACAAAAGATTGATTGTCTCAGAAGGCATTGAAAGCAAGACAGAGGAGAGAAGGAGACACTCATAGAGGCAGAGGAGAAGACCTCTGTTGAAAAGGTGAGAGAAAAAAAGATACACCAGGTAGAAAGGTCTAAGGGACAAGGAAATCTTAGGCAAGCGAGGACCAAGAGTTGATCCCCAGAGGGGAAGAAAAGAGAGAGTACTGGGAAGTCTCGGAGAATGGATGAGAGAGAAAGAAACAGACTTTATTTGGTTCCCATTGGACTCCTGCTTGACACAGGGAGAAGCCCTCAGTCAAGTCTCAAGGGCAGTATCACCCGCTACTCTCAGTCTCCTTGGATCTGCACGAGGTGGAAATGGGTTCCCGCCACCTCTGAGGAGGAAGCCAGAGACTTGGAATAGGCCAAATTTATGTCCTAGGGAAGCCAGCTCAGAGTCTCCAGGTTCTCAGGGACACAGAAGTACATGAGGATATAGGGGAGGATAACAGTGAGCCAAATGAGAAGAAAAAGCGAAAGCATGCAGCCAAGCCTCCTGGTCAGTAGTCATGACTTACCAGTCCAGATGGTCAGAGAGAAGTGTCTCCTGACTGGCTTACCAAAATACATTTTTGAATTTGGCTTCCTAGGTTCTTGGCCATGCCACGAGAAAGACTTCAAGGGCACTGTACAGCACAGAATAAGCAGGCAGAAACTTACTGAGTATACACGAGAAAACATGCTAGCACTATCATAAGAAAAGAAAGGTGAGAGGCAAGAGCCCTTTATTAACTTTTGAAAAGCTAAAAGCAATATATGCACTTGGGAAAAAAAATGTAACATTTTTAATAGAATGTTTAATGAAAAGTAAATCCAGATCCCTGATTCCCAGCTTCCTCCCCATAGGTAATCACTACTTCCAGATTCTTTTATAAACTTCCAGAGCTATTCTGTGCCTTGTCAAGCTCCCCCTTTTACTTCTACCTCACATTGCTTCTGTTGTCCTCCCCCAACCCCCTTCTTATCAAATGGTAGTATACAATGGGTCCTCTTTTGCGTCGTTTTTTTTTTCCTCATTTAATGATCTGTTTTGGAGTTATTTTCATATCACAGCATATAGATAACGTTCTTTTACTAGCATTCACTTTATTCAACCTGATTTTTACTGATGGGATTTGAAATTGCTTCCAGTCTTGCTATACACTTACTGCTGCAGTGAACATCTTGGAACATATATCTTTGCTAGAGATTAAAATATTTGGTGCCTATGGACTATATCTTGCTGAGACTTTTTTTTGGAGGGTCACCCACTGTGTTAAAAATTGGGAATTTTCTCATTAAGGTTCAGATTTCAAGCTGGTAACTCTGGCAACAGTGGGCTCATGGTTCCTGAAGGTAGAAATTCTGGTTATTCTTTTTAGAATAGTGGTTATTCCTTTATATAAGTCTCATACTCTCACCTGCTCATAGTCCATTTAACTCTCTATGTCTTCCTGTAGGCCAGCTTTATCCAATGACATTACTTGCTGGGCATTGGGTTTGTGTACCCTAGCTTTTGTACAAGCAGTTTAAGTCTGTAAAGATGGTGGTTCTCTAATGTTTTATCTTATGCCTTCACTACCCTGCGTCCACAAGAACATTTGGGGTTCTGTCATTCTTTTCTTACTAGAAACTAAGTACAGCAAAATTTCTACATAATTGAGAACGGGAAGGGTAGGAAACTCATGATATCTAACCTACAAGTAGATACTTTAGCTTTGGGGTCTGCAAACAAGGAGATGAATCTTCATCTAGTTTCCTGCCTTTTTGGAATCATCTCCCTATATTAGATTACTTATGGCTCTCAACAAATGACTCTTTTGACAAGCTTGGTTCCCCAAATGAGAAGAATATTGATCTATAAAGTTATTATTAGATGCATCCCATCTTTCTCTTTGAAAGCTGGCTGCCACTGTTGGCCAGCCGTAGAGAGAACCCATGCTATTGACAGTGGAGGATGATGTTTTATTAACCTTTTTTTGTATTTTAATTTTTTATCATGGTAAAATATATATACCATAAAATTTGCCATTTCAACCACCTTTTTTTTAAAAGGCATATTCTTTTATTGTTTATAATTCACATGCCAAATAATTCACCCTGTTAAAGTGGGCGATTCACTGGTTTTTAGTATATTTGCAAGGCTGTACAATCATGACCATTATGTAGTCCAGAACACTTTCATCAGCCCAAAAAAGAAACACTCTAGTGATTTGCAGTCAATCTCCCATTATCCTCACCCCAAGCCATAACAACTATTTCCTGTCCCTCTAGATTTTCCTATTCTGGACGTTTCATATTAATAGAATAATACAACATGTTGCCCTTTATGTCTGACTTCTTTCACTTAGTATAATGTTTTCAGGTTCATTGATGTTGTCAACCACCATTTTTTAAATGTAATTTTGTTTGTATATATTATATGTTCACATATGTAATCATCCAAAGTATATAATCAGTAGTTCTCAGTATCATCATATAGCTTGCATTCATCATCACAATTGACTTTTTTCTTTTTTGTAAAAAATAACGTATATACAAAAAAGCAATAAATTTCAAGTACACTGCAACAATTAGTTGTAGAACAGATCTCAGAGTTTGTATGGGTTACAATTCCACAATTTTAGGCTTTTACTGCTAGCCTGCTACCAGACACTGGAGACTAAAAGAAATATCAATATAGTGATTCAGCAATCATACTCTTTTGTTAAACCCTATCTTTTCTGTACAACTCCACTATCTCCTTTAATCTTTCTCCCACATATTAGGATTATTTGGACCATGTCCATTATAATTTTTCATATTGGAAGGGGTTTTCAATAATATGGGATAAGGGATGGAACTAGTTGATATTCTGGAGAGGTTGGCCCCTCTGCATTTCAGGACTTATCTGGCCTAGGAATCCATCTGGAGGTTGTAGGTTTCTGGAAAGTTATCCTAGTACATGGAACCTTTGTAGAATCCTATATAATGTCCTAGGTGTTCTTTAGGGTTAGCGGGAATGGTTTTGGTTGGGGTTTGGCAAACTGTGATATGTAGCAATGTCTAATTTGCATAAGAGTAGCCTCTCAACTCTATTTGAACTCTCTTAGCCACTGATACCTTACTTGTTACACTTCCTTCCCCCTTTTTGGTCAGGATGGCATTGTTGATCCCACAGATCCCCTGGATGTCTATGTCCCATGCAGGGGGTTGGGTAATGATTTCACTTGCAGAGTTGGGCTTAGCAAGAGAGAGGCCACATCTGAGCAACAAAAGAGGTCCTCTGGAAGTAACTCTAAGGCATACCTATAGGTAGGCTAAGCTTCACTACATGCATAAGCTTCATAAGAGCAAACCTCAAGATCAAGGGCTTGGCCTATTGACTTCGGAGTCCTAATGTTTGAGACAGTATCAGAGGGTTCCCTGGTGGTAAAGTTTAATAGTTTTATATTTTTTCTCCCATCTCTCAAGGGACTTTGCCAATACCTTTTTTTTTTTTTCCCATGGGCAGGTACCAGGAAATGAACCCGGGTCTCTGGCATGGCAGGCAAGAATTCTGCCTGCTGAGCATTTGTGGCCTGCCCACCAGTACTTTTTGATTATCTGCTTAATATACTCTAGGATGTATTACATCAAGCCATATAGAATTACAGGCCCTCATTCCCATTTTGGACTCTGTATTTGGATTGTTCAAATGACCTATCAAGACAGGTTGAGTTAGACTGTGTTCTACAGAAAATTTAGGTTTTTGGACAAAATAAACCTTTCTTCCTTTGGTCTCATAGAGTAGGTGAAGTTTTAAAATACAATGTCTTCCTTATCCTTGTATTCTGAATTACATTAATCCTGACCTGATCAGCTTTGTTCTCATCTCTAAAAACTAGGCTATACATATATAGCGTAGTCTCTCCAAATCTAGAAATGACAATTACTGCTTCAGACTAAATGTGGCTGCCATAAGAGCCTACAATCAGGGCTCCAATTTTCCCATAAGTATTTTCCAAATGAGTCCATACAATATTTGCTTTTTTGTTTCTGGCTTTTTTTGCATCACAAAATGTCCCACAGGTTCATTCACAACGTTGCATGCCTCACAACTTCATTCTTTTCTAGAGCAGCATGATATTTGATCATATGTATGTACCTGTTTGCCATTCTACGTCTCAGTGTACTCTTCAGCCACCTCCATCCATTGGTCATGATGTATAATGTCCAAAATCAACAGTCCATCGACACACTCAATTTTAGACAATTTCATTGTTTCCAAGAGAAAAATAACCGATAACACACCTTCACCAAATAGAAAATCCAAACCTCCCCTTAACTCTTGTCCTGCCCCCTGTTATTTACCTCTGGTATTACTGCAGTACTGTTGATGTTTGCTTGTTAAACATAGTTCATAGCATGCAATAGCAGTTCCCCCCATACCCTGAAATTATATACTCTGTACAAGATTCATACCTTTGATATAGTTCATGCAAGAACTTACTTATATTTGTAGTGTTAATCAGAGGGATCAACCACCGTTTTTAAATGTACAATTCAATAGCGTTAATTACATTTACAATGTCATCCCCACCATCCATTACTAAAACATTTTCATCACCCAAAACAGATATTCTGTATCCATGAAGCAAAAACTCACCATCTTCACTCCCCCAAGTCCTTGGTAACCTCTAATCTACTTTTTCTCTATGAATTTGCTTATTCTAGATATCTTATATACACGGAATCAAACTATTTGTCCTTTTGTGTCTGAATTATTTCAATTGGCAAATTTTCAAGGCTCACCATGTTGTAGCATATATCAGCACTTCACTCATTTTTATGGCTGAATGATAATTCATTCTATGTATACATCACATTTTGTTTATCCATTCATTTGCTGATGACCACTTGGGTTGTTTTTACCTCTTACCTATTGTGAATATTTTGTTATCTTTTAATTTCAACTTTGTTTTTTCCCTCACTGTAGAAATGATTTCATTGATAGCCACTTATCTTCACCTGGGCTTTCAGAGTCCCAGGGCTGTAAATAACCTGGCTGTAAAATCTTGAAGCTGGGAACTGATCTTTAGCCATCTTCACAGTAAGCTTACTCCCTTGTTTTGGTTTGGTAATGCTGCTGGGATGCAATATACCAGAAATGGAATGGCTTTAAAAAAGAAACTTATTAAATTGCAAGTTTATAGTGCTAAGCCTATAAAAATGTCCACACTGAAGCATCCAGGGAAAGTTACCTTGACTCAAGGTCCACAACAACTCTGTCAGCTGAGAAGGCATGTGACTGGCATTAGCTGTGCTCTTTGGCTTCTGGTTTCAAGCAGCTTCCCTGGAATGTTTTCTTTCTGCATCTCTAAAGTCTGGTCTCCTCTAGGAAGTCACCCACCTTGAATGGGTGGGGCCACATCTCCATGGAACCACCTAATGAAAATGTCCTGCCACAGTTAGATGGGTCACATCTTAATGGACACAACTTAATCAAAAAATCCCACCCAATAGTATTGAATCAAGATTAAAGAACCTGGCTTTTCAGGGATTTGCAATACTTTCAAACCAGCAGACTGGTTTACCTTTTTCTGGGTGTCCTAATATTTTCCTACTTCCTTTCCTCTCTTTCAGTAATTGGTCTGCTCCTTGCCTTGCCAAATGATAGACTTATTTTTATTTCTATTTATTTTGTTCCCGTTGCCCACCCTTTCATTTGAGGTGGTGGGAGGAAAGGCCCTGGACTTCCCAAGCTTTACTTTACACTTTGGCAATCTGTCCCCTTCAGAGAACTCCACTGAATTGGGGCTGCCTGATAAAATTTGATTGACAGCAAGGCCAGAACAGATACCCAAAGGACTTGTCTGCCACCTAGACTTGGCAGTTGTTAACATTTTGCCATTATTTGCTTTATTGATATACTTATGTGTGCCATTTGAAAATCTTTTGCCAACATCGTGACCTTTTACCCTTAATGTTTCATTATGCACATCTGCTAAAATTTTTTTTCTACAGAGCTACAATTGCATTATCACACTTAAGAAAAGTGAGACTAGTTCTCAATATTACCTAACATTCAGTTCATGGCTGAATTTCTTCAATTGTCCCCCCAAATCTTATATAGCTTTTTTGTTCTTCTTAAAATTTTTTATTTAAAAATATGGAATGCTTCATGAATTTGCGTGTCATCCTTGTGCAGGGGCCATGCTAATCTTCTCTGTATCGTTCCAATTTTAGTATATGTGCTGCGGAAACGAGCACTTACACAGCTATTTAAAAAAAAAAATCAGAATCCAAACAAGATCCATACATTACATTTAGTTGTCAAGCCTTTTAAATTTCTTCTACTTTTTTTTTTTAATATGACATTGTCTTTTTGAAGAGAACAGGCTAGTCATCTTGTAGAATGTTCTGGATTTGCTGATTATTTCCTTTAGTATTTAACTTGTTCCTTTTCCTGCTATATTTCCTGTGAATTGGCAATTAGGTCTAATTACTTGATTAAATTAAAATTAAATGCCTTAGCCAAGAATGATTGATAGATGATGCTGTGTAGTTTTTATTGCATCTCAAAAGCAATACAATGTCAAATTTGACCTACTATTAGTTATTCAAAGTTTGATCCCCGGAGTGAGGTGACCACTAGCTCTCTCCGTTGTAAAACAGTTTTTTCACTGAATGATTTGCAAATAATCTGTGGGGTGGCATTTGGCACCATGATCGACCTTTCACTTAATGTTTTGATGATCGATGACCCTTGCCTGAATCAATATTCTGGGTTGCAGATGGTAATTTTCTAACTCTTTCATTCCTTCTCCATTTATTAGCTTGGGGGATGGGAGTAATTGCTTAATCTTTCCTTTTAATTACCAATTTTCAGAATAAGGAGTTGGTGTGGAAGTGACTTCCATTGGGCCGAATTTTTTCCCTTTTCTCTTTTGAGTATCACTATGGACTACTGGGTTGTCCCATGTCTTCTCATTCTCTCTTCATCATTCCTTTTCACTTTTCTTCCCTTCTTGATCCATGGCGTCTGTCACCTCCTCCGCACTTGCGCTTGGGCTTCCCAACAAGTCCGCTAGGGGCCACTAGTTTCCCTCTCGACCCTACGCTACCGCTCTATCATAAGCTCTCCATCTGGTACCAACCGTTGTCTCGCTGGTGCCGACGCTGTCCACGGAGTCGCTCTAGGCTGTTGGGAGGCCGTCCGTATTGCATGGGGAAGGCTGAGAAGACGCAGTCGCATCGCTTGCCCCCGGGGCGGTTAGCGCTTCCGGGGTCGGAGGGTGCGCGGGGTTGAAAGCGGGCCGCTCCGCCCCGTCCCCCTCCCAGACCAGCAGAGGCAGCAGCCGGAGCAGCCGCAGCCTGCGCCCTCTCCCGCCCGCCCGCCCTCCGCCCGCCCGCCCGCCCTCCGCCGCCCTCCACCCGCCCCGGGGTCTCTTTCCCCCTTCCTCCTCCTCCTCCTCCACCCCCCCTTCCTCCTCCGCCCGCCCGCGGGGCCCCCCTCGCCTTCCCGCCCGCCCCTATTGTTCCGCCCCCGGCCTCCCGCCCTTCCCCTTCCCGCCCGCTCCCCTTTTCCCCACAGTCGCCTCGCGCCTGCAGGTAAGCTTAAAAACTCCCCCTCCGCCCCCGGCTAGAGCTTCTGTTTCCTTTCTTAGCTGGCTCCGGTCTTCGTCATGAGCCTCGGCCTCGCGTAGTCCCGCGCGTTCGCTTACTCCCTCACTCAGCCGGGCGGACCATTCACGCGAGGCCCTGGCTTTGGCGCGGCCTAGTAGGCCTCACGCAAGGCCTACTTCCCCACCCCCCGCCTGTTCCTGGTGGCGGCTGCGCAGAGTCAGGGACGGTGCTCGCGCGGTAGGGGGGGGTGGCGGTGGATTTGTTAGTTGATGGGGGTGGGGGGAGGCGATGGCCGGCTTGTTGGCCGGGCGGGTGAGCGCGGCTCCCCGCGGGGGTCAGGCGCTGGCGCAGCCACACGAGGAGGCGCTACTAGTCCAGCCCCTCCCCCTGGGTAGCAGCGCCCCCCCCCGACAGAACCGTTTATTTTTTTCTATGTCTTTTTATGCGGGGGAGGGGGGGGCGCTTTTTTTTTTTTTAAGTGGAAAATGCCTGTATGGCCGAGGGGAGGGGGGCTCTGGAGTTAAAGAAAGGGTAGACGGGCTCCCAGTTACGGAGTTATTCAGGACCTTCTCTCTGGGTAACGAATTTTGAAATTACAAAACGCCTGCCGATATAGACCCAGACCAAGCTATTTATAGAAGGAGTAATGGACTGCAGGATTAACAGCTGGATTGTTGGAATTGGGTATACTTATGTGTTAACCTAGTAAGGGGAGAAATATGACCGGTATTTCTTGGGTTGCTTGGACGTTTTGGAGTTAAAAATGTATCTTTGTGCCTAAGCTGAAATAATGGACTTCAAAATAGATTTTAAATTATCCTGCCATTTCCAACTTGCGTTATCTGTTATTTGAAAAGTGCCTCGTATCACAATTGAGTAGGGATAAGGAGTTGAACCGCCAGAATTTTACCCTATCATTTAAAAAAAGGTCATTCTTAAATACCTAGCCCTCTTTCCCCACCAAGTAGTATTTTTTTTCCATGAGTCAAAAGTATCAGATTCTGGGGTTTTTGACAGCAATTATATTCAGAAAATGTGGAAATGAGGTGCTTCAGGGATGCAAGACTCATCTTTTTATATAATCACTTACACTCTTGAGGTAGCCAGGGGGCATTTTGCCATATACTGATTGGTGTGGCAGCCACTTCAGCAAATTTTAAATATTTAGAGTATGGGCTTTTGAATTGCAGCAAGGTTAAAAATAAAAAAGTGGCTGGTTTTGTGAAGGTGGAAAACTAGCTGTCGAATCCAGGAAGGAAGTCACATTGACATTGAGTTTTAAAGGGGTGGGTACTTATGACCTGAGAAATTTAACGGAACTTGGGAGAGAACATTGCTAGATCCTGAGGTGAAAGCATATCTAAAAATTCTCTTTTCTGCACATAACCAGTTATTCCAAAACTGAAATATTAGAAACATGTTTGGTTCAGAGATCAGTGGGTAAAGGGCTGTGCTGGGTAGGAAAAGCACAATACTACTGTTGCTTAAAACAATTTGCAAAATAAAATTTTAGCAATATCAGTTTTGTTTTCTTTAGAAGAAAAGTTAAGAATCAGTTGACTTATAAAGATTGGGTGGTAATAAAGATCAATACTCAGAAACAAGGAAAATTTCTCAAATCCAGGTAACACATTAGGTTGGAAAAGAGATAAGAAAACAACAGGCTGGACTCAATGTATTTGAGGTTTTTTCCAGAGGATAATATGGAACGCCAGCCTGCCATGGAAGGCATCTTAGAGAATGCCTTTTTTATTGAGGTCGCTGCCTTAAATTAAAAAAAATTTAATCCATCAACATCTGAAATTTGTAATAGGAGTTACAGCTCTTTTTTTTTTTACCTAGAAATTGCTTCTGCAAAGAAATTTGCATGTATTCTCTAGCTTTCTGTCTGAACTGCTACCTAACATGGAAGCAGAAGGTCATTTTCCTTATTGTAGTTGGTTAGTTTGAAGTTTGTCCTCATGATTTCCAGGTGTTTCTATATCCTGTTGAGGCTTATTCTGCTGTAGGACAATTGATGGCCCTTCAGCAGTTCCCTCAGAGTTGTTGGCAGTTGAAGAAATCTTTCTCATCCTAAGAGTCAGCGAAACCCTACCAGTAATGAGAGCAGACTGGAAAGTTGCCTTCTGTATTCTAATAAAACCTGAGCTAAATGTTTGTCATTGTGCGGGGTGTATACAAACTTGTTGTCATTTTCTTGCAAAAAGGAATCAATTAGAAAACACTGATATTGGGAAAATAACTTGAAATATTTCTTTCATTCCCCCCCTTCTCATTTTGGTCATGTTTGCATTTCAGTTTTTGGCTTTCACCCCCACCAGTGACCAAAGACTTGACCACTCAAAGTCCAGCTCCCTAGCACACTGCTCGACATGGACACCGGTGTGATTGAAGGTGGATTAAATGTCACTCTCACCATCCGGCTACTTATGCATGGGAAGGTAATGCACCAGCTTGAGAAATTGGGTCATAGTAACTGCTAGGGGAGGGACCAGGAAGAGAGGGCATGCATGTTGGAGCTCATCAGATTAACACTGTGGGGTGTCTGGCTTTAGCTGTGTGTGGTGGGAAAATGGACAGACTTTACTAGGAAGCTCTGCTGAGCAGGAAAGGCTTAACTAGAGCATGGGACTATAGACTATTTGATACCTGGATAATAAGATTTTTCTTGTGCAGGTTATTATATGTTGACATGGGTAGATTTCTCCTATGTAAACAATTTTGGGAAACCTAGAGAGGGGAAGATATATTTGGTATTAAAATATATATTTCAATAGTAAACAAAAAGTGGCATGGAATCACTCCATTGTTATTTCTTCACAATTCATTGATAACTTCACTCTTTAGTTCTGAGCACAGAAGAGAATAACCTCCACCCCCAAAAGTCTTAAAACCTTTCTATTCCAGTGGTTTGTTGAAATTGGTATAGCTAGTTAGCTGGACAGTTAAGTTTCCTTTTCATGATAATGAATCCTGAATTTTCTCTTATTGATAATGTTGACACTGGCTTTCTACATTGCAGGAAGTTGGCAGTATCATCGGAAAGGTAAAAAAATTTCGTTTCAACTGTAATTACTATTTAGACAGTCTGGGTTTGAAATAGCAATTGGAGCTCACTCTTGGCTTTTCTTCCTTTTACAGAAAGGAGAATCAGTTAAGAAGATGCGTGAAGAGGTAAGTTTTGGAGAGGCTTTGGGATTGTTACCTTGGGAAGTTAAAAACCTTTTAAGACAGTTCAATTTAATGAGAGATTAGAAGGAGCCTGAGAGTTCACAGTAGGAGAAGCAGGTGTTTTCTGATTTGTGTATGTGTTTTATTATTTATTTATTTGCTAATTTTAAATAGTATGCTGGGAAATGTGGTTCTGACAAGTCTCAGAATTCATCAAACTAGCTACTCTAGTTTATGTTTGGAAAGAAACATGCAACAATATTTGAGATGATGGTCATTTACCTTGTATCCGCATCATGTTATGTAGCCGAGACCCTTGACCATTTTTATTTAGGAGGGGCTATATGTAGTGCCTGTGTATTCTCAAAGAATCTCAAACATTATTATCTGTTTAACCTCTTTTGGCTCTTTCTTATCCAGAGTGGTGCACGGATCAACATCTCAGAAGGGAATTGTCCTGAGAGAATTATCACTTTGGCTGGACCCACTAACGCCATCTTTAAAGCCTTTGCTATGATCATTGACAAACTGGAAGAGGTTTGTTGTCACCCCCCCCCCACCTCCCTGTCCATCATTTTAAAGTGCTTCTAGATAGCTTAGCTGTTTTCTAAGGGGTTTTCTTCTCTTCCCTTCCCAAAGGCTTTGTAATCTGGAAGAAACTAGATCATAGGGGATCATAGGATCCCCTTTAATGTCCCTCAGCCTCCCCTCAAATGTACCCGTTGGTTATAAATAAGTCACATGAATCATTAAAATCAGATTGACTATTAAAAAAGAAAAAAGTATATTTCTTAACCAGTGGTTAAAGATATGAACACTACTACTTTGGCCAACTTTTCCCCCCAACTTTGTTGAATGAGCAAAATGTACTTTTAGATTCTAGGGGCCCTGCTGAACACTAGCATACTCCATAAATGCAGCTATCCTCTAACCTTGGATGCTATTTTTATAAACCACTTGATACTTTGTCAGAACTATAATGTGAGTTTTTTCTGGGCTATCAGAAACAAAATGTCCATACCAGAGGTTTTTGGCTGAAGAAAGTTGTCCAACCAACCTCCTTTAGTGGCTGAACAACCATTGTCCTAGTCTTGTCCTCAGTCCCTTAACTGCAATCATGCAGTTAATTGTTCAGTTGACATGGTAGGTGGCTTCTGACTGCTGCTTGGTTGGTGGTAGGATACTTAATGGTGCCTGAGATCTTACCCTTGCCAAGATCAGAATTGTTCACTTTGACCTGCAGGACCCTGCTTGTCCAGAGCTTGTGGCTTAAAAAATATGTAGAAAATTTGTTTATTCTATTGTTAATTCCTTTTGGGGGGCGTGGGAGGAGGTGTTGATTGGTACATGATCCGGGAATTCAACCGCTGTCTCCTGCATGGCAGGTGAACATTTCTACCACTGAATCTGCTATTCTTTAACCAAGAAACCTGTCCTCAACTTCAGGGGCTTATGCTTTCTGCTTCAGCAATTTCAATTTTCAGGTCTCACTAGCCACTGTGTAGAGATTAGGCTTGAAACAGTTGTTTAAAACCATTCCAGGAGGCTTTTGTGGTGGACCGTATTGTGAGGGAAAGACTATGGACTTTGGAGCAATCACAAGTAATTTGGGTCCGTGGTAATATTACCAAAAAATTAAATAATGATGGTAGAATACACTATTTAATCTTACTAGTTTATTAACATTTTGGGCAGAGGACAGAATTGGTTTGAATCTGTGGTAGCATTATTTCCATCTTTCTCTTAATATTTTGAGGTAAATAACTGTTTTCCTTTGCCCAGTTAACTGTAAATTCCAAAAGAATTCATAGCTTTTCTCCATACCAAGACAGAAAAGCTACTTCTCAAGATGAAGGAAAATATATTTGGGGCTAATTCTTAAGACATTAAGAGTTTTTTTCCTTCACTTCAGAAATAGTTTGTGTGTTTGTATTTGAATTTTTCTTTGTGGTGGGTGATGGCATGACATCCTGTATAAGGACAAGGGTAAGTTATTTTTTGTTTTTGTTTTTGCGGCAGTTGTGGGTTCTTGGAGATCTTGTTAAGCTTCTACATGCTTCTGGTGATAAGACTAATTTTTTTCCTTTGTAGGACATCAGCAGCTCTATGACCAATAGCACAGCTGCCAGTAGACCCCCAGTCACCCTGAGGCTGGTGGTCCCTGCTAGTCAGTGTGGCTCTCTCATTGGAAAAGGTGGCTGCAAGATCAAGGAAATACGAGAGGTTGGTAATTTGTGCCTCTTTAAGAAACGTTAGCTATTCTAAATGTGGTTTCTTAACTCTCAGTATGGCTGTGATAAGTTTATAATTGTTTGGATGAAGATTTTCCTTAAAGTAGCAATCCTAGAGGATTCAAATTTGGTTTACTGGGAATAAAATTATTTTACAATTGAGATATTAAAATTGATGTTTTTTAAACTAGTTGATGCTTTTAATATTTATTAGAAAAGTTGTAGGTTTACAACATGGAAGAGTTCCTGTGCACCCCCACACATATAGTTTTTCCTAACACTTTGCCTTAAGGTGGTATAATACCTTTGTTAAAATTGAAGTAGTATTATTAAAACTATACTCAACTATAATTCATAGTTTATATGTGAGGGTTCACTTTGTTGTACCCCCCTGTTTGTGTTGCTTTATTTAGTTTTTCAAGTAACATACAACCTAAAATCTCCCCCTTTTAACGATCTTTGCATATGTAATCAGTGGTGTTAATTACATTCACGGTTGTGCTATCATCACCTCCATCCAGTATGAAAACATTTCCATTGCCCTACCCAGAAATGGTACAAATTAAGCATTATCTCCCTATTCCCTACCCTCCACCCTGTCCCTTGGTAACCTGTATTCTAGTTTCTGACTTCATGAATTAGTTTATTCTAGTTATTTCATATCAGTGAGGTACAGTATTTGTACTTTTGGGACTGTTTCACTCAACATGATGTCTTCAGGGATCATCCATGTTGTACCATGTATCAGAGCTTCAGTCCTTTTTACAGAATAATAAATATTCCATTGTATATATACAGCACATATCCAAAATTTATACATCTTAACTATAATCAGAATGTAAAAATGTTACATGGAATATCCAACTATTGCATATATTGACTGTTTACATTTTTTCATAATTTGACAGCTTTTTCCTTGGATTATGTGATTTTTTTGTGTGTGTATAAAGACAAAGCAGTTTGATACATACAGTGTTTTTCTTGACCAAATTCTTAAATAGCAAAAGGAAAATAGGAAGAATTATTGGACTGTGGTTATAATCCTACTTGTAAATTGTGGACGTTACACTGAATTATGGGAGACTATCAGTTGAATTTTACCGGTTATTGAATTGGGTGTTAGATTGACACTTTCATGGCTCATAAAGGGAAGTTAGTTTGAGTTTCTGGGAGGCTCTGGGAGGCTGTCATACAAATTTGGAGGGCAAGAATCTTTGACTTCAGTGGTGTATTCAAAGCACCTGAAATGGTTGATAAAAATATTTGCTGGTTATGAGAATAAAAGGTGGGTGATACATGTTGGGGGTTTGTTTGGTAGCCCCTGAAACTATCATTAGCTCAGAGGAAACTATCTCAAAGGACCTTTTTCTTGAGATGAGGTTATATTTAGGCTGTTATTCAGTCTTATTCTTGGCTCTTAGAGGCTAACTTATTTTTAACTCTGATTAAAATGGTCCTGTCCTATCAATCTGGAATAAGGGAAGAGTGGGAAGGGAGGACAAAAGGGGGAGATAGGAGAATTGATGTTTCTAAAATTGTGGCTGCAAGGAATTGGAAGAGCATGAGCTGTATTTTTTTATCTGATTTTGAATTTCTTTTTACTTTAAAGAGTACAGGGGCTCAGGTCCAGGTGGCAGGGGATATGCTCCCCAACTCGACTGAGCGGGCCATCACTATTGCTGGTATTCCGCAATCCATCATTGAGTGTGTCAAACAGATCTGCGTGGTCATGTTGGAGGTAAGCCCTCAGGCTCATGCTAAGAATGGGGGGAGGGCAGTTCTGGAGAAAGGGACTTATCTATATTTAGTAAGACTAGAATTAGGTGAAGCTGTTAGAAGCCTCCAGTGGGGGTGGGGAAGAGGTTCCCTGAGTTCATATTTTCCTTCTCCAAGTTTCAACTTTTCATATAGTCTCATAAAAAATAGCAGCTCATGAGCAGTGGTAATCTTTTAGTTCACAGCAGTTCTAGCGGGTTTGGTAGGCTAAGATTCCCTAGTTGGACTTGAATGGACAGAAGGTGAATCTGAGATCCTGGATTATAAACTTTTGGCTACCTAGAGCTTTGACAGATTCTTTAGGTCAATTTCAGTGCTGTGAGGCAGGATCATTTTTAAATGGTAGTTTCTTAATTGAAGAAATGAAAAACTTACCCTTAATGAGGTTTCTGAATAACTTATAAGGTTCTGATGATATGCTGTTACTATTCAAACAAAAAAATAGTAAAATTAAGGGGAATTAAACCTCTTTGAAATCTCAGATGAAGGTGAGACCCATGCTGGATGAGAAAAGTAGAATTTTTGAGTAGGGTTTAGAAAAACCTTCATGAGACCTTTGAATTGTTTGGTGGTCAATGGCTATCATCTCAGGGCGTGGCATTTGAGTCCTTTATTAATTTTGGCCTTATTGCCTATTCAAGCCAAAATCTGAGATCTTAAAAATTATGGCCTAAAGTATACATATACACACACAGATTTTTAATGTTCATTGGAGTATTATTTTAGAAACATGGAAATAATACGTAAGCTTATTTCAGGGACGTTTGCCCTGATGGGAATTAGTATGAGCTGTGTAGTCCATAGACTGTCGTTCTGCTTCAGAGGCAAATTCTCTGTGTGATTTAAGAGTAGATCTAGCCAGAGACAACTTTGGTAGATGAGGGGATGGAAATAATGCACAATTTTTAATTTAAATGACCTGTGTGAGCTTAAGCCACACAGCTGAAGCAGCTTTGAAACCTTATCTCTTTTTGTTTTTTTCCCCTTTGACTCTCTCCCAGTCCCCCCCGAAGGGCGTGACCATCCCGTACCGGCCCAAGCCGTCCAGTTCTCCGGTCATCTTTGCAGGTGGTCAGGTAAGAAAACTTTTATTGGTGGGCAAGAATGATCAGTGATTATATTTGAAATGTCAACTTTGCCAGCAGCACACCAGGCCACCCTGCATGCTTGCTGAAGTCTGTACTCTGGCCATAGTTTGACCTGCTTTTAGTTGTATTTATTTTTTGTACTGGAGAGCTATGAATGCCAAGCTCTAATTTAATTTTTAGCAGGCAGTGGAAGTTTTGTAGGCACTCGGATGAGGTAACTTCTATTTTGTGATTTATGGTGGGTTGAATTAGAAGAAAGGGTTAAATTGCCTTGGAGTCACTGTTCCCCACCCCTACCCCATCCATGCTTTTATGGGGGGGGTGTGATCTTTAGAGGTCTGAATAAAGGTAGCAAAGAGATGGACCTCTGAGAAATTCTGGATGGTGGTCTTAAAATTGTGGGTCTTGAACTTGAGTGTCCTACAAACTTCCCTTTCCCCACCTCACCTCCCCTACTCCTATCCCTTCACTCCCAGACTCCAGTGTGTTGCTTTTGAGCTCTTAACATCATAAACACTGGTTTGGATCCATGTGGCACTACTAAAATCAGCTGGGGTGAGGGTTCAGTTTACAAGAATAGAAGTGGGGTGGGGAGCATGTTGGGCTGTGGTGCTGCAACCTTTGGTATTAGAGTAAGAGCACCAAAGCACCTGCTGCTTTGGTCTGTTCCTTCCTCACCAACCTGTACTCTTGTTCCTTGACACATGGGTTGTTTCTGAAGTCAGGTTATTATGCTGGGCACTGATCAGCACCACTGCAGTTTTGTGCTTTTTTAGTATTTGAAGAGTAGGTAGGTCAGTTTTTTTTTAAGTATTGGGGTTCAGGCTGAAATAGCAACAATGTTGGTAGCTGCTTAGGCAAAATGTATTGCTGAGAGTACCTTTTCCCACCTGGGGCTGACTTGTTATAAGCACATCTGTTAACTAGTTCCATCTCAACTTATATTTGACCTGGGAGCCATCTGTAGGGGAAACATAAACTTGATCTCCATCTCATTCACATTCTATGTTGAGTTGGCAGAAAGCTGAACAAGGTTTGGGGGACTTAGTCTGTCACATAGTTCTGGGAGCTTTCACAAGAAGTTAATCAGGTTATGGTGTTACTGTGAGTCATTATGCTTAGTAAGTAACTTGCTTTTAGCTCTAACTTTGTACAGACTGGTTTGATTAAAGGGCTGTCCTTCATTCTGGCAGGATAGACAAAGATCCAGGGTCAGCGTAGCCAGGAGGATTTATAGTCTTAGGAGTTTCCCTTCTAAGGAACTCCAGGTTCCTGCTCTTTTGGATTCTTCCACTCTCATTTGGGATTGTAAAGAAGTCCCCATGCTGTGGCAGAAATCCTTTGGTTATTACAGTTGTTGCTTCAGTACCCTTTTCTTCCCTCCCCCTCCACCTTCTCCTTCATACCTCTTTGCTTCCCTTCCTGCCCTATATTCAGTTGACCACCCTTTAAAAGCTTGCAGCTTCTTTCATGAGTGGCCCTGCCATGGACCATTCTCACAGGCCTTTTTAAATTGACCAGTTCGTGCACTGTCCACAGATGGACCTGTGTCTTCATTTGTGACCAAGTGGGCTTTGTAGGAGATAAACTTAATCCCACACTGACCAGGAGCTGGCATCAGCTCTGGTGCCCCACCCCTTCATTCTTACTGAAAATAGCCCAGTTGTGCAGTGTGAAATCTGCCACTAGGTAACTTTTTTATTTTTTATTTTTTAATTCACTGATTGCAGCTCGTTTCAAATTGTGTTGTGAGCTCCTTTTTAATGGAAAAAGAAAAAAATAAACAACTTTTTTTTGTGTGAATTTCATGCTGGTGACAAGGTGCCGGATTGACAGCCCTGGAGACTGAAATCCTCTATTTATCCACAGGACAGGTACAGCACAGGCAGCGACAGTGCGAGCTTTCCCCACACCACCCCGTCCATGTGCCTCAACCCTGACCTGGAGGGACCACCTCTAGAGGTGAGAGGGGATGTTCAGTCTCCAAGGCTCACTCAATCCTTCCGCCTCAGCCGAGACTGCCAACACGCGGGGGGCCAGTGGCGCTGGTGATTTTTGTGCTGTGGACACCACCTGTCCACGGGGACCTGGACTGACCCCCCCCACCTCATTTCATACAGGCTGCATAGCCCACCAGATGGTAACACCAACTTTTTTTTTTTTTAAACTTTTTTTTTTGTTGTTGTTGTTGAACCCCTCTTCCCCTTTTCCCATTTCTCCCACCCCATTTTTACCTTCCTCCCACCCCCACCTGGGTGCACTTTTGGGGTACTGGCCACTGATGTGAAAAGCTTCACATCCTGTTAACCAGTCACTCCTTCTTCCCTTCCCTTCCTGTTCCCTTTTCCTCTCCTCCTGTACCTCACCCCATTGCCCTGAAGACCCAGCTCCCTTTTTGGGAGGTTATGGTGTGGGGGGAGGAGGGCTAGTGGGAGCTGCAAGTGCCTTTTTTGGAGGGGAGGTGGGAGAAAGCAGGATTTAGAACACAGTGATTTTTCTATTCCTGTGGTCAGCGCCGTAGTCTTGAGAATCTAGTTAGCTTTCAGTGCACTTATGTTCTCTAGGCAGATGTAGAGAAAAATAGTATAGAGAAAGGGAAGTGTTTCAAAACATGCCATGTAGGTTTATGCAGATACAAATCATTCACATCACCACAGGGGAAGTAATGGGGTGGTGAGGGAAGGGATCATTTTCCTTTTAGGCTAACTTGTACATAGAAACAAGGTGGGGCTTGGTCATTGCTTAATCCCAGTTCCCACATTTTCATTAAGAAACAGATATGTATGCTTTGCCTTTAATTGCAAGGAACTTGGCTCCTTTTTTTAGGCTCCCTGGAATAAACTCATTTAGAGGTCTAAGAAGGCCAATTTGAGTCTGACTGATTTGTGAGTCTACTGCCATAATCCCTGGCCTGTCCATTCTCTAGTTCAACTCTGGCTTCCTGGCTAGTTGAAATCTGCCCCTCTCCCTTCATCCCCCCCCTCCCCAAAGGGTGGCTGTCCGTGATTGGTTTTTAATAGGAACTGTTTTCCTCCTTTTGTAGGCCTATACCATTCAAGGACAGTATGCCATTCCACAGCCAGATGTAAGTTTTGTTTTTCACTTCTTGTTTCAAAAAGCTCCCTTACCCATCCAAAATTGTATTACTCCTTTCTCCCTACTAGCCAGAAGTGAGTTGGGTCTTAAAATATTTGCAGTATTAAGTTTGCCTCACAAGATGCACTCCATATTTTGACCCTTAAATAATAAATCTAAGGGCACTGCCAGTAGCACCTTATTTGCCTTCTGGCATTTAACTCCTGTAAACTTGGCTTCTCTTTTCCCTGTGTTCCAGATCACCCTGTTAAAAGAAAAATGTTGTGTGGTATACTGTTGTTCTTTCAGTGCACAGTTTAAATTTTCTGTGAACTGTGCTTCCTTGTATGGAGTCTTTTCTTTTTGTCCGGGGCGGGGGGAGTGGGAGGTTGGGTTTTACCCTTGGGTACTCCTCAATTTGAGGTGACAAAAGCATTTGGAGGGTGGGAAAGGGCTTCATTTCATAGGAAGCTGAACATTTTGGAATTGAACTCATAAAACCTTGCCACTAAAAACTCCTGTTTATAAAAGTGCTGGTATTCGGACTTCAAGGGTGTTTGTTTCTGCACTTTGCTTTGTTCTTACATGACTAATGCTTTCAGGTGCTGAGCATTAGACTTGGAAAGTTGAATTTGGCTCTTGGTTAGTGGTAGGCCCAGGAGGGGGAAGTAGACTGGAAGAGGGGTTGTTTTAAAACAGCCAGGACAGTTTATATGAAGAAAAAACAGCTGTAGAAGTCAGTAGTGGTTTGGCGGTAGGGTTGTTAAACTCGGTTTCTTAATCTCTCTCTCCCTTGCAGTCTCCCTGCCCCCTCATCTCCTTCCCTTTTCCCAGTATTGATGGAACCCTGCATGGTGTGTTTTCCCTAGCACCACTGCACAGTTTGTTTACCTAGACTGTCTGCTTGTCCCTGGGGCAACTGTTGCAATGGCTGCAAACACCGTCATTAAGTAGCCCACAAGGGGATGGTAGTTGGGCAAGTGCTGCTGCTTTTCACACACCCAAAATGCATTCATTTTCTTGTACTGACACCCTTCCTATTTATAAACCTTACCCTTCATAGTTTGTCCATTCCCAGGATTATGATTTAAGCCCTGTCCCTACCCCTCTGTTGGAATTTGAGTATGAGAATCAACTTTGGGGATCCAGAGCTCTGCATTTTCAGCATTGAATGTGCTTGAGCCCTGGCTCTGATAACTTTCCTGATACCAACCTACCTCTCCTATTTCCTCCCTCAGTTGACCAAGCTGCACCAGTTGGCAATGCAACAGTCTCATTTTCCTATGACGCATGGCAACACCGGATTCAGTGGTATGGATACCTCTGTTTATTACTGTATGGTATAGTGCAAGACAGAGGCCAGCCCCAAGGTCTCAGCTTGACATCTGTTTAAAACAAAAGTTCATAATCCAGCATCCTGCTGGTTTAAACTTGCCTGTCTACTATACATAAACCCAAGGAGGTAATGTGTTTGTTAACGTGGTTTTCATTTGGGGTGAGTTACTCTAAAAGAAAAAGGAAAGTTTGGGGGTGAGGTCTGGGGATGCTTGTCAGGGCAAAAGGGTAGGCTGATATTTCCTCTAACCCATCTGACTGCTGCCCCCTTGATCTGATTGGCACCCCCTTTCTCTCCACCACCTATTCACAAAACTGGGTAGAGACACAGTCCATTTATACCAAATTGTGTAGTGTTTTATTTCTTGTTTTGTTGTTTTATTATTTTGGGTTTTTGTTTTGTTTTTGGGTTTTATTTATTTATTTATTTTTTCTGTATAAGGAATAACTTGTCCGATAGGGTTAGGATGAGACCACCAAACTCATTTTCACTTGTATCTTAACAGGCATTGAATCCAGCTCTCCAGAGGTGAAAGGCTATTGGGGTAATGATTAAAAAAAAAAATCTGTAGTATTCTGTTATATTAATAATAAACTGGTGGGAGTCTTGTTTCACTGCCCATGAACCATACCAGCAAAATGCACATGGCAGAGAGGAGCTGAGAGAGCAAAGGGGTGGCCTAGTTGCCCCAAAGGGTCCCTTCATGGATCTGGCCAATCTCCTTCTAAAAATGTTGAGACTGGGATACACAGCTGAGAGCAGGACTAGGCTTGAGGGTTAGCCAGCTGGCCTGGTCCAGTCCAGGTGTCATAGATGCGTTTGGGTGTTTTGCTCGTGGGATTTTTTTTTTCTTTTTCTTTGGAAAGCAAAATAAAAATCAACAAATTAATGACAGGAAATAAATCTGGAGAAATGAACTCCCCTCACCTGACTGCCATTTCATTCTATCTGACCTTCAAGTCTAGATTAGAGGGATCGGATGGGAGGTGTTAATCTGATATAGGTATATTTAAAGCACTCTGCATGTGTGCCAAAAGTCCATGGTACCCAGTAGCAGGCATGATAGTGGCACTGGTGCTATTGAGCATCAGGTGAGAAAAAATTGGAACACAACAGCAGGATAATCTAAGCAGCAAAGGGGTAGAAGTACAGAGGACTTGATGTTTAGCTCTTGGTCCTGTTTGAGGATACCATCCTCCCTTGGCCCTTGTTTCCACCCCTCACCCCTAATAGACTGGGCTTTGCAAGAAATGGTATGAAATCAGCTCTTGGGAGGGGGTGTACAGAAGAAATTTTCCAGCATTATTTCTACACCCCCTCCCTGTTTCCTCCTTGGAGGCTTTCAAGTTAGTGATGAATCCCAACAGCCAATGCTGGGTTTCCAGTTTGTTTCCTTCTGTTAGGTTAATGTGCAAATCAGTGGGATTTAGTATGCTGTGCATTGAACTATCTTGCTCTCTTCTGTCTTTTAGCAGGTTTGGATGCATCTGCTCAGACTACTTCTCATGAACTCACCATTCCAAATGATGTAAGTGTAGTGTGGTGGTGTGGCAGAATGGTTTCGAAGAATATAAGTTTTTTGGGGGTGTCTTGGCTCTCAAGCCCTAGGGAAAAGAAAATGGGAAATGTTTAATACCAAATAAAAATTAGGTCTGTAGAATCTCAAATACAAACTGGTACAGAGAATTGATAAAATAGTGTTGGGAGGTACTGTAAGGCAGAAAAAAACTTTTTGTCTCAAATAGAAATTCCTATTTACATTTTTAAACATTTTATGCCAAACAAGTAGCCCTTTGTGGGTGGAAAGTTGAAGCCCTGTGTTTTAAGCAGTGGATGCAGTGGTCCTTGGATGTGCTATCCAGTATGGGTAACTATTAGCAACATGTGACTATTTAAATGAAAAATAATAAAGTTAAATTCAGTTTCTCAGTCTCACTAGTCATGCTTCAGGTGCTCAGCCACATGTCATAAGTGCAGATGTAGACTATTTATTTTTCCTAAAGCAAAACCGTTAGAAAATAGCAAGAATTCTTTTCGGTATAGGAAGATGTTGTAATGATGCATTTAAGAATCTTATCTTTAAAAACTGAAGATGCCTTATTGCTGTCTTACTAGGTTTATTATCATCTTGGCTCAGCTTTATTCTGTCATGGGGGTTAGTGCTCTGAGAAGGGGTCATCTTGTTATGAGGAAATAACTTGGACCCAAGAGTCATCTCAGAGTTGGCTCTGATCTTGAGTGGTCAGACAAGAACAATGAGCAAGGGTTGTAGATGGGTCTATGAGTACATGGGTGGTGTAGGATGCAGGTAGTAATCTCCATTGTTCATGGTGTTTGACTCAAGCTGTTGAATCTGTAGGGAGCTTGGAGGAAATGGGATGGAGTTTTTGGAAGTAGCATACAACCCTTTAATTTCGTATACTTTGTTTTTCTCTTCTAAGTTGATTGGCTGCATAATCGGGCGTCAAGGCGCCAAAATCAATGAGATCCGTCAGATGTCTGGGGCGCAGATCAAAATTGCGAACCCAGTGGAAGGATCTACTGATAGGCAGGTTACCATCACTGGATCTGCTGCCAGCATTAGCCTGGCTCAGTATCTAATCAATGTCAGGTAAGGGTTCTTTCTCAACCTTTTTTACTATTGTCAGCATAAGTTCATGTGTTGAGGAAAACTAATATATTGTTATTTGTGGGGTTATTTGGTAGGTAGGGTGGGTGTGGAGCTTGCAGAAAGTTTTTTTTTTTCTAAGTTTTTAGCTCTACTGTACAATCCCACTTCTGTCCTTAATGTAGCAGAAAAAGCAGTTAGATTGCAATAAGTGTACAGGGGGGAAGAAATGACCTTTGATCTCTGGTTTGGGAAGTAGAATGGGTGGAGCATGTCTTCATGATTAGTTCAGTGATCTAATTTCACCCAGACTGAGAACCACATGTGGGTCTCTATATATGTTGCATAGGAAAGTATTTCTTTGACAGATTTGATTTGGAGTCCAAAGTACTCTTCGTTGAAATAAGAATAAAGTAATGTGATGGTATTGTTTACTCTGAAAACATTTCTCACATTGTAGATGTTCAGATATTGGGGGAAAGGGAGGTATATATTGCAGTGTTTCAAGAATACCAGAGGTGTTTTTCTTTTTGCCTATTACTTAACAACTACGTGAGGTTTTAGGTACTTTACCCAGACTTAAATAATATCATACTTAAGATTGTAGCAAGGTGTTTCAGTCTAACGGGCATCCATGAATCCTGGTGCTTGAAATAGGGCATTTGTTTCTTGCATTCTCAGCTCACGTACTTAGCTCACATTCATAACAGCTTTACTAAACATTTTACAGTTGAAAATGTTTAGTTAGCAGCCCATTTCACAAGGGGCTTAGCTATCCCATTAATGGGTAGTGTTGTCATTTACCTTTATCCTAAGGATTTTTTATGAGTTCCTTAGTCTTGTCCAACGGAAAGGAATTCATAAATATGAATGTACTGACCATGTATTTGTTGCATAGTCTTTCATCCCTATTTATGAGCTTTTGAATGTCCCAGTAGTTTTGACTTCTTTACTTTAAGTCTTTTCATACCTTGAGGTGCACTGGATTTTATGTAGCAAAGACATTCAGGGGTCTACATCTGCTTTCTTGTTCGGCTACCAAGCACATTGAGTCTGTAATGTTCAGAGTGAAATGGTAGGTAGTAAGCTTTCCAGAGGCTGTTTACAAGGTTTATTTTCTTGTTTCTAATTGGTGCATGTCCAGGGTGTGAAGAGGATTGGAAATTGTTTTCCTTTTGGCTTTCCTTGAATATAGCCAGATTGTGTAATATGTAACCTTTTTGACCATAGTCTAGGTCAGCAGCTACATTGTAAATTGCAGAACAAGGATCACCCTTATTTAGTGGCTGTCTATTCAGGATTATCCTATTTAATGATACTGTCTAAGCTATGGACATGAGTCAAAACATTTAATACCAAAGGAAGGACTGTACTCTTTCTCTTACTCATCTTTGCCCAGTTTGAAATGCACATGTAAATTTGATTTTAACATTAATACTAGGCAAGAGGAATATGTCTGCTTTCAATAATCAATTCTCAGAGCATTTCTGCTTTTATTTCTCATGGTAGCAGTCTAGGTCTTTTCAGCAGTTTAGTTGATCTCTGTATTTCCTCTTTTATGGATTGCAGCTTTCTTGGACATAAAGTGGAATCTCATGGGGTAGGCTGTCCAGACAGACTTAAGCAAATATCTTTAGACATGCAGGCATCTGGAAGGTCAAAGACATTACTTAATTTGGAGCTTACTTCAGAAGTAGAAGCGGCATTATTTTTGTTTTTGCCTTTTAAGCATGAATTTTTCAGTAGTGCTTGAGTTCCTCTTCCAGTTCATGAGGTCCACATTAGGAGTATGGTCAGTCAAAAACAGAGAGCCTTTTGTTAACATCATTCCCCTTCAGAAATGAAGCATCACTAGTTCTTATCTATACTTTGTTCTCAGCATTTTTCTTTGAAACTTTTACATTCCTTGAATTTTGAAATTATTGATCTACTTTGAACTCTTACCCCTTGCTCTAACTTATTAGGTAGTTTGGTATGGACATGAAAGCAAATTTTAATTAAATACCAAAAAAAAACCCACAGATTTACTGATTAACATTCTAAAGCTATAGCCATAATTTTTTTTTCATTAGAATGGGTAATGGACATTTAATTGTATTAAATAGATCTTCCTTGTTTGGAGATTGGGTGCTTTTTCTAAAATCATTCCTTTCTGACTTCTAGGTGGGGTTGGTGTGTCAGATAGATAGGATTATGTACTCTGGTTTTCTTTTCTCACCTCTGTCAGCTTTTTCTTCATTATAGCAGATTTAAATAAATAGCACTGTGGAATGGAAAGTGGTTATATGGTTTTATGAGGGTGGGGCACAGTAAAAAGAGAGCTTGTCATGTAGGTATTAGGTCTTCCTAATTGACAACCAGAGGCACTTATAACTGAAGCAGTTTTTGTCCTGTACTTTTCCCTTTTGTGGTCTTCCCTTCCACCCACCCTTTTTTTTTTGTTCCTTTTTTCCTCTGTTACAGTTTAGAAAACGCTAAACCCTCCTCCCAGGCAGCCTCCGTCACGATCCCTGATCACCTCAGCATCAACCTCTCTCAACCCTCCACCCCTTCTTCTTCTTCTTCCTCCTCCACCACCACCCCCTCGCTCGCCACAGCGGGGACCTCCGACGCACCCTCCAGCCTCCCCAACCCTCTTCCGACTGCCCCTTGTGTCTCCAGTCTGCTTGGCATGAAACCCATCCCTCTCCTGGCTCTAAATGTTGTGTCTGCTGCTAAGGGTACCGGGGCTTCAGCTACCACCACCACCACCTCTGCGGTGCCATGTGTAACTAACAAACTGAAAGGCGAGAAACAGAGATTCTCCCCCTACTGATTGCATATCTTGAGGCACCCCCTCAAGTATTTCTTGATTCATTTTGTTTTCCTTTGTTAAAATTGGTGAGAATCAAACAATTGTGAGCTTGTGACCTTTCCTTTTTACTACTATGGGGATAATGGGGGGGGGGGCGCAACGCAGTGGTAATCCTTGTTTAGGTTTAGGCGACTTGAGCTGAGTGCCTGTTTCAGTTTGACTTGTTGAATTCTTTATTTAGAGCCATAGTCTTGTTCTTCTTTATCATTATGTTACTTTTATTTTGTAGCTTTATTCTGCCTTGCAATATAACAATGTGTTAGGCTCTGTGTTGATGAATAAATGCTTTAATTTAACCCTTTTTTAAAAACATTATTTAATGGTTAAATTATCAGTAGGCCTTCTTGGCCACATTTGTGTTTCTAGCTGTAATAAAGTTGCCACAGTAAAACACTTAGTTCACCGTGTGCTATGAAGGGTAAATGGGTGGGGAGCTTGTGACCTGTGGCTGCTCAACTAGGAAGTCTTATAAAACTGACCTGGGCCTTTTTGTACCCCAGGTTAATTTTATAGTCCTTTATAATGTTTCTCCTCAAATGGAGAAGGGCCTGTAACAGTTTGGATCATGAGGATCCTCTCTGCTTGACAAGAAGCTTTAATGAAGAACAGTGTATCTGATTTCTCAGATCCCTTACCTTGCCGACAGCAGCAGATTACAAGGGTGTCCATCTCAGGTTTTTGTTCTCTCTGGCAAGTCCAGCTCTTTTACAGGGTGTAAATACAAAAAAGTTATCTCTTTACCTAAGATGGGTCTGGCAGCTTCTGCCTGCGTTCTTCTGAATTAGCATCATTATTCTTTGTGTGACACTAGGTAAACTTTTAACATCCAGCCTGTGATGTCACCCAAGATGTGACAGGAGTCCAAACTGTAATCTTAACCCAACTGATTCTCCAACCTAGTTCCTTTACCTTTCCTTGTATTCCCTGGCTGGCCTTCCCTCTCCCTACCCACACTATCATGAGTAGAGAATTATAGACTTAGATATTTGGAAGGAACCTTACGGATCAACTAATCTGTAACTCTCCTCATTTTACAGAATAAAAAATAAGAGGCCCTAAAAGAATTTAAGTTCTTAGATCACATATATGATTAGTCATGATTAACACCCTGTGGTTTACTTTCACTCAAGTCAACATCCTTCCCTGAAGCTTATTTTTCTTACTCCAAGATGGCACAGTTGCACTGTTTTCTCTCCATTAAAAAAAAACAAACAAAACTTCCAGATATATTTACAGAAGTCCTCTGATAGTCTTCCATTTGACTAGAGTGCACATTGCTAGGGTAATGAAGTGTAATTCTCCCTATATCTACTTTGGTTAACACTGTTAAAAGAATTTAACTGTTCATGAGCATTGCAATATATTGTATTATTTTCCAGTGTTAGTGTGTGCCCTCAATCCCAGATCAGGAATCTGAATTAGTGTACTCTGTCCCAGTTCTGCAGAAAGGATTGGAGAGGCAAACTTCCCTTTTATTATCCAGATAGGATTTTTCTTGTTAGAGGCTCCTTTATCACATGGTCCAACTTTCCTTTGGTGTAGGTCTGTCTGTAGTTAGGACTTAGTATCTCCCCCCAGGGACCTGTTTTTTAATTTTATTTGTTCCTGAATATAGAAGGTCTTTTTTAAGAAAGGATTGCTGGGTAGGAATCCAGATATTTAAGGGATAGACTATCACTTCCTCCAAAGGGTACTTGGGGTTACATTTTAGAAGCATGGAGCTCCCCCATGTGGTCCTTAGAGTCCTTGACATATTTTTGGTTGGGTATTCTCCCCCCCCCACACTCCCGTTCCCATCCCTTCCCACTCAAACTTTGTATAAATTATGAGCAATAGTTTTTCAACTCTTTAGATACATCTTAAGATCCTAAGATATATCTAGCAGCTCCTTCCTTGGACATTGATACTTTAATTTTCCTTTGGCAAATAGTTCACACCAAACCCTTTTCTTCAGTGTCTGTTATTTATCTTGCCCTCCATTATCCAGTTTTGAGATTGGTGAGGATCCACGTCTTTCTAGGACTGAATATATCCCCTTCATGCTCAAGTGGAGGTTATTTCTCATATAGAAATACAGTTCGTAGTTGAAAGGAATCTTTCTCCTGCCCTTGGTTTTTTCCTCCTCTTATAGCTACTTTGGGTCTTGCACTGTTGAGAAAGGAAAGGGATAGAGGAGGAGACAGATTATGTGCTTTCATGACCAACTACCATAAGTAGGTTATGCCAGGTTAAAGTCTTTATAAACTAAAAATGGGAGCTGTTTAGTATCAGTGAAGCACATTGAATGCCTATCTTCCTGTTAGTGCCCAAAATTGGATTACGGGACCTCAGTGACCGATTTAAAACAATGGCTTTGGAGCTAGGTATGTTTGGATGGAGGATTTGTCTTACAAGATGATCCCACAGATTTGTTATAGAGTATATACATTTCTTTGAGCTGTCTTATTTAGCATTGACCTCATGAAGCTACTTGCCGATACGGGTTTTAAATCTCCCATAAAGTTTCAGAGAACATAATATGAGGAACACTGATGATTGGTGACCAGAATTTCTGTTTGCCTCTGGAAGCTTGTGCTATAGAGATTGGATTGTGGTTGTAAATTAATCTTTATCTAAGAAATCAAAATACCCCCCATACTGAAACACTGGTGACTTATTGATTTCCTTTCCCGTTTCACAAACCAGACTGAATATTTGGGAGGTGAGGTGTGGCTAGGTGGGGCCCTGAGAAAACTTAATTGAGTTCTTGTTTATTTCCCTTACAGGCTTTCCTCGGAGACGGGTGGCATGGGGAGCAGCTAGAACAATGCAGATTCATCCATAATCCCTTTCTGCTGTTCACCACCACCCATGATCCATCTGTGTAGTTTCTGAACAGTCAAGCGATTCCAGGTTTTAAATAGTTTGTAAATTTTCAGTTTCTACACACTTTATCATCCACTCGTGATTTTTTAATTAAAGCGTTTTAATTCCTTTCTCTGTTCAGCTGTTAATGCTGAGATCCATATTTAGTTTTATAAGCTTTTCCCTGTTTTTTTGTTTTGTTTTGGCTCATGAATTTTTTTTTTCTGTTTGTCATGGAAATGTAAGAGTGGAATATTAATACATTTCAGTTTAGTTCTGTAATGTCAGGAATTTTTCAAAAAAAAAATTAAAAGATGGACTGGAGCTTTTTCTTTGTGAATAGAAACTGGATGCCACAGTGATTCATGTGGGTTTTATTCCTTTTGTGTTGCTGTTTTTGTAGCTTTTATATCTCAAAGCACAAGGACTCTGCTTAGGTTTTTAACAGAATCCTTTATTCCAATTAAGATGTTTTCTTCTGTTTTACCACCACTCCATTTTTTTTATGACCCTTGATCCTATTTTCCCTTGAAATCCTGCCTTTGCTTGAAAGTTGACCTAATAGCTATAGCAAGCTGACTGTGCACTTGGTTGGCCCTTGTAAAAATATGTCCCAAACATTGGGGATTAATCTTTTTTGGAACTTGCCTCTGCAAAATGGTAAACAAGCACTGCATCTTCCCTGGGGGTTGCAGGATGCAGATAACACATGCACGTGGAAGCAATAGTACGTGTATCCAGTTGATACTCAAGTTATGGGAACTCTTCTTTTAATCCAAGTGTGCAAATTATAAACTAAAATTTTTATTTTCTTGTTTTTAATTAAATTAATTTAGAAAAGTATTCCTGCTGCCATTTACATGGATAACTTTAGTAGTTTGGGGCCTTGAGATGATACTCATTTAGGCAGTAAAAAAACCGTAAAAATGGAAATTTTGTCCAAAGTCCTCAGATACTGTCCTACTTACCATGTATGCTACCCCATTCATTGAGCAAGAAAACCCTCAACAGCTGGGCCTGCATGGAGTGGTTATATTTCAAGGTATTTCACAGGGGTTACAATGACAGTCCTCACCCCAGTCAGAATCTGGGGTCAAAACAGGGATCTGTTTAGCACCCCAATCCTTCAGCCATTACATGCTATCAGTTTCCTAAATCCCCCAGGGCCCCAAGCCATGGTTTGGGCAGAGAAATGGAGGAATAAAGAATGAGCTACAGTTGCCACCTGAGAAACCTCAGAGGGAAGGACCCAGCCTTAGCTTCCCTCCTCTCAAGTGCAAAATGTGTAAACAGTAAACAAAACAAAAAAAAAGTGCAGTCTGTGTGATTCCCTCTTAGGATTTGGGGGTGGGTGGGAGGGGCAGGGTATTGAGGAATGTAGGAGACAAGCCTGGCTTTATTCTATTGCCTACCACTTTCTGAACATAAGGAGTAGGATGAAGCTTCCCCTTCAGCCCAGCTCTAGGGTAGTACTTGTCACGCATTTCCATAAATGCCAGTGTCCCTAGATTTTTATCAGGTGAGTCAGTCAGGGTTTAAGACTGGATAGCCCCACCTTTGTTGATTATGTGGCGCATATATATTATTTATATAAATATTTCTCTATGTACAGGAAATAAGAGTAGCTTTCATGGAGGGAGGGAAGCTAGGGGCTGCAAGGCATCACTGCTGTTGTTGTCCAGTTCAGTGCTGTCACAATCTGAGTCCTCAGAATTGGGAGGGCCCTGTTAGGAATAGAGTAGAAAGGCAGTGAGGCAGAGCTCAGCATTCTCTTGGCATCACAAATAGATTACTTTGGGTCTCAATGGGGTCATTTATAGTAGCCAGCAGCTTACTGATTTTATTGCTTCTAGATTTCAGTTGCTCAAGCCATTCTCCAAGGGTACTAGTTTCATTATTCCTCCCTGACTACAATAAGTAGCTGTCATTTTGCATGCAAGCTGTACATTGAACACAGTATCAGGTGCTGTATACTGTAGCTATTTTGACCAGAGTGGCTTTTTGCTTTGAAGGAAATGCTCAGGTGTCGAGTAACCTGACATCAGGCCATGACAGGTTAAATATACTGATGGCTTCAAATGTTATACTCTGCATTCCACTGGGAACATGTCTCAAATGAAGACATGTTTCTGGGTTTCCCTAATAGTGGTTCACCTTTCAGTTTTGCCGTGACTTACCTGTTCCTTTCTGAGTAGGTTCTGCTGTGGGATGGGCAAGGAGTTGGGTTCAGGACCAAGGACCACCTCTGAAGCAGGTGGGTCCAGTGGGATTTCTGAGCCCTGGGAGCACATGTCATCAGACCGCTCATCTGGCCGTTCATCAGTGTTGGTACTGCCAACTTCAGGTGTCCCACTGGGGGAAGGTTCACTAGCTGTGCCCTCCTCCCCATCTGATGGGTTCTCTGAGCTGAAGGTAGATAATGACTGACGCATGTTCAGGCCCTGAGGCCACCTAGATATTGGAAAGACTGGGGCTACAGTTTGCCCCTTTGATCCCACAAAGCAAAAAAATACTGTTATCTCATGTATTCTATCACTTACCTCTGGCTTGATGTCAGTTCTACTTCACTGTCTACCTCTCCTTCTTCCTCTGAGGAGATGCCACGTTTCTGCAAGAGAGATAAGGGGACTGTGATCAAAAGTGGGAAGAGGCAGGATAAGGGAACATAGTTATAAAAGATTAAGTAGGGAACGGCTTAATGTCAGACTTAGTTGGGAATGAGTTATGGACTTGAACCCCAAGCAGGACAGGGAAAAGGGGCTCAGGAGCCTTCCCATACTTTACCTGACTTCGGGTGACAGCAGCCCTGTACAGCAGTGCAGCCGGGGTCAAGTGCTGGGCCCCAGCCCGGTTTCCTCCCCGGCCCGCTGTCCCTTCCCTTCCAGTTCCCAGCAGCCCCACACCTTCACCAGGCCCCACTGGTGGAGGTGGCTCTCCTTTGGCTCCCCCAGGTGAATCTGGGCTGGTGGAGCCAGGGGCTGAGCCTTCACTTGGGGGGGTATCACCCCGTGCTGGAGGTGGTGAGCCGGGATCCCTGGTTCCACCTGTGGCCCCCCGGCCCCGGGTTCCTAGTGCTGCGGACAGCAAATCTGGCGATGAAGAAGACATTTTGCGTAGCAGAAGGTCATGGTGGAGCCCACGGAGGGCGGGGGGACAGGCCTCCCAGGCTGAGGGTCCCCCTCCTAGCCCCCCTGGGTTTCCTGGTCCCCCAGGTTCAGGGGCTGGCACAGCTGCACGAAGCCCAGGTAAGTCTCCACAGCTGCCCTTAGCGGTGGACTTGCGGTGACGGGTCTTGCCCCGGCGACTCCTTCCTGGTGAGGGAGGCCCCTTAGGACAGCCAGGAAGCCCCACCCCACTCAGGGCTGCATCTAGTTTAGGTAGCAAAGACTCTGTCTTGAGGATATCTGGTCTAGTGGAGGAGGGAAAGTACAAAGTTGAGATTAAATTATACACTAAGCACACCTAACTTGGGCAATTCAATGCACAGCTCCCCCCTTTAAGGACTGTCCTTGGCTCCCACCCCTTGAACCCCAGGGTCTCTCTCTTTTCATACTTAAACCTTGGTTCTGGTACCACCTTTTGCTGTGGGGTGACAGCTTCTGTGGCACATTTCTCTTCTTGATGAGCTTCTCCACTGTGTTGCCATGCAGGAGGCCCCGGGAAGGGTGGGATTTAAGCAGGCCTGGGCACTTGCGCTCTAAAGCTTGCTCCCGCCTAAAGACCCAAGGCACCTTCTCAGTTGGGCATATATCCAGGGAGTAGGCACCCAGGCTCAGGATCTCTGGAGCCAAGCATACCTCCATGGAGACCTTGAGGATTTGGTATATAAGGACAAGGAAGGTTACCTGAGCAGTTCCTGCTCCTTGAGCTCCAGCTGCAGCATCAAGGCATTAAGTTCTATGTAGAGGTTGTTGGCCCTTTCAAGCTTCCGTTCATAGTGTTCCCTGATGTCCAAGGCATGTCTGGGAAATGAGGGCAAAAGGAAGATCCCCCAAGGTGAGCTGGGCTCTCCTGGGGCCATAATTTAGCCCAATCTCTCAGAACTAGTGGTATCAATAGTTTCCTACTGCAGTTTACAATCACCTCCCCAAACCTATGCACACACCTTAGCTCCTCCCTCCTCCGCATCACCAGTTCCTCTTCTAGGCGGTGCAGGCAGGTCCCCTCTGACTTAATCTTTTCAAAGTGTAGCTTTACCTCTTCCCGCCACTCGGCCTAGGGGTGGAGACACGAGTTGTGAGGGACATTCCTTCACCCAGCAGGCTTGCTGAAAGCCTCTGCTAAGTGCCCACCCTGCTGCAGGTCCTGTGTTAAAGTAGGAGTAGGCACAGAATTGACTAAGAGTCTAGGCCTCCCACCAGCACCAAAGGGCATCAATTCTGCAAGAGGGGAAGTTGAAGTATTCCTACCCACAGCATACCTGTGACTTAAAGTAGGTTTCTTGGGGTGTGGAGAGCACATCAGCTGAGGCAATGTCCAGATGCAGCAAGATCTGTCGAAATGATGGGCGATTTCGGGGTTTGCTGTTCCTGAAAGGATAGGAGTTGGGGGGAAGAGACGGTCAGGGATTTCAGGAAGGACTGGACAGAAAGTACAAAACCCTTTCCCAATGTGCCCTGGAGAACCAGAACCTGGATATACTTTCAAAAATTCCATGGTCAACTTGAGGAAATGTTAGATACTTGAGCTTATCAGTTCCTCAGTAAAGAAACCTGTTTAACCCCACTTTCTCCAACTTGTTTGCCAAAGAGAACCTTTTTCTGAGTGAGTCCATTAAAAGAAACACACTTTGGGAAATGGTCAGCTAAAAATTAGGGAAAAAATCTTGAGCCATCCCTCAGGGCCTGTTCCAAATCAGCATTCCAGGCCTTTTCCTATGCCAAGGCCTTCCATGGACCTTTTCTTGCTGGCTCTTTGTATCAGCCTTGTACAGCAGATAGTTATCCTTATTTTACAGATGAGAAACAGGTTCAGTGATGAAGCCACTTGCCCAGAGTCACTGAGCTCAGAAAGGTGAATTAAGCCTGATTCAGATGCATGTCTGTCTTGAATCCATTTGCCCCCCTGCAGAGTATTAGTTTTATTCTTCTCAATTCTAGAATGCAGCCCTCTTAGTCCACATTCTGGATCTTTGTAGAATGACAGCTGGGGGCTTCACTCTCCCTTCCTTGTTCTAGATTCTGGGCCTAAAGGTCTGGGTTCTAGGTGCTGGCTATCCATCAGCAACACCCCTCATGTCCCAGCTTTGGCCAGGCCAAGTCTTCTGGCTAAGTTCAAACTCACCAGCACTGGCGAAGGAGGATTTTGAAGCCATCTGGGCAGCTGGAGGGCACAGGTAGATGGAGACTGTTGCTTCCTACACCCCAGATAATGGCTGAGGAATCTACATCTTTGTAGGGGATCTCACCAGTCAGAAGTTCCCACAGTACCACACCAAAGGACCTGGGGATGGAGGGGGGACATCAATTGGGAAGAGTCCCCTCCAGAGGCCCTGGTTGCTAGAGACTATTTGCCCGCCAACCTGGAGGTCCCTCCTTCCCTGTGCTGGCTGCCCACTGATCTCAGTCTTTAACCTGGCCCTCACCAGATGTCGACCTTCTCAGACACAGGTTCATTGCGGATCACTTCAGGGGCCATCCAGGCTACCGTCCCTGCAAAGGACATCTTGGTGCTCTTGTCACTCAGCTCCTTGGAAGTGCCAAAATCTGAGATCTTCACTACATCGTCATATGTGATCAGCATGCTGGTGGAGAACGAAATTGGCTGGGGTCCAGGCCCTTCCACACACCTCTTCTAATTCCACACCAACTCTACCCATAGGCAGGGGGCTCACCACAACCCTTTCAAGATGGGACTGGCACTTGGGAGGTGATTCAGAAAACTAGGGGATTCTGACATCTCAGAATCCCCTTAACTTAAGACATGGACTTAAGACAGGGTCTGGAAGTGTGAGATGGCCTCGCTGAATCAGGTAGGGTCACCTGCAGGAGACTCTGCACTTAAACTTTTCCCTGCCTGCTTGCTTACTCACTTGGGGGACTTGAGGTCTCTGTGGATAATCTTGTGCAGGTGCAGGTAGTTCATGCCACCAGCGATGCCCATGGACCAATCAACCAGCAGGGATGGGGTAACAGGGCGGCCAGCCCGCAGTACCTCATATAGCTGACCCTGGGCACAGAACTCCATGAGGATGCAGTAGCAGGGAGCCTGGGTGCACACACCCCTGGAGACCAAAAAAAACGTGCTATGAAGGCTTCAACCAGCCTGGCATTTGCCTGCTTCACACCTGGTCCCCCATTTCCACACATGGGCATCTCTGGGACAGGTGGAGCAGGTCCCTCCTGCCCATTGGGTCCCGGGTCTCTGTGTAGTGTCCCCTGCCCCCAGCCCCCGCCATGGACCTCACTTGAAGGTGATGATGTTGGGGTGTTTCAGCTTTCGCAGGTGCTTGATGTCAGTCTCCTTGAGGTCCCGTACCTTCTTCACAGCCACCTCCTCCCCGTGGAAGCGCCCCAGGAAGACAGCGCCCTGGGCCCCTGAGCCTACCCACTGCAGGTCCAGGATTTCCTCAAAGGGGACCTCCCAGAGGTCTGCGGGCAGGAGGCACAGTGCCACAAGTTTCAGAAAGAGCCACAATCAGGGCCTTGTGACAGGCAGGGGCAAGGCAAGGGAAAACATTGGGCTAGCTGAAATTTTCAAGGATGGTGAGGCAGGAAAGTAACCGAAATAGGTTGAGGAGGCTTTAGTATGGGAGCACAGGAAAGGAAGGAAACGGGGGTGGCCAGAGGCTGATGGACAGGTAAAAAGCTAGGGCTAGGCAAGGGAAGGGAAGGGTAGGTCAATGGGTAACTTAGGTGAGGCTGCCCAACAGCTCCTGGGCTCAGAGAGAGAATAGGAGTGCAGAGGGCCCCCCCAGGGGACACTGCCTACCTTCCTGCTGCTGCTTGTGTTCAGTGGAATAGGCTTTGCCAATCATGGTCCAGACAGGGCGCAGGCAGCCAAAGAGGCCTTCAAGGAAGCCACTGCCACTCTGGCACTGCAGCCGGACCTCATCAGCTCGAACTCTGGATGTCCGACTCTCAGGGGACCCAGTGGCTCCCCCTGGAACCCCCGCATCCTGCTCATGTAGCTGCAGGACACTGTTGGCAAAAGGCTCCGAGGGCGGCTCTCCACCTGGGGAGGGGCTGGGCCCGCCCCCACCCTGCCCACCAAGGGGTACTACATCTCGAAGTACACACTGGGTAGGTGTCAGATCCTTCTCAGGGGTGCAGTCAGAAGTATCTGGTTCCAGCTTGCGCATGGACGCCTCACTTAGGGTCGACACGAAGCCTCCAAAGGAGGGGGAGGGCGTTCGGGTCTCATGAAGGCAGGCCATGCCCTCTGTACCCCAGTGTGGCGGTTAGTGGCAGGCCCTGTGGGGACAAAGGAGAAAGGGGCCATCAAAGCACAGGCGCAGCAGCTGAGGATGCTCATTTAGAGAGTGCAGGTAGGGTGCTGGGCCCACAACAGCCCTGCTGAAAATGAAACTCACCCTCAGCTGCCGATCCCCCTCCAAGTTTCACCTGTACCCATCTTACGAAACCTGATACACCTGGACTTCCTTTCAGACCTCTTTGTAACACAAGTCTTCCTTACTCAGGTATTCATGAAACATACCTGAGCATTATTCTCAGGTAGACACAGGGAACAAGAGCCCCACTCAGGTACACATTGGTGAAATATGTCTCATCTTCAAGAATAATGGAGACAAACTAGTTCCTTCCCCCTTGTAAAATTACTGTAATTCAGCTCTGAGCACACATTTCTCTCACCAGAGGCACACGGTATACGCATATGCCATACCTCTCAGATACATACCTTTTATCTTGAATCTCCCAACCTTAGTTACACATTGATAATGCACCCAGGCCTCCCACACACTGAAGGATACATAGCTGACACTGAGCCTCACACTCAGGTACTTACACATGATACAACTGAAGCCTCAGGTACGCTCAACTCAGGTGATGCACTAAGAGCCTTATGTGAGGGCACACTCAAGGCTCACACTTGGGCCTTACACTCAGGTACTCACAGGTATACAACCTGGGCCTCTGAAGGCTGCAATCACACAGCTCCACCATCGCCCCAACATCGTTGGTGAAAAATGGAGAATCATCGCTGAGGATGCAGAATCTGTGTCAAGACAAGCTGTGTGGCCTGGGACTTCATGCCCCTGAGCTGGCCTGTCAGACCAGCTGCTCCCCAGGAGGTCAGTCAGAGAAGGCTTCTGTCTCCTCTTTCCTCTCTCTATTGCTCAAGCCCCAACTTCCCAAAGCAAGCTTTCCAGACAATGGAGGTTTGCCCCCCTTTATAACTGGGTGTTGTTTTAAAAGTACCCATAAAACCCTGAATCCTAGCCTTGCCTCTGCTGCTTACTGGCTGGGGGCGAGCAGGGTGGGGTGTGTGAGGGGGCCCATGCGACCTCAGGCAAGCTGTATTGGGGCCTCAATTTTTCCATCTGTACAAAGGGATAACCTGGCCTTTATTCATCTTATTCCAAACTTGTCCAGAGCTTGACAACAGGAGCCACCCTGGTCTTCCATCTCACTCCACATCCAGTCTGTTACCAAATCCTGAGATCTGAGGATTCCTGAGGACACTAATCTTTCTAATAGTACCTCACAGTAGGGTGTTTCCATAACTTCCTAAATAACCACGTTTGGGAATGCTTGTCATACATTTTGTATCACAACAGGAGAAACATGGGGGAATCTGTACATAAAAAGGGCTCCCTGGATGATGATGCAGATATGGATGGAAGTTTGAGAAACTAATGGTCTTAACTCTTGTAACACTAATTTCCAGGGTTCGCTCTCAAAACTTTTTTCACTGGGTCTAGCTTGAGCCTAGAATTCTTATATTTAACAAGCACCTCAGGGATTCTTATGATTTCCAGTTTTAGGAAGTTCTGATACAAAGCCATTCTATTCTCTTCTCTAGTTCCACTGTTACTGCCTCAGTTCAGGCTACATTTGTTGTCACCTGGCCCAGGGAAACTGCTCTCACATTTTTTGGGGGGGGTGGTGGTGCATGGACCACTGTCTCTTAAATGGCCTCTAGATTCTCCCCATGCCTCCATCCTAAACCATTCTCCACCTAGCCATCAGAATGATCTTTTTAAAACGCCAATTGGTCAGTGCCCTTTCATCTGCTTCAAGCTCTTCAGCAGCCCCCACTGTCCTTGGCCCAGTGACCTCAGATCCATGCTCTGGATCCCCTGGTCTCCCCAGCCTCACCCTTCACCGCTGTTGCTGCCCAGGTCACACAGAACCCAGGTTTACACCAAGCTACATAGGTTTTGAGTCAGGGAACCGAATGATAATGGCTATCTCTCAGGAAAAGCTTACAATACACATATAATTTAACCTGTTATATGCATATTAGTCCACTTAATCCTCAAACAAAACCATCAGGTAGGCATTAGTAGCCGCATTTATAAACTAAGGCATAGAAATGTGGCTCCACTGCGAGCCTGGACTCGGGAGCGATGACGTCCACGGGATGCGAGAGCCTTGAATAGCACCTGGCACGCGGGAAGGTGAACCACTGCCTCTGCTGCCCACGGAGTATCATCCTAAAGACTGCACGCACGCCAAGTACAAACTAATTCCATTAATCCTCAACACAGCTCAGCTAAGGGGGTATTATTGCTCCCGTTCTAGCTTTCAGCAAACTGAGGCTCAGAAAGCTGGAAATCACAGCCAAGTCTCAAGTCCAGACTCCGAATCCCCAGCAAATCCCAGGACATCTGGGCAGCTTCAAGAGATAAAGCGAAGATTGTTATGTAAATTTAAGTCAAACACAAGCCAATCAACCAGCCGACACATCAGAGGATTTCCTCTGGAGAAACCTGAGTCTTTCGCCTATGTCCCTGTCTCCCCCAAGTCGGGCCTTTCCTTCTACACAACGCAGAACGAAGGCCGGGAGCTGTGGGAGCGCTTAGACGTTCTCCTCCGGGTAGGCCAGGAGGGGGGGAGGAAGGGGCCAGCGCCGACCACTGACTGTAATCGAAGCCTCTGTAAGGCCACTGAAAGCAGAGAGGAAGGGGTTACCGCCACAGCGCCCCTTCCTCCTTCCCGACCTCCTTCCCGGCCGTCACGTGCCTGGGGGCGGGGCGAGAGCCCCCGCGTGGGGAGCCCGGCAGGTGGAGGGAAGCGCTGAGCGCTGCGGCGTAACCATGACGACAGTGCCCGAGGCGGCGTGTGAAGTCACCAGGACAAGATTAGCCCACGGTCACGTGAGCGGCAACGGCGGGGTGGGGCCGCGCCCAGGCCCCGCCCCCGACCGGCAGGCCCATGTGGCTGGTTGCCCGGCGGGATGCGGGGATCATAGGGTGTGCGTTCTGTCGCGTCTGTGCTCCCCTCCTTCCAATATCTACCCCCTGACCTGCATGCTGACTAAGCTGCAACGGCGCCAGGTAGAGGAAGAGCAATTGGTGTTGAACGGATGGGTTTGTGGCATAGGTATTGGGGTGCAGTGCCACAGAGAAGGAAAGCAGGAAAAGGAGAACTAGAAAGAACACAGAGTGGGAGAGAGGCACGGCCAGTGAAGGGGGTCAAGAGATACACAGAAACAGCGCGAAACGCAGGAAAAGTCCACATCTTAGGAGGATGGATTGAACACCTGGTTTTGAAAAGCAGAGGACACTGAGAAAGAGGAGCGTGAAAGGAGACTGGAAAACGCGGAGATCATCCCTCTCTCTCCGGAATTCGTTTTCTAACTAGAAGCTGAGCTTTAAGTAGGCACAACACCTGGCTTTTAAAATAATTTTTCAGCTTCCATCTGGTTGTTTGGCAACTAGGAGGTTTAAGCATAGAGAGGATGACATGCTCAGAGACGCTCACAGCCGAGCTCCCTCCAGTCCGCCAAGCTTCCCCAGAGGCTCCTCTTGGTATCCAGGGCCAGCAGCTCAGGAGAGGAGAGAAGCCATTTCACCTGTTTGTCTTTTCGGGCAATGGGAATAGCTGAAAGAATATGAGGTGGGAGCAAAGGAAAGGAATCTTGCCAGGCTCAATACACCCCCACCTCAATTCTCAGGGTAATGACAATTATTCCCAGATTGACCAGAGGGAAAGGAAGGGGGTCGGGGGAGCTAAGGCCTCAGGAGCTATCATAAACTAGAGATCCCTTTCTCAACACACACACACACACACACACACACACACACACACACACACCCCTCCCGGTTTCCTTTTTCTCTGACCTGACAGCTGTGTCCCACTGCCCCCTATCTGGGCCTTGGTGGGCTCTGGGGGGGGGGGGGGAACAGCACAGCTAGAAGCCCCTGGCCCAGACATTCTGTCACCCTGGGGAGGGGAACTGTTTCCCTGGCCATCAATTATGTAGAGAGTGGGGGAAGGGCGGAGACATGACATGAGGGGGTGGATGTCTCTTGTCAGTCATTCTGTCAGCCATACTTAACAAGTGCTTACTGTGCAGAATGCTGCTCTGGATTGGGTGAGGGTTTGGAGTGGTCCCTAATCTGCCCATCTTCCAGAAGAAGTAGCTCTTTGGACACCTGGGGAGGCCCAACTTCAGTTTCTCTATCACCTAAATCAGCCAAGGGTATGGATCCATACCTGTGGCTTCCCATCCCTGATGCTAAAATCCTTTGGCAGCAGATTCTAGCTACAAGATTACCTGCTTTTATGGTAGTTTCCAGATTGCCTCATCCGGAGACTGCAGGGGTAGAGTGGGGGCAGGGAATCATCCACTATTTCTTTCTCCTCTTAGGTTCACCTGCCTGAGATACTGCAGGCCTATGGCAAGGCAGCTTGAATTTTCTCTACCGCCATCCTAGTCTAACAGTGGAATTTCAATGCCAAGCTACTTGTCTGGCTGACTTGGGGGTTCTTCAGAGGCCCTGGCCATCTGTCTAAATATTCGGAATCTCAGGGCTGAGCACTCTTCACAGTGCTGGACTTCATTTTCTGCTCAGGAACAGGGGAAAGATTCCCCTTCTACCTTGAGTGGGGGCAGGGAGGAAAGACTTCAAAGGGAAAGGAAACCCAAATCTTTTGGAATTCTAGTTACCACCTCTGCAGCCTTTGAGACCCAGAGGGGATAAAGGACTCTGACCAGTCATGGCCACGTCTCCTGTCCATTGCCTCGAGCTTGTTTTTTTTCTCCTTTTTACAGGATTCATGGTCTTGGTCCCAGGATACTTTTAAGATAGAAAGAACTACAGCTTTTTTCAGTGTCCTTATGCAGGGGGAAATAAATGCCTTCCCTTGAGAACCTGGGGAAAGCTGGAGATCAACCCTAAACCAGATCCCTAGCTTCATATGGGTCAGGACCTGTAAGTTCTAGCTGCTACTATCTCTTTTTCCAGGAGGATGGGCAATGAAGGGGCTGGAGGTGGCATGGGGGATAGGTAGCAGAACTGCTTAAGAACAAAGAGCCAGTTTTGGATTTGGAGAGATCAGGGTTAGAACCTTAATTTTGTCACTAATTAGTTTAAGGAATACAACCTCTCTGAGTCTTCCAACCTTATTTTATTGGGTGGTGAGGGTTAAGTAAGATGCTGGAGAGAATGCATACTGCCTGGGGCTTTGCTTGCTTTGTCTTCCTGGTTGGCTGGACACTAGATCTTAGTGGATCTTAAAGAAACCATCTCTTTTGCCTGACTAGATAGCGGACATTTGGCCTCCACCAGGACAAATCTTGACTCCAGCTTCTAGTGGAGCCAGGTCACAGTGGCAGTGGTTGTAATTCCTCCACCATGTCCTCAGTCTTTCCTTTGTAAATCCTGCCATTCCACCTATTCTGGATGGGGTAGGAAGGCCTGATCCTCTACATCCCACCCTCGCCCCTGGTCAGTTCTGTTTTGAATCTGCTTTCCTTAGCAGCTGCCCCACTAAGACCACCACCTGGATCCTGTCACCCAGGATCACTCTTCAGCTCCACCCTTGAGGGGAAAAGCAGGGGTGGAACAAGGCATGACCGGCCAGGAGCTAGATCTAGTCTGGCCCTGTGGGTTCCCCCCCTTACTCAGGACCTCGGGTAGATCTGGAGGCAGTTCAGCTTTTTTTTTTTTAACATAACATACAAACATGAACATTCTTACCACATGACCATTCCATTCTTGCTATATAATCAGTAACTCACAATATCATCACATAGTTGTATATTTATCACCATGGTCATTTCTTAGAACATTTGCATCAATTCAGAAAAAGAAATAAAAAGAAAAAAGAAAAATACTCAAATTTACCATACCCCTTACCCCTCCCTCTCATTGACTGCTAGTAAGTCCAGCTTATTTTATTATTATTTTTTTACATGGGCAGGCACCGGGAATTGAACCTGGGTCCTCTGGCATGGCAGGCAAGCATTCTTGCCTGCTGAGCCACCGTGGCCCGCCCAGTTCAGCTTATTTTAACAAACAGTTCCTGAGGTGAATGTGTATATAAAATGATCTGGAAGGATAGAAACTAAAGTCTAATGGTTTTTAGGTAGGTAGAATTATGGTTATGTTATTTTTCTTCTTTTGGCTTATCTATATTTTCTAATATTTCAGTACTATGTTTGAATTACTTCTTAAATAAACAAAAATTCACTTTAAATTGAAAAAAGAGATTACAAATTATGGAGTGCCATGATATGGAATGAAATAGAGGTGGTAGCTATAAACATTGTGAATGTGCTAAATGCCACTGAATTTTTCATTGTAAAATGGTTAATTTTACAGTATGTTAATTTTACCTCAATAAATTATTTCTTAGGTCTTCAGTTGGTTGTATCACATGCAACTGTGTCTACACACAATTATAAAATGTTCATGAAAAAACAAAAAAAAACTATGGCATACTTCTCCATTCCTGACACTTAGGGCAATTATGCTTTAGAGGGAGGGAAGATGGTGTGGTGGAGATATCACACGCCTAGAATCAGAGAGGCTGGGGTTGTCCTGCCTCTCCTTTTGTCAGTTGAGTGACCTTGAGTGCAACACTTCTTAAGAAACCTCAGTTTCTTCATTTGTAAATGGGGACAGTGGTACCTATCACACCCAATTGTGTATATATATATACATATAATATGATGGGTGAGAACACAGTCTCTGGCCACATACTAACTTTCTGACTTTGAACAAATTATTTAGCCTCTTTAAATTTCATTTTCCTCTCCCTAAAATAGAGATGACGTTAACACTACCTAACTCTTAGGCTTGTTATGAGTATTGAGATAATTCAGTGAAAGTTCTTGGCCCAGTACCTGGCATACAGAAAGTTCCCCCAAAACATTAGCTGTGTGAAAACTGCCAAACAAGTAACAGTGGGTTCTTTATAAATGTTGAGTTCCCTTCCATTCTTTCCTTTTCCCTCCTCAAAGCAAGAGGTAGTAGGTTGAGTACAAATAGAAAGGGAAGCAGAGAAGCAAGAAGGAGAAAAAAAGGAGAGCAAAGAAAACAGAAAGCAAAGGGCGAGACGCTTCATCCCCAAGAGCCTTCTCCTCTGGAATAGTGTTATTGCCTCTCCTTGCCCCTTCCTTCAAAACACATATGACCCTACTCCTTCTGGGAGCAAATGAACCAGACAGACCAATCTGTGGCTAACCCCTCACCCTCAGGAAGCCTCTAGGTTTCCTGTTGGCATCACTTCAGTTCATTCCTCCTGTAGGGGTCGATTCCCTTAGCCTTTCTTTCTTCCCAGACCCGTGCAGTGGAGAGGCAGTGCATAGGATGAGCCACTAGGAGTGCCTAGGATGGGGGGTACTAGAACTTAGGGTCCTCTTCTTGGCAAAGCCATACTCTACCACATTATCACCACCAGGGGAAGGACTAGGGAACAGCAACTGTTTTTGTTTGTTTGTTTTTATTATAGTAAAAATATTATAGTATATTTAGATACACAACCTAAAACTTCCCCTTTTAACAACATTCAAATATACAATTCACTAGTGTTAACTACATTCACAACGCTGTACTACCATCAGCACCATCCATTAGGCAATTGGTTTTCTGAGGGGTTCAGCCATTCTCAGCTATAAGGAGGCCTGGGAAATCCTCAGACACTTTCTTACTTAGGCTCCCTGCCTCTTCTGCCCATAACTGAGTTTAATCAGGGGACAGATATTTAGCTGTGTATTCCCATGTTGTGCTGGGAGTTGGGGTATCAGAACAGCGTTCTTCCCTGTATCACCTTAGTCCCCAATGTGAGTGAATGAGTGAGTGGTTTTCTTGAGAGGACAGACACTGTTTTTCACCTTTAAATGTGGGATAGGAGGTAGCAGGGCCCTAAAGACAAGAGGAACTTCACTTTCTAGGCAGGGAGGCCCAGGGGGCACTTGGGCCCCATCCTTCCAACTCCTTCTTTTGGCCTCTGGTTGATAAGACGTTTGGAATGATGCTCATGCTCCCAGAGTTATTGGAATTGGAAGGGCAATGGTGTTTTGAGGAAGTCATTGACTGTGTCCTGAGAGGAGTTTGGGTGTAGTGATCTTATGTGTATTCCCTCCTTGTTGGAGGCTACCCACCCAACCTCCTCCCAAGAGGTACCAGATATCTGAGATAAAAAGTGGATACCTTCCTCAGTTCTAAGGGACACCCACTATTTCATATTTCCTCCCCCGTCTATAGAGCCACTGACTGCTTCTCTTACCTCCCCTCAACCAAGGCCATGGATATCCGGAGTTTCAACTCTATGGAAAGGATTCTTACTTATATTTAAGCCAAAGAGTTTGAGGAGAGTGTGGGAAAAGGAAGGGTGGGCCTGGAGATAGGTTAGGGAGCCAGAGGAGATGGGGAAGAGGAGGAGGGGAAAAAGCCACATATGGATGGGGGAGGGGAGGATTCAACATCTGGATGGAGAAGAGAAGATGAATGCCACAGCTGGAGGGGATTGGGGACCAATGCCTGGGCATCCAGGAACAGGTGCTCTCTGCCTACCACACACTTAGTCCAAGCCAAGTGTGTGTGTAGGGACCAGCGGGGGGTAAAGGAGGGCAGTGGGTACATGGGGCTTTAACCTTCCTTTCCTTCTCAGCAGGGTCCCAAACTCACCCTCCTCTTTTCCTCTCTCCCTTCCTGAAGATGAGTGGGAGGAGAGAAGGATGTTCTCTTGCCCACTGTCCTTTAAGTCTGTCCCACAATCATTTCTCACCCCACCCCTCCACCATATAGTCCATTATAGCTCATGAAGCCTTTGGTCTCCAAGCTGGGCCTGCCGTGACGCTCCGCTCGGACCCCCTTCTTCCCAACCACACAGGCGTCGGGTACAGGCCCCCGGTCCCTCCATTCCCACAGCCTCAGCATCCCCGCGCCATGGCTCTCACCCCCTACCCCACCCCTGCCCCGCCACATCTGCATTTCCACCCTCCCTTTGCACCCGGATCCCAGAACCCTATCCCATCCCTGCCCCCTACCCCCCATAACTCGGCCAGGCTCTCACCTCGGGGGCTCGGCGGCCGCAGCACAAAAGGCGGCGCTGCTGCAGCTCTGCTCCGGATGCTGCTCCCGCCTCCTCCTCCTTCTCCTCCTCCTTCCCTCCTCCCCCCGCTGCCCTCGACCGGGCCCGGGGCGCTGTCACAGGCGATGCTCGTACGGTGCACGGATGTCAGCCCCAGCTTTGTGCCCCCACCCCCCGACCCTAGCCCCGTCCCCACTCGGCTCGAACTCCCGCTCCTTCTAGGGCCCCCGCCCCTGGCCCCCCGGGACGGACACGCCCTGAGCGGGGGATGCTGCGCTGGAGCCGCCGGCCTCTTAAAGGAGCCCGCTGTTGCCATCCGGCGCGCTCCAGGCTCATCCCCGGCTCTTCTGGGCCCCGCGCCTTCTGGCTGATGGTATGGTAGGGCCGTCGCACCCTGGGCTTGATGCTGATTCTGTGGGAGCCTCCTGTTAACTCCCTCCTATAGTCGAAAACAGAAACAGTAACCCCTTAGGTGGGGCCAGAGTTATGGGGTAGTTACCCCGGCTCTCCTTTTCTTAATTGACGCAAATCCGATTCCACCCAACTCTGCGCGCCTCAGTTCTAGGCCCGGTACTCCTCCAGTATTCCCAGATGACTTCTCATTACCATTCCAAGTTTACTCTGGACCTCCAACCCTGCTCAAATCAAGACATCTCTTTCCTGACTTATTCCCAGAACACTCAGAGCCTATTTATTTATTTTGGGGTGCTCTTTCTCTCCAAGGTCACAAGATTTTCCCTATACCTATCAGTCCAGTGGTTTTGAGACTTTGGGAAGGGGAGAACGGGGCTCTGGAATTCAAAATTTTGGGTTCTGCTGTGTATCCAGATTAGTCGATTGGTTTTAAGAAGCTAGATTCCTCTTTTGCTTTCCTTCATCTGAGAGACCCAAGTCCCGGCAGAGGGAGTGAGACCACCAGGTGTCATCCCACTACAGCCCGATTCACAGGCCCCAGAAGGGTTTTCCCGGCCAGTTAGAGACAGCCTCACTAGGACCGTTCTAAAAAGGCTTTGGAAGAAAAGCGAAGCTCCATATACTGTGGACAGAACTAAACTGAAGAAGTGAGCTGAAGGACAAACCCAGGGAAAGGAAACAGGTTCTGCGAGACGAAGGCCCATGGGCCAGAGTTTTAGGCCGAGGCGCTGAGGAGAGAAAGTCTTAGAGGAACTTGTACTACAACTTCCTCAGCTTCTCGGGTGCGTAGGGAGCAGAGAGCAGCCCCCACCCGACGTCCAGGCAAAACCCACCCTCCAGACCGCAAAAAGCCAGCAACAGACAGCACCCTTATCCCCGGACCAATCATTGCCTTTCCTCAAGAAAACGCGAGGTCAAGGGGCCCGGCTCTGGCCATGTCCCCACCCCTCTAGGAAAAGTAACCAATCTCAATCCGTCTGTGGGGGGAACGCAACTGGGAATAACCAATTACGCGGCGAAGCTTCTAGTGCGTGTAGAACCTGCCCCTCCAGTTGCGACAAAGATGGCGCAGAAGTTCCTGGGTTCTGTAGTTTTCGGAATTGAAAAGACTCGGGTTTTCAAGTTAGCTCTTACCGCCCGGCCCCCAGCTCCTTCTACTCAGCTGGTGCGCATGTCCAAAACCTCAAGGTGTATGGGAGAGGAGGCGCGGAAGATAGGAGGCGGGACAATAAAAAACAAAAACAAACAAACAAACAAAACTCAGCTCGGGAAGCGACAGCGGAGGAAACAGCTCCTCCCAGAAGGCGGTGCAGCCTGCCAGGGCAAACCACGCGAAGGGTTGTGGGTGGATAGCTGCCCTCCTTATGGAGACGCATGGAGTAGGATGGGCGGGGGGACTTCAAGTCCCAGCATGCCCTGCGGCGGGCCCTACCGGCCGCGACTCCGGGCTTGGCCCCGGCCCTAGCTTGTCAGCGGTGTATTGGGGCGCGTGGAGGCTGTAGCTATAGTGGAGCCCGCGGGGACGGAGGAGGGAATGAGTGAAGAGGAGCAGGGCTCCGGCACTACCACGGGCTGCGGGCTGCCCAGGTAAGTCACCTTGTACCGATCCCTACAGGATGAAAAGACTGGCGCGGTGCGGAGGGGGTAGCCGCGCGGCCCCAGCATGCACCTGGCCTGAGGGTTGTTCCCGGTAAGCACTGGGGCAGTGAGCAGCGGTTACCGGCGTGCACCGGGGCAGTGGCCACTACCTCCAGGTCTAAATAGTTTGGTGTTGGCTTGGTTCCCAGACTGCACTGGGGCACTGGGCATTGTGCTCCCGACATTCAGTGCATTTGGTGGGTACTGGGTTCCTGGCCTGCACTGTGGCAGGGGACATGCACTTCCAGCCTTCGCTGGGGTACAAGATCTCCCGCCTTAACTGAGACAGGAACAGTGCATCCCCCTCCTACCGTGGGGAAGTGAACTCTGCTTTCCCAGCCTGCACCTCTACTTTTTATTGAACTCAGCCAACGGTTGCCGTATTGCACAGGGTTCTCTGGACCCTGTGCCCCCATAATGTACCTGGGTTTGGTATGGCAGTGCTTGGCCAGGTGGGTGGAGGGAGGGAAGATGTGATACGGGTCTGTGCGCCTCCCTCCAGTATAGAGCAAATGCTGGCAGCCAACCCGGGCAAGACCCCGATCAGCCTTCTGCAGGAGTATGGGACCAGAATAGGGAAGACACCCGTGTACGACCTTCTCAAAGCCGAGGGCCAAGCTCACCAGCCTAATTTCACCTTCCGGGTCACCGTTGGCGACACCAGCTGCACTGGTGAGGAAGACTTGGGCGGCCTGGCTGGGGTGTGCATTTATAGGGCCCCATGGCTTTGTTTCTTGGAGTCACTTCCCAGTCCTCTTCTCCAAGGCTAGTGAAAGGAGAGATTTGAGGCGAGAAGTTACTGAGTGGCTTGGGAGAACAGGGCTTAAAGAGGTGGGATAGGACTTGGAGAGTTGGAGAGAATAGGACTGCTACAGTGATCTGGCAACTCCTCTCACACTTGAGGAAGATGTAAGAGGAAATAAACCTAAATTGCAATAAGGATCTGGGGGAGGGAGTGCCTCTTATTCCCAGGTGCTTAATCACATACCCATTTAATCTTAAACTTCACTTAACCCCATGATGTAGATGGTAATATCACCATGTTATATAAGAGGAAACAAGCTCAGAAGAGAGATAATATGACTGGTGCAAGATCACATACCTAAGCAGTGGCAGAGCTGGGTTTTGACTCCAGAACCTGTCCTCTTTCTGTTTTTCCACCTATTTTGATTTGAGGGAAAAGAAAGGGCTTTCATGAGTTAAGAAAGGCAGAAAAAAGGATCTCTCCACTCAAGGTGTTTGAGCCCAGGAAAAGTTCTGCTTGGCAAGGTTTGACTTCTGTCTGGGAGTTAATGGATGAGTAGGGCCCTACCTTCCAGTAATTAGTGTAACACTTCCAATCTTGGGCATAGGAAGGTTGGTTAGAGGGGCTTGGTTGACTTCCTCTGGCTGTGAGGAGAGAGGTTGTGGGATGCTGGTTTCTTTTCTGTCCTTTCAGTGACCTCCAGTATTGCCCACACCCCTCTCTCAGGTCAGGGCCCCAGCAAGAAGGCAGCCAAGCACAAGGCAGCTGAGGTGGCCCTCAAACACCTCAAAGGGGGGAGCATGCTGGAGCCGGCCCTGGAAGACAGCAGGTGAGGGAGGAACAGCTGAGGCATCCTAGACGCCCTGCCCCAACCCCTTCTGCCCAGTAGGCTATCCTCTCCTGGCTTCTTCATAAGAATTTTCTCTAAACCCGAATAGAATGTTTCCAGGGTTTCTGCTGCTGTGAAGGATTCTGGGTGGGGGTGGGGTGGGGTGGTGGCCCAGCCTCATTAGAGGTTGTGGCCTTAGTTTGGGACCCCAGTGAGGGAAGGAGAAGGGAGGAAGCTGAGGCTGGAGGTAGTTACTCCCCAACCTGTCTCTTATTTAGCAAGATGTCCTTCCCTCTTCCACACTCTGGTTGGAGTTTGTTGCCCCCAGGATCCTTCTCCCCCTTTTCCCAGTCCTTTTTTTTTTTCTTCCCTGGGTGCATGGTCTGGGAATCAAACCTGGGTCTCCTGCATGGCAGACGAGAATTATATCACTGAACCATCTGTGTACCCCTTCCCAGTCCTTTTGATTTAGTCTTTAACAGGAGAAAGATGGTGGTTGAGCTTCCCCAAGTCTTTGGTTCAAGTGGGAAGGTGCTCTCCTAAGGGATGGGCAGGTCAAGAGGATCTTCCTTCACCCTCCATTTCTTCTACACATGGATGTGAATCAAAGGCTCCCTTCCCCTCGGGAAGTTCTTTTTCTCCCCTAGACTCTTCACTGCCTGAGGACGTTCTGGTTTTCACTGCTGCAGCTGCTGCAACTCCTGTTCCATCTGCTGTCCCAACAAGGTATCTTGTGTCCCTTGACTGCCTGAAGTGGGGAGGAAGGGCTTCTGGCTCCCGGCCTCCTGACCCTTGGTCTTAGGCTGGTCAGGCATGAGGAAGTCTGAGTGTAAACAAAGAAATATTTGGGAACCAGAGCTTGAAGAGTTTACACCAGCTGGTAAGCTCTTGGGACAGGAGGTAACTTATTATTTTTTAAATTGCCATGTGGATGATGTTGGACCACGTTTAAGGGTTTCTTCTGGGGTTGGCTACATGATAGCTCCATGTTTGAGTCCCATCAGGTGTTTCTGGGAACTGAATATACACCCCTCTTCCCGTCCTGGTAAGATGATGCCTGAGCGTACCAGAATCTATATAGGGCTGGGAGATAGAGAAGGCTTCCCTTGGGTGGGAGGGGGAAAACAGGTTAGAGTAGGAGGGTGTAAGGCTAGACGTTTGGACAGACACTGCTTGCCTTGCCTTGTGGGGAATAGGGAGAACATAGTGAAAGAAACTAAAGCAGTGGTTAGGACCTGCATCATGGGCAGTTGCAGAAGGAACCATATTCCTCAGCTTTGGCCCTGGGCCTTTTTCCTTCAGGAGCCCGTCCATGGAGGTGCAGCCCCCTGTCTCCCCTCAGCAGTCTGAATGCAACCCTGTTGGCGCTTTGCAGGTGTGCCTTCATCCTTATTTCTTCTGCATGCCTGTCTTTCCTGAACCAAGGGAAGGTTGTGTGTGTTTGTGAGTGGGGGAGGCAGTTACCCTGTACTGAGGGCTTTTTTCACCACACACCCCCCTTTATCCCATCTCTAACCTAGAGCCTGAGGCTTTTGGGGCATGAGGGAGAGTGGAAACCAGCATGGATAAGGATAAATCTTTGTTTATTCAACCTTGCACACCCATTTCTCTACCTCTTCCAAGGAGCTGGTAGTGCAGAAAGGCTGGAGGTTGCCTGAGTACACGGTGACCCAGGAATCTGGGCCAGCCCACCGCAAAGAGTTTACCATGACCTGCCGAGTGGAGCGCTTCATTGAGATTGGTAACTGGGTAGAAGAGGGTTCTTGCAACTACTGTCCCCACAGCCCCAGGGTAGCTCCTAGCCTCACTGCTATACCATCAGCTCTCCTTGCTGCTCAGGGTCGGTCTTAGCTCCTTCCTTGCCCCCTCTCTTATGGCTGGTCAGAGTCTCAGGTGCATGAGCAGGTCATCAGCTCCCCTTTCCAATTGACATGGCCCTCAGGGGACCCTCAGTCCAAGTGTGCACTGGGTGAGAAGCATGAGAAGTACTGGGATTGTTGGAAATCAATTCAGCAACCTTTCCCCTCGTGCAGGCAGTGGCACTTCCAAAAAGCTGGCAAAGCGTAATGCAGCAGCTAAAATGCTGCTTCGAGTGCACACAGTACCTCTGGATGCCCGGGATGGGAATGAGGCAGAGCCTGATGATGATCACTTCTCCATTGTGAGTGCCTTGTGTGGGCCACGTGCTGTTATCCATCCTCTAGGCCAGAGCAGGGGATTGGGGACTTAGGTTTGTGATTCAGGAGTGAGCCTCTCTGGGCGCAGGCCTGCTTCTGCCCAGATATCCTACCAGACCCAGGGTTCCTTGGGTCCCCTCTTTGCCTTGACTGTAGGCCCATCCACTGCTATGGGGAAGCCGACATTGAATAAGGAAGGCTCCTGGCCATCTGGTCTGGGGGTCTGGTGTGTAGTTGGGGCCATCCAGGGACTGACTAGGGAGAGGTAAGCTGGAGGAAGCATTCTTTGGGCTTTTATCTCCTTGGGTATTGACTGTTTAAATGCCAAGGTCCCACAGCTTCTGACTGCATCTTTCTCACTATCCCCATCCTGTCAGGGTGTGGGCTCCCGCCTAGATGGACTTCGGAACAGGGGTCCAGGCTGTACCTGGGATTCTCTGCGAAATTCCATGGGAGAGAAGATCCTTTCCCTTCGTAGCTGCTCCCTGGGCGCCCTAGGTGCCTTGGGCCCTTCCTGCTGCAGTGTCCTCAGTGAGCTGTCTGAGGAGCAGGCCTTCCATGTCAGCTACCTGGATATTGGTATGGCTGGTTGAGGGGGGTTGTCCAGGGGATAGGGACTGGACCAGAACAAGTATGAATGGGTGTAAGGGAATTGGGATGGGATGACAGTAAATAAAAGCACTCACCCTGGTGCTGCCTTCCTGCCCTATACTGCTTCCCTCTTCTCTCTTGGCCTCCAGAGGAGTTAAGCCTGAGTGGACTCTGCCAGTGCCTGGTCGAACTGTCCACACAACCAGCCACCGTGTGTCATGGCTCTGCAACCACCAGGGAGGCTGCCCGTGGTGACGCTGCTCGCCGTGCCCTACAGTACCTCAAGATCATGGCGGGCAGCAAGTAAAGCCCCAGCCGGACTCATGAATGTGTACCCTTTGCTCCCTGCTCTTCCTGCCCCCTGGCCCATGCATCTGTGACCTGCTCTGGTACCTCTGGAGGTGCCACCTCTACCTCTGACACAGACTGCCTGGCTTGAGGCTGAGGATGGCACAAAGCAAGCAGCCAGGGACCCACAGGGGCTCAGCCTGCCCAGGATATGTTGTCATTTTATTGGTGACAAGTAGAAATGAAATCAGGGGCTTTCTGCTACAGCCTAGAATAAACATACTGCTCCTTGGATTCTTAAACCCTGGTCTTAACTATTTCCTTAAGTAGTGCTGATCACAAAGGACCATCTAGCACTAGATTTTTTCCTTTGTCTTCATTTTGATCCTTTGGTGTGTACCCCCTTCTCTCACTCTGATCAACATGTCCCCATGCTTTTCTTTGTGGTGGGAGGAGACTGGGTGCCTCAGGGAACCCTGTCAGCTGAACTGTTGGAGGGCTGGATTTGGTGGAAATGAAGGGGACAGAGGTTCTTCTCCAGGGGTTCCCTCCTAGCTCTTTTAAGTCCTCACACAGACACATGAATTCAGAAGCCAGACACCTTTATTTGGGGAACACATGGCACTTTTGGGTGTGGGTTTTGCATGCAAATACATTAGATGACATGTCACTTCTTCCCAAAGCGTTGGGGGGCAGCCAGGCTCAAGAACTGGGAGCTCATCCCCTCCCCAGCTCGGGGACTCAGCCGATTGTTGCTCCAGGATCCCCAGGTATTTCTGCCAAACCTTAGGAGAGATTGATCCTCAGATACAAGGCCTCTCAGACTCTACCCTTCTCTAGCCCCCTTCACTTCCTTTGTCCCCTGTCCTTTCCACCCCCAGCCTGCTATGCCCAGGCATCTCTTTAAACTCACCTCTGGGGCTGAAACAGGAAGGTTGGGCTCCGGCCAGGTCTCTGCATGACCTGGAGCAGGGAGTGCCAGAGTGACCCCGGGGTCTGGGCATCTTGCTGTGGATGGAGTCCATTGTCTTCCTCCTATGGTAAGGGGGGCATCAGGAAAGGAAGATAGGCAAATGCCCTGGATATTTAATTTACAAGAATGGAGAAGATTTACAGGGGCAAGCTGTAGGAGGCTGAGGAACTCGTTCCTCAGTTGTGAGGACCCAATGAAGACCTTGGCAATCAGAGTAACTGAACCTAGAGCACAAGTCTCAAACTGAGGTAAGGGAGAATGGGAATGGGATGGGAGTGGGAGTGGGAGTGGGCGGTGCTCACTTACCACAAAGATCTCGTCTCCTCCATCCTGGCCCCTAGGTCGTTCAGCGTGGCCCCAGTCTGTTATTAACATCAGCAACACCAGCAGCACGGCTGCCCGCCTAGAATCCATGCTGCCATCTGCCTTCCTACAGCCACTCCTGCCTCTTATACCTGCTGTCCCCCATCTCCCCCGCCTACAGAAGCCTGAGGGGGAATCTAGAGCAGGCAATGGAAATGCACCGCTCCATTAAGAGCCACCTGGGACCACCTTCCCATGGTCCCCGTGGGACTCCCTGCTCTCAGCCTCCGGCCCCCAGCCCCTAAGCCTGGAGTAACAGACTTTATTAGATGCATAAATCCTGTCTCCAGAGCTCAGGAAGCATCATTAATTGCAGACACTTTGTCAGAGTCAGGCCCTGGAGGGTCTTACAAGAACCCCCAATCCCTCAACAGGTTGGAAAGCTCCAACTGATCACCTCTCCTCTTTCCTAACTTCTGGAATAATGCATGAAGTTCTGTCAGGAGGGGCTTAGGCATTATAACAGGAATGGAGGGAATGGAACGAAAGAGCCAGGATCAGAGTTGGGCTAAGGGGAGACTCTAGCTTGGCTGGGATGACCCAGCCTGGCAGGCAGACAGGCAGGATCACTAGTCTATTCACACTCCTGTTTATGTGCCTCTTGGAGGGATAAAATGAATCACTACTCCCAGATCTGCCAGTGAACAGAAAAGTGAGATACAAAAGGAAGAAATAAAGGGTTTTGGAGAAATAGGAAGTGGCTTCAAATTGTAGAAAGACCACCATCTTCACTAGAGGATTCTGCTTAGGATCTGCCTCATTGTTTTTCCTCTGCAGCTGAAGCACTGCTGCCACCCTGTGGTCACAGCCCCTTAAAACTGGCAGGTCCAGTCATTTTTTTTTAGAATAGAACTCTGAAGGAGGAATCTAGGAGGCAGGGTGAAATGGACCAAGGTCATAGGGCTAACTCCCAGAATCATTGAAGGGCAGTGGCAAGATACTGTGGGGTTAGATTTTCATTTTGTCTCACCTCCCGGTAGTTACCACAGCCTCTGGCTCTGGCTCTGACATAGTGGGGAGGAGACTAGGAATCCTGCCTTAGGAAAACTCAGAATCGCTTCTTCTTAGGGAGGTGTCCTTTCAAGCTGCACCTTCACCTGATACAATCACTTAACACTAGAATCCTTTCCTTAACTACCCCACCAGTGTGGTTCTCTAGCCTGTGCTGGAGAGGGTCCACGATGTCAAAGAGTCTGAATCAGCTATACCTTGGGCAAGCAAGCTGTCTAACGTCTAAACTTGTTTCCTCACCTAAACAATGGGAACATTAAAAGGAACTACTTCCTAGGGCTACCATGAGGATTAACTGAGAGACTTTTTTTAATGCACCGAGTACGGGGCTGATACAGAGCAAGTGTGTCCTCAAAATCTTAGCTGTGATTATCCTTACATACCCCAGTTCCAGGGAACTTACCATTTCCCAAAACAGCTTTTGGTAAGTTTTATCCTTGTGCTGAGCTGGCTTCAGTCCCCCCCATGGCTTCCATCAAGGCCTTAGTTTGCCCCATCTTGTCATACATCATCTCTGATCTTTTTCATATGTAAGAGCCCTTTATATAAATTTATTCTTCCATTTTCTAATCTTAAATGCTCCAGAGAAACATACCCCTCTTTCAAACAAGACACGTAGAAACCAGCTTATATTTTGGATATGTAGGCTTTGTTCTGGAGGTTCTAGATAATTATTTCTATTAATGCAACCTAAGTTAAATGAACCTTTTTGTAAATTTTATCTCACAGGTGATCCCAAGCATAGACCCTGACATTCATCATTATGTTATTACACTGCTTCTTAGAAGTGAGTATCCATGGGTAGATGGTCCTGTGGGAAGTAGATCCTGGTCCTTGCCTGTTCTTATTTGACAGAGGTACAGAGGTGCAGGTTGCAAGGATGCTTGGGGCATGGGGTCAGACAGAACCTCAGATTTTTTTTTTTTTTTTGTATGCTGCATGGCAGGTTCACGTCATAATTTTTCCATGTGAGTTATTGCAGTACCATTTGTTGAATTTTTGCTTGGTTTTTTTATTGTTTACTTTGGTTGTTTGTTTTTGTGAAGTGCATGGGCCGGGAATTGAACCCTAGTCTCCCACATGGAAGCAAGAATTCTACCATTGAACTATCCTTGCACCCCAAAACCTCAGTTTTACTCTCAGCTTTTGTACTTCACTGTGTGACCTGGGCAAGTGTCTTAGCTTAAACCTTGGTTCAACATCAACAAAATGAGGCAACTACTCCTGTTATCAAGAGGTTGCTGTGAACAGTAAATGACTAACTTAATGACTTAAAATATCTAATAATCCATCTAACACAGAGCAGGCAATCAATAAATCTTCACCACCCTATTACTTATCCTCCTATGTTTCTCTGATCACTATTTACAAGTGGATATGAACTAAGGCTGCATTCAGAAAGGGGCTAGTTTAACTGGCTTCCTATGTCCAGGATGGAGGCAAGTTGGGCTCTCCTTTGGCCATAAATGGGAATGGGTTAATTCTTCTAACTTGGTAAACTTGGCTTTTTTTTTTTTTTTTTGGTATATGGTTTCCAGCAACTTCCTTTCTAACCCCTCTCTAGATCCCCCATGTGATTCTGACTATTGCACAAGGACCACAAAGACAATATGCTGCCTTTCTCACTCTCCTAAGGAGGCTCAGGCTCCCTATTTGTGCCAAGTTTCTACCAAAGATCAGTTACAGTTTCTTAAATCATTTCTTATTGGGAAACTCTCCAAGGGACCCACTATTTCTTTTGTTAAATTCTTTAGCCTGTTTCAAAGTGTTAACTTGTGATAACAGTAAAGAAATACACAGATGCAAGAAATGATTAGTGATTTCCCCTACACCTCCTTACTCCCTATGGTCCATAAGCATTACCTGTGAACTACTTATTTGCTTCTAAACAACCTCCACCTCTTATTTCCATAAACTTCCTCCCCACACCCCTAGAACTCATTCATGCTTCACTTTCCATGTCTGTGTAGATGCCGAGGGGGATGGGGGTGGGGAGAAATACTAAGAGATATGATGGCACTTTCCTTCAAACACTCTCCCATCTCCTGATATAAAGCACATGCTAACTGTTCCCAAGACACTGAAAGGCTCCACGTCTCCAGGCAGAGCACAGATCTAAGCTCTGGTCCCCATGCTATCTGTCATGTTATGTAATTTATATAAATCATTCACCTGTTCTAGGCTGTGTCTTCCCTGTATAAAAGTAGAGATAAGAATCCCCATTCCTTCTGTTCTTGGAAACGGGAGAGGAACATCACAGACATGAAAGCCCAATGACTTCCCAGAGTGGACAATGGGGCTGGTAGAGCAGTCTTGAAGCATCAGACATAAGAGTGGTTCTCTTGATAGTTTAATGTTACATTTGCAGCATAAATAAGGCACAATATATGTCAGGGTGAGGAAGGGAGAAGGCATGGCTGGAGATAACTGCTAAGTGGCAAGGAGGAAGGAAGATTAGGGAGAATAGAGCGAAGCTCCTGCCTCACCCGTGTCCCAGGAGATTGTGAGAACCTGCTCACAGGGATCATGCTGACTTGGGGGGGAGGGGGAAGGGAAAGATGATTTTGTAACAAAATAGCCTGTAGCACTGAATCCTCCCAACCATCAAAGTCCACCTCTGGGGAAAGGACAAATCCAGACCCAGAGGAGTTCCTTGATGAGATGGAGAGGTGTTGCTACATGTCAAAGGTATATAGATGAACAGAGATATAATCATAGATACACACTGCTTTCTTTTAAACAGATACTATGTCAGGATGCTGCAGCCTCCACTGGTCAGACTGGAGGTTTATCTCTTCCCTACCTGAAAGGTGTGTGTGTGTATGAAAGGGATGTGTGTGTTTGTGTGTGTGTGTGAGAGAGGAACATGACAGCTAAAGCTCCAGCTGGTCCATAATGTAACAAAGAACATGGAGTGACCAGTCTGCAAGGACATACTGGACAACCCCTGTCCAGACTGACCCAGGGAGAGATTTTAGGGACAAGACTAGAAGGAAGACACATCTAGATTTTGAGATGATGTGGTGGTTGTTCTTTTAATGGGAGTGGAAGGAGGGACTGGAGGAAATGGAAAAATATGTTAGTGCTAAGGTAGAAGATGGTATTTAATGTATACTTGACATCCTATAAGAATTTCTCAGCTTGCCCCTAAGGCAATGGTTCTTAAACTTTAGTGTGCATTAGAATCACTTGGAGTGCTTGTTAAAACCCACCCCAGATTTTCTGATTCAGTATGTCTGGGATGGGGCCTGAGAATTCGAATTTTGAACAAGTTCCCAGATGGTGGTGATACTAATGCTGGTGGTCTGTGGACCACATTCTAAGACTACTGCCTAAGGTAAAGCCAATGAAACTGGTGCTCAGAGCCACTTCTTGGAGCAGAAACACCACACTCCAGTAGCTAATGCTGATGATATAGCCCTGTGCTAGCAGCCCCCATTAAAGAAACAAAGTAAACCCTAGTAACTACAATACAAACTTACATCTACAAAGGACATAAGCTGTCCTAACTGGTCCTACTCCCCCCAACTTTTTAAATTCTGGGGTAGGATTTTACCCCAAAGCGAGACAAATGAACTTGTGCATAGAGTGGAAATGTTGGCCATTAGCCACTTATGCACATTCCTGCTGGTTCACCACTCTGGGGAGGGTGGGTATTTATGTCTGTGCATTTGTGGAAACAGAAACAGAGAAATCAGTTCTTTACTGTGAGAGGGATGATTAGGGTTGTGGGAGGCTGTAGGAGGGTGGAGGTCCTCTAATCTGCCTTGGGATCCTCTCCTGTTTTTGCCTGCCCCCTCCTTTGATCAAAAGTATAAAGAAAGCAGAGACAGCATATCAACAACGGTATATGTGATATAGCCAGGAAGACTGGGTTATGAAATTTAAGAAAAGTAATATATTTCATTCCTGTGTATACAATGTACATAATAAATGGAAAATAATGATTTGGGGATGGGAACAGCGTTCTGAAAGAAAAGGGAGGAAGTTGGGTCGGGGAGAGCTATTTCAGGGGCTAGCACCTTTAAGGAGTCTGTCTCAGAGTAGAGCAGAGGAGCCTCAGAAATCACAAGAAGCTTTTGGTGTCTCCTTGGTGAATCAGGCTGAATATGGGGCATGGTCATAGGAAAGCACCCCATCTACCAAGATGGGTGGTACTGGCTGGCAGCAAATCAAAAAGGGATAGGGAAAGCAGTGAGGTGAGGTTCAGTTAGCCCAACCACTCTTTTACCACCACCTATAGCATATGGTCTAGTGGTTAGGACCAAGGAAAGGAGTGGAGGCAGAAGTAAGCCAGATTTGAGTATAAAACCAACAGGGAAAGAACAAGAAAAGACGGTACCACTCTTTCTAATCCTCCCTAGTAGTATGGGAGGTCTTCCTCAGACTTCAATTCTAAGCAAGCTTTCTTTTAAGGAAACAGGGCAGAAAATCTGTAGACAAAAAGACCTGATTCTTATCCCTTATTCTATGGCCTTGGGTATCTAGCAGCCATGTCTTTGGAGTGAGGTGGGAGGCCTGAATATTTACTTGGAAGAGTCCCAAGACATCCACATTCCCAGCTACTTTCCCAAAGTCTCTTTTTTAGGACCCCAAAATGGCCATGGCCCTTAGAAAGAACTTATATGATGTTTGTTTCTGGTACAGATGAGTCTGGAAGGCAAAGATCATGGGAGAATGACCACATGGCTGGCAATAAAAGTGAAGTTCCCTCGGAGGAGTTTCAGGGTAAGCAATTGCTCTGCCTTTGAGACTGAAAACTAACTAAAAGATTGTCTGGTATATGCTATCCTGCCCCTTCCTTATTTTGTTGCTGCTTCATTATTAAAGCTCTGGTAATGCCCCTTATTCAGCTTCCCAATACTCCCCATTGATGGAAATAAGATAAAGACTCAGAAAATCCCAGGGAATAGCAATCTTAAGCAAAAGTCCTGAGCACAAGTCATGGCTGCAAATTCTTAAGGGCAAGTGAAGTCCCTGGAGCAGGTAACATGCATCCTGACCATCTGCCATGACATTTGCTATTTTGAGTCACCTCAGGGGTTGTTCCTGTTGGGTCCCTGGTGGTGGAGGATGAGAAAATCATGTTTTCTCTCCTTTCTCTTCACCAGGTGTTCAGCACGGATCTGAAAAGCAGGAGGGGAACTTTAAAAGAAATGCAGCAGACCACGTCACTGACTGGTTCACCAGTACTTCACTCTGAGGAGATGGGAATCTCGTAACTTATAACATTTTCTCATTCTTTGACAGCTGTTTTTGGAAGACAAAATAAGAAAGGAAGCTGGCAGTTATTTTGTATGTTATATTTAAGATGGATGTAGGAGAGACAGAGAAAAGGACATAATTCTTGGCTTGGGCAGATGGTAGAAGGTGGCTCTGGGACAAATGGAAGGATTTCACACTGAAGAGCTATTAAAGCTGACCTATCTATCCACAGGCCTCTGGCACTGGACTGCTTCCTATGGCCCTGGTAGAAACTGCATAGTTCAGAGCCAAGGGAAGATGAGATGTCCTAACAGGGAAGAAACAGGGACAAGAGGGATGAATTTCTCCCTCTCAACCCAACTCTTTAAGAATGGCTGAGTGAGAGTCACCAATTTCCTAGCCCTTCACTGAGTCAGGGCTCCTCTACAAGATTAGTACTGTATCTTTCTTTACCCCGTCTTTCTCCATCTAATCTTATACTCAAGAAAAAATACCCAGGACTTTGGCTATGATGCTTTAGAGTCCTGTGGCTTAATACATGGAGAAGCAATGTATCTAAGGGGCAGAGAGCCGAAAAGAGCTGAAGAGACTCTGCAGAGTCAGGGAGATAGCAGCTAGGCTAGGAGCCTGGTGAAAGAGAGAGAAGGTAGATCCAGAGGGTGATGGACACTTATGAATGTAAGAACCTAGCTCAGGAAAGAAGATATGTGAGGTTGAGAGATGTGCAAGAACGAGCCTTCATGAAGGTTGCATTTGATCTAGTTACAGAAGAGAGATAGAGGCAGTGATGTGAACAGGGGAACAAAAAGGGAGAGGGAGGAGCAGAAAGATGAACAAAAGAAGTCTGTTTGCTTTGGCAAGTAAACATATATAAAATAAAATAATCAATTAATCCAGTAACCTAATGGAATTAGCTTTGAACTATGTTGTTCCTGCCTGTTCTGACGATGAGAACTAAGGAGATGGGAGTGGGGAGGGGCCAGGGATCAGCTAGTATGACCACTGTCTCTTTCCCTTTTCACTACCAAGCAGTGTCTGATAATATAAGGCCACAAGATGAGGATGCCATGGCTTAGTGAGGAGGTGGAAAAGACCCTAGCACTAGTATTTAAGATCAAGAAACAAAAGGATGTACACAAATAGCTCTGGATGAAAAAGAACTGTACTGGGACTCCTGGGATTTTGTTTCTTTCTTTCTTCCTGTTTTATTTGTTTGGTGTCCAGGAGGGAGAAGGAATAAAGTGTAGGAAGAACTGGAAATTCCTGCTACTTCATACATCAAAGGTAATCTTAGATTCTCCATAAGTGAATGTTTTAACTAGAATTTAGGAATGGGGAAAAAAGGGATCAATAAGCAGCTATGGGGAGTCAAAGTCCTGAGTCCATAGGGTGGCTGGGTTTGGGTCAGTGGGTGATATGCCATCAAATCTAGCCTCCCTCTATCTAGCAGGAAGTGGCATGCTTGTAAGGAACAAGAAGGTAAAAACCACAGCTTAGTGGGAAGAGAGAGAACTGAGAAACCCCAAACCTAGAAGTGCAAGGGTTAGTGTTAAAAGAGATAGGTACACGTGCATCAGGCAGAGGTGATTGTTCAGACCATCTGGAAAGGCCTTTGGCTGTGGGTCCATCAGAATTCCCACACTTGGGGGATGATCTATGTTGGCTTTGGGGCTGGGAGGCCTCTAGTACAGGTGTCAAACGTACATGACCATCTGGCTGAAGAGAAAAGCCCACATCTGTCCATTACTCACAACACACAATTTTCCCCCCATTTTCCCATGTCCAAGGCAGATGGGAGGGGATAAGATGACATCTCTCTTGGCTCTTGGGTGGGCGAGCTCTGGCTGGGGACCTCTCCACCAGGGGAGGCATCATCTGCCCGCAGACTGGGACTGTGGGGTCATGATCACATGCGACTGTATCGGCATGCTCAGTTCTGTCCTTTGGCTGGCCATCTGAGTGAGGACCGAGGTGGCCACAGCTTCAGCTGCAGAGCGAACACTGAGGCCATTGCTAGGGGCTGTTGCTGAGCTGTGCTGAATCACAGGGGCTGGAGAACCCGTCGGCTCTGAGCTTTCCTTGGGGCTTTCTGCCAGGAAGGAGGGCAAAGAGCAGAGATTAAGTGGTTAGAAAACAGAATGGGGAAAGAGGCAGGACTACCTTTTGCCACAATTATAACAGAGCCCAAAAGAAAATGAAGCCCATCATTTTGTGGGAAAAAAAAACTAGAATCCTGGCTTCCAAGCCATGAACAGGCTAGGAAATTAGCTGGGGAAAGGGAAGCATGAACTAGGCCACAATTAACCTACCTATCCTAATAAAGTGAATATCCATCATTTAATTACTCTGTCTGACTTCTAGGTCTTAAAGTTCATTATTCCTATTTGGAACACTCTTTCTTGTGTTCATGTCTCTGATGATAATCTAAAAGAGATCTCTTTTTAGTTATCCTCTCTGATTAATTACCACAGGAATTGAATTATTCTATTTTTTTATGTTCTTTAGCATGTAGTTTACATCATAGGTAAGCCTGATGAATATCAAGCTCCAGTCAAATGATATAAATGGTCAATCCCTGGCCAAAATTCAATTAACACTACAAACAGGTAAGAAGTCTATTAAACCCTCCTGACTATCAATTAGCTAGGCATTAATGGTTTAAAACATTTATTAAGGGATATCACTCCACCTAGAGTGGTAACAACATTTTACTATCAAATACAGCTATCTGAGCTGCAGAAAAAGATAATTCCATGTTGCTCATCAGTCAAGGAGTTTTGTTAACTATCATATAACCTCTATGGCTGCTTAAAAAGAGATGTGTGGAATATGGAAAAAGTTCCAAGGTGGTTGTATTTTTGACCTCTTGATGAATGCCTGAGTCCTTTTTCAGGATTCAAATATCTTAACCTCCTCTGTGAAGCCTTCTTAATTACCCTAAGGCAATTAACTGTTTCAGCCTTCGTGCTTTAAAAGCATACATTCATTTATTCATCAAACATTTACTGAGCATTCCATGTGCCAGCATTCGAGTATACAAGGAACAGAATGAAACCCTGTCCTCAGGACACTCCCATTCTAGGAACTCTTTGACTGGGATAGCTGCACTTACCTCAGTCACTGGTTTACGTGTTTATTTACCCATAACCAACCCTAGAGTCTCTTGGGGGTAGGAACAGTGGCTTATTTGTCTTGGTACTCATTTTTGTTTCAAGTATCTACCAAACATAATGTCCATACCACACAGCAGGAACTAAATACATCTTTGCTGTAACAAATATGTAAAGTTTAACGGACAGAGTAATCTGTCGGAGTTCTTGTAGGAACAGAGTAGAATATTTATGGTGTATAGACTACATGCTGACAAATACTCAGTCCTTGTGCTCCCTGGCTCATCAACAGGACTTGAAATAGTTAATTTATCACTAAACTTTTTGTAGTGCTTCCTTCTCTTTTCTCTAGAACATCACACTCAGCTGGCTCGCTTTCAGTCTCTTTTGTGGGTTCCTTCTCATTTCTCTAACATCTAAATGTTGGAGTACCCCAGAGCTAGTCCTGCAACTTTAAATTTTTTTCTATCTATACTCTCTCTTTAGGGACTTCATACAGTTTCATGGCTTTAAAATACAAACTAAAAAACAAAACAAAACAAAGCAAATGACAACAAAGAAAGACTGTATGCTGCTGACTCCCAAAGTAATATTGTCAGCCTTTCCTCTGAACTGTGGACTGATATAACCAACTGCCTACTTGACATTTCCAACTGCATGTCTAATAGTTTTCTTACATTCAACTTATTCAAAACTGAGCTTCTGATATACCACTCAAATAATTTCCTCCTACACTTTTTCCCATCTCCATTAATGGAAAATTCATTCCTGCAGTTGCTCAGGCCAAAAATTTTGGTGCAAATTTTTCTTCTCTTTTTCGTAAGTACTGCCCCACCTGGTCTGTCATCAATCCTATCACTATAACTTCAAAATTTATGTTGACTCAACCATTTTAGTCCAAGGCTGCAACATCTCTTGTCCATATTATTTCAACAGCCTCCTAAGTGAACTGACTGCTTGGGCCCGTGTACTCCTGGCAGTCTCTAACACAGTGATCCTGTTCAAATATAGGTCAAGTCAGTCATGTGACTCCTTTGCTGAAAACACTTTAAAGTCCTCCAATGTAGAGTAAAAGCTGAGATACTCAATATAACTGAACTTATCTCCCCTACCTCATCTTCAACTTTACTCTCCACCCCCATCTTTCCACCCCACCCACACTAGCCTCCTTGGTGTTCCTGAAGTCTATGAGGCACACTCCCACCTTGGGTCTCTGCATTTGCTATTCACTATTCCTCCTGCCTGCAACACTTTCTCCCATATAAATGCATGGCTAATTTCCTCGGTACCTTCAGTCTTTATTCAAAGATCATCTCATCTAAAATTTCAACCCTCCTGACAATAGTTCACATTCTCCTTCTTTGCTTTATTTTTTCTTCAAAGCATTTACTATTATCTAAAATAACCTCATATTTTAGTTATTTGTCTTGTTTACTGTCAGCCTCTTCTACTAAAATATAAGCTTTTCAAGGGCAGGAATTTAATCTAATCTATTTGGTTTCCTATTATATCTTCAGCATGTAAAACAGTGCCTGATACAGAATAGGTACTCACGAAATATCTGTTTAATGAATGAATATGCCCTGAAGTACATATTAAAGTTAAAATTTAAATATAAATGTTTAAAATTGGTGTTACGGTTACTCTTTTTCTATGGGAACACATCTCTGAAATGAAAGAGTCAGTGGAAAAATATTCAATATATCAAAATCTGATAGCCAACATGTCTATGTATTTAAATAATTTGCAAAGGAAAACTAGGATATATCAACTTTTATTTATGTCTATATGCAAATTATTCAGTCATTTAAATTTTAGAATTGTGCTTGCCCTGAGCACATACACTGGCCTATCATTGGAAAGATAAAATATACTAAAAAAATCCCAGTGCTTTTGTATCATCTGCTGTTTCTATCCTCTCTAGGCCAAGACAGTGTTTTTGGAAAGACCTAGGTGTAAATCTTGGCTCCACCACCATACTAGCTGTGTAACTTTGCGTAACTGACCTAACCTGAATGCAGTTTTCTCATCTATAAATGAAAGGAACCAAATAGCTATTTTCACGAGAGAACTGGGAAGACAGTAAAGTGCCTAACACAAAGTAGGTGCCCAATAATACTGTTACCCTTTGTCCCCAACTATGATAGATAATTAGGATAACTCTGTATTATTCTAAAAAATTCTTTTCTGCAGGACTGGTTAATCCATAAAGGTTGCTTACTCATCAGTCTGGACTCCCCAGATATTCAGGATGGAGTCATAAAATGATCAACATTGGAGACACTCAGTACTTGTAGTTTTCTGACTTTCTGACTTTGCATAGGTTGTGAGCCGCTTACCTAAATAGCCTTGGGTCTTTTTTTGTAGTGCAGTGACTGGGCAGTCTTTATGAGCTAACAGCAGTTGTTTCAACTGAGCCACCTCATTGCGTAGTAACGTGACTTCATTCTGAGGGGTGTGGAAAGAAAAGAGTATCAAGAAAATTCATCTTCCATTCTTGGATCCCCAGCAGCTGTCCCCAAAATGAGGAGGACAGAATGCCACCTGGATTCTCTCTCTGAACCTAGGAAAGGCTCCTGATCCAGCAAGGCTTCAGAAAGTGCAGGACCATTATGATCATGAACTCAATAATAGCAGCTGCGTATAGTGAAAATTAGAGGTCTTTAATAGAAAAATTATTACTATTTAGCATGAATATGATTATATAAAAATTAATAAAACATATATCCTTCGACTAAGAAAGCTACTTTTAGGAACTACTTAGCAGTACTATCTTCTCAAATACATATTGTGTTCACTGCCACATCGCTATTCTAGCAAAAATTTAGAAATAGAAATATCCATATTCATATCTTATAATATAACTACACTACAGAATGTACTGACAGCTACTGGAAAGAACTAGATCTTTATATATATGGCAAAGTCTGCAGGAGATTCTGTTAACCCGTTTATGTTTAAACAAACCCAAAATCCATCCCTGACTCCCCCACAAAAAAGTATAAGTGAAGAAATATATATATGTTCTTGTGCATGTATATATACATATATGTGTGTGTGTATATATTTATCTCTGGGGAAGGCAGACTGAAGATGGTCTTTGTTTTTATTCTGTTATCTCCATATTTAATAGATAGATATTTTTAAACAATAGGCACATGTTCATATAATGCTTTTGAAATTAAATATTTTAAAAAATAATCAAAAGGGGAAATATTTTCCAGAGAATGTTTTGGATTATAATTGTTCTATTTGTGTTTTTTCTTTCTTTTTTAAAGACTCAGCATAAAGAAGCTCCTTTAGATCAATCAGTATTAAGCTACATCATCTGAGGTAAAAGCATTTCCCTCTGAGTGTTCCAAGACCCCACCCAATTTCTATTACTGATTTAAAAGGGCATCGTGTGATACTTAATCTTACTCTCTTCATCCAAATGGATCTATGGATGACTCATTTTAGTAGCAGATTTGGGGGTAACTAGTAAGTGTCTTTCCCACTCCCCATGGAAGAGATTTCAACTCTGTTAATGAGATTCTTTCAGCATTTTTCCTGGCACATCTTCTGTATCTGTCCTAATTAGAAAATCACTATCTTCCATACAATGTCCCATTTAATCCCACTGTTTAGAGTCAATCCAGTAATCATCTAGGACCCACTTACACTCAGCTGAATGTTCTGGGAAGTGAGTTCTTCTGCCTTCTTCTCTAGAGAGGACACCCACAGCTTCCGCTTTTGGCGACAACGGGAGGCTGCAGCCCGGTTGCGCTCTAGAAAGCGCTGCCGCCGCTCATCTGGATCTTCATCCACTGTGCGCCGCCGTCGCCCCCCGGTACTGGGGGTGGGCTGGGCTGGTGAGACCTATGTCAAGGAAGAGTTACTTGATGGGAACTTCAATCTTTTCCAAATTAAACCTGATGTTAGTTAGACTAGTAAGATCTGATAAAGAGCTGATAAACAGATGTACCAGGCGCATTACTATGTCCTTTAGCTACTCATTTGTAGTAGCTCCAGATTTTGTCTCCCATTTTCTTCTAGTCTTCTCAGCCCCACACTTAAGAAAGTTACAGTTCAGTTAGAGACTCTAATTATTTCTGAGATAGACAAAATGAAATCAGGATCACTTTTCCTTTCTTCATAGGGAATCTTAAAGACCAGGAAACAGGAATTGGGAAGGGTATAGGAAACTGAGAGTTTAAGAATCACTGATTTGGACAAACTATATATCCAAACAATTGTATGCTATAATAGATTTCAGAAAAGGATAAAAAATGTTTTTATTCATTTCATTACCAATGAGATATAGGTAATTATGGGGAGACATGGATTAATATATTCTTATTTATAATGTTATTAATCACCCTCAGCAAACCACCCACTCCTTTTGTTTTTAAACTTCAGGCTAATGTCTCTTGTCATTAAGGCATTTTTGGATCATCTTCCCTTTCTGTTAGCTGGTAAATATTCAAGGAAGATACCCCAATTTTATAACAGCAGCCAAAATGAAACTGAAAGAAGAATTGTCAGCCATCTGTAGAAAAGAAACTATGTAAATGTAAAACAATACCACAATTAAATTCTTCTTAGATCTGTGGCTATTAAGGAAAATCGCTATTAGTAGATCTCAAATGCCAGAGCTCACATCAATTGCATGAGAATAACCTGGGGAGCTTATAAAAAATAAGCCTTATACTTCTCTCCAAGCCCTACTGAATCATATTCTCGAGTGACACAGTGGAGATATCTGACCTACATGACTGCTGTTGTCCAATAATATAATCAAGGGATTATTTTATCTCCCCCAAAAGAAGAAAAAAGTGAGGAAATTCAAACAATTTAATGAGCTAGCAGACTTGGCTTATTGCTTCTCACTGTACAATGGGTGGATGCTTTCTTAAAGAAATTTCTACTAATTTTCCTGAGAATCTGAACTTCTCTTTGTCCAAGTTCATGGGAAGACCTGCAAATATTAATGCTTGAGAAGGAATATGGGGAAAATAAAAAATAGATACCTATTCTCTCACACGTAACTAGGTAACTCATATAGGGAATGGAGGTAAAAGAATAGGCCAAGAGGGATAAGGGAAAAATGAGAAGGGACTCAGTGATGACTAAGAAGGAGGCCATGTCATTTCTTTAATAGGGAAAGCAGCACAACTCAGGCAAGGGGATTGCTGCTTTATTATCTCAAGGGACTGAAAATGATTGGTGGGGTTACAGGGAGGTGGGAAGGGTTAGCATCCAACAAGACAAGTCAAATGAAGGCTTCTGGTGTTGTTGGCCAAGCTTTAAGGTAGCATATGGCCTTTAAATGTTTGGACATGAGGTGGTAATTGATGAAGCAGGTAGTGACATCAGGAAAAGAGGGGCTGGGCAAAGGATTTAACTCTAGATATCAATCTCAGATTTGTTTTATCTGACCAGAGCAGACAATCTAAAAATGGAGACCTGTTCATTTTCCAAAGAAATCTGTTAAAACTGAGACCTCCTCTTTGATGGTTCTGCATTATTTGATGGGTGCATCTTGCTACTGTCAAACTGTCAAGAAGGATCAAAGTAGCAGGAAGAGACTCTGAAAGCTGAAATCCATTCTTCCCTAATTTTTCTGCTCCTTGAAAAACAAATACAATGTGAACAGTAAGGGTTCCCCCTTGCAAAGGTTGAACTGACCTGTGGCTGGGCAGGAGATGGAGCATCAGGGTGCTGCATGAGGATCTGGCTCTGCTCTGGACGGGCTGTTACCATGGTACTGGCAGAACCCACCACCATTCCACAACCACCATTGATTGAGGAAACTTGGTGGGTTAAGGTAGCTTTTAGTCTCTGTGGGGAAAGATGGGAAAAAAATAGCCTGCCAAGGTGAGATTCTGTCAAGGGTGAGAAGAGAGGGCTTAGATTTTACCACTGATCTTACAGAGAGCTAAAATTCCCACACTAAGTTTCCCATAACAGAGGAATATAAGAAAATGACAGGGAGAGAGAGAGAATGTACACCTGGATCTCTAAAATACTCACTCTGTTCCCTGGCCATAATCCTGGGCACAGTTGTGGGGGAGGGGAGAGTTGTTGAAGCAATAGAGTACAAATGAAGCTCTCTCCTGGAATCCAGCCAAGAGCTAGTTATACAGCTATTCACCTCTTGGCCAGCTCCCCTGCCTGCCCACCCACCCTCCATCTGTCACCCTGAAACTGAAATGGCAAGTGTTCTACTCCAAACAATCTGTGTTGCCTCTTTCACTGCCATGGTCTATGTACCAGGCTCTGAAGATGGGGGAGAGGAGATGGGTCTTTTCTCTTCCAGACCTCCTAGCAGGGTGTCCTTAGGTTTGGAAGCCGCAGAAGATTCCACTGCTTGGCTCATTAGAAAAACCTAGGCTGATACCACTTCTTTCAGAAAGACCAACATTGCCCCAGGTTGGGATGTACTCACCATCTTGGCTTCAGATGGCATGGAGTGGCCAGAGGGAGAAATGGAACCACTGCTATTTACTGGTGGGCCAGGGATACCAGGAATGTTGGGTATCATGGACACAGGCCTGGCCAGCTGGATCAAAAGAAGGAGGACAAAACAGGAGGGAACATTATACTGCTGGTGGGGGAACAGCTTCCCCAAATGAGTGCTTTTAGAGATCGGCATGTCAAGGCCTGCTTTGTGCAGCTTGCCCACAGGGCAGGTAGGAACAGCCTGGGAAATACTCACCCTGCATGGGACATCACAGGGTAGGGAATCTAATCCTCCAGGGCTGTGACAATTTCCATGGGGAAGGTTAGGTTGTATCTTGAGGAAAATGGTGGGCGATTTGGGAGGTACTAAGTACCAAGTGAAATCAACCAATCAGTGGGATGGCAAGATCAATTCCTAGACTAGGAGCCAATTTTCCAGATGAGACTTAGTCTAGTGTTCCATAGTGCTGGATTGACAGAGGTTAGCAGAGAGTGTGGGCAGACTGCCATGCCCAACTGCTACAGACCTGAGCCCACATTTCGCAGGGACTCATGTGAGTTTATGAACATTCAGGTGGAAAGGAGGTATTAGTGTGTTGGTAGAGTTGGCTACCCCAAATACATAGCTCACCGATATAACAGAAGGCATCTGTACTGGAGGCCCTGGCAGCACAGGCATAGTCTGTCCATTAGCGAGATGCATGACAAGAGGGAGGGAACCAGTGGGAGACCTAGGGGAAACATGAAATGAAATGCTCATAATACAGACCCCTTTCCCAGTTTTCTCTAATTAGGGAAGCACTGTAAAATACTGACATCCTCACGACGATGGGAAAAGAAGGGAATGCTATTTAACTTACCTTATAGATGGAGAGAAATGGCAAAGTTCTTTTACCTTGCAAATTAAGTAAACACCCCTTAAATAAGTGGGAGACTAATCTGGTTAAGTTTAGAACAATTAGTAAACATTCCTACCGATGGCATGCACAAATTCGGTCTTGTCTTAGGCAAGGTGGAGGTGGGCCAAGGTAGTCATTTTGCAAAGCTGAATTTTGTCATCTGTTGGCCACATTCAAGTAAGTTTCTCTTGTTCTTTTCCACATTTTGGTCTGCCCTGCCCCCAAAAAGATGCTACCTCCTTTCCTTTTTCCTAATAGGCCCGGAGAACAATAAATTCTAAGAGACTGAATCATGACAATAACTTCTTAACCCAAGGGTACCTGCGGACAAGATCTCAAGTCATACCACCAGGAAATCTGTATGGGCTATATCAGGAGTGAAGACAAACAGACAAAATTAGTGGTTTCAAAGACCAAGTACCCTAAATGGGACTGAGAAGAACACCAGACTCAAAAAAAGTTAACTTTATGGGCTGCAGCCCCTCATTCAGGAATGCCCCCACAAAATTCTATGTGAGTAAGGCCAAGAATTAAAGTATTTTTCTGTATGGTCTCCATTACTATGATGGATTTCCTAAAGTTTTCAGGATTCTTCTTTTAAGATAGAAATATTTAACTCTCAAATTACAGAAGTTTACACTGGGAGAAATAAAAATTATTTTGAGACAGTCTCAGTGACTCCTTTTCCTTGGGCATTAAAAAAAGCTCCTGTTTTTATTAAATAATTTCACAAAAATAGAAAGAAATTCAGGCTTAATTGTTTCTCCCTGCTCTCTTTACTTACCCTAGTTGCCTGTTGGATGGTGGAGCCTGTGTGATGACAGAGGTTGGGGAGGGAAGGGTTGGGTGAAGTGGATCATAGCCCAAGTGGAGAGGAAGGGAGCCAGGGCGTACGATGGTGGGCGTGGGGGTAGATATCACAACAGGCTTTGGGGCAACCTCCTGGGGAGAAGAGACCAACAGATCACAAAATGCTTTAAGGGAAATCTTATAAGGAAATACATACCTAGTCAAACCTAGTTCAAACTTATTGGAAAGAGCAGTAGAGCTACTCATGTAAATCATTACCTGGTTTCATCTTGTTCAAAAATCCATACCTCATTCACCCATTCAGCAGGAATGCTGAGTTAAGATCTTTTGGCTAATTGCCTTTCAGGGATGAAGGCTTTATGAAAGAGGTGACAACTGTAAAATCACTTGAAATCTTTGGAGCAGCACTTTATAAATTTTAGGGACTATTACAATTTTCCATAGCCTAGATGCTCTTACCCTAAACTTGATGCCTTAGTGTCCTCTGATCTCCAATGGCAAAAGGCAAATAACTGGTGATTAGGTAACCTGATGCCTCCTATAAACCCCTTAAAAAAACGACTATGGGAAGTTTGAATAATGATCATGTTGTAATAAAACAAATTGCTTCCCACTGCTAACTTCTTAGGATCTTAGATTGTCAGTGTCCATTCTGGCCTTGAAAACACTCCCAGACAGTCTAGGAGCTGGTTGTTGGTAAAAAGGATGGGTGTGAGTAAGATGGCTATAAACGTTTACAGAGGGGGTAGTTCTGAAAAGTTATCAAACCAAATTTGGAAGGAGGTAAGATGAGGTACAGATGCTCCATCCATAGTGGATATTAAAAATAATAACCACCAGAAGAGGGCTAAAGACAGGCAGGATGTGTGAAGGAGCTTCAGAGATTCTGATATCTGTTTTCTAGATTTGGGTGCTGGTTACAGAGGTGTGTTAATTTTGTGAAAATTCAGTGAGCTGTATACTTAGAATTTTAAGTACTTTTCTATATGTGTGCTATACTTCAATAAATTTATAAAAGATAATATTTCATAAAAAGTTCTCTTTAAAAATAATAATCAGAATCCTAGTAGATATTCTCATTGAGTCACTTTAAGACCTCCTTTTGAAAAGACTTATTCCTAAATTGTTTAATGTCTAATTTATGAATTACATGAATTTTTCTTTTTCACTTTTTAAATTAAGATATAACACACATGCAGTAAAACGCACTAATCTAAAGAATACGACTAAATGAATTTTTAATATGTCAAATTATGATATAGACCATTTCTAGCACCAGAGAAAGTTCTCTTCTGTCCCTTCCCAACTCATCCCCTCCTTCACAAGAGGTGATAAGCACTATTCTGAATTTTATCATCATTAATTAGCTTTGCCTTTTCTTGAACCACATGTAAATGGAATCATGCAGTATAAATTTTTGTCTCTTTTTTTTCAATGTTTGTGAGATTCGTCCACATTTCTGTATATCAGCAGTTCATTCTTTGAAAAATACCATTTAAGAAATAAACCACAATTCATCTATCCATTTTCCTGCTGATGGACATTTGGACCATTTAGTCTTTTGGCTATTATGAATAAATACAACAGCTAAGAATAATCAGGTACTTCTTTAGGTGGACATGTGCACTAGTTTCTCTTTCATAAACAAAGAGTTGAGAGAACAGGTGTAATTCATATAAATCTTCTGAACAATTAATACCCCTTTAAACAAAATCATCCTCCTGCATGACACACTATTTTTTAAAATTTATTTATTAATTTAAAAAAATTCAACAAACAAACTAAAACATTAACATATATAATCAGTAATTCACAATATCATCACTTAGTTGCATATTCATCATTTCTTAGAACATTTGCATCAATTCAGAAAAAGAAATAAAAGACAACAGAAAAAGAAATAAAACGAAAACAGAAAAAAAAAAGATTATACATACCATACCCCTTACCCCTCGCTTTCATTAGCATTTCAAACTAAATTTATTTTAACATTTGTTCCCCCTATTATTTATTTTTATTCCATATGTTCTACTTATCTGTTGACAAGGTAGATAAAAGGAGCATCACACACAAGGTTTTCACAATCACACAGTCACATTGTGAAAGCTATATCATTATTTAATCATCCTCAAGAAACATGGCTACTGGAACACAGCTCTACATTTTCAGGCAGTTCCCTCCAGCCTCTCCATTACATCTTGAATAACAAGGTGATATCTACTTAATGCGTAAGAATAACCTCCAGGATAACCTCTCGACTCTGTTTGGAATCACTCAGCCACTGCCACTTTGTCTCATTTCACTCTTCCCCCTTTTGGTCTAGAAGGTTTTCTCAATCCCTTGATGCTGAGTCTCAGCTCATTCTAGGGTTTTTCTCAATCCTTTGATGCTGAGCCTCAGCCCATTCTAGGATTTCTGTATGACACACTATACAACTAGTGCATCAAAACATAATCTAGCAATTAACTTTTGGGATGACTCTTGGTAGAGAATTTTACCTTCTCTTTGAGTGGTGAGGAGCAGGGGCTAGAGGCAGGGCTGTCAGGTGGGGATGAGTCTACCTCTACTGGCTCCTCTTCTTTGATCTTGATGTCTGGTGTGGAAGGCAGAGACATGTCAAGGGGCCCAGGAGCAGCCTATCAAGAGAGAAATGAACAGAATTAAATCCTATGATTCTCTTCAGGTTGAATCTAGTGTTTTCTTAGTCAAAAGATGAAGGAATAAGGGTGCACAGGTGGTTCAGTGGTATAATGCTCACCTTCCATGTGGGAGAACTGGGTTCAATTCCTAGATCATGTAATCCACACACAGTGCCCCACCCACCACCACCACCACCCCCAAAAAGATGAGGGAATAAGCGTCCATGAGGTTAAGTCTTTGGTCAAAGCACTAAACACAGGTCAAAGAAACACGAATCCTATGTTTTATGTACACTATGGCCAAATCATTTTAACTTCTCAGGATTTCAGTTTCCTTAGCCATAAAAGAGAACTATTTAACCACAGATAAGTAAATACTTATAAAGACCCCGAAAGGAAAAAAAAAGAGAAAAAAAATGTCATTTAAATCCATGCAAATATTATTACTACATATTTTGCTATATTCCTTTTCAGGAAAGTAAAATGATCCCTGAATCAAGTTCCTGGCTATTCCCAATCAGCTCTGTTAGCCACTGGAGAGCTGTGAACACTTTCTATGTGAACCAGAATGACTAACAAAGAGAAATTGGCTATTAAAGTAGTGAAAACAAGACAGGAAGGATCTTTTCTGGGATCTCCCCATGCTTGATGGTGATCTCAAAATCTGGCTCTAGCACTTTCAGGCAGATAGGGTAGTAACAAAGAAAGCAAAGGCAGATCAGTGAAAGAAGTTAGAACTTGGCCCTAGGTGCAGCATTGGAGAGAACCAGAAAACAGGGTACTTTTCTGGCAGTGATGCAATCAACTCATAGAACTGTGGAGCCATAAATGGCTTTGCAGGGAACAATAAACCATCTGAGATAATGGTCTTGACACTGCACCATGACAGGAGGCTTGGCATTGTAGCTAAGTTTTATGATAAAGTGGATCCTTTGTTCTATTCTTCCCATATCCTAGGCTTCTTGGTGCAAGAGGAACTCATTTCCAACTCTTCTCTTGCTACCTTAATCCCTAGAAATTTTTGTAGCTGAGTAGATTAAAGATAATCTTAGAGAGGTGGTAGTGGTTTTCTCCTCAATCCGATTCAACTTTTTCCCAAACTTCAGCAACAGCAAGGATGGTTTCACTTTTGCCCTCATTTTTTTCTACATGCTGAGATGTCAGGCTTAATTTAGCTAATTTTAGGACGCTTCAGGTGGGTGCCAGAGGGAGAGGCCTCTAAATACAACCATGGGTTTAAAATCTCCTAGGGTCATCTCCAAGAAAAGGTATGGTTCAGGAGTTTCAAGCTCATTAAACACCCATGAAAACAATCTTTCACTAAGTCTGTGCTTCTTATCAAGGGGAAAGAAGACCACCCTATAGAGGAAGGAAGAAACACGAAGGAATGTCCAATGAGGAAAGATATGTCTAACTGAACTAGCCTCTAGAAATGTCAACTGAGCTGCAACAGCAGTGGAAAAGACTTCAGGCTTTTTAAAGAAGGCTAATTTTCTTTAATTTGCCTATAATGAGTTTGCTACAAAATCCCTAACATCCTGGTACAAACAATTTGACTAATTTCTTTGAGAGAGAAGGGAAATAAGTGACAGGGGAGGTGAGACAGGGAAGTTGTACAATAAAATTATACCTTTTAGGTTGAAGCAACAGAGTGATGAAAGACCTGGGTCTTTGAAGTAAAAGAATGATGAGAAGATTGGCTAATTATGCCTTTTAAAAGTAGAACTACAAATATATCCCAATGAGTTTCCCTGCTTTCTGTTAGTTTAATGAGGGAGGCAGCATGAATAGAAGCTCATGGAAAGCTATGAAACTTGGGAAAGAACTCCAAAAATAAGGACACATTATCTTGTATTCTTACAGTTTAAGCTAGATGGGAAAATCATGCACAACTGACTTGATTTACCTGCTATCTCCCTCTTATGAGGAAAGAGCTCCAACAGAAAATTTATGTCTTGTCTTTTCTATATTTGATGGGATGTCATGCCTCAAAGCACCATGCAATTATGGGAAGTATATGTGTAAATGAATATGTTTTACAGAGATTTTGGAATCTTTTCCGAATTATTATGGAACCAGATTTTATTTTAAATAGTGACTAATAACCTAGAACTCTAATTCTAAAGTAGAATAAACTTTAATATTTCCAATTTCCTTTTATCCCAAAGACCCCTATTGTATAGGAACTATCTTCCTTTGACTCTGCTTCTTGAACTATTTCCTCTGATCTTCCAAACTAAGGGGTTCTCTAGTGATCTGGAATATAAAAGCTAAAATCAGAATTACAGCACCTCAGGATCGGGATTCTAATCTTTAAATCTCCTTCACAATTATCTCCACTAATTGAAGACTTTGTGATAGCTTCCACCCAGTGGTCCTACTTCTACCTTTGAGCCACAAAGTCTAGTTTTAACCCCTTTTTTATAGGAAAATTATTTAAATTATTGAAGATCACAATTTTGTTCACACTAAATCTTATTTCCAGGCAAAATGTTCTCAATTTCTTTAAAAGGCATTAATTTATCAAGATCTTTCAAGTTTTAGTGCCTTGACTATAGATAGAAAGGTACTTGAAGGCAGGAACTACATGTCACTTATTTTTACACAAAAGAGCAAAAATTCAATAAATATTTGCTGACTGGCTGTTTCAATGAAAAAAGTCCTGGTAAGAAATCTGATCAGCTCAGGAAACAGTGGGACTTAGTGCAACAAAAAAGTTATCTAACAAAATCTTAGTAATTTATATTCTTTTAATGTCTTCAACATATTCAGAACAGAAATAATTTAAACAAAAGTAGGCAACTGAACTAATGTAACAATGGAAGAGGAGGAGGACAGACTTCTGATCCATCATCGTCTGAGCTCCTTAAAGACCTGGATGACAGATTAAGATTAGTAAATAGTATCTGGTTTTATAGACTCAAACCCTTAATTTTGTGCTTCAACAAATCACCTCAAGGCACAATGAAAACAGCCTAGGTCTGAACACTATCAGTTTCTCAGCAAAAGTCCCGCCTCTTGCCTTTTTCTCATCCTCATCTGTAGCTTTCTTGAATTCATGTTCAAAGGAGCTAGCTAGTTCATTGAAGAGCCCCACTTCTTCACAGTTCTTCAGGAACCTAGTTGGAGTAGGAGTCTGATCTGTAGACATAAAAAGAAAAGGAAACTTTCAGTTTTGACCTGAAATTAAAACTTAGAGAGTTCATAGAGAATGCATTTTTCTTTTTCTGCTTAGAGAAAGACAGTCTCTGGGTTAGGCAAATTTGCTTTTGTGGAGCTCTAGTAAGTAAAGGCTGATGCTAGGCCACCAGAGGGTGTGTGTGCTGTGTTGCTGCAAGGCCAGCAGGGGAAAGACAGAACAATGTTTTCTTGTGTAAGCCAAAGACCATCCAGTACCCCCCTTTCTCCCAGACACAGTTTCACCTTTGTGAAACCTCCAGATATTAAAATCATGTACACTTAAGTGACATTTCTCTTTAACTTACTCCCTGCCAGGTCTGAGGTGAGCAGGTATAAGCAGATGGATGTTAAAATCTGATCAGGAGAAGAACTTAAGGATCAGATGGTTGAGTTTACTTCCTGAAGTTACCAAATAAGAAATCGTGTCTTGGCTTTCAGTGGCCACTGGGTAAGGATCTGTTACCTTCTGAATACATTATAGGCAAATCTAGGGGCAGGGGAATAAGATATTAAGACCACGAGCTGGAATCATTTCACAGAGACCTGGACCCAGAGCAAATTTCAGAAACTAGGATACTTGGACTTTAGGTTTGCCAGCCAAAATATTCCCTCAGGGGCTACTCAAAAATCTTTCCTCAATACAGTGCCTTTGCCCTTGGGAAGAATAAGCCATTTAGTAACCCATGGAAACTTTCAAGCAACTTGAATTTTAAATTTGGGCTTCACTTTCCCCATCCCGCTTTTCTAGTTTTTCTCTCTCATGTCAGTTGAGTCTTGTTCTCTGATCCTAACTCTATTATCATGATGGTTTTCCTTGACATGGTGGTTACCTCAGGGATTCATCTCATACTCCCAAATACTACTAGACTGAATTGTAGAAACAGACAATGTTTAAATGATATCTTAAGGGGTGTGAGAACTTGGGTTAAAATTATTCCATCTAACCTGAGCAGGGGGATTTTCCACAGAAATAACTCAGAAAACATTCTTTTGAAAAAATTTAAATAATTCTCTTCTGAATAAGAATGTTTGGAAAAGTTACTAATACCTCCCAAAATAGTTTTAGAAGGTTCTCTGGAAGCTTTGGTTAGCCAATAATAAACCTACTTTCCCTCTATCCCTGGGTGTGTAGAGATAAAATCAACCTTTATGCTTACAGAGTACTTCAGTAGGGACACAGAGTCACAACTCAAGTGGACAGGAGGAGGCAACCAAGAGTATGGATATGGCAAAAGAGGGTCGCCTGGATCTATGATGCGAAACAAAAACATATTTCTCCTGCTTTCTGAAGTTCATGTTCAGTTTTGGCTTTTTTTTTTTTTCATTTTTGACTTTTATTTCAAAGACTTGCTTGTGCTAACGTAATTCCTCACCTTCCAGGTGACCTCTAACCTTCAACCGGCTCTAGTTCCTGAACACACTGCCTGAAAACGTATAAGAACATGTATAAGCGTGCTCTAGATGATTCCTAAGAAATCAACTAGTGTTTACCGAATACTTTCTAAGCGTTCTGCTCCTATATGCATACACTTGTGAGTATCTGGGGGAGAAGAGGGATAGGAGAATGTAGGAGAATGGGAGTATTGCCCTAGAGAATAAGAGAATGCTTTCCAGTTGAGGAAATGAAACTAATATACATAGATAGCATCATAGAATACAAAAATAAAATAGTTATAGAAATAAAGATCAATTAATGACAAAGTAGTTGGGAATGGTTTCAAGAAACGGGAGTTCAGTTGGGCCTTAAAGAATGGCTTGGGATGGCAAAAAGAAAAGAACATTTGGAGGATAAGAGGATATGGCAAGTGAAACCACAGAGGGAGGCAGGGTATAGGCAAATGTGTGTACCTGAGGAGAAAAAGATAAGATCAAGTCAAAAGATAATCAATAATAACACTTCATACTGACTACAACTGCCATTATAAAAAAAAAGAAAATAGGGTGGGCAATGTGGCTCAGTGGCAAAGTTCTCATCTGCCATGCAGGAGACCCAGGTTCGATTCCTGACGCCTGCCCATGTGAAAAAAAAAACAAAACACCAACAACAAAAAAAGAAAATAAAAAGTTCTGATGAGGATGTGGAGAAATAGGAACCCTCATGAATGTAAAGTGGTGTAACAGCTATGGAAAAGAGTTTGGTGCTTCCTCAAAAAAAAAAAAAAAAAAAAAAAAAGTTAAACAAAGAACTACCATATGACCCAGCAATTTGACTTCTAATAATATAGCCCAAAGAATTGAAAGCAGGGACTCATACAGATATCTGTACACTGATGTTCACAGTAGCATTAGTCACAATAGCCAAAAGGTGAAAGCAACACAAATGTCCAACAGCAGATGAATATGTAAACAAAATGTGTTATGTGTGTACACACACAAACACACAAAATGGAATACTACTCTGCCCTAAAAAGGAATGGAATTCTGATAAATACTAGAAGTGGAATGGCCAGAAATATTTTTTTGGATGAACCTTAAAGACATCATACTGAGTGAAATAAGTCAGACACAAAAGCACAGCTCTTGTACAATTCCACTTACATGAAATAGGTAGAATATGCAAATTCAAAGACAGAGAAAGTAGAGTACAGGTTACCAAGGATAGGGAATGGGGATGGAGAGTAAATGTATAGTGGGTTGAGCTGGTTATGGTACCTTATAAAAGGTGATGTTCTCTTTTTAAAATTATTTTTACTGAAAAATCTTCATACATACAGTCCATCCATAGTATACAATCAATGGTTCACAATATCATCACATAGTTGTGTATACATCACCATGATCACATTTGCATCACTCCAGAAAAAGAAATAAAATGAAAAAAGAAAAAACTCATACACCCCAAGTGGTGTAATGGTGCCTCAGTGGCAGAGTTCTCATCGGCCATGCCAGACACCTGGGTTTGATTCCCAGAGCCTGCCCATGCCAAAAAAGAAAAAAAAAAACAAAACATACATCCCACATCCCTTACCCCTCCCTCTCACTGACCACTAGTATTTCAATCCACTTTTTAAATTTTACTCCTTATTCCCCCTATTTATTTTTCCTTATTTGTTTACTCATCTATCCATACCCTGGATAAAAGGAACATCAGGCACAAGGTTATCACAATTACACTCTCACATTGTAAAAGCTATATAGGTATACAATCATTTTCAAGAATCAAGGCTACTGAACACAGCTCAACAGTTTCAGGTACTTCCCTCTATCTACTCCAACACACCATAAGCTAAAAAGGGTTATCTATTAACCCTATTCCCTGGGTGGAATCTATCTATTCCCTGGAGGAATAACCTCCAGGACAACCTCTCAATTCTGTTTGAAATTTCTCAGCCACTGAAAAATTTATTTTGTCCATTTCTCTCTTTTCCCCTTTTGATCAAGAATGCTTTCTCAATCCCATGATACCAGGGTACTGGCTCATCCTGGGAGTCCTGTCCCACATTGCCAGGGAGATTTACACCCCTGGGAGTCATGTCCTGCATAGGGGGGAGGGCAGTGATTTCACCTGCCAAACTGGCTTAGAGAGAGAAGGCCATATTCTCTCTCTCTCTCTCTTTTTTTAACCATTTAACTTGTTTTAATGTTTCTTCTCAAATGGTGAAAAATACTAAAATACAGACAAGGAATATTCACAAAATTATAAATATGGAATTATACATTTAAAACATTTTTTGGTTTAAAAAATAAATCTGGTAATCAATGCAGCTCTTCGGGGTCTCTGTATCTAGTAGGGCTGGTATGCTGGTATGAATCTGTAGTGGACCCCAGAAAAGCCATGTCCTTTAATCCTCATTCAATATATATATATATATTTTTTACATGGACAGACACCAGGAACCAAACCTGGGTTTCAGGCATGGCAGGCAAGAACTCTGCCACTGAGTCACCATGGCCCGCCCAATTCTCATTCAATATTGCTGGCTGGGATCATTTTGATTGTTCCCATGGAGATGTAAACCATACAATTGTGGGTGGTAACTTTTGATCAGATAGTTTCCATGGAGCTGTGACTCCATCCATTAATCCCTGAAAAGAGGAACCATGTTGGAGAGTCCTTTTGTAGAGCCACGAGAGAGCCAGCAATACCGCCATGTTTGCCATGTGCCCTTCCAGTTGAGAGAGAAATGTTGAACGTCATCAGCCTTCTTGAACCAAGGTATGTCTTAGATTGGATGCCTTAGATTGCACATTTCTATAGCCATGCTTTAACTGGGATATTTTCTTGGCCTTAGAACTGTAAACTAGCAACTTATTAAATTCCCCCTTTTAAAGGACATTCCATTTCTGGTATATTGCATTCCAGCAGCTAGCAAATTAAAACAGATTTTGGTACCAAGAGTGGGGTGCTGCTGTGGTTTGCAAATACCAAACATGTTGAAACAGCTTTTCAAATGGATAAGGGGTAGATTTTGGAGGAGTTGTGAGGAGCTTAATAGAAAAGACCTAGAATGCTTTGAAAAGACTGTTAGTAGAAATGTGGACTCTAAACCTCTGACCAGGCTCTACACAGAAATTTGAGGTGTGCATTATTGCAGACTGGAAAGAAGGCAATCTTTGTTTTAAAATGGCAGATAACCTGGCAAAATTGACTAGTGGTTTGGCTGGAAGGCAGATTTTAAAAGCCATGAACTTGGATATTTAGCAGAAGAAATTTCCAAACTAAATGTGGAGTGTGCAGCCTGGTTTCTCCTCACAGCTTATAGCAACATGTGACAGGAAAGAGATAAGCTGAGAACTGAACTCTTGGGTACAAAGAAACCAGAAATTGATGTTCTGGAAAATTCTGGGCTTCCAGGAAGAGAGAACCCAGAGAATAGTGCCCCATGTGAGGATTTAACCAAATGTGTAACCAGCCAGCCATTTCAGAGAAAACCAGGACTGGACATGGAGTTATCCAGGAAGGATCTGTGGAAACTAAATGTCTGATGGGCATGATCCAAGGCTACTGCATAGAAAGCCAACGAGAGTGTTGCAGGATCTATATAAAGAGAACCAGTGCCAGCTGGGGCTGAGAGGGACAGAGAAGGGATACACTGAAGGAGAAATAACTTCAGAGGCAAAGCCATGGAAGCTGGGGTCTGAAGTCAAGAAGCCTTCGCCAGGAGGGCCAAGAGAGTGGACCCACCCAAGCACGTGGAGAGGGTGAGTCTGCCCCAAAGGCAGAGGATGGGCCTTCCACTTCATTGAAGTGGAAGAGTCATGCCTCCTCAGGCCTGGGAGAGAGCAAAGCAGTTCCTTGGGGGTTGGGGAGAGTCTGGTTGCCACCACACGGTGGGGTTGAGCGTGTGCTCCGGAAATGGCAGAGAGCCTGGGTGCGGCCCTGATGCTTGGAGAGGGTGGAGCTGAGAAAAAGGTGGTTTCAATGTCCCCCAAGGTTGCATTCAGAGAAAGGCAAGCCACTGCATAGGCCTTTGGAAAGGGTGGGGTGGGACTGCCGCTTTCTAACGCCCCTAAGATAAATGACTCAGACTTTGAAATCTAAAGGATTTTGCCCCGCAGGTTTTTGAAACTGCTTGGGTCCTATGACCCATGTTCCTTCCAATTCCTCCCTCTACGGAAATAGGTATATGTATCCTATGACTGTATATAGGTATATGTATCCTCCTTTGTATGTTGGCAACAAATAACTTGGTTTGAGTTTTTACAGGTCTAGAGCTGGGGGAGAATTTTGCCTTAGGACAGACCATGCCTGTAACTGACTCTGATGAGATTTTATACTGTTTTTTACTTTGTACTGTATTTATATTGTTACCGAAATGGTTTAAGGCTTTCTGATATTGTTATGGAATGAATGTATTTTACATGTGGAAAGAACATGTCTTTGGGGGTCCAAAGGGTAGAATGTGCCAGTTTGAATTTGTGGTGGACCCCAGAAAACCATGTCCTTTAATCCTCATTCAATATTGCTGCCTGGAAGCATTTTGATTGTTCCCATGGAGATGCAACCCACCCAACTGTGGTGGTAACTTTTGATCAGATAGCTTTCATGGAGTTGTGACTCTACCCATTAATCCTTTAAAAGAGGAAACACTTTGGAGAGAGTCCTTTTGTACAGCCACAAGAAAGTCAGCAGATGCCACCATGTTTGTCATGTGCCCTCCCAGCTGAGAGAGAAACATTGAATGTCATCAGCCTTCTTGAACCAGGGTATGCCTTAGACTGGACATTTCTATAGCCTTGCTTTAATTGGGACATTTTCTTGGCCTTAGAACTGTTAACTAGCAACTTACTAAATTCCCTCTTTTAAAGGCCATTCCATTTCTGGCATATTGCATTCCGGCAGCTAGCAAACTAAAACAGCTGGTGTCTGTATTCCTGATGATGTTTGCCTTTATCCATTTTTCCATGTCCTCCACAGTGACCTTTTCTTCTTCCCATGTGTTCCATCAAAGGTCCAAGAGGACTTTGTCTCCCTCCACCAAAGCCTTCTTGGTCCATGCCTTGGTCACCACAGACACCACCTCTGTCTCCACCACGGCCACCTATGAACATTTCACCTGCACCACCATTGTCTTTAAGATCACCTCTTCCTCCCTGCATGGCACCAGGGCCACCTCTGCCACAGTCACCAACTGGGGGGTGTAAATGGTGGTGGGAAGAAGCCTTCAGGTTTAGGAGCGTTTACACTGGTCCCATTCTGCCCTCCCAGGTGAAGTTCTGGTTTTCCTATCATTAGGGCACTGCCAGTCTCCAGCTCACTGCTGGACACTTCTTCCTCCAGATGGGTTCCCCTGGGAACCCCAGGGGTCTCTTGGGGGTTAGCCTTCTCTGTCTCCTCCATGGACTCCCATGCGACCCACTAGTCATCCAGGACCTCCTGGGCCCCCTGGATCTCCACAGAGTGGGAGCAGTATCCCTTTGCCCTTACAAGGTGGCATACCACATCACATGTTATTCATTGGAGGCTTCTTCCATTTGCTCCCTTGAAAATCTTTCCTATCAAAACACTCCACAGTCACAAGAAGTGTGGACAACCAAAGCTATAGGCTGAGCCCCCAATCTTGGGGTTTCTTCATATGAAACTTAACTCCACAAAGGATAGGTCAAGCCTACTTAAAATTAGGCCTAACAGTCACCCCCAAGAGAACCTCTTTTGTTGCTCAGATGGGGCCTCTTTCTCCAGCCAACACAACAAGCACACTCACCGCCCTCCTCCTGTCTACATGGGACATGACTCCCAGGGGTGTGGACCTTCCTGGCAACACGGGATAGAAATCCTAGAATGAGCTGAGACTCAGCATCAAGGGATTGAGAAAACCTTCTCGACCAAAAGGGGGAAGAGGGAAATGAGACAAAATAAAGTATCAATGACTAAGAGATTCCAAACAGAGTCAAGAGGTTATCCTGGAGGCTATTCTTACGCATTAAACAGATAGCACCTTGTTAGTCAAGATGTAATGGAGAGGCTGGAGGGAACTGCCTGAAAATGTAGAGCTGTGTTCCAGGAGCCATGTTTCTTGAAGATGATTATATAATGATATAGCTTTCACAGTGTGACTGTGTGATTGTGAAAACCTTGCGTCAGATGCTCCTTTTATCTACCTTATCAACAGACAAGTAAAATATATGGAATAAAAATAAATAATAGGGGGAACAAATGTTAAAATAAATTTAGATTGAAATGCTAGTGATCAATGAAAGGGAGGGGGAAGGGGTACGGTATGTATGAATTTTTTTCTGTTTTCTCTTTATTTCTTTTTCTGAATAGATGCAAATGTTCTAAGAAATGATCATGATGATGAATATGCAACTATGTGATGATATTGTGAATTACTGATTATATATGTAGAACGGAATGATCAAAAGTTAATAATGCTTGCGTTTGTTTGTTGTTATATTTTTTAAAAAATTTAAAAATTAAAAAAAAAAAACACTCCACAGCAGCCTTGACAGTCGGCAGGTTTTCATGTAACACTGTGACATCACCTTTGGGCTTTTCTGTTTCTTTGTCCACGTAGATGTGGATCATAGGTTGCCCAGGTCTCTTGTTCATCTTCACAACCCCACACTGCTTAAAGAGGTCTGCCAGGTCTTCTAGAGTCACAGTGTCATTTAATCCTTGCACATAAATTGCAGTGTTGTTGGAGTCTTCATCTGGATTTACAGGTGGGCCTAGACTGAGATCTGGTCCTTCATCCATGGGCCCACCAGGCATACTGAAGCCACCTCACTCTCCAGCACTGCCCATTCTGCCATGTTCTCCTCCCTGCCTACCTCTGCTCATGCCTCCACGATCAAATTCCCCTCTTCCCCTGCTCCAGTTATCAGGGCCACTCATGCTCTAGTTCTATCCTGGTCCAGAAAATCCTCCAGACTCCTGCCCATAAACACTCATGCTACTGGGGTGGTCCTGTTGGAATGAACTCTGCTGCCTGTAGTTGCTGCTCTGTTGGCTATACTGACTTGGAGCCTGGCTGTAGGATTCAGTTTTGGGGGTTTAACTAGTGGGACGCTGTTGCACATAGCTGCTCAGACATTTAGCTACCCTGCATTCTAGCTGCTTAGCTACCTATAGGTGTTCTGCTGAGAGTAACTGCTCAATTATAACTAGTTGGTTGTTTAGAGAAAGAATTGGTAGGAGGATAGGATGGAGGTGTGGTGACTGGTTGTACAAGACAGCTCCCCCATACCTGAAGATAACTGTAGTTACTCTGTCTGTATCCTAGGCTGGGCTGGTTATAAGCTACTGTGGTAGATTAAGGTTGACTAGTCTCAGCAGGCCTGCTACCATCCTGTGGCCTTGCAGGTGAGGTGGCTACTTGGCTGCTGCCATAGGTTAGGTAAGCAGGCTGAATGCCATAAGCAGACTGAGCTGCACAGGGAGCCTGGGGGGGTGGTGACCATAGCAGCAGTGGTATCGTAAGTACCAGTGTCATGCCCATGGACAGTCTGGCTGTAACCCTGGGGGGGCCATTGGGGGGTGGTTGGAGTACTAAAACCTATACTGGTTCCTTCAGTAGGAGGCTGTTCATAAGAAGATGCATAGGCCCATAGGTTGCAGTGGTCTGAACTCAGGTATAGCTGACATCCGTGAGCTGTCCATAAATTCCATAACATTGTTGCCCATATGCCTGGGTGGTCTGTGCATATCCTTGAATGGATTAGGCAGTATAAGCACTGTAGCCTTGCTGGGCCGAAGCTTGGCCATAGATAATGTAATCCGTGGATGCCATTTTCTCTCCTTCCTCTTTGTTCTCTCAACATCTCTCTCCCTCTCGCTTTCCCTCTCCCATGTTCTCTTAATCCATCCCTGTGGGGGCAGACCTACTGTTCTGTGGGACCTTTTGATGAGGTTGTTTCCATGGAGATGTAACCAGCACATTCAAGATGGGTCTTAATCCCCTTGCTGGAATCCTTGGAAGATAAAAGATAGATGAAACTCAGAGAAACTAAGAGATGAAATCCAGAGAAAAGCCTCTGGAGAAGAGAGAGAGGGAGTCATTGAAACCAACCCAGGAGAGAAGGACAAGCAGACATTGTCATGTGCCTTTCTACGTGACAGAGGAACCCTGAATGCCAGCAGCCTTTCTTCTGAGAAGGTATCTTTCTCTTGTTGCCTCAATCTGACATTTTCATGACCTTAAAACTGTAAATGTGTAATCTAATAAATCCCCATTAAAAAAGCCAGCCCACTCTGTATTATCATTTTATTTCTTTTTCTGTTGTCTTGCTATTTCTTTTTCTAAATCGATGCATATGTACTAAGAAATGATGATCATACATCTATGTGATGATATTAAGAATTACTGATTGCATATGTAGAATGGAATGATTTCTAAATGTGTGAGCTAATTTTTTAATTAATAAAAAATAAAAATTTTAATTAATAATTAAAATTAAATAATTTTAATTAATTAAAATGGAATGATTATTAATTAAATAAATAATTAATTTTTTAAAAAGCCAGCCCATTTCTGGTATATTGTATTCCTGCAGTTTTAGCAAACCGAAACATAGGTACAGAGTAAAGAGACAATGACAAATGATCCTAGACTGGATCTAACAATGGAGAAAATGCCCAAAGGACATTATAGGGACAACTGAAAAAACTGGAATACAGAAGTTTTCTATCAATGTTAAATTTCTTGAACTTGACAACTGTACTTTAGGTAGTTAGATAAATTAATAACCTTGTTTTAAGAAATGTTCATAGAAGTATAAGTGTCCAAGGAGCATGATATATCTAACTTACGGTCAAATGTTCAGAAAATAGATAGATGGATAGATAGAATGATAAGGCAAATACGGCAAAATGTTAAAATTAATGGTTCTAGCTGGGTATCTGGTGTGTGTAAGGGGTATGTTAGAGTTCTCTGTATGAGTTCTGTATTAATCTGTAAGGGAAAGTACCTTTCTCCACATCCAGAGTAAAATTTTGGCTAGTAATACCAAAATTACTAGGGAAATGCGTCTTACCTGTGTTAACTGATGTAATAACCCCCGTGCTGGTTTTAATTTATTATGTACTCCAGAAAAGCCTTGTCTTAATCCTGATCCAATCTTGTGGGAGCAACCATGTCTTTTAATCCTTATTCAGTACTGAAGGTTGGAATCTTTGGATTAGACTTTCTCCATGGAAATGTGAGACAATTGTGGGTATTAACCGTGATTAGCTGGAGATGTGACTCCACCCATTCCAGGTGGGTCTTGATAAGCTTACTAGAATTCTTTAAAAGAGGAAAACATTTTGGAGAGCTCTCAGAGCAGGCAGAACCTACAGAATGAAAGAAGCCTCTGAGACAAAAGAAACTTCATAGCAGAGCTGACACAGATGTGGACATGTGGAGAACAGAGATACGGATGTTTGGAGAAGCGTGGAGCCAAGCAGACATTGGCACGAGATGTTAAGTAAGCCAGAATCTACAGAGGCAGATGCCAGCCATGTCACTACTCAGCTGACAAAGGTGTTCCTAACCCATGGACCTTCCTTGAATAAAGGTAAGTTGGTGCCTTAATCTGGGTGTTTTCATTGCCTTAGAATTGTAAACTTGTAATTTATTAAATTCTGCTTTTTAAAAGCCATTCTAGTTCTGGTATATAGCATTCCAGCAGCTTGCAAACTAACATAGATTTGGCACAAGGAGTGGGGTGCTGCTGCGATTTGCAAATACCAAACATGTTGGAACAGCTTTTTAAATGGATAAGGGGAAGATTCTGGAAGAGTTGTGAGGAGTTTGAAAGACAAAGCCGAGAATGCTTTGAAGAGACTATCAGTAGAAATGTGGACTCTACAGATACCTTTGATAAGGCTTTAGACAGAAATGACGAATGTGTCGTTGAGAACTGAAAGGAAGGCATTCTTTGTAGATGGAAGGCAGAATTTGAGAGTGATGAACTTGGATATTGTTTTAGTTTGCTAGCTGCCAGAATGCAACATACCAGAGATGGACTGGCTTTTAACAAAAGGGGATTTATTTAGTTAATGTATAGTTCTTCAGAGGAAAGGCAGCTAACTTTCAACTGAGGTTCTTTCTTATGTGGGAAGGCACAGAGCAATCTCTGCAGGCCTTCTCTCCAGGCCTCTGGGTTCCAACAACTTTCCCTAGGGTGGTTCCTTTCTGCATCGCCAAAGGTCTCGGCTGAACTGCGAGTACAGAGATGAGGTATGCTGAGCTGCTTAGGCTGCGCTACATTGAGCTCTCTCATTTAGGCACCAGCCAATTAAATCAAACACCATTCATTGCAGCAGGCATGCCTCCTAGCTGACTGCAGATGTAATCAGTCACAGATGAGGTTCACATGCCATTGGCTCATGTCCACAACAATAGAACTAGGCACCTTCACCTGGCCAAGTTGACACCTGAAACTACCTACCACAGATATTTAGCAGAAATTTCCAAACTAAATGTGGAAAATGCAATCTGGCTGCTCCTTGAAGATTACAGTAAAATATGAGAGGACAGAGATAAGTTAAGAGCTGAACTCTTGGGTACAAAGAAAACAGAAATTGGTGTTCTGGAAAATTCTGGGCTTCCAGAATGTGCAACCCCAGTGAATAGGGCACCACGTGGGGATTTATCCAAACATGGGAGCAGTCAGCCATTACAGAACAGGATTTGAGATGGAGTTATCCAGGAAGGATTTGTGGAAAGTCCTTTCGTCTGATGGGCATGATCCTAGCATACTGCATAAAAAGCCAGCAAGAGTACTGTGGGATCTGTATAAACAGAACCACTGCTTGCATGGATAAAAAGGGGCAGAAAAGGGACAAACTGGAGCAAAAGTAGCTTCAGAGACAGACCCATAGAAGCTAAGGTCTGAAGCCAAGAAACCTTGGGCCAAGAGAGCAGACTGACTCATACACATAAAGAGGGTAGATCTGCCTCAGAAACTGAGGGTGAGCCTTCTGCTTTGTTATTCACCTCTACCTCAGAGAGATGTAGAGGTGGCCTCGGAGAGGGTAGAGTACATAAACAAAGGATTGGGGGAGCCTGGCTGCCACCGTATTATTCTGGAGGGGTTGAGCGTGTGCCCTGGAATTGGAGGAGAGGGTGAAGCCAAGAAGAAAATGGTCTCCTCAATGTCCCCCAAGGTTGCAAACTCCATGTCAGTGTCTGGAGAGAGCAAAGCTGCTGCACAGGCCCTTGGAAAGAGCCAGACTGCTGCTTTCCAAAGTCCCAAGGATAAATGACTTTCAGACTTTGAAATCCAATGGAGTTTGTCCTGCAGGTTTTAGGAGCTGTATGGTCTGGTGACCCCTGTGTTCTTTCCAATTTCTTCCTATGGAAATGGGAATATGTATTCTATGACTGTGCCTCCTTTGTATATTGGTAACAGATAATTTGTTCTGAGTTTTACAGGTCCAGAGCCAGAGGAAAATTCTGCCTTAGAACAAACCATGCCTGTAATTGACTTTGATGAGATTTTGTACTGGTTTTAACTTTGTATTGTGTTTGTATTGTTACTGAAATGTTTTAAATGATATTGTAATGGAGTGAATGTATGTTGTATGTGGGGAAAAAATGTCTTTTTTGCGGTCCAGAGGGTAGAATATGCCAGTTTGAGGGTAATGTGTACCCCAGAAAAGCCATGTTTTAATCCTGATCCAATCCTGTGGGAGCATAATCTTTATTCAATACAGTAAGTTGGAATCTTTATTGGACTCTCTCCAGGGAGATGTGACACACCCAATTGTGGGTATTAACTCTGATTAGATGGAGATGTGACTCTACCCATTCCAGGTGGGTGTTGATATATTTACTGGAATCCTTTAAAAGAGGAAATATTTTGGAGTCAGAAACAAAAGAGCCTAGAGAAATGGCAGAAGCCTCAGAGCTGACAGAAACACAGCAGCGCTTACACAGATGCGGACATGTGGAAAAAAGAGACCCGAATGTTTAGAGATGCTTGGAGCCCAGTTGACATCCCCAGGAGATGTTAAGCAAGCCAGAACATGGAGAGAACCAAGGGAAGCCAAGAAATGAAAGCCAGCCCAAAGAAGCAAAGTGAGGAACCCCCACAGGGACAGAAGCTGAAAGCAACAGAGCCCAGGAGCAAGGGACCAACATATGTTAGCCATGTGACTTCTCAGCTGACAGAGTGCTCTAAACCCATCGGCCTTCCTTGAGTAAGGTAACCTCTTGTTGGTGCCTTAATCTGGATAATTTCACTTTCTCAAAACTGTAAACTTGTAACTTATTAAACTCCCCTTTTGTAAAAGCCATTCCAGATCTGGTATATTGTATTCCAGCAGCTAGAAAACTAACACAACCACCATGCTTATTTGTTGGGAAAGTTTGGCTAAATCAGAGCCTCTAATAGCATCAAAAGAAAAAGCCGACTTTGGTTTGTTTGTCTCGCTAGCTGAAACTAGTACAATGGAACTGCTGTACAATTTGATAGCAGCTGTTAAGAGTGCTCCCTTGAGGGTGACACATGGAAGGAAGACAATATCCAAACAACTGATGAGAGGTTCCAGATCACTTGGATTGGCTGAGAAAAGTCCCAGTGACTAGATGTCTTGTTTGAGCTTCCAAATGCTCCCACAATTGTGTCTGGGTTTAGGAGGGAAACTGTATTTAGAAGCTAAAAATCTGCCTGCTCAGGAAAACTGACACCTGGTGGTAAAGAAGCACTAGGCTAGGTCGGCTTTCTTGCCTTCTTTTGTTCACCCCCTCACTATTGGTAGGGAGAAATGTCAAAGTCATCTTTTGTCTGTAAATCTTCCAAAGTCTTAGCAAAAAGTGGGCAAGGAGGGAACAGACTGACAAAAGCTAAGACAAACCTCAACACACCTACCCTCAAAAACCAAGGAGACCAATCTTGTTATTAAAAACAAAGAGTAGAGAGCACAACAGAAACTTGGGAGCTTTTAGTGTTCCTTTTTCCTGATTAAATACAGACGACATTAGGGCTCTTAATGGGAGAAGGGGAATATTGTTCCCAGTACATCTGGTTCCTGGTATTAATCTTAACTGTCTGGTGATATCAAGGCATGTGGCTTTTGGGGCAGCAAATACCTGCAATGATGACTGAGTCAGTACGGGCAGGGCCAAATTTCAATGTCATCTCATGCTTGTGTTTATGTACTGCCAGGTGGTCCTCGTTTGTAAATCTCTGAAACAAAACAGAAATGGAGATGTGAATTTAAAAAGGGCAATTCAATGTCCTTTTAAAATGTCTATCAAACATCCTAAAATAAGATAGACTCCTGGAAAGAGCAACTAAGAAGAAATGGAAAGAAGAAAATGTTGGCAGTAATGGAAAAGGAAAGTTGTAGAAAAGAAGAGAAAATGGGAAAGAAGAAAAAGTAGTGCTAGAAAAGGGGGAGGAAAAGGGAGGGAGGAAATCATGGCACCAACTGCTCTGTAATATCAGGTCCAAACAAGAGAAGTGGACAGATTGCTGGTGAAGTATGGTCCAGGCAGGAGGTCCCAAATGAAAAAAACATTAAGGCAAATTTGCAGTGAACAAAAGGAAAATAATTTTTAATAATAAAAATAAAGAGAGAAGGGAAAGGCTGGGCACTCGTTGGTCATCACAATAGGAAATTCAGAACGAAGCTCTCTATGCCACTGAATTGGACTATTTTATGAGAGGGCTAACCGGGAGATAAATTATGCAGGATTAAGAGAACCATTTAACTTCCTGGCCCCCACAGTGCTGCAGCAGGCGCCTGCGCGGCTATTTGGCTCAGGGTTTTAATGAGCCAGGATGGAGCCGTAGAGGACCGAGGCCCAGTGGCCAGCAGTAACAGCACACACCAGCCCCATTGGCCAAATGCTGTCTCCCTTCATTGGGCAGTATGCCTGGGCTCCATCAGCCATAAAGGGGCTAGTACAATGCTGCTGGTTGTATAATGGTAGAATAAAAATGCAAGCAGAAAATATTTTTTTCAGGGTGGGAAGGAGCCTGTAGACAGAATGGGGGAAGGAAAAAAGGGATTTTTATTTGTTTAGGGGTTAGAGTGAAGAATAAGAGACTAGGTCTGTCCAGTTTATGACTAAATAAGAAGTATTACCGGACAATAATTTATGCTCCTGCCCCTTCTTTAAAAAGGAAAGGTGAAGGAAAAAGACGAATAGCAGTAATTCAAAAGAATAATATCCTCAAAATTCCCTTTGAGGATAGCTGGCTCTATTTCTTCATTAAAACATGCCTGCAATACAGTAACAGCTTGGATGCTGCAGTTTTTCACAATTCTGTTAGCAGTGAAGCTCTGAAACATTGTTCTATTTGTCTTTTTGTTTCTAAAAAAACAGATCAGTTAATTCCTTCTTTTTTACACTCTTCACTAGACATACACTTCCCAGTGAACACTATACTATCTGTCCCCTTTTCCACAACTCATTTTGACTAAACTCCATAGAGAAGAGATGGCCCCATTTCCTACCCAGTAAGGAAAGCAAAGATGAACTGTTTAGGCTCCTTCATTTTACATGAACATGACCTTTCTCCAAATTTGCTCATAGTCCTATCATAACTAGAGCCAGCTTAAGATTCAAAACCATTCCAGTCTAGGTATACAAGCCTGAAAGGTAGAGGGAATTTTCAACTGGAAGTATGAAGAGCCAAGAAGTAAACTAGAAGACTGCTTCTGTGGCTCCTGATGGACCTAGGACAAAACTGAACAAACAAGAACTTTAGTTTTTTCTATTGTTGGTTAACCAAGAGTACTAACCTTCTCAATCATAGATTTTCCCTAAGAAAAAAACGTGGGGGTGGGGGAACAGGAGGGAAGCCTAGTCCATTGACTAGGGGTATGATATTTATAGGTTAATCTACAAATTACTGTGGAGGGTCTAGGATTGCCAGGTATTACATAAAAGAAAATGAGCAGAGGGGGTACAAGGGTAGTCCAGTGATAGAATTCTATTTTTAAAAAAATTTTATTTATTAAACATACCAACATACAAACACAAAATTCTTACCTATGATCATTCCATTCCTGATATATAATCAATAACTCACAACATCATCACACAGTTGTATACTCATCATGATCATTTCTCAGAACATTTGCATCAATTCAGAAAAAGAAATAAAAGGAAAACAGAAAAAAATTCATACATACCATATTCCACACCCCTCCCTTTCATCGATCACTAGTATTTCAATCTACTAAATTTATTTTAACATTTCTTCCCCCTATTATTTATTTTTATTCCATATGTTTTTACTCATCTGTCGATAAGGCAGATAAGAGCATCAGACACAAGGCTCTCACAATGACACAGTCACATTATGAAAGCTGTATCATTATATAATCATCTTCAAGAAACATGGCTACTGGAACACAGCTCTATGTTTTCAGGCAGTTCCCTACAGCCTCTCCATTATGCCTTAACTAAAAAGGTGATATCTATGATATGCGTAAGAATAACCTCCAGGATAACCTCTTGACTCTGTTTGGAATCTCTCAGCCATTGACACTTTATTTTGCCTCATTTCGCTCTTCCTCCTTTTGGTTGAGAAGGTTTTCTCAATCCCTTGATGCTGAGTCCCAGCTCATTCTAAGATTTGTGTCCCATGTTGCCAGGAAGGTCCAAACCCCTGGGAGTCATGTCCTACGTAGAGAGGGGGAGGACAGTGAACTTGCCTGTTGTGTTGGCTGAGAGAGAGAGGCCACATCTGAGCAACAAAAGAGGTTCTCTTGGGATGACTCTTAGGCCCAATCTCAAGTAGGCTCAACCTATCCCTTGCAGGGTCAAGCCTCATATGAACAAACCCCAAGGCCCATTGCCTTGGTTGTTCCCACTGTTTGTGAGAATAAGTTGCAGAATTCTTGCCTGCCATGAGGGACACCTGGGTTTGATTCCTGGCCCATATACTTCCCCAAAACAAACAAGCAGGCAAACAAAAGAAAGAAAATACAAGCGAAAATTCAACAAATGGTACTGCGATAATAGGAGAAGAATGAAATGTGACCTTCACCATATAGCATACAAAAGAAAGAAACAAAACGAACAGAACCTAGTTTACAATAGAGGAAAAACATTTTAGGGCAAGAGAGAGTGAGTAGGTGGGATTTTAAGTTTTCAAAATGTATTGCTAATGCTGTTATAATATTTTAAAAATATGTTTATGGTTACTTCAAGGAAATTTCATGTAAGAGCTTGAAAATTTTTGTGCAATATTTTAGAATCTCAAAGAATGATTTTCAAGCAAAAAAGTCCTCTTTTGCTATCAAATCTAGTTTGCTCAAAATTAGCTGGGAGGATTTTAAACCTTGGTCAGGTTTTGCTCTAGGATTGTTTAATATTTTAAAAGTCAATACTTGTTCCTCTCTGTTACATATCCCCATCCCACCCTCCTTCATGCCACCACCTCCATCCCTTTGAGTTATTTATTTTTTCCAAAGCAAAAGCTGGGGCCTGAAGAGAACTGACAATGGCTGAAGGGATCTCTCATACACCAGCACCTTAGAGGGTTTGATAACTGTGAACACGGATAGAAAAAAATTATATCTTTATTTTCACTAACTTCCAACTGAAATTCAGCATACCTAATTCATAATAAAAATCACATTTTCATTTTACATTTACAGTTATTAAGATATCTCAATATATTCTGTATAGTCATCACTACTTTGAAATTATGGTAGTGATCACTAGAGCTTGTTATTTAACGTTAAATAAAAAAGCATGTTATAAATATTTAACATTTTTGATAAGTATTTCAACATAATTGGTTTCTCCTTTGTAATTTTATGTATTTAAAAACTACTCTGAGAAGGTTCTAAGGCTTTACAATATGCCAAAGGGGGTCCATGGCACACAAAAAAGTTAAGAATCCCTGACTAAATCACATAACTTCAGAGGAGGAAGAGCCAAAAGGGAAGAATTTCAAGCATAACATTGTCAAGGTCTTGGCTCTTGTCATCTCTCTTTGCTATTTCTAACACAATTCTTTGTATGGCTGGGGTTGAAGGGAGAGAATATTGGTTTACTGAAGCTTTTTGCCAAAGTGAATGTCCATCTGGCTGTTGTTTATATTCTTTCATATATATATAAAATACTATGAACAAAAAGTTTATCGTAGAATGGGGGAGATGTGCTAAGAAGATCTGATGACTTTGCTATAATTTAGTATCGTATATAATAAACACTGAACAGAGGAAACCTATCAAAACACACCTCTCTCTAGATAATTTTTTTTCTCTTGTTCTGTAGTTATGTCGTGAAATGCATGCTTGGAGCCATCCTTCTGAAAGCAATTCCTCAATTAAAATAGCTAAAATTATTAAGTGATAGAACATTTAATCTTTTTTTTAGAAAGAAACATTTAATACTTTTTTATAAAAATCAGGGTCACATCTCAATTTGCCCTCGATGGAGTGCCGCCATGGCTGAGGCTCCCAGTCTCTTACAGGCCTCCCCGCCCCCGAGTAAGGATGAGAGGAAGCAGGATGGGGGCCTGGTGGGGGCAGATGGGTCCTGGGACGGGCGATAGGGGCTGTGGTCCAGAGGTGAAACAACGGCGGGGTCGGGGCTGCTCGCCTGGGCAGGGGTCTCGGGGTGCTAAGAGCTGCCTGCCTTGGTCTAGAGGAGATGCCGGTCCCCGTGGGGGGAGGGGGCCCGGCTTGGGTAGGGGGTGATCCCTGGGGACCCCCAACATTGGGAGAACATTTAATCTTATTAAAAAATAAAGGCTATTATACTAAATCAAAATGGATAAAAGGGCTCCTAAAAGGATTTCCATTTTGAATTACTGTCCATTTAAAAATCTAGCTCCCTCTTTGGTCAATTCCCTTAGCATTCCTTTGTTCTATGATTAAGTTTTTGGCAGAGCCACTCACTTAGGTTACACTTACCCCAGTTATATGGTAAACAATAATTTTCAACAAAATAGGGGCTGGAGAATTTGAGCCATATTAGATTAGCAAGGCAGTGTATATATCTTGGGAGAGGATTTTTGTGGTAAAAGAAAGGTTTAGAATCTTATTTGCTCACCTAAGTGAATCATGGCAGTTTCTTGGCATAAATGGAAAAACAAATATATAAGGGGCATTATGTGTTAATTTGCAAGCAGCCCACTTAGAGACCAAGACAATCTAGATCTGCACTATCCAATATGGTAGCCACTAGCTACATATGGTTACTGAGCACTTGAAATGTGGCTAGTTCAAATTGCGATGTACTCGTCAAAACATACACTAGCCAAACTGTCAACATGTTTTTTGGACCTGAAATTCAGAAAAAAGTAAGCACAATCAGAAAGCTCTAACCTCATCTTATAAAATGGCTGAGGTACTAAAGATCTGAAAATAGTTGATATGAAATACATATATATATCAATAATTTCTTGTATTGATTACATATTAAAATAATAAAATTTTAGACAAACTATGTTAAATAAAATATATTAAAATTAACTTCACTTATATATTTTTATTTTTCAATGCGTTACTAGAAAATTTTAAATTACATATGTGGCTCACATTTGTGGTTTGCATCATATTTCTTTTTTTACAATAATCACTTATATAATATGCTCAAAAGATCTTGTGGGAATTTTAATCATGTGCCAATCCTTAAATTCCCTCCCTATCCCCTGCCCCCAAATCCACTTTCTCTACATTCAGATTAAACTACAGGGCAGTGGTTTCTAACCAGGAGCAACTTAGCCCTCAGGAGACATTTCTGCTTATCACAACTGGTGGGAAGTAGTTCTGATCTCTAGGGGTACAGGCTGAGGATGCTGATAATTACCCTACATAACAGCTCCCCACAACAAAGAATTATCTGGCTCAAAATGTCAACTGCATCTCTGTTGAGAAATCCTGCTTCAGGGAGAGGAGAGAAAGAAACAAAAAGGGCCATTTTAAAATTTTTCTTGCCAAACTGCCAACACATGTTTTGAACTTGAAACTTGGAAGGAGGAAAGCACAGGCAGAAAACTCCAACCTCTTTGTACAAAATGGCTGATGTACTACAGATCTGCAGATATTGAGGATACAGACATTAGAAAGATGGAGACATGAGGCACTGTAATTGGGAGAGGAATATATTAAATGAATCTCTCGTGCACTGCCTTGTTAGTAATAAAAAGTTAAGACAGAAGAAGTAAATAAAAACAATTTTGACTTCTCCTGATTATCACCCCCCAATGAAGGGGAAAAAAAGATAACAGAGAAGGGAGATTTCCTTAGTATAAGAAATGTTAAGCAAAAAAAGGAAGTCAACCTCTCTCGGGTGTTCGTTTCCAAGATGACAAAGAAAAGAAAGAAGAATGGTCAGGCAAAAAAGGGCCGCGGCCACGTGCAGCCTGTTCCCTGCAATCGCGCAGGCTGCGTGCCCAAGGATAGGCCATTAAGAAGTTTGTTATTCGAAACATAGTAGAGGCTGCAGCTGTCAGAGACATATCCAAAGCAATGTCTTCGACATCCTAAGCTGTACGTGAAACTGCATTACTGTGTGAGTTGAGCCATTCACAGCAAGGTGGTCAGAAACCGAGCTTGTGAAGACCGGAAGGACAGGACACCCCCACTCCAATTTAGACCTGCAGGTGCTGCCTCATGACCTCCACCAAAGCTGAGTCCATAGAGACAGAAGAAAAACTACTTTCTGGAAAGAAAATAAAACAGAAATTAAACTGTAAAAAAAAAAGAAAGTCAATGGAAAACTGATTTTAGTTGCAGCACTGACAAGGAAAGTATAGTTTCTTATTAACTACTAATTTTCCGTGAGAGAGGTTTAGTAAACCCTTTCCATTTCTAGGAATTTTCACTCTCACCCATTCTCCTTTGACAGGAGAATTTGAAATCCTATCTCCTAGCAAAATGAGCAGGGCTAAAATTTAGGAATGGCCAGAAGAATAAAGATGGTGGGAACTGTAAATCATCTCAATGAAGTCTTAAGATTTTTAACTCTTTTCAAATTGAGGTAAAACATACATAAAATGCATAATCTTAAGTGTACAGCTCAATGAATTTTTATGTAATTATATAGCTATGTAATAACCATCCAGATCAAAATATGAAACATTTCAGGTACTCTATAAGGCTCTTTCATATCCCTCTTTTCTTAAATTTTAAAATGAAATCATTATGTAAAACAGCATAGAACCTGGCATATACCAAGTATTCAGCTAGTTCTCTCCTCTTTCCTTTTTTTAACCTCAAGATAGATATGTATTACAGAAAAAAAAAAAAACACAAAATTTTTCTTTGCAGAATAATTCTTAACAAGTCAATGGTTACAGATAGTTTTCTATGTAATCCCTTTAAGTCTAGACCCCCAAAAGTTTATTGAAATAACAGCACAGAACAGACCTGAAAAGAGGGCTCAGGACAAGTAACAGCTCACATAAACTATAAATTTCTGCATTTTTTACTCAGAGCCAGGCACAAGCATTTGGGGCATTAGGAATTTAGCAGTTTCAAGCTAAATTCTTGGAAAAAGCATTGTGACCAATGAAATTTCTATGCAAATGCACTTAACTCCCAGCCAGATTCATTCCTGAAATGTTGCTTTTGGCCACCACAGCTGTTTCGGTGTGGATTTGCCTCATATTGTAAAGTACTCTTATATCTTGACCTATGATGAATTCATATCGCTTTCCTTGTTTTAGAAAAGTACACAGGGGAAGGGATAGATCAGAATTGTTTAATTATTAGGAAACAAGTCCTGAATACCTAAACTTTCAGGAAACAATACAAGGAATTGAGTTTATATTTGTGATAGTCTGGAAAGTCATTCATGCTGAAACCTAACCACCCCCTGCTCTGAAATTTCAGGGTTTAGCAGTGCTTCAGGGACAGAACAGCTTTCTTATATTACATTAATTACACTTGGGCTATTTTGGTGAAAGAATATCATATGAAAAAGCTTTAGGAAACCTGAGAAACCATGGGGGCAAGTTCTAAAAGACATAATATCTGTGATCAGCAGGAAGAATAACTGATTTTTTTTTTTTTTGAAACAGGGACATCTGCAACTCTTAAGGTGTCTCACCTTCACTGCAGTGCTTCTGTTGTCAGTACAAGATATTTATGTTTGGGAAAGTAGGGAAAGGGAGAGAAAGGGAACAGGCTAAATACACACACCTCAAAGACAATATACTTTTCATTTCTACCTTGGTCAACCCTATGCTCCTTCTTTCTACTTCAAGATGCTGCTGTTTACTAAATGAGTCACACATCCTGCTTTGAATGCTTCCTGGCTCTTGAATGAATCATTTCAAAGCACAAGATTGTTCAGCAAATAAATACAACCACAGCAGCAGCAGTTCATATACTGCAAGTGTGAGCAAGGCAATTTATAGAGGAAAAATAAGAACAGGAAACTTCTGCCCAAAATAGTCCAAGAGAAATGCTGTCACGGGAAAGAAGGAGGACAAACTAAAGAGAGGGAGGAAAAAAATCACCAAACTGTCACTAAGGTAAATTCATTTGTCTATAGGTTGAGGAATTTTCTGTTTGGGAAAGGCTGCTTTAGTATCTCAAAGAGATTCTGGCAGCTGACCAAATCAGTCCATTGTATAAAAAGAAGGAATTGTGACAGCAAAGACATAATTTGATAGTTGGTCTAGCACCCATATTGTTGTGAGAATGTAAACTCCTCAAGAACAAGGATCCTTTCATCTCTTTGTTCATGGATGTATCCCAAACATCTCGAACAATACCAGTACATAATAGGTGCCTAGTAAATATCTGTTGACTAAATGACAACTAATATATCTGGTTTGAAACTGTTATGTAACCCAGAAAATCCATGTTCTTTGTCTAATAGGTCTAGAGGGCAGACCTATGGTAAAGTGGGATCTTTTCAATTAAGTTGTTTCCATGGAGATGTGTCTCCACCCATTCAAGTGGATCTTAATCCACTTACTAGAGTCCTTTAAGAGGGAAGCATTTTGGAAAAAGCTCAGAGTCTACACAGATTTGATGTTTGGAGATGCAGAAACAAAATGCCCCCAGGAAAGCGGTTTGAAACCAGAGCCAAAGGAACAGCAGATGCTAGCACTGTCTTCCCAGCTGACAGAGGTGTTCTAGACACCATCGGCCTTTCTTTTTTTTTTTTTTTTTTTAAACATGGGCAGGCACTGGGAATCAAACCCGGGTCCTCTGGCATGCCAGGCAAGAACTCTGCCTGCTGAGCCATCGTGGCCCGCCCCATCAGCCTTTCTTGAATGAAGGTATCTTTCTCTAGATGATTTCTTCTATCTAGATGATAGTTCTTGCCTGGCATGCCAGAGGACCCGGGTTTGATTCCCAGTGCCTGCCCATGTTTAAAAAAAAAAAAAAAGAAAAGAAAGGTCGATGGTGTCTAGAACACCTCTGTCAGCTGGGAAGACAGTGCTAGCATCTGCTGTTCCTTTGGCTCTGGTTTCAAACTGCTTAGTTTGGACATTTTTATGGTTTTAGAAATGTAAACTTGTAACTTAATAAATCCCTGTTATAAAAGCCACCCCACTTCTGGTATATTGCATTCCGGCAGCATTAGCAAACTACAACAACCCCCAACCTACAAAACTCTTGTCCATGTGTCAATGATGGGAGAATTTTCATCATCTATAATCAAAAGCAGAGATGATATCTGAAACACCAACTCTTTCCTACGGAGCCAGACACTGGATCCAGTCAGGACCCATTCACCCTAATGTGAGGAGCTTATACAAAATTAGGACAACAGTAAATGGACAAAATGGCACAAGGGATTTAAATCATTAGGAAGAATTTCTTGACTCTAGAGGTGTTTTAGTCTGCCAAAGCTGCAAGAATGCAACACACCAGAGATGGATTGGTTTTTAATAATAGGGGATTTATTTAGTTAAAAACATATAGGTTTTAAAGGAATATAGAATATTTTTCCTTTCTGGTTCTCTTCTATTTATATAACCTTACTTTCTCCTATTCTCCCATTAACACTTTCTACCCAGGTCAGTCTTTCTACTGATTTGCATCGTCTGTTTACTGTTAGTTCTGCATTTCCACACGTTTCCCTAATTCCCTTAAATGCCTTCATCTGTCCCTTAGCTTATCTAAATTCTAACACTTTTCATACCCAGCTGAACTCCAGTTGTTCTTTTATTTAATTTACCTTTTAAAACAGTTGTCAGTTTACAGGAAGTACAAAGTTCCCTTACACGCTACAGTTCTATTATTGACATTTAGCAATAGTACAGTATATATGTTACAACTGATGGAACAATTATTATTATAATTATATTAAGTAGTTCACATTAGGATTTACTCTTTGGTTTGTACAGTTCTATGGGTTTCCAATCGCTTTTTGAAGGTTTCCCTAATGACTCCAATCTTTAATAGTCTATTTTTCTTGAGATAATACGGCAATTATATAATTGGCACCATATAATTTAGGATTTTAGTCTGTATAGTCTCATAGTTTTGAACTCTTATGACTGAACAACAAAAAGACAAACAACCCAATTAAAAAATGGACGAATGATTTGAAAAGATATTTCTCCAAAGATATATAAACAGCCAAGAAGGACATGAAAAGACGCTCAATATAATTAGCAGTAGGGAAATTGAATTAAAACCACAATGAGAAACCACCTCAAATACCCACTAGAATGGTTAATATTAAAAAAAAAAAACAGAAAATGTGAGTGCTTACAAGGATGCAGAGATAGGAACTTCAGTACATTGTTGGTGAAAATGTAACAGCTACTGTGGAAAACAGTTTGGTGGTTCCTCAAAAAGTTAAACACAGAACGATCATACCAGATGACCTAGCAATCCTACTTCTGGGTACATACACAAAAGTACTGAAAGCAGGGACTTGGACAGATATTTGTACAACATGTTCATAGCAGTGTTACTCACAATAGCCAAAAGGTGGAAGCAACCCAACCAGCAGACAAATGGATAAATAAAATGTGGTATAAACACACCATGGAATACTATTCATCTGTAAAAAGAATGAAGCTAAGCCTACTTATAATTATGCCTAAGCATCACCCCTACAGAACCTCTTTTGTTGCTCAGAATGGCCTCCCTCTCTAACCCAACTCAGCAGATGAACTCACTGCCTTCCCCCTACAAGGGACACGACTCCTAGAGATGTAAATCTCCCTGGCAACATGAGATAAGATTTGCGGGAAAAGCCAGGGCCCAGTATCACCAATTGAGAAAGCCTTCTTGACCAAAGGGGAGAGAGAGAAATGAGATAAAGTTTCAGTGGCTGAGAGATTTCAAACAGAGTCCAGAGGTTATCCTGGAGGTTATTCTTATGCATTATAAAGACATCCCTTTTTAGTTTACGGTGTATTGGAGTGGCTGGAGGGAAATACCTCCAACTGTTGAGCTATCTTCTAGCAGCCTTGATTCTTGAAGATGACTGTATAACTATATAGCTTTCATAGTGTGATTGTGAAAACCTGTGCCTGATGTTTCTTTTATCCAGGGTACGGACAGATGAGTAAAAAACCAAGGACATAAAATAAATAAATAATAGGGGGTGCTAAAGGGTAAAAAATTAGGTAGTTTTGAAATACTAGTGGTCAATGAGAGGGAGGGGTAAAGGGTATGGGATGTATGAGTTTTTTTTCTTTTTTCTTTTTATTTCTTTTACTGGAGTGATGCAAATGTTCTAAAACTGATCATGGTGATGAATACACAACCATGTGATGATGCTTGAGCCACTTATTGTACACTAAGGATGGACTGTATGTGTGTGAAGAAATCTCAATAAAAATAATTAAAAAAAATGAAGTTCTGATAACATATGACAACATGGATGAACCTTGAAGACAACATGCTGAGTGGAATAAGCCAGACACAAACAGACAAATACTGTGTGCTCTAACTTATAAGAAATAACTAGAATTTGTAAATTCACTGAAACAGAAAGTAGAGTACAGGTTACCAGGGGCAGTGGGGACAGACAGTTAATGCATAACGGATGTACAGTTTCTGTTTGGGGTGATGGGAAAGTTTTGGTAATGGATGGTGGTGAGGGTACTGCAACATTATGAATATGTTTAATCCCACTGAATGGTATGTTTGGGAGTGTTAAGATGGGAAAGTTTATGAAGTATATATGGTACCACAATTTTTAAAAAAAGAGTGAATAAAGAGGCAATGACAATTAGATTCTATTCTAGTTTGCAAGCTGCTGGAATATACAGAAATGGTTTTAAAAAAGAGGAATTCATTTAGTTGCAAATTTACACTTCTAAGACCGTGAGAATGTCCAAATTAAAGCAAGTCTATAAAAATGTCCAAATTAAGGCACCAATAAGAGGTTTCCTTCACTCAAGAAAGGCCAATGAAGTCCAGGGTTTCTCTCACCTGGAAAGGCACATGGCAAACATGTCTGCTAGCTTTCCCTTCAGGCTTCTTGTTTCATGAAGCTCCCCTGGGGGTGTATTCCTTCTTCATCTCCAAAGGTCTCTGACTGCGTGGGCTCTGTGGCTTTCATGACTCTAAAGCTTTTTCCAAAATTTTTCCTTTTAAAGGATTCCAGTAAACTAATAAAGACCCACCTGGAATAGGGAGAGTCACATCTCCCTCTAACCAAAGGTTAATACCTACAATCGGGCACTCACATCTCCATAGTGTTAATCTAATTAAGCTTCCAACCTATAGTACTGAATAGGGATTAAAAGAAATGGCTGCCTCCATCAGATGGATCAGGATTAAAACATAGCTTTTCCAGGGCACATAATCCTTTCAAACCAGCACAGGTTCAAACCATGAACCTAGACTGGAACTAAAAATGGAGGAAAAAAGACCCCAAAGTACATTACTGAGACATATGAAGAAAAACCCCTGAAAGGTATACTGAAAGCTATATTCCATAAATATAAATCAATGTTAAATTTCTTGAACTTGATAACTGTACTTAAGGTGGTTACATAGAGATTATCCTTATTCTCAGGAAATGGACATGGAGGTATAAAATGTTCAAGGACTGTGATATATACAATCTACTCTCAAATGTTTAGAAAATAGTCATATAGATAGATAAATATATACATACATATACACATGGATGGATGCATGGATGGACAGAATATGACAGATGTGGCAAAATGTTAAAAGTTGATGGAGGGCGGGCCACAGTGGCTCAGTGGCAGAGTTCTCGCCTGCCATGCCGGAGACCCGGGTTCGACTCCCAGTGCCTGCCCATACAAAAAAAACAAAAAAAAGTTGATGGAACTGCGAATCTGGGTGGGGTGTATGTTACAGCTCTCTGCATGGCTTTTAAAATTATTTTTGTAATCATCTTGTAAGTTTGAAATTATTTCAAAATAAAATGTTAAAAAAAAATACAGAAAACTCCAATATACTCCCATCTTCTAAACATTTTAGAATAAGTCACATACATCATGTTCCTTGATCACTGACTACTTCATGTATATTTCCTAAGACAGAGCCTCATAATTTTTTCTTGATTTTTTACATTTTTGATAAAACAACATGCAAGCACATACATTCTTAATATACACACATTCCATACATGGTAAACAAGCAGTGGCTCACAATGTCATCACATAGTTGTATTATTCATCACCATAATTTTTTAGAACATTTGTATCACTCCAGAAAAAGAAATAAAAAGAAAAAACTCACACATAACCATACCCCTTACCCCTCCCTCTCATTGACCACTAGTATTTCCATCTACCCTATATATATATATTTAAATATATATATATTTAATTTTAACATTTGTTCCCCCTATTATTTATTTATTTTTAATCCATATGTTGTACTCATCTGTCCATATCGTAGATAAAAGGAGCATCAGACAGAAGGTTTTCATAAAGATTGGTGATTCCTGAAGCCATTAAATTGCCACAACTTGCACTTAGGGAAGGCATTTCTTTTTTTTTATGCTCATTCCGTTCTACATATATAATCAGTAATTCACAATATCATCACATAGTTGCATGCTCATCATCGTGATCATTTCTTAGAACATTTGCATCTATTCAGAAAAAGAACTAAAAACACAACAGAAAACAGAAAAAAAAATTATACATACTATACACCTTACCTCCCTTTCTCTGATCACTAGTATTTCAAACTAAATTTATTTTAACATTTGTTCCCCCTATTATTTATTTTTATTCCATATGTTCTACTCATCTGTTGACAAGGTAGATAAAAGGAGCATCAGACACAAGGTTTTCACAATCACACAGTCATACTGTGAAAGCTATATCATTATACAATCATCTTTTAAGAAACATGGCTACTGGAACACAGCTCTACATTTTCAGGCAGTTTCCTCTAGCCTCTCCATTATATCTTGGATAACAAGGTTATATCTATTAATGCGTAAGAATAACCTCCAGGATAACCTCTCAACTCTGTTTGGGGTCTCTCAGTTATTGACACTTTGTCTCATTTCACTCTTCCCCCTTTTGGTCAAAAAGGTTTTCTCAATCCCTTGACGCTGAGTCTCAGCTCATTCTAGGATTTCTGTCCCACATTGCCAGGAAGATCCACATCCCTGGGAGTCGTCCCACATAGAAGGGGGGAGGGTGGTGAGTTTGCTTGTTGTGTTGGCTGGAGAGAGAGGCCACATCTGAGCAACAAAAGAGGTTCTCTTGGGAGTGACTCTTAGACCTAATTTTAAGTAGGATTGACCTATCCTTTATGGGGTTAAGTTTCATATGAACAAACCCCAAGACTGGGGGCTCAGTCTATAGCTTTGGTTGTCCACATTGCTTGTGAGAATATCAAGAATTCAACTTGGGGAGGTTGAATTTTCCCCCATTCTCACCATTCCCTGAAGAAGACTTTACAAATACTTTTCCACTCACTGATCAAATCACTCTGGGATTCACTGGGGAATCACTCTGGACAAACCAACAAAATCTCATGTCCTACACAAGGTTCCATGTACTTATGGTGTTCAACCAACTATCTACATAAGTTATATTAGGAAATGCAGTAGTCAAAATATAAATTTTGTACCAAATAAACACTGTTTGCTTTAGTCTCACACATAAGCTGAAATTTTAAAATATTAATTACCATCTATTTTCAGCACCCTGCAGTAATGACATTCCTTTGTTCTTCCTCATGCACAAACATTTTTAAAATTTGTACATTTAGTCACTATCATTATACACTCTGGGCATTCCTAGATTATACCATCTCAATCTTTAACGTCTCTTTCTTTCTAATTTCATTTATGCACATAGTCCTCCTCCCTCTATCATTCTCACATTCAGCTTCATTCAGTGTTTTAACATAATTGTATTACAGTTAGGTAGTATTGTGCTGTCCATTTCTGAGTTTTTATATTCAGTCCTGTTGCACAATCTGTAACCCTTCAGCTCCAATTACCCAATATCTTACCTTATTTCTATCTCCTGATGGTCTCTGTTACCAACGAAATATTCCAAGTCTATTCACTAATGTCAGTGAGACCATACAGTATTTGTCCTTTTGTTTTTGGCTAATCTCACTCAGCATAATGTCCTTAAGGTCCATCTATGTTGTTACATACTTTACAACTTTATTCTGTCTTACAGCGGCAGAATATTCCATCGTACGTATATGCCACAGTTTCTTTAACTCAAGTTGAATTCTTGATATTCTCACAAGCAGTGTGGACAACCAAAGCTATAGACTGAGCCCCCAGTCTTGGGGTTTGTTCATATGAAACTTAACCCCATAAAGGATAGGTCAATCCTATTTAAAATTAGGTCTAAGAGTCACCCCCAAGAGAACCTCTTTTGTTGCTCAGATGTGGCCTCTCTCTCCAGCCAACACAACAAGTAAACTCACCACCCTCCCCATCTGTTGATGGACATTTTGGCTGTTTCCATCTCTTGGTAATTGTAAATAATGCTGCTATAAACACTGGTGTGCAAATGTCCGTTTGTGTCCTTGCCCTCATGTCCTTTGAGTAGAGACAGCATATAGATGGGTTCTGTTTTTAAATCCATTCTGCCAGTCTATGTCTTTTGATTGAGGAGTTTAATCCATTAACATTTAGTGTTATTACTGCATGGGTAGTACTTTCTTCTACCATTTGCCTTTTGGATTTTATATGTCATATCTAATTTTCCTTCTTTTTACCTTTACTCATAGTCTTCCTTTCTACACTCTTCTCCACACCTCTCTCTTCTGTCTTTTTGTATCTGTCTCTAGTGCTCCCTTTAGTATTTCTTGCAGAGCTGGTCTCATGGTCAAAAATTCTCTCAGTGATTTTTTGTCTGAAAATGTTTTAATTTCTCCCTTATTTTTGAAGGACAATTTTGCTGGATATAGAATTCTTGGTTGGCAGTTTTTCTCTTTTAATAAGAGAAAATTAAAACTTTCTCGCCTCCATGGTTTCTGCTGAGAAATCTACACATTAGTCTTATGTGGGCTTCCCTTATATGTGATGGATTGCTTTTCTCTTGCTGCTTTCAAGATTCTCTCTTTCTCTTTGACCTCTGACATTCTGATTAGTAAATGTCTTGGAGTACGTCTATTTGGATCTATTCTTTTTGGGGTACACTGCACTTCTTCGATCTGTAATTTTAAGTCTTCCATAAGAGTTGGGAAATTTTCCGTGATATCTTCCTCCATTAGTTTTTCTCCTCTTTTTCCCTTCTCTTCTCCTTCTGGGACACCCACAACACGTATATTCATGCGCTTCATATTGTCATTCAATTCCCTGAGTCCCTGCTCATATTTTTCCATTCTTTTCCCAATATTTTCTTTTGCTTGTCGGATTTCAGATGTTCCATCCTCCAGTTCAGAAATCCTATGTTCTGTCTCTCGAAATCTACCATTGTAGGTTTCCATTGTTTTTTTCCTCTCTTTTACCGTGCCTTTCATTCCCATAAGTTCTGTGATTTGGTTTTTCAGACTTTCGATTTCTTCATTCCTTGCCTTCTTTATATCCTCCCATCAATTCACTGATTTGGTTTTTGATGAGGTTTTCCATGTCTGTTCATATATTCTGAATTAATTGTTTCAAATCCTGTATGTCATTTGAATTGTAGGTTTGTTCCTTTGACTGGACCATATCTTCAATTTTTCTAGTGTGATTTGTTATTTTTTGCTGGTGTTTAGGCATTTAATTACCTTAATTAGTTTATTCTGGAGATTGTTTTCACTTCTTTTACCTAGAGTTTTCTTGCTGGATCAATTTGTTGTCTATCTGTTCTTTGACATTCAGTTCAGCTTTTTCTGGACCTCTAGCTTAGGTTTTGTTTAACAGAGGAGAATTTTTCAGTTCTTGTTTTCTTGTTTCTTGCCCTGCTTGTATGGTGCCTTTTTCTCCCCACCCTTAGGAGGGTCTACTTAGGTATTATAGCCCCCAGTCAGATTTTCCCAGACCAAACTGGCCTCCTATCAGGAGGAAAGAGTCGCCTGTATCGGTTTTCCCTGAGGGTGAGACCCAGCAGGTTGAAAGACTTTCCTGTGAAGTCTCTGGGGTCTGTTTTTCTTATCCTGCCCAGTATGTGGTGCTTGTCTGCCTGCAGGTCCCACCAGCATGAGATGATGCGGTACCTTTAACTGTGGCAGACTCTCCCTGCTGGGGGCGTGGTGGAGACAAGAGGAGAGGCTGGTAGGCTGGTTTTAATGGCTTCAAATTACCAAGCCCTGATGTCTGAATTCCTTGAGGGAGGGATTCCACCTGAGTTGGGCTTCACCCCTTCCATGGGGAAGGCACAGGCTCCAGACAAGCCCTCAAACGAGCTTGTTTCTACCTATGCCTGGGGAAGTTGCACACTGAGAAGCCCTGCTGTTGTACCCAAAGGCAGTCAAGCCTTTGTAGAAACACAGCCATAAAAACCTGTTTCCTTTTTTTTTCTTTTTCCATCAGCCCTGCCCTTGGTGCCGGGGCAGAAATGAGCGACCTCCACTTTGACCGGGTTCACCTGAGCTGGGGGCCTATTTTTAGTAGTCAGAACTTGTTAATTAATTCCACAATTGGCATTTGGTTGGTCTCAGCCCCTTCTGCTGGTAAAGTCTCTTTCCTTTCCCCTCTGGGAAGCAGCCTGTGGGGGAGGGGCACTGGCCACCGCAGCTTGGGGAACTCACAGTTGGGGGGGGCGGGTCACAGCCGGTCCAGCTGGTCCAGACTGGGGTACACTGTGTGTCCAGTTACTGACATGGCCCCAGGAGCTGTTCTGTACTGTTTCCAGTTATTAATAGTTGTTCTGGGGGACGAACTAAAATGCGCACATTGCTAAGCTGCCATCTTGGCCCGGAAGTCGGGAAGATGTTCAAGCCTCATAATTTTATCTTGTAAGCAATAGACTGTAAATCACTAGAGAGTTATTTTGTGCCTTATGTTTATTCTTTAACCTTACCATCTGACCTACCTCCGTGCTTGGCCCAGCGGTGAGCAGACAACAAGTACTCAATAAATCCCTATTTTCAGTGATTGGGTCAAGTTTTATATAGTGGTTTGAGAATAACTGTTGAAAAACTTAATCGTCCTTGGATTTCCAAGACTTTCACAGGGCACATTTTCAAAAAGATCTGATAGTGGACCATTTCCAATGTAAATTTCATTTTGCAAACATGTGATGATTAATGTATCTCCCCTATTTTGTTTGAAACCAAATTCCCTTTATTATAGAAAGGCACTTAAAGATAATTTTAATATACTGGAGTAATACTGCTCTTGTATAAAGGACATAGATGCCATGTCTTTGTGGATCAATTCACCTTCCTAGAGTACCTGATTGCATCATGGAACTTTATTGTATTACAAACTAAAATGTCCTGTGCAAATATTATGATTTTATCAACAGTAACCTTTTAAGTTTCTTCTTCACTCCCCAAACCACATCTTTTTGAAGTAGTTTCTTTTAAGATAGATCCCAAGTGCTTGAATTTTATAGGGCAAGAATATCAGCATCCCACAGGAGTTAAGCTATCTCAAAAGCTGGATTGTTCCATTTATAAGGCATGCCTTAAAGTATCTGACTGAAGGAAAACATACGTTTTAAATTATAATCAAGTCAATAAGCCAGTGGGAGCAGTGGTAGAAAAATAATACTAAAATCATAGCCAAAAGTGAATTTCAGAGTCTTCATCATGATGATCAGTAATTAATAGTAATACATTATTCTACATCATCTATACCAGTGGGACAGCTATTACTCTGTAGCAGCTTTAAGTACTCAGCCACACATCACTCATTTTTATTCTGGTTTCTTGTTCCCTCATCCTTTTGTAACAAATGTGAAAAATCATGGGTAGTGCCTTGTGGTAAGTTGCAGGTGCTCAATAAATCATAGCAGAAAGGCAACTGAGCTCCAAAGATCATATAGGTCCACTTGAACCTAACTGAACAATTGTAGGAAAGAGGGTGGTAAATACAATTTTTTATCAGTTTAAGTAAAGAAAATTTAGGTATTTTGTTTTTTAATGTTGCTTGTTACTTGACGGGGTTGAGAAATATAATCTTACAGCAAAGTTTATATGTATTTAATCAAAGTTCTACTCATCTCCTGCTAGGTGATTCCTACTGTCACAGCAAAGTAGTAAATACAATTCTTTTTCTCTCATAACTTTTTTCTGTAAGGCCATAAACTAAATTCTGTGTCCAGTGACTTTAAAACTAAAATTTGCATGGGTTTTCAGGCCTTTGTTCATGAAAGACTGTTGTCAATATCCTGCATAACTGAACTGTTGCGGGGGGGGGGGGGGTGTAGTGAGGCAGAGAAAAGAAGAAGCAATAAGTTTGAGGTAGACACTGTTGGTTTCTTAACCCAGTCCTTATTCCTAAACCTCTTCTACCTTTCCTACCTGCCACTACAAAGGCTGGATACTCACTTTTCTTGGCTCCCATGCAGCTAGGATTAAACCTGTCACACAGTTTAGGCCAAGTAAACAGACAGAAATCTACTGGGCGTGGGTAGGGTAGCACTTACTGGAAAGCTTGTTTCCTTAGAAAAGGAGCAATCCTGGCTACCCCTTTTCCCTTCTTCCTCATCCTGTGATAGTAGGGTAATAAAAATGAGGACTAAAAGCTAAAAATGGCAAAGCAGAGAGGCAGAAATAACTTGGGTCCTAATGTTAACCTTGCTTAACTGCTGAAACAGCCCTTATTTTAGATTTCTTGTTTTACAAGTGCTCATATAGTAGTACCAGTTGTTTTTTTTCCGATATAGTTTTTTTTTTTTTTTCTTGGAATAATGTACTCATTTATTTCTCTGGTCCAATCTCTAGGCCTAGGAAGACAGAGGCCTGTTAAGTAAAACCTAAATTTATTTCATTGAAGCTGCTTCAAAACATCAGACACATCAACATAGTTTTGATAACTATGTAGCAGAGAGTGGAGCACAAAATGGAGACCAAGGTATTTCTGCCCCTTAGCTGCCCTCCCCTCAACAATATGTTGCCATCTTGAAGCAGTTGATGATGCCACAGTACCAAGAAGGAGAAGGCAGGCAACCTTCAACATGCCCAACTGGAACAGCAGTACCCAGTGGAAATGGTGATAGGACCCTGTGGATACTATTTGGTTGTTCACCAGACTTTTCATAAGCACTTACTAAACACTGCCTGAGGACCCCCATATAGTTTTAAACTACTATCAGTCAGGTATTTGTATCTGATTCCCAATGATACAAATGATTTTTCAGGATGTACAGATTCTTCCTCATTTTCTCTCTCTACCTCTATTTTATTAATCTGAAGAATTTGGCAATGGAATGTGCAAGCAAGTAACTCATTCTACATCCTCAGGAACGTTTATCAGCTGCACCCTAAGGCAGAACTCAATTTTCACTTTTACACAGCATAACAAATAAACTACTCCACCTTATTACCTATTGACCCAAAATTTCTTGGAAGCAAGAATACTGTTTAGGCTTTTGGGAAAGACAACATGAAAAGAGAAAGGTATTTTATGATGCTGCTCTTGAAATTGGGGCAATTAAAGATCACTCTTCACTAAAGTATGGAGCGTCAGGTTGGAGCCACATCTTTTCTTATTCCTGCCTGCCCCTCTCCCCCAATAACTGATATCTGGCTCTTTATTAGACTACAGGGCACTCTAGTTAACTATACTTAAAAAAATGACAAGGACAGATCTATTATCTTTCCTTAGATGCTATTTATGTGAATGGATTAAATGCTCAACAAACATTAAGGAACCAATGCCTAAGAGCAGAGAAATCCCAGCAGCAATTCAGTGGGTTCTGTGTCAGCCAAACGGCTAATTGCTTTCTCCACAGCTCTTGCCTAATGGTAGACCTTTCAGTATTCTATTTTTTAGAGAAAGCTACTGAGTTGGAAGCACCATTAGAGTTCCCAAAGGGGATAACTTTAGTTCTTAGCAAAGCAAGGAAAGCTTCTTTTTTGGTCAAAATAATTATCACAGTCCTATTTTGGTTGATATTACATATTTGTATTTTACAATCTAATCTCTTTTCTCAAAGTCTTATTAGAACATTATGAGGTACAGAGCCCTTCAAAAATACATCATGCACTTTTGTCTTCTAATGTGCTACATAGTAGGTGTTGTACTCCTTAGATCTCACAAATGGGTGGGAAAGAACAAACAGATAGTGTGAATAGTGTGGACTTTTACAACACTATGTTTTCACTTGGGCTGCTGAAAATGTCATTGTGGAAAAATAATACTGTAAACATTTTTTGATAATACAGAAGTTATTGAATGCTTAAAATGAGCTGAGCAGAATATAAAATCAGTTACAGTGCAGAGCCTCTGATAAGTGAAACCTTACCCTTTAAGGGTTTATACAATTTAGTATTGTAACAGTTGAGCCAAAGAAAATATAAAGCTGGTTGAGAGAGAGAGAGAGAGAGATCTCAGCTTCTGAAACCAAGTGCTTAGTTGGCTACAGCAAGCTTACAAGGAAATTACACACTCTCATACACACCCGCTTACTTTAAAATAATTCCAAAATGCTGCAATAGCTTTTGTTTTAAACAAACAATCAAAAGATTAAGAGCCCAGAGACTTAGCAATCACAGAAGAGATAGCATGTTGGTAAATAAATGGACAAGGACAAAGGCTTAAATAGTTTGGTAGACAGGACCATCCCAGCCAATTCTAAAGAACACCTAGGGCAATATATGATTCCACAAGGGTTCCAGGCACTGGAGTAACCTTCCAGAAACCTATAACCTCCAGATAGGCTCCTGGTCCAGATGAGTCCTGAAACCTAGCCCAGCCTATCCAGAACATCAGATAGTTCCATCTCCCTATCCCATATTAGTGACAGACACTTCTAATATAAAAAATTTAGAACTGCCATAGCCCAAACAACCTTAAAGAGAGTAATGGAAAGATTAAAGGTGATGGTGGAATTACACATAGAAGATAGGACTTAACAAATGAATATGAATGCTGAATCCTTAAATTGATATCTTTTAGCCTCCTGTATTTTAGAGCAGCTAGAAGTAAAAACCTAAAATTGTGAAACTGTAACCCATCTCAAACTCTGAAATATGTTCTACAACTAATTGTGGTGCTGTGCTTTGAAATTTATAGCTTTTTTGTATATATGTCATTGTTCACAAAAAAGAAGGAAAAAAGTCATCTGTGATGATAAAAGAATATTTAAGCCCTCTAGTCTCCTATATTCTGGAGCAGCCAGAAGGAAAAATATGAGAGGAACATATGGTAGCCCATGACAAACTCTGGGATCTGTCCTGTAACCACTTGTTGAAGAGTGCTTTGAAAACTATTGCTTTTTTATTTCTTTGCTTTGTATATATGTTATATTATACATTAAAAAAAATTAAAAAAAAAAGTTTGTAGAACTCTTGAATAAACCAGCAGTTGGTAGGGTGCTCTGATTCTGCCTCACCAGTTTTAATTTAGTGCAGAAAAAAACTTAGCCTGATTTGTCGAAGTATTCAGCTGACTATCTTTACATTTAATCTGGAAAGTTTTGACAAGCTATCGTTATTTTAATAAAACCAGGCAAATGAGTTTCAATTCAATTTTGGATGTTTGCTTTATAGCCATAGAGATATTTTTTAGAATGCTGGTCACTGAACAGAGGTCTACATTAAAGGAAAAAAGGCAGGCAGGCAGGTAGGCAGGGAAAAGGAATAGGACCTACACTAGCTAACCTACCTACATGTTTCTTCACTGTCATACCTAACCAATATAACAGCAACATCAAAAACTGTGGAAACTGCCCCAGCTAGCTTCTCTAGCCTCATTTTCTGTTGCTCTCCATCACAATCTGCATTCCATCAATATTATGCTACCTACAGTTTTTTCTGAACATATCATGCTGTTTCATGGTTTTATGTCTGCTGTTCTTTTATATAGGGAATGTTCTTTTCCATTTTCTCTGGTAGGCAGATTTCTATTTATCTTTCAAAACCTGTTAAAGCATTATTTCCTCCAGGAAGCCTTCCCTGATATCTAGCAGACCTCTCAGTACTTGCAAATACTTATTCTACATTTACCATATTATATATTACAGTATAATTATATTTTTGTGTGTTTGATTCTTCTACCAGACAGGAAATACTTTGATGTCTTACACATTTTTCTGTCAATGAGATCTGGCATGGTCTCTGGCACATCACAGATACTCAAATCTTTTTACTGAACTGAGTCCACAAAGGCTAATCAGGGGCTGACTGAATTGAGGAAACTATTCATGGGCTAATTTCTGGAAATTTGCCGCCAGGTTTGAAGGTTGGAAATATATGGCAAAATACATGAAGATAAATGCCTTGAATTTATTCTTACAAAGGATCTTTTGTGTATACCAAGACTCTTACCAAGGGATATTTGTGAAAATTCCATATTCATTTTTTTTATTAGGGGTCAAAAGTGATAACAAATTTCTCCAATTACACAGAACCTCCCAAACTATTACATCAGAATGTAGACAAACCAGGAGATGCTAATGGGATCCTATTAACCATCATATCACATTACAACATCCCATTTGTTAGGGGAAGAGAGGAGAGAGAGGGTAAATATAAAGATCACTAAGTATAGTGAAGGGTGTCAGGAATGCAACTAAGATTTGGAATTTCTAGTCCTCCTCCCTAGGTAACAACTCACTATACAGCGAACTGAAGATTTCAACCACAGTTTGGTAAGCTGTTAATGATTCCTAAAGATATGTCCATGTTCTAATCCCTGAATCTGTGAATATTACCTTATAGGGTAAAGTTTTTGCAGATTTCATTAAATTAAGGATCTTAGACAATCATATTATTCAGATAGGCCCTAAATATCATCCCAAATGTCTTTATAAGAGAGAGGAAGGGGGAGATTAGACACACACCACAAGGAAAAGGTGACGGAAAGACAAAAGCACAGATCGGAATGATGTGCCCACATGCTGGTTTGAAATGATGTATTTATCCTAGAAAAGCCATGTTTTAATCCTAATCCCATTTTGTAAGGGTAGCCGCTTCTTCTAATCCCTATTCGGCACCGTATGCGTGAAACTGTAATTAGATCATCTCCCTGGAGACGAGATTTAATCAAGAGTGCATGTTAAACTGAACTAGCTGGAGATGTGTCTCCATCCATTTGGGTGGGTCTTGATTAGTTTCTGAAGTCCTATAAAAAAGGAAACATTTTGGAGAATGAGAGAGATTTAGAGAGAGCCAGAGAAGAACGACATAGCCACAAGAAGCAGAGAGCCCACTAGGCAGAGACCTTTGGAGATGAAGAAGGAAAACACGGGCAGGCCATGGTGGCTCAGCAGGTAAGAATGCTTGCCTGCCAAGCCCAAGTACCCGGGTTCTATTCCCGGTGCCTGCCCATGTAAAAAAAAAAAAAAAAAGAAGGAAAACACCTCCCGGGGAGCTTCATGAAACAGGAAGCCAGGAGAGAAAGCTAGCAGATGATGCCTTGCTCACCATGTGCCCTTTCAGCCAAGAGAGAAACTGTGACTGTGTTTGCCATGTGCCTTTTCACTTGAGAGAAACCCTGAACTTCATCGGCCTTATTGAACCAAGGTTATATTTCCCTGGATGCCTTTGATTGGACATTTCTATAGACTTGTTATAATTGGGACATTTTCTGGGCCTCAGAACTGTAAACTAGCAATTTATTAAATTCCCCTTTTCAAAAGCCATTCCGTTTCTGGTATATTGCATTCTGGCAGCTAGTAAACTACAACAGCCCATAAATCAAGAAATGCTGGTAGTCACCAGAAGCTAGAAGAGGCAAAGCAAGGATTCTCTCCTAGTGTCTCCACAGGACACACAGCCCTATGACACCTTGACTAAAGATTTCTTACTTCCAAAAAAAGGATAGAGGCACATGAAGATGGGGCAGGGAAATTACCCAAGCCAAGGGAGTCTGGAATAACGCTGACTTCCAGAGACAATGTCCAATTTTCCCAGCAAGTATGTGATACATATTACATATCCTACCTGACTGAGGATTGACCTTGCCACCTGTTACCCCTACCTTCTTAGGCATCTCTCCCCATATCTCCTTGGAAGCATGTTGAGCTGCTATAGCCTTGAATGCTGCCCATCCCGGTGCATCTTGTTTTGAGAAAAGAACACATACCAAGATGCTTTCCCGAAGCTTGAACATAAGCCTCTGATATTCAGCCACTTTTGTTTCCTAACCAGATATAATCTGTAGAGAGGTTGCCACAGGTACAGACATACTTGAGTGAACTTCTTGCTAGCCTTGCTGTCCATTGTGAGGCAGCTGCAGCTCTGTGTAAAAGTTCCCCTAATAAATGCTTTTGGACTGATTAAAAAAAAAAAAGAATAAGATTTCTTACTTCCAGAACTGCAAAAGAATAAATTTCTATAGTTTACCACCCAAGTTGTTGTCATTTGTTATAGCAGCCACAAGGAACAAATACATGCAGAATCTTCTCAATCTAAATTGTAATTATCTCCATTCTAAGAGTAGCAGAAGAGTACGCAGATGAAAGACAACAATGCAGATTTTAAATTTCAATCACAAACCATTCATCTGCTCCTGAATAAGTATCACTTAATAGGAACCAGATATCAGAAATGCATCTGGCTTATCACTTAAAAATGACCTTATGAGTAGGAGTTTGTGGCAGGAACACGCCTACCTAACATCCCTTCCTCCAACATAAACGAGATATACTGAATTAACTGAGTGGCCATGTAGGTTTCATCTACACCCAAACTGGTTCTACTTTAAGGAACACTTTATAGAAGTGTTGCACAGTAAATAAAAAAGTATTTGCAAAGTCTCCTTGGGGGAATGGTGAGAAAGGGGGAAAATTCAACTTCCCCAAGTGGAGAATTCTTAATATTCTCACAAGCAGTGGGGACAACCAAAGTAATAGGCTCAGCCCTCAATCTTGGGGTTTGTTCATATGAAACTTAACTCCGCAAAGGATAGGCTAAGCCTACTTAAAATTAGGCCTAAGAGTCACCCCCAAGAGAAACTCTTTTGTTGTTCAGGTGTGGCCTCTCTTTCTCAGCCAACACAACAAGCAAACTCACTGCCCTCCCCCTCTCTACATGGGACATGACTCCCAGGGGTGTGGACCTTCCAAACAATGTGGGACAGAAATCCTAGAATGAGCTGGGACTCAGCACCAAGGGACTGAGAAAACCTTCTCGACCGAAAGGGGGAAGAGAGAAATGAGACAAAATAAAATGTCAATGGCCGAGAGATTCCAAACAGAGTCAAGAGGTTATCCTAGAGGTTATTCTTACGCATTAAGCAGATATCACCTTTTTAGTTAAGGCGTGATAGAAAGGCTGGAGGGAACTGCCTGAAAATGTAGAGCTGTGTTCCAGCAGCCATGTTTCTTGAAGATGACTGTATAGTGATACAGCTTTTGCAATGTGACTGTGTGACTGTGAAAACCTTCTGTCTGATGTTTCTTTTATCTACCTTATGGACAGATGAGTAAAACATATGGATTAAAAATAAATAATAGGGAGAACAAATGTTAAAATAAATTTAATAGATTGAAATGCTAGTGATCAATGAAAGGGAGGGGTTAGAGGTATGGTATGTATGATTTTTTTCTGTTTTCTTTTTATTTTTTTCTGAATTGATGCAAATGTTCTAAGAAAGGATCACGATGATGAATATACAACTATGTGATAAAAAAAGACTGTTCATATTGTATGTTGATTGGTTTTATTAATAAAAATTAAAAAAAATAAAATGCACACATACACACACAAAATAAGATTATCAATAAATATGTATGGTGCACCTAAAAAAAGAAAAAAAGTTTTTGTACAAGACTGGTCTGCAGTGGTGAGAAAGTGGAATCAACCCACCTGTACCACAACAGGAAATATGAGAAATAAGCATCAACATGGCATTTTCTGGAATACTATACAGCATTGAAAATAAAATGGTGCTACAAATGGCATAACTGAGAGCTGTAACAAGTACACTGCGCAAAATAAGCAAGTTGTAGGATGATATGTCCATGTGATCATTTATGTATAAACTTTAGAAAAATGCAGAATAAATCTACATGCTCTTTTTTTAAAAAAAATGAATTTAGAGAACATCAATCTTCCTGGGTAAATTTAATGAGATACTGCTGGCTGCTTCAGATGACAGTCTGCAAATGAGTTGCTTCATTCTCCTTTGAAGCTTTTGGGGAGCCAGAAGAAATGACTGAAACAGAATGTATCATGTCCAAACAGCAGTATGGTAACCAATGTAGGAAACATCAGTTAATCCACTTGGAACTTTCATCACAATCCAAGAAAGTATGGACATCAAGACCACAACTTATTCATGCACAATTTAGTGCCAAGGTCAGAAAAGTTGAGAAAGATCTTCTTTTATAAGGTATATGGTAGAGAAGAAGGGAGCCAGTAAAGTCTACACTGGATAATTCAACTCATCTTAATGGTGCTCTGATAAAGGCTAAAACAGTGTTTTTCAAACTGTGGGACATTATCTATTACAGGGTAGTAAAATCAATTTAGTGGTATATAGCCAGCACTTAACAAAAAATAGAATGGGACACACAAAAAAAACAGTGCATCGTATTAAATAAGGGTGAATATTGTTACATGACTCTCTAATTTCTATTATACAAGCATATGTTTTAAGGTAGTAGTGTAAAAGGTATTTCTTACTTCAGCTCACCAATTCAAAAGACTGAAAGCCACTAAATAAAAGTGAATAGTTAACTGCATGTTTATTCTTGCATAGTGCTCAGAAAAGAGCTACTAAATAGTGCTTGTTTTATGTAAAAAATTAAGCCTGAAGCAGAGTACTCATTGCTCATTATTCTAACATTAAGACAGAAAAACAAGGCATAGCAGATAGTCCAGTTTACAAGCAAAAATTTTTGTCTCCTTGACAAAGTTCCAATTCAATTATGCCCTAGCTGCTGACTTTTCTATCACCACCTCCCGATTGTTTCAGAGACAGTATCCACGACCTACTGTTTATGCGGTGGAGGAAGAAATTGCTTCCCAGAAAGGCTTAGCCCACTGTATTTTACTAGATAAAGAAAAAAACAAAAAAGCCATTCCACTCTGACAAGCTGATTACTGTCTATGGAGGAGCAAAATGCCTCCCTTAGGACTAAGGAAATAGGCAACAAGGTATTGATGTTCAAACCTTTAACCACTGCTCTGCCAAGAGCTGCTCAGTATGTGCACACAGCTCTCTCTCCTGTGCCGTTAAATGTGCATAACTGAAAGGGAAAGCCTCCATGAAACTCTGCCTAGCTGTAGTTTCAAATGCACATATACTGAAATGAGGTTTCCCCTCTCTGCTACTGCAATTATCTAAGTAAGACTCAGAAGGGAAGAAAAGGAAAGGCTGAAGAGAGAATAAAGTGTTGAATCTCATATGGTACTTATAAAACACACTCAGAAACTTAAAACCCCTTGAAATTTTTAGAGTAAATACATGCATTATCCTCTCCCAATATAACCTAAAGAGATTACAGTCTCTTCCATATCCTAAGAAATACCTAAAACTGAAGTAAAATGACAAATGTCTGAAATCATGAACAAAATACAGTGAAAGAAATTATTGTGTACAGATTGTCACTGTGACACCTGTAATGCTATTTGTCCTGTATAATACTTTGGTATTACACAGTTAATTCCATGTATATATAACACTTACGATTTTAAAACTATCTCAACATTTCTCTTCAACAGATTCAAACAACTATGCCAACAAAAGACATCTTTTTTGGGTGGGGGTCAGTGAGTTTGAGAACAGAGACAGAGAAAGGAGGTAACTGAGGCCTAGCATTAAAGTGTAGGCTTTTTGTTAGCTTGTTTAATCATTTCCTAACCTATTAAGCTATCACAGTCTGCCTGAATACAGCCATATCTCAGAGATACGGCAGGTTCAGTTCTAGACCACAGCAATAAAGTAAATACCAAAATAAGGCGAATATCACAATAAAGCAAGTCATATGAATATTTTGGTTTCCCAGTACATATAAATTAGGTTTACATTATTCTGTAGTCATAACTGTGCAACAGCATTATGTCTAAAAAAAAGATGTACATACCTTAATTAAAATGTGACACAGAGACACAAAGTGAGCATATACAGTTGGAAAAACAGTGCTGTTAGACATGTTTGACGCAGGGTGGTCACAAATCTTCAAATTGTAAAAAATGCTACAACTGCAAAGCAGATAAAATGAGATATGCCCATAACTCTTAGGAGTCAAGCTTGTAGTCTTTGTTTTACAGGTTTCTGACCTGAATCATTTTTTCTTTGCATTTCTTTTTGTCTTTTTTTGCATGGGCCGGCAAGGGGAGTCCAACCCGGGTCTCCAGCATGGCAGGTGAGAACTCTGACACTGCACCACCATTGTCTGCCCTGCATTTCATTTTTTTTTTTAAACTTTTTTTATTAATTAAAAAAAAATTAACAAAACATTAAGATATCATTCCATTCTACATATACAATCAGTAATTCTTAATATCATCACATAGTTGCATGTTCATCATTTCTTAGAACATTTGCATCGATTTAGAAAACAAATAAAAAGACAACAGAAAAAGAAAACGATAACAGAGAAAAAAAAAGATTATACATACCATACCCCTTACCCCTCACTTTCATTTACCACTAGCATTTAAAACTAAATTTATTTTAACATTTGTTCCCCCTATTATTTATTTTTATTCCATATGTTCTACTCTTCTGTTGATATAGTAGCTAAAAGGAGCATCAGACACCACGTTTTCACATTCACAGAGTCTCACTGTGAAAGCTATATCATTGTTCAATCATCATCAAGAAACATGGCTACTGGAACACAGCTCTACATTTTCAGGCAGTTCCCTCCAGCCTCTCTGCTACATCTTGAACAACAAGGTGATATCTACTTAATGCATAAGAATAACCTCCAGGATAACCTCTCAATTCTTTTTGGAATCTCTCAGCCATTGACACTTAGTCTCATTTCACTCTTCCCTCTTTGGTCCAGAAGGTTCTCTCAATCCCTTGATGTTAATTCTCAGCTCATTCTAGGGTTTTTCTCAGTCCCTTGATGCTGAGTCTCAGCACATTCCAGGATCTCTGTCCCACGTTGCCAGGAAGGTCCACACCCCTGGGAGTCATATCCCACGCAGAGAGGGGAAGGGTTGTGAGACTGCTCGTCATGTTGGTTGGAGAGAGAGGCCACATCTGAGCAACAGAAGAGGCTCTCTTGGAGGTGACTCTTAGGCCTAAATTTTAAGTAGACTTGACCTATCCTTTGTGGGGTTAAGTTTCATATGAACAAACCCAAAGACTGGGGGCTCAGCCTATAGCTTTGATTGTCCACACTGCTTGTGAGAATATCAAGAATTCAACTTGGGGAAGTTGAATTTCTCCCCACTCTCACCATTCCCCGAAGGGGGCTTGCAAATACTTTTCCAGTCACTGATCAAATCACTCTGGGATTCATCGGGGCATCACTCTGGACAAACCAGCAAAATCTCATGTCCTACCTGAGATTCCAAGTACTTATGACATTCAATCAAATTATCTACATGAGTTATATTAGGAAATGCTCTAGTCAAAATTAAATTTTGTAACAAATAAACATTTTTTGCTTTAGTCTCACATATAAGGTGACATTTTAAAGTATTAATTATCATCTATTTTCAGCACCCTGCAATAATGACATTCCTTTGTTCATCCTCATGCACATTTTTAAAATTTGTACATTGTACATTTCACTATTATTATACACTCTAGGCATTCCTAGATTATACCATCTCGATCTTTACCATCTATCTTTCTTTCTGATTTCATTTATGTCCCCAGCCCTCCTCCCTCTATCCTTCTCACATGCAGCTTCATTCAGTGTTTTAACATAATTGCATTACAGTTAGGTACTATTGTGCTGTCCATTTCTGAGTTTTTATATTCAATCCTGTTGCACAATCTGTATCCCTTCAGCTCCAATTACCCAATATCTCACCCTATTTCTATCTCCTGATGGTCTCTGTTACCAAGGAAATATTCCAAGTTTATTCACTAATGTCAGTTCATATCAGTGAGACCATACAGTATTTGTCCTTTTGTTTCTGGCTAATCACACTCAGCATAATGTCCTTAAGGTCCATTCATGTTGTTATATACTTCATGACTTTATTCTGTCTTACAGCTGCATAATATTCCATCGTATGTAAATGTCACAGATTGTTTAGTCAACTGTCTGTTGATGGACATTTTGGCTGTTTCCATCTCTTGGTAATTGTTAATAATGCTGCTATAAACATTGGTGTGTAAATGTCCATTTGTGTCCTTGGCCTCGTGTCCTTTGAGTAGAGACAGCATATAGATGGGTCCTGTTTTTTAATCCATTCTGCCAGACTATCTTTTCATTGGAGAGTTTAATCCATTAACATTCAGTGTTATTACTGCATGGGTAGTACTTTCTTCTACTATATTGCCTTCCGGATTTTATATGCCATATCTAATTTTCCTTCTTTTTACCTTTACTCATAGTCTTTCTACACTCTTCTTCACACCTCTCTCTTCTGTCTTCGTATCTGTCTCTAGTGTTCCCTTTAGTATTTCTTGCAGAGCTGGTCTCTTGGTCACAAATTCTCTGTGATCTTTTGTCTGAAAATGTTTTAATTTCTCCCTCATTTTTGAAGGACAGTTTTGCTGGATATAGAATTCTTAGTTGGCAGTTTTTCTCTTTTAATAATTTAAATATATTATCCCACTGTCTTCTCGCCTACATGGTTTCTGCTGAGAGATCTAGTCTTACTGGGCTTCCCTTGTATGTGATGGATTGCTTTTCTCTTGCTGCTTTCAAGATACTCTCTTTCTCTTTGACCTCTAACATTCTGATTATTAAATGTCTTGGAGTATGTCTATTTGGATCTATTCTCTTTGGGGTATGCTGTACTTCTTGGATCTGTAATTTTAACTCTTTCATAAGAGTTGGGAAATTTTCTGTGATAATTTTCTCCATTAGATTTTCTCTTCCTTTTCCCTTCTCTTCTCCTTCTGGGACACCCACAACACGTATATTCGTGTACTGCATATTGTCTTTCAATTCCCTGAGTCCCTGCTCATATTTTTCCATTTTTTTCCTATAGTTTCTGTTTGTTGTCAGGTTTCAGATGTTCTGTCCTCCAATTTTGAAATTCTATGTTCTGTCTCTCGAAATCTACCATTGTAGGTTTCCATTCTCTTTTTTATCTCTTCTACTGTGTCTTTCATTCCCATAAGTTCTGTGATTTGTTTTTTCAGACTTTCAGTTTCTTCTTTTTTTTTTTAAATTTTTTTTATTAATCAAAAAAAAGAAAAGAAATTAACACAACATTTAGAAATCATTCCATTCTACACATGCATTCAGTAATTCTTAGTATCATCACATAGATGTATGATCATCATTTCTTAGTACATTTGCATCGATTTAGGAAAAGAACTAGCAAAACAGCAGAAAAAGATATAGAATGTTAATATAGAGAAGAGAATTAAAATAATACTAATAAAAAAATATATATATATAAAAGGAAAAAGAAAAAAACAAAAACAAAAGATACAAACAAACAAAAAAACATATTTCAGGTGCAGCTTCATTCAGTGTTCCAACATAGTTACATTACACTTAGGTATTACTGTGCTGTCCATTTTTGAGTTTTTGTATCTAGTCCTGCTGCACAGTCTGCATCCCTTCAGCTCCAATTACCCATTATCTTACCCTGTTTCTAACTCCTGCTGGTCTCTGTTACCAATGATATATTTCAAGTTGATTCTCGAATGTCGGTTCACATCAGTGGGACCATACAGTATTTGTCCTTTAGTTTTTGGCTAGACTCACTCAGTATAATGTTCTCTAGATCCATTCATGTTATTACATGCTTCATGAGTTTAGTCTGTCTTAAAGCTGCATAATATTCCATTGTAGGTATACGCCACAGTTTGTTTAGCCACTCGTCTGTTGATGGACATTTTGGCTGTTTCCATCTCTTTGCAATTGTAGATAATGCTGCTATAAACACTGGTGTGCAAATGTCCGTTTGTGTCTTTGCCCTTAAGTCCTTTGAGTAGATGGTATCGCTGGGTCGTAATCCATTCTGCCAGTCTATGTCTTTTGATTGGGAAATTCAGTCCATTAACTTCTAGTGTTATTACTGTTTGGATAATATTTTCCTCTACCATTTTGGCTTTTGTATTATATATATCATATCTGATTTTCCTTCTTTCTACACCTTACTCCATACCTTTCTCTTCTGTCTTTTCGTATCTGACTCTAGTGCTCCCTTTAGTATTTCTTGCAGAGCTGGTCTCTTGGTCACAAATTCTCTCAGTGACTTTTTGTCTATAAATGTTTTAATTTCTCTTTCATTTTTGAAGGACAATTTTGCTGGATATAGAAGTCTTGGTTGGCAGTTTTTCTCTTTTAGTAATTTAAATATATCATCCCACTGTCTTCTAGCTTCCATGGTTTCTGCTGAGAAATCTACACATAGTCTTATTGGGTTTCCCTTGTATGTGACAGATTGTTTTTCTCTTGCTGCTTTCAAGATCCTCTCTTTCTCTTTGACCTCTGACATTCTAACTAGTAAGTGTCTTGGAGAATGCCTATTTGGGTCTATTCTCTTTGGGGTGCGCTGCACTTCTTGGATCTGTAAATTTAGGTCTTTCATAAAAGTTGGGAAATTTTCAGTGATAATTTCTTCCATTAGTTTTCTCCTCCTTTTCCCTTCTCTTCTCCTTCTGGGACACCCACAACACGTATATTTGTGCGCTTCACATTGTCATTCAGTTCCCTGATCCCCTGCTCAAGTTTTTCCATTCTTTTCCCTATAGTTTCTGTTTCTTTTTGGAATTCAGATGTTCCATCCTCCAGTTCACTAATTGTAGCTTCTGTCTCTTTAGATCTACCATTGTAGGTATCCATTGTTTTTTCCATTTTTTCTTCTTTGTCCTTCACTCCCATAAGTTCTGTGATTTATTTTTTCAGATTTTCTATTTCTTCTTTTTGTTCAGCCCATGTCTTCTTCATGTCCTCCCTCAATTTATTGATTTGGTTTTTGAAGAGTTTTTTCATTTCTGGTCGTATATTCAGCATTAGTTGTCTCAGCTCCTGTATCTCATTTGAACTACTGGTTTGTTCCTTTGACTGGGCCATATCTTCAATTTTCCGAGCGTCATCCATTATTTTCTGCTGGTGTCTGGGCATTTGATCAGATTTCCCTGGGTGTGGGACCCGGCTGGTTGAAAGGTTTTTCTGTGAAATCTCTGGACTGTTTTTCTTTTCCTGCCCAGTAGGTGGCGCTCGTGGCACTCGTCTGTCTGCGGGGCCCACTAGTAAAAGATGCTGTGGCTCCTTTAACTTGCCAATCCGAAATTCGCAGTCAGCCCGGGAAACTGCGTGTGGAGGGGGGGTCGCCAGCTGCCGCAGCTTGGGGGAATGCCGGTCCAAATTGCCCAGCTGGCCCAAGACGCCAAGCGTGGCGGGAGGGCCCCGCTATCCAACGTTCCCAGTCAGATCAGGGAGCCACGTGCGTGGAGGGGACCCCAGTCGCCAGCCGCCCCGGCCGGGAAAACGCGCGCCCCTCGGGTATCTCACCGCAGCGGATTCTCCCTGCCCATTCAGCCGTTCCAGAATGGGGTACGCTGTCTTTTTGGTCTCTGTCGTGGCTGCGGGAGCTGTTTCGTATTGTTTCTGTTTCTTTAGTTGCTTTTCTGGAGGAGGAACTAAGACCCGCGCGTCTTACTAAGCCGCCATCTTCTCCGGAAGTCTCAGTTTCTTCTTTTTGTTCTTTCCTTGCCTTCTTTATATCCTCCCTCAATTCATTGATTTGGTTTTTGATGAAGTTTTCCATATCTGTTCGTACATTCTGAATTAATTGTTTCAGCTCCTGTATGTCATTTGAATTGTTGGTTTGTTCCTTTGACTGGGCCATATCTTCAATTTTCCTAGTGTGATTTGTTATTTTTTGCTGGCGTCTAAGCATTTAATTACCTTAATTAGTTTATTCTGGAGATTGCTTTCACGTCTTTTATCTAGGGTTTTCTTGCTGGATGAATTTGTTGTCTATCTGTTCTTTGACATTCCGTTCAGCTTTATCTGGACCTTTAGCTTAAGTTTTGTTCAACAGAGAATTTTTCAGTTCTTGTTTTCTTGTTTCTTGCCCTGCTTGTGTGGTGCCTCCCCCCCCCACCAACATTTAGGAGGGTCTACTTAGATATTATATATCCCAGCCAGATTTTCCCAGACCAAACTGGCCTCCTATCAGGAGGAAAGAGTCATCTGCATCAGTTTTCCCTGAGGGTGAGACCCAGCAGGTTAAAAGACTTTCCTGTGAAGTCTCTGGACTCTGTTTTTCTTCTCCTGCCCTGTGTGTGGTGCTTGTCTGACTGTAGGTCCCACCAGCATAAGATGATGCGGTACCTTTAACTTTGGCAGACTCACCCTGCTGGGGGTGTGGTGGAGACAGAGGAGAGGTTGTAGGCTGGTTTTAATGGCTTCAAATTACCAAGCCCTGATGTCTGAATTCCTTGATGGAGGGATTCCACCTGAGTTGGGCTTCACCCCTCCCCTGGGGAAGGCACAGGCTCCAGACAAGCCTCCAAAAGAGCTCACTTCTGTCTATGCCTAGGGCAGTTGCAGCCTGAAAAGTCCTGCCGCTGTATCCAGAGGCAGTCAAGCCTTTGTAGATACACAGCCACAAAAACCTCTGTTTCCTTCTCTTTTTTTCCCCCTTTTTCTGTCAGTCCTGCCCCCTTGGCGCCAGGACAAAAATGAGCAACCTCCGCTTTGATCAGGTTCACCTAAGCTGGGGGCCTATTTTTAGTAGTCAGAATTTGTTAATTAGTTCCACAATCAGCGTTTGATTGTACCCAGTCCCTGCTGCTGGTAAAGTCCTTTCCTTTCCCCTCTGGGAAGCGGCCTATGGGGGAGGGGCGCTGGCCGCCGCAGCTTTGGGAACTCATGGTTCAGGGGGGTGGTCGCAGCCAGTCCAGCTGGTCCAGACTGGGGTACGCTGTGTGTCTGGTCACTGACGTGGCCCCAGGAGCTGTCCTGTACTGTTTCTGGTTATTTAGTAGTTGTTCCGGAGGACGAACTAAAACGCGCACGTTGTTAAGCTGCCATCTTGACCCAGAACCTGCATTTCATTTTATAGGAATTCCTGGCAGTGACACCAGGACTAAGCTGGTACATTTACCCCTCCCACACAAACGGACACCTTCTCACACATACACAAATTCATGTACAGGGACTTGCACCACGAAGCGGCCTGTGAGAGACACCCTGCAAAGTAATCAACTGAGATATTTGGACACGTGGAGTGATATTTGGTAGTTTAGGACCATACCCAAAGAGGCATTTGCAGCTCTGAAGACAAGAACTTGACGTCACAGTCAGAAGTGTTATGAGTTGAACTGTGTCTTCCCAAAACATAAGTTTAACTCTAATGCTAAGTACCTCAAAATGTGACGTTATTTGGAAAAAGGGTCACTGCAAATGTAATCAGTTAAATTAAGATGAGGTCATACTGGAGTACTGTGGGCCCTTCACCCAACATAATTGGTGTCTTTTAAGAGGAGGAGAAGAGGCAAAGAGACAGAGACACAAGAGAAAGCAGACTATGTGAAGACGGAGGCAAAGATCGGATTGAGGGAATGCTGAGGATTGCAGGACACCACCAAAAGCTAGGAGAAGGGCAAAGAAAGATTCTTCCCTACAGCTATCAACAAGAACATGGCCCTGCCAATACCCTAAATTTCAGACTTCCAGCCTCTAGAATCGTCAAGAGCATAAGTTTCTGTTGTTTCAAGTCACCAAGCTTGTGGTAATTTGTTACAGCAAATACAGAGGTAGAAAAGACAAGAATTCAGTCTAGTATCGCCAGTGGAGTTCATGTTTTACAACGAATCATTTTAACAATCAAGGAGGAAAATTTATATTTTAAGCAACTTTCCAGTGAAAGATAAGGACATTCAGACAAAACATACAAAGAATCCCTTTACTAAAAATATGAGTTATAATCACAGAAGTCTGTGATTTCTTTTGATCCTGTATGTGTTCTTCTACATATTTTTTTACTTAAATTATTTCACATAAATATTTCCATGTACCTGCTTAGCTATGTATTTTCACTTCCAACGATAAATCAAATGTCCATTGCACTAACACACCACAGTTCACAAGGGAAAAGGAAAGAATAGATATATGAAAATACTATGAAGTTAAAGGAAAATAGAATGTGAGAGCTGAGGCCAGATGACTTATTATTTAATAGGTTCCATGCAGTCATATATCAAAAACTTCAGATAATGAGTCAACGATCACTGGGAAGATCACACATTTCACAATAATGTTAATAACTTCTAATCATACCCTAATTCCACCTTAGTTATATTTCTTCTTTTTACCAGCCAACATAGCAGGTGCTAGACCAAAAGTCCATTACCACATAGCACTACACAAAGCAAGATACTCAGGTGCCATCCTATCCATCTGGCAGCTTATAGGCATAAAACCAAGATGGGGAGGAAGAAAAATATGAAGTAGGAAGCAACAAAGACTTGAATTCACAAAGATGACATGGTATTACTTTTTTGGGCCTACTGGAAGAGGATGCTAAAGCCATGATTGTTCTTTTTGACCCAGAATTAGTTTTCCTGCCCCTCCTAAAATCACATCCCTTCTGTGACTGGAAAAGTATTTGCAAGCCCCCTTAGGGGAATGATGAGAGCGGGGAGAAATTCAACTTCCCCAAGTTGAATTCTTGATATTCTCACAAGCAGTATGGACAACCAAAGCTACAGGCTGAGCCCCCAGTCTTGGGGTTTGTTCATATGAAACTTAACCCCACAAAGGATAGGTCAAGTCTACTTAAAATTTAGGCCAAAGAGTCACCTCCAAGAGAGCCTCTTTTGTTGCTCAGATATGGCAACATGACGAGCAGTCTCACCACCCTCCCCCTCTCTGCGTGGGACATGACTCCCAGGGGTGTGGACCTCCCTGGAAATGGGGGACAGAGATCCTGGAATGTGCTGACACTCAGCATCAAGGGATTGAGAAAAACCCTAGAATGAGCTGAGAATTAACATCAAGGGATTGAGAGAACCTTCTCGACCAAACGGGGAAGAGTGAAATGAGACTAAGTGTCAATGGCTGAGAGATTCCAAAAAGAATTGAGAGGTTATCCTGGAGGTTATTCTTATGCATTAAGTAGATATCACCTTGTTGTTCAGGATGTAGCGGAGAGGCTGGAGCGAACTGCCTGAAAATGTAGAGCTGTGTTCCAGTAGCCATGTTTCCTGATGATGATTGAACAATGATATAGCTTTCACAATGAGACTCTGTGAATGTGAAAACCTTGTGTCTGATGCTCCTTTTAGCTACTATATCAATAGAAGAGTAGAACATATGGAATAAAAATAAATAATAGGGGGAACAAATGCTAAAATAAATCTAGTTTGAAATGCTAGTGGTAAATGAAAGCGAGGGGTGGGGGTTATGGTATGTATAATCTTTTTTTTCTCTATTATCATTTTATTTCTTTTTCTGTTGTCTTTTTATTTCTTTTTCTGAATCGATGCAAATGTTCTAAGAAACGATGAATATGCAACTATGTGATGATATTAAGAATTACTGATTGTATATTTAGAATGGAATGATATCTTAATGTTTTGTTTGTTAATTTTTCTTTTTTAATTAATAAAAAAAGTTTAAAAAAAAATCAGGGGGGGCTAAGATGGTGGCTTAGTAAGGTACGCGCGTCTTACTTCCTCCTCCAGAGCAACTACCAGGTGACCAGAAACAGTGCAGAAAAGCTCCCGGGGCCACGGCTGGAAACGGACACACAGCGTACCCCAGTCTGGACTGGCTAGACCGTCTGCGAAACTCCGCTGCGGTGAGCTCCCCAAGCGGCGCACACTTCCCCGGGCCGCAGCGGCTGGCGGCTGGCGCCCCTCCCTCCCTCCTTCCCGGACGGGCTGAGAGTCTTGGAGAGGCAAGTTTCTCAAGCCGCGGTGCCGGCGCCCCTCTCTCGTGGGCGGCTTCCCGGACCGGCTACTAGTCTCGGATCAGCAGGCTCCCCAAGCCGTGGCAGCCTGCGACCGGCACCCCTCCCCTGCGGGCAGCTTCCCGGTAAGGCGGCGGGTCTCGGATCAGCGAGTTCCCCAGGCCGCGGCAGCCAGTGCCCCTCCCCAACAGGTGGCGGCCCGGAGGGAGAGGAGGGAGTTTCCGACAGTGGCAGGGACTGGGTCCAACCAAACACCAATAGTGGCATTAATAAAGGAGCCACAACATCTTGTGCTGGTGGGACCCGCAGACAGACAAGCGCCACCTACTGGGCAGGATAAAAAAAACAGAGTACAGAGAATTCACAGGAAAATCTTTTAACCTGCTGGGTCTCACACTCAGGGAAATCTGATTAAATGTCCAGATGACAGCAAAAAAATAACAAATCAGACCAGGAAAATTGAAGATATGGCCCAGTCAAAGGAACAAACCAATAGTTCAAATGAGATACAGGAGCTGAGACAGCTAATTCTGAATATACGAACAGAAATGGAAAACCTCTTCAAAAACCAAATCAATAAATTGAGGGAGGACATGAAGAAGGCAAGGGATGAACAAAAAGAAGAAATGGAAAGTCTGAAAAAAACAAATCACAGAACTAATGGGAATGAAAGAAACAGTAGAAGAGATGAAAAAAACAATGGAAACCTACAATGGTAGATTTCAAGAGACAGAGGTTAGAATTAGTGAATTGGAGGATGGAACATCTGAAATACAAAAAAAAACAGAAACTATAGGGAAAAGAATGGAAAAATTTGAGCAGGGGCTCAGGGAATTGAATGATAATATGAACTGCACAAATATACGTGTTGTGGGTGTCCCAGAAGGAGAAGAGAAGGGAAAAGGAGGAGAAAAACTAAAGGAAGAAATTATCACTGAAAATTTCCCAACTCTCATGAAATACCTAAAATTACAGATCCAAGAATTGTAGCACACCCCAAAGAGAATAGATCCAAATACGCGTTCTCCAAGACACTTACTAGTTAGAATGTCAGAGGTCAAAGAGAAAGAGAGGATCTTGAAAGCAGCAAGAGAAAAACAATTCATCACATACAAGGGAAACCCAATAAGACTATGTGTAGATTTCTCAGCAGAAACCATGGAGGCAAGAAGACAGTGGGATGATATATTTAAATTACTAAAAGAGAAAAACTGCCAACCAAGACTTCTATATCCAGCAAAATTGTCCTCCAAAAATGAGGGAGAAATTAAAACATTTTCAGACAAAAAGTCACTGAGAGAATTTGTGACCAAGAGACCAGCTCTGCAAGAAATACTAAAGGGAGCACTAGAGTCAGATACGAAAAGACAGAAGAGAGAGGTGTGGAGAAGAGTGTAGAAAGAAGGAAAATTAGATATGATATATATAATACAGAAGGCAAAATGGTAGAGGAAAGTATTACCCAAATACTAATAACACTAAATGTTAATGGACTGAATTTCCCAATCAAAAGACATAGACTGGCAGAACAGATTAAAAAACAGGATCCTTCTATATGCTGTCTACAGGAAACACATCTTAGACCCAAAGATAAACATAGGTTGAAAGTGAAAGGTTGGGAAAAGATATTTCATGCAAATAACAACCAGAAAAGTGCAGGAGTGGCTATATTAATATCCAACAAATCAGACTTCAAATGTAAAACAGTTAAGAGACAAAGAAGGACACTATATACTAATAAAAGGAACAATTAAACAAGAAGACATAACAATCATAAATATTTACGCGTCGAACCAGAATTCCCCAAAATACGTGAGGAATACACTGCAAACACTGAAAAAGGAAATAGACACATATACCATAATAGTTGGAGACTTCAATTCACCACTCCCATCAATGGACAGAACATCTAGACAGAGGATCAATAAAGAAATAGAGAATCTGAATATTACTATAAATGAGCTAGACTTAACAGACATTTATAGGACATTACATCCCACAACAGCAGGATACACCTTTTTCTCAAGTGCTCATGGATCATTCTCAAAGATAGACCATATACTGGGTCACAAAGCAAGTCTTAACAAATTTAAAAAGATTGAAATCATACACAACACTTTCTCAGATAATAAAGGAATGAAGTTGGAAATCAATAATAGGCGGAGTGCCAGAAAATTCACAAATACGTGGAGGCTCAATAACACACTCTTAAACAACGAGTGGGTCAAGGAAGAAATTGCAAGAGAAATTAGTAAATACCTAGAGGTGAATGAAAATGAAAACACAACATATCAAAACTTATGGGACGCAGCAAAGGCAGTGCTAAGAGGGAAATTTATTGCCCTAAATGCCCATATCAGAAAAGAAGAAAAGGCAAAAATGCAGGAATTAACTGTCCACTTGGAAGAACTGGAGAAAGAACAGCAAACTAATCCCAAAGCAAGCAAAAGGAAAGAAATAACAAAGATTAGAGCAGAAATAAATGAAATTGAAAACATGAAAACAATAGAGAAAATCAATAAGACCAGAAGTTGGTTCTATGAGAAAATCAACAAGATTGATGGGCCCTTAGCAAGATTGACAAAAAGAAGAAGAGAGAGGATGGAAATAAATAAGATCAGAAATGGAAGAGGAGACATAACTACTGACCTCACAGAAATAAAGGAGGTAATAACAGGATACTATGAACAACTTTACGCTAATAAATACAACAATTTAGATGAAATGGATGGGTTCCTGGAAAGACATGAACAACCAACTTTGACTCAAGAAGACATAAATGACCTCAACAAACCAATCACAAGTAAAGAAATTGAATTAGTCATTCAAAAGCTTCCTAAAAAGAAAAGTCCAGGACCAGACGGCTTCACATGTGAATTCTATCAAACATTGCAGAAAGAATTAGTACCAACACTCCTCAAACTGTTCAAAAAAATCGAAGTGGAGGGAAAACTACCTAATTCATTCTATGAAGCCAACATCACCCTCATACCAAAACCAGGCAAAGATATTACAAAAAAAAGAAAACTACAGACCAATTTCTCTAATGAATATAGATGCAAAAATCATCAACAAAATTCTAGCAAATCGAATCCAGCAACACATTAAAAGAATTATACATCATGACCAAGTAGGATTCATCCCAGGTATGCAAGGATGGTTCAACATAAGAAAATCAATTAATGTAATACACCATATCAACAAATCAAAGCAGAAAAATCACATGATCATCTCAATTGATGCAGAGAAGGCATCTGACAAGATTCAACATCCTTTCCTGTTGAAAATACTTCAAAAGATAGGAATACAAGGGAATTTCCTTAAAATGATAGAGAGAATACATGAAAAACCCACAGCTAATATCATCCTCAATGCGGAAAAACTGAAAACATTCCCCCTAAGATCAGGAACAAGACAAGGATGCCCACTATCACCACTATTATTCAACATTGTGTTGGAGGTTCTAGCCAGAGCAATTAGACAAGAAAAAGAAATACAAGGCATCAAAATTGGAAAGGAAGAAGTAAAACTATCACTGTTTGCAGACGATATGATACTATACGTCGAAAACCCGGAAAAATCCACAACAAAACTACTAGAGCTAATAAATGAGTACAGCAAAGTAGCAGGTTACAAGATCAACATTCAAAAATCTGTAGCATTTCTATACACTAGTAATGAACAAGCTGAGGGGGAAATCAAGAAACGAATCCCATTTACAATTGCAACTAAAATAATAAAATACCTAGGAACAAATTTAACTAAAGAAACAAAAAAACTATATAAAGAAAACTACAAAAAACTGTTAAAAGAAATCACAGAAGACCTAAATAGATGGAAGGGCATACCATGTTCATGGATTGGAAGACTAAATATAGTTAAGATGTCAATCCTACCTAAACTGATTTACAGATTCAATGCAATACCAATCAAAATCCCAACAACTTATTTTTCAGAAATAGAAAAAACAATAAGCAAATTTATCTGGAAGTGCAGGGTGCCCCGAACTGCCAAACACATCTTGAGGAAAAAAAATGAAGCTGGAGGTCTCGTGCTGCCTGACTTTAAGGCATATTACGAAGCCACAGTGGTCAAAACAGCATGGTATTGGCATAAAGATAGATATATCGACCAATGGAATTGAATAGAGTGCTCAGATATAGACCCTCTCATCTATGGATATTTGATCTTTGATAAGGCAGTCAACCCAACTCACCTGGAACAGAACAGTCTCTTCAATAAATGGTGCCTAGAGAACTGGATATCCATATGCAAAAAATGAAAAAAGACTCATATCTCACACCCTATACAAAAGTTAACTCAAAATGGATCAAAGATCTAAACATTAGGTGCAAGACCATAAAACAGTTAGAGGAAAATGTAGGGAGATATCTTATGAAACTTACAATTGGAGGCGGTTTTATGGACCTTAAACCTAAAGCAAGAGTACTGAAAAAGGAAATAAATAAATGGGAGCTACTCAAAATTAAACACTTTTGTGCATCAAAGAACGTCATCAAGAAAGTAGAAAGACAGCCTACACAATGGGAGACAATATTTGGAAATGGCATATCAGATAAAGGTCTAGTATCCAGAATTTATAAAGAGATTGTTCAACTCAACAACAAAAAGACAGCCAACCCAATTACAAAATGGGAAAAAGACTTGAACAGACACCTCTCAGAAGAGGAAATACAAATGGCCAAAAGGCACATGAAGAGATGCTCAATGTCCCTGGCCATTAGAGAAATGCAAATCAAAACCACAATGAGATATCATCTCACACCCACCAGAATGGCCATTATCAACAAAACAGAAAATGACAAGTGCTGGAGAGGATGCGGAGAAAGAGGCACACTTATCCACTGTTGGTGGGAATGTCAAATGGTGCAACCACTGTGGAAAGCAGTTTGGCGGTTCCTCAAAAAGCTGAATATAGAATTGCCATACGACCCAGCAATACCATTGCTGGGAATCTACTCAAAGGACTTAAGGGCAAAGACACAAACGGACATTTGCACACCAATATTTATAGCAACTTTATTTACAATTGCAAAGAGATGGAAACAGTCAAAATGTCCATCAACAGAAGAGTGGCTAAACAAACTGTGGTATATGCATACGATGGAATATTATGCAGCTTTAAGACAGGATAAACTTATGAAGCATGTAATAACATGGATGGACCTAGAGAACATTATGCTGAGTGAGTCTAGCCAAAAACTAAAGGACAAATACTGTACGGTCCCACTGATGTGAACCGACATTCGAGAATAAACTTGGAATATGTTATTGGTAACAGAGTCCAGCAGGAGTTAGAAACAGGGTAAGATAATGGGCAATTGGAGCTGAAGGGATACAGACTGTGCAACAGGACTAGATACAAAAACTCAAAAATGGACAGCACAATAATACCTAATTGTAAAGTAATCATGTTAAAACACTGAATGAAGCTGCATCTGAGCTATAGTTTTTTTTTTACTATTATTATTACTTTTATTTTTTTCTCTATATTAACATTCTATATCTTTTTCTGTTGTGTTGCTAGTTCTTCTAAACCAATGCAAATGTACTAAGAAACGATGATCATGCATCTATGTGATGATGTTAAGAATTACTGATTGCATATGTAGAATGGTATGATTTCTAACTGTTGGGTTAATTTCTTTTTTTCCGTTAATTAATAAAAAAAAAAGAGAGAGAAGAAATGGCAAAAATTCGGCAATTAACTGTCCACTTGGATGAACTGGAGAAAGAACAGCAAACTAACCCCAAAGCAAGCAAAAGGAAAGAAATAACAAAGATTAGAACAGAAATAAATGAAATTGAAAACAATAGAGAAAATCAATAAGACCAGAAGTTGGTTCTATGAGAAAATCAACAAGATTGATGGGCCCTTAGCAAGATTGACAAAAAGAAGAAGAGAGAGGACGCAAATAAATAGGATCAGAAATGGAAGAGGAGACATAACCACTGACCTCACACAAATAAAGGAGGTAATAACAGGATACTATGAACAACTCTGTGCTAATAAATACAACAATGTAGATGAAATGGACAAGTTCCTAGAAAAGCATGAACAACCAATTTTGACTTAAGAAGAAATAGATGACCTCAACAAACCAATCACAAGTAAAGAAATTGAATCAGTCATTCAAAAGCTTTCCAAAAAGAAAAGTCCAGGACCAGACGGTTTCACATGTGAATTCTATCAAACATTGCAGAAAGAATTAGTACCAACACTCCTCAAACTGTTCAAAAAAATCGAAGTGGAGGGAAAACTACCTAATTCATTCTATGAAGCCAACATCACCCTCATACCAAAACCAGGCAAAGATATTACAAAAAAAGAAAACTACAGACCAATTTCTCTAATGAATATAGATGCAAAAATCCTCAACAAAATTCTAGCAAATCGTCTCCAGCAACACATTAAAAGAATTATACATCATGACCAAGTAGGATTCATCCCAGGTATGCAAGGATGGTTCAACATAAGAAAATCAAGTAATGTAATATACCATATCAACAAATCAAAGCAGAAAAATCACATGATCATCTCAATTGATGCAGAGAAGGCATCTGACAAAATTCAACATCCTTTCCTGTTGAAAACTACTTCAAAGGATAGGAATACAAGGGAACTTCCTTAAAATGATAGAGGGTATATATGAAAAACTCACAGCTAATATCATCCTCAATGGGGAAAAATTGAAAACTTTCCCCCTAAGATCAGGAACAAGATAAAGATGTCCATTATCACCACTGTTATTCAACATCATGTTGGAGGTTCTAGCCAGAGCAATTAGACAAGAAAAAGAAATACAAGGCATCAAAATTGGAAAGGAAGAAGTAAAACTATCACTGTTTGCAGACGATATGATACTATATGTCGAAAACTCGGAAAAATCCACAACAAAACTACTAGAGCTAATAAATGAGTACAGCAAAGTAGCAGGTTACAAGATCAACATTCAAAAATCGGAAGTGTTTCTATACACCAGCAATGAACAAGCTGAGGGGGAAATCAAGAAACGCATTCTATTTACAATTGCAACTAAAAGAATAAAATACCTAGGAACAAATTTAACTAAAGAGACAACAGACCTATACAAAGAAAACTACAAAAAACTGTTAAAAGAAATCACAGAAGACCTAAATAGATGGAAGGGCATACCGTGTTCATGGATTGGAAGACTAAATATAGTTAAGATGTCAATCCTGCCTAAATTGATTTACAGATTCAATGCAATACCAATCAAAATCCCAACAACTTATTTTTCAGAAATAGAAAAAACAATAAGCAAATTTATCTGGAAGTGCAGGGTGCCCCGAATTGCTAAAAGTATCTTGAGGAAAAAAATGAAGCTGGAGGTCTCATGCTGCCGGACTTTAAGGCATATTATGAAGCCACAGTGGTCAAAACAGCATGGTATTGGCATAAAGATAGATAGATCGACCAATGGAATCGAATAGAGTGCTCAGATATAGACCCTCTCATCTATGGACATTTGATCTTTGATAAGGCAGTCAAGCCAATTCACCTGAGACAGAACAGTCTCTTCAATAAATGGTGCCTAGAGAACTGGATATCCATATGCAAAAGAATGAAAGAGGACCCGTATCTCACACCCTATACAAAAGTTAACTCAAAATGGATCAAAGATCTAAACATTAGGTCTAAGACCATAAAACAGTTAGAGGAAAAGGTAGGGAGATATCTTATGAATCTTACAATTGAAGGCAGTTTTATGGACCTTAAACCTAAAGCAAGAGCACTGAAGAAAGAAAGAAATAAATGGGAGCTCCTCAAAATTAAACACTTTTGTGCATCAAAGAACGTCATCAAGAAAGTAGAAAGACAGCCTACACAATGGGAGACAATATTTGGAAATGACATACCAGATAAAGGTCTAGCATCCAGAATTTATAAAGAGATTGTTCAACTCAACAACAAAAAGACAGCCAACCCAATTACAAAATGGGAAAAAGACTTGAACAGACACCTCTCAGAAGAGGAAATACAAATGGCCAAAAGGCACATGAAGAGATGCTCAATGTCCCTGGCCATTAGAGAAATGCAAATCAAAACCACAATGAGATATCATCTCACACCCACCAGAATGGCCATTATCAACAAAACAGAAAATGACAAGTGCTGGAGAGGATGCGGAGAAAGAGGCACACTTATCCACTGTTGGTGGGAATGTCAAATGGTGCAACCACTGTGGAAGGCAGTTTGGCGGTTCCTCAAATAGCTGAATATAGAATTGCCATACGACCCAGCAATACTATTGCTAGATATCTACTCAGAGAACTTAAGGGCAAAGACACAAACGGACATTTGCACACCAATGTTTATAGCAGCATTATTTACAACTGCAAAGAGATGGAAACAGCCAAAATGTCCATCAACAGACGAGTGGCTAAACAAACTGTGGTATATGCATACGATGGAATATTATGCAGCTTTAAGACAGAATAAATTTATGAAGCATGTAATAACATGGATGGACCTAGAGAACATTATGCTGAGTGAGACTAGCCAAAAACTAAAGGACAAACACTGTATGGTCCCACTGATGTGAACCGACATTAGAGAATAAACTTGGAATATGTCATTGGTAACAGAGACCATCAGGAGATAGAAATAGGGTAAGATAATGGGTAATTGGAGCTGAAGGGATGCAGACTGTGCAACAAGACTGGATACAAAAACTCAGAAATGGACAGCACAATACTATCTAACTGTAATGTAATTATGTTAAAACACTGAATGAAGCTGCATCTGAAGTATAATTTTTTTTGTTTTTTTTATTTTTTTTATTATTATTTTTTAATTTTTTTCTCTCTATTATTGTTTTTTTCTTTTTCTGTTGTCTTTCTATTTCTTTTTCTAAATCAATGCAAATATACTAAGAAATGATGAATATGCATCGATGTGATATTAAGAATTACTGATTGTATATGTAGAATGGAATGATTTCTAAATGTTGTGTTAGTTAATTTTTTTAATTAATTAAAAAAAAATCACATCCTTGCTACAAAATGGTGGTTGTTTACATCAGAGAGTTAACCACATCTCAGCAGCATTTCCAGACAGATAAAAACATTTCAGATTAATGCTGAGGAGTTCCAGAGGTCTCTTCAATTGATTAAGAACTCTTATCTTCTGGCATACTATGAGTGTCACGCTGTGCCTCTCCTTGTGGCTAAGGAAACAGAGCTTGATACTGTAACAAAGTCTGCAACCAGTGCTGGTGCCAATCTTTATGGTGGATTGAGATATTTTTCAGGAAAACCAAGGGATAATTGCCTAATATCAAAACAAGATCTAATCTTTGAGAGGAGACAGGAGGCTTTCCTTTTGCTACAGCATGATTCTCTCTGGAATAACATAAATGGCTCTTTGATAGACAATGTCTTTGATAAGCAGAGCTGCAGTCTGACAGTCAATCTGCTGAATGTGAACAGAGCACTCAGCTTTCTACAATGACTCAAAGGATAAGGCAAGTGTGCAGATTTATTCTGCTTACTTTCCCTACAGAGACACTTAAGTTTTTCAAAGGCAAAAAGGAAGAAGTCTTTCCTTCCAACCCAGGGAATTGCATATTCCACCTGGGTTCTAAAGACAGAGTTGTATTTCCTCAAAATCTGACATCTTCAGTGTGAACAACAAGATTTAAAAACTGGAAAGATGGTTGGCAATTTTAGTCTTCAGAGCAGAAGTTAATTCAGCTTTTCAATCTGCCAGCAGAATCAGCAGCCACACAGGGCACACGGCGTGCCAGAGTGGGAATAGACTAATTTCACAAAATTCATTCTCATTCTCTCCGTACTTTCACATGACAATCGCAAACAGTCCAGATTCTTACCAAACCACAATTTTAGGTAACATTTTACTGCACAAAGAAATTTCAAAGTAAAAACACAAGTGCACTGTTACTAAGAGATAAACCAAAGATTCTATCCATGGAAGACCCCAAATGCTTTCCTTCTTGAAATCCTATCCTTAACATAATTTCGTGAGAGAAAATAAAAAGCAAAATCTCTTTGCAATAAACTTTTAATTGCATTTCTCCCTCACAATTCTTATGTCCTTTCTTTAAGATTTTTTTTTGGAGGGGGAGGATGGCATGGGTGAGGGGAGGGGGTGTATGGGCCAGGAATTGTTGAGATGAGATTTTGAAAGAGAAAAGGTTTCTACAATTCTAACTCAAAAGTAACAGCCATATGCTATGATTTAAGGGAAGTCCCTTCGGAATTAAATAGATTCAACCCTCAACAGACAAGAAGAACACTAGGCTGGAGAGTCGAAATACCCAATTTCTTTTTAAAACATTTTTTGGTTATCTTATGATAAATAAAGCAAAGGGAGACAATACATAAAAACATAGAGGTATAATTAGTTCTATTTTAATTTTTTTTTTAATGCATTGCTGGAGTGCATGGGTGGTTCAGTGGTAGAATGCTCGCTCGCCTTCCGTGTGGGAGACCTGGGTTTGATTCCCAGATCATGCACACCCCCCCCCCCCCAAAAAAAAAGCATTGCTGTACTGAGCAAAGGAGGAACAGATACTGGAGCAAGGGGATAAGTAATAGCAAAACGGCACAGAAAATTATAAGCAGAAAACCAGAGTAAGATGGTGGTGATTTTCTCCCCCAAACTATACAACCCTTTTCATAAAAATTAATGGCAAAAGTACAAAAATAATAATGCTTTGCTTTATTAATAACATTGGCAAACACTGTTATGTTTTAAATTTTTAAACATAATTTAAAAATTGAAATTTAAATACGTGTTTTCCTACTCTTGAAACTGTAAACCTTTCAAAATTTATCAATGGTTATAAAGACTCAATAGCAAATCCTGGTTCAGACCAAACTCCAATTTGAAAGGGGCATCGCATCGTGTTTTATTTTTACTTAAGTAACTAGCACATGGCAAAAAAAAAGCTTAAGTTTGCCCATTCCGGTTCTCTGAGCAGAATGTTGAAGTTCTTTTTTCAACCTCAGAACAGTTTCCACAGAGCATCTCTCGCACCTTGTTCATAATGCACAATTTATCGGCACTTCTTTTCCTTTCTAAATGGCCAGGAGGGAAGAGCGCCACAGCCACTGTGTGTGGTTAGTAATGGCGCTTTTACTTGTCATTGTACAAAGCCTGTTAAATATTTACAACACAGACAACGATATCTAGTCCTAAACACCCAGTTGTGAGTTTGAATTTTTTTAGAAATAAATCTATGACAAGTTCTCCCCAGCAAAATGCCAGAAGACTTTACTAACAGCTTCAAGAGACCCAGAGGGTCCAGAGGAGCAGTTATAGGCCATCTGGTGATTACTTATTATTATTTATACAGCACTGTAGATGTACACACGGATGTGTTATGAATCCACATACAGAGTAGGCCCTAACAAGGACTTCAGACAAAATGTGACTGCTGAACAAGTCAATCCACATTAAAGAAACACGCTAACCAGAAAGGAGTAGCATACTGGCTGCTTTTTAATCTGCTGCATAGTGGAAGATTATTTGATAAAAGAATGAAGAATTCTATCTAACAATGACAGTATCTTATAAGTCAACAACCTAGCTGAAGTGTGATTTTGCAACAGTGGTAAAAGAGGGCCTAATGAAGGATAGGCTTTCAGATCCAGAGAGTTCTCTATAAACTCAGTAGCTGAAAAGAGAAGGGACTAGGGAAGAGCCCCTCTCCTCACTTAGGAAGAAATGCATATAAAGGTATGGAATTTTATTTTGTTTCCTACCAGGAATGCTCTGAGAACAGTTTCTGGGCCCTATCACACATATTAATAGTATCCATAGAAAACAGGAGTGAATAACTGAAAATTTTTACTTTAATTTTCTGGCTATAGTTCCAATTACGCTAATACAGTCTTTTTCTTTTATTGGCAGACTGGAATAGGGATGCATTAAATCTATGCTCTTAGTAACATAATAATATATCATGGAATATTTCATAATATATCATGGAAAACTAAACCAACCACATGTTTCAAAGGGCAAGTGTCTAAGAGTGCCTGGTCTGGTGTAAAGAAACTTGGGTTTAATTCCTCGTTCTTAACACTTCTAAATTTTTTTTATCCCAGTCCCAATTTTGTTTATATGATGCATTAACAGTTGTCTGCTTCCACAACAGGGTTACATAAAACTGCAGCATACTTAGAGTGGACTGAAAGTTATTGCAAAATCTACATATTATTACAAAAAATAAGGTTAGCATTTGGCTTAATTGTGTATAATGTGAAGTATTTTCAGCTGCCTGACAGCATGTAGATGCTCTTACCAGATGGGAGCTGGATGAATTATTGAATGAAACATGAATTATTAAATAAAAATTTGAATTTTTTTTAACTCTTGGCAGGGGGTAAAGATTTATTTCCCTGAAATTGCCCTCACCTGTCGAAGCACGTAAACATAGCATATACCACCACAAATGGCATTTACCTACCAGAGCCATTTCTTCCCCTTGTTATTCTCCAATTCAAGATGCTCCCCTAACATAAAGAATTAGTAATCAGCACCAACTCATTCTTTCTTGCTTTTCTTTTGTGAACATGCCAGGTAATAGGGAAACTTGCCAAACAGATAGAATTAAAGATCCAGAATCCCATAGCACCAGTATGGCCCATTTAATGGAAGGGTTGGGATAACAGGAATAATCTCTATAGATTTGTGTTATATAGGCAATAAAACATATACCTTTGAAGCATGCCAGCATTTAACCAATCATACGAGCTATTTGTTGCCTCATATATTACAAAGCAATAGAGATTTAAGGGATAATGTTCATGGAGGCAGAGGATACAAAGCTATAAACAGCTTTGGAGGTTGGTTTAATGCCAAGTGAAGCCAGGACTATAGCACCATAAACATTATTCCTATTATATGACAAGATAAGGAAGTACAAGAAGCTGTACCTCAATTCCACCACAGCAAGGGCTCTATCACTATTCTTGGCCTTACAAACAGAAAGCAGGCCCTGGAGGTCTATGAGCCAGTTATATGTTTCATGTCACAGTTAGAAAGATATGAACAGAACCTCAACCTGTACCTTAATAGCCTCTGCGAGAAGAGAAGCTCACGTAGTAGATATCCCCAGGGGGAAAAAAAAGAGTAACAGCATCTTAGGATCATACTGGACAAAGAAATAATCAAAGAATTTTTCTTAAAAGGACAGAGATGATACTGAGTGGTTATGTCAGAAACCCTTCTCAATGTCTCATAATGGGATGTTACAAACTGTCTGTGTTCCTATGCTCGAGGAAATACATAATCCAGGTAAAAAGCTGATATAACCAGCTTCTGTTCAAAGACTTGATGATGGTAATCAAAAGGACTACTTAAATCAGCATAATTTGGATTGCAAACCACTATCATGTGACTGAGCGGGAGGTATAGGAATATGCCTCCCGGTAATAAAAACTGGGCAAAAAGCATCCAAAAAATAAGTTCCCTAATTACGTACAAATGAAATAATACTCAAATTCAAAATTACTAACAGAGACATAATTATTTCTGCTTCCACATACAACAGAAATCTTTATAATTTACCTTCTATTAAAAGAGATCCCCAAAATATTAAAAATTCAGATGACTTCCTAGATTCAGTAACAAACTATATTACTACTATTTTAACAACAACACAGAGGCAAAGTCACAATGTTTTAAAAATAGATGCTATCCTATAAGATTTCAAAAACTCACAATTTCAATTTGACCAGCCCTCTGCCAACAGGGTATCTGGGGCACTGTTTGCCTTAACAGCTCTAACCTATTCGCAGGAGGTAGCTCTATCAACTTACTCCTGCTACCACTTTCCTCAGAGAGGTATTAGCAGGAACATTGCTTTCACCCAGTTCCTCTTCATGGGGGTGATGAGGCCTCAAGAGAACTCGAGTCCTAAACAGGAGAACAGGGATGAGAGGGCTCAAAACATCCTATCACCTGTTTTTTCTGATAGGAATGTAGACAGCAGAACTTTGCCATCTTAAAAAAAAAAAAAAGTACATGCAGCATATTTAGAACTCAGCTGTGTCACATCAAACTTACTGTTGGGAAGTGGATCATGAACAGAATCCAAAAATAACAGCCATTAAAGACCTAGCAACCAAAACATGTTTACATATCCACTGAAAGCCTTGTGGTTTTGATTATATGGTGGAGAGCATAATCCACTAGTCTATTTTAGGTGAATTTTCCTTTCACCTTCCCTTAATACTGAGGCACAGGATGATTTCTGAGTTTAGGGGTGTATATCATAAAGGCAGAGCAGGCAACAGATACTGAAATAATTTAAGAATTAGAATCTTAAATTTAATTATCTTGAATTAAAATTTGCTTTCATTTCTTCCTCTTCTGGTAGAAGTAACTGCTTTTTTTTTTTTTAAATATTTTTATTGAGAATCTTTACACACAGACATTCCATACACGGTGTACAATCAATGGCTCACAATATCATCACACAGCTGAGAAGCCACTGTTTTTTGAGATATCTATGACAGTAGGTTCTAAACAACATCCTGCAAAAATTATCAGGGTCCTAAGTACCCCTCCTGGGATTATATAGCCTTTTTATTATTATTCCACCATTTCTGGTATGCAGAATTTGAATCACTGACAGCTTGAAGGCCTCAAGGTAGCTCTTGAATGAAACCATTCTCAAGTTGGAAGACAGGCGAAGGGTGGTTCACATTACCAAATTTATATTCTCTGCCAGATTTTCACTAATTTATAAAGCAAGCACAATACATTTTAGAGATCCTACTCTGGAGTTATTTGTTACCAGATACTGGGAGAAACTTGGAAAGAGACTAAATATAAAGAACTATACTCTGACTCGATCGTAAAGTTTTGACATGCAAGAAGGGATATAGGGATAAATCATGTTACTTTCAAAGTTGTAGCTTTCTATTCTTTTTCTATGACAAAAATAACTTGAATCCAAAAGAGGAAGATAGCAATCTCCCTGAGTTACACTCTTACCTTCCCACTGAGGGAATAAAAGGACCCAAACCAGAGGTTATAATGAATCCTAATAACAGAAATACTTATAAATAATTCAGAAATCAGAGGGAGAAGTAGAAGAAGGAAAAGGCTTATCAAAAAGAGAACACAAAAATACAGAATAGAAGCAAAGTAAAAGGTCCCTACTGTTTTCCTACCTCCAGTCTAAAACAAAAACAAAAACCAACTAAACAAATCACTCTTCTGGGAACTTATGAATTTCAGTAAATATTACTCTTTTCTGATAAGATGGCTTTGGCAACCCTATTTATTTTTTCTTTTTATAAAAGACGCTTTTTTTGTGTGTATTGCTTTATTTTTATTATCCATTTTTATTTCTCGAGAAGTCCTTATCTATGTGGTTTAAGCATACAACATACAAGAGGGGTTACAGGTCAAGAAAATACTGCATTTTTCCTGTATGAGAGATAGGAAGATTAAATCAATACTTTTTCCAAAACCCTGAGTTTAGTACCAGTTTATTGAAAAAGGAATTGAGCAGCTTAAGCAATAAGTGAAGAAAATAACTGCAAATGTGAGAAAAACAAAAATTTTCATTAAAGTAAAGAAGAAAAGTGAAAAGGGCATCAAGGTATTGGTTACAGGAGTCATAGTAAACACTATTATCAACAAATTCACACACAAAAACTTGGAAGGATCAGATTAAGATATGCGTGGTAATAAAGCTGATGAAGTGAAGAAATTTACCCTATCTTCCCAACTGGCTTCTATTATAGGAAAATAAGATACAAACTACAAGGGAAAAAACTGCAGTCAATAAACGACAAGGAAGGAAATATATGCTAAGATGCTGAACAATGGGGAATATAATAGTTTTTTGTCTTTCATAAATTTTTCAGCATTTACTAGAATCTGAAATCTCTCCTTGGCCTATTCCTTGTCACTACCTTCATCTCATCCATGTGTCCAATTCCAATTCTTAGGAATCTCTGGAACTTCATTTCCCCTTTTCACCTAAGCATTTGCAGTGCTTAACAGAACTAGTCTGCAATCTTACATGCCACCAGGAAGTGTCACTGGAATATGACAGTCACATGACATATTCCTAACTAAACCGAAACTAAACCCTCTAGGGTCTATAAAATGAATTGATGAAGGAAAGTAAGGCTTTCTTTGTATTCCTGCGTTCCTTTGTGGAACAAGGGAATAAGGAGAGGTCTAGGAAGAAGAGTTAATAAGGCACAAAATGAAAAAAAAGTTTCAACAAAACTACTTTACTGGGCAGGCCATAGTGGCTCAGCAGGCAGAGTTCTTGCCTGCCATGCTGGAGACCCGGGTTCAATACCGGGTGGCTGCCCATGCAAAAAAAAAACAAAAAAAAACCACTTTATTAAAAAAGCATATGATGAAAAATAACTGACACAATGTTATACACATGCAAACAATTAAGTGGCAGTTGACACAAAGACAATGCATTTCATGGCATTAGAGAAAATGGTTGAGAAATCTTATTATGCTGTAATATCTCTTGAGTTCTAATGTTGGATTTGTCTTTCCTGAATAGATATCTGCCTCAGCTCCTACTACTGATATTCTGGATCAACAATCAAATAAAACAAAAAAGTCATGACTTTTTATTTAAAAGATTCAAAGACACTCTGGCACATTGGAGTTCACTATGAATGGGTGCATTCTCAGCTGTTTCTCCATATATACTAAAAAGATCTTTATATCCATGCTCGCTTTGTATTTAGATAGCTAGCTTTAGAAAGGAGGAGAGAGCAACATGTATTCTTCAATACTGTGTGCTGGGAAACAAACACCAGTAGAATAACAATATGGAGGAGAGCAAGGCAGATTTCATTATGGTAGAGTACCTACACTTCCTCATAACTTGGATTTACACACTGCAAATCCTCTGATCTGATTACCTCCAGTGATCACGTAAAATACCGGCTTTAAACTCTTTGCCTTAGTGATAAAACAGCCACTTTGATTCACAACGAGACATTCACAATAAAGTATATTGTAAACGTACCTGTCCACAGCCTGGGGCATTGCACACAAACGGTCTGTCGTCTCCCATATTTCATATAGCAGAGCAAAGCTGAGGAGGGGGAAGTAGGGGGGGAAAGTTATGTTAAATATGCTGAAGCAAAAAAAAAAAAAAAAAGTGCTTCAAAAATATCAAGCCTAAAAACAGGTGTTCCAAGAATGCCATCTATCAAGGCTGTAAACACAGGCTTCTTTGGGGGGACCCACTGAACAGGTGGCATATGATCTACTACTGTGTTTCAATTGAAACTTTTAATTAGACAAATATAGACTTAAATAGTCAAAGGTCAAGGAATTTTTAATCTTTTACTAGATTTTCCCTCTTTCTGTTATAGTATACAACACACCCCTCTAGTCTGCTGAATTATAACCAGTGCAGTTTCCCACGTCAATAAATCCACTGAACGTTCAATGCGGAAGCCATATTTCTGAACTACAGAAGACCAAAATTTGTCATTTAATTAATTAAGGGATTATAGGAGGGGTGCTCCATTTTACAGGGCCATAATCTGGCTCCCTGGTGTATAAACTACGAGACTGTTGGCAAGGGCCATTTATCCCAGATTATTGCCAAAGAAAACAAAGCACCCATCCTATTGGGCTACACAGGAAATGATTTTCATTAATAAAAAAATAAAAATAAAAACCTTCTCTCCCCACTGTGAGCCTCCTTCTCCCCCCACCAATCGTCTGTGGTAAATGGAGAAATATTGATGCCCTTCCCCCTTCTGATTCTATTTATGGCTAGGTTTTTAAAAGCAGCAATAAAACAAATGCTGGCTCTTTGGGGGTTTACTGGGTGAATATGTTCCGGCTGTTTGTGCTGCTCTCCGCCAGAGTTCTTGGGCTGCTCTGTTGCAGCCAACAGATGTGTGCTGCTGCAGGGGATAAAAGAAATGGCACTAAAAAGCATCACCATCTATCACCTCTATTTCTCTGAAGAATTTAACAGGGTTTATACTGTTTCGTTTAATTATTGAAACTAAACTCTTGAAACGCTGATTGAAATTCTTTATCAAAGAACAGTTACTCTAATCTGAATGTGTTGGGGAGACTTCTCATATCCCAAATAAGAATAAAAACAGAGGTGGAGACAGTTAAGAAATATAAAGCATAATTTAAAATATTCCAAAAGATAAATAGTATTTTAGAAGGATGGAAGAGAAAAAGGAGGAGAAAAACCCACAACAACAGCTTTTATAGAATAAAATCTTAAATGATGTTTTCAAACATCCTTCCACAAGAGAGGAAAGTATATGAAAGAAGATAAACAAGGGAAGATGAGAGAGGAACTATAATTTGAATATGCCTGGAAACGACCTCAGAACTATAACCAAATTTCAAATTTTTATCCTGAATATAAACCAAAATGTCAGGTTAACCTCAGTCAGGCCTTCATTAAAATAAAATGTTAATGTTTAGACCGAATCTAGCAATCAAAAACCAAACTTAAAACTCACAGAGGCTAGGTAACATCTTTTCTCTGAAGTCTCAATCTGGGATTGGAAACCAGTCTTTCTGGTTGTTTGATCAGTAATTCCACAACTAATTGGTGTTTAAAATTGTGGGGTGCCCCATGAAATAGAAAGGGCTTCATGGTCATCTTTCAGTGTGATAGGGACAGAGCCTAACTATGAAGAAAACTGATGCTGCAGCATTGCTGTAATGGAAGAGAGCCTGTATGTACACACATGTACACAGATTTATAGAACATTTAGCCAGGATAAATTGCTTCAATAAATCCTGTTCCTTGGAGACGCCAACTCAAGCTTATGATTGGGTACTGGGAAAAAATGAGGATTTCATTCTTCTTCACACAGCCCCGGGACAAGTAGGCTTTCTGGTTTGTTTTTTAAACATCATCATTAAATATGATGATTTTTTTGCACTTTCTAGAACTATGACATAGTGCAAAAAATAAATACAAATAAATAAAAGCAAAAAACAAGGCCATTATGGCTAAAAACTCGACCAGAGCATTTCTGGAAAGCATTCATCTCTGGAAAATTATAACAACTGCTGGGCTGCAGATAATTTCACTTCGAGTCCCAGGTCCTCCTTTTCTAATACAATAATGAAATGAGAATTTTATTTCAACAAAGTCCTCTAATGTAAGAAGTAAATGACAAGGGCTACAGCAGACAAAATACAAGGACCAGGCAGGATTCCTTAACTGTTATCTTGGTTCTGTGATTTGGGTCTAAATTTTCTCACTTTTCTATCTATTTAGAAGAGGGAGAGGGTCCTGGCTGAGGAATGAGCAATGGTATAAGTGATTAAATAAGTTATTCATATTTTATAATTTAACCTGGCTTTACACAATCACGTCACAATATATTGCTTCCAAATTTTATTTAATGACATCCTTACTAAGAAATGGAGATGAAAAAATCATGATTTTCCGAAAGAAAAAAAGACAGCTAAAAATTGGAGGGGGGTAATATTAAAATATAACAGAAGTATTTTCGTGGCTCTTAAATATTCAAATCTGGCAGTCACTAAGGAGGATTTCCTGTTTCCTTTACATTTGCTGTCCTTGTTTTGCCATTTTCAGCAAAGAGAGATTACAATGGGAGGAAGAAGGCCTGCTTTCTTAAAACACCCACAATTATTCTTAAATCATCCCCTTAATCTCTTGCCCTGCCATTTCCATAATTCTTGCTTTTTTAAAATTTCCCCTTTAAAATGAAGTGTTAAAAGTGATTTGATTTTTAAAAAATGTTAAATATTTAACAATGATAATAAATGGGCTGTCTATTCATGGGGAAAAGAAAAATCTGGCTATATCTTTTTTAAAAATTTCTCCTTCAACACGGGTTAAAATTAATTGAGTAAATTGAAATACTACTGTCCAATGAGAGGGAGAGGTAAAGGTTATGGCATGTATGAATTTTTCTTTTTCTTCTTTCTTTTGCTAGATGCAAATGTTCAAAAAAGTATCATGGTGATGAATACACAACTATGTGATGATATTGTGAGCCATTGATTATAACCATGTTAAGAATGTTTGTATGTTTGTTTGTTGTTTATGATAAAAATAAAAATTAAAAAGATCGAAAAAATAAATAAACAAATAAATAAAATTAAAAAAAATAAAATAAAAAAATTTCTCCTTCATCCCCAGCCTGCTGCATCAATTACTACAGATAAAGAATGCCATTGCTTATTTCTACCTGACATTAAAAACAAATCTCTAATCATAAGAGGAAAAACTGATGCTATCTCAAAAATAAAAAGCAACACATTTCTATGGTATAAACAGACTGAGAAAAAATGAAATCTTGAATAATGACGCTGCCACTCACTAGAATTTAACTCAGAGCCTATTTGTAACTGTACTGCTTGATAAGTAGATCATGGGTCTGGGCATGGCACTCACGTTCTGTCATCTACTTCTCAATCTATTCTTCAGGCAAAACTCAAACATAGCATAAAACTAAACAATAAGTAACAGGAAAAGGATATATACATTAAGAGGTAGTGCCAAGGGGAAGTGAGATGCTTTCACTAGGGATCTTAGAAGAATAGGAAAACAAAGATGTATAAAAAAGCTATCCTAGAGGCCAAGGTCTGCAGAGAGAAAGGTTCCCGTACTCCAAGGCATCAGAATGCACAATGACACAAACTTTTCTTTGTTATCCAAAGAAAAAAGTTATCCAAACACTGGGAAAGAAGTGAAGAAAAACAAAATCCATGTGAAATAGCTAGAGAGAGATTTTGAAATGGCTGTGTATCGATGTGCAAGATACATATCTATATATCTATCTATCTCTTCTAATCTCTCTCTATACAGAGAGAGAAAAAAAGAGAGAGGGAGAGATTCTTTAAATAGAATGTCAGTGAGATTGACAAAGTCAATTCTCTGAACCTGGCTGTGATAATTTCTCTGGCAACTAGCAACTAGCTAGTGACACCAAGAAGATGGCCCAACTTTAAGTGAGAAATAAAAGCCATGTACAAACATACCCAAAGGCCTGTTGTTCAGATTCCTAGGAACAAAAAACAGATATTGCAGATAAAAAAATGACAAGGATATATGCACCATAAAAACCAAACATCTGTAAAAATCTCAACATTTAGACGAGCTATCATTCATTCATTCAAAAAACATTATTAAGGAACTATTAAATGCCAGGCAGAGTAGAGTAGATACAAAAATAAAAATACATAGTCCTGAAAGTTTAACCGTAAGTTTCAAAAACAGCCCTAAAAAAATAATAATGTTTCACTCATCTGGCATGAAAGAAACCTGGTAAGTGGTAAGAATGGTGGCTTAATTTACAAGTTCAGTAGTCAGAGGTTGATCAGTTTACTTACATCCCTTGCCATTTCTCCTATGTACTGTCATTTACAAAAATTTTTTGCTAGTAACCAAAAATTTTTGCTAGTAAAGACAAGAACACAAAAAAGAAAATTTAATAGTCTTAGTAAAAGATGTGACAAAAAGAAATCTGCAATTAATAACCACAATTTACTTTTAGGATGATATACATTCAGTCAGTTTTTAAATTCATTAACTGAAGTATTTATTTCATGCCTACCATGTATTCTAGGCTCCAGTAATTCAACAGTGAATGAGACAGACAAGGTTTCTGCCCACATAGAGCTTACTTATATTCTAAAAGGAAGAGACAAACACTAATGAAGTAAACAAACAAAATAATTTTAAATTAGTAACAGAAAACTACCATGAAAGAAATGAAATGGTATGTGTCAGTGACTAAGCGAGGGCTACTTTGTTTCATGAATAAAAAGGGAATGGCTGTAGCTTATTATCTGTCACCAAAAGGGGAATGGGGTAGAATATAGAGATCTAGGTTAAAAGTTCAGGAAATCTTCCCTGTCATAACTCCATAGATGTTCAACAAATATTTAATGGTTTAATCTTGAGTTAATACTCAAGAATACCTTGCTGAAGTTTTACACTTCAAGTTTTTACAGAAAGCAGCTGGGCCTGCAAAACATTTGTTATGCAGGTATTTATGTATTTAAGGCTATACATATTTAAGGTATGTTTTAAATACGTATTTACAACTACTTTAAATACATATTTACCTATTACATGACTACTCTCAACCAAGTCAGTTTTTTTCTTATCATCCAAATAACACAGAGGAAGCTCTACAGTTTTGGGTTAGAGTGCTAGAAATAGGGAGGAAGGAGGTTATTTGTTAAATTAACCCTTAAAAGAACCTTGAAAATAAAACCTCAGTCAGAGCTATTAAGAGATGTATTCAAGTACAAAAGAATACCTGCCAATCAAGGATGCAGAAGAAAGGGCACCTTTATACAGCAATTTTAGGAGTATAAACTTGATCAATCTTTCTGGAAAGCAACCAGGCAATATTTATTAAGTATTTTAAAATGTTTTATATCTTCAAACAAATCATTCTTTCAGGACTTTATTCTGAGACTAAAACCAGAAACTTGGAACATTATGATGAAATGTTCATCATAGTCGTATTATAACAGAAAGCAAACAACCAAGAACAAAACTAAACGTTTAAAAGAATGTATAAATTGAACTTGTATCTCATTTAAAAAAAAAAGTAAGAATGGATAAATATAAATTAAGGGACTGCCATACAGTGGACTCTACTGAAGTTAATATAGCATTTTTGAAAACTAACAACTGGAGAAAATGCTATTCATTAAGTGGGGAAAAAAAAAGAGATAAAACAACATATGCAGCATAATTCTAAATCTAAAAAAAAAGTAAGCAAAATAATAAGCATTGAAAAAGATGACAGAATTAACATTGAATTGTTAATAATGGTTATCTCTGAGTAATGGTATTACAGGTGATTTTATTTTCTTCTTTAATATCCTTACTATTTTCCAGTCTCCACAATGATCAAAGATCACTTTTTAAAAATTTTTTTATTAATTAAAAAAAAAATTACAGAAAGAAACACAAACATTTCCAATATGTGATCATTCCATTCTACATATATAATCAGTAATTCACAATATCATCACATAGCTGCAGATTCATCATCCTGATCATTTCTTAGAACATTTCCATCAATTCAGAAAAAGAAACAAAATTTGCATCAATTCACAAAAAGAAACAAGAAGACAACAGAAAAAAATAAAACGAAAACAGAAAAAAAAACCATACACACCATACCCCTTACTCCTAAAGATCACTTAATAAATAAAAAATTTAATGGAATTTAATAATAAAATGACAATCTGCATGATTAAAAATAATAACAACAGAAAAACAGGTCTATGAGTTAAAAAAAAAAAATAGCCCATACCTGCCAGACTATTCTAAAGTACTAAACAGTATATTTAAAAACGATACAAAATTGCTCATTATGTACTACAAAACAACGGACCCAACTGGTATATCAAGTTCAGGAACCAAGAAAAAAGTTTCTAAAATTATAAACTAACAGCTTCATATAGAAAATAGATACAATGGGAACTTAAAACTTATACCGACATACAGAGTAAACCAAGTAGGCTCAAGATAGTTCCTCCTTTGTTATCTAGGAGGACACATTTTCAGAACCCCCTGATAACACTAATTATTACTTATACTAAAAACTTAGAAATTATCCCTAGCATGTATCACAAAAGGAATGAAGAAAGATGAAACCAAGCTGAAATTTAGACAGGGATCCAAAAAAGCTCTATGGGCTTCATTCCCTTATGATGTTAAAAAGAAAGAATTGACATACAGTTCTCTTCCAAGAGAATAACTTTGGAATCCAAGTTTCAGACTTGAAGAAAATTTAGCTGCCACTAAGCAGAGTATGAACACTAAAGCCCAGCACAGCAATCTCAATTTTATTCTCCAGAGGATACTCAGTGCTGCTGTCATTTGCCTTGCATGTAGAAAATAGACTTGTGGAAAAGATTCTATCAAACATAAAAAATGTGAGACTATAAGGTAGGTTATAGGAACCCCTGAAAACAAAGACAAGTTTTACTAGGCAGTAGCCTATTTAGGAATTGAAATTTATGTTCATAAATTCTAAATTAATTTTCCATTTTATTATTTAGCACAACATAGCTTAGCTTATATTTTCTCATTAGTAAGTAAACCAAATGCCTCAAAAGGAATATGCAGACAGAACTTATCTACTACACTCTTAAACTAATTAGCCTTATTTTTTTTTTCTTTTTAGCTTTATTATTTTATATCAAGGTTTTTGTAAAGTTCTTTACTAACAGATTAGGAAACTGAGGAAAAAGTTACAAAAAAAAAAAAGAGGCATCGAGAGACTGAAATTGGTCTGACTCCTCTTTACCTGATCTTACCTATACCAATCAAGATAAAAAATGGACACAACTTTCTTTTATAACTCCTGAAAGTTGTATGACAATTTGCATATTATATAACTACTTATAACCAAATAGTGCATTTTCAAGTTTAGCACACAACAGGTGTTTCTTCCATGCTTACTACATTAAAAAAATGTCCAGAAACATGACTTTGAGGGACAAGTTCTTTGAATATCATTTTTGTCCAGAAAAATTAAATAATGATTATAGCTTTAACATTAGGTATACTTTATTATATTCTAATGTTTAAATTCACAATATAGTTACAGTATCTATCAAGGGTTTGTAAACTTCAGCCCACAGGCCAAAACTACACCTGTTTGTATGTATGTGTAATAAGTATTTATTGTTTAAGCCACAAAGTTTGGGAGCAAACTGCGTTAATACATAATAAGACAACTATCATTATATTTTTGTAAAATTCTGGAAAATCAAAATATCAGCTTTGCTATAGGCTGAGCCCCTAGTCTTGGGGTTTGTTCATATGAAACTTAACCCCATAAAGGATAGGTCAAGTCTACTTAAAATTAAGCATAAGAGTCACCCCCAAGAGAACCTCTTTTGTTGCTCAAGACGTGGCCTCTCTCTCCAGCCAATACAACAAGCAAACTCACCACCCTCCCCCTGTCTATGTGGGACATGACTCCCAGGAGTGTAGACCTTCCTGGCAACGTGGGACAGAAATCCCAGAATGAGCTGAGACTCAGCATCAAGGGATTGAAAAAACCTTCTCGACCAAAAGGGAGAAGAGTGAAATGAGACAAAGCGTCAATGGCCGAGAGATTCCAAACAGAGTCAAGAAGTTATCCTGGAGGTTATTCTTATGCATTAAGTAGATATCACCTTGTTATTCAAGATGTAATGGAAAGGCTGGAGGGAACTGCCTGAAAATGTAGAGCTGTGTTCTAGTAGCCATGTTTCTTGAAGATGATTGTATAATGATATAGTTTTCCCAGTGTGACTGTGTGATTGTGAAAACCTTGTGTCTGATGCTCCTTTTATTTACCTTGTCAACAGACTAGTAGAACATATGGAATAAAAACAAATAATAGCGGGAACAAATGTTAAAATAAATTTAGTTTGAAATGCTAGTGATCAATGAAAGGGAGGGGTAAGGGTATGGTATGTATAAATTGTTTTTCTGTTTTCGTTTTATTTCTTTTTCTGAATAGGTGCAAATGTTCCAAGAAATGATCATGATGATGAATATGCAACTGTGATGATATTGTGAATTACTGATTATATATGTAGAACACAATGATCAAAATAGGAATTTGCGTTTGTTTGGTGTTTTCTGGTATTTAAAAAAATAAAATAAAATAATTAAAAATATATATTAGCGTTGAATATCCCTTAGTGGTGAGATTATAGATAACTTCGTTTTTTTTTGTTGTTTTTTTTTTGCATGGGCAGGCACTGGGACTTGAACCCGGGTCTCCAGTATAGCCGGTGAGAACTGTGCTTGCTGAGCCACTGTGGCCTACCCTACAGACAACTTTTATTTTCTTTTTAATGCTTTCCTGTGTTGTCCTTATTTTTTTAATGCAATTTAAACCTATTCGAAGTACACAATTAATGGCTCACAATATCATCACATAGCTATACACCTCCTCCACCTGTTTTTCTACAGCCCACAAGCTAGGAATGGCTTTTACATTTTTAAATGGTTGAAAACATAAAAAGAAGAATATTTCACGAGAGGAGAAAATTAAATAAAATTCAAATTTCAGTGTCTATAAATAAAGTTCTTTTGGACCACAGCTCTGTTAATTCATTTACATATTGTCTTTTATACTATAACAGCATAGTTAAGTAGCTACAATAGGGTCCTTAAGACCTGCAAAACCTAACATACTTACTATCTGGCCCTTTACAGAAAAAGTTTGCCAACTCTTGGTATATGTGAAAACTTTCATTAATAAAAATACATGGTCAATTAAGATATCCCAATTATGACAAATCAGAATTTATATGCTAATCGTTAATAAATACATTTAGAGAGTGACTATTCAAGCATTAATTTCTTCTTGTTTGGGTTTCCAAATTCTAGAAATTAAGTTTTTTTAAAATAAGATACCCTTACCATTAATTAAGCTAGCTCCATAGTTCTCAAACTTAAGCAGATTCACCTGGACACCTTTCTTGTCAAAATACAAATTCCTAGGCCTTGAGGATTCTCCTGGCATTGGGGCCCAGAAATCTATATTTTGAAAAACTGGGTAATTCTGATGAAAAGGTCAGTGGACCACCATTTAAGAAGCACTAAGATTGTGAGAATTTATATTCCTTTCATACAGAAAACTGTACTTTTCAAGTTTGGTACCATAAGATAAGTTCTCAAAGTGGGATCTGGGGATCCCTAGAGACCTGTGAGACATTTTCAAAGGACTAATTTTCACTTTCAAAGGACTAATGGGGTCAAAATCATACATGGGTAAAGTTCTATTCAAAGGGCTAGGTAAATCAACAGATTTTAATGTACCAAAGTACTGAAAGTTCACAGATGTAGTTTCAGATTCCACACTGTAGTAGCTAATTTTGAAGAAACAATCACGTTCAGGTTTAGTATACTATCAAAGAATATCCACAATTACCTAAAAAAGCTATAAAATACTATTTCCTTTCTCTATTATGTATCTGTGTGAGACTAGGTTCTATTCAACCATCTTAACCAAAACAACATACCACATCATATCATACTTGAATGCAGAAGCAGATATGAGAATTCATTTGTTTTCTATTAAGCCAGACTTCAAAAATATTTGCGTTCTTCTAATTTTTTCTATTTTGGAAAACATAATCATTTTTCATAAAAGCATTATTTATGTTAACACGTATGGGCTTACTATTATTTTAAAATAAATTTTTTTTAATTTCTTAATTTCGATTTCTAATATGCTAAATATCAATAGGTATAACTTAAATAAACAAAAGATCTTTGAAATCTTTGATAATTTTTGAGAGTATAAAGGAGTGGGTATTGTAACTAAAAAGTTTGAGAACAACTGCTTTAAGAAATACACAAATAAAGGCAGCCCATTGCGGCCTGGACCAAGAGACTCCCAGATAGAGAAGGGGCTACCTACTCCTCTGGGAAGCTGGTGTCTGAGACAAAGTCAACAAAACTGGGATCTAACAAACTATGTTCACTCTGACCTGGTCTATTAACCTATTTTCCCACAATAACAAATAAAAAACAAGTCACCCACTGAATAAAAGAAAAGAGAAACATACAAATAGTAGAATACCCTGTATTTATCAAAGAGAAGGTTAAAATTAATCTCTGGATTTCAGGTCAGACATGCAGGGACAAGTTTCAAAGAAAGGAGCAGTTTAAGTAGACTAAACAGATTTGTAGCAAACAACTGAAAACAGATGGGGGGGCAGGGATGGAGAATTAGGCTGAGTCATAAATTAGGCAACACACCCGACAAAGCTTAGAGCCTATCTGGAAGTAGCCTCATAGAAGCATATGGACAACTACATGATTAGAATTTTTTTTAAAGGCTCTCTAGGCTTTTGGAGGCTTCAAGGAACTATTCTGAGCCATCCTCCAGAAAGGTTATTAAAACAAGAAGAAGGAAGCAACAACTTGCTCAAGTGTCAGCAAGAAGCAAAGTTAGAAATAACTAAAGAAAACATTATACCTATCTATATTTGGCCGCAATAGACATTTCAGAAGTATAAAAATTCCTGGTGGCCTAACAAACAAAACTCTATATGTTTGTTTTTTTTTCCCTGCTCATTTTTAGATAAATTATGACCCCTAAAACATTGAACCAGTAGCACTCAACCCCAAAACATTGATCTTTAAGGTTCAATTTTAAATATTCATAGACTTAATTTAAACAGGCTGCAAACAAAAAAAAAAACAAACCTGCTAGACTTCAATATTAAACCCCGTATAAATATTAAACCCAAGTGTGAAATCCTGTGTAGGAAATAACTGTTAAATCTCACGACAATCATGGAGAAGCTCAGTTCTCTAGAAAAAAAGATCTAAGTCGGCCCACATATTGGCAACAAAGTGATATTAGCAGTATTTTAAGGATCACTGACTGACTTTCACCAGTCCTAGACACAGATGTGTAAAATATTAGCAAAGTGCCTGACCAAAACTTAAATAAGTTAAAGAAAATGGTGCTGCAGGAAACATTAGTTCCAGAAATACCATGTTTAAATAAAACTAACGTGGTGCTATTCAAGTTTGATAAAGCTTATATATTGACAAGAAATTTGGTGTCAACACAAATCATTCATAGCAACTGCGTTAGATTCAATAAATAATCCTGATATTATAATGGAGTGAGGCATATTCCTATTTCAGAAAGAATGATTATGCTCTAATTTTAAAACTGAAAAATGTAATTTTTCTATTGCATGGTAAATTTTAAGCCCCAAATAAAACTTGACCAGGTTACCATGTAAACCTTCTCTGGCCACGATGACAGAATGAAACACTCTATCAGATAAGGAGACATTATTAAGTAATTCCACTCAGCAAAAGCAAATCGGCTTTTGTGAGAAGGTGAGGTTATAGCAGAACACTGTTCCCAAAGAAACCCAAGCCACAAGCTCACTGTGACTTAGCTAAATCTTGGCTCTAGTTAGACTTTTCATTAGTTGATAACTACTTAGGCGAAATGCAGTGTTGAATAGAAAAAATATATTTTTTTTTTCATGGGCAAGCACTGGGAATCAAACCCGGGTCTCCAGAATGGCAAGCAGGAACTCCGCCTGCTGAGCCACTGTGGCCTGCCTGAAAAAAATAAACTTTTTACACAGTCTGTTTTCAAATGTATGAGAACATTTAGGATAACAATTACTAAAAGATAAGAAAAAGGTATCAAAGTGAAGTCTTGAGTTTGTAATGAGTTTTGTTCTGCTAAACTCTTAAGTGTTCTTGTATCCTTCATATGACTACTAACTCATCTTTTGTTTAGTTAGGAATCCTTCCTAGATGTCTGTTTACAAAGCTAGATAACAAGTTTATCTTTTTATACAACCTTTACTAAATTGTAATAATCTTCCTCTCCAAGGTAGCTATATGTTTACTTTCAAAAGTGAACTCAATTTTGCTTCATTTTATACAGACAGTGCATTCAGAAGGAAAAAAAAAGTTTCTAAACAAAAGTAGGAAAGGAAACAAAATACTATGATTTAACAGAAAAAAACAAACCAACCAACATTCTTTCAGCACAAAGCATCCACTGGGGAAATGCTGAAAAGAAAATGTCATGATAAAATATTTTAAGACATGAAATGACCCCCATGCAAAATATTGTCTTTTTGTTTTGTTTTTATCACAAAGGAGTTATTATTTATCATTTATATTCCTTGCTTTTTTGTTTATCCATTCCTACTGGGACAGTAGAACCATTTCAATTACATTTTCCTTACAGTCTATTTTTCTGCCTGATTGTTCAATAGTAAGTGCTTTGATCTGAGCCTCTATTTATGAATTTTGGGACTGTAAAGGACTTTTAGAAGTCATCAAGTCCATCCGTCCGCTTTTCAGGAGAATTCATAACAAGACAATCTCAGAAGGATAAGAAGGTATCAAAAGAAAATACATCCTGTCCCGACTTAAAAGCATGGCTACTTTAATCTGCACAAACATTTCCATTCATATTTGCAACTTCTTAAAAACGAAAGTAAAAATTAAAACCCTAAAAGAGGAAGGTGCTTTAAAAATGTATTTATGAGATAAAATTGCTCAAACATAAATTCAACTGTCAGGTCTAAAATTAACACATAGGAAAGTTGTTGGCTGCAATCATAAAGCATTCAGTCCCTAGAGATGTCTTCTGATGGTCTATTTTGTTTGAAGCACCATTTCACCGGCAGCCTGACAAACTTAAGACTGCCACACTAATAAACTACAATTATAAATGGCAATTATATATGTGCAATTTTATATATGTGTGTGTTTATAGATGTATAGTTGGTGTAGATTTTTATTAAAAAAAAAGAAAAGTTAGATCTAAATTGGAGATATCAGTACTTGGGGGACGCTACAATACAACTGTTGTATGGACAGTAGTTTAGTTCTTTAATTTGTAACTTAGAATGTTTAGAAAATGAAGTTTCTGCCTAAAAGAGTTTCCAAAACAGAATTCATCTGATGGCAAAAAAACAGGTAACTAAGAAGAAAAATTGTTAATTCTTCTACAATTACTTTAAAAATAGAAAAAAAAAGGAAGCCAGACCAGAAGTCTTGGAAAATGAGGGGGGTGGAGGTAGGGAGAGGATCACAACTAAAAAAAAAGGGAGGGTGGGGAGGGTAATTTAGAAATTTTAGACTGGTAAAATAGATATTGTTTCCAAGGAAGATTCTAAAATGAATTATTAAGTAGACTGGTTATGATTGAAAAGTAATGTAGTGATCCTTAAACACTAGCATAAGATGACTAACAGCAAATAACGTCTAACTTTATTTTCTTTTTTGACAGGGTCCCTAACCTGTGAGCTAAGGGGTTGATCAGAATATATTTGGATTTCAACATGATACCTAACAAAATCACTCGTGAGACTTCATGGAAAATACAGTTTAAATTATAAAATAGGAGGTGGATTTATAACTGAATTTTATCTAAAAGGTTGATTAATGTCAAATTAATGGTAGTCTACTAATGTTATACACCATTGCTTCACCTTTATACATTTTTACTAGGGAGCTAAAATGAAAACATAGGTATCATTTATCAAATTTATCAATAATACAAAGATACAAGGAATGGCCAAGAGGCTGAATAATATTAGCAAGTTAAATTACGCTAAAACTAACAGGATAATAATTACCTGATAGTGTACTGTCCTCAATTATGTTAAAAAAAAAATTAACAGCGCAAATTAATGTGATGTCAAACTTCAAGAACAGAGGTGTTTTTGGAACTAGAAAGAAGTGGTAGTTGCCAATATTGTGAATATATTAAATGTAACTGAACTGTTCACTTTAGTTATGTGAATTTCACTTCAATAAATATAAAAAGAATAGAGGTGAAAGTCCAGTGAAAAAGAAGCTTACTCCTCCTGTTCTTTGCATTGATCAGATTACATCTAGGGTGTTATATTCATATCTGAATAAGAAACTTTAAAGGTTTATACAACAAAATTGATGAGGAGTCTGAAACTGATTAAAAATGCCATTTAAGAAGTAGCTAAAAGAATTTGGGATATTTACCCCAGAAAGATAAATCTTAATGGGGCCTGTGATAAACCTTTGAAAGGCTATCATATCATGCTGACAAGAAATAAGGTTTATTTATTGCGGCTTCAGAGGGGTACAACTTCATTCAGTACAATGTAAAGAATGTTCCAAAAGTAGAGCTCGTAATGAAACAGGGTATCTATTAGGTAGAGACCTCTTCCTTACAGCATTCAAAAGTCCACCCATAAAGGGTTCCAAATACGATGTATTTTCACGTTTGTGAATATACTTGATTCCAAACTAAAAAATAGACTGAATTAGTCTCTTAGGGGAAGGCAATATTTGCAAATGAGTACGTGTCAGGGAAGCTTAAAAACTATTTTCTTTAACAGGTTTCTAAAAAGATTGAAGACTTTTTCATGAACTCTAAAACCATAGTACCAATTTCAGAGAAACCACCAAAAGAAATCAAAGCTTTTTCTTTTTTAATAAATGTTGCATTAGTTTTCCTCCATGAAGCAACATCCCTACCTTAACTTTAATACCTTTATCATGTGATAAGGAACAATTACATGCCATCCTGTCAACTAGTCTCAAGAAGAGAGCAGTTTTTATTAGACATTTACATGGCTGTGCAATTTGCTCCACCTAGAACTTCCCTGCAAGGAGAAGGCTCCTCCTTATCACACCCCATAGGACACTGCTGTAACCCTAACTCCCTCTCATCACTGAAGCCTGGAGAAAACTTGACAGGCACAAAACGGGAACTTGTGAGAACTTCAGAGCAGCTGTGTTCAGGTACAGCCAGAGACACTACTTTACGTAAAGTAACAGCTTAAGAATTGGCTAAAAAACAATTTTCATTTTGGGTGGGAAGTGGGAAGAGTAAAGAGATACAATAAAGGTAGCTATTAACATTTAAAGGGCATATAAATAAAGGTGCTTAAAATTACAACTCCAAAACAACCACAGGGTGTAAATTTTGATCCACAGATTGAAAGATGAGCAGTTATTATTCTCTATCTTTCTGCTAGTTGGTGACACTAGTGGGGGGGGCGGAAGTCTTGGATTAAATAGTATCCAAGTTAAAGTCATAACAAGTTCTAGGGTGGAATAACAAAACAAGAAACTGCTCTTTCATTGGATATTTTTTTGCATTGCTGCCATGCAAACTGTAAAATGTTTTGAATGTCCAATGCTCTTAAAGTGAAATACTGGAAACCAATTCAGTAAGTAATGCTAAAAGTCATTAATTAATTGGTCTCAATGAACTGCAGGGGCAACTTCCTGGTCCTGGAAGAAAGCTTTAAATGGTTGCTGGAAACCAAAGCTGAACACAGAATTACATACCCTGGTTTCTCTCTACGGGTACGTCAGACATTTTTTGCTTCTCAAAAGCAAAAAGAGAAGAAAAACTAATGTAAAAAAATTCTATGCAATAGTAAAGAAGTTATTAACTAGCTGGTGGTATTATTCCAATTCATTATTAAATGATACACAATTATCAAACAAAAGGCAAAAAACCTGTCCCTTTGTTGTACAGAATTAAGAACAAACTGGTAAGACTACTTAGTACAGCTGCCAAACTTTTCTTTAGCTTCTTTTCTTACAGACATGTTACATTTCGCAATAGCATCAACTTACCTTACATCCTCCGTTTAAGTACAAACTGAATTTGAGTTCCCCAACCTTGGTCCTAAAATATTATATCTTTAGCTTCTGAGTCTCGATACAAAGAAAGAAACTGAAAATTTTTCACTTTCCTGAAATGTCTATTTTATTTAAATATTTTTCAAAAAATATAAGCTAACCAATACTAATTTCATAACCATCCACTGAACAACTTCAAAAATGTGTGTGGGTAAGAAACATCTAACAAAAATACAAAAATGTGTGTGGGTAAGACACATCTAACAAAACATTTTTCTGTGCTTATGTCTATAAGGACTGATGTCTCTCCAAGAATTACTTACACAACTGCAAAAATTCTAAGCATAGAAGTGAGCTTGCTGAGAAAACGCTGCACACCCACAAACCTACACTCACATATAACAGGACTCTCAGAGATAGTATGACATCCGCTGTTAAGGAGAAAACAAACTTTTAGTTACGAAAGTAGCAAAGCGGGAATCTAGGTAGGAGGCGCCCTGGGTAGTAAACATCCCAGTCAGAGAACATAACAAGCAATTCAGAGCAACACATAAGTCCCTATGGGGCTCCATCTTGGACCGCTTAAGTCCCAACCCATATCCCTGTGTTTAGGAGGTGAAATGTGGCAAGAGGAAGAGAGAAAGGAAATCAGAGCAGAAGTGATGAAAGTGTTTTTCTTCTTCTCTACCCTCATCCCTGCTTTCCTGCAGGCTGGCCTCTCATCTGGGTCCCATACACATTAGAAGCCGTAAATCAATATCCCAACCATTTTCTGCTACCTAGCCTAAAGAACTGTATTTAACAGCCTCTCCTTTCCACCCACCTCCCCTATTCCTCCTGACTTTCATACCCTTCCAACAGCTATGCCTTTTGACTACTCAGCCCACCCCTGTTTAGTCTTCCTAAATTAAAATCACACTTAATTTTCTCAAATCCATACTTTCTCACTGATAACATGGCTGATAGCCTTTTTCTTAATTTGATCGACATGTCATGACTCTCATTTCCAAATATTTTACTCTATTTTTCCAGCCAATCTTAATGCCATGTTTTCACCTGATCAAGATTCCTACTCATCCCCACCTCCTACCTATCAACCCCTGTCTTTCCCAATGGCAAGCCCCTAACCTCGCTTTGAGAAGCTCTGAGCCTTAACCTAGTTAGTGTTCAGTATCTCACCCCTTTCTCCCAGTCGCCTCCATTCCAAGAGTCTTCCATTACCACTCCCTCAGGATTCAACTCCCCTCTCCTTGCCACGCCCTGGGCCCCCCGGGGCTACTTACCCCAAGTTCTCCCCACACTTCAGGCCTCTGGCTCCGCCTCTCCCCGCCCGCCCCCCGACCAAGGAAGGGGGCGGGAGAAAGGAGAGAAAAGGGGCGGCACTCCGCAATGTAAAGACGGCCTCCCATTAGGGCTCACCTCCGCCAATCATAACTTCCTTTTCTCTTATTGGCCGACTTTGGTTCATTCCCCACCCTCTTCCTCAGACAGGGCCCGGCCACCGCCTCAGCGCCCGAGTCTAACAGACTGGGAGGGGAGATCCTGGCCTGGGACACTGGGACAAGCCAGAGTTGAAAGGAAGACTCCTGTCAGACCATGGACTAACTAGTGTTAACAGGACTCACCGGCTAATAGCTCCGTCACCTCCCACCAGCCCGCGTTGGGTCCCACAAACTGTCTCCAGCTCCTTCTTTCCCCCCTCAGCGGTGCAGATACTTTCCTCTCGTCCGGCTAGGCGCGCTCGCCCCTCGCGAGAAGTCAGGGGGAAGGGCGAGATCCATAAGGGGTGGAGTTGAAAAGGGGCAGAGAGGCGGGACTCGGGAAAGGAAGAGGCTGGGTTTACTGTGAAAAGGGCTGGGGCGGGAAGCAGAGCTGTTGAGACACACGCGGGTCACAGGTGTTTGGCTGCGGAATGTAGGAGGGAAAAGAAGGAAAGGGAATTTCTCCTAGAGTGGTGGAGATCCAAAAGGTGAAGCAAATTCTCTAGGAAATGAAATTATCTCAAAAGAGCGCACTTTAAAAAACATATGTCGAATGTTTTATATATATATATATATATATATATATATATATGTATATGTCGAGACATACCTCGAAAAAGCTGTTTTTAAAAAAAATGCGAAGGGGGCACCGAGGCAGGTCTCAAAGAGGCGAGTAGTTGCACTTTTCACTTCGAGAACTATGGCTATGGCCCTGATCTCTGCTGTGTGTGTGTTTGACTGTATTGGGGACCGTCCCGGGAGGCGGGAGGTGCGGGGGTGGGGGGTGGAGGGCGCCTGGGGTAGCTAGGGTTCAACCGCAAAAACTGGAGACTTTTTGAAAAAAGTGCAGGTTGCTTCTACTATTCTCCAGAATCATCACTTCCTCAATGGCACAGTAATTTTTTAAATAGATAATTGATCATCAAAATGTAAAATTATTGTGCATTGGTAGACATTAGCAAGAAAGCAAAAATATACCCCACAGAATGAATGGCAAAGTAGTTTGACATACCCTTACCCTTGGGTGGATATATTGGCAAAAGCAATCCCTTTTCTATCATTTGCCAGCCCTATGGCCTTGGATGAGATGATTCTTTCAGCCTTTGTACCTTGGGGCTAGCAATCCCATTTTACTCACAGAGCTGTAATGATTAAGATAATGTATATGAAAACTGATTGGGGATAAAAAGGCAAGCTATATTTATTACTTAGAAAGTTTTTTTAAAAATACTTAACAGGCTCTAATTTGTGTAAGGCACTGTTACAGGCATAAGAATAGAAAGACCAAGTCCTTGCTCTGGTGGGATTTATTAGCCAATAAAGACAAATATTTCAAATACTGATGAGTGCTTCAGGGTTCTAGGATAATGAGAGAAAAAGCAACCAGGAGTGAGCGATTAGCTTTATATTTGGTATGGTGAGAAGGCCTCTTTGAGGAAGTAACATTTAAAACATTGAGGGGAAGCAAAAGCTGTATTCAAAATTCATCATAAATTATAAGGAGAGTTCACTCCAAATCTCTATGCAATCTCTGCTCCCTCAGGTAACTTCCTTTTGCAGCTTTATGTTACTCAGGTTCTTTAACTTCCTGTCTAGGATCTCCTCTATCCTCAGACTATCTGGGTGGTAAGAATGCAGGTGTTTTCTCCCAAATAGCAGTTAATTGTCATTATCTCTTTAGTTTTTCTTTCTTTTTAAATTGTGGGAACATATGTACAATATTAAATCTCCTCCTCCTAACTCCTCCCAAGCATTCCATTCAGTGGGATTAATCACATTCACAGTGTTGCAATATCCTCAGCACCATCCATTACTATAACCTTCCTTTTACCCCAAACAGAACTCTACACCATTTTGCATCAATTCCCCGTTGCCTCTACCCCACCCTCACCCCTGGAAACACGTACCCTACTTTCTGTCTCTGCAGACATTTGCATATTCTCTGATATTTTCTTTGTGGTTACTATGGGGCTTAAATTTAGCATTCTAAATCTATACTAATCTTGTTTCTTTTGATACTAATTTAACTCCAATAGCATACCTAAGTCATATTCTCGACCCCTCTGTTTTCCCATCTTTTCTTGTCACAAATTCCGTCTTCATGCATTATGAGTTTAAGATTACTCAGTTATCATTACATTTTATGCATTTGCCTTCTAGATCCAGTAGAAAATAAAAGTGGAATTGCAGAACAAAATACAATTGTAACTAGTATTTATATTTATCCATGTAATATCTTTACCAGAAATCTTTATTTCTTCATATGGCTTCAGTCAATTGTCTAGTGTCCTTTCTTTTCGGCCTAAAGAACTTCCTTTAGCATTTCTTGTAGGGTCAGTCTAGTGATAAAAATCCCTCAGATTTTGTCTATCTGGGAATGTCTTAACTACTTCCTCAATTTTGAAAGACAGTTTTGCTGGATGCAGAATTCTTGATGGGCAGTATTTTTGCTTTCAGCACTTTAAATGTGTATTCCCACTGCCTTTTTGTCTCAAGGCAAAAGTTTAATAAATCCACACTTAAACTTATTGAGGCTTCCTTGTATGAGATATGCTGCATCTCTCTAACAGCTTCCAGAATTTCCTCTTTTATCTTTGGTAATCAAACCTGGGTTCAATTCCCGAGCCATACACTCCCCCCCACACACACAAATATATATCTCTTTGCTATTCAACCATTTGATTATAAAATGGTAGGTGAATCTATTTGGGTTTTTCCTGTTTGGAGTCCATTGAGCATCTTTATCTTTTTTAAATTAAATTTATAGAGTTTCAACCATTGTTTCTCTGAATATTCTCTCTGCCCCTTTCTCACTTCTCCTTCTGGGATTCCCACAAGTGTATACTGGTACATTTGATGTTGTCCCACACGTTCTCAGACTCTGTTCACTTTTCTTCCATTCTTTCTTCTTTCTGCTCCTCAGAATGGATTATTTCAATAGTCTTATGGTCAGTTTCTCTGTTTCTTTCTTGTACCAGCTCCAACTGCTTTTTTTTTTTTTTAAGGACTGCCAAAATCTAATTTTATTGTTGCATTCTTTATAAATAAAAAAGTAACCATTATTTTCTTTTCCCACTTAGATCCAACTTCAATAACCAAATATTTCAGGAACTACTGAAAGACTTCAAGTACACTGTCTACAACGAATAGTTCATAATTGTATCCTTTCTATGCTTTTTTAACAATCGTCAACTCTGAGAACATGTTAAGTAAACTAACTTTATTTTTATAAATAAAAATTAATAACTTGAAACATCATGCACTTGCGACATTTATAATATCTAACTCCTTAACATAAGGTCAAACAGTCTTAGGCAAGCTGCCACCGAGAAATTTTTAATGTCCATAGTAATATAAAGGTATGGATCACATTCAGCTTTTAGTATATGAACATGCTAATTAATAAAAATTCAAAAAGTTAGAGTTAAGAACCAATATTCTTTGAAAAGCATCTTTATTTACTCCTGGCCAAACAAGTAAGTGGAAAAGCCATCATTATAAACCCATTTTTTTAGTGTCTTATCCTTAAAATTACTTGAGTACTTAGAACACAGAAAAACCAAATTTGAATGCATTTGCAATAGTTTAACAATTTACATGTTCCACGAAGTTATTTTAATGGAATGTCTCGAAACCAAAGCATAATTCATTGCAAACATAAGTCAGAAAAAGACCATAAACTTTTTTCATCACGTAGTTGTATATTCATCATCATGATCATTTCTTAGAACATTTGCATCAATTCAGAAAAAAAAATAAAAAGAAAACAGAAAAAAAACATACATACCATACCCCTTACCCCTCCCTTTCATTGATCACTAACATTTCAATCTACTAAATTTATTTTAACATTTGTTCCCCCTATTATTTATTTATTTTTAATCCATATGTTTTACTCATCTGTCCGTAAGGTAGAGAGAGGAAGCATCAGACACAAGGTTTTCACAATCACACAGTCACATTGGGAAAGCTATATCATTATACAATCATCTTTAAGAAACATGGCTAGTGGAACACAGCTCTACATTTTCAGGCAGTTCCCTCCAGCCTCTCTGTTATGCCTTAACTAAAAAGGAGATACCTATTTAATGCATAAGAATAGCTTCTTGACTCTATTTGGAATCTCTCAGCCATTGACATTTTATTTTGTCTCATTTCTCTCTTCCCCCTTTTGGTCAAAATGGTTTTCTCAATCCCTTGGTGCTGAGTCTCAGCTCATTCGAGCATTTCTGTCCCATGTTGCCAGGAAGAAGACCATAAACTTTTAATTTTTTTTATTTTTATTTTTTTTACATGGGCAGGCACCGGGAATCGAACCCGGGTCCTCTAGCATGGCAGGCAAGCATTCTTGCCTGCTGAGCCACCGTGACCCAGAATACCATAAACTTTTGAATGGCATATTATGACTCAAACAAAACTGATCATCACCTAGTAATACTCATAATATTTAGCACATGCAACAGATTGAGAAATTAAATTCTCTGCTATATACTTATAAGTATTTTGTCATACATAAGAAATGTTTAAATGTTTCTATTAATCACAGTGATCTCACATATATTCATTTTTATTTAAAATACAGTTCTCTTTTCTTCAGATTTTCATGTTTATCAGTGCAAAGTAAAACAAATCTCAATAGAAATGATTTCTCCCGATATTATTTTAGAAGGTCTTCTTCCTCGAATTGTCCGAAGTGTATTAAAAGATGTCCAAATCTTTTTTTTTTTTTTTGAGAATGATCAACCTTAGTGGCTTCCTCTGTATCCAATTTTGTTTCTCCATGTCCTTTTTGTGATTCATCAAGAGAAGCCAGGGCCTCATTTGTGTCACTTGGAAAAGTTTCTTGTGATGTATCATCATCTTCTTGAAAATTTAAGCTTTTAATAGTTTGTTTCATTTTTTCCCCAACACTGTGTTCTCCTCTTCCTAGCAGCTTTTTTATTTTCATATTCCTTTTGGTTTTCAATGTAGAAAATGTCCTTAATTTGTTCCTCACTGATAGTGGGAGTGTTTTTCAGCAGATTCAGAAAAACTCCACCTGGTGTTCTTCTTCAATTACCGTTCATAATAAAAAAGCCAGCATCTTTTTCAACTTCAGCAATTTCCATCAGAAGCTCAGTTGCCTTTTTGTTCCCAATTATCCTTACTACTCGGACTATCAGATCTTTCTTTGATAAGATAGAGCAAATAATTGTAGGTCTCAGATTGTCGGCTTTTGTCAATAGTGCCATCCATTCCCCAAATTCCCAGTTCAGTGGCCACTGCATCTTGATTCTGTTCCTGAAGCACAGCACCCCATATGTTGTTAATACTCTTTCCTCCAGCAACAAGTGGTTTCTGGCTGCTCTGGCCAAACTGAGAAGGTTCTGATTTGAGAGGAGGGTTAAAACATTTCTGCTGCTTGCATTTACCAAAAAGAGCTATCATCATCTGACTCAGAAAAACTCTCTTCACTTGAATCCACACATTGAACACTCCGATAACGTGATACTGGCACACAGGCTGCTGATTCGGTACCCTGAAAGGGCCTCACTGCTATGTTCCCACCTAGTACTTTCGGTACCTGCAGCGGCTTGTCCCTGGACGCCACTATCATGTCAGAATCCCAGAGAGTTGCCCATCTTCCTTGGTGCTGGTGTCATGCGCCTCCAATCTACTATTGGGAATCTACTCCAGGGAATTTTGAATTTCTGTTGTCATAGTCCTCAGCTGTTTGGTTCCAGTTCATAATTGCATCTTTCTATTAATATTCACCTTGTGTTCATCTATTGTCTTCCCAATTCCCTTTGATTCTTTATTCATGTTTTCTTTTAGCTCTTTGCACATATTTAAGACCACTTTTTAAAAGCCTTTGTATGGCGTGCATGGGTGGTTCAGTGGTAGAGTGCTTGTCTTTCATGCAGAGACCCAAGTTTGATTCCTGGACCATGCCACCCCCCCCAAAAAAGAGCCTTTGTATGGTATGTCCCAGGTCTGATTCTTCCTCACTGATGGTTTCTAATGCTTTAATCTTTTCCATTGCCTGGGCTATAACATCCTGTTTCTTTGTAGGTTTTATAACCTTTGGTTTAAACCTGAACATTTTTATATTCTAATGTGTTATTCCTGGAATTTAGACTCTGAGCTGTAAGTCCCTTGTAACCAGCTAGTGCTATGACAAATAAGAAGAAAAAAAAAGAAAGCACCTTTCCCAGTCTTTGCAGACTGATATAGTGCAAGTGCTTTCCTTCAGGGCTTATCCATACAATGAGTTTAGAGAATAGATCAAGGCCGAAGATGAGGAGCCCCCTGATCTTTTCTGCACATGTATCTTGACTTGGGCATGCATGTATGGCCCTACAAATTCCCCCCATTTACATGGTTCTGTATGTCCCTTCATCCCTAGGAAACAGTTTCCTCATGATCCTGTGTACTGCACTGTATGTCCTATACCCATATCTCCATTGCCCCAGGCAGCACAATTTGACTGCTCTCCCACTGTGTGCTGTAGGAGATTTCTGTGAGCTGCCTTTTACATACATACAGGGCAAGTTCTGAGACAGTGAGTCCCTAAGGCCACCACTAAACATACGTGTCCCAGTGTGTGCACAAGGGTTACTCTGTCCCTCTGAATCAGGACAAGGTATCTACATCAGGAACATGGGCTAGCTCCCTTACAAGCCTGTGAGTGATGGGGGAAGGGCCAGCCAGGGGCCCTAAGATCCTACCAACTTAAGTAGACTTTTTCTTGATTCAGTGCTTGCCCTATTACTGCAGTTCTTTAAGTGTTTTCTGGAACTTTAAGAAGGATGTTTCTGCCAATTCTTTTTTTTTAAATATTTTTACTGACAAATCTTCACAAACATACGGTCCATACATGGTATACAATCAATGTCTCACAATATCTGACATAGTTGTGTATTCTTCACCATAATCATTTTTTAATGAAACATAACCACATACAAACACAATTATTCTTACCATATGATCATTCCATCTTGTTGTATAATCAATAACTCACAAAATCATCATGTAGTTGTATATTCCTCATCATGATCATTTCTCAGAACATTTGTGTTAATTCAGAAAAAAATAAAAATAAAACAGAAAAAAACACATATGTACCATACCCCTTACCCATCTCTTTCATTGATCACTAGCATTTCAATCTACTAAATTTATTTTAACATTTGTTCCCCCTATTATTTATTTATTTTTAATCCATACTTTCTACTCATCTGTCGAAAAGGTAGATAAAAGGAGCATCAGACACAAGGTTTTCACAACCACACAGTCACATTGTGAAAGTTATATCATTATACTATCATCTTCAAGAAACATGGCTACTGGAACACAGCTCTATGTTTTCAGGTAGTTCCCTCCAGTCTCGTCATTACGCCTTAACTAAACAGGTGATATCTATTTAATGCGTAAGCATAACCTCCAGGATAACCTCTCGACTCTGTTTGGAATCTGTCAGTCATTGACACTTTATTTTGTCACATTTCGCTGTCCCCCGTTTTGGTCAAAATGGTTTTCTCAGTCCCTTGATATTGAGTCCCAGCTCATTCTAGGATTTCTGTCCTACGTTGTAAGGAAGGCCCACACCCTTGGGAGTCATGTCCCACGTATAAAGAGGGAGGGCAGTGCGTTTGCTTGTTGTGTTGGCTGAGAGAGAGAGGCCACATCTGAGCAACAGAAGAGGTTCTCCTGGGGGTGACTCTTAGGCCTAATTTTAAGTAGGCTTAGCCTATCCTTTGCAGGTTTAAATTACTTATGAAGAACCCCCAAGATTGGGGGCTCAGCCTATTGCTTTGGTTGTTCCCACTGCTTGTGAGAATATCAAGAATTCTCTCTAAATCGATGCAAATGTACTAAGAAATGATGAATATGCAACTATGTGATGTTATTAACAATTACTGATTGTACATGTAGATTGGAATGATTTCTAATTGTTTTGTTAATTCTTTTTTTAATTAATAAAAAAATAAAATAAAATAAAAAAATAAAAAGGGGAATTTAAAAAAAAAAAAAAAGAATTAAAAAGAGAGAGTAAGAAGACAGTGAAACAATTCACAGCCCCAAAGTAGCTGTGGTAGTTAGATTCAGGTGTCAACTTAGCTAGGTGAAGGTTTCTAGTTCTATTGCTATGGACATGAGACAATGGCATGTGAACCTCATCTGTTGCTGATTACATCTGCAGTCGGCTAAGGAGGCGTGCCTGCTGCAATGGATGATGTTTGATTTAATTGGCTGGTGCTTAAATGAGAGACTCAATGTAGCACAGCCCAGGCAGCTCAGTATACCTCATCTCAGCACTCACAGCTTAGCCCAGGCCTTCGGAGATACAGAAAGGAATCACCCTGGGGAAAGATGTTGAAACCCAGAGGCCGGAAGAGAATGCCAGCAGAGATCGCCCTGTGCCTTCCCACATAAGAAAGAGCCTCAGTTGAAAGTTAGCTGCCTTTCCTCTGAAGAACTATATGTCAACTAAATAAATCCCCTTTTATTGAAAAAAAAAAAAAAAGAATTCTCAACTTGGGGAAGTTGAATTTTTCCCCTTTCTCACCATTCCTCCAAGAGGACTTTGCAAATACTTTTTTATTCACTGTTTAAATCACTCTGGGATTCATTGGGGCATCACTCTGGACAAACCTACAAAATCTCATGCCTTATTCAAGATTCCATGTTAACCTGTCCATATAAGTTACATTAGGAAATACACTAGTTAAAATATAAATTTTGTACCAAATAAACATTTTTTGCTTTAGTCTCACACATAAGTTAAAGTTTTGAAATACGAATTACCATCTATTTTCAACACCCTACATTACTGACATTCCTTTGTTTGGTGGTTTGAAAGGGTGTATGTCCCCTACAAAAGCCATGTTTTACTCTAAATCCCATTTTGTAAAAGGAGAATAATCCCTATTTAATACTTTATGTTTGAATCTGTAATTAAATCATCTCCCTGGAGATGTGATTTAATCAGGAGTGGTTGTTAAACTGGATTAGGTGATGACATGTCTCCAACCATTTGGGTGGGTCTTGGTAAGTTTCTGGAGTCCTACAAAAGAGGATACATTTTGGAGAATGAAAGAGATTCAGAGAGAGCAGAGCAGAATGACATAGCCACGAGAAGTAGAGTCACCAGCCAGCGACCCATGGAGATGAAGAAGGAAAATGCCTCCCGGGGAGCTTCATGAAACAGGAAGCCAGGAGAAAAAGCTAACAGATGACACCATGTTTGCCATGTGCCCTTCCAGATGAGAGAGGAACCCTGACCGTGTTCACTGTGTGCCTTTCCAGATGAGAGAGAAACAGTGACTGTGTTTGCCATGTGCCTTCTCACTAGAGAGAAACCCTGAACTTCATCGGCCTTCTTGAACGAAGGTATCTTTCCCTAGATGTCTTTGATTGGACATTTCTATAGACTTGCTGTAATTGGAACGTTTTCTTGGCCTTCGAACTGTAAACTAGCAACTTATTAAATTCCCCTTTTCAAAAGCCATTCCATTTCTGGTATATTGCATTCTGGCAGCTAGCAAACTAGAACACTTTGTTCTTCCTCATGGAAAACATTTTTAAATTTCTACATTTAGTCACTATCATTATACACTCTAGGCATTCTTAGATTATACCATCTCAGTCTTTATCATATAGCTTTGCTTCTGATTTCATTTGTGTCCCCAGCTATCCTCCTTCTATCATTCTCACATTCAGCTTCATTCGGTGTTCTAACATTATTGTATTACAGTTAGGTAGTATTGTGCTATCCATCTCTGAGTTTTTACAATCAGTCCTTTTGCACAATCTGTATCCCTTCAGTTCCAATTATCCTATATCTACCCTATTTCTATCTCTTGATGACCTCTGTTCTTAACTGAAATTATCCAAGTCCATTCCTTATTTTTAGTTCATATCAGCGAGACCATACAGTATTTGTCCTTTTATTTCTGGCTAATTTCACTCAGCATAATGTCCTTAAGGTCCATCCATGTGGTTACATTCTTCATAATTTTATTCTGTCTTACAGCTTCATACTATTCCATCATATGTATATACCACAGCTTGTTTAGCCACTCGTCTGAGATGGACATTTGGGCTGTTTCCATCTCTTGGCAATTGTAAATAATGCTGCTATAAACATTGGTGTGAAAATGTCCATTTGTGTCTTTGCCCTCATGTCCTCTGAGTAGATACCTAGCAATAGTATTGCTAGGTCATATGGCAATTCTATACTTAGCTTCCCGAGGAACCACCAAAAGCCTTCCACAGCAGTTGTATCATTTGACATTCCCACCAACAGTGGATAGGTGTTCCTCTTTCTCCATATCCTCTCCAGCACTTGTCATTCTTTCTGTTTTATTGATAATGGCCATTCTGGTGGGTGGAGATGAGATCTCATTGTGGTTTTGATTTGCATTTCCCTAATAGCCAGGGAAGTTGAGCATCTTTTCATGTGCCTTTTAGCCATTTGTATTTTCTCTTCTGAGAAGTGTCTGTTCAAGTCTTTTGCCCATTTTGTACTTGGGTTGTGTGTCTTTATGTTGTTGAGTTGAATAATCTCTTTATATATTCTGGATACTAGACCTTTGTCTGATATGTTGTTTCCAAATATTGTCTCCCATTGTGTAGGCTGTCTTTTTACTTTCTTGACAAAGTTCTTTGATGCACAAAAGTGTTTCATTTTGAGGAGTTCCCATTTATTAATTTCTTTCTTCACTGCTAGTGCTTTGGGTGTAAGGTCTAGGAAAGCACCTATTGTAAGATTGATAACATATTTCCCTACATTTTCTTCTAACAGTTTTATGGTCATAGATCTAATGTTTAGGTGTTTGGTCCATTTTGAGTTAATTTTTGTATAGGGTGTAAGATATGGATCCTCTTTCATTCTTTTGCATGTGGATATCCAGCTCTCTAGGCACCATTTATTGAAGAGACTCTTCTGTCCCAGGTGAGTTGGCTTGACTGCCTTATCAAAGATCAATTGTCCATAGATGAGAGGATCTATATCTGAATGTTCTATTCAATTCCATTGGTCAGTATAGCTATCTTTATGCCAGTACCATGCTGTTTTGACCACTGTAGCTTTGTAATACACCTTGAAGTCAGGTAGTGTGAGACCACTGACTTCATTTTTCTTTCTCAGGATACTTTTAGCTTTGGGGGGCATGCTGCCCTTCCAGATAAATTTGTTTTTCTATTTCTGAAAAGTAAGTTTTTGGGATTTTAATTGGTATTGCATTGAATCTGTAAATCAATTTAGGTAGAATTGACATCTTGACTATATCTAGTCTTCCAATCCATGAACACAGTATGCCTTCCATTTATTTAGGTCTTCTGTGATTTCTTTTAACAATTTTTTAGAATTTCCTCTGTATAGGTCTTTTATCTCTTTAGTTAAATTTATTCCTAAATATTTTATTCCTTTGGTTGCAATTGTAAATGGAGCTTTTTTTCAAGATCTCCCCTGCAGATTGTTCATTGCTAGTGTATAGAAACACTACAGATTTTTGAGTGTTGATCTTGTAACCTGCCAGTTTGCTGTACTCATTTATTAGCTCTAGTAGTTTTGCTGTGGATTTTTTGGGGTTCTTGACATATAGTATCATGTCATCTGCAAACAATGAGAGTTTTACTTCTTCCTTTCCAATTTTGATGCTTTGTATTTCTTTTTCTTATCTAATAGTTCTGGCTTGAACTATACATGTTGAATAATTGTTATTATTATTGTTATTCAACTACAATGTTGAATAACAGTGGTGATAGTGGAGATACTTGTCTTGTTCCTGATCTTAAGGGGAAAGTTTTCAGTTTTTCCCCATTGAGGATGATGTTAGCTGTGGGTTTTTCATATATTCCCTTTATTATGTTAAGGAAGTTCCCTTCTATTGCTATCCTTTGAAGTGTTTTCAACAAAAAAGGATGTTGACTTTTGTCAGATGCCTTTTCTGCATCAATTGAGATGATCATGTGGTTTTTCTGCCTTAATTTGTTAATATGATGTATTACATTAATTGATTTTCTTATGTTGAATCATCCTTGCATACCTGGGATGAATCCTGCTTGGTCATGGTGTATAATTCTTTTACTATGCTGCTGGATTCTATTTGCAAGAATTTTGTTGAGGATTTTTGCATCTATATTTATAAGAGAGATTGGTCTGTAGTTTCCTTTTTTTGTAATATCTTTGTCTGGCTTTGGTATGAGGGTGATGTTGACTTTGTAGGATGAGTTAGGTAGCTTTCCCTCCTCTTCAATTTTTTTGAAGAGTTTGAGCAGGATTGGTACTAATTCTTTCTGGAATGTTTGGTAGAATTCACATGTGAAGCCATCTGGTCCTGGGCTTTTCTTTTTTGGGAGCTTCTTAATGACTGACTCAGTTTCTTTACTTGTGATTGACTTTTTGAGGTCATCTGTTTCTTCTCGAGTCAATGTTGGTTGTTCATGCCTTTCTAGGAATTTGTGCATTTCATCTACATTGTCGAGTTTATTAGCATAAAGTTGTTCATAGTATCCTCTCATTACTTCCTTTATTTCTGTGGGGTCAGTGGTTATGTCTCCTCTTCCATTTCTGATTTTATTTATTTGCGTCCTCTCTCTTCTTTTTGTCAACCTCGCTAAGGGTCCATCAATCTTATTGGTTTTTCTCATAGAGTCAACTTCTGTTTTTGTTGATTCTCTCAATTGTTTTCATGTTCTCAGTTTCATTGATTTCTGCTCTAATCTTCATTATTTCTTTCCTTTTGTTTGCTTTGGGGTTAGTTTGTTGTTCTTTCTCTAATTCTTCCAAGTGGACAGTTTAATTCCTCAATTTTTACTCTCTTCTTTTTTGATATATGTATTTCATCATGTTTTCATTTTCATTGGCCTCGAGATATTTACTGATTTTTCTTATAATTTCTTCCTTGCCCCACTGGTTGTTTGAGTGTGTCATTGAGCCTCCATATATTTGTGAATTTTCTGGCACTCTGCCTATTATTGATTTCCAACTTCATCCCTTTATGATCTGAGAAAGTGTTTTGTATGATTTCTATCTTTTTCAATTTATTGATACTTGCTTTGTGACCCAGAATATGGTGTATCCTTGAGAATGATCCATGAGCACTTAAGAAAAAGGTATATCCTGCTGTTGTGGGGTGTAATGTTCTATAAATTTCTGTTAAGTTTAGCTCATTTATTGTATTATTCAACTCCTCCATTTCTGTATTGATCCTCTGTCTAGATGTTCTGTCTATTGATGAGAGTGAGGAATTGAAGTCTCCAATTATTATGGTAGATTTGTCTATTTCTCTTTTCAGTGTTTGCCTCATGTATTTTGGAGCATTCTGGCTCGGTGCATAAATATTTATGATTGTAAGTCTTCTTGTTGAATTGTTCCTTTTATTAACACATAGTGTCCTTCTTTGTCTCTTTTAACTGCTTTACATTTGAAGTCTAATTTGTTGGATACTAGTATAGCTACTCCTGCTCTTTTCTGATTGTTATTTGCATGAAATATCTTTTCCCAATCTTTCACTTTCAACCTATGTTGATCCTTGTGTCTAAGATGTGTTTCCTGTAGACAACATATAGATGGATCCTGTTTTTTAATCCATTCTGCCAGTCTGTGTCTTTTGTTTGGGGAGTTCAATCCATTAACATTTATTGTTATTACTGTATGGGCAGGACTTTCTTCTAACATTTTGCCTTTTGGATTTTATATGTCATATCTAATTTTCCTTCTTTTTACCTTTACTGATAGTCTTCATTTCTACACTCTTCTGCACACCTCTCTCTTCTTTCTTTTCCTGTCTGTCTCTAGTGCTCCCTTTAGTATTTCTTGCAGAGCTGGTCTCTTGGCCACAAATTTTCTCAGTGATGTTTTTGTCTGAGAATGTTTTAATTTCTCTCTCATATTTGAAGGACAACTTTGCTGGATATAGAATTCTTGGCTGGCAGTTTTTCCCTTTTTTGGTAATTTAAATATATCATTCCACTGTCTTCTCGCCTCCATGGTTTCTGCTGAGAAATCTATGCATAGTCTTGTTGGGCTTACCTTGTATGTAATGGATTGCTTTTCTCTTGCTGCTTTCAAGATTCTCTCTTTCTCTCTGATACCTGACATTCCGATTAGTAAATGTGTTGGAGTACGTCTATTTGGATCTGTTCTGTTTGGGGTACACTGCACTTCTTGGATCTGTAATTTTAAGTCTTTCATAAGAGTTGGGAAATTTTCCGTGATAATTTCCTCCATTAGTTTTTCTCCTCCTTTTCCCTTCTCTTCTCCTTCTGGAACACCCACAACATGTATATTCATGTGTTTCATGTTGTCATTCAATTCCCTGAATCCCTGCTCATATTTTCCATTCTTTTCCCTATATTTTCTTTTGCTTGTTGGATTTCAGATGTCCCATCCTCCAGTTCACTAATCCTATCTTCTGCCTCTTGAAATCTGACATTGTAGGTTTCCATTGTTTTTTTTTTCATCTCTTCTACTGTGCCTTTCATTCCCATAAGTTCTATGATTTGTTTTTCCAGACTTTCGATTTCTTCTTTTTGTTCATTCCTTGCCTTCTTTATATCCTCCCTCAATTCATTGATTTGATTTTTGATGAGGTTTTCCATCTGTTTGAACATTCTGAATTAATTGTTTCAACTCCTGTATCTCATTTGAATTGTTGGTTTGTTCCTTTGACTGATCCATATCTTCAATTTTCCTAGTATGATTCGTTATTTTTTGCTCGCATCTAGGCATTTAATAACCTTAACTAGTTTATTCTGGAGATTGTTTTCACTTTTCTTTACCTAGGATTTTCTTGCTGGATGACTTTGTTGTCCATCTGTTCTTTGACATTCAGTTCAGCTTATTCTCGACCTCTAGCTTAGGTTTTGTTTAACAGATCAGAATTTTTCAGTTCTTCTTTTCTTGTTATTTGCCCTGCCTGTATGGTGCCTTTTCCCCCCTTAGGGGGGTCTACTTAGGTATTATAGACTCCAGCCAGATTTTCCCAGACCAAGCTGCCACCTGTGTCAGTTTTCCCTGAGTATGAAACCCAGCAGATTGAAAGGCTTTCCTATGAAGCCTCTGGGCAATCTGTTTTTCCTATCCTGCCCAGTATGTCATGCTTGTCTGCCTGCAGGTCCCACTAGCATAAAGTAATTCAGTACCTTTAACTTCAGCAGACTCTCCCTGCTGGTGGGTTGTGGTTGAGACAGAGAAGAGGTTGTAGGCTGGCTTTAATTACTTCACTTTTCCAGATCCTTGGGTCTGAACTCCTTGAGGGAAGGATTCCACCTGAGCTGGGCCCCATCCCTCTCCTGGGGAAGGCACAGGCTCCAGCAAACACTCAAACAAGCCTAATTCTGCCTATGCCTGGGGCAGTGGAGCCTGAGAAGCCTTGCAGCTGTATCCAAAGAGCAGTCAAGCCATAGAAACAAGCCACCAAAATGAAAGAGAAAAATCCTTTTCAGAGCAGGACCCCCTTTCCTTGGGTTTGCCAATCAAGAGCTTAAGTTGGTACGTTGCTGTTTGTATCTCCAGGTCCTATGTGCCCCCTCCTTTCCTTCAGGGCCCAGACCTTTTCAAATCCGAAATAACTGTTGTTTTTTTTTTCTTTTTCTTTTTCCGTCAGTCCTGCCCCCTCTGCGCCTGGGCAAAAACCACCGACCCCCACTTTTATTCGAGATTCAGCTGAACTGGGACCCTATTTTTAGTAGTCAGAATTTGTTAATTAATTCCACAATTGGAGTTTGGTTGCGCTCAGCCCCTGCTGCTGGTAAACTCTTTCCTTTCCGCTCTGGGAAGCAGCCTGTGGGGGAGGGGCACCGGCTGCCATGGCTTGGGGAACTCATGGTTCTGGGTGGGCTGGCAGCCAGTCCAGCTGGTCCAGACTGGTGTACGCTGGGTGTCCGGTCACTGATGTGGCCCCAGCAGTTCTGTTCTGTTCCTGGCTATTTATTAGCTGCTCTGGAGGATGAACTAAATCCCACACCTTGCTAAGCCACCATCTTGGCCCCCTCCCTTGTTTCTGCCAATTCTTGCTAATTGTTCAAAGCTTCTGTGGGACAGATGGAGTCCTGAAGCATCTCACTCTACCATTAATCTGAATGTGCTTAAATCTTATTACTGGAGTCCCTTATGAGCAGAATAACATCCAGACAGAAAAAGAGAAAGCCATGGAGAGAACAGCCAGAAGCTGAAATCAATGGAAACTGGAAGAAAAGGGAGAGGCCAGGAAAGGCCCCATGAGCATTGCCATGTGACACAAAAACTAAGCAACATGGATCACTGGCAACTAGCCAGAGAATGCCAGTCTTTGGGAAGAAAGTGTCACCTTGGTGATGCCTTGATTTGGACTCTTAGCCTCAAAACTATAAGCAAATAAATTTCCATTGTTTAAGCCAAACCATTGCATGATATTTGCTTAAGCAGCAAAAGAAACTAAGCATATATGGCTATAAATTTCACCCTAAGCACTGTTTTACCTGTAATCCATAAGTTTTGTTAGGCTATTTTCTTTCATTTCAAAGTGTTTTATAATTTCTCTTGAGATCTCTTCTTTGAACCATTGATTATTTAGTTAGAAGTATGTTATTTAATTTCCACATATTGTGAATTTCCAAATTTACTTCTGTGACTAAATTCTAATTTGATTATTTTGTTGTAGGAAAACATATTTTGTATTATTTCAATCCTTTTAAATTTATTGAGACTTGTTTATGGCCTAACAAATGGTCTATATTGGATAAGATTTCAGGACACTTGAGAAAAGTATGTACTTTGCTGGTGTTGGATTGAGTGTTCTATAGATATCTTTCAGGTCTAGTTGGTTTGTAGTGTGCAAGTCTTCTCTTTGCTTGTTGACCTCTGTCTAGTTGCTCTATTATTATTGAAAGTCGAGTATTGAAGAACCCAGTATTATCTTTGAATTGTCAATTTATCTGTTCATTTTCTCAATTACATCACGTATTTTGGGGCTTTGTTTTTAGGTGCATATATGTTTATAATAGTTTTATCTTCTTGATGAATTGATCCATTTGTCATTATAAAACATCCTTCTTTGGAACAATTTTTGGTCATTTTGTCTGATATTAGTAATGCCATTTCAGCTCTCTTTTGGTAACTGTTTGCATGGTATATATTTTGCCAGCCTTTTAGTTTCAATCTATATGTCCTTTTTTTTGGGGGGGGGGCGTGGGCAGGCACCAAGAATTGAACCTGGGTCTCTGGCATAGCAGGCAAGAATTCTGCCTGCTGAGACACCATTGCACTGCCCTCATTCTAAATGTCTTTTAATCTAAGGTGTGTCTCTTATAGATAGCACAGTTGTGCCATGTTTTTTAGATCCATTTTGCTGATTTCTGTCTTTTTATTGGACAGTTTAATCCATTTATACTTAATGTAATTATTAATAAAGTAGTTATGTCCACAATTTTGCTATTTATTTTCTATGTATTATGTCTTTTTTTCCATCTGTTCCTCCATTACTACCTTCTTTTGTGTTAAATAGATATTTTCATCTATTTTAAAATAGATAACCATTTTAATTCCCTGGCCTTTCTTTTACCTTGTTTTTTGTTTGTTTTTAGATATTTTCTTGGTGGTTGCCCTGGGGATTACAATTAACATGGTAATTTATAGCAATCTACTTTGGATTAATGCCAGTTTAATGTGATGTAATGCCATCTTTTTAGCTCTTTTTCTTCTTTACTCCTTTGTGCTGTTATTAATATACAAATTACCCTTTTGACATTGTGTGCTTATCAAATAACACATATGTATAGTTATTGCTTTATGCAGTTACATTTTAAATAACATAGAAGAAAAAGTGTTACAAGAATACATTTATATTGTCCTGTATATTTACCTTTGTAGCTACATTTACTTGTGCTCTTTATTTCTTCATGTGGATTAGAATTACTGTCAAATGTCCTTTCATTTAAACCTGAAGAACTCCTTTTAGGATCTTTTATAGTGTAGGTTTGCTAGTTATGAATTCTTTCAATTTTTTGTTTATCTGGGAATGTGTTAGTCTCCCCTTGTTTTTAGTTTTGCTGGATATAGAATAGTATATGGACAGTCTTTCTTTCAGCATTTGTCCTTCATGGTTTCTGATAAGAAATCAGCCACAAATCTTATTAACCATCCTTTGTATATGATGAGTTGCTTCTTTCTTCATTCAAGATTCTCTGTCTTTTAACTTTGATTATAATGTATCTATATGTATATCTCCTTGAGTTTATCCTACTTGGAATTTGTTAAACTTCTTGGAGGTCTAGTTTAATGTTTTCTATCAAATTTGAGAAGTTTGGGGGCATTATTTCTTCAAATAGTCTTTCTGTCTCTTTCTCTCCTCTCATCTCCTCTCCCCTCCTGTGGTACACTTGATAGTGTACTACAGATCTCTAGGGCTCTGTTCATTTTTCTTCATTCTTTTGCTTTCTGTTCTGCAGACTGGATAATCTCAATTGATTAACCTGTGTTCAAGTCTGTTCAAATATGCTTTAGAGCCTTGAATAAAATTTTCAGTACACTTATTGTACTTTTCAACTCCAGACTTTCTATTTGGATCTTTTTTTTTAAATTAATTTCTATCTCTTTATTGATATTCTCTATTTGATAAGACATCATTCTCATATTTTCCTTTAATTCTTTAAGCATGGTTTCTTTTAGTTCTTTGAACATATTTTAAACGGCTGTTTTAAAGTCTTGTCTAGTAAGTCAAATATCTGGGCTTCCTCAGGGACAGTTTTTATTGACTGCTTTTTTTTTCCCTCCATTCTTCATGATCCATACTTTGTTTCTTCACATCTCATAATTTCTTGTTGAAAACAGGGCATTTAACATAATATAATGCACCAACTCTAGGAATCAGATTCTCCCCACTCTCTAGGGTTTGTGGTTGTTTGTAATTTATTTGTTTAGTGACTTTCCTCAACGAATTCTTTAAAGTCTGTAATCTTTGTGTTGTGTGGCCACTAAAGTCTCTGCTTGGTTAGCTTAGTGGCCAGCTAATGATTTCAGAGATTTCCTTAATTGTGGGTAACCAGGAAGTTTCCCAGTCTTTGCCCAGAGCCTATCAGTCCATGTTGGGGCGTGCCTTCAACTCTCAGCCAGAAAGTTTACAATTCTGCCTTAGGCTTCAGTTCCTGCTTGTGCTAAGCCTGAAGTTTAGCCAGTGTTGTGAATTTAGGTGCTTCTCAGGTCTTTCCTGAGGATGTGCAGAGCCCAGAATATATCGGCGCTTTCCAGATCCTCTTATGGATATCATATTCCCAGCTTTTCCTTTCAAGTCTTTGGTTAGACTTTGTCTGCTGTCTTCATTATTGTACCATTAGTGTCTAGAATAGTATTTAGCTTTTGTTGGCACTCAGAAACTTCTGGGTGAATGAATGCTTAATACCTTTTATTTGTGCCTCCAGATCCACGGTCTCTATTCCCCTCAGTGTCTAGCATGGATATCAGTCTCTTCTGCCCTCTGACTTCACTCCATGCAGAGTCCCAGAAGGAGTTTGGGGGAAAGAAGGGAAAAAGAGGCCAGAGTATTTGTTCCCTAGGCTCCTCCCTGACAAAGTTGCCTCGACTGTACTCTGTCCCTGGAGCTAAAATCACTATTGCTCCCAGGGTGGCCCTCTGTACATGAAGTTTGTCTTTTTAGTAACCAATCTCTATTATCTTTCTCCCTTTCAGCCTAGGAATGGTAACAGCTTCTCTGCTGTTACTAGCCTTGGGGTATTGCACCATCTCTTGTGATTCCTTTACATGGATCCACACCTTTGTAAATAAAACCTTCTCATATCATCCTAATTTGAGAGTGACATCTGTTTCCTTTACCATCCTGCCTGACATAAATGAATAACTCAGAACAGCATCCCCATTTTACAGATGAGGACTCTGAGACCCAGAAAGGTTAAGACACTTGCCCAACAAGCTAGTTGGTAGCAGAGACAGAATTGAATTCATTCTTGGAAAAAAAGTGTGAAGATTATTTTTATTACATTTGAACTAAACAAGACTCTAAAAATGTATCCATAAAGGAAAAGACTGGAAAAATACAGAAAATTTCTATATCAAAAGGAACCATAAACAATATGAAGTGACAAGATACCTGTGATTCATATCCACAAAGCATTAATATACACAATATATAAAGAACTCTCAGAAATCAATGAGAAAAGCTCAAACAACAAAATTGAAAAATAGGCTGGCAAAGGATAAGATGGAGAATTCATAGAGGAAGAAACTCAAATGGCCAATAAGCCTATGGAAAAGATGTTTAATCTTTCTAGTAATCGGGGAAGTAGAAATTAAAAAAATGAAATTCCACTTCATATCATTTGGCAGATTAAAAAGTGTGGTAAATGTTGGCAAGGATATAGCAAGTGAGAATGTTTGGTACAACTACTATGGAGAGCAATTTGGCAATACTTCAAAAAACTGAATATACACATGCTTAATTACCTAGTAATTTCACTTGGAGAAATCTCCCCTAGAGATTATTTACACTCTGCACAAGGAGACATGTACAAGAATATGCACTGCAACACTTTAATAAAGAAAATATGGAAAATACCTAACTGTTCCTCTGTGGGGAAATGGACTACCATATAGCAGTCAAAATGAATGAATTGAATTTATGTGTACAACAAGATGGATGGATTTCAAAAACCTAATGATGGGTAAAAAAGCAAGTTGAAACAGAATGCATACAATATGTACCATTTATAAATATAAAATATAAGCATACTAAACAATAGTATATACAGTTTATAGTATATGTAGTTTATGGATATTTATTTATGTTATAGAACTATAAAAACAAACAGAATTATGCACAATTCCAGTAATGTAGTGAAATCTGTGTAAAAAGGAAAGGGAAGGACTTTCCTTTCCTTTGTGCTTGTATCTGTTATATTTTACTTTTTTATTATTTATTAATTTTTTACTTTATATCAGTTTATATTCTTACTTTAGTGTATATTTTTATAGTCATGTTGGGGTATAATTGACATAAACTAGACTGCATATATATAAAGTACATAATTTTACAAGGTTTGACATACATGAACACCCAGGAAACTACCACCACAATCAAGATAATGAATCTATCCATCATTCCCATAGTTTCTGGCATCAGCTTGGCTAAATGATGATGCCAAGTCATCTGGATGAGATAATCCAATCAGCTGAAGGCTTTTAAGGAAGAGGAGAGACACTTTCACTGCTTTTCATACAGCAAACTTCTCCGGTGGCATTCATCCAGACCCTTCTTCGGAGCCACCAGCCTCACAGCCAGGCCTATGGATTTTGGGCTCTTCCGTTCCCATGGTTGCTTTATAAATCTCATATTTACAGATCCCTCCTGTTGGTTCTGTTTCTCTAGAGAACCTGACTAACACAACTTGGTACCAAAAGTGGTGTCTTTTTTTTTTTTTTGCATGGGCAGGCACTGGGAATCAAACCTAGGTCTCTGGCACGTCAGGCAAGAACTCTGCCTGCTGAGCCACCATGGCCTGCCCAAGAGTGGGATCTTGAGAAATAGGATCTTAAAAATTGGTTTTTACAATTGGTTTTCTACTCTGACTACACTTCAAGGCACTAATGACTGTTTCCAATGATCAAGATGGCACTGACATTCTATAGGATGAGTTGGCAATGAGATACCCAAAATATCACCATTATATTCTTCTAATTGTACACTTATACTAGACAAAGCTCTGGGTGGGGTGTTTTTGACACCTTTACAGAGTTTTGTGGAATTAAGAGGTATAATGATGTTGGCTAGTTGTTGTTCGACATGCTGGATACAGTAATGAGGGAAAGGGATGTGCTGAAGGCTTCAAATTTGCAACTTCCGTGCCGTATGAATGATGTAAAAGTTTCCATGTTTGCCCTGAAAGAAAGTCTTATTTCCTGTGGTCGCAGACTTGAGATCTCTGAAAAGCAGACACAGAGACTCATTTGTGAGTAGCAGATTTACCATGTAAACTAAAATTTCAACCTTGCAGGGTATCTACTATTAAAGTAAGGGCTTTGACTGGAAAAGAATGGGATCCTGAAACATAGGATGGAGATATATGGCTTGGTAATGACGGTGATGGGGAGATAGAATCCCTGGAATCTACTGACCCTTTGCTAGATAAACCTGTAATGGACTGCCCTGAGGAAACAGCTTTCCAGCCTCTAGTCTGCCCAGAGGAGTTTGCCATCTGTTCTAGTTTGCTAGCTGCTGGAATGCAACACATCAGAGATGGATTGGCTTTTAATAAAAGGGGATTTATTTCATTAGTTCTTCAGAGGAGAGCCAGCTAACTTTCAACTGAGTTTCTTTCTTACGTGGGAAGGCACAGGATGGTCTCTGCTGGCCTTCTCTACAGGCCTCTGGATTCCAACAACTTTCCCCGGAGTGATTTCTTTCTGGGTCTCCACAGGCCTGGGCTGAGCTGCAAGTGCTGAGATGAGGTATGCTTAGCTGCTTGGGCTGTGCTACGTGGAGCTCTCTCATTTAAGCACCAGCCAGTTAAATCAAACATCATTCATCGCAGCAGGCACGCTTCCTAGCCTACTGCAGATGTAATCAGCAATAGATGAGGTTCATACGCCATTGGCTCACATCCACAGCAATAGATCTAGGCACCTTCACCTGGCCAAGTTGACAATGGAATCTAACTACCACACCATCCAACCTTCACCTAATGAGCTTAACCCTTCAGTGTCTGCTAACCCTGTAATCACCTCCCCTGGGGAAACAGTCCTCACTCCTGTGTCTGGAGTGACTCATCCTGTTTCACCAGATGAAACTGCATTGGAATGGAAATTGGAATTGAAACTGCCTGTGCTAGTTTGATTCAGTTGTCAACTTGGCCAGGTGAGCGTACCTAGTTTTGTTGCTGTGGACATGAGCCAATGGTACGTGAACCTCATCTGTTGCAGGAGGCGTGCCTGCTGCAATGAAGAACATTTGACTTAATTGTCTGATGCTTAAATGAGAGAGCTCAATGTAGCACAGCCTAAGCAGCTTGGCATTCCTCATTTCAGCACTTGCAGCTCAGCCCAGGCCTTTGGAGATGCAGAAAAAAGTCACCCTGGGTTAAGTTGTTGAAACCCAGGGACCTGGAGAGAAGGCCGGCAGAGACCATCTTGTGCCTTCCCATGTAAGAAAGAACCTCAGTGGGAAGTTAGCTGCCTTTCCTCTAAAGAACTAACAAAATAAATCCCCTTTTATTAAAAGCCCATCTGTCTCTGGTGTATTGCATTCCAGTAGCTAGCAAACTAGAACACTGCCTTTTCCCAGTAAAATTTCTAGGTGTCCAGTGGTGTGGGGCATGTCAAGATATCCCTTCTAAGGTGAAAGATAAGCTGTGCATCTGGCCCTTCCTATAACCAAAAAAGAGGCACAATGCCTAGTTGGCTTATTTGGATTTTGGAGACAACATATTCTTCATTTGGGTTTGCTACTCTGGACAATTTACTAAGTGACCAGAAAAGTTGCTAGTTTTGAGTGGGGGCTGGAACCAGAGGAGGCTCTGTTACATGTCCAGGCTGCTCTGCAAGCTGCTCTGCCACTTGAGCCATATGATCTTGCAGATCCAATGGTGCTGAAAGTGTCAGTGACAAATAGGGATACTGTCTGGAGGCTTTGGCAGGCCCTTATAGGTGAATCACAACGCAGACCCTTAGGATTTTGGAGCAAAGCCTTACCATCTGCTGAATGAATCAGCTCTCCTTTTAAGAAACAGCTTTTAACCTGCTACTGGGAGAGTGTTTAGTAGAGACTAAATGCTTAATCATGGGCCACCAAGTTACCATGAGACCTTAGTTGCCTATCATGAGCTGGGTGTGTCTGACCCACCAAGCCATAAAGTTGGGCATGTACAAGAGCACTCCATCATAAAATGAAATGGTATTTCATTCATCATAAAATGAAATCAGGTCCTGAGGCACAAGTAAGTTATATGAGGAAGTGGCCTAAATGCGCATGGCCCCCACTCTTGCCACATTACCTCCTCTTTCCCAGACCAGAGCTTTGGCCTCTTGGAGAGCTCCTTACAGTCAGTTGACTGAGGAAGAGAAAGTTTGAGCCTGGTTTATAGATGGTTCTGCACGATATGCAGGGGCCACCGGAAGTGGACAGCTGCAGCACTACAACCCCATTCTGGGATGTCCTTAATGGACAGTGGTGAGGGGCAATCCTCCAAGTGGGCGGAACTTCAAGCAGTACACCTAGTTGTTCATTTTACTTGGAAGGAGAACTGGCAGAGGTGCATTTGTATACTGACTCATGGGCTGTTGCTAATGGTTTGGCTGGATGGTCAGGGACTTAGAAGGAGCATGATTGGAAACTTGATGACAAAGAGGTCTGGGGAAGAGGTATGTGGATAGACCTTTCTAAGTGGGCAAAGAACATGAAAATATTTGTGTCCCATGTGAATGCTCAGCAGGGAGTGACTTCAGCAGAGGAAAGTTTTAATAATCAAGTGGATAAGATGACCCAGCCTGTGGATACAAATCATTCTCTTTCCTCAGTCACTCCTGCCATTACCCAATGGCCTCATGAACAAAGTAGGCATGGTGGTAAGAACAGAGGTTATGCGTGGGCTCAGCAACATGGACCTCCACTCATCAAGGCCAACCTGGCTACAGCCCAATCTGCTAACAGCAGAGACCCACACTCAGTCCACAATATGGGACCATTCCCCAAGGTGATCAGCCTGCTACTTGGTGGCAGGTTGATTACATTGGGCACTTGCATCATGAAAGGGGCAGCAATTTGTTCTAACTAGAGTAGACGCATACTCCGGATACGGGTTTGTATTCCCTGTATGCAATGCTTCCGCAAAATCTACCATCATGGTATTCTGGACTCACAGCATGCTTTATCCACCATCATGGTATTCCACACAGCATTGCTTCAGATCAAGGAACCCATTTCACAGCAAATGAAGTGCAGGAATGGGTACATGCTCACAGAATTCTCTGGTCTTACCATGTTCTCCATCATACAGAGGCAGCTGGGTTGACAGAATGTTGGAATGGCCTTTTGAAGACCCAATTATGGTGCCAACTAAGTGGCAGTACTTGGCAGGGCTGAGGCAGTGTTCTTCAGGAGGCTATGTATGCTCTGAATCAGCATTCACTGTATGGTACTGTTTCTCCCATAACCAGGATTCACGGGTCCAGGAATCAAGGAGTGGAAATGGGAGTGGCAGTACTCATTATCATCCCTAGTGATCCACTAGGAAAATTTTTGCTTCCTGTCCCTGAAACCTGAAGTGAATATTACCTAAGGACTTGCACCCTTATTCTAGAGAGATGTAGTACACTTTCGGTTGTATGCAGGACAGTTGAGTATTGTTAGGCAAAACATCTGCCTGTTATTATGTTCTATTTGGTTGGGGTTTGGCAAGTTCTGATAGGTACAATGTCTAACTGACGCTTGCATAAGAGTGACCTCCAGAGTAGACTCTTGACTCTGTTTGAGGTCAATATCTCAGCCACTGATACCTTATTAGTTACACTTCTTTCCCCCCTTTTGGTCAGAATGGAATTGTTGATCCCATGGTGCCAGGGTTGAATTCATCCCTGGGAGTCATCTCCCACATCGCCAGGGAGACTTTCACCCCTGGATGTCATGTTCCACATAGGAGGGAGGGCAATGATTTCACTTACAGAGTTAGGCTTAGGGAGAATTAGGCCATATCTGAGGAACAAAAAGAGGTTCTCCAGAACTAACTCTTAAGCATACCTATAGGTAGGCTAAGCACCTCCATTACCTACATAAGCTTCACAACAGTAAACCTCAAGATCAAGGGCTTGGCCTATTAATTTGGGTGTCCCTCATGTTTGACACAGTATCAGGGGATTCCCTGGTGGTAAAGTTTAATGGTTTCATATTTTTTTCTCCCATCCCTCAAGGGACTTTGCCAATACTTTTTGATTATCTGCTTAATATATTCTAGGCTGTATCCAGGCATTACATTAAGATATACAGGATTAAAAGCTGTCATTCTTATTCTGTGCTCCCTGTGTTTCACTTGTTCAAATGAGTTATCCAGACAGTTGAGTTAGCTTATGTGCTACAGAAAATTTAGGTTCCAGACAAAATAAACCTTTCTTCCTTTGGGCTCAAAGAGTACATGTGGTTCTAAAATATAGACAATGTCTTCCTTACCCTGCATTCTGAATTACCTTAACCCTGACCTGATCAGCTTCATTCTTATCTCTAAATACCAGGTTATGATATATAAAACATCCTCTCAAAATCCAGAAATAATAATTGCCATTCCGGACTAAGTTGTCTGCTGTAAAGAGCTTACAATCTAGGCCCCTGTTTTCTTATAAGCATTTTCTAAAGTTCTATTTGGAAATTAAGCGTGTTTCAAGGTGATGTGTATAGCTGCCAAGTTGACAAGGGGTGGACTGTGATGGTTAGGTTCTGGTGTCAAGTTGGCTAAGTGATGATGCCCAGTTGTCTGCTCAGGCAAGCACTGGCCTGACCACTGCTGCATGAATATTTTGTGGCTGGTTGATAAACCAGATAGCTGGTGTTTTTAAATCATCAGTCAGTTGATTGCATCTATGGCTGATTACATCTGTGATCAACTAAGGCACTCTCCCACAATGAGATAACCCAAAAGTTGAAGGCTTTTAAAGAAAAAGAGATACTCTTTCACTTCCTCTTCAGCCAAGAAGTCTCTCCTGTGGCATTTGCCCAGACTGTTCATTGGAGCCACCAGTCTCACAGCCAGCCCTACGGAATTTGCCCTGACTATACACAACAGTATATCTCTAATTATTTGGTTCTCCTTCAATTTTTCTCAGTAATGTTTTATAGTTTTTAGGTACAGGTTTTGTACATCTTTCACCAATTTCAATCCTACATATTTCATATTTTTGATGCTATTGTAAGAGTTGCTTTTTAATATGCAGAATATATGAAGAACTCCTACAACTCAACAACAAAAGGACAATTTAAAAATGGGCAAAGGATTTGAATAAACGATTCTTCAAAGAAGATATACAGATGACCTATAAGCACATGGAAAGATGGTGTAGAATAACCACATGACCCAGCAGTCCAAATCCTAGATATATAGCCAAAATAATTGACAGTAGGGACTCAAACAAGTATTTACGCATTGATGTTCACAGCAGAATTATTCACAATTGCCAAAAAAGTGGAAGCAACCCAAGTGTCCACAACCAATGAATGGACAAATAAAATGTATGCATACATGTATACAAACAATGGAATATTATTTAGCTGTAAAATAGAATAAAGTTCTGATGCATGCTACAACATGGGTGAACCTTAAAGACATCATGTTGAGTGAAATAAGCCAGTCATAAAAAGACAAATACTGTATAATCTTACTTAAATGAAATATTCAGAATACACAAATTCATATAATCAAATTATAATACAGGTTACCAGGGAAAGGGGAAGGGTTAGGGAATGTATGGTTAATGCTTAATGGGTAGAGTTTGCTTGGGGTGATGGAAAAGTTTTGGTGATGGATAGTAGCACACATTGTACCATGTGTAATTAATACCACTGAATCATATACTTGAAAGTGGTTAAAATGGAAACTTTTATCTTGTATAAATAAATACATATATTACCACAATAAACATTTCTTTAAAAACCCTCATAGTACTGTATAATCTAAAGACTGAACGGTCATGTAAACTATGGATTTCAGCTACTAATTTAATTATAATAATATTTGTTCATATAGTATAACAAATCTATCACATTAATGCAAAATATTAATAATAGGGGAAACTGTATGTGGGGGGTATATAGGTACTCTCCTTTCTGCATAAGTTTTCTATAAATCTGTAACAGCCTTAAAAAATAAAGCTTATTTTTTAAAAAAGATGGACACTCAATTTCATTCCCTTGTATATGTGCTGGACTTAGTGACACTTCTAACCAACAGAACATGGCAGACATGATGGTGTATGGTTTCTGAGACTAGGTCATAAAAGGCATTGCAGTTTCTCCCTTGTTCTCTCTCTCGGGTCATTCACTGTAGGGGAAGCCAGCTTTCAGACTGTGAGTACCTTCAAAGCAGCCGTGTGGAGAGGCCCAAGTGGCAAGCAACTGAGATGTCTTCCTGACAGCGATGTGCATGAGACATCTTGGAACACGGTCCTTGAACCCCAGTCACCTGGAGCTATAGTCCTGGCTGACATCTTGTCTGCTACCTCATGAGAAATTATGAGCCAAAACCACCCAGTTTAGTCACAGATTTATCATGTGTGAGATGATAAATATTTGTCAATTTAAGGTGCTGTGTTTCAGATAAATTGTTATACAGCTACAGATACCTAATACACTGTTGGGGATGTAATCGAAGGTGAAGTTGGAGAGATGATAGGGGTCAGATCCTATAAAGCCTTATAAACATTGTGAGGATTTCAGATTTTTTTCTAAGTACTACAGGGAGCCATTGACAGTTTTATTGAGAAGAATAACATAATCAGAGGTTTGTTTTAAGTGATCACTGTAGCCAGAGAGTGGGCAAGAATGGAAGGAGGGAGACCAGTTAGAAGGCTATTGCAGTGGTTGTCCTCAGAATGGAAACAGCTGTTTAGCGTAAAGGAAGGAGCAGAATCAAGGATGATTGTTTGTTTTTTTTGCTTGAAGAGATGAAATGAAGAAATCTGTGAAAGGAACAGATTGGGGTAATAATGGAGGAAATCAAGGTCTGAAGGAATATGTAAGTATAGCATGTTTGAGAAACTGCAAAATTGCTATGGTTGGAGTTTATGGTGTACATGTTGGAAGGAGAGAATGGAGAGAGAGTAGCCTGAAAAGGTAGGCATGAAAGAAAGGCTTTGTTTACTACCATAAGGTGTTTGGACTTTATCTACCTGTCCACTGGAGATTACTGGTTATGGATAAAATTTACATAATTAGTAGCAGCAATATAGAGTTTGAAGAAGGGCGATATTGGAAGCCAGGAGACGTGGATAAATTTCTGGTTTTTAGAAGGCAGCATAGTACAGTGGAAAGAGCATAAAAAATTTTGGAATAAGAAGGACCCAAATTCAAATCTTGACATAGTAAATTACTATCTGTGTGACCTTGGACAAGTTAGTTAATCTTGCTAATCCCTAGTTTCCTAATCTATAATATGGGAATAATAGTATCTATCTCATGGGTTGGTTATGGGGATTAAATGAAACAACATTTGTAAAACACCTGGCATAAACGAATACTACATAAATATCACTTCCCATTTGTGAGACACTAGTGTTACCCAAGTTAAGTGGGAAACTCTGGAGATTTTTTAAAAAGATTGTCTGCAATAATCAGGTTCATGTGCAATCTACAGGTTAACAGGATGACCTCAGAATCTTCTTCCTATTGGATTCCTTAGGAGTACTACATTGTCTTGCTCTCTATGAAAATGTAGATTTTTGGGGGATAGAACTCTACAAGAATCAAAAGTACCCTTAAAGGGAGGAAGATTGAAGCAAACTAAACTAACATCCTGTGGTGGGGTAAAGGTGGGAAGGGGAAGGAGGCTAACAAAGCTGGAGAAGAATAGGCCAGATGCCTCAGGCCTCCAGGCTGGGGAGCTAACTTCCTTAAGTAAAAGATTTCAGCTGGGGATTGACCTCTCCTCAGTTCCAAAAGGAAAACCCAACAGCAGCCTCACTGGTCTTCTAGTACGCCTAGTCCTCTTAGGCAGGGAGTCTCTTGCCAAAGCAAACAATCCCAGCTCTATGATTGTGTTCTGGCTGGGGTAGGGGTGAACAAAGATTCCTTTCTTTGCTTCCCCAATTCTGTGGCTCCAGCCAAAGGCGCTGTTTACACAATTTTCCCTGGTGAAGAATTTGTTCCTTTTCTTTCTAGGCTGCAGCTGGAAAAAGACTCCCCCGTTGCCTGTTCCTTTTCCCCAGAACCCTGGTCAGGAAACGTACCCAATACCTGAATCCCACCTTCACAGATGTCAGCACATTTAGGAGCGCCTCTAGGACCTGCCCTGTGGCAGAAAGCCCATCAAGCTGGAAGGAAGGGAAACTGGAGAGATCAAGAGCCTAGGTTCCCTCCATTTCTGATTCTGCTTATTCTGCCCTCTCTCATTCCCAAGAGATTCCTAGGCTTTACTAGGTCCATTTCCAAGACTGAATCAAACAACCAAAATCCAGGGTATCTTTGAAAGGATAAAAAGGCGGGCAGTGTTTTCTAGTGTGAAGTTTTTCTTTGGTTTAACTTACTAACTCCAGAAGCCCAGATTTCCCACAAGCCCCAAAAACAAAAGCAAGAGGAAAAGAAAGGAAAGCCCAGAGTGGTGGACTCTAATTTTAGCATTGGCAGAGAGAATCCCTGGGTTAAATTACTCCTGGTAAACTGCGGAGGGGTGGGGGTGGGGGGTGGCGGGCAGATTGGGAGAGAGAGGAGAGAAAGGGAGAATTTACATGTTTACAGGATCTAGGTTTCCAACGAATACTTTTAAAACCTAATTTCACTTATGTTTATGATATCTCAGGGAGGCAGATGATATTTGCCCATTGCACACAAGGGAAGGACCTTGAAACACAGGACAAGTTAATAAAAAACCTTTCAATGAATGACTTGAAACCGGGATTCTGGGACATTCAATCTTGGTCGACTCCACGGGGCCAAGCTGCTTTCTGAAAAATTTATAGGTCTTTTGCACTGCACAAATTTTCCCTGAGCTAAATCCCCACTGACTATTGTATTGCTAAGGGAGCTACGGGCTAGCTGTTTGTTACTCTTTGCAGTTATGTTTTGGAAACTTACAGGGAGATGTAGATGGAAAAAGCTGGGGATGGAGGGGCTACAAGTCTTTGTTTAGGCTCAAGATACCATTCCTACACATATACATCAGCAATTTCCCCCAACCTGATCTGCTGAGTGGATTTCTGTAAATACAGCCACATAGTTCCTGGAAGGCTCTAATCCACACTGGTTAAAAATATCCATGTTGGATCTTTTCTGGCCCTGTCATTTCTTGCATCAACAATGCATGCTTTGAAGCAGTAGTAGACTTCAATACCATACCACAAGAGGCTAAGTTGAAGTATTACTCTAAAATACAGGTGACTGGCATCTTCATGATCCTTGCAGAAGCCATCAGAACCCACAATGGGGAATCTGTTTCCCATCTGTTCAGTCATGTCCCTTTATAATGGAATACCTTCTGAGGCTTTCAGAAAACAAAATCAACCCCATCCCCTTGTTTTCTCTTGGTATTTGATGAAAAGTTCAGAAGACCCAGTTTGCTCCAGTATCACTTTCTACCTTCCCCATCAAGGATATAAGAGTTTGTGCGGTTTTTTTTTTAATTAAAAAATACTTTTATTAATAAAATAGCATATAAACACACACATTCTAAAAATACAAACATTCCATACATGGTATACAATCAATGGCTCACAATATAGTCACATAGTTGTGTATTCATCACCATGATCGTTTACTTGAACATTTGCATCACTCCAGAAAAAGAAAGAACAAAGAAAAAAACTCATACATTCCATACCCCTCACCCTTCCCTCTCATTGACCACTAGTATTTCCATCTATTCAATTTATTTTAACTTTTGTCCCCCTATTATTTTTTCATTTTGTATCATATTTTTTACTCATCTGTACATACCCTAATTAAAGGGAGCATTAGACACAAGGTTTTCACAATCACACTATCACACTGTAAAAGCTAAATCATTATACAATCATCTTCAAGAAACAAGGGTATTGGCCATTGTTAGGTATCTACTCAGAGGACATGAGGGCAAGGACACAAATGGACATTTGCACACCAATGTTTATAGCAGCATTAGTTACAATTGCCAAGAGATGGAAACAGCCAAAATATCCATCAACAGATGGTTGGCTAAACAAACTGCAGTATATACGTACGATGGAATATTATGCAGCTGCAAGACAGAATAAAGTTATAAAGTATGTAACTACATGGTTGGACCCTAAAGACATTATGCTGAGTGAGATTAGCCAGAAACAAAAGGACAAATACTGTATGGTCTCGCTGATATGAACTGACATTAGTGAATAAACTTGGAGAATTTCATTGGTAACAGAGACCATCAGGAGATAGAAATAGGGTAAGATATTGGGTAATTGGAGCTGAAGGGATACAGATTGTGCAACAGGATTGATTGTAAAAATTCAGAAATGGATAGCACAATACTACCTAACTGTAATACAATTATGTTAAAACACTGAATGAAGCTGAATGTGAGAATGATAGAGAGGATGGCTGGGGGCACAAATGAAACCAGAAAGAAAGACGATAAAGACTGAGATAGTATAATCTAGGAATGCCTAGAGCGTATAATGATAGTGGCTAAATGTACAAATTAAAAATATGTTTTCGCATGAGGAAGAACAAAGGAATGTCATTACTGCAGGGTGCTGAATATAGATGGTAATTAATATTTAAAATTTTTAACTTATATGACACTAAAGCAAAAAATGTTTATTTGGTACAAAATTTATATTTTTACTAGTGCATTTCCTAATATAACTTATGTAGACAGGTTAATTGAATACCATAAGTACATGGAACCTTGAGTAGGGCATGAGATTTTGCTGGTTTGTCCAGAGTGATGCCCTGATAAATCCCAGAGTGATTTGAACAGTGAATAAAAAAGTATTTGCAAAGTCCCCTTCTGGGAATGGTGAGAAAGGGGAAAAATTCAACTTCCCCAAGTTGAATTCTTGATATTCTCACAAGCAGTGGGGACAACCAAAGCAATAAGCTGAGCCCCCAATCTTGGGGGTTGTTCATATGAAACTTAACCCCACAAAGGATAGGTCAAGCTTACTTAAACATTGTCTCCATCTATTTGCGTGGGTCTTGATTGGTTTATGGAAGTCCTATAAAAGAGGAAACATTTTGGAGAAGGGGAGATTCGGAGAGAGCAGAGAATGCTGCAGCACCACGATGCAGATAGTCCACGAGCCAGTGACCTTTGGAGATGAAGAAGGAAAACGCCTCCTGGGGAGCTTCATGAAATCGGAAGCCAGGAGAGAAGCAGCTAGCAGATGATGCCGTGTTCGCCATGTGCCCTTCCAGACGAGAGAGGAACCCTGAATTTCATCGGCCTTCTTGAACAAAGGTATCTTTCCTTGGATGGATGCCTTAGGTTGGACATTTCTATGGACTTGCTTTAATTGAGACATTTTCTGGGCCTTAGAACTGTAAACTAGCAACTTATTAAATTCCTCTTTTAAAAACCATTCCATTTCCGGTATATTGCATTCTGGCAGCTAGCAAACAAGAACAAGGGGGAACAAATGTTAAAATAAATTTAGATTGAAATGCTAGTGATCAGTGAAAGGGAGGGGAAAGGAGTATGGTATGTATGAATTTTTTTCTGTTGTCTTTTTATTTCTTTTTCTGAATTGATGCAACTGTTCTAAGAAATGATCATGATGATGAATATGCAACTATGTGATGATATTGTGAATTACTGATTATATATGTAGAATGGAATAATCATAAGTTAAGAATGTTTGTGTTTGTTATATATATTTTTTTATTCTAAAAATTAAAAAAAAAAAAAAAGAAACAAGGGTATTAGAACACAGCTCTACAGTTCAGGCACTTCCTTTCAGCCACTCCAATACACCATAATCTAAAAAGTGGTATCTATATAATGCATAAGAATAACCTCCTGATTCTATTTGAAATCTCTCAGCCACTGACACTTTATTTTGTCTCATATCTCTCTTCCCCCTTTTGGTCAAGAAGCTTTTCTCAATCCCTTGATGCCGGGTCCCATATCATCCTGGAATTTCTGTCCCACGTTGCCAGGGAGGTTTATACCCCTGGGAGTGATGTTCCATGTGGAGGGGGAGAGGCAGTGAGTTCACTTGCTGTGTCGGCTGAGAGAGAGGTCATAGCTGAGCAACAAAAGAGGTTTTCTGGTGGTGACTCTTAGGTCTAATTTTAGGTAGGCTTAGCCTATTTTTTGCAGGAATAAGTTTCATATGGGTGACCCCCAAGACCATCAGGTATATTAGAGTTTATCCTAAATCGAAGAAAGACAAACTGAGATTGACTGCTGGGATTTCCTACCTGCATTGGCTCTGGTTTCTTTGATTTTGTGACCCTTGCAGCTTTAACTACAGCTCAGCTGCTGTGAGATCTCAGATTTTTGAGAGCGTTTGAATGTGGCTAGGGAAGTTTAGACTCCTTTGCGTGGGGAATGCTTCAGTGTTCTTTGTTTGGAACTAGCAACAAAAACAAAAACAAATTCGGCCCCCCCCTATCCACAATATGTCACAACCCCAAACCTCATAAGACAGGGGTGGGAAGCTTTCAGCTTGCGTAGTCTTCAGATGGGGTCATAATGGGAGACAGCACAGTGCAACAAATGCTTCTTGGGAGGAAGAAGATTGATCTATTATCAGCTTGGGAATTATATATCTTGGATTCTCCTTTTCATCTATTCCTTTAAATTTGGCTTTACCTTCAGCCATCTTGACCTTTTCCTGGCCAAATATCCTCTTGGGCCCAAATCATCAGTGTACCATAGTCCTATGGAAAGCCGCGTAATCTCTAACACTTACATGATTTTGCTGTAGCTTAATCTTTCTTAGCCTGCTACTACCATGATAGTAGATTTTCGGTGGTGATGTAGTAACTTTTGATTAATTTAAGTATTTAATTTTCATTTTCCTCCCTTGGATCTGTTTGATCTCTCACATGACCTGAAATTTCTGTTAAAAAGGTTGATGTTATTGTCTCTTGTAGAGGAACTAATAAGCATCTGTATGTGTGTGAAAAAAAAAAAATTGAGGGGGCTGATTTGAGCTAACTAAACCGACCCTCCCCAGAACCAGGAAATGAGCAGTAAGGCAAAATGAATCCAGGGATAGATAAAATGCTATCTATCTGCAAGATAACAATAAGGATAGTAATTGCAAGAAGAACAGATCAGTCACCTTTACTGAGAAATCTTAAAAACTGTCCAGATGTCTTTCCTTCCCCTCCAATGCATTCTTGACCCCAAGAGGAGTGTGATATAATGCAAGGAGCTTTGGTTGTGGGTTCCTAACCCATTCTGTACTTTCTACTAAAAAAACCTCAAGGACCAAGTCATGTTTCTTGAATTTGAGCCTTAGTTTTCTCATCTGTTAAAACATGAAAAAAAAAGTCTACTTCACACAAATGAATTAGCTGTATTAATAGAGCATAGAATACAATTTTTGTTTAAAGTCTCTGTTTAGGCTTCCTAAGCTACATTAGAGTTAATGAAGGTAGGAGGCAGAGGGTCAGAAAAACTAACTTCTTGAGTTTCCTTTCAATACAAGAGTCAGAAGAAATTTCATTCCTACTGCAGATTGGAAGATTGCACTTTCCATTGCTGCATAACAAATTACAACAAACTAAGTGATTTAAAATAACATCCATTTATTATCTTAGTGTTCTGTAGCTCTTAAGTCCAAGCCGGTTCAACTGAGTTCTTTGCTTAGGTTCTCACAAAACTGAAGTCAGGGTGTTGGCCAGGCTGGGCTCTTATTTGGGGATTCCAAGGAAGAATTCACTCCCAAGCTCATTCAGAGAATTGGTAGAATTCAGTTCCTTGTGACTGTAGGACTGAAGTCCCCACTTGCCTGCTGACTGTTATTTTCAGCTTTTAAAGGCCACTCTCTGCTTCTTGTATGTGGTCCCCTCCATCTTCAAAGCCAGCAATGGCACACTGAATCTTTCTTATGCTTTGAATCTGACTTCCTCTTTGCCAGCAATGGAGAAGTTCTCTGCTTTAAAGAGCTCATGTAATTAGATCAGGCCAACTCAAATGATCTCCCTATCTCAAGGTCAACTGTGTCACGTAACATATTTTTTTAAATGCAATTTTATTGAGATATAGTCACATACCATATAATCATCCAAAGTATACAATCAGTGGTTCACAGTATGTAATATTACTAATCGCAGTCATGAATCATCTAATTCAGGATGATCAAAGCAGGGCATCTTTAAAGGTCATTTTAGAAATTCTACCCACCACAGCATTTATTCAAAAGATGAAAAGAGTTTTTTTGTAGGGGTAGCAAACAGGAATACATTATCTCTTACCAACCAATAAGAGAAGCAAAGCATTTGATATGAGAGAAGCCTGACCTCACCCCTAGTATTCTATTCATAATGTCTTCTGTCATTTCTAAAGTGATTGCTTTGGTCACAATATACTAACATTCACAGTGCCTGGAGGTAAATGCTCAAAAATAAAGAAATTTTAAGGAATCTCTGTGAACTTAAAGATCTTCCCATATTTTTGTTTTTCTATTCAAATACTGAGAACACCATGCTGTCCAGGAATGTGTCCTAGAAATACATGTTGGGAAATGCATAGTATTCTTAGATATGGCTTAATCAAGACAAAGCTCAAAATTCTCTGGAACAGTATCCAGGACAATGTTCTCTACTCACCAGTGATGTTACTGCTTTTCCTTTGTTTCACAATTCAACTTAAATATTCTTTTATCTCATTTCTCTTTAATAAAGGCAAGACATAGAAGCTTTCTCTAGATTCCTTGGCACCAGCTCAAATTAAATCACGAGTGCTGTTCCTGAGTAGTTTTCTCATCCTGATGACCTTGAGAAGGCGTCAAACTAATATCCTTGAAAGGGAGGTGGGAGCAAGGTTTCTCATTATTACTGTCTAGCATTTAGATGATTTTCAAAGGGCATTTATTTCTATTTAAGATGGAACAAACCTATTGATACACCTGCCCTGGGGCAGATGGAACACAACTGACTCTTGAAGAGACTGAGGCATAAGAGGGCAGCCAGGCTCACTGTCTTCAGCATCTATAGATTCTCTACAGATGCTTTATGGTCAGACATCTAACTTCTGGATGGTCAGTTTCCTTTTCTATACCAACCAGAAAAGTGAAAGAAGCTGCCTTTAAAATATATCATATGCCCTCTAAGTTCCATGGAGAATAAAAATAAAGCAAATTAGAACTTTGATAGCATTATCCTTCCCAAATGCTCAAGGTACCTTTGTAAACATTCACATAATCCCTGGGATCAGAATTGTTATCCCCATTTTGTAGATGGAGAGAAACTGAGGTCCTAGAAAGCTCTTCCTTAGTGACCTACCACTGTGACCTATAGTAGAACAGAAATTAGAATTAACATTTCCTTATTTCAAATCACGTGTAATCTCTAAAACTACAAGGACAAGTAGAAAGCTTTTATACCATAATGTTGACCAAAGCTGGAGAGATCTTCAGAAAATGTGCTCTGGATCCTGTTTCTCTACTAAAACATAACACTCCTTTATCCTATGTTGTTGGTAACTTTGAGTTGCCAATAAATATCTCTCGGGGACAGAAGCTAAGAGGATTCAGGTTGCCTTGACTCCTCCTGAAGAAATTTGCTTCAAGCTTCTTGCAGCACCATCTCATCATTAATCTTACAGAGAACAAAAACAACTGGGCCACCCAGCCTTGCTCTCTCCAAGCATCTAAGTTGTTAGGGGGTTAGCTAGACTCAATTCCAAAGAAAGGGCCAAGGAGAGAAAGAAAACAGATATCTGAAGACTGAGGAAGGGGTGAGAAAGTAGAGGCTCCTAATCAGAAGTTCAAATTTAAGTGACTGAAACAAAGGAATGGCCATTCCTCACCTCCCACTAACTGGCTGGAGGAAACAGGAAGTCAGGACCTGTTCTTGTAAGGTTCACAGAGACCCACACAACCCAGAGAATAGTATAACAATTTGGCAGCAAACTGTGATAATTCTAAACCCTTGATCACAATAGCAAAAGGGTAAGGGTAAATGATTTGGAGATACCTCCTTCCTGAGCATCAGTTTATACCCTGGGGTCAAGTCTCTGCCCTGGACTTTAATTTATAGTCATTGATTAAATCATAACAAAAACCATTAAAATTATCTACATTATCATTTCTGAAGGACTTATTAATTTATATAGTTACTTCTGGCCTGTGTAAGAAAAAGCTTATTAAAACAAACAAACAGAAAATGCTTATTTCAAAGTTTATCTAGTCTTAAGAAAATATAAGCAATTCCTTATCTTTATACCAACTCCGTAGTGGAAATTCCCTCTTGAGGCATTTTTTTTCCTTTTTATTTGTTTTTAAATAATTTTATTGTCAAACCTCAACAAATAAACATACAAACTTTCTTGACATACATTCTATACACATGGTGTACAATCAGTGGCTCACAGTTTCATCGCATAGTTGTGTATTTATCGCCATAATCATTGTCTTGAACAGTGGCATCTCTCCAGCAAAAGAAATAAAAAGAAAAACTCATACATACCCTACCCCTTAATCTCTCCCTCTCGTTGACCACTAGTACTTCAATCTACTCATTTTATTTTAATTTTTGTTCCCCCTATTATTTATTTTATATCTATATTTTTTACTTAACTGTCCATATTGTAGATAAAAGGAGCATCAGACACAAGGTTCTCACACTCACACATAGTCACACCATAAAAGCTATATCATTATACAATCATCTTCAAGAAACATGGCTACTGGAACACAGCTCTTACAGTTTCAGGTACTTCCCTCTAGTCACTCCACTGCACCATAAACTAAAAAGGGGATATCTATATAATGCTTAAGAATAACCTCCAGGATAACCTCTTAACTGTTTGAAATCTCTCAGCCATGACACTTTGTCTCATTTTTCTCTTGCCCTTTTTGCTAGAGGAGGTTTTCTCAATCACTTGATGCTGGGTCCCAGCTCATCCCAGGATTTTTGACCCATGTTGCTAGGGAGGTTTATACCCCTGGGAGTCATGTCCTATGTAGAGGGGGAGGGTAGTAGTTTGCTTGTCATGTTGGCTTAGAGAGAGAGGCCACATCTGAGCAACAAAAGAGGTTCTCTGGGGGCGACTCTAAGGCCTAATTTTAGGCTTAAAATTAGGCTTAGCTTATTCTTTGCAGGGGTACGTTTCATAGGGGTGAACCCCAAGATCGAAGGCTTGGCTTATTGATTTGGTTCTTCCCACTGCTTTTGAGAATATCAGGAATTTTGAGGCATTTTAAAGGAAAATCCTTATCTTTGCTTAATCTGCCCTTTCCTCCTTGCTTGGGAAAATTAAACAATCACCTGAGATACTGGGGGGAGAGTCTTGCAGTGTCGCTCTTATACCCTCAACTGCTGGAGACCTCAGCTGTAGTTCCAGCTCTGCCAGTGAAGGCTCCTGAGAGAATCCTGACCTCAAAAAGTCTCAGCTTTCTCACTTGCGAAGTGAAGGGTTTGGATTGGATGATTAAATTAAAATGTTTGAGCACATTCTACATATGATAACATCACGATAGATAAAGCATGAGCAACAAAATAAAAATAATAAATTAGATTTCATCAAAATTAAACTTTTATGCAAAGGATATTATCAAGAAAATTAAAAGAAAATCTACAGATTGGGAGAAATAGTAGCAAATCATGTATCTAATAAGGGTTTAATATTTGAAGAACTCTTACAACTCAACAACAGAAAGATAAACAATCCAATTTAAAAAGGGGCAAGGGATCTGAATAGACATTCTCCAAAGATACCCAATAGTCAATAAGCACATGAAATGATACTCAATATCATTAATCATCAGGGAAATGATACTCAATATCATTAATCATCAGGGAAATGCAATCAAAACCATAAGATACTTCTTCACACCCTCTAGAATGGCTATTAAAACAACAACAAAAAAAGGAAAATAAGTGTTAGCAAGGATACAGAGAAATCAGAACCCTTTACCTTGTTGCTGGAAATGTAAAATAGTGCAGCTACTGTGGAAAATTTTGGCGGTTCTTTAAAAATTTAAACAGAATTACCGTATGACTAGGCAATTCCATTTCTAGGTATATTACCTAGAATTATTCCAGGTATTACCTAGAATTGAACACAGGAATTCAAACAGATTCTTGTACACCAATATTCACAGCAATATTATTCATAATAGGCAAAAGATAGAAACAGCCTACATACCTATCACCAAATGAATAAACAAAATGTGGTGTGTGTGTGTATATATATGTAATGGAACATTATTTAACTGTAAAAAGGAGTGATGAATTTGAAACATCCTTCAACAAGGATGAACTTTGAAAACATGCTGGATAAAGTAAGTTGGACATGAAAGCTCAGTACTTATGATTTCACTTATATGAAAGATCTTAAAATAAACAAATTCATACAAACAAAAAGTAGATTACAGGTTACCAGTAGCTGAGGAAAGGAAACAAATGGGGGAGTTATTGCTTAATGGGTACAGAGTTTGAGGTGATGAAAAAGTTCTGGTAATGGACCGTGGTGACGGTAGCACAACATTGTGAATGTAATTAATCCAACTGAACTGTTCACTAAAAATGGTTAAAATTTGTCTTTTATGTATATTACCACAGCAAAACTTGAAAAATTGACCAACTCTAGAAGATAAAGTATATACATACGCAGCACAAACCCACAAGTTATTGTAGATGGTAAGAGTTATAATGGAGATAAAACAAGTTATATGGCCCTTTACAGGGATTAATGTTCATTTGACCAAGAGGAATGGAAATCAAATAAAACTTCAAGGAAGAAGAGGCAGCATTTAAAACTAAGTCTTTAAGGATACAGGGAGAGTTGGGAAAAAGGAAAGAATGAGCAAAGGTGCATGGAAGAAAAAGAGATGGGCAGAGAAAGGGCAAGGCTGGACGATATATCAAGAGCAGGAAAGCAGGCAAAGTGCTTGAAAATGACAGTCTACTTTGGACAGAGTGTATGGGAATAATAAAAGACAAAGTGTGAACGTTAAAATCAGACTGTTTTCAAAAATTGGTAAATGACAAGTCCTGATGTGCTTAAGGAGGATTAGCCTGGCAGTGGTGAGTAGAGGTAAATGCTAGAGGGAATAGATAGAGGCAGAAAGCCAGTTCAGAGGTTACTGCAATAGACCAAGTGGGTGGCAATGGTACCTGAGCCAACATGGTGACAATGGAAATGGAGAGTCCATTAGTCAGTATTATCAACCAATGCTGTATTGCTACTGACCCAGACCTCTAAGGCAAGTAACATTCCATGCCAGCTGAAATTTATTAAAAGAGAAGGATTAATTTAAATAAAAGTTTCCTGAAACAGAATTAAGAACAAGACCCATGTTGATTTTAGCGCCATTACTACCCTCCAGGCCTTGTACTCTCGAACCAAGGCACTCAGCCAACTGCGGAAAAGAAATATACACAGGAGACTCAAGAAACATCTTATTAATACAGTATTTATTTGTCTTCTCTGTCAAACCCTGAGCCAACCACTCTCCCCAGGCTGCCTGGGGAGGTACAGGAAAAGGAACACACAGGGCAGATGAGACACGGGAGAAAGAATTATGGGAGGTGGAAACGGCTCCTTCACATGGCGAAGAGGATGAGAAATGCCACCATCAGACAAAAGAGCCCCATGGCTTCCGAGAGTGCAAAGCCCAGAATGGCGTAGGAGAAGAGCTGTTGCTTCAGGGAAGGGTTCCTGGGAGAAGGGGAGGAGAAAAATCTGAATTTCTAGTTCACACAAGGAACAGCATAGATAGGCTCAGGAAAAATTCCCTTCTTCAAGCCCAGCCTATGTGATACAATTATGCCCAAATTCTCACCCTGATGTACCAAGGGCTCTAAAGGAACTGAATGAGGGGCATGGACAACCCAAAATTCTACAACATGGACCAAGTAAACACAATACCTCCTGTAGTGGATCAGTCACCACAGGTTAAGCCATCGCAATCATAAAAAAAGACCTCTAGGCCTGGACACTTAATAAATGTTTTTTAAAATTTTCATTAATAAAACCAATCAACATAGAACATGAACATTCTTAATGTATGAACATTCCATACCTGGTGTGCAATCAGTGACTCACAATATCACCACCTAGTTGTATATTCATCACCATGATCATTTCTCAGAACATTTACATCACTCCAGAAAAAGAAATTTAAAAAAAAAAAACAAAACTCATACATACTATACCCCTTGCCCCTTCCTCTCACTGACCACTAGTATTTCTCTACCCAATTTATTTTAACATTGGCTCCCCCTATTATTTATTTATTTTTAATCCATATTTTTTTTTACTCATCTATCCATACCGCAGATAAAAGGAGTATCAGACACAAGGTTTTCACAATGACATAGTCACTTTGCGAAAGCTATATTTAATCATGTTAAAGAAACATGGCTACTGGAACACAGCTTTACAGTTTCAGGCACCTCCCTCTAGCCTAATACACCTCAAACTAAAAAGGGATTATCTATATAATGCGTAAGAATAACCTCTAGGATACCATCCCGACTCTGAAATCTCTCAGCCACTGACACTTTATTTTGTCTCATTTCTCTCTTGCCCCTTTCAGATGAGAAGGTTTTCTCAATCCCTTGATGCTGAGTCCCAGCTCATTCTAGGATTTCTGTCCCACGTTGCCAGGGAGGTTTACACGCCTGGAAGTCATGTCCCATATAGAGAGGGTGAGGGCAGTGAGTTAGCTTGCTGCATTGGCTGAGAGATCGACCACATGTGAGCAACAAAAGAGGTTCTCTGGGAGTGATATTTAGGCCTAATTTTAAATTGGCTTAGCCTATCCTTTGCAAGGATATGTTTCATATGAACAAACCACAAGATTGAGGGTTCAGCCTAATGATTTTGTTGTCCTTACCGCCTGTGAGACTATCAAGCCTTCTCTAAATAGGGAAGCTGAATTTTTCCCTTTCCTTACCATTCCTCCAAGGGGACTTTGCAAATACTTCTTTATTCACTGTTTAAATCACTCTGGGGTTTATCAGGGCATCACTCTGGACAAACCTACAAAACTTCATGCCCTACTCAAGGTTCCATCTACTTATGGTATTCAATTAAACTGAACACTTAATATTAAGGGCTTAACCTGGATAGCAGAGGCATCCAGGGTTGTACGGTCTATCTAGAGCAGCGTTTTCAAACTGTAAGCAGCAAAACCCAAAATATGAAAAACATATACAAGCCAAACTGCAATGGTTCAAAAGAATCCTAGGGCTGTACACAACACAATTAGAAAAATACCATTTTAAAGGACAAGGAGAATCAGGGGGACAGAACTACCTTCGCTCATTCCAAAATAAACAAAAGATGTTGGGCTTTAAGAAGCTACAAATAATCTATGGGGGTTAGATGCTATGAATGAAAATGGGAAAAAGGACTCCTGACTTTCAAAGTCAATACATATTTTATATTTCCTCACTCTGACACTTCTGGAAGACCATGATAGGTAAGATAAAGCAAGTAACAGCAGCTTTTAACAGAACTGTGGACACACAAGCAGCCACCAGGCTTCTTGTTTCATTCAAATTCTAAAAAATAAACCTTATTCCCCAAAGAACTTGCTGGTCTCAAGAGGATAATTTTGTTCTTACAATGAGTTGCCCAGGGTTGGTGGGGACCAAATGGTCCCTAGGTTTCAAGGACCAGTGGGGCTGCCTGCAGAGGCAGTTTTCCCAGAAGTGACAGAAGGGAATTCCTGGAGATGAGGAAAAACAGCAGTGAAGCTACTATTGCTGACTGAGGTTCTAGGCCAGAGATCAAATACTTTTGCTGTTAAGGACTAAAGATTTTAGGCTTTGTGGGCCACATATAGTCTCTGTTTCCCCCACCCATCCGTTTTCCCGCAAATAACTTTTTTTAAATGGTAAAAACACTCAGGTATACAAAAATAGGCTGTGGGTCAGCTTTGGCCCTTGGACTTCAGTTTGCAGATCTTTGATCTAAACCAAAGATGTTCAACAGAATTTTTTTCAATAATGGAAATGTTCTATATTTGCAATATCTAATAAGGTAGCCACTAGCCACATGTGGCTACTGAGCATTTAATATGGTTAATGTGACAGAGGAAATGAAAATTAAAATTGTTATTTTAATTAATTCAAATTCAAATTCAAATAGCGATATGTAGCTACTGGCTACTATATAAATTAGCACAACTCTAGAGTCCCAAATATTTTCCCTGGGACCTTTGGAAAGCCTATCAGGGAGCCAAAGGAGGGTCCAACTTATCTTACCTGGCATAACCAATGATGAGGCTTCCAAACACAGTTCCAATCCCAGCCCCAGAGCCAGCCACCCCGACTGTGGCGGCCCCAGCCCCAATGAACTTGGCTGCTGTGTCAATGTCCCTTGAGATGGTGCTGGTTTGGAAGCTGCGGCTGGGGATAAATGAGGTGAGGGAACGTGAGGCTGCTAAGCTGTTGCGGCTCTGTGAAAAAGAGAAAGGTAGAAAGTAAGATTTTTAAGAAAACCTCTTTTTGCTTTGGAAATTTTCAAACCGTTTAAACCTCTCATTCTGTCAAAACCCATGATTCACCCCCGCCCCCCACCCCCAAACGAAAGATCTCAATACCTGGAAAACTCCTTAAAATGCCGGTAAGCAGAACCACTTAACATATGGGTGGACTTCAAATGCATTGAAGACTCAGGTGTGATCTAGAACAGGTCCTGACCTGTTCTCAGGGCCCCTAGGAGATTGTCTTCCTGGGGCCAGACACTTCCAACTGAAGCTAGTAAACTAGGTCAAGGAATAGTAATTCTAAGCAGCACACACAGGTACGTGCTGCCAGTGGCAAAAGCTGGAGCACTAGAGTATATATGGTATTAACTGCTCTCCATCTCCAACTAAAGCTAATGGCCTGCTCCTTCACTAATTCTAGTCTGTGATGGTTTTCTCAGCACTCCCCCTGCTGGTTCTGGCAGGTAGCCCTTCCTAGCCATCACCTCTAGGCCACAGACCCAACTCCACCTCTAAGGTACCTCATCTGTCAGTGTCTCAGGGCGTTTCAGCAACACTACAGAGAATGGTCGGCTCAGCTGCTGAGAGGTGCTCCTGACCTAGCAGAATGACACAAAGGGAGGAAGGTCAGGGAAGGCAGTGGAGAAGAGCTTCAGAACCATGGCGAGTTGTTACATCAACAAGTTGAACCTTCTCTCCTATGATGCCCCTTTCGTTCTCAAATATAGAAGAGAATCTTGGGTCAGGCTTTCTTACTGTTAGCAAATTCCGGATTCAAGAACCTCAACATTTTTCTTGCTTCTCAGGCTTCTCCTTTGCTTTAAGAAAGTCTGCTTTCTTCTGTCACAACTTACCCACCCTCTCTGTACCCTTTCATAGTCCTTGAGAATCAGAAGAAATCAAAGGTTCAGAAGTATCTGCTTCATTTCTATTTATCAACAGAGATACATATTTGTAATAATCAGCCCCAAAGGAAGCCAAGGACTGGGGCAGAAAAGGGCACCTTTCCCTGAACACATACTTCTGCAAAAGACAAAGATCATGCTCAAAATTCACTCCCTCCAAACAGTCTTTTCTAATCCCAAACCAATACTGATCCAAGGTAGGCAACATGGTTAAAAGGCAGAGATTTACAGTAAGATGGATCCAGATTAAATTATCAGCTCCATATCACCTGTATAATCTTAGCTCAAGTCATTTAATTTCTGTTTTCTCACCCACCAAATGGGAATAATATCTCAGGGTTAATCTGAGGAGTAAATGAGATTATGTGTACAAACTGGTAAATTCAGTGCCAGGCACTTGATATGTGTTCAATAAATAGCACCTACTGATAGCATCATTCCTTTATGTAGGTTAACCAATTACTTCTATCATCTAATAATCTGTTGTTTCCTCCATATAACTCCTTCTGAGTTATATACTTTTCCAATGCATATTTTAGCTTCCTACCTAAATTTAAGTTTCCAGAGGGAACACCTAGCTATGGATCTCCTTTCCAACACTCAGGGAAAGATTGTGCACTCTGTGCCTCCTCTACAATTTATACAGTCTACTTCAAGATCAACAAGACTGTCTGTGTTCCAGTTTATAGGGAACATACAGCTTCAGGATTAGGAATAATCTAATCTTAGTCTAGATTCTCACCTATACTCTCCTGCTAAAATGGATGGACAAGAGGAATGAACTGGCTTCTAAGGGTTGTGTGGTAGGTATTCGTTCCTGTCAAGCAAGGCCTTTTCTTCCCAAAAATCTCACTTGCTTTCCCCCAACCCTGCTGTGAGGAACAAGGTCTGATGACAAGGAAGAGACAAGGTGGCTCTCCTTAGAAATTCTCCCAGAAAAGGCAGGTACTTACCAACAAGGGAGAGGAGATGAACTTGGTACAGGTATACATTTTCAGGGGGTGAGGGGCTGCAGAAGGAGAGCTGGAAATACAGAAGCAGTATTGTAAACATTGTCCTTGCTCACTAAACTACATTGTCATTAGCTGCTCTGGAAAATTTAACTGGCCCAGAAGACAGAGTGACAGACCTCAATTCATCAGCAGAGATGGAATTAGAACCCTGAAGTCATGATTTCCTCCAGGAACTCCAAATAGAGTCCATGATCCCCATAAGTAAGATGTCCTGAACAAGTGGCCACTTAGTCCCAGCTTTCAGACCTGTGATCCCTTCCCACAGCCTCATGAGTTGGGGGTTGTCTGAGGAATTTTCTCAGAATGCCTTTTCCTAAGTTTTCCTTAGTATCTATTCAAATGGAAGCCTTCTCAAGATCTCACTGTTCAGTTCTAAAACAGTTACATTTAAAGACTGCAGTCTTTGCATGCTTGGGAGATATTTATTGAAGGTAAGACACTGGATAGTGTCCAACAATCCTTTTACTGAATTACCTGGAAATATTTGATTACTCAAAACATATCAATTTCCTAAATCAATTAACAGATGGGAAGATCAATGAGAAGCTCTACCATTTCTCTAATTAGCAAGGACTGTTAAACGTTTCTTCATTTTCACCAATACACTATGGGATATTCAATTTTTACACTGCCTTTTTTTTTTTCTTTGGAAGTGCACAGGCTAGGAATCAAATCTGATTTCCTGCATGGCAGGTGGGAATTCTATCACTGAATCACCCTTGCACCCAGGGGTATTCAATTTTTTATCCCTAACATCTAAAACAATCTTGGTTGACCTAGTAGGTGCCTAAATTGGTAGATCTGAATTTATCTGAGTAAAGAGATAGGGTAAGTTAAAGTCCTTAAAGCATGATTTCTAAAGTGAAGAAAGAGGTCCACCTGAGACAGTATTATCCGGAGGTAGGGATGGTATATGAATTCACCATGCATATTCTTGGGCTCCACTTTAGATTTTCCTGGTCAAGACCCCTGGGGCTAAAGCCCAAGCACCTGCAATTCAAGGAAGCTTCCCAAATGGTTCTTACATACAATTAACTTTGAGAAAGTCTTAAAAAGTCTTGAAACTCTGGTAGTCAGGATTTGAACTCAGATTTTTCTAACATACCACAGGCTGAAACAGTAATTACACAGACCTGTTAAACACCCACTTCCTTAAATGAATGGCACTCAGTCCCAGGTTACAACACTAGATTCAGAATCTTGGTTACCTTTAGATTAATGGGTATCTTCATCTCCTGCCCTGATTTCTGCCCATATATAATTCAAATACAATTTTGCTGTTAGACTATTCAGGTTTTCATTGGCCAAAATCCAAAACTTCTTTAAAGCTTCAAAAATAGGAGGAATGTTTTTTCCAAGGCAAGTAACCCTCAACACACACATTTGTAATGGTTTTCAGGGGGACTAAAGGGCTTAAGGTGATGTTGGCATGTAAGAAATCCACACACAATAAAGGGCATGAGGTGCAGACCTCCCCACTGGTTCCTGGTCTTGGCCAAGTCTGTAACTATTAGCCTACAACACCTTGGGCAAAGGCATTATCCAGAATCAGAGCTCCTGACACCACAGGATTCTTCCCTAACTGAACCATTCCCTTGCTTAAACTTTCTTTTCCTTTTGAGAGCAGAGTCTGAGGAGGCCAATAACCCCTTGGCACAGGGCGATTCTCCCATGCTGGTCCCATCAGCTTCACCTCATCCAACTGTTCTGAGCCTGTTGCTTCTAATGGAAACGCTCACTTTTAACCCGCCACTTGTGCATTTTTCCAAATTCACCGGAGTGCCAGGGAAGGAAGAAAATGAAATAGGAGGAAACCCAAGGCTCCAGAGAAGTCGGCCTCTCTTTTCTGCCTTAGCGTTCCCAGGGCACAGCCTGAAGATAAAAGGCTCTGGGTGTCGCTCTACTCACTTCTATAATGTCCATGATCTATTTTTTTAAATAGGGGGCTGCTGACTAGAGGAGTAGTGGCTTTAGATGAAACACTATCTCCATTACTCCGGACACCTTAGGTTCCGCGGCCCAGTCTGGAGGCTTCAGTATTAGGAAGCCACGAGTCAGGATAAGAGAAGAAAGGAAGGATAAAATTGGAGGTTATGACAATTCTGAAAGGGCAAGAGGGTGAGAAAAGACGATTGTAATGGCTGAAGCCCAACAGCTGAAAATGGGCAATCCGGTATCTGACTTTCGCCTGCTCCAAGGAACCCTACCCACCCGACAGTCATACAAGATGGCGCCAGGCCGGGGCGGCCGGAGGTCACCGGCACGCGGAAGGGCAGCCTTAAAGAGATGGGATACCGGGAGTCAGAAAGATAACAAGGACTAGGGTGGGAGCATGCAAGGTAAGGGCCGCAAAGCATCTCGCGCGGTAGAATGACCCGCGTACCTGCGCGGGCAAAGCGGCCGCAAGGCCCCAAGGCCTTACCTGCTCCCAGTGCAGAGAAGACAGAAAGGGGAGGGGGATAGAAATACGGAGAGGGACCTCTTGGCGCATGTGCGACTCGGACCAAAGAGTTGCTCCGGTAAGGATAGAGCGATTCAAAGTTGAGGGTCGGCTCGGGCGCCACAGCGCCGCCCGCCAGCTCTGCGGCGGCATCCGGCCAACCACTCCACCTGGCGTTTGAGAGGAGAAACTGCAGGCTATCTCCTGCAGAAAGGACTACACCGCTGTGTAAGCCGATCTCTACGCGATCTGCAGTTTGGTCCGCACAGCCTTTGAATCATGGACTCACATCCCCTTTCCAAACATGAGCAAGCACTTAAAAAAAAATCTATCCAGAAATTGAGTTATTAAAAAGAATACAAAAGGGACTGAGGTTCAGTGCCCAAAATGTAGGAAGAAGAAAATGAAGTCATGGATTCCTGCCTTCCATCGCCCCGAGACCCTGGCATCACTGGACTGGAAACCCGTTCAATGGGCGAATAGTCAGCAAAATGCCCCAGCGGCAGCCGGAGGCTTCGCTTTTCTTTCTTTCTCTCTTTCTTATTCCGGTGATCAGCTACAAGGAAATCACATCAGCGAGCCAAAAGACAGGGGGCTAAAGAATATCTGGACCCAAGCGCCCTGATCTCAGCCTTCTTTCCTCTGAGTCCTGGGGGAAAGTATAACAGGCACCGTGAGCTGTAGTGAGGACACCCTAGGTATGTCTGAGCCTCTGCCCAGGCCTCAACAACGTGAGTTGGGATAAGCGGTCCCCCGCCATGAGGTACCCCCACGAAAGCCCCCTCATCTTCTTCTTCTTGCCCTATCGCTGGTCCTTTCCCTGGGGAAGGAGGCGGGGGGCTCCCCGACCCCATCTCTTTCTCTATCTCTTCTTTGTACCCCAGACAGGATCTGACCAGCCCTTTGGAAAGAGGACTTGGCAAGGCCTGCCCAGTGCCCCTCCTGTCCAAACCCCAGCTCTCCTGGCAGGGAGCTTGAACGCAGTACAAGACGGGAAAAGCTTACCACACCCCCATTAAAAAATAAAAAATAAAAAGAAAGCCGCAGCTGTAAATAAAGCCAAATCCGCCACCCTCTGAGGGGCCGTTTGTCCTCCCCTCCTTGGCCCCGTCCTTCCCGCCGCCCCCTCCCGGCTCCCGGGCCCCGCGGCGCCCTCGGCCCCGAGCTCCTCCATTTAATCGGATTTGGGAGAAGGGGAGGATAAATCACGGCAGCAGCTTTACGGTCCCGGAGGAGAGGCGAGCCGCAGCCAGGCACACCCCGGCCGGCGATAAAAACCGCCGCTGAAAGCCCACGGAGCAATTTCCCGGGACCCCGAGCGACGCCATTACAGGAATGTAATTTTGCCCGGATGAGGCCCCGAGTTTAATTATCCTCGCGGAGGAATTTCAATGCGGCCAATCCATCTTGCAGGCGGGCGGCAGAGGGATTTATATGGGCCCGTTATTTCACACCGATCCTCCATCTGCATTTTTATGGCCCTGAGCTCCTGAAAGGGAGGGAAAAGAGTGGGGAGAAATAGGAGAAGCAAGCGAGGAGAGATGGGTGGGGTACTTCCTGCCTTTCCTAAATCCCGGGTTCCAGCTCCGTTAGAATTCTCACAGTTTCCCCTAAAATCCCCAAACCACTCTCCAGCTCCTGTTGTTGACCCGGGAAGGAGGGTGAGCCATGAGGAATGGAGTGGGATCCTTAAGAATCAATCAACAGGTATTTACCAAGTACCACGCGGTGCCAGGCACCGTGTAATAGGCTGTAAGGAGAAAGGGAAGGCAGGCTAGCAAGGGATTTCGACTTTATTTCCTGAAGTCCCCAGACACCCCCACCCCTGCCCATACTGAATTCTTTTTAGCTCTCAGCTTCACACCTTCGGAGGCAAAACAGTCCACAGTTCTTAGGAGCCACCACTACCAAGCGGTTGCTGCAGCTGTTAGTTGCGTTATAATTAAAAGACCCTTCTCAGATGCCGCTAACAATTCCAAAGGAGAATTGGAGAGGCCTGTGAGGAAGCTAAAGCTGGCTCCTTCCGAAAGTTGTTACAACCTTCAATGTGTTAATAGTCCCCTCCCCCCATAGTTGGTGGGCTCTAGATCAGACAAACCTGCGATCCCAAGTCGCTATGTATGTGACCAGGACAAGCTGTTGAAGCTTCCTAAATTGATTTCTTTCTATGTAAATTTGGAATAATAATAGTGCTTACTCCACAGCGAATATTGGGTAACGTGAAGGTTTTAGCAAGGTGCTTGGTACCCAGTAAGAGTTCAGTAATCGCTAGCTATTATCATTAGCATCATCATCAGATGCATTGCAACTCAATTCTCCGTTCCTCCCTAGAGACTGGTTTTTGCAATGTCACTGCAAGGGTGGCTTCTGAAACAGACTCATCTATCACTAAAGATTTTCACCTAATAAATCATGCAAAACAAGTTACTTGAGAGGCTGGTGTTCATATATCTGTGGAGAGAACTGAGACTCCTGGGGCTATCGCTACAAGGTCTGAAGCAAGAAATTTGATTAGCAGGGGAATAGTACAACTGGAGGTATGTGAGGAGGGATGAGTTTGAAGACAGCAAGAGATGATCCAAGATATTGGGTGGAGGATCTAGCGAGCTTCCTAACCATGGGCTGGAGAAAGAGTCCTTTCTTGTTTCACTAAGAAAAAGCTGAGGTCCAGGAAGGAAAGGGTGTGGAGCCAGAACCGTACTTTCCAATCAATCCCTTCCTTTTCCTACCAGACCATGTAACAAGGTTGGCCTGATTGGCTGGATTTCCTAATGACTGCTAGTGGCAAATTCTGACTGGCTAGCAGCCTCCCTGTACAGTGGTGACGAAGAAATGAGATTGATCTTTTCTTTCTTAGGATTGGTTGGCAATCCTCAGAGACCTCATTTTAATTGACTGGATGGGTTAGGAGGCAGGTCCAACATCTCCCATATAGGAATTCTTAGTGTTCTTTCCTCAAAGGTTGTGGAGTAGAGTCTTGATTGGCTTAGGTCTGTTTGCCTTTGGACAGGAAACAGTAACTCGGAGAAGAAAAATCAAGAGTATCATGCAGGCATGCCATAGTTTAATTTGAAATTCCAAACAGGAAGAGGGATTCCCAGAGAGAAACATGACAGAAAGAGAGAGAGACTAGGACATAGAGAAATCCAAAGGAAAAAAATATTACCAGAGATAAGAAGAAGGGTTTAAATAATATGTTTTTCATTCCCTTTATAATATGTTTAGCTAGATGCACATGTTACCATCACATGGCATGGAAAGAACAGTTGTCTTGGAAGCAGGCGACCCTGAGTCTAGCTCCAACTCTGCTAACTAGCTGGGTAACCAGGCGAGCGACCTCATCTCTCAAAGCTCCAGTTTCCTCATTTGGAAAAACCAGGCAGAGAAGGAGGTGCTGTCTAAGATTCCTTCCAGTGTTAACTTCCAGGATTCTCTTTCTTTCTGCTAACAGGCAATTTTGTACAAGTTGAAGTCGTTCCTTTGCACTGCCGATAAAGACAGCTTTTAGATCTTAAGCTTCTTTATAAAGTTGCATTTGTTAATTTCAAGCTCCTGGGGCTGTGATCAGCTGATGCGCACTGACTAATGGACTTCTACTTTCCTGTCTGTGCTCAGTCAATTCCCCAGGACAGCCCGACCATGAATAATCAATAAACTTCCTTATTCCACGAGAAAGAAAACAGTAGATGGAAGAAGGGAAAGAATTATTGGTATCCAGGCCAATGAGGGGGAGATCAGTGAAAGAGTCGGAGGAGGATGATGTTGGGGCTTGAAACTATGTACCCGGGAAAAGCATGTTCCTGATCTTAGTCCATTCCTGTGGTTGTTGTGAACCCACTGTAAATAGAACCTTTTGAAGAGGTTACTTCAGTTAAGGTGTGGCTCAACTGAATCAGAAGGGTCTTAATCCTATTACAGGAGTCCTTTACAAGAAGAATGAAATTCAGACACAGAGAGGTAGAGAAAGCCATGGGAAAAAGCTGGAAGTCAGTGAAACCTGGAGAAGCCAGGATAAGCCACCATGTGAATTGCCATGTGATAGAAAAGCTGATCACCAGCAGCAAGCCCCAGAACATCACATTCTTCTGGGAGAAAGCATTCCTTGATGACACCTTGATTTTGGACTTCTCCTTAGCCTCAAAACCGTGAGCTAACAAATTCCCATTGGATAAGCCATCCCATTCCATGGTATTTAATTTAGCAGCCAGGAAACTAAGATAGATGGCCAAAGGAGGTTTTGCTAGGGAAAAACCTGAGTTCTTTAAAATTTGTATGATGGAGTTTTATGTGCTTACATATATATCTAGAAACCATGATTAAACATATATGTGAACTGATTTGGTACCTGACATTTGGTGGTCCCAAGGCAAGGAAGACACACAGACAAACCTGAAAATTAAAGCTATTATGTATTGTGAAGAGTTCTGGATAGTTAGTTAGAAATCTGAGGTGTAGCTTTGAGGATACTACTGATAAATTATTGAGAAAGTCACGTCACCTCTTTGGACTTCAGTTTCCTCATCTGCAAAGTGTAAGAAAGCAATAGATGATTACTAAGCTATTTTTCACCTTTAAATATATATTAAATAGCATAAATGTGGCTTTCCTGGTCTGCCCTTGTCTCCTCTGACTTCAAGTAATCAACAAATATTTACTGAGCATCTACTATTTGGAACGTATTGTGCTACATATTGTGAGTGAGTATAGAAAAGGAGAAAACACAATCCCTTTTATAATTCATAATCAGAAGGAAAGATGACATGTACATATATAACTATAATACACAGCAGGACTTAATAATTTATATGAGTTGCAGGATTGGAGAAGGCAGTATGACTCCCAGCTAGAACTGGTCAACTAGGCACCATGATTAAGGTAGATTTTTCCTTCTTTAAAAAAAATCAAATATTTGAAACATACAAAAGAATACAAGTAATATATATTTATTTACTGAATTCTTGTTCTAAGTGCTGGTGATACAGGCATGAACAACACAAGACAAAAATGCTTGCCTTTCCAGAGCCAATATTTTATAATTTATGAAGCATAATAATAAAATGGACACCTATTAAGCCACTCCCTTATTTAAGAAAAAGCATTACTGATACTATTGAAGGTCCCCCCATGCTTCTCTCATATAGTAACCCCATCTCACTCTCCTGAATTTTATGTTTATCATTTCTTGGTTTCTCTTCAAATTTTGATTACTTTTTGTTTATCTTGACCTACTTTTGACCATTCTGTGAGTAACATAATATTGTTTGTAAGCTTCTCTGACTTGTTCTTTTCATTCAATATTGTGTTTCTAAGAATCAACCATATTGATACAGGTAGCTGTAGTTTATTCGTTTTCACTGATGTATTATACCTCACCAATTTATTGATTAAATTCCTTATCGATGGATATTTAAGTTGTTTTCAGCCATTACAAACAACACTACCATAAACATTTCTGTACATGTGTCCTGATACACAGGGACAAGAGTTTCTTAAGGATATACATACATAAAAGGAAATTGCTGGGTTGTAGAATATGAGTATCTTCAACTTTCCTTAATAATGTCAATTTGTTTTCCTAGATTTATGTCCGCCAAAATATATGTGTTTCTGTTGCTACCATACCCTTGCCAACAGTTGATATTTAGTCAGTCTGTTACATATAGAATGGAATTTCTGATAGTTTGAATTTGTATTTCCTTGATTATTAATGAGATTGAGCATCTTTTCATGTATTTATTGGCCATTCATGTTTCTTCTTCTGTGAAATGCCTATTCATGTATGTCTTTTGCCCATTTTCCTATTGAGTTGTTTGTCATGTCCCTATTGATTTTTAGGAATTAACAAGTATAAACGAATTCTGACACTGAATGAAGCTGCATGTGAGAACGATAGAAGGAGGAGGGCTGGGGACATAAATGAAATCAGAAAGAAAGATAGATGGTAAAGATCGAGATGGTATAATCTAGGAATGCCTAGAGTGTATAATAATAGTGAAATGTACAATGTACAAATTTTAAAAATGTGCATGAGGAAGAACAAAGGAATGTTATTATTGCAGGGTGCTGAAAATAGATGATAATTAATAGTTTAAAATGTCACCTTATGTGTGAGACTAAAGCAAAAAATGTTTACTTGTTACAAAATTTATATTTTGACTAGAGCATTTCCTAATATAACTCATGTAAATAGTTTGATTGAATGTCATAAGTACTTGGAATCTCAGGTAGGACATGAGATTTTGCTGGTTTGTCCAGAGTGATGCCCCGATGAATCCCAGAGTGATTTGATCAGTGACTGGAAAAGTATTTGCAAGCCCCCTTCCAGGAATGGTGAGTGTGGGGAGAAATTCAACTTCCCCAAGTTGAATTCTTGATATTCTCACAAGCAGTGTGGACAACCAAAGCTATAGGCTGAGCCCCCCAGTCTTGGGGTTTGTTCATATGAAACTTAACCCCACAAAGGATCGGTCAAGTCTACTTAAAATTTAGGCCTAAGAGTCACCCCCAAGAGAGCCTCTTTTGTTGCTCAGATGTGGCCTCTCTCTCCAGCCAACATGACGAGCAGTCTCACCACCCTCCTCTTCTCTGCATGGGACATGACTCCCAGGGGTGTGGACCTTCCTGGCTATGTAGGACAGAGATCCTGGAAGGAGCTGAGACTCAGCATCAAGGGACTGAGAAAAACCCTTCAATGAGCTGAGAATTAACATCAAGGGATTGATAGAACCTTCTCAACCAAAGGGGGAAGAGTGAAATGAGACTAAGTGTCAATGGCTGAGAGATTCCAAACAGAGTTGAGAGGTTATCCTGGAGGTTATTCTTATGCATTAAGTAGATATCACCTTGTTGTTCAAGATGTAGCAGAGAGGCTGGAGGGAACTGCCTGAAAATGTAGAGCTGTGTTCCAGTAGCCATGCTTCTTGATGATGATTGAACAATGATCTAGCTTTCATAATGAGACTCTGTGAATGTGAAAACGTGGTGTCTGATGCTCCTTTTAGCTACTATATCAACAGAAGAGTAGAACATATGGAATAAAAATAAATCATAGGGGGAACAAATGTTAAAATAAATTTAGTTTGAAATGCTAGTGGTAAATGAAAGTGAGGGGTAAGGGGTATGGTATGTATAATCTTTTTTTTCTCTGTTATCGTTTTATTTCTTTTTCTGTTGTCTTATTTCTTTTTCTAAATCGATGCAAATGTTCCAAGAAATGATGAATATGCAACTATGTGATGATATTAAGAATTACTGATTGTATATGTAGAATGGAATGATATCTTAATGTTTTGTTTGTTAATTTTTTTTAATTAATAAAAAAAGTTAAAAAAAAATTCTGGTATAATCCTTTGTTAGTGGCAGCTATCTACTTCCAGTTTGTAGAGGGGTTGGGATTTTAGCAGGAGCTTAAAGGGCGGATGATTCCAGTTCCAGTTCAGAATCCTCATTTAGTTCGGTAAATTAATTCTTAATTCATTCATCAAATATTTATTGAATGTCTAGGCAGACATCATACTGGACACCAAGAATACAAAAATATCCCACATTTGCCCTCTCCTCACCACTCCCCAAATCTACTGTAGTTCGAGCCATTGGCATCTCTTGGGAACCACTACAATAGCCTCCGAACTGGTCTACGTTTTTCTATTCTGGCCTCCCAGTGCCTGCTTGCCACACAGTAAGCAGCTAACACGATGGTTGAAAGTACAAATCAGATCATGCTGCTTCTTTGCTTAAAACTTCCCAGTGGCTTTCCTGTGCTCTTAGAAAAAAATTCCAGAGCCTGTCTACACTAGTTTCCTACTGAACCTCAGACACACCAAGCCTGTTCCCACTCAGGGCCCTGGTTGTTCTCCCTGCTCGGAATACTCTTCCCTCAGATTATCGCTTGGTTTACTCTCCCTCATTTCATTTAGGTCTCACCTCAAATATCACCTCTACAAATCCTTTCCTCACGACCCTCTCTAAATAGTTACCACCCTCTCTTCTTTATCTTTTTACCTTTCTTTATTTTTCTTTTGAGCACTTACACATTTTTCTTTTTCTTTTTTATTGCTTTCTTTCCACACTACAGATAAGTTCCATGAAGGCGGGAATCTTGTTCACCACTGTATCCCCAGCATTTAGAACAATGCCTGGCACAAACCAGGCTCTCAACAAAAATTTTGTGAATGACTGAACATTGTCCTGGGTCCCAGAGAGTGAATAATGATTGAATAAGATAGAGTCCTTGCCCTTAAAAAGTTTAGAGTCTAGCAGAGGATACAGAGAATTTAAAAGCCAAATATTTAAACAGTATGATAAGTGTGATGAGTGGGATAAGCACTGGGTGGTGTGGGAGTACATAGGAAGGATATGCATCTCAGATCCTGAGAAGTAGTAGTGAAGGAAGGAGGTGAGGACATCTATAACACACTTGAAAGTCCAGTACTGAGAGAAAATAGAAGGATGTTCCATTGAGAAGGAGTGGTAAATGCAAAGTGAGTGATTAGGTGGTCTTTTTCACGAAGGGCAAGTAATTTCATGAGGTCAGAATGTACAGTTCTGGGTGAAGCAGGGTACAGAGAGATGAGACTGGTTGGTGGTCTCATCTGAATGATCTTGAGCATTAAACTAAGCATTTGGATTTTATCCAGAAAGCACTGGGGAGCCGTAAAGTCTTGAGGAGGAGAGTGAGAATCTCAGATTTGCATTTTAGAAAGATCATTCTAGTTCTAGTATGGAGAATGGACAATAAGCGGCAGGATTTGTAGAGCAAGAGCCATCACAAGAGGCTGTTGTAATCTAGGATAAAGATGATGGTGGTCTGAGCTGTGGTATGATAGCGGGAATAGAGAGAAGTACCCAGAGATCAGAGAGATTTGGAGGGAAGAACTGACAGACCTTTGTGATTGATTGTTATGAGGGATGAATAGATAAAGAGATGTTTTCTGGCCTGGGTCACTGAGTGGTGCCATTTCCTAACTCTCTCTGAAACCTAGTCCTCTTCCATCTCCACATTCTGGGAAATACCCCCATAGGCTCCATAATCTAGCCACTAGGCTGACCATCCTCTAAATCTGGTTCCTGACCCTATGACCCTACCATACCCTAACCTTCTCTTTATATATATATATATTTTTTTATATGACAGTATATATATATATATATACATATATCCATGTACTAAACATCTAAGTATTTAAAAGCTATACATTAAAGCAACAAACTGTTAAATAAAAGGTACTCTACCCTCTTATCTTGAAAAATATATCTTAACAGCAACTGGTTTATATTTAGAAATCTGGGACTTCTCTAACCCCTAGCCTGATCTCTTCTTCTTTCCATCCCTAGCTCTGTCACATTCACTCCCTTATGGACCTTATACAAAAGTGTGTGTTCAGTGCAGCTATACATCTAAATTCCATCTATACTCCAGGCCAAAAGGACTCTTTGGCAGGGGATTCTGGTGTCCTGGGTACTTGAAAAGTGGTGTAGGAGCATGGAGGCATGAGCTCTGGATAGGCATGATGTCTCCTTGGCCTTAAGTTTTCTTCACTCTGGAGGAGGAGAAGGCCATCTAAAACAGTCACCCAAGGTAAAGGTTCCTCTTCCCAGGTCTAAGGGCATGGTCAATGAAGTCTTATAAACTTGGCTCAAATCCCTGTTCTGATACTTACATTTCTTTAATCCTGGGAGGCCTCCATAAGACTCAGTTTCCTCACTTGTAAAACAGGGGTAACAATACCTTCTTCATGGGGTTATTGTGAAAATCAAATAAGCTAATATGTGCAAAGGTTTACATTGGTTTCCTTCCAGCTTACCACCATCCTTCCCTCAATGTATCCATGGAGGCTGGGGAAAAAATATGAAGTTTTTTTTGGTTTTATTTAAAAAAAATTTTTTTGTTTTTCAGTAAGGCTGCCTGGCACGAGTGGGTCTGGGAAAAAGTAGTTTATAAAACTAATCTGGGCAGTAGTAATCCTTGGTTAGGCTAGGACCATATGGTAGAAAAAGTAAGAGTAAATTGTCCTGAATGCAGATAAAGGAGAAATGGCAATAGCATAAATGCTTTCACAATCTGTTTTGCTGAAGGTACCAGCTGGTTACTGTTTTGATTCTTGGTTTTCAGGTTAAGGCAGGGAAAGAAAAGGTGTGAGCAACCTAAAATAATAGAAAATCCAAACATCATTTTTTGATGACCAGGAACACAGTCAGAGAAATACATGGTTATACACATGTATGGGTTTGTCTTTCAAATACACAGATCAACCCTCTTATTAAGGTGGTTTTGTCATTGTTCATATATATATATATATATATATATTCTTATCACATGCTGTCACTATTGCTATTCCTGCAGCCTGGAATGTTCTTCTTCCTCCTCCTTAATCATTCCAAATCCTGCTCATTATTCCAGGCCCACTCCTTCCATGTTAGTGTCCCTGCCCACTGCACCCGCCTCCCCCACCACCACCGCCATTTCCCTGCACTCTTCCTAGTCTGTTTCATTTAGAACTTAGTATATTAAATATATTTATTGTCATATTGTTCTTTTCCTCTTTCATGTGTGCAAGCCTTGTGTTTTCATATAGAGTCTAAACTTATTAAGGGCAGGAACTACATTTCTATTTCTCTTCCATTTTCTATGATGTCTATATATTCATTCAATATACATTTATTGAGTTTTCATGTGCCTGGACCTGTGTTAGGTGTTGGGGATGCAAAAATGAGTGGAGATATATATATGTACATAGCTTCTTCACTGGAGGTGCTAATAATGTAATGGACTCATGGTTTGATAACTGCCTATAAAAGTGTTGAGCACATAATGGGCCCTCAAAATAGGTTTGATGGATTGATGAACCATGCTGCTTCTCAACTAGGCATCCAATGAATGAATGAATGAATGAATGAAACAACTGAATAACTAGCCACTGACACAGCTGTTCCAGGTGTAACATATGAACCTAGTTTTCACAGACTTACAGATATAAGACTAGTTTGAGGGGAGAAGTGATATTTAGAGTCATCAAAGCAGAGAATCAATTGTCTTTTCAGGACAGTGTTCACTTCTGTCCTTAGGGTTTAGTGATTGAATCATGAAACATTTAATAGGCATTGGTAAGTACATTTTTTTTAATTTTTAAAAAATGTATTGTGGTAACATATATACAACACAAAATTTCCCATTTTCACCACTTTCATGTACAATTTATGACATTAATTACTGTTGAATACCTTTTGTCAATTTGTGTCATTCATGTTGGTGAATATGAGAACTGTGTCCATCATTATAATAAAACAGCTAATTATTAAGTTCTTAATGTGTTAGACATTGTGCTGATCTCTTTACATGAATTATCGAGATCCTAACAACAACCCTATGATGTAGGTACTATTGCATCCCCACTTTACAGAAGAGAAACAGAGGCAGAGCAAGTAAGTGGTAGAGTCAGGATTTAAATCCAGGAGCTCTGACTCCACATCATGCTGTTTACACAGCGAATTGGAAGAGTGAAGCGCTCTTGCACTGGCCCTGCCGTTTACTCACTATATGACTAACAGAAGTCAGTTCTGCTCTCAGGCCTTCAGCACCTTCTACTACATAGCTAGTAGATGACAGCACCGGATTTAAAGCGAATTCTTCTGAATCCAAGCTCACTGCTCTTTCCATCACCCTCAGCTGCCTAAATCTGGTGGTGATTCTTTAAATCTCGTCTTTCTCTCCCTGTAGTTGCAGGGGCAGCTAGTGGTATTGTCATTTGCAACGTGGGTATCCCTTTTTGAGTGAAGACTTTGACAGATTCGTGAAAAGCTTGGCTGATGGGGAATACAAGAGAGAGTTGCAGAAGACCCCTGATCCCAATTTCTTCCTATGAACCCACCCCTCAATTCCTTGGTTTAAATGAAATATCTCCCAGTATCAGGATACTTGCTGTTAAGGCCCTAGTCAGAGAGCACAAATATCCCAAATCAGGTTTTGATAGAAAAGTAGGTTGTGGGTCCAATTCATTTCTGAGTGTGGCACTAGATGGACACGGGTGAGACTGAGATCAGGTAACATGAAAGAGCATGCAAAGCTACCTTCTCTGAGGAGCCTTCACATAGAAACCAAAGCTGTCCAAATCCTTCATTCTGTCCTTTCACAGATGGGATTTGGCCTCCCAGGTATGCAGACGAAGGATGATATTTATCTGAACAAGGGTGCATTGTTGCCAAACATCAGTCAGTGTTTTAAATTGGCGTACACAGATGAAATTGGTTTGCTGCACCCTTTAGGCTATTTGACTCATCTCTTCCCGCTTAGTGTCCCTCTTCCTCGTATCAAGGGTGGCCATGTGTTCTCTTCTCACCACAGTAGCCTCTGGCTGTAGCCTCAGCTGGGGTGTCTGCTGGCATCCTTCCCTAGGGTTTTTTTTCACTACCAGACAGCCAGAGAGAAAGGCCTTTAAGTCCCTGCCTTCATCACCTTCCCTGCCTCCAATTTCATCTTGCTTTCTTTCAGAACCATTTGTATGAATGCTGGTTTCCTATATGCTTTTTTCCAACCTCCTCTATTCCCCAAATAAAATTCTACAGAGACCAGGGAGAAATATCTGTCCCTTTCGCTCGCACACACATACACGGTCTCACTCACAAACAGAGTGGCAGGCAGACATCTCTCTTACCATGCCGGCCCCCAAATCAAAACCAGATCACTCTTCTTCCAGGATATGGGTACACCCTTTAGGGGGATTTACCTGAGGTTATGGAAGGGCTGAATTTCTGAAGCCTCTACTCAGGCTACAGCTGAAGGCCTGGGCACCAGGAGTTTGGTTCAATCTGTGTGTGTGTGTGTGAATGAGTTTGTGAAGTTATTTTCCCTTAAGCAGAGGGTAGCTTTGATTGTAGGTTAGAATTCTAAGGGGGGAGGGGAGGGGGGAGTTGTGAATGAGGGGAAAAAGTCCTGCTCTGACCCCTGAAGGTGGGGAGTCAAGAAGGCTTGGTCCCTGCCTTTCTGGGAACCCCCAATCTTTGTGGGAAAACCCGGACTCAGATAGGATTGCTCCAGAAGTGGGAGTCGGGAAAACAGTGAAACTTCCATAACAAATCGACATACAAACATTTGCAAAGGAATTCACGCACGAAAGACATCCGTCAGCTTCAAAAACATAACAGAACTGGGGCAAAGGGACGGTGGTACAAGTGCGAGAATTTAAATAGGAACGTTTGGGAAACCTCGGAGGGAGCTGTGTGTGGAAAAGAGGGATGGGAACCGTAGCATAGTGTAAGTCTTTCCCGGGGTCTCCCGCTCACCAGTCGCGGACAGAGCTGGGCGAGGCGCCCCCCGGGCAGGCTCCGCCCTCCTGGCGGCATCGGCTCTCCGGGTCCCCCACCCCACCTGACCCCTCCGGCTCTCGCTTCGTCCCTTGCCATCCCCAGGCCCTTTCCTCCACACCTACTCCTCCCGGTCCCCCGTGATAATCTCCTAACATCTTTTCAAATCCAATTACCAAATTAATTGACGTGCGAAACGGGAGGCAAACAGAAAGGGGCGGTAAACATTGGGCGGTTCAGATTTATCCTTCGGCCTCCGCAGGCCCCGGCCGGGCGAGATTTACTGGGCCTCGAACACAGCGACAGTTCAAACCTTTGATTAATCATGTTTTTCTCTCGGCCCCATAATTTAGTTGCTCTTTTTCCTTCCCAGCCTTTTTTTTTTTTTTATCAGTGGAAACAGAGACGGAGTCCTCATCAGCTTCAATTACAAATATTAAGCCCCTGGACAGTACTTTGACAGAGGCGGCCAGCCACCCCCCCCCCCCCCAGCCCGCCCCCCTAAATCATCCCCGAATTAACATCACAATCGGCGGCTGGCGCGCGTTCAGATTTAAATGGTGGCATATTGTTCGCGAACCGTCTCGTTCAGACTTGCGAGTTCTAAGCTCGCGGCGGCAGCCTCCGCCTCTCCCCGCTCTGGCTCTGGGCCTCTGGAACCGCGGGAGGCTCCGGGGCCCAGTTCCCCGCAGCGGGGCTGCAGGCGGGGGGCGCGGCGGGGTAGGGGCGAGCCGGTTGGTGAGAAAGGGCTCGGATGCGGAGGGCAAGTCAGGCGGAGGAAGAGGAACTGCAGAAGCGGGGGGCTAGAGTGGGGATGAGTCCGGCGGAGAAAGAACTGCAGATGCAGATGGAAAGGGAGAAGTGGCTGCATTTGGACCGGTGGTGGTGTTGGTGGGAGCATTATGCATATAATATGCAAATGTGACGCAGAAACAGCAGTTTGGAAGGGAGACCTTTGGGGGAAGATTGTGCACGCCTTGACCCCCGGCAAGGTCTGTGGGGCACCAGAGGGTCGTGGCGGAGTGGTCAGGAGGTAGAGAAATCTCTTGCTCTTTGAGTCCTGAAAGGAGACTGTGAGGCGGATTATTTCCATTTCCTCAGCATAGTTTCTGTATCCCAGAGAAAACTGGCTGGAGGACGTGAATATAGACGTCAGGATGGACTTCCTGGGGAGAAGACCCAGAGTGAGGTTGAAATATCCCCACAGAATTTTTCAGAATAGAGAATCCTCCAAGTAGCCAGATTTCTCTGAAAGCTTTTAGGGAAAAAGATAGGATTACTATTTGGCTCTGTCCTACTCAAAGGGCGGTGAAAAGGGAGAGTCATTCCTCTGACCCTATCAGTCCTAAAAGAATGATGGAGCCCGAGAAGAAAAGTGTCAATCTTGGTGTCTACGTTCCAAGTTATTTTCATATGCACTTGTCTCTTAAGGCTTACCTGCACCAATCGGCAGGAGCCGATTTCTGCCTAGCAACATCCCAACCAATGAAGATGCAATTAAGACCGCCCGCTCAGTTCATCCTTAACTACGATTGGCTGTTTGCAGTATGCGCAGCCCAAGTTTTCATTGGCTGTCGGCCACCTGTATGGAAAAGAAATTAGTCCTGACACACAGCCGAGATTTCTCCCGGTTCTCAGCAGTGTGGACCTGTGGCTTACTGCGCTGAAGCCTAGAAGCTCAGAGCCGGAACTCTTGAGCTTGCTTTTGGCCTGTGTGCTTATTCTTCCTCCAAAGAGAGCTCTCGAACTTTCCCCCTTTCTCTCTGCGGCTCTGCCTGGGGCCCAGTCTGAAAGAAAAACGACCAAATAATGCAGGAATAATGCGGATTTGCGTGCTCTTTGCATCATCCTGTCATTCTCTCGGTTCAATGTCAAATTTTTGTCCCTTCCCTCCAGTGCCGCCTCCGTGTCTGCCCCTTTCTCTCTTCCCGGTCCAACCAAGTCTCAGCTTCTCTCCATGTGGGTTTCTTCAGTCCCTGCCTCTTGTTCCCCCAACCCCCCTGTTCGGGCTCAGCTTCCTCAATCGCCGATTGCTCCCTTTTTTTCCACCCAGGATCCAGGCGTCTCGCTCAACAATCTAATGCCCGGTTTAGGAGTGAGTTAGAGTGGGAGAGGACCCCCACCCTCAAAAAAAAAAAAAAAAAAAAAAAAAACACCTCCATCCTCTTTCCCCATCCATTTTCTCCGAGGGAGCCGAGTTTGACAGCGAATTCATTCCGAGCGGGGAGGGTGATTTATTCTTCAAATATACCGACAAGTGCGGGCATGATGGAGCCCATTAAAATGTTGGGAGATTGTTTTTATGATTGAAGTCTGTATTACTCCAACCATAAAGAAAGAGAGCAAGGAGTCATTAGCATTTTCATGATGGTGTATTTCTGCTTGTCTCCGCGCCATCACTCATCTTTACTGCCCGTCCCTTTGCTCTCGCTCTGCTACAACGAGGAGAGACTGCAGCCTGAGTTGGGGCTGGGGGTGGGGGAAGGCGGGGGCCAGAGATCCTCCAGCTTCTCTGCCCTTCACGCCGAATCCTCACCCTCCGTGGGATGCTGATCTGGGGGTGAGAGGCCGAACACAGACCAGTTGCCTCAGCTTCCTTCTGTGGGCCCCTCCTGCCCCTGAATGGTGGGAGCAGGGGCTTCTGTCCAAATAGTGCTTGAAGAAGTGGGCAGGTTGGTGTTGAGGAAGAGGATGTAATTCTTCCTTTCTTTGGCTCTTCCCTTCCTGGCCTCCACACTATTTCCAGTTCTCTAGGGTTGTTTGTATAGAAAGGGTAGTCAGGAATTCCGGGCTGAGGGCTGGATACACCAGAGTAGGAGACGACAAGAGGTAGGAGACCTCAAGTCCCTAGGTTTGGGGACTGTGTTGTCAGGAAGTTGGGAGCATGGACATTTCACTTCTGTCTCTCTACTCCTTAAAAGACCCCTTGATCTTGCTCTGGGATGAGTTTGAGCCTCCTGTCTCCACCCCCATTCCCAAGTTCTTGCTCCCTCCTAATTTTCTGAGTCCTTGATTCTTTACTACCTAATCATTTACAACAAGGCCTTCCATACCTCAAGGAACAAATTCATATCTCCCAAGAAAATAAAAGAGATTGAAATAATCACTGCTGATGGTAGGAGCTTGGAGAAAGTTGGCTGTGGGTAATACTTTCCCCAGGTGCCCAAGGATCATTGTACTCACCCCTATCTTCTGATGAGACTCTTGAAATAAAGAAACATTTGCTCCAAGTTGGGCACAACCTGCCTGCATATCCTATTGTCCCAAAGTGCTTGAGTGGGGGTTGGTTGGGATAAAGATTAGATTAAGGGTGATGGATGAGAAAGTGTAGAAGTAGTGGTGGGGAAATGGAAACGTTAACTAGGTAGACATTAATAGTGATAACAGCGATTAGTGGAGTATTTTCCTGTTGGTCCAGTGCTTTCTCAGTGATGTCTCCCAATAATGAAAAAGGTAGGTTTCATGACCTGCATTTCATAGGTGAGGAAACCAAGGCTCAGGCCGGGATGGTGGGAGGGTGGGTGGTTGCACCTAAGATCACTTAGCTAGAAAGCAGAAACTCAAGATTTGAAACCTGGTCTGTCTCCACTATCTAATGCTGCTTGAGGAGGTCGGGTCTCTAAAGTAGAAGTCGGGATAACATTTTAAAGTATGACCTACTTCATCTGCGTTCATAAGAAAGTGAAGACAATCTGTAAGTGCTTAAAGATTTTAAGAGAAATTGTACTAGGAATATTCATCCCATTGCCATTGAGTCTGGGTAGTTGGGTAGTAGTTAGCATTGCTGGGGTTCACTCCTCTCAAGTCATCCAGTGAACATTATTTGAGCACTTACTATGGGTCATCTTTTGATCATATCCTTCCCCTGCTTTCATGTTCCCCTGCAGGAGGGTACCTTCTGGGCTCTGGAGTCCTGGGCAGAGGTAGAAGCTAGGCAGCTGGGCAGAGATGGAACAAAGTGGGGTATGGAGGTGAGAGTCCCCCTCCAGTCTGCACAGTGCCCAGAGGCAGCCTCAGCGGCGGCTCCAGATTTACAGCTGCCCCGGTGCTGATGCCATAAAAGCAAACGATCCTTCTCTGTACTAATTTCTGTGTAATTAGATCTCTCCTGGTATGGAAAGTGGGGAGTGGGGGTGGCCAGCAGGGGAGGGTGCCAAGGACTCTTCTCAGAGGTAGGAGGAGGGGCTGTAGGACACACAGGGCTTCACGTGGGGCAGATTGAACCTGTATCCACTGTATCTCAGATGGGAAATGCAATGCTGCACACGTGGAAGGCAACGTGGCAGAAGGGTTCTGATGCGTCAACACCCTTATGCTCAGGATGGGGACAGACAGACCTGGGATCATGCGCAAAAATTTGGCTCCTTTGTGTACACACAGGAGGTTTCGAAATCCTTAGAGGAGCTATGCACAAAGTTCCCCACAGGCAACTAGATGTCAACCCCCCTCAGAGAGGCTTGAACAGCAAAGAATTCTTACAGCTCTATCCACATTTGCATCCACTTGTGCCAAATAATATTATATACATACACTTTACCTGCTTGAGGACAGATGCACATGTCTCTTAATCAAATCTGAAATTTAGTGTCTGCATGTATTAGGAACTCAAGAAATGCTGTTCTCTTCTGCCCACCTCTACCCTGCCTGCCCAGCTCTTAGAGGTAGAAAACAGAAGGGTGAATAAAGCCCTTTTTCTAAGTAAGGTTTTCTTTATGAGAGTTGGAGATGGATCCTGTGAAGTCAAGGAAAAAATAGGGAAAGATCCTAGAATCTTGCCTTTTCCTGGGAAGAGCAAAGCCTCAGAGAGGGAAGAAATACAGTTATTATTACTGCCTTCTCCCTCCCCCATGGTGACAACTACTGACCATGGATATGGCAGGAATGCCATTTGGAGCTATACTCTACTGAGCTAAGTATTCATACACTGGAGAGCATTTGTGGAGGGACCTCAGAGGGCCCAATATCCAACCCTCCTCAGCAGCCTGAATCTTTCACAGTATGCCTGCCAGGAAGTCCACGGGCTTCTACTTGCATGCTACTGCTGAACTGGAGCTCTTTGCTTCTACTTGCATGCTACTGCTGAACTGGAGCTCTTTACTTCAAATGCAGTCTGCCCTGTCACTGGATAACTACAGGGGTTAGAATGTGCTTCAGTAGAATCGAAATCTGTCTTCTTTTTAATTTCAGAATATACTGTTTCTAACTACCTGTCATCCCTCCTTGAGTTATTCTAATATTTTAAGACCAGTTCAATCTAAGCATTAATCCTCCCCTAACAAAAGCAATAACAATTAGATGCCCATTGGAAAATCAGGAAATTTTGATCTCCACAGATGACTGTCATGTACTTAAGCCCTTGTACTAATGGGTAATTCCTGATTAACCTGACTAATGAAAATGTATCACAATAAAGAAAGGTTTGTCATGCCTTGTTATCACTTCATAAGGCCGTCACTCTAGATACCTGCCATAACATTAGAATATTTCTATCCCAATAAAACATGATCATGATGTGCTTGGCTAATAAAAAGGGGAAAAGCAGTGTATTAAAAATATGTTTTAAATAATTTGCATGAGTGATGAAAATATAAACCACCACCATCATCATTGTCAACATCATCCCCAGTTTATTTGCCTTTTGAAATCCCTGCCTGACCCTGGGGGTGGGAGATAAAGGAGGGTGGATAAAGGAGGAGGGAGGCAGAAAATTAGCATCTATTAAATGCTTACCATTGCCAGGCACTGTGTTAAACACTCGCAACCACCCTGTGAGACAGGTATTATTAGGCCCTTACAGTCAAGGAAACTGGGCTCAAAGAAGTTAATTAAATAACTTAGCTGAGATCATGCCAACTATTGACCAGGGGATCAGGATTTCCACTCGAGAAGTCTGATTCCCAAGCCCACACCCTTTCCCCTAAATCTGAACTGGGTAATTTGACCCCAGCAGTGGCTCACTGAGTGGAGCTGTGCTACTGATGTGAACACTGTTGAGGAGACATGCCAGGCTCCAAGATACCCAGACTCCCTGGAGGACAGCCAGGAGTTCAGAGCCATTAGCTTTGTGGTTTTTGTGCTGGGTCATAATGCTGCCTTCACCCCCGGGTTCTCACACATAATCATGGGTGGTACTACCAGCACCGTCACTGTTCACAGTGTCCCATCCGACATACGCAGGGACTCATGCAGACTGGCTGTACCTTCTTTTCTCCCAGGCTGTGGTGCGTGTGCAGCCAGCAGGGGTCGCCGGCACACCAGGAATTACCACTTGCTGGGCCTGTCTCCCTCTGCCCCAGCAGAACAGAAATGTTTCTCCTCTTCTAAGATCTCTTGCTTTACCCTCTCTTCCTTTGCCCTTCCCTCCCAGTTTCCCTTCCCGCCGCCAGGCTCTGTAAGTTTCTAAAGATAAGCTGGGTAGTTGCCCGCCATATAGCACCCTTAGCTGCCCAGCCCCAACCTAGATCAGGGATGAGGAATTCGGGCTGTCAGTGGTGCCTTTAGGAATGGCCAGGGAGCAAGTAAGGTGCCCAGAGTGCCTTAATCTTCTGGTTCAGCCTTGTTCGATTAGGACTCTCCCTTCTCTCAGTGATTCCCCAATACCTATCGCTTCTCAGCAGCCTTCACTACACCCTGTCTTGGCCATCCTCTTTGGGATCCTCATGGATCCTCATCCATGGATCCCAAGATCCATGTAGCATCTGTCCCACGCATTCTCAATACCCCCAAATCCCTCTAGCTCCCTCATCTTCAGAAAGCCTAAGAATGAAGGACAGGAAAATCTCTCTTGGAGTGATCTCCATTGTGCCATTGGTTTTGGATGAGAAATCATGGTATGGGAGTACAGGAGAGTGATCCAAGTACCCCGCCTCACAAGAGAGAGGGGTCCATGTCTGCTCCCTGCAGGAAAGGGGTCCAGGCACTGGCTGTGAGGCAGCCATGGCTGCTTTCAGGGAGGGGCACCTCTCCGCTCTCTTCTGCACTTTCCCCTCCCCTGCTGTAGTAACAGAGCCCCAGCTTTTCTATCTCCCCATCTCTCTGTCGTCCCCTCCCCCCAACTCTTGGAGCCCATTGATTGGCGGCTGCCTGCTGCAGGGCCGGCTGGGTTTATGGCTTTGCGGCAGCTGGGGAGAAAGCGAGGCCAGAGACAGAAAAATGGAGACTGTCCAAGAAATTGAGAAGGATGAATGAGTAAAAGAAAGAGAGAAAGATATAGAGGCAGAAAGACCCTGCAAATAACAGAAACCAAAAATCAAAATTATGAGGAAGAAAGATGGAAACAGAGATGGACACAAAGAAAATAATAGAGCTGCTGATTAAAGATGTAGAAGATGTGACAGGTATGAGAAGAGAAGAAGAGGGAGCGAAAGGCGTAGGCAGAAAAACCTTGGATAAGTGCTGAGAGTTGGGATAAGCAGGGATTTCCAGGGGGGCAGGAATTGCTGGTAGTAGGTAGCGAGTGGAACAGACATCTAAGGATTCCCAGAAATAATTCTGTCATACACAGGAAGCTGAGAGGATCTTGTAGCTAATCTCTGGACCCCACACCTGTCTTCCTGTTTACCCATTCTAGCCTTGCTCATGTCCACCTCTTGCTGGAATTTTTAAAGTTTTTTTTGCTGAAATATCCCCCTTAGAGATGGCCTATGACCCAGGTATGGAAAGACCTGGGCCACTTGTTCCATGAACTGAATGGGAAAGCAGAGGCTGGAGATTTGGGAGAAATTCTAACATTATAGCTACCTTAGTTAGAGTATGGATTACCTTGTAAGGATATTAGCTCTCTGTGATGGCACCTAAATTGATACATGCCATGTTTACTTTATATTGTGGTTATTTCTTTGCATACCTTTTTTGCAAACATATATATTCCTTAAGAGCAAGGTCTGGGTAGAAACTTGTTCTATTTTTTTTTTTGAGTGAACCAGTGAATAGGTCCTTGATATGTTTGAGCAGAGGTTGGATGACTACAAATGAGAGATATAATCCAGGGAATTTCTGCAATGAGTAGAAGCTGGAAATACATCTTTATGACCCCCTTTTGGTTTTGAGGATCTATGAGTCCATATATATAGACCTGAGCTTATTCTGTTTCTTTTCCTACTTCTCCAGATATGCAGGGGGAAACAGACAAAGTGGGAAACCCAAAATTACAAAATACCTACCATGCCAGACTCCTTACAAAGCATTTTGCATATCTAATCCTATCCAATCTTCACGATAACTTTTCCCAGTAGGCATTAGCCACATTTTGCAGATGAAGGCTCAGAGAGATGAAGTATGACAAACTAGGTCTCTGGGGCTGTAAAGCCTGTGTGATTTCCATGACACCATGTTTCCACCACTTTGGGAGATTTCCCTAGTTTCAAGAAGGAGGAAAGGCAAAGGGAGTTGAGAAATGGAGGCGAAAGGGAGGAAGACATGGTTTCTAAATTTAGGGTTGGTAGAGAAATTCAGAACTCAAAGCCAGGGGGGATAAATCCATTTTTGTGAGAGTTAAAATAGGACATCTCTGCTTTCACCAGAGTATCAATAGGCCTGGGGATGGTGGTGGAAGGGGGACTATGAAGAAGTAGGATAGGGGAACCTGGAGGTGGGATATTGAAGACTAGAATCTCTGATCACAGGAGCCATATAAAAAAAACAAAGTGAAACTAAGTTTAATAATATATGTTATTTAACCAGTATATCCAAAATATCATTTCAACATGCACTCAATATAAAAATTATTAACGAGTATTTTACATTCTTTTTTATTTTTATGCCAACAGCTTGAAAACTGGCGTGTATTTTATGCTTAAACACATCTTAATTTGGACTAACCCATATTCCAGGTGCTCAATAGTCACATATAGCTAGTGGCTACTATAGCAGAGTGCATAGTCTTAGGCTTTAAATAAATTTAGAGTGTACATCACACCTGGCTAGTCAGAGGTAGCAGGAGATTTGATGTTGGAGTCCCAGCTATCTTGGTTCCTGTCCTTGATTTTTCTTGCAACTTGACTCAGGAGCCCTCATTTTTTTTTTAAAACATTTTTTATTGTGAAATATATGTACGAAAAAAGCAATAAATTTCAAAGTACATTTTAAAAAGTAGTTATAGAACACATTTCAAAGTTTGGTATGGGGTATAGTTCCACAATTTCAGGTTTTCCTTCTAGCTGATCCAAGACACTGGAGACTTAAAAAGAAATGTCAATATAATGATTCAGTAGTCATATTCATTTGTTAAATCCTAACTTCTCTGTTATAACTCCTCCTTCTCTTTTGATCCTTCTCCCAATCTTTAGAGATAGTTGAGTTATGCCCATTCTAACATTTTTGATCTTGAAAAGGGGTGTGGACAGTATAGGTAGGGGGATGGAACTGGTTGATGTTCTTGGAGATACTGGCACCTCTGGGTTTCAGGATTTATCTGGCCTAGGAACCAGCTGAAGGCTTTACGTTTCTGAAAAGATAACTTAGTGCATGCAACTTCTGAAGGATCTCAGATACAGCCTTGTGTGTTCTTTAGAATTAACAGGATTGATGTTGAGGTTTGGCAAACCATGGCTATTAGCAATATCTAGCTGAAACTTGCTTAAAAATCGCCTCCAGAATAGCCTCTCAATTCTATTTGAAGTCTCTTATCTGCTGATACCTTATTTCGTTACATTTCTTTCCCTCTTTCTGGTCAGGCTGACACTGACGATCACATGGTGCCAGGGCCAGGCTCATCCTCAAGAGTCATGTTCTATGTTGCCAGGGAGACTCACCCCTTGGAAATCATGTTCCACATAGAGGAGAGGGTAATGAATTACTTGAAAAGTTGGGCTTAGAGAGAGAAAGTGGCAGGAGCCCTCATTTTTATGTGATTCTGGAGATATCCTCAATTCCTATAGATCAGAAGAACCGTGTGTTTATTGAAGGTCCTATGAAGTCTGGCTGTACAATAACTTTCACCTCTAACATTCTCCTCAAATTTCTCTTGCTGTGCCACGAGTGACCTCCTGGCTGCTCTTTCACTGGTTTCCAGGAGTCATTCTGCTGCACCTGCCACTGCTGGCCTCTCTCTTTGACTCATCTCTCCCAAACTGCTTCCTGCCGTTCTGACTGATCCTTCTCCATGAAGCCACATTATCTATACATCTCTAACATGTTGATGTTGTCTTGGGTTCTGTCCTTGGCCCTCCTACTCCCTCACTCTAATGCAGTGAGTTTTCTTCACTCTCATTACCTTTACATTCATGGATTTTAAATCTCTATCTCCAGTGCCAAACTCTTTTAATCTCTGGGTTTAAATATGTAACTATTCAACTGTCTACTGGACCACTCCTTCTAAGATCCAAAAGACACTGGGGATTCAAAAAAACAAAACCACAGCAATCATCTTTTCCCCTAAATATATTTCTCCATCTTGTATTATTTATTTGGTGAATGGCATCTTCAGCTACTTGGTCACTGAGACCAGAAACCTGGGATCAACTTGACTCCTTGTATTGACTTACCATATCTAATTATCATCAAGTTCCATTAATTTTGCATCCTAAATAATTCAGCTTCTTGTCCTCTTCATAAACCTAAGTTCAGGTGCTCACCATTTTTTACTTGGATTCTTACAATAGGTTCTTAACTAGTTTCTCTGGACTTTGATGACCTAGCAGTAGAGTGTAAGCTTTATAAGGACAGACATTTCTGTCTGCCTAGAACAGCACTGGGCACACAGTCGACACTCAATTAATATTTGTTGAGTGACTATATGAGTAAATGTCAGTAGTCTACATTTCTAGCCTGTCTTTCTCACTGTATAAGCCCTTTACTCAGCAGCGCAACCTGGGTCCTGAGTGAGTCTGCTGAGCAAGCTATGCATTTGCACATTCTGTTCCTTCTGCCTGCATACACTTGGTTTACCCCTACTCATTCTTTAAGATCCAGCCCCTACATCACTGCCCCTGGAAAGCTGTCCCCTCAATTTTGGTTAAGTACCCCTCCTCTGTGGTTCCCTTGCACCCTGTGCATACCTCTAAAGTAGCACTCATCAGGCTTTCTTGTTTTTGTTAGTTTATGTTAACTATGAGCTCTTTGAGGTCAGGGTTTTTGACTGTTATACTCTGTCCTCCAGTACCTGACCCATAAAGAGAACTCCACAAATTTTTTTGAATTAAAGGCCAAAACACCTCTCTCCCAAGTGACATCACACTTTGCTCTTTCAGGTCACACAGGGTACTTCAATGGTATTACTAATGTTTGATTTTTTTTTAAGGTTGGATAGTGAGTCCAATGATGTTCACTTTATTATTCTTTATTCATTATATATGTCATATATATTCTTTGTATGTACTAAAATATTCGTTAAAATAATTTTAAAAAATTATTTTTGGATGATTGGACCTATATACATCTTTGCACTAGACTTTAGGGATATAGAGATGTATAAACAACAGACTCTGCCCTCAATTTGCTTACAGTAGAGAGGGAAGAAAAACGTGTAAACTTGATGCCGTGTATTTTTACAAAGCACTCCATATGGCATTTCAGAAAAATGACTGACCTTGCCTGAGGGAAGTCAAGGAAGGCTTCATGGAGGAAGTGTCCTTTGAGCTGAGGGGAAAGCATATGCTAAGAGGTATGCAAAAGTAATAGATATTTTGTGGAGTATTTCTGTCAAACTGGAGTAAAGGATTACTTAGGGGAGGATGGAAAATGTGAAGGCAGGCTGGGACCAGACAGTAAGGATCAGGACTGCCACACTAAGCGACGTGCACTTTATGTTCATATAGGTAACGGATAACCACTGAGGTTCTGTAAGTGGGGAGTGATCTGTTTGGATTCACTCATCTACTATCAAATCCACTACAGTGGTTCCTATTTGCTGCTACTCAGACTGACTTATCCTTTCACAATAGAGTCTCAAGCTCATAGTCCTGTCAGGTCTATCAGTTTCTGCATGGATGCTGGGAAGCAGTAGGGGAAAGAGATGATATATTACAGAAGGGAAAACAAACTATAAGGCTCAGTTGCCAAATAACACACAGTGAGCAGGAGACAGAATTAGAATCAGAACCCAGCCGTACAATCTCCCTGTTTAGGCAATCAATTACTATTACCTGAGCTCCCTCAGTGTGATAGGGCCATGCATTGGGTCCTGGGGTAGGTAAAATCATGAGGAAGAGAAATGGCTCCAACTTCTGGGGGAGCTACCAGTCTGAAAGCACAAACTACATGCCAGAAAGACATACAAAGGGCAGAGAAAGGAACAGCTGGAAACTCTAGATATCATGGACAAGAATCTGGTGAGGGATTTGGGGGATGGGTCATGGTTATGGAGGAGGGTGGAGCCGATTTGTGAAGGTGAAGCAGAACAGGGCAGGGCGGAAAGGAAGAAGTGAGAATGACCCATGTAAAGTTGGGGAGGTAGGGGAGAACAAAATCTACACTGTAGTCCACATAAGCACTTTAGACTGGCAGCCTCTGTGTCAATGGCCTTGCACAGCTACCCATATGGCTCCTGTGAGGGGATGTGTGGCTTGGAAAAGGCTGTGGGGTAGAAGCAGGGGACCTGGGTCCCTGTTTCTGTCCCCCTTTCTTCTCTTTCGTACTAGGGGCCACCCTTCTGAAAGTCAGGGTGCCTAAGTCCCAGATTCTTCCCTCTTCAACCTCCCCCAGACATAAATCAGAAGTGATTTCATTAAATGCACCTCCTGCTGGGGATGTTGGCTCATAATTCCTCTCTGATTAACCCCCACTACCCCGGCAAGTTTATAGGCCAAGAGAGGGAGGGGGGAAAGGGGAGGGGAAGAGGAGGGATGGGGGGAATCCCAGGCGGGTGATGGATGCCTCTGTCAGCCCAGCTCGTATTTATTAATAGTCTTAATACGGGAAGCAATAAAGGAAGAGAGGGATTCTATTAATTAAATCATTGTTATAATTAACTTTCATTAAAGGAGGATCAATAAAGAGAGGTTGAGATGGAGAGAGGAGAGATCCATTATCTCTAATTTCCTTGGAAGGGATTCAGGGAACGAGATGGGGTTGCTAGGAGACAGAGATGTGAGGGAAGAAGGAAGGATGTGAGATGTCATCCAGGTGGGGCTGAAAGGGGGGGTGGACAGGAGGGTTTCAGGTGGCTGAAGAGAAGTAATGGTGGGGGTGGTGTACCCAGGCACCCTGAATGGAATGAAGGGTGGCTGACAAGAATGCCATTGGGATAGAGAACAAGGCAGCTGGAGGCATGTGCTTATTCAGGGCACTGCTGAGAGATGTGGTTAGCACCCAGGTCCTTAATAAATACTTTATGATACTGTGCATGTGTCTATCTGGCCTGTGAAACTGGCTAGAGTGGGTAAATATTTTTGCAACTGTGGAGTCAGAACATGCATGTGAGTGAGGGAGAGAGAGAGAGGCTGAAATGGGAGGAATATAAAATAGTCTTTACGGATATGGGTTTGGGACATTTTTTACTAAGGGGACACCAAAGGTGTGCACTTTTGACAGAAGTAATGCCTATTCTTTGGCCCAAGGTTTAGTAATGGCTGCTATGGCGGGTGAAGATATGAGTAGTGAAGGCTTCCCCTCCCTTTTCTACTGCACATGCTTTCACCTTGAGCCAGAACCCTGGGTTCCATCCCACCTGACCACTGAGACTAACTCTTAGCAGGGCTGGACGTAGACCCATCTGTTTGCCCCCACCCCCAATGCAGTACTCCCTACACCAGACCTCCCACATGAGACAAAGGTTCTTTATCCCTCCTCCTCTTCCCACTGGTGGTAGACCACCAGGAAACACAACGGAAGACCAGCTGCCCAGCATCCTCCCCCACCAGACAGGGATGATTTCCCTCCTGCCCTCTCCCCTCCACCAGGGCCTAAGAGGCAGAGGTCTGGATCCACTTTGCTCTACTCACACCTCATAATAAGAACACATTTTATTAGAATAGTTATATGTATCATATAAATATATCTGTCCAAACTACAGGTCGGGGAGAAGAATATCAGGGTGAAAGCTCTTATTGCTGTGGGAGAATTCAGAAAGGGAGAAGGGGCTAGGAAATGGGGACACCTGTGACCATTCACTCCCCCCATCCCTTACAGAAGGCACAAATGCATTATTTCTTTCCATGTGAGGATGCTGGGGTGGGGGGTGTAAGGGGGTGATGGCAGGAAGGAGTAGGAGATAGAATACAAGAAACCTCAAAAATACAAAAGAAACCCCCAAACAATATCTAATGCTATGGAAAAGGCTGGATTGGGGAGTGGAAGGCAAGGGGGTGGGGTGGGGAACAGAAAGAGGAACCAAAGAAACTTAGTACTGAAAGAGACCTGAAGAGGTCATGATGTCCATGCTGCTGCCTCTATGCAAGTCTCAGAGAATACTCAGGTGAACAAACATAAACCCCAAATAAGACAGGTTGGGGTGCCCCAGGAACTGGCTTTGGGGTAACAGAGAGGGAAGTGAATGTGAGTGTATGTATGAGTGTGTCTGAGGTGGTGGTGGTGGTGGTTCAGTGGCTGGTGAGAGTAACAGAAGCAGCCAGAACTAGGAGTGGATGATTCTATTCCCACAGGGGAAGATCTCTTCCATCCTTGTTCCTTCAAAACCACTTTTAGGGGTAAATTCAACCTCTATTTCCAAGAATCCCTGCCTGGGACAAAAGAACCAGGGAGAGAGGATGAAGTTAGAGCTTCGGATGAAAACACAGGCTCACAAGGGTGGTTCTTAGGGAAGAGAATATCATGGAGAATATCAAGAGAAAATAGGCATGAGACCTAAGAGTACATCTGTACATGAGTGTGTGTGTGTGTAAGTGTATGTGTATATATGTGCATTTGTGCATGTACTGGGTGGGGGGGAATCATTCAAAGGTGAAGGGGTCCTGGGTGCTGAAAAAGAAGTGTCCATCCATGTGGTCCTCCAGGGCATCCTTGTCACTCTTAGCAGGGAAGCGCTCCTTACAGATAGGACACTCCTTCCATGGAGGGGTGGCAGGGCCCCCAGTGCTGGCCTCTGACAATGGACCTACTGCAAAACCACTAAAGAGAGACAGAGAGGAAAATGAGAGGGTCAGTGTGCTCCCTTGCCTTTCCTGACTAATAGACCTCTGGAAGAGGGACCCATGCACCTGTGCTCCCAGATATCCTGTTTCTAATGCAGCATCCTGGTGTTCTCTCTCCTAGCCTCTCTTACAGCATCTTCCTCCCTACAATGCAGGAAGCCTTAGTTTTCTAGCTCCCCATGTCCTCTTTTTAGTCTCTGCTTGTCTCTATAGTGCACAGCCCATCCCCCAACCTCCTGTTCACCTCCCTCCATCTCCGTCTGCTGCCTAATGAGGCTGAAAATGAGTCTGACATCGTCCTTCATCTTCCTGTTCCAACCGAGAAGGATGACAGCATTACCCCCTCCCTGCCCTGAGCCCATCTCACATCCAGGCAAAGCTGGGGGCTAGATGATAGAATCTCTCTTCTCCCTGCCCTCTCCTCTTGACTTAGGGAAGAAAAGGGAAGGCTGGAGGGGGCAGTCTGATACCTAAATCCCCCACCCCTGAAGTTTTACCTCCAAAAGGGTCCCCAGGGAAGTCAGGGAATAAGGACAGCATCACAGGGGCAACCAGATGGATGCTGGACTCCAGTCTTCTCTATGCTCCTATCCCTGGGGACCTTGGTCACCAACCTTCCTACCCCAAGCCTAGGTACCTACCCGGTAGCTAGGGAAGGGGAAGAGTAGGGGAGAGGGGATACAGGACAATTTGGGCTGTGTGGAAGATGGTGCTGGAACAATACAGAAGCCAGTTAAAGACAGGGCCACTGAGCACCCATGTGCATTGATAAGATAAGGGGATGAATAATCTGAAGGTACTTGGGATTTGGAGTGGTAGGTAATTTTCTGTGTCAACCACACCTTGTCTTGGCTAGGACCAAAAAGGGGAAACCTGAGGGAGGGGCATGGTGACTGTTCACACGGAAACCCTTTTTCCTCTTGCATCCTCCCACTTTCCTCCCTGTCCTCCTCTTATTGCACTCACCCGGCCATGTCATAAAAAGTACTTCCCAGTTCAGGAAGCAACAGGTTGGCCTCCTCACCCCCATTCTGCACAGCTGCCATCAGGACTGACTTCTCATCTTCAGCCTCCTGGGCATGAAACAGACAGGGCTGGATTTCAGGGTGGTGTCCTAAGATGGGGGTGGGTAGCACACTGGGACAGGTAAGAGAAGAGCAGCTAAGGCTATGACAGTGACCAGAGGGGCTATAATAAGATCAAGGCAGGAGAGAAATTTTGATAGGGGCTTGTGGATAAGAAGAATGAACATGGGGGAGCAGGGGCTGGAAGCAGTGAGACTACTGGGTTGAACTGGGTTTGGGGGGGTTTCTGTTGGGTGGACTTGAAGATAGGCTGGGCAGAAGCCTGCCTCCTCTCCCCTAAGAAAAAAAGTGAGCCCTGTATGGTCAGGACTTCTTGTTCTGGAGGCTGAAATACCTGGGTTTGGCCCTACTCTTTCCTTACTGCTTCTCTTCATCTCCCCTCATTGCTCACCGAGTCAGAGCTATTGTCCTCAGCTGGCCCTGAGAGGTGGGGAGCAATGGGAGCCGGCTGGTTGATGACAACGAGAGGAGAAGCCTCTCGGGGCCCAGCAGGAGAGGAGCTTTTATCTCCATGCTCACACAGGCCATAGGGTGGGAGTCTCATGTCTTCTGGGGACTCATCCTCTGAGTCTGTCAGAACTGCTGGGCAGCCTGCAAGTGAGGGAAACAGGCAGAGGAGAAAGAAAGAGGCTTGGATTAGTTCTGTCTACTCTGGATGGAGAGATATAATTGAACTAAACAGGGGCCAGGGCCTGGGAAGGAAAAAGGCAAAACATATGGAAGGAGGAGGCAGCGCCCAGAGAGGTCACATGGAGGTAGAGTGGGGAAGTGTCATAGATAGGGAGTGTACAGACTCAGTCCAGCAGTGGTTTCCTCATCCTCTGCGGCAGCATCCTCATTCCACTTCTCATCTGCCACCTTCTCCAGGCGGGCCTCCAGCTTTCTCATGTACTCCAGCAGTTCCTGGAGTCCGGGAGGAAAGAGGCAGTGCCAGAGGCTGGAAGGATGACAACCTTGCTGGCCTGCAAAACCTTTTCTTGTATCTATGATGAGTTCTTAGCTCCTCAGAGATAGATGCTTTCAGTAAGGAATGGGGGACTTAAGGTAGGTATCCTTCCCCTCCTTCACCTCTTACACCCCTGCCTTCTCCTATCAATCTTCTTCTGTCCTGCTGAGTCAGCTAATAGGAGGAGCTCTGGTCCCATTTCTAGCCTCTGGGCCCTTTGAGAGATAGCAGTTTCTAAATCAAGAGGACAAGAAGATAGAAAGTTTCCAGTCCTCAAGTCCTTGACTTTGGCATCCAGTGAGCCTGAGTCATGTGTTCTTACCTGCTTCTCCTCCTGCAACTGTTCCTTTTCCTTCTGGAACACACGCAGGGCTGATCGCAGCTCTGTCAGCTCCCGCTTACTCTCTGACAATTGCACCTGAGAAGAAAAGGGCCAGATAGAATCTGGAGCCTGGAATGTTTTCCAAGAACCTGGGCTCTGGGACCTGGACCCAACAACCTGGAACCAGGAATGTAATATCTATCTTTCCATGCCATTGCTCCTCTTCTCTGACACACAGAAGGGGAGTCCCAATACTCTTCTGTGACTCCTCTGTCTTGAACACAGGTGACTCAGTCTTCTGAGTCCCAACCTTTGCCTCTAGGGCGTGGACCTAGAAGACTGCCTTTAGGCAGGGTGCAGATCACCAGGGTGGTGATCTATCATTCTGTCATCCCTACTAGGACCAGGATGTGTGCTCTGAGAAGTGAAGGGGACACTGAATGTTTCAAACCAATGAGCACTGAGAAGGGTGCAAGTGAGATACTGCCCAACATCTAAGTAAGCACCTAGCACTTCTGAGCCCACACCCCAGACAGAAAGAAGGGGCATTCATCCTGCAGGAGGACATGGGGCCAGGATTTGTCGGTGTATGGTGCCTCACCAGGCTAGAATCCTTTTCCCGGGCCAGTTCTATCTTGAGCACTTGATTCTGGGTCCTTTCCTCCTGAAGAGCCTTCTCCAATCGAAGTATCTCTGCACTTAGCTTCAGGATCTTATCCTTCTCTGCCTGAAAGAAGGCCAGAAAGGAAAATGAGAGGATGAGGTGAAGAAAAAGTGATGCCACTGACGACAGCACCATCCCTCACTGTGTCCCTTCCTTTATTTAACTGAATTGTTTTGGGACTAATTTCTCATTCTTGTCTTCTTCATTCCCTATACACCCTGAATGAAAGATAGGACATAATAGCAAGATTCTGTACTGACCAGGAAAGAGCATTATGACAGGGTTTATGACTAGGATGGTAAATATTCCTGAATCAAGGATGAAATGGAGATCAAGATGGGAATACCCTGGTTAGGGAGGGATTATGACTGGAAAATGTAGTAGATCTCCTTCATAGCACTTCCCTAGTCCTCTAAGGTTTTCAACCCTATTTCTCTCTTCCCAGAGTATCTGACCAAATGTAGAAGTCCTTATGCAGGCAGGGCAGTGGTCATGAGCCTGCCAGTTACTCCCATCCTCTACCTCCATACTCTGCAGTAGCCCTGCTCGCTCCTTGCTCCACTGGTCTTTTTCCTCCTTCAGGTGCAGATTGAGCTCAGCCAGCCTGCCACTGACTTCAGCCACTTCCAGGCGACTGCGGTGTAGCTCAGCTATGGTGCGGTCCCTGGCTCCTGCAGCGCTGGCCAACTCCTCTCCCAGAAGGGTTGCTTTCTGTTGGCTTGATGCTGCAAGATCCTGGGCTCCTCGAAGCTGCTCCTTCAGGGGCTCCAGCTCAGCCTTGGGTGGCAGGGAGGAAAATGAAAAGATGGAGATCAGGACTCCTAGTGAATCACTTGCAAACCGGGAAGGTAACTAGGTTCCCTCCTCCTCCGCCAGGTTCTTCTCTTTCCCACACTCCTCCCCACTGCATTCAGGATTCAGGACTATGTCATTGTTTGGTCTTTAGTCATGTCTTTTTCCCTTCTCTCTGGCCACCAGGGCTTTTCTACAACCAGCCAAAGGAACTTGCTCTGCTTCCTGCTGTCTAGGTGCCTTCACTCACCACCCGCTGCTGGGCCTGGCCTAGGGTGTCCTTCATCTGGGCCACCTTGTCCTTCAGTCGTTGAGCTTGAGCGCCCTGCTCCTCCTGCCGGCCCTTGGCCTCCTGCAGCTCCAAATTCAAGCGACGGTTCTCCCGTTCTGCCATTTGGAGCTCAGCCTGATGGAAATGGGAAGCAGGTAAGGAAAGGGGTACATGTGTTTGGGGTGGATAAGGTAGTGGACCATTGTCAAGAGAAAAGTCAAGGTTCTACTTCTCAGATTTGAACACAAACTCAAGCATTCAGCTCTTGTCAGCCCTTATTGAATTCTTAGCTCAAAGGGACTTAAGCCCGAACACCAAGTCTCCAACTCCAGAAATGAGATATACAGTTTCATGGCCTAGGATCTTACATGAATCTAGGTTATCTCCTATCTCATTTCTATTTCCCCATCCTTCCTTTTAACTTAAAACTTGGTCTGGATGTCCTTCAGGCCCCTCAAACTCAGTACATCCATATGAAGTCAGAACCTACTTCCTACACATCCCAGTCCCTCTTGCTTTTATTTCTGTTCATGGTACTACTTCTCAAGGCACTCAGGCTGGATCTAAAATGGCCTCCTTCTCATCTCTGTCTCCTCAAATTCCACCTATTCTTCACTGCTCAGTGAGTGGTTTTCAAACTATCTTCCATAGGAGTCTAAGACTCTGAGGAAATGATTTAGGGATTCTGCAAGTAAATGATTTAAATTTCTTTTAAATTATTAAAAAGTTGTGTTTAAAACAATTCATAGCCCTCCCCACCAAAAAAGAAGAAGAAGAATTGTGCAGCACAGATTGTCAGTAGTGCTGAGGCTGACAGAGGGGGTTTAAAACAGAGCTTCTCAAACATTCATGCACTTCCACATCCCAGGGGACCATGTTAAAATGCAGGTTCTGATCCAGCAGGTCTGGGAAGGAGTCAAGATTCTGATTTCCTAACAGATCTTGGATAAAGCGGATGCTACTGGCTCATTGACCCGCTGTGAGGAGCAAGGATGCAGCCTTCGGTTTTCAAAGCTGCAGGAACCTTTATATTAAAATGAAGATTTACGGGGTGGGCCACAGTGGCTCAGCAGGCAGAGTTCTCACCTGCCATGCCAGAGACCCAGATTTGATTCCCGGTGCCTGCCCACGTAAAAAAAAAAAAAAAAAAGATTTACAAAGAACCACAATATATGAACATATACAACAGGTAAAGCAAAGACATTCTGATTTAAAGCTGGAATGGAGGACAGAAACCAGGGACGTGACAAGCCATATTGGAGCTTGAGGTAAAAGGAAAAATGTGCAACTTGATATATATGTTATTTGAGGGCATCACTTGTTGAAAAGAAACTGTCAAACATGACAATTCAACTGAAAATTATATAAACAAAAAAGTAGAATTTGTAAATAATATTGATGGGACAGCTATCTTAGAGCCAGGAAAGTAAAATCAAAATAAATTCTGATTTGGGTATAAATAAGATATTTACACTTAAGGTTGTTAGCTTTTTTTTTTTTTTGGCATGGGCAGGCACTAGGAATTGAACAGCAGGTGAGAACTCTGCCACTGAGCCACCATTGTCCACCCTGCTGTTTGCTTTTTAATGCAATTTTTAATGTTTCACTATTTTTTAACTACTTTACTGTTCTGGAAAAAAAAAAGCTAACCTTTAAAAAAAATACATAAAATCTACATAGGAACACATACTTTTCCTCTTGCCTTAGACTCCAATTTCACTCTGCATGAGGCAAGTCTTTATTTAAATTTTTGATCTTTGGTTCAAAATAGATTTTTCACAATCATTTTGACTTTTAGAGATACTGCATTAAAATGTTATCTCAGAAAAAAATGCATAAACTCACAAATTAACTCACTGGAGATTACAAATCCATTGACATGTGCTTTCAGATAAATTCATTTTTGTGCAAACCTCAGAATAAAGTTTCTATTGTATTTCTTATTTAACTGAAGAGTAAAATGAGATTGCAAGGTGGGCTGTTTAAAAACTGCTATCATTTGTACCTTCTTGTGTGTTACTCAGGGTGTTCTCAATATTGTACAATCAAAACAACAGAAATAAATACATAAGCTGCTGAGGCTGACACAACAGTCATTCACAACTTCTAATTTTAAATTTTGATAATTGTCAAAATTACCTAATTGCTATTTTTGACCTTATAAGTAAATGTTATACATTTAAATGTACAAAAATACATTTATAGTAATAAAATATTGTTTTCATTTATTCAGTGAGGTTCCATACAAGATGTAAAACTTCATTGGGGTAGGGAAAGGGTTCTGCTGCTAAAAAAGCTGAAAATACTTGGCTACTTCACACACACACCCCTTTCTCTTTTTGGATTTTTTAAAAAATTTAATTTATTTTGTATCCTCAAATCAAAACAACATACAATCATGAACATTCTTAACATACAAACATTCCATGTATGGTGTACAATCAATGGCTCACAATATCATCACATAGTAGTATATTCATCACATGATCATTTCTTAGAACATTTGTATCACTCCAGGAAAAGAAATCAAAAGAAAAAAGAAAAAACTCACACATGCTATACCCCTTACCCCTCCCTCTCATTGACCAGTAGTATTTTCATCTACCCAATAGATTTTAACCTTTGTTTCCCCTATTTTTTTCTATGCCCCTTACCACTCCCTTTTGCTGATCTCTAGTATTTCAATTTACTCAATTTGTTTTAACATTTGTTCCCCCTATTATTTATTTATTTTTAATCCATGTTTTTTACTCATCTGTCCACACCGTAGATAAAAGGAGCATCAGACAGAAGGTTTTCACAATCACATAGTTACATTGTGAAAGCTATATCATTATACATTCATCTCCAAGAATCATGGCTACTGGAACACAGCTCTACAGTTTCAGGCATTTCCTTCTAGCCTCTTTAATACACCTTAAACTAAAAACGGGATATCTATAAAATGCATAAGAATAACCTCCAGGATAACCTCTCAACTCTGAAATTTCTCAGCCACTGACACTTTATTTTGTCTCATTTCTCTCTTCCCCCTTTCGGTCAAGAAGGTTTTCTCAATTCCCTAATGCTAAGTCCCAGCTCATTGTAGGAATTCTGTCCCACATTGCCACGTTGCCAGCTCATTCTAGGATTTCTGTTCCATGTTTCTGACCCCTGGGAGTCATGTCCCACATAGAGAGGGGGCAGGTGGTGAGTTTGCTTGCTGTGTTGGCTGAGAGAGAGACAGGCCACACCTGAGCAACAAAAAAGGTTCTCTGGGGGTGACTCTTAGGCCTAATTTTGAGTAGGCTTACTCTTATCCTTTGCTGGTATAGGTTTCATGTGAACAAACCCCAAGACTGAGGGCTCAGCCTATTGATTTGGTTGTCCCCCCTACTTGCAAGAATATCAGGAATTCCCCAAATGGGGAAATTAAAATTTCCCCCTTTCTCGCCATTCCCTCAAGGGGACTTTGCAATACTCTTTTATTCACTGTTCAAATCACTCTGGGATTTATGGGGCATCACCCTAGACAAACCTACAAAATCTCATGCCCTATTCAAGGTTCCATGCGCTTATGGTGTTCAACTAAACTGTCCATATAAGTTATATTAGAAAATGCACTAGTCAAAATATGAATTTTGTACCAAATAAACATTTTTTGCTTTAGTTTCACACATAAGTTAAAGTTTTAAAATATAGTACCATCTATTTTCAACACCCTGCAATATCGACATTGCTTTGTTCTTCCTCATGCAAAAACATTTTCTAACGTGTAAATTTACTCACTATCATTATACATTTTGGTATTCCTTGATTATACCACCTCAATCTTTACCATCTATCTTTCCTTCTGATTTCATTTGTGCCCCCAGCCCTCCTTCCTCTACCATTCTCACATTCAGTTTCATTCAGTGTACTAACATTATTGTGGTACTATTAGGTATTATGCTATCCATTTCTGAATTTTTACAATCAGTCCTGTTGCACAATCTGTATCCCTTTAGCTCCAATTACCCCAAATCTACCCTATATTCCTCTTGATGGCCTCTGTTCTTAACTGAACTTCTCCAAGTTCATTCATTAATGTTAGTTCATATTAGTGAGACCATACTGTATATGTCCTTTTGTTTCTGGCTAATCTCACTCAGCATAATGTCCTCAAGGTCCATCTATATTGTTACATGCTTCACAACTTGATTCTGTCTTAATGCTGCATAATATTCCATCATATGTTTATACCACAGCTTGTTTAGCCACTCATCTGTTGATGGACGTTTAGGTTATTTCCATCTCTTGACAACTGTAAATAATGCTGCCATAAACATTGGTGTGCAAATGTACGTTTATGTCCTTGCCTTCATGTCCTCTGAGTAGATATCTAACAGCCCTCATGTCCTCTAAGTAGATATCTAGTAATGGTATTGCCGGATCATATGGCAATTCTATACTTAGCTTCCTAAGGAGCCATCAAACTGCCTTCCACAGTAGTTGTACCATTTTACATTCCCACCAACAGTGGATAAGTGTACCTCTTTCTCCACATCCTCTCCAGCACTTGTCGTTTTCTGTTTTATTGATAATGGCCATTCTCACCCCTGCCCCCCTTTTAAAAAGCCTTTTCTAATATCCCTAACAACACGTGCTCTCATCTATACCACTGGAGCCTCATAATATTTTATTATACTTCACTTGTGTCACTTATTATATTTCAACTTTGACTAATCCTGATTTGGGTATAGTTTTATGTTTCCAGTAGAATGCACACAGTGTCTTCTTTACATTTCTATCCTTTTTGGTGCCCAGCACACAGGAGGGACTTGATAAACACAGAATGAACAACTGGAAAACAAACCAACTTTGAGCCCCTTACCTCGCTTTGTTCCTTGTCTACTTGTACTTCCTTCAGTTGTCCAAGGAGCTTCTCTTGTTCCCGTGTCAGGATCTTCACTGTGTCTCTAACCCTGTGAGTGGAGGGCAGCGTATAAGAGAATCTGACTGCCATTCAGGGAAGGAATGAAGGACTCAGACTTCTCTCTTGAGCTCTATCTTGAGCTCCTCTACTGGTGCTTCTCCAGCCCCAGACCTCCACATCATTCTGGGATGCTCAAATCTCCAAACCAACACAATCCAATTTTAAGATACCCAAGAACACAAGATTCCTGCTAGTAGAGCACAGTCTAGAAAGAGAGTTGGTCTTTTTCCTTTAATGTATGATTTTATAGAATGTCCCACTGATGGCTTTTTGGTTTTTTTTATTCAATCAAGAGATAAGGAATTCAGTTTCTTCTAGACAACACACAGTTCCTATTGATTATAAACTTTTTGTCTAGATCAGAAGTCGGCAAACTTTTTCTGTAAAGGGCCTGATGATAAATATTTTAGGCTTTGTGGGCCTTGTGATCTCTGTGGCAACTATTCAACTTTGCCATTGTAGTGAGAAAGCAGCCACGGACAATGCAAAGACAAATGTGTGACTGTCCCAATAAAACTTTATTTGTGACCACTGACAACTGAATTTCATATAATTTCCATGTCATAAATTTTAATTTTTTTCAACCATTAAAAAGTATTAAAACCATTCTTAGCTTGTGGGCCATACAAAAACAGTTTGCAAGCTGAATTTGGCCTGTAGGCCACAATTTGCATTCCCCTGGTTTAGACAGTCCCAATTTTCTTCCAGCTGCTCAACCTGATTCCTACTATTCTACTCCATCACTTTGAACCTAGAAAACTGTTATCAGAGAGCAAGATTAACATATCCTGGACTGAAGAAGCCTCAGGGATCAACTCGTTTATTACTCTGGCCTTATACAGAACTCCTCTTTCCTTCAAAGAGTTTTAAAAACAATCAAACCTACCAGTACTTAACGAAAGAGAACTAATCATGTCATCTAATGAAAGAAAGAATGATTGTATTTAACCTCGTGAAAAAATTTTAAACGTTTTTTATTGTTAAATATAACATATATACAAAGAAAAGAAAAAAAGCAATGATTTTCAAAGTACACCTCAGTAAGTAGATAGAAAACAGACTTCAGAGTTGTTTATCCTCATGAAAATTTAAAGGACAAGGATGAGAGGTGGTATTGGTGCTGTTTGGTAGAAGTAACAGTTGTCTAGTAGAGGAAAGAAATCTATTTTCTGTGGCTTTAGGAGTCTAAACCAGGACTAATGGGTCAAAGTTACAGAGGGGTAGAGTTTGGCTCAATATAAAAGATGTAAAATTATAGCTGTCCAATATTGAAAGAGGCTGCCTTCTAAGGTAGTGATTTTCTTTTATATACCCTAGGTTCTATATTTCTCCCAATGCTAAGATTTTATGTTTTCAAACAATTTTTCAGGTGAGGGTTTCCACAATATTCCTGGATCACTATTTCTTAATAGTGAGAACAAAGTCTATCTTATTATTTCCTATGGTAAAAGTTAAAACCTATTCTCTTCTTATCTTGTGTTGACTGTTCAAATCTTCCCCTCACTCCAAGCTCCTGTTTTAGTTTTTGCTGCACAATAAATAGTTACATTATTATCTCTGAAGGTGAAGAATACAGAATAAAGGTTGGAAAAAGTGGAAGACAACTAGGCAGTAAAAGATACCCCCTGGAACTGAAATATCCTGACTGAGGCTGAGGAGGGAAAGCAAAACTATGTGAGCCAGAGAGCAGGTTTGCCTGCCTAAAATGGAAGGCTGAGGTGCAAGGGTCATAGAAAATGAAAGGAAGTAAGGTAAGGAGGTGGGGAAGGTCTCCTACCTGTCCAGCTCCACCTCCTTTATCAGTACTTTCTCACTGATGGTCTGGATGTCTTCCTCCAGCTCCAAGATCCGTGCCACATGGTCTCCCTGTTGCCGGCTCAGGATGTTCCTCTCTTCCGTGAGCTTCCCGTGGGACTGGGAAAGTCCCTGGAATTAAGGTTCCCTCAGAAGAAGAGGGAGGTTGGGATTAATCTCTCAAAGAGTGGAACAAAGGCTTAGGAGTAAGCCTACCTAACTTGAAAAAGAAACTGAGGGAGCCTTCCCTTACCACGGAATATGGCTATCTTCACCCTGCCCCAGGACTCCCATGTTCAAAGAACTGAGCCTTATTACAAATTTGGGAATTGTCTCCTGTCATATCAAGTTTAATCTTCCTTGTTGCCCCTGAAGCCTATTTCCTTGGTGCCTGAACAATCTCAGAATCCCACTAACATCTCTCTTTTACTCTCTATACTGGGTTCAGATTGGACACTGGGTGAGCAGCCAGGCCTCATCCTCTCTGCCTGGCCCAACTCCCACCTTGTACTCCTCTGTCATCTCCGCATGCTCCTGCATGGTTTTTGCCAGAGCATTCTCAAGCTCCTGTACTCGGCTCCTCAGCTCCGACACCTCTCCCTCCAGCTGCAGCTTCAGCTGCATCAGGTCATTCCGTTCTTGTTGGCTCTCATCCAGCTGGTTCTATGGGGGCAAGATGAAAAGGGTGTGTGTGTGTGTGTGTGTGTTTGTGAAGCACCCATCCAAAAGTCCGGTCCCTGTCATTCCCCAGATGCACTTCTGGGTTGGGAAATTACACCAGCATGGATTATAAAGAGCTAAGCAAGGGAAGGCTTGGTGTTCTACTGAATCCTGCTCACCACCCAGTCAGAATGCACCAGGTCACAACATTCTTAACAGTCTGTCCCTTCACTTACCTTCTCCCACCCTAGGCCTGGCCCCTTCCACATCCAGCAATTGAAGGAATGCCCCTTCAGGCAGAAGTTTTTCTCAATTCACACAGACAAAAGAGATGGCTTTCTAAATTGTACCCTGTCTGTTCTGGAGTCAGATAGAATTGGTGCAAATCTCCAATACAATTTTTACTAACTACGTGAACTTGAAAAATTACTTAACATCTCTGAGTCTCTGTGTCCTCATCTATAAAGTGATCCCTTAGCCTGGGTTGTTGTAAGCCTTAAATGAGAATAATGAATGTGAAAATAGGACACAGAGTAGGAGCTCACATATCTTTGACATATAAGATATAAACGTCTTCTTGTTGTGTTGGTTCTATGTGTTTATTAGACTTGGGGCTCTAGAGAGAAAAGGTTTATCTAGTTCATAGACAAGCTACTCATTCTCAGCTCCTGAGACTCCTTGCCTCAGGCCTTTACTTTATTCCTACCTGTCCTTTGCTTTCCTTCAGGGTATTTTTCCTTCCATTCCCTAATTCCCCTCTATTTGGTCCAACAGAAACGTAACACAAGCCACGTATATAATTTAAAATTTTCCAGTAGCCACTTTAGAAAAAGTAGTAACAGGTGAAACTAGTCTTAATAACATTTTCTTCAAACCAATACATCAACAATATTATCATTTTAACACGCAATCAATATTAAAAATCACTGAAAAAAATTACTGAGATATTTTACATTCTTTTTAAAGTTCTCTTCAAAATCTAGTGTGTATTTTATACATATAGCATATCTCAATTTGGACTAATCACATTTCAAATGCTCAAGAGCCACATGAGGTAAAATAAACTAAAGAAGACCTAAATAAATGAAAGGACATTTGTGTTCACGGATTGGAAGACTAGATGCTGTTAAGATGTAAATTCTACCCAAAGTGATGTACAGCCTCAATGCACTCCCAATAAAAAATTCAACAACCTTCTTAGCAGAAATGAAAAAGCCAATCATCAAATTTATATGGGAGGGTAAGGGGCCCTGAATAGCCAAAGCCATCTTGAAAAAGAAGAACAAATTTGGAGGATTCACATTTCCCAATCCCAAAACTTATTACAAAGCCCTAATAATCAAAACAGCAGGGTAGTGGCATAGGACAGACACAGAGACCAATGGGATTGAACTGAGAACTCAGAAATAAACCCTCACATTTATGGCCAACTGATTTTTTTTGTATGCTATATGGCGGAGGTCACATTTCATTCTTTTTCCCTGTGAGTATTACAGCACCATTTGCTGAATTTTTATTTATTTGGCTTTTTGTTTCTTTGTTTGCTTGTCTGTTTGTTTGGGAAGTACATGGGCCAGGAATCGAACCCAGGTCTCCCACATGGCAGGCGAGAATTCTACCACTGAACTACCCCTGCACCCCTGGCCAACTGATTTTTGACAAGGGAGCAAAGACCCCTTCATTGGGGAAAAAAACATCTTTTCAACAAATGGTGCTGGGAAAATTGGATTTCCATTTGCAAAAGAAGGAGGATGAACCCTACTTATTCATACTATACACATAAATCAATTAAAAATGGATCAAAGACCTAATTATAAGAGCTAGAACTATAAAACTAGAAGAAAATGTGGGGAAGCAATTTCAGGACATTGTTTTAGACAATGGTTTCTTGAACTTTACACCCAAAACACAAGCAATAGAAGGAAAAATAGATAAATGGGACCCCATGAAAATTAAAAACTTTTGTGCCACAAAGGACTTTATCATGAATGTCAAATGACAATCTACACAATGGGAGAAAATATTTGGAAACCACATATGCAAAAAAGGCTTGATATCCAGAATATATAAAGAAATCCTTCAACTCAACAATAAAAAGACAAACATTCCAATAAAAAAATGGACAAAAGACTTGAACAGACATTTCTTCAAAGAAGATATACAAATGGACAGAAAGCACATGAAAAGATGCTCAACATCATTAGTCATTAGGGAAAAACAGATCAAAACAACAATGAAATACCATTTCACACACATTAGAATGGCTGCTATTAAAAAAATGGAAAATTACAAGTATTGGAGAAGATGTGGAGAAACAGAAACACTCATTCATTGCTGGTGGGTATGTAAAATGGTTCAGTCACTGTGGAAGACAGTTTGGTATTCCTCAGAAAGTTAAATATAGAATTACCATATGATCTGACAATCCCACTTCTAGGTACATACTCCAAAGAATCTAAACCAGGACTTTGAGTAGGTATTTCACACTGATGTTCACAGTGACATTATTCACAATTGTCAAAAGATGGAAGAACCCAAGTGTCCAACAACTGATGAATGAATAAACAAAATGTGGTACATACATATAATGGAATATTATTCAGCCATACAAATATATGCAGTTCCAATGTGTCAACATAAATGAACCTTGAAGACATCATGTTGAGTAAAATAAACCAGATACAAAAGGACAAATATTGTATGATCTCACTGACATGAAATAATTAGAATAAGCAAACTCATGGAGTCAGAATCTAGAATATAGGTTACCAGAGGATGGGAAGGGGTTAGGGAACAGGGAATTGAGGCTTAAAGTGTATAGTGCTTCAATTTGGAACAATAGATATATTTTGGTAATGGATAGTGGTAATGGTAGCCCAACACTGTGAACATAATTAACAGCAGTGAAACACATATATCTGAATGTGGTTAAAAGGGGGAATATTAAGTTATATATTTGGTACTGGAATAAAAATTTTTTAAAAATCTATGGAACTACACAACACAAACAGTGAATCCTAAGTTAAACCAATGACTATAGTTAATAGTGCAATTATAAAAATGTGCTTTTATCAATTGTAACAAATGTACCACAACAATGCAAGGTATTAATAATGAGGTGGTATATGGAAACTCTGTATTTTATGTATGACTCTTTGGAAAACCCACAACTTCTCTAAAAAAACAAGAGCCACATATAAAGTGAAGGAAGAGTTGTTGACTATGGGTATAGGGTATTTGCAAAAACAAAAATACAAAAACCTATGTAATTAGTGCCTCCATACTGGACAGTAGTTAAGTCTGGAGCCCTGCCTATCGGCTTTCAAGCCTCCTTGTCCTGGAAGTGAGTCGCATCCTCCCCTTCCTCTGAACATTCCTTGAAATGCCTCACTCCCTCCTTGGGATCTTCTTTTAGGTCCTAGGTCAGGACATATGGAGAAGGAAGGCTCAAAAAGTTCTTTTGAAATCTTCAGTTATAGTGGCCTGTAGGTGGCTTGCTTTCCTGTCCTATGTGTTTGTGTCTGTCTGTGTTCCTTTCCTGAAGGAATCACTTTGTATAACTCACGGTGAAGTCTTCAGTTGAGACTACAGATTAAGGAAGGGTGAAATGATAAAGAGCCCCTTACAATACTGTATTCCCACTCCCCTGCCTAGGAGCTCTGTTCTCACCTGTAGCACAGTTGCCTTGGGGACAACCAGCAGTATGTCAGAGCCACTGTCAGACTCCTCCAGGGTCACCAGTTCATCCATGGGCCTTGGCTCTCGGAACTGGAAAGGGGGGCTCTGCCCACACACCCGGCCCTGGCGGTTCACGTATCGGAACTGGTATAGCTGGGCCCCTGGCTTGGGCAGGTAGCTGGCTGTTGGCAGAATAACGAACCCAGGACCCCAGTTATGATTCCAGGCCCCAAGTATCAGGAGGTCTCTCTTCCACTTCATGTCCCTCATCATCCACTGTCCTTGGTCCCAGCCCCCTGTTCCTAGTTCCATATACTGTTTTCTCCCCTCTCCACCTCCCACAGGATATTTCTGTTTCCAGGGATACTCTTCTTCCTCCTCTCTGTTTAGGCCTCTTCCTTCCTCTCTTTCCCAAATCTACCATCCTCTATCATAATAATAGTGCTAATTACCATTTATTGAGTACTTACTATGTCCCAGACACTGTGCTAGCAGCTTTACAATGTATCATTTTAAATCCTCATATTTTCCCTGTAAGCCAGAAATTCCTTTTAATAGTTAAGGAAACAGACACAGACAAGTTAAGGAATTTGACCAAGTTAAACAGCTTATAAGTATTAGAGCTGAGATTTGAACCCAGGTCTTTCAGAATCTAATGACCACCCTTTTCCCAATACATTAGGCTGCCTTTCCCTCTTCCCTAGACTCAAATTTCATAAGAGAAGTTCCTCTTTCTTTGGGTAGGAAGCTGGACTAGATTCCCACTAAAGTTTCTTCTACCTCTGAGTCCCTGATTCTATGATAACACAAGTCCCATGTCTACTGAGCGCTGTTGGATTTATTTCTCATTGTATTCATTTGCATTTATTTTCCCTTGTTGCCTGTGCCTGACTTTTATGTTTCTGAGCTTAACGCATTCTTCCAAATGTCTATCCCCTTTCCTCCTCCCTCCTGGTTTTCCATCTTCCCGTGTACCTTGGAACTGGACACTGGCGTGGATAGGGGAACCATCAATTGTGCTTTCTGGCACTGAAGACCACACAAATGTGTGGTAATCCCGAACACAGGCAGCCTCCACCTGTGAAAGCCCAAGATGGGAGAAGGGTACAGTGATAGCACTACCACCTATGCATGGTAGAGAGGCTGAGGGATTGGACGAAGGATAGGACAATGTTACAGGGCAAGGAGGATGAGAGACAGGGCAAGTGGAGGGACACTAATATGTCAGGGGAGAACAAAGCTAAGATTGGGAGGAGACTAGCTTAGCTTATACAGATGGCCCTTGTCATCTGTAGTATCTTTCTCCCTTTTCCTCAATATGCAGTTGAGAGTCCAAGAACCTAGTCATTCCCCTTATTCCAGCAACCCATGGCCCCTAAGCTGGATCCAAAAGGGGTTCCAGGGATACCTTGAAGATGCCAATCCAGTCACTGGCACTGGGCACAGTGCCTGGGGGAAGAGTGTAGTGACATTCCACCTTGGTGTTGGGGATGTAGGTCCGGGCTACATTCAGAAAGTTGACTCCACCCCGGGATGGTGCCCGGCTTAGGGATGATTCTTCCATCGTGCCTGCCTTCCTGTGAAAGAAAGGGTTAATATCCTAGAGTCTCCATTTTCTCAGAACCATGCCTCCACACCTAGAGATGAAGACAAATGGTTTCCAGCCCCTTTTAGGATTATAGGACCCTTTAGAGGTACACTCTTAGTCCCTAGGATGTAGGTCTGGCCTTCTAAGTCAGTACCCACACTGTCTTACATTGCGCCCTCTCTGGCTCATAGACTTTTTCCAGAGTTCAGATCTCTCTAATTTTGGCTCCCTTTTTTGTCACCCCATTGACCAGGTATCAGTACCCCAGGCTCTTTTCAGACCCTCTTTTTCACCTCTTACCTGCCTTAAGCTTTCAGAATTCTCCATCCTCCATCTCCCATCCCATCCCCCACACCTTCTGGCTCTTGAATTAAAAATCCAACAAAAGTGTGGTGCCCCCTCACTCTGAGCAGGTCTACTTACTCACTCCTGAGGTTGTTAACCTAGCTGCACCTAGGAATGACTTACGACACCTGAAAACAGCAACTAAACTCTGAAAGGAATGACTGAGTCTTCAGAGCTGGATTATGGTTAGGAGGGCACCAACACCCGAATCCTCAGACCTCTGGGCTCTCAGTTCTCTTCCCCATTTTGAGCTGTCTACCCCCATGAATTCTGGGGTAGCAAAAAGCCTCTGTTCTCATCCAAGAGACAAAGGGAAAGGGAGGATATAAAGAAAGACAGGTTTCATTCTTTCACTTCATCACTCCAGGAAGTCAAGAATTCTGGAGGCGGCTGCTTAAGGGCGACACACTCAGCTGGAACATGGTGGTGTGGGGGAGATGGAACGTGGGTGTCAGGAGACAGGAAAGGAAAGTACCACCCCTGGGCAGGGAACGTAGAAGTAGGGGAGCCAGAAAAGGGGAATGCATATTTAATACTGAGGGGTGGAAGAGAGAGTTTTAAAAAACCCTACCTTGCTTCTCTCCAGATCTTGTCTGGAACAGGACTAGGAACCTACCGGTTTGACCAGGTGTTAACCCAGCTCTAGTACGTCCCTCCTCCTTTTCTCTCTGTTCCTCTAGCCCCAGTTCTAAGTGCCTGAATCCTTCCATCTGTTTGGATTGGTAGTTGTAAATATGCTTTAGGATGGTATTGAGAGGAAAGTTGTTCCAATTTAGTTGGGGAGAGCTGATGGGGAAAATATGGGGATAGAGTGAGGACAGATAATAATAACAATAACAATCAAGAGAATTTAGCTCAGAGCAGTGAGGCGGCCCCCTTTTTCATCCTTCCCCTCCAGCCCACTAATCTGCATTCTGCACCAGCCACAGTTGATAGCGTCCAGTGAGCCATCGCCAATAATTATGGGCACGCCCCCAAACATAAAAAAAAAAAAAAATCCAAAACACCAGGCTGAAGTCAGGGTGGCAGGGACTTTAAAAGAAAACAGAAACTCAGTGGAGAAGGAAAGGTGTGCTAACTCGACAAGAAGGAGTGACCTCTTCCCAACTAGAGACTGAATCAAAGACAAGGAGTTCTTTGGATTTTCATGTCTCTGAAAAATCCCTAGTTAAAACTAGCTCAAGTTTTTCCAAATATAATTCTTTTGGCTTTTTAAAGGGGGTTGAGTTATTCTCAAATATCTAAGCCTGGGGAATCCCAAATACTCCCCACAAATAAAATCGGTAATAGCTGCCCCAGGCCTAAGAGAAAGCTCTGTACACCAAAGCCGTTTGCGTGCAGCCAGATTCAGGGGGTTACATGGGGCGGGAGAGTAAAGCCCACTCCGTAGGGCTCTAGAGTTCTTTGACATTCTACAACTTGGAAGGTTTTTTTTCAGGCACTCAGCGTAGTCAAGGCCTTTGGATTTGGTGGAGTTGGTGGTAGTGGTGGGGCGTTCGTGAGGGGAAGTTTGTGGGGGCTACGTCTCGCCTGGGAGAGAATGCGCAAAGATTTCAGCCTTCCACTCCCCTAAGCGCATCAAGCTTATAGAGAAGGACTGAAAGGAAGGTGAGGACAGGACAGCGAGGGACACCTTTTACTAAAGGCCCCCTTGAAACCAAGAACTCCCAGAAGAGTGTGGGTGGCCTCACAGAAAGTGTTAAAACCCAAACGCCCCTGTATCCCCCCTTCCTACAATTCCCTTAGATTATCCTTTCGCAACATGGAAAGAGGGGTGACCCCCTCCCCACATAAAACAGTCCCCAAATTAGGCCAAGTTTCTTACCCCACAGACGGATCAGCTGTTCCCTCACCTTTCACCAACAACAAAAACAGCACTCCGACTCCGGGAGGGGAGGGAGAAGAGTGGGCACGAGGGCTTCTGGGGCTTGTGGTTCTTTCGCACTGTACACCGGAGTACTGCTCGGGTCTGGGACTACACATCCCAGGAAGCTGCGCGCAATGAGGGCGGAGAAGGGGCGGCCGCGTCTGTGGCCTCCTCACGGCATCCTGGGAGGCGGAGTTTCACTTCCTTGACAGAAAACGAGGGTGTGGCCACCAAAGGACTCCACTTCCCATGATGCCGTAGGAGGGGGCCCGCTGCGGTAGTGTGGGTGCTGGTTCGCAGCGTGCATTGTTGGCGGTATGGAGCATTTATAGCTATAACTTCTTTGTAAATCTTTAGGTTTGATAGAACGCTTTTTGATACCTCCTCCCATTCAGTTTTCACAAGAACCCTGAGAGATATGCATTGTTGCTTTCCAGATGTTATAGATAAGGAAACTAGAACTCAGAAATTTTAAGAAACCGGTCTCTGTTTGCTAGACTCTAAATCCAGTACTCTTTCCACCACACCACAGCTACCCACCAACTCAGACGATGGGAAACGAATAGCTGTGGTACCCGTTTCTTTTTTGCTTCAACTCCAGGGACCCCTTGTAAAAACTATATGAAAATGGTCAGCACTAACCATTTTCTTCCAACTTGAGGATTTTAGAGGCAAGAAGCCTATCAATATGCACAATTCCCCTAGAATGGCCTCTGGATCTCTGAAGAGGATGCAGTTCCTGGAGTGTTGGTGGTGGGGGCGGTGAACAGAGGGAAATAAAGTTGAAAGGGGAGCCTGGCATAACTCAGGACACATCAAGACTCACAAGCTACTTATATGGTACTGTTTACCCAAGCCTTTTAACTGGCTTAAATTATTTAGGATAACAATAGATGCTGTTGCTCCGGTTTTTGTTTAGGAGAAGTGAAAGAGATTCACACTCTCCCAACCCCTGGAGTCAAGTTAAAGACTTGGGAATCCTATCTATTCCCCACCCCCAACCCCCTCCCCGCCTCATTCAAAATTATTTTTCTGCAAACCCTGTATTAAGGGATTACAGGATTAATTTGCTTTTCTTAGGTGCCTGCTTTTAATTCTTTGTTGCACTAAGTCATGAAGCCTTCTGGCTTTTCAGAGTTTTGGGTGGTATTTTGCTTTTATGACTGTGAATGGGATGTCTGGTGCCTGCCCTTGGGTGTCTTTCATCTGAAGATCTCCAAGCATTTGACAATAAGTCACTGGTCTGCACAAACATTAAGGTGACGGGTCTGTGTTATTAGTCAAGATTTATGAGTTAGGGAACAAGTTGCTGGATCAGGAAATGGCTCGAGGTCCTGGGGTGGATTAAGAGTGGGGCCTGTTCAAGGACCCAATTCTCAAGTGATCTTGGTTTTTGTGTTCTACCCAGCATAAAGACCTATAAGAAAACTCAATCTCAGCTGGAGCTAAAAATAATAGCAATTTTTTATTGGGTGCTTAAAATGTGTTAAACCACACTAAGAGCTTTTTACCTTTAATACTCACAGCAACCTCTGTATAGGACTCCCTATTACTATCCACAGTTTGCATATGATGAGATTGAGGCATAATTAAATGATTTGCCTGGGGTCATCCATCCAGTAAATGGTAGAATCAAGATTCAAGCACAAATAGCTAGTATACCATACTCCCACCGGCTATTGGTATTTTAACTCCTATTGTTTTAAGGAAGAGTGCTGTTAGTCAATCAGGGAGTAAATGTTCACTGAGCATGTATGTGCAAGGCACAAGGTAATGTGAAATGTTCATTCAACAAATACATGTGTCAGATATGCAAAATGTATTCAATAAATTTTGTTGAAAAAATGAATGTAAAATATAGATATTTGAAGGCTGGGTTAGATTTAGATGGTTTAGTAGGACAGGGACTGGCAGAACTAAACTCATTCCAGACTGAAGCAAAAGTCTGTCGATGAGAATGTATAATGCTTGCAAGAGACTAGGGAGTCACATAAGAACAGGAAATAAATTTTAACTTTTTTTTTGTAGACCCAGATTATTCGTAATGGCTGCCTGAAGCGTCGTGTTAAGAAGGATTCTGAGGAAAGAGTGCTATAATTAATTAGTATTGTTTCCCATGTACTCCAGATAGAAGATGGGAGTTTTGCATTAGATGGATTTATTGTTTAAAATTAAACTCTCTCCTTCCCTGCCCATTACCATGTGACTTGCAGTACCTCCTGTTGATGGACTCATGCCAGATTTGAGCATGTGAATTTCCACTTTATTGTTCTTCCTCTCTGCCACTAGAATGGGCATGTTCCCTTTTGCCTGGGTGTTTGAATGCGAAGACCTGTGGAGCAGAGCTGCAGCCTAACCATAGCCTATATATACATAAGACAGAAATAAACCTTTGTTGTTGTAAGCCACTGAGATTTTGGTAATTGGTTGTTACTGCAGCAAAGCTGACTAATATATCAGGCATGAGCCAGACCTGGATAATAGAAGATAAAGATATAAAAATAAGTTTAAGCCAGAGTATGGAGAATCTTGAATGCCAGGTAAGGCAGAGCCTGCTATGTGTTTATCAGAATGTGTTTCTTTTCTTTTTTTTATCACACTGTTTTAGTTTGTAAGCTGCCAGAATGCAATATACCAGAAATGGAATGGCTATATATTTTTCATATGCTATATGGCGGGGATCACATTTCATTCTTTTTGCACATGAGCATCCCATTATTGCTGCACCATTTGTTTAATTTATTGTTTTGTTTGTTTGCTTGTTTTTTGGGCAAGTGCATGGGCTAGGAATTGAACCTGGGTTTCCTGCATGGCTGACGAGAATTCTACCATTGAACTACCCTTGCACCTATGAAATGGCTTTTAAAAAAAGTTGCAAGTTTATAGTTCTAAACCTATAAAAATGCCCAAACTAAGGTGTCTAGATAGAAGTATTTTGGTTCAAGAAAGGCCGCTAGGTCAGGAACACCTCTATCAGATGGGAAGACAGGTGCCTGGCATTTGTGGGGTCTCTGGCTTCTCGTTTCAGATATCTTCTCCAGGGGCATTTTCTTTCTGCATCTCCAAAGGTCTCTGGCTTTGTGGGCTCTGTTGGCTCTAAAGTTTTTCCAAAATGGTTCCCTCTTAAAGGGCTCCAGTAAACAAACCCACCTTGAATGGGTGGAGACACATCTCCATGGAAACTATCTAATCACAAACCACCCATAATTGAGTGGGTCACATCTCCATGCAAACAATAAAAAAGATCTCACACAGCAATACTGAATGAGGATTAAAGAACTTGGTTTTTCAGGGGTACATAATAGGTTCAAAACAGCACATACACAGACCACATTTTTCATTTTCCCTTCAAGGGATGTGTTCCACTTCAGTCTCCTAAGAGAGATCCTTTATATTCTTTCCTTTCAGGCTTGATGCAAATGACCTTGAACCCAGTGACTTTGAAAATCGCATGTAAAAGATAATGGAACCACAGGATGGAAAGAGCCTGGTTCTCTGAACCACTACTTGGCGGAGAGCTGCCTACTAATCAGGATGTGTTTTTGGACTTCATTTGACCAGTAAATCATTTCTATTTTGTTATGTCACCAAAATATTGGGCTTTAACTTTTATAGTAGTTAGTGTTTTCTTAACCAATTCATGAGAAGCTAGTCACTGAAGATTTTTCAAACAAGTGGAATAATACTGTGAAGACAGATGGAAGTAACAGCTACAGGAATCAAAGCATACTTCTGGGTGAGGTTGTAAGGACTTAGAACTTTTGGCGTTTTCATAAAACAGTTCAACTCCTGACTTGAGGCAGGGGGATGGGTGACATGATCTTTGGACGACTCTCTAGAGGCTGTGGAAGAAGCTGCTAAAAAATGAATCTTATTTTCCTGAAGTTTTAAGTTTCTTTTTTCTTCTGTAAAAATCTTAACTCCAGATTAGCCCAGTGCCTGGCACCTAATACATGTTGAATGGAAGCTGCTTCTGGACTCTGGGAATGCTTAGAGGAGCCACTACAAGTTTGGTGTCTATTATATGAGAGGTGCTCTCTCGACCACTGAATCTTAAAACCATCATGCAAGATGCTATCCAGATTTTACGGATGAAGAAACTGAGTCTTTAAGAATAACTTGCCCAAGGCCAAATAACTTGCCAAATCTTGCTCTGAAACTCATACCTTTTCCTCTATAATAAGATACTTTCTCAGAAAATAATAATAGCTAGTATTAAAAAAAAATAGCTGTGTGCCGACATTCCACCGGGTGCTTTACAAACATGGAGAAGCAGCTCTTACCAGATACTGTGGTCTGTCATTAGTGCTTCCAAATTGCGGATTCTGTGGAAAGTAAGAAGAATGTTGACATGACATCATTTTTGGGCAAAGTCTGATTTTGTCTGGATTTTTCTTTAAGGCCCCATTTTCTTTTGGACTCTTAGTTCCTTGGCTCCATTTGCCTCAGGCTAGGTGGAAGGATGGTTTAGGGTTCTCATTAACACCCAGGTTCTGCAATTCCTCTTTCACTCCATTGACCCACAGACCTCTCTAATCTCAAAGTGTTCAGATCATCCTAGTCCTTTATTAGTGGGGAGCAAGGTGGGGATCTGAGAACTCATCCATCCATTTATATTTATTTATTCAGCAGATTTTCAGTAAGCATTATATGTCAAGCTGCTGGAAAAATAGCAGCCAAAGTGTACGGCTTTGTGGTTTCAAAGGCCTTTTATATTCTTAGACTTATTGGATCCTTACACTCAATACTATGAAATGGGTCATGTTATTATTATTTAACTTTTACCAGTGAGGAAACTACAGCTCAGTAATATTAAAAATTGACCAAAGTCATATAGCTAATGTGAGATTCAAATCAAGCATTTCTGACCCTCAGTGCTCTCTTCTGCCCTCTGCAGTTCGAATTCTACAATGGCTTAAGCCAGGTTTCCTGCTGTATTGGCTTCATTACTTTGATTCTTGTATTAGTCTGGGTAGATGTAACAGCTGCAGACAATCCCCAGATCGCAGTGTCTTAACATGATAAAGATTTATGTACGACATAAATCCAGTGTGGAAGTCTGTGGTCAGGTTACTCAGGAATTCAGATCTGTTCATGCAGAGCTGCCATCTTAAATACGTGCTTCAAGTTGCTCAGGAGGCCTACAGGCAACAGAGAGGGGAGAGTGAGCATTTGGGGAAGGCACACCCACTCACAGCTTCCTCGGCCTGAAAGTAACACATCACTTCCACTCATACTCTCCCACCCCCGCCCCCCGCATGGACAGGCACCAGGAATTGAACCCAGGTCTCTGGCATGGCAGGCGAGAACTCTGCCTGCTGAGCCACCGTGGCCTGACCCACTTGTACTCTTTTGATGAGAACCAGTTACAGTTAGCCCCTCCTAGGAGCATACGGGCTGGAGATAGAGTTTAGCCATATGTCCATTGCTCTTAATATGAGGTCGAGAATCCATTTTAGAGTTGGTAGAATTATCCTGGGAGAAAAGATATCTCTGGAGACAAGACCTCTTTAAATGATTCCAATCTGCCCATCTGCTTACCTCTATTTGTCTCTCATTCATTCCACTGGAATTCACAGAGCACCGGCTTTGTGAACATTCATGGTCAAAAATCTCCCGGCTGCTAGATGAAAACCAGATTGGAGCCTAGCCAACCAAAATGTTGGGGGCAGGGGGTGGGGGGAGGAATAGGCTGATTGGTTGTGGTTCTGGTCTTTTCCCTCAAGATAATGTTATTCTTCTTATGGTTATAGTTTTTCTTTGTTTTGATATTCCATCTTGATGAAAAGTTTGAACATTTTACACTATCACAAAATAAACACGAGTGGTGTCATGTTTGCAATTTAAGTAGCTGATTTCATGTACTTGACAGTTCTGTCACCTTTCTGGCAGCTACAAAATACTTCTCTCTGGGAAAACGAGTGGGTGGGCATGTTCCCTATGCTCCCCTATTCCCCCCAGTGCTATGGGAATGGAGGGGGTTAACCCTGGAGCTTGGGAATGTAATAAAGAGGCAGCTTAGTCTTTCTGCTGAGAACTGACTCTCATCTACTAGAAAGGGTGGCGCAAAGTAGGCTGATTCAAGAGATATTTAGGAGTTAGCATGGACAGGGGTAGCCTGAAGGAGACGGAATCAGGACATTTTGATTTTTTGAAGTAGTCATTTTTATGCCTGTGGACATTATGTGTCTCTAAGAAAAGGTAAATGGTTAGCTTTTAAAAAAAAATCATCACTTAAGTGACATGCCATCTCTAACCAGGGAATAGGATGAATCATGGTTATCCCAGGTCCTGGCCTGGATAGCTAGGGGACCCTTTCTGAAATGGGGGCTTTAGCAGGAAAATCAGGTTTGGGGGTGGGGCTCAGGTGAGGTGGGTGATGAGGGAGGTTGTCCTAATACTTCTGGATGTAGAGGATTTTAGTTGCCTCTGAATCTCCTGAAAGCCTATTTCTTGTACTGAGGAGCTCAGTCGTCCTGCCCATCCTTCTAGGGAGAAGATGGAGATGAGTTCAGAAACTCAGGCGCTGGGAGAAAGAGAGGAGCCAATCATAGATAAAGATTAGGAAATATATGCATTTGTTAGTACCATTAGGAGCAGGGCTGTGATTTCAAAGCCAATAGATGTTCATCTGCACTGTACATAACATTTGCACATTAATTAGATCACATAAAAATGCAGGACACACTCCCCACCCCTAGCCTCAGCCTCCTCCTGACTGTGGAATCATCTTTCTCCTCTTCCTTGGTGGCATCCCCACTCCCCCACTACCTTTAGTTCCTATTGTGTAAGGTTGGATTGGTTATACTTAAAAAGAAATAACTGCTTGGCCTCCAGTCAGTTCAGGATGACTTCCCTTTGTGCCTTGGTGAGAGTTGTCTGCAGACGGGGTAATTGAGGGTCAAGGATGGAGGCAGAGATTGGCTTAGTCTGGTCTCAGGAGAGGTCCTTATCTGCATCTATCTGGGTTCCTCTTTCTATCTCTTTCCACTCACAGATTGCATGGCATTTTGGAGGGTGGAGTGCCTGGGCACCTAGCCCACCTCTTCCCATCCCAATCTGGCTCTGGGCACAAGCCACATGGTACTGGCCATCAACCTGGCCTCTTGCCCATCCATTACAGCCTCAGCTGCCAGGCTGGCACAGGTAGCAAAAGAACTAGGCTCTGCCCTCCCCCAGTTCTGTTTCTGGGGCTACAGCAGCTGAGAGTCAGATGGAGAGAGCACATTTGGGGGTGGGGAACCAATGCCAACAACCCTTGGAAGTAAAAGGTGGAGTGCCTGTGCCTTGAGGAATACCTTTGAGGTACTGGGCTCAGGAGATGGAGGAGGATCAGCTTAGTGTGTGCATATGCAGGGACAGTGTTTGAAGGAGACAGGAACAGTTGTTGTGTGAAGGAAGCCCCCTCTAAGTCCTGGGAGATGTTTTCTCCCCCACCTCCATGTCAATGCAAAGTACATGAACTTGTACATGTTTCATACTTGTGGGCATATCCCTAAGTGGGGGTATGGGCAGGGGACTGAGATACTGTAAGGAGGGATACTTAACTATGCTAGGTAGTGCTAAAGTAGACCTGCAGTGAGTATTGCATCCCAGAACATGTCAATTTGTCCCATGTGGGAGTGATATTTGTGAGACCATTGTTAGGGTTACAGGAGAATTGTAAGCATGGGCTGAGCATGGAGCACTTTTAGTTCCCTGGTATCATCTACCGTATCTACTCTGTGGGGCCCATGAGCATCATATACATGGATTTTGACTGTGGAAGACACATGCTCCCATTCCTGATCCAGCGGCCTGAATCAGAGGGGCTGTGCGTAGACCCCATCTATGCCTTGGCAGTGAGGGATGGGGGCAGACGCCAGGTCTTGTTGAGTGGTATGTTGTGAGCAGAGCTGGTCGTGGCTTGCCTTTACACCCATGTGAGTTGTATGTTCCAGTATGTGAATCCCTTGGAGAGACGTTGGGTGGTGAGGGGGTGGGGAAGTCTGAAAAAGATGGAGAATTTATGAGCTGCTTTTGTCGGGAGACAGTCGTAATGAAGAAAATTCAATTTTCTGCAGCTCGGAGAGTCAATATGTTAAATCTCTGAGAAGCTGTGGAGTGACAGCGGAATGGCAAAGTCAATGGGACGTGTGTGTAGGGGGGAAGCTGTCTATCTGTGTCTGCAGTGAGGCTGCCTTCTCTCTGTACCCTTGAACTTCAGCTGGGGGACAGGTTGAAACCAAATACCTTAGTTCCTAGAACTGCTCATTCCTTTCTTCCTCATCTACCTCAGTGTTCATCTTCTCATCTCCTGCTTGTAAGGAGAAAGGCTGCTCTTTCCCAGGTCCAATCCCACTTGAGCACCCCTTCACCAGGAAGTCCTTCTTGTAGTCTGACTAACACGCCCTCTTGCTGCAATTACTAATTTCAGAGTGGCTGTTTAGAACCCAAAGTGGTTAGTAGGAAAATTCTTTTTTATTTTCTTTCTAACTTTTTATTCCCACTCTCCCTTCAGCTACTCCACACTGACCTCATATCTTCCGACAAATTTCAACTTTTCCCCTAACAGTCCTCACATCCTCCCTTCCAGCCTCCTGTTCTCAGCGGTAGGAGGTATGGGGAATGTGTGTGTAGGGGGAAGCTGGGGATTCCTCTGTGAGCCACAGTGCCACTAGGAGCTGTGATTAGCCGAGCTGCTGGCTGTGTAATTGGCGTGTGCCCGCGTCCCGGGGGTCTGGTGTGTTAACAGTGGGTCCCTGTGGTGAGTAACGAGATCGTGCCCATGGCTGGTTGCACATGCTAATTAATTAGTGCTCCTCTGTGTCGAGGAACGAGGAGGAGCTGGGGGAGGTGGTGGTGGGGGGTGTCTGAAAGCCCGAGAGCCCAAAGGTCACCTAAGGGCCTGTTGGAATGAGGACATTCAGGCTGGAGCAGGATTAGGGGTGAGAGAGTGAAGAGATCTGGGAGCCCTGGCTGAAAAGAGGGTATGTGGGGGGCACAGTGACCTGGTATTTTGATGGTGGGTGTCTGAGGCCTGGTGGCCTGGGCTGGGCTGGATAGAGCCATATGGAGGAGAGGCCACTTCTCCCAGCTTAGGGAGATCTCCAGGCTCAGGGCCTATATTAAAGCTCCTTCTCTCAGGTCCAGAGAGGAAGGAAGGAATGGGGAGGGGGCAATTCAGACCCTTCCAGGTTCATTCTTGTGCCCTCTGCTCTCCCTCAGTGTTCTAAGCCCAGCTTCTCACTCAGTCGGCCATTTTACACTTACTACATGCTCACTGTGTATACAGAGCTCCGAAGCGCTCCCAGACCCCTCTCACCTCAGTAATTATGGCCCCCTCTTTCCTCCCATGCAGACACCAGGCTCCTCAGCCCCTGGGTTGATCTTGGAAGCCCCTTCTGAAGCCCGGGATCTGGAACCCAGATATTTGGGAGAAATACCACGGAAAACCTGAAGCAGTAGGGGGATGGGAGAAGACTGGAAAGAACACAAGCCCCCAGGTCACTGCGAGCATTTCCAGCAGCAAGAACTAGTAAGGCAGAGAAGAATTTGTAGTGATCAGAAGAGCTCAGCTTGTTTTCTGAGGCAGAAATCCTGTCTGATATAGGGAATGATCACATGAAGAGGGATCCCTAGAAGATCTCCTCCCCTCCAGTGCTGGGGTTCAACAAGGTGCGGCAGGGGAGATGGGGTGACAAAATGGAGAGAACACACAGAAAAGATGACACTGCAGCGGGTATCTTTGGCTTGCGTGTGGAGACGCGAGTCCCGTTCCTGCACACGGTAATTGCTAAATTACCCGCCATCTGTTCCGCTCTCAGACATAAATTATCTGCGAGGAGAAAAGACGCAGAGGCTGCGCACTTTCCTTCCTCTCCCCCAAACTCGCTCTGGGAGCGGAGAGGGGAGATCTCCCCTCCAGCCAGGGTGGAAGTGGGGGTGGTGGGACGACCTGATGGGGAAGTCAGCATTTGCCTCTGTCCTCCCCTGAGGGGAGAGTGGCTTCCGGGTGACCCAGGAACCAAGCTCTCCCGACGTCCCGGGGCTGCCCAGGCGGACCCTCGCGACACGGGGTGGGAGCGTGGAGAGGCTGGGCCTCCTCCGGGCCAACTCCGGCCGCTCAGGAGGAGGCGGGGCTCTCCTCGATGGGCGGGGCTTCTCTCAGGTGTGACTGGATTGCCTTGGCCGGATTTCTCCTGGTCACCCTCTTTCCTCACCCCCTCTTCCGTCTGCCCAACATTTTGCTTTGGTGGAGAGATGTCTCTGCAGCTCTCATTAGCATCCCTTTCAGTATCCGAGAAGGAAGAGAAGGAGAAGCGCAGGAGTGGGCATGAGGAGAAAGAAAGGGGGGCAAACCTCCTTTTCATTATGCTCTGACTTTTGTTCTTTCTTTCCTAGGTTTTGAGGGGTGGAAGGGGTGAAAACAGATGTGGGAGAAATTGCTTGAAATAGGGCAAGGCGGGAATAATGGGAGGGTGCAGCAAGTTGGAAATATGGAGGCAATGGGAAGGTGGAGCCCACTGGGAGGTGGCTGGGGCTGTCTGGGGTGAGCAGAGTGGACAGGGAGGTGGGTCAGGATGGGGAGGTGAGGCAGAGTGGATGGCACGGAGGGTTGTCAACGCGGGGGACGTGAGCAGGGTGGGCGCTGGACAGAATGAGGGGGTCCAAGGGATGGAGGGCGGGGCAGGGTGGGCGTGGCGATGAGCAGGTGGAGGAGGATGCGGTGGTGAGAGATGGGGCAGGAGGAGGCGATGCTCGCGGACACTCAGAGATGGGCAGGATGGCGAGTTATGTGGATGAAGAGCTGGAGGAGGATCAGAATGGGAGACGGAAGTTCAGGCTCTGGAAGGAATGTAGTGAGCAGAGGCGGTGGCAGAGAGCAAGGGTGTGTGTGGGTTCTCGCAGGGTCTCAGGAGGGTGAGAGTGAGATGTGCAGAACCACTCCTGGCTCTGAAGCTAGGGCCTAATTTGGAGGGGAGTTGAGGAGGCCACTTGAGCAGCAGTGGCCTGTGATATCTTGCTTCCCACCCTAAGGCACCTGCAGGGGCGTGTCCTTTCAGGGTGGGGGCAGGCTGGGCAGCTTCCCAGCTCCGAGCGCAGGAGCTAGTGGGGTTTCTTCGGAGCGATTGTTTAGTATTCATGGAGCGACGCAATCTCTCCCACATCTGCTTAGCACAGCAAGTCCTGTCATATAACTGTCTCCCGCACTGTCTGTCCATAAAGAATGTCTCGGAATTGGTGTAATTCAGAGAAATTAATGACGACTTTCCGCGGGACGGCTCCCTGGGGGATGATTAACACTTCATCGTCCATCTGATGCGCCGGGCCCAGCGCTCCATCGCGAACATTTGGGCCGTGGCCAGCCGCATTAAAGGTTATTACGGAAAACGCGACCTGCAAACGGGCGAGAGGCATGATGGTCCAGAGGGGCGGGGGCCGAGGGTGGAGGGGTAGGGGGAGTCGGATCCCAGCCGCCTAACTCTGAAATCAAGTTTCCCGAGGTGGGCGCAGACTTTGGGGGTGTGAGGCTGAAGGTGACCGGGTTCCCCATTTCAGCGACCACAGGGTTTGGAAGGGCTCGGGGAGACGCTTTGCCCCTACCTTCACCACAAAGGTTAGGGAAGGGAAAGGGGCTTTTTCCGTGGGTAGGCACATTGCTTCTGGCGGTTTTCCTTTCTTTTAATCTTTACAGCGCTTTTGGGAAAGTTTTATGAACCCCATTTTACAGGGGATGAAACTGAGGCTCAGAGAGGTTAAGTAACCTGTCCAAGGTAACAGAGCTTATTAAGAGAAAGAGACAGGATTTAAACTCAGGTCCCTGACTTCTGAGCTCTTGTTCTTTTTCACCCCACCACAGGGTAGAAGGTTTACTCTTCTATGTGTCTGCCCTAGCTTCTGGCACAGGGGATGGCAGATAGGTACTCAAAATGTTTGTGGTGTGAATGAATGAATTTTCTTTGCAGGTTCACTTCATGATCATGCCAGAGTTCCAGAGACTGCTGGCAGGGAGGGGGTTATAGCAAAGGGACTCCAGTTTGGGCCAGGAAATTAAAAATAGATTTCCTGGGGCTTACATGCTTCCCTCTGAACAACTCTAGACCTCTAGATCTAGAGGTCTGGGCTCTTGATCCTTAGTCAGCAGAAAGGAATAGAGATGGAGATGCATGTATGTGTGAGTATCAATATATTTGGTGAGGGTATGAGTGTGTGTATGTGAGCTATGCATGTCAGGATGTGTAAGTTTGTGCATACATGTCTTTAAATGTGTGCATTTATGAGTATGTGTCTGTACGTGTTGTGTGTATGAGATTGTATGTGATGTGTGAGTGTGTATATGTGTGTGTTTTGAGGACCTCTGTATGTATGAGCATGTGCATCTGTGTGTGCATGTAAGAGTGTGCATATATTTGTATGTGTGCATGTGATATCCTGGGGAGCCTGAAGATACACAGCTGAAGATGTGTTTGATTTACCCAAATCTCTAGTAGGTTCCAGGATATGGTGTGTGGTGACTGAGGTGAGAGGCCAGGAAATGACGGCTGTTGCTGGTTGGGGTGTGTAGTTTGGGGAACCTGAGCAGTGGCTGTCTCTTCTCTGCCAGGCCCAGGGAGATGGGATCAGAGACCTGGATCTGAAGCTGGGGGAGTGAGGGTCATGAGGCCTTCGTTTAATTTTTTTATTTTTTTTGAACACAGCAACACACAAACATGAACATTCTTACCATATCATCATTCCATTCTTGGTATATAATTAATAACTTGCAATATCATCACGTAGTTGTATATTCATCACCACGATCACCTCTCAGAACATTTGCATCAGTCTAGAAAAAGAAATAAAAAGAAAAAAGAAAAAAATTCATACATACCATACTCCCTTCCCCTCCCCCTCCCCGATCACCAGCATTTCAATCTACTCAATTTATTTTAACATTTGTTCCCCCGTTATTTATTTATTTTTAATCCACATGTTTTACTCATCTGTTGATAAGGTAGATAAAAGGAGCATCAGACACAAGGTTTTCACAATCACACAGTCACATTGCAAAACCTATATCATAATGCAATCATCTTCAAGAAACATGGCTACTGGAACACAGCTCTACATTTTCAGGCAGTTCCCTCCAGCCTCTCCATTATATCTTGGATAACAAGGTGATATCTACTTAATGCGAAAGAATACCCTCCAGGATAACCTCTCGACTCTGTTTGGAATCTCTCAGCCATTGACACTTTATTTTGTCTCATTTCCCTCTTCCCCCTTTTGGTCGAGAAGGTTTTCTCAATCCCTTGATGCTGAGTCCCAGCTCATTCTAGGATTTCTGTCTCACTTTGCCAGGAAGGTCCACACCCCTGGGACTCATGTCCCACATAGAGAGGCAGAGGGCAGTGAGTTTGCTTGTCATGTTGGCTGAAAGAGAGAGGCCACATCTGAGCAACAAAAGAGATTCTCTGGGGGTGACTCTTAGACCTAATTTTAAGTAGGCTTAGCCCATCCTTTGTGGGGTTGAGTTTCATAGGAACAACCCCCAAGAGTGAGAGCTCAGCCTATTGCTTTGGTTGTTCCCGATGCTTGTGAGAATATCAGGAATTCTCCACTTGGTGAAGTTGAATTTTCCCCCTTTCTCACTATTCCCCCAAGGGGACTTTCCAAATACTTTGTCATTTACTGTTCAAATCACTCCAGGATTTATCAGGGCATCACTCTGGACAAACCTACAAAATCCATGAGGCCTTCATTTAGTGCTTGAGTTGGAAGTGCTCGGAGCCACTGCTCTGACCGGAAGAGCAATGAAGAGGTGGGGCCAGGGCAGGTAGGAGGTGCCTAGACAGTGGAGGTTCAGACCTACTCTCCTCTCCCTCTGCCCTAGAAAGATTTCAGGCATTATCTTCCAACCAGGCCCAGACTCCTAACTGTAGGCTCAACCCACTTGGCTTTAGGGTGAGAGTTCTGAGAAGTCTTTGTGCACAGCCTTCTGCTTCTGACTCATAACCACAGTGAAAACAGGAGCATTACCCAGATGAGGTCCAAAACAATTTCCTTGTCTCTTAGACATCTTTGATAAGACCATGTAAGAATGAAATTTAGCATTCTTACTACATTTCACACAAGCTGAGGCTTCTTTACCTCTTGTGCTGGGAAGTTCTTCCTTGAATCTAACCTCAACTCCTCTTGTTATGCCCCATGCCCAGTAGGCTGGAGACTGGGTTTGTGAATTGGGAATCTGGGATATTAGCACCTCCCTGTCTCTGCTGGCATGGGAGTAGTATCTCCTGGATGGGGGAGTAGGTCTGGCATACAGGAACACGGAGAGAATGTGGGGCTAACATCTGGTGGATCACGGATGGGTCAGACCGTTCTTTGGGAGGAGGGCAAGAATCAACAGGACAGGCTCAGAAAAGGAAGTTCAGAGACAGGAGGACTGAGGCCTGAAAGGCGGGGAAACACAGCCAGTTGCCCTACTAGGCGGTGGTTGTCCCTGATTCCTTGCCTAGGAGTTCTTGTGCCCCATTTGGAGGACCCTAGATTTATTCCTACTCTCTTAACTTTATAGGGGTGTGGAGAGGAGGAATGTTTCAGCTAAGCTGGGGTGCTGTCTCCCTTCCTCTTACTTAAACCTGCAGTGACTCCTGTGACCTCTCAGCAAACGTGGCCTTTCCCAGCTGGGCTTCAAGGCTCTCAATTACTGATACCTGCTCCTTTAACCCCCCCCATTATCCCTCTGCCAGACCTCTCGATCTGATCTGGTCTCTTGTTTCTACCTGGGCAGCCTTGCCAATATGCATTCCTTCCTCCCCTTCTCCTGCCCTCATACAACCTGCCCTAGCCTGAACCAGCTTTTCTCCTCCTCTTCCTCCAGACCAACCTTTCAGCCCTTTGTAGTATTGCCCCATTCTCTCCTCCTTTGGAAAGCCTTCCTTGATTAATCACCCTGGTTCTGAATTCCAGACTTTCCCTTTATAAATTACTACCCAGGTGCCTGCAGGTCCCTCCTTGTTCCTCTCTTCCCTGGCTGGGTCCCTTGTACCCAGCCAGGGAAGAGAGGCCATTCCCACCCCTCCATGGACTGCCACCTCTCCATGGGCAGTGGTTTGTTTCTTCTCTCTTTGGATATGCCTTTTCTTTTCCCTCTCTCAGGACCTCTTTCCATGTACCAGGAAGATCAGGACTGCGATCAGGATATGATTGAGCTCTTCCTTTTTTCTGTTTTCTAGGAATGGCAGGGATAATGGCAACAATCTGGATCTCTTACAGGGAGACAGGTGGTGGTCACAGGCTTCCCTAATCTTATCCTGATGTTTTATTCTTGTTTAACAGCCCCCGCCCATCCCACAGCTCCTGGTCCTTCTCCTGTTCCTCGTTGCTTCTGGCCCACTTTAAAAGACTGCTGCTCTCCTTTCCAACCCTCTTGACTGCTCCCCTGGAGGCCCTGAGATACTGGGCCTGGTGAGGGGAATGGCAGGAAGCCCTTCTGTGGTTTCTCGACTTGGGATTTTCCCTGCAACTGACCACCTGCTCCCCCAGGAGACCCCTTCAGACTTGTGTTCCCTCTGACTTCCCTCCCACCCTCCTTTTCTTTCTCCCACCCACCTCATCCAGCCTGCCCACCCCTAAAGCCTGAGTCCTTCTAGCAAGCTCTTCTTTTCCTGAGATGCTCAGGGTGGTCATCCTGCCCTAGGGTGGGGGTAGGTGGAGGTGGCGTTCAGGGTGAGAGGGTGAGAGCTCTGGTGAGACACGAGGTCTAGCTCTGGACCAACCGACACATTGGCTGCCACCTTGTGGCAGACACTGAGAACTTCAGGCTCGGGGGCCTCGTGCTGTGGGGAGGCCCTTTGCAAAGGGAGAGAGGGTTGCAAGCAGGTTGTGCATTGCCCGGGTAGTGGCTTCAGAGTACTTAACTGATATTGGAGGCTTCCTCAGGGAGCCTCTGAATTCCTAACTGAGAAGGAAGTAGACACCTGGGAGGAAAGACAAGTAGCAAGGACACGTCTAACTGGAAAGAGAGGGATAATTGAAACTCTGCCCTCAAGTCTCAAACCTACGATTTAAATCTGCCTTCCCTGAAACATCCTAAAAGGGAAGCAGATTAAAACTGATGCAGGGGGAGTTGAGGCCTGAGCTGCTGAAGGACTTCCTAAGAAGTCCCAAAGTATATTTGGAGGCCACTGCCTCTGCCAGTTGCTCAGTTTTTTCAAAGCTCCCCTCTCCCACATCTAGGGTAAGCTCCCTAATCTCGTCAGGCTCCACTCAGACAGTCCATTCAGAAAAGCCTGGCTCCTCAGCCTTCTCTCCCCACTGCCCCAGCCTGAGTTGTGCTTGTGACAAAGATGCTGATCAGGGAAGTTCCTTTACTGCTCTAACTATAGTCCTTTCTGTAGCAATGAAGAAGGAGAGAACCACTGTACAGCCAGAGCTGCTGCAGGTGGGCAGTGGGCACCCTCAGAAAGTGGAGAAGATGCCACAGAAAGCTGTTCGGGAGGAGGGTTCTGTGTGTGCACGTGAGCGTGTGCACGTGGTTCTGTACCTCAGTTTCTCCTCCCCACCTCCCCCCATCCCCTTGGCTCCTTGGACGTGGAGAAGCTAGGACAATGTGCTTCACTTCGTTGGAGAATTCTCTCTACTCGGGTCTTGAGGGTACCTGAACTGGGGCCTAGATGAGCTTCAGGATCCACAGGTACTGGGGGAAGGTTGAAGCCCTGAGTTCTAATCATGGATCTTGCTTGTTATTCTCTTCCGTACCGTGGGTATTGTGGGGACGGAGGTTGGGGGATGTTTGTCCCCATAAACCTGCATCCTTCCAGTCTCACTGAAGCCCTTTTTTCTTTTTTAAATTCAATTTTATTATTATTATTATTATTTTTAATTGACAAGCCAAAACAACATACAAACCCGAACATTCTTAACATACAAACATTCCATACGTGGTTTACAGTCAGTGACTCACATCATCACATAGTTGTGTATTCATCACCGTGATCATTTTTTAGAACATTTTCATCACTCCAGAAGAAGAAATCAAAAGAAAATAGAAAAAACTCATACATACCATGCTCCTTACCCCTCCCTTTTGTTGACTACTAGTATTTCCATCTACCCAATAGATTTTAACCTTTGTTCCCCCTATTTTTTTCTATACCCCTTACCACTCCCTTTCATTGATCACTAGTATTTCAATCTACTCAATTTGTTTTAACATTTGTTCCCCCTATTATTTACTTATTTTTAATCCATGTTTTTTGCTCATCTGTCCATACTGTAGATAAAAGGAGCATCAGATACAAGGTTTTCACAATCACACAATCACATTGTGAAAGCTATATCATTATACATTCATCTTCAAGAAACATGGCTACTGGAACACAGCTCTACAGTTGCAGGCACTTTTCTCTAGTCTCTCTAATATACCTTAAACTAAAAAAGGGATATCTATAAAATGTGTAAGAATAACCTCCAGGATAACCTCTTAATTCTGTTTGAAATTTCTCAGCCACTGACACTTTATTTTGTCTCATTTCTCTCTTCCCCTTTTCGGTCGAGACGGTTTTCTCAATCCTTTGATGCTGAGCCCCAGCTCATTCTAGGATTTCTGTCCCACGTTGCCAGGGAGGTTTACACCCCTGGGAGTCATGTCCCATGTAGAGAGGGGGAGGGCAGTGAGTTTGCTTGCCCTGTTGGTTGAGAGAGAGATGACTGAAGCCCTTTCTTTTCCCTCCACCCAAAACACTGGCCCTCAGAAGCTCTCACGAGGATTCTTGAGGCCTCTTTCTCCTCCCTTCCCCCAGTAGTTCAACCCCCTCCCCTGGGGGGCTAACAGCTACCAAACCCTCCCTGCCATCTTCTCTGTCCTTTCCCTGGAACAGCTTAGAGATTCTGGTCAGGAGCCCCAGCTTTGCAGGCTAAGGATGGGGGCTGTGCCCCGGCACCCTCCCTCTGAGGTGCCATTCCTCCCCTGCCTCATTTGCTGCCACTGACCTTACTGAGTTAAATTAAAAAGCAATGTTCTGTGTGCAGCTCCAGCCCCGTGGAGCTTGACTCTGGGAAGACGAAGACAATTACCGGGCCCTCCGTCTCCCTCTCGTCTGGCTGCCTTATAATTTTTTCCCCGGCTGCCTGGTATGCAACATTTATGTTTTTAATAACATCAGAATGGCTTTGACCTTGGAAATTCATAGCAGAATGGGCACTGCAAGAGACCCCAACGTGATTGGCGTTTGTCTCAGTCCATTGCAGGGAGGAGGATCTGGGAGGCTCTGGTGCCTTCTGGATTCTGGCGATGGACGTTGGGGGAGGTCCTAGGGGGAGATCTTAAGAACCAGAGTGGACAAGGTGGCACAAGGGGAGGGGAAAGGAAAGGGGTGGGCTTTATCTTTTCATGTTTCTCCTAGAGGATGAAAGTTGGGGTGCAGTGTTTAATAGGGTGAGATGTTTTTCTCTTCTTGCTTTATAAGGAAGGAATCTGGATGGGAGAATGGTATCAAATACGTGTGTGTGGGTTACTGGGAAGAAGTAGTGTGTGGTACGCGTGTATGCACACAGCCAACCGGCACAGGAGTTTGCACACATGCCCACACGTACTGGCTCTATTCCTTCCCAGGCACTATCAGTTGGGCTCTTCAGCTCCAAGGAGAGTTGAAGAAGTGAGCTCTAGCCAGAAGACTGAGGGAGGACTCCAAGTAGAACTTCCCTGCTGAGGGCAAAGGGAATGGGGACAGAGCCCTCTGCTGGCTTGGTGATAGGTTTCTATTCCTCTCTTCTGTGCAAACCTCCTAAGGTAGCTTAGGTTTTGTAGCAGCAAGAAGGATCTGGAGGAGAAGTGAGAATGTGGTGGGTCAGCAGAGAAATGGGAACGGTGAGCAGCCTGGGGGCTGGGAGGGAGGATCCCTGGGAAGAGAGAGCTGGGGATCCTGGGTGGCCCCTCTCCTTCATCTACTAAGGACTGTGGCAGGAGAGACCTAGATTAGAACTGGAAAAGGGCTCCCCTGTCTGCAGCTTTGAGGAACCTCTGGAAATGGCAAAAAACACACATTACAAAGGAAGGGAAGTTCCTCTTACAGTTTAGGAAGCTGGAAGAGAGGGGCAGGGGCTGTGGGACCCCGAGAGGCAGTGGGATTATGTTTCTAAGGATGAACATAATTTGTGTGGCAAAGTGTTTACAGCATGCTCCTGTGCTCTGTGGCTAACTGTCCTCCTGCACCAGTTATATATATATAAAGATGGGGAAAATTGTACTTTTGGCATCCATTTTGTAACCCAACAGTCCCTAACGAATAGTTTTATTTCAGAAGCCACAGCAGGCACAGTGGGAAGACCCCTGCTTTTCAAGTCAAGAAAACTCGGGTTCTAGTTCTGGCTGGGACCCTGGGAAACATAATCTCTTTGAGCCTGAGTGTCATGTGCTACCGTGAAGGAAAAGCCATAGGGTCCTTCTGTGCCAGCAGCCCAGAAAATGGAAGGGACCGTGTGGGGGGGCGGGGAGGGGGTAGGGGGAGATAATGACATTTCAGAGAGCCTGAGAAGGGATACCAGTGCAGAGGACTGTAAAAAAGATTTCCTGAATTCGGAAATTCATGGGTTCTTGCTCAAGCCAAAGACTCTTCCAGCCGTGGCAGCCCAGCCTGGCCTTGCCCGGATCCCAGACGTCGTTCCGGGCCTACGTCGGGGTATGCAGGGAGCGCTGCTCTCTGCCGCCCTCCTGTGGCCGCCGAGCCCTTCGCAGGCCGCGGAAGCTACAGCTCAAGTCCTCAGAGCTGTGGCCCTCGCCCCCTGGTGGAAATTGCGTTTATTGCAAGAAGCGATCTTTGGTTGTCCAACAGCATCTTTTTTTCCCAACGATTTCCTTAGTTTCTGTAGGCATTCACAGCCTCTTTAAAGCTCGAAAGGTCTTTCTGAGGTTTAACCTCCTGTGCTACCGCGCAAGGTTAGAGTTCTGTTTTGGGAGACTGTACAGTCGAGACAAAGGGCTGGAATCAAGATATGGTGGTGGTGGGAATCTGAATATGGTTAAAAGGGGGAAATTTTAGCTTGTATATATGCTACTAAAATAAAAGTTAAAAGAAAAGATATGGGCGGAGGCGGGGGGCAGTTCCTCCTCTTCCTTCTATACCCCCAGCTTCCTTCAAATGAAGAAGTCAGGGTCTGGTGACATTCCAGGAAAAATCAGGTGTGGAGCAGACCAGGCATTGGGTTTCTGGGCTCTCATGAAGTCACACCTGAGCTCAGTCTGTCAGCGTCAGTGGAGAGATGGATTGGCAGGAGCCAGGAGGCAAGAGACAGGGATGATGGAGGGAGATGGCATATATGACAGATGCCGACAGGGCTCGTTATTTGCTAGATCTGGAATCTCCTCCCACCCACCAGACTGCCCTTGGCCCTCCCCTCCTGGTTCTCACTGCTCACTAGTGACGGACTGAGGAGAAACCCGGTGGGCCGAGTGGCACTGGGTGGGCAAGGGGGGTGGGGTGGGGGAGGGAAGGATACTAGGTAGATGATGGAGGAGGGAGGGTTGGATGACTAGGTTTGGAGCTGGGGCCCAATAACTGGGGCACTTGGAAGGCTTGATATGGGAAATTGTCCATGGAGCAGATACGGAGTTGCTCAGGGTGAGTGGTGGGGGACATGGAGGGCTTAGGGGTGAGTGGGTGGGGGACATGGAGGGCTTATTTAAAGGAACTGAGGTCTACTGATTTAGGCAGAATACCGGGGAATGGTGAAATATGAGTCAACAATTTTATTGAGAGTTTACTATGTACAGGGAACTGTTAAAGGCGCTATGAGGGAATAAAAGAGAGGTATGACATTTCCTGCTCCCCTTCCTACATTTTAAGACCCCCCACCTCTCTTCTTTGGTCTTGTTGTTCCATGTATATGTGAGGGATGCAAGGAGGTGCTTGGCAATTCTCTGCGGGGCATGCTGAGATAGTGCTCCCAGCCACGTTTCTGTTCTTCACACACCCCCTCCTTGCAAAGCCTCTCTGGGTTGACTCCCATCTCTCCTCCTTTCTTTTTCCCTTAGGATCACCAAGACTTGTAGATGAAGAGAGGGGGCCCTGGAGTGCCCTGCTCAAATTTCCACTGGCTCCCGTGGGTGAACTGGGGCTGAGAGGAAGGCCAAATGACCCTGAGAGGCTGGGGTAGGAGGAGGGGAGGGAACCAACATTTGGAGTCGTGGAGAATGTTCGGTGAGGAGCAGAATGCTGCAGTCGGAGCCCGTGCTGCATCCTAATCAGCGCTGCGGAGGCTGCGCCTCGAGGCCGTCAATCTTCCACACAAAGGGCCGCCGGCCCCCTTCTCCCTCGGAGCCCTGTGCGCCAGACCCACCACCACCACCGCTTTCAGCCCCCTTAACTGCCGGGCAGTGCAAAGATGCTAGAGAGAGGGGGAGTCAGGCACAGAATGAACAGAGACAGACATTTGCAGATCAGAAACAGAGAGGCACAGGAGACACAGAGCCAGAGATAGGAGCGAGTAAAGAGAGAACGGAGAGAGAAAGAGTGAAGACAGACACGAAGAGACACTCAGAGATCAGAGATAGCACAGACATCAGAGACTTAGAGACATGAGGTGCACCCTGGCCCGGGGAGGACCAAAAGTCATGGACCCAGAGCCAGAGGCAGACAGTCCTGAGGCCAAGGCTGAGAAGAGACTGGGAAAGGTGCACACAGAGACAAAGGGAGAGGGAAGCACAAGGGAAGGGAGGGAGGAGGTGCGAGCCAGAGGAAAGAGGAAGTGGGAGCGAGGGGAGAGGAGGCAGTGAGGAGGCACAGGTAGAGGCTGCAGAGTATGAGATGGAAACTCTGGGTCAAGGCCCCTGCTTGCCTCCTAGGACCTGGGACTCAGTGGGAAGAAAGGCTCGTGTGTGTGCGTGTGTGCGCGCGCGCGTGCATGTGCGTGCGCATGCATGTGTGTGTGTGCCTGCAGGAACAGAGGACTTTAGGGCTTTTTTTTTTTAAATGCCAGAAAAATCTGGTGCTGAACTAGATGTGTAGAACTGTCATACACCTTCCCCATGCAGTGACTGTTCTGGGCAATTGAATTGGGGAGGGGGCTGAGAAGAGAAAAAAATAAAAAGTTGGAGAAAGACTGAAATAAAAAAGAAATGGCAGCACCCCAAAGAAGATCAGAAGGAGAGAAATTGATATTGAAATGGGAGTAGAGAAATTGACAGAGGACAGAGAAAGACAGAGGTGCAGACAGAAATACGACAGAGGTGTGTGTGTGTATGAGAGCGAGAGAGCAAGAGAGAGAGAGAGAGAGAGAGAGAGAGAGAGAGAGAGAGAGAGAGAGCCCCTAACTGCAGGAGGGAGAGGGATATAGCTGTGGAGAACAAGGCAAACTATGGGGAAATGAGGTGGCGGGGGCAGGGGTGAGTTGTCTTTCCAAAGAGGCTTGGTGGGGATGAACCAACCCAGTGGTGGGTTTGGAAGACAGTCAATGAGTGTTTTTAGGGTGACCTTTATTATTATTTTTTTAAGTACAAAGAGTCTATTCCAATGCATTTTCATCTCCTTCAAGGTAGCACTTTCCACAGCGGGGGTTGCCGTTGCCCGAGTCGTTCCTGCTGATTCCTCTTTGGGGATCACCTTTACAGTTTGCAGCACAGCACTGAGTATTTTCACTTCAGGCAAATCTTTATCCTTTAGGGGGATCTCATTTTTAAAACCATCCAAGTGTTAGGAATCAAGGTTGGAGAGTAAGGTGGGGGTCCCAGGTGGCAAGTAGTCCTTCCAGTTAGGAACAGGTGAATGTGGGAAGACACAGTGGAGGTACCCCTCCGAAGTGGCTCAGAAGGACCACACTGAAGGAGGCACCTGCAGGAAGGTGACCTTTCTGGGGGCTGCTTGGGGCCCAGGTTCATTTTCCTGTCTGTTTAAACCAAATAGTGATGCTCCCAGGAGCACTCACAGCCCCACCCTGAGGGTAAACCCTGACAACTGGTGGAAATACTTGGTCCCTAGTGGACCTGCCCTCGGCAGACTTCTAGCCTTTCCCCAGCCTGGTCCTCCTGGGAATTCTGAGTGGGATATGGAAGAAGAAACCCAACAGGGCATGGAATGGAGTTGAAGAGGAAAAATTCTCTTTCTGATGGTTCTAGGGCAGGGATGAGCAAACGCTCTGCAGCCCTGGAGTTAAGAGTTGGCCTGGGGAACCAACAGGAAGGAGAATGGAGCTGGGCAGGTTTTGAAGGTCTGACTAAGTGATCTGAATTTGCTATGAGGGGAATGGTGGCCCACTGGAGGGTGCATTGACATGACTTACATGTGTGGGGCATGTACATCCACGTGGCTTTGTGACATGTTGCTTTGTTCCCTAGGCTCATCCGTCTGTGTGATTGGTATGTGGCCGCGTCTGAGAGGGTTTGTTCATTTGTGTGTTTCCATGTGGTCATGTGTGAATAGCGCTCGGATTGTTTCTGGTGTATTTTATTTGGCTAAGTGCGGTGGAGGGCAGCCTCTGTCTGTGTGTGTGTGTGTGTGTGTGTGTGTGTGTGTGTGTGTGTGTGTGTGTGTGTGTGTGCGCGCGCGCGCGCGCGTGTGTCTGCAGGAGGAGTGGGGCCGGCGGGGAGCCCTGGCTGCCCAAGCATCGCCGTCTGTCTCTCTCCCTCCACTGGCTCCATCTGCCCTCGCTGAGGTCGTGACAGCAAAACAGCAAACGACGCCCTGAGAGACCAGAAACAGTGTAAGCCACAAAGACTCCCTCGCAGGGGGAGAAACCGGCATAAACAGCCAGAGCGACTGACAGACAAGAGTCCAGCACGCACAAATCTCGCCGCGGACGCGCTCCACACAGCAGGTGCGCCCACAGGCACCAACCTTCTCAGGCACCTACAGCCCCGCGCACCCATGCACCCACCCGTATGCACTCACTCTTCTGGACCTCCATCCCCCATCCCCCCGCCCCTCCTCTTAGCCGTCAGGCATTGCCTTCCGTCACCTCCAAACGTTTGCAGGGGTTTGGGGCGCTAGGGCTAGGGGAGCCCAAGCGGACAGGGGATTGAATCGCCGACGTCTAATTGCACCTTTTGCCGCGGGAGGGTGTATGCGTGCGAGTGTGTGTGTGTGGGGGGTGCCCCCTCCTCCACTCCTTCCCCAGCCCCGCCACCTCCCACTCCCCTTCCGGCCCGCGGCAGTTTCCGAAATCGCCCGGCGGCTGAGAATTCATTAGCAGGGGGCGGATGTAAACGCAGCGCGGTGGAACGTTTTAATTAGGCCTGAACAATAAACAAGCTAAACGAGGCGCGCAGGGCTCCCTGGCGGGCCCTCAGCCTCCTCCGCGCGGCGCGGACTCATTACGGCTGCAGCCAATTTCATGCCCGCGCAGGGGACGGGCTGGGCGTGGGGTGGGGGGGGCGGCGCTCGGGGTCTGCGGGGCGCTGAGCGGGCGCGTCCGGGGGCGAGGGCAGCGCCACCCCGGGGACGGCCAGGCCCGCCCCACCAGGACCGCCGCTCCCCGGATTTCTCCCTCATCCATCTGCTTTTCTCTGTGTCCTTGAGATGAAGGTCCCTTCCCACACCAGGACGGCCTGTTGGAGCTTCTGGCTTTCTTTTTAGGGTCTCTCACTCTCTCTCTCTCTCGTTGCGGCTGACTCCATCTCCTCTTTTTGCCGCAGTCTCCATATTCTTTTATCAACAGGGTCTCTCCCTCCCTCTCGTTTTTAGACCTTGACCTAGTCTGTATCTTTCCCTTCTATGCCCCCGCCATCGCTTTTTTCTTCTTTTCTTTTTTTTTTTTTTTTAGCGTCGTAGACTCTATAGTCTGCTTTCTTCTCCACGTCGCTGTCCTTCGTCTCTGTTCCA